>NC_047041.1:98542639-99742639 GCF_011762595.2 Tursiops truncatus | reverse complement strand
GTTTTCTGCCTCTTCCTTTATCCAATTTCATCTGCAACATAGAAGATCATGGAAAACTTTATTGTACCTTATTCATTCCAAAGCCAAAAAATTGAAGGTATATCTTCAAGTCTATAAGAAAAATAATACTGGAATAACTCAATGACCACAATACTGGGTAAGACTTAGGAAGCAAAATGGCAGAAAATACCTTGAGCTCCCTGGAAGGAAGATCACTGTTACTCCCTATTCTACTTCTCAAATCTCAAATTGATCAGAGTGAACAAATGAGAAATGCTGGTTTATGTCAAAACAACAGGAAATGGTCCAGGGAATAAGAAAATCAGTATATCCCAATTCAATATGCATTTTCATCCTAGGTTCCCTTAAGTGGAGTGAGAGAGAGGCTCATACCTTGAGGAGAAAAAGAAGACAAAGAATGGTATAGACACCACCAGCTGCAGGGTATGCCAGTCTCGAAAGACAAAAGCCAGTCCTCCCAGCATTATCTGTCCAATACTAATGGCACAGGTTATCAGTGTTATTACCATGGCTTTTGACTGGGACCTTGTCCACTCTACAACTGAAAGAAAACCCAAATGAGATATTAATGTTACATAAGGGTGAAATTTCAAGGTTAAATTCAAGGCTTGCAAAATCAAGAAAATCAAAACTGTTGACTTACTGAGCATCCAGTTATTTGTTATGATGACCACAGCAGAACAACCTGACCAGAAGCGTAGTGAGCAGTAAATGAGGAAGGTGGGAGCAAAGGCTGCACAGGTCCCAGAGACGGCGAGCTGGAGCGAACACCATCTGAGAATCAACTTTCTTCCAAACCTAAGAAACAGAGAGGCAGGTTAGATTATGGGAGCAATGATAATTTGTGGTAAAAAAAAAATTAAGAAAACAAAGCATACATTGAAATTTAGACAATGTTTTAGCAAGTGATTCTTTGTACCTGAAACTTTGAGTAAACAAGAGCTAAATCAACAACGGAAATCGCTTCATATTAACACTCTGGTTTACAGACTAACATTACTAAAACTTCATCATCCAATCCCCAGGAGGACTCTGACAGGAAGTGATACCATACGAAAGAAACTACAATGTTGGAAATTGGAATATACCATGAGCATTCATTGTACTACCATATGTATTTACCATAGTGGAGAGTCTGTATAGTGAGCTAAAAGTGTACTTTGGTCTCTAGCACCAGACAGGTGAAGATGCAACTGATACAAATGATCAGTGAAGCAATGCATCAAAGTTGTTGAAGATTTATGTAAGAGTCACTCTTTGTTGAATCTGTATTTATAAACCTCAAGTAATGTGCTTTCCTAGAATAGAATATAGGAGCGCCATAACCCAGACAGTGACTATTGTATCAACCTCTCACAGGAAAGAATTATGTAAAATGGAGAATGAAGGGAAAAAGAATGTGAAAGACAAATAAGGAAAAGTGAATTTTGTCTTTCATTGGGCATCAAGAGAAGAGGGTCTTAGTAGAGACATCGTGGACTAAACGAGATGTGGTAATGTAAATATAAGCCCATTGTCTGAAATAAAAACAGACAGACAGTGTTTGGTATTAGGAATTCCTCTGCAATATTTTAAAATAGAATCAAATAATTTCCCCCCAAACAGAAAATGCGATACATAAGAACAAACACAACACCAAATAATCATGTTCATAATCACTATCATCATCAAGAAAATAATTTAGAAAACAAAAAATGAAATGGTAGATGGAAAGAAAATTCCAAAACAATCACATCAAACTAATTGCTAATGACCTAAACACTCCATCGAATGATAGAGATTACCAGAGTGAGTTAAAAAACAGATGTACTAGGCTTCCCTGGTGGCGCACTGGTTGAGAGTCTGCCTGCCGATGCAGGGGACACGGGTTCGTGCCCCGGTCCGGGAAGATCCCACGTCCCGCGGAACGGCTGGGCCCGTGAGCCATGGCCGCTGAGCCTGCGTGTCCGGAGCCTGTGCTCCACAATGGGAGAGACCACAACAGTGAGAGGCCCGTGTACCGCAAAAAAAAAAAAAAAATTTCATTCTTTTACATGTAGCTGTACAGTTTTCCCAGCACTTCTTATTGAAGATGCTGTCTTTTCTGCATTGTATATTCTTGCCTCCTTTATCAAATATAAGGTGGCCATATGTGCATGGGTTTATCTCTGGGCTTTCTATCCTATTTCATTTATCTATATTTCTGTTTTTGTGCCAGTACCATACTGTCCTGTTTAGTGTAGCTTTGTAGTATAGTTTGAAGCCAGGCAGCATGATTCCTCCAGCTCCGTTTTTCTTCTCAAGATTGCTTTGGTGATTTGGGATCTTTTGTGTTTCCATACAAATTGTGAAATTTTTTGTTCTAGTTCAGTGAAAAATACCATTGGTAGTTTGATAGGGATTGCATTGAATCTGTAGATTGCTTTGCGTAGTATAGTCATTTTCACAATGTTGATTCTTCCAATCCAAGAAAGTGATATATCTCTCCATCTGTTTGTATCATCTTTAATTTCTTTCATCAGTGTCTTATAGTTTTCTGCATACAGGTCTATTGTCTCCGTAGGTAGGTTTATTCCTAGGTATTTTATTCTTTTTGTTGCAATGGTAAATAGTAGTTTTTCCTTAATTTCTCTTTCAGACTTTTCATCATTAGTGTATAGGAATGCAAGAGATTTCTGTGCATTAATTTTGTATCCTGCTACTTTACCAAATTCATTGATTGGCTCTGGTAGTTTTCTGGTAGCATCTTTAGGATTTTCTATGTATAGTATCAGGTCATCTGCAAACAGTGAGTTTGCTTCTTCTTTTCCGATTTGGATTCCTTTTATTTCTTTGTCGTCTCTGATTGCTGTGGCTAAAACTGCCAAAACTATGTTGAATAATAGTGGTGAGAGTGAGCATCCTTGTCTTGTTCCTGATTTTAGGGGAAATGGTTTCAGTTTTTCACCATTGAGAATGATGTTGGCTGTGGGTTTTTCATATATGACCTTTATTATGTTGAGATAAGTTCCCTCCCTGCTTACTTTCTGGAGGTTTTTTTAAATCATAAATCAGTGTTGAATTTTGTCAAAAGCTTTTTCTGCATCTATTGAGATGATCATATGGTTTTTCTCTTTCAATTTGTTAATATGGTGTATCACATTGATTGATTTGCATATATTGAAGAATCCTTACATCCTGGGGTAAACCCCACTTGATCATGGTGTATGGTCCTTTTAATGTTCTGTTGGATTCTGCTTGCTAATATTTTGTTGAGGATTTTTGCATGTTTGTTCATCAGTGATATTGGCCTGTAGTGGTCTTTCTTTGTGACATCTTTGTCTGGTTTTGGTATCAGGGTGATTGTGACCTCGTTGAATAAGTTTGGGAGTGTTCCCCTCTTTGCTATATTTTGGAAGATTTTGAGAGGGATACGTGTTAGCTCTTCTCTAAATGTTTGATAGAATTCACCTGTGAACCCATCTTGTCATGGGCTTTTATTTGTTGGAAGATTTTAAATCACAGTTTCAATTTCAGTGCTCGTCATTGGTCTGTTTATATTTTCTATTTCTTCCTGGTTCAGTCTCTGAAGGTTGTGCTTTTCTAAGAATTTTTCTATTTCTTCCAGGTTTTTCATTTTATTGGCATATGGTTTCTTGTAGTGATAAAAAAAAGTGATGTACTTTTATACTGCCCACTGTAGTACTTAAAATATTGTCAGTTGAAAGATGGACCTAGAGTCTGTCGTACAGAGTGAAGTAAGTCAGAATGAGAAAAAAAAATACCGTACGCTAACACACTTATATGGAAACTAAAAAAACAAAAAACGGTACTGATGAACCTAGTGGCAGGGCAGGAATAAAGATGCAAACGTAGAGAAAGGACTTGAGTACACAGACGGGTGAAGGGAAAGCTGGGACGAAGCGAGAGAGTAGCATTGACATATATACACTACCAAATGTAAAATGGATGGCTAGTGGGAAGCTGCTGCATAGCACGGGGAGATCAGCTCGATGCTTTGTGAGGACCTAGAGGGGTGGGATAGGGAGGGTGGGAGGGAGGGGATATGGGGTTATATGTATACATATAGCTGATTCAACCTTTTATACAGCAGAAACTAACACAACATTGTAAAGCAATTATACTCCAATAAAGAGGTAAAAAACTGTAAATTGACAGAAAAAGATATAGAATTAAAATAATAATAATAATGTGGGAGTCTTTATATTAATATAAAATAAAATAAATTTCAAAACAAAATACATTTCCAGAAAAGATAATGCTGGAAATGTCAAATGTACCTTAACTTAAAAAAAGTTTGAAATACATGAAACAATATTGACAGAATTAGACACATAATTCACAATGATATTTGGAGATATGTTTGAATGTTTTTAATGTCATATGATAGATACAATACTTGTCATTTTAATCTTTTTTAGATGTACAAACCTGTGATTAATTACATTCGTCATGTTGTGCTACCATCATTGTCTTTTTTTCTGAGACATTTACGTCAACACAAAGAGAAATTCTATCACCATCAAGCAGTAATTTCCCATTCATTCCTGCCCTCTTATTCTTCTGATATCACTAATTTACTTTCTGTCTCCCTTAATTTGCCTATTCTAGATATATTTCATATAAGTGGATGCCTACAACATTTGTTCTTTTGTGTCGGGTTTATTTCATTTAGCATAATTTTTTCAAGGTTCATTCATGTTGTACCATGTACCAGAACTTCATTCTTTTTTGCTGTATTTGATATACAGCTGTCTAAGTCCCTGTGTTTAGAGTATACACCTAGGAGTGGAATTGCTGGTTCAGATGGCAATTACATGTTTAGATTTTTGAGGATCTGTCAAACTGCTTTCCACAGTGGTTTCACCAATTTATATTCCCACCATCAATGGACAAGAGTTTCAATTTCTCCACATGCTCACCAACATTTGAAATTTCTAATTTTTTTGAAGTACTGTTGATTTACAATATTATATTAGTTTCTGGTGTACAGCACAGTGATTCAGTATTTTTGCAGATTATATTCCATTATAAGTTATTATAAGATAATGGATATAATTCCCTGTGCTTTAAAATATATCCTTGTTGCTCTTCTGTTCTATGCACAATAGTCTTAACTATCTCTTAATACCATACCTCTAATATCTTCCTCCCCACTTTCTGTCCCCTTTTGTAACCACTAGTTTGTTTTCTGTATCTGTAAGCCTGTTTTTTTTTTTTTTGCATACATTCATTGGTATTATTTTTTAAGATTCCACATATAAGTGATGTTATAGAGTATTTGTCTTTCTCTCTCTGACTTATTTCACTAGCACAATATTTTCTAGGTCCATCCACATTGCTGCAAGAATTTCATTTTTATCATGGCTGAGTAATATTCCATTTTAAATATATACTACATCTTCTTTATTAGTCTGTTAATTGCTCCCATGTCTCAGCTATTATAAATAGTGCTGCTATGAATATTGGGGTGCATGTATCTTTTTGAATTAGTGTTTTCAGTTTTTTCTAGATATTATCCCAGGAATGGAATTGCTGGGTCATATGGTAGCTCTATTTTTAGTTTTTTGAGAACCTTCCATACTGTCTTCCACAGGGGTTGCATCAATTTACATTCTCACCAATAGTGTACAAGAGTTCCCTTTTGTCCACATTCTCACCAATATTTGTTATTTGTATTCTTGTTGATAGCCATTTTGACAGGTATGAGGTGATATCGCATTGTCTTTTTAATTAACATTTCTCTAATGATTAAAGATGTTGAGCATCTGTTCATGTGCCTATTGATCATCTGTATGTATTCTTTGGAGAAATGTCTATTTAGATCTTCCTATTTTTTTATCTAGTTGTTTGGTTTTTTTGATGTTGGTGTGTATGAGTTATTTACATGTTTGGATATTAACCCCTTATCAGTCATATCATTTGCAAATATTTTCTCCCATTCAGCAGGTTGTCATTTCATTTTGTTGATGATTTCCTTTACTGTGTGAAAGCTGTTAAGTTTAATTTTGTCCCAACTGTTTATTTTTGGGTTTATTTCCTTTACTTTAGGAGACAGATCCAATAAAAACATTGCTTTGATTTATGTCAGAGTGTTCCACATATACTTACTTCTAGAAGTTTTATGGTTTCTAGTCGTACATTTAGATCTTTAATCCATTTTCTTTTTTTATTTAAGTGTATATGGTTTTAGAGAATGTTCTAATTTCCTTCTTTTACATGAAGCTGTCCAGTTTTCTGAGCACCACTTATTGAAGTGACTGTCTTTCCTCCATTCTATATTCTTGCTTCCTTTGTTGATCATAAGTGTATGGGTTTATTTCTTGGCTCTCTATTCTGGTCCATTGATCTATATGTCTGTTCTTGTGCCAGTACCACATTGTTTTGATTACTGTAGTTTTGTAGTATACTCTGAAGTCAGGGATCATGATTCCTCCAGCTCCGTTCTTTCTCAAGATCATTTTGGCTATTGATGGCCTTTTCTGATTCCATTCAAAATTTTAAACTATTTGCTCTAATTCTGTGAAAAATGTTCTTGGTATTTTTATAGGGATTACTTTGAATCTGTAGATTCCCTTGGGCAGTATGGTCATTTTAACATTAATTCTTCCAGTCCATGAACACAGCATATCTTTGCATCTGTTTGTGTCCTCTTCAATTTCTTTCATCAGTGTCTTGTAGTTTTCCAAGAACAGGTCTTTCATCTCCTTAGGTAGGTTTATTCCTAGGTATTTTATTCTTTTTGATTGATTGGAAATTGAATTTTGTGTTTGATTTCTCTTTCCGATAGTTTTTTGTTAGTGTATAGAAATGCAACAGATTTCTGTATGTTAATTTTGTATCCTGCAACATTGGTGAATTCATTGGTGAGCTCTGGTAGTTTTCTGGTGGCATCATCGGATTTTCTATGAATAGTATGACATCTGCAAACAATGGCAGTTTTTAAAAAAAATTGTTTTCTTTCATTTCTTTTTATTGTATTTGCATGGTTAGGACTTCCAATACTATTTTGAATAAATGTGGCAAGAATGAGCACACTTTTCTTGTTCCTGAACTTATAAGAAATGCTTTCAGTTTTTCATCAGTTATTATGATGTTAGCTATGTGCTTGTCATATATGGCTATTATGATGTTGAGGTATCTTTCTTCTATGCCCACCTTCTGAAGATTTTTTACTGTAAATGAATGTTGAATTTTATCAAAATCTTTTTCTCCATCTATTTAGATGACCATATTGTTTTTCTTAATTCTTCAGTTTCTTAATGTGGTGTATCACATTGATTTGTTTGCAGAAACTGAAAAATACTTTCATCCATGCAATAAAGCACACTTGATTATTGTGTATGATCCTTCTGATATATTGCTGGATTCAGTTTCCTAATAACAACATGTTATCCAGGATTTTTGCAACTATGTTCTTCAGTGATATTTGCCTCTAATTCCTTTTTTTGTGACAGCTTTGTCTGGTTTTGGTGTCAGGGTGATGATGGCCTCATAGAATATGTTCAGAAGTGCTCCTTCCTCTGAAATTTTTTGGAATAGTTTGAGAAGTATAGATGTTTTTGTTTTTTATTTTATTTTATTGAGGTATAGTTGTTTTACAATGTAGTGTTAATTTATGCTGTACAGCAAAGTGATTAGTCATATATATACATGACTATATATATGAATATATATATATTCATTCTTTTTCATATTCTTGTCTTTTTTTGTTTATTACAGGACATTGAATATAGTTCCCTGTGCTATACTGTAGGAACTTGTTTGTCCATTCAGTATATAATAGTTTGGATCTGCTAATCCCAAACTCCCAATCTATCCCTCCCCCACCACTCCTGCTTGGCAACCACAAGTCTGTTCTCTGTATCTATGAATCTGTTTCTGTTTTGTAGATAAGTTCTTTTGCATCTTATTCTAGATTCCATATATAAGTGCTATCATATGCTGTTTGTCTTTCTCTTTCTGACTTACTACACTTAGTATGATAATCTCTAGGTCCATCCAAATTGCTGCAAATGGCATTATTTCATTCTTTTTTGTGGCTTAGTAGTATTCCACTGTATATATGTACCACTGTATATATTTACCTTCTTTAGAGAAGGATAGATATTAACTGTTCTCTACATGTTTGGTAGAATTCCCCTTTGAAGCCATTTGACCCTGGACTTTTGTTTGCAGGAAGTTTTTAAATTAAAGATTCTATCTCACTTCTACTGATCAGTCTGTTCAAATTGTCTGTTTCTTCTTGACTCAGTATTGGCAGGCTGCATGCTTTTAGAAATGTGTTAATTTCTTCTAGGTTGTCCAATATTTAGATGTACAACTAGTCATAGTATTCTTTTATGATTTTTTTGTTTCTCTGTGGTATCAGTTGTTATTTCCCCTCTTTCATTTCTTATATTGTTTATTTGGGTCCTCTCTCTTTTCTTCTTAGTGAGCCTGGCTACAGGTTTATCAATTTTGTTTATATTTTCAAAAAACCAACTCTTGGTTCCATTGATCTTTTCTATTCTTTTAATCTATATTTATTTATTTTCTTTCTGAACTTTATTACTTCCTTCCTTCTAGTGACTTGTGTTTTGTTTGTCTTTCTTTTTCTAATTACGTTTAGGTGATTTATTTGAGAATTTTCTTGTTTTGGGGGGAAGACCTGTATTGCTATAAACTTCCCTCCTAGAACTGCTTTTGATGCATCTCACAGTTTATGGAAAGTGTGCTTCATTTTCACTTGTCTCAGGGTATATTCTGATTTCCTCTTTGATTTTGTCATTGACCCAGTGGTTTCTTAGTAGCATGTTATTTAGTCTCCACATGTTTGTTGTTTTCCCATTTTTCTTCCTGTGGTTGATTTCTGGATTCATACTGCTGTGGTAGGAAAAAATGTTTTATATTATTTCTATCTTAAATTTGTTGAGACTTGTTTTGTGGTCCAATATGTGATCTATCCTGGAGAACATTCCATGTGCACTTGAAGAGAATGTGTATTCTGATTTTGGGGGGAGGGGGATGTACTGTCCTGTAGATATCAACCAAGTCCAACTGGTCTATTGTGTCTTTAAGACCACTTTTGCCTTACTGATTTTCTGTCTGGATGATCTGTCCACTGATGTCAGTGGAATGTTAAATTTTCCTACTATTATTGTATTATTGTCAATTTCTCGCTTTATGTTTGCTAGTGTTTGCTTTATATATTTAGGTGTTCCTCTATTGAGTGCATATATGTTAGCTAGTGTAATATCCTGTTCTTGTATTTATCCGTGTATTATTATATAAAGCCTTCTTTGTCTTTTTTTGTAGGCTTTGTTACAAAATCTATTATGTTTCATATGAGTACTGCTACTTCTGATTTCTTGTCGTTTCCCTTTGAAATATCTTTTTCTATCCCTTCACTTTCAGACTCACTCTCAAGTTGTCTCATGTGGGCAGCATACTGAATGTCTTGGTTTCTTTTCCCAATTAGCTACTCTATATCTTTTGATTGGAGCAGTTAGTTAATTGATATTTAAAGTAATTATTGATAGTGGTGTACTTTTGCAATTTTATTACATATTTTCTGGTTGTTTTTATAGATCTGCTTTCTTCATTTTATCTTCTTTTAGTTCCTACTATTGTGATTTGATAATTTTCTTTTTTAAATATTTTTCTTAATTTTTATTGGAGTATAGTTGATGTACAATGTTGTGTTGGTTTCAGGTGTACACACTGCTATATATAAAATGATGATTTTCTTTAGTAGTGGCTTGGCTTTCTCTCTTTTTGATTTTTTTATATTCTTTTTATAAATTTATTTATTATTTATTTTTGGCTGCGTTGGGTATTCCTTGTTGCACACAGGCTTTCTCTAGTTGCAGCGAGCAGGGGCTGCTCTTCCTTGCACTGCACGGGTTTCTCATCGCGGTGGCTTCTCTTGTTGCGGAGCATGGGCTCCAGTCATGTGGGCTTCAGTAGTTGTGGTGCATGGGCTTAGTTGGTCCGTGGCATGTGGGATCTTCCCCAACCGGGGCTCGAACCTGTGTCCGCTGCCTTGGCAGATGGATTCTTAACCACTGTGCCACCAGGGAAGCCCTAAAAATATTTATTTATTTATTTATTTATTTGGTTGCACCCTGTCAGTTGCGGCAGACGGGTTCCTTAGTTGTGGCATGCATGTGGGATCTAGCTCCCTGACCAGGGATTGAACCCAGGCCCCCTGCACTGGGAGCATGGAATCTTAACCACTGCACCATCAGGGAAGTCCTGATTTTTGTGTATTTACTATAGGCTTCTGATTTATTTTTACCATGGGGTTCGTGTATGTTGACTCATAATTATACCCACTTGTTTTAAACTGGCTGTTAATTTAAGTTCAAACACATTCTAAGACATACACATTTTTATTCCCCTCCCCCACATTCCCCTCCCCCACATTTGTGGTTTTGATGTCATATTTTACATATTCATGTTTATCTCTTAACTGTTTATCTCATAGTAGTTATGGTTGTTTTTACAATTTTTTGACTTTTAATGTACAACTGGCACACTTAGTGATCTTAAATTCTTTCTATATATTTGTGTTTCCTAATGGGATTTTCCCTTTCTTATAGATCCTTACTTCTTTTCTATTTGGAGAAGAATATTCAACATTTCTTTTACGATATGTTTATTATTGATTAATTCTTTCAGTTTTGCTTTTCTAAGAAGTTCTTTATTTCTCTTTCTATCCTAAATGGTACTCTTGCTTGGTAGAGTATCCTGGGTTGCTGTTTTTTTCCTTTCAGCACTTTGAATATGTCATGGCACTCCATTCTGGCTTGCAAATTTTCTGCAGAAAAATCAGTTGATAGCCTTATGGGAATTCTCTTGTATATAACTCATTGTTTTTCTCTTGCTGCCTTTAGAATCCTTTCTTTATCTTTCACTTTTATCATTTTAATTACGATATATCTTGTTGTGGGTCTGTTTGGTTTAATCTTTTCTAGGACCCTCTGTGCTTCCTGTGCCTGGATATCTGTTTCTTTCTCCAGGTTTGGGAAATTTTCAGACATAATTTCCTTATATCTATTTTCAATCTACTTATCTTTCTCTTCTCCCTCTGGAACCCCAATAATGCAAATGTTGTCATGCTTCATGTTATCTCAGAGATCTTGTAGATTGTGATCATTTTTTTTTTTATGTGTCCGGAGCCTGTGCTCTGCAACGGGAGAGGCCACAACAGTGAGAGGCCCGCGTACCGCAAAAAAAAAAAAAAAAAAAAAAAAGACAGTTGGCTGTAAATGTATGGGTTTATTTCTGAACTCTCAGTTCTATTACATTTGTCTGTATGTCAATCCTTATACCAGTACCATAACATTTGGTAGCTGTAGCTTTATTGTAGTTCTGAAACCGAGATGCATGAGTCCCCTGAATTTACTCTTCTTTTTCAAAATTGTTTGGCTATTTGGAGCCCTGATTTCATATGAATATAAGTTTCAGCTTTTCTGTTTCTAGAAAAACATTACATTGGAGTTTTGATTGTGATTTCATTGAAACTGTAGCTGCATTAAATATGATTGACTTCATTGATAATATTAGGTCTTCCTACCTCATTAACATGGGATACTTTCCATTTATTTAGGTCTTCTCTAATTTCTTTCAACAACGCTGTATAGTTTTCAATGTGCAAGTCTTTCACATCCTAGGTTAAATTTATTTCTAAGTATTTTATTCCTTTAGAAGATGATGTATGGGTAATAAATTTCCTAATTTCTTTTCAAATTGTTCACTTTGAAAAACAACTGATTTTTGTGTGTTCGTTTTGTACTCTGCAACTTTCTTAAATTCGTTTATTAGTTCTAATGAATTTCTTGGGCATTCTCTATATCTATATGATCATGTCATCTATATATATATATATATATAATTATATTATTATTCTTCCTTTTTACTTTGGGTAAATTTTATTTCTCTTTCTCTCTAATTGCTCTACATAGGTTTACAGTATGATGTCAAATGGCAGCAGTGAAAGCAGACCTCTTTATCTTTCTCCTTACCTTAGTGTGAAAGTTAATATTCTTTCACCATTGACTATAGTGATAGTTGTAGCTTTATTCCTAAACACCCTTTAAAATATTGAGGAAGTTACATTTAATTCCTATATTATTTTCACCAAGAAAATTGTTTGATTTTATAAAATGTCTCCTAAGCATCAGTTGACATTATATAGGTTTTTTTCCTTCATTGTATTGATGTGGTATATTATATTGGATGATTATCTTATGATGAACCACTTTGCATTTCTGTGATAAATCCTATTTTTTTACAGTATATAAACATTTTAATATGAAGTTGGATTCAGTTTGCTTGCATTTTGTTGAATATTTTTAGGTCTATATTCAGAGGGGATATGGCTCTGTAATTTTCGTTTTTCTGAAGTCATTATCTAGCTTTGATATCATAAGAACACTGGTCTTATAGTATAAGTTAGGAAGTTTTCCTACTCTTCTGCTTTATGGAAGAGTTCAAGAAGTATTGGCATTGGATTTGAGATAGTGGAGTAAAAGGACTTGCACTCACTCCCTCTTGCAAGAGCACTGGAATCACAACTAACTGCTGAACAATCATCAACAGGGATACACTGAAACTCATCAAAAAATATACCTCACATCCAAAGACAAAGGAGAAGCTGCAATGAGATGGTAGGAGGGGCACAATCACAATAAAATCAAATCCCATAACCACAGGGTGCATGACTCGCAAACTGGAGAACAATTATACCACAGAAGTCCGTGCACTGGAGTGAAGGTTCTGAGCCCCAGGTCAGGCGTCCCAACTTGGGGCTCTGGCAATGGGAGAGGAATGCTCAGAGAATCAAACTTTGAAGGCTAGCAGGATTTGATTGCAGGACTTTGACAGGACTTGGGGAAACAGAGACTCCACTCTTGGAGGGCACACACAAAGTAGTGTGCACATCAGGACCCAGGAGGAAGGAACTATGACCCCATAGGAAATTGAACCAGACATACCTGCTAGTGTTGGAGGGTCTCCTGCAGAGGACAGGGCTGTGGCTTACAGTGGGGACAAGGACACTGGCAGCAGAAATTCTGGGAAATACTCCTTGGCATGAGCCCTCCCAGTGTCTGCCATTAGCCCCACCAAAGAGCCTGTAGCCTCCAATGCTATGTCATCACAGGCCAAACAACCAACAGGGAGGGGACTCAGCCCCACTGATCAGCAGACAAGCAGATTAAAGTTTTACTGAGCTCTGCCCAAAAGAGCAACATGCAGCTCTACCCACACTAGCCCCTACCATCGGGAAGCTTCCACAAGCCTCTTAGATAGCCTCATCCACTAGAGGGCAGACAGCAGAAGCAAGAAGAACTAAAATCCTGCATCATGTAGAAGGAAAACCACATTCACAGAAGAACAGACAAAATGAAAATGCAGAGGGCTACGTACCAGATGAAGGAACAAGGTAAAACCCCTGAAAAACAATTAAATGAAGTGGAGATAGGCAACCTTCCAGAAAAAGGATTCAAAATAATGATAGTGAAGATGATCCAGGACCTCAGAAAAAGAATGGAGGCAAAGATCGAGAAGATGTAAGAAATGTTTAACAAAGACCTAGAAGAATTAAAGGACAAACACCTAGAAGAATTAAAGAACAAACAAACAGAGATGAACAATACAATAACTGAAATGAAAAAAATACACTAGAAGGAATCAATAGCAGAATAACTGAGGCAGAAGGACGGACAAGTGACCTGGAAGATAGAATGGTGGAAATCACTGCCATGGAAAGAATAAAGAAAAAAGAATGAAAAGAAATGAAGAGAGCCTAAGAGACATCTGGGACAACATTAATAAACCAGCATTCACATTATAGGGGTCCCCAAAGGAGAAGAGAAAAAGAAAGGACACAAGAAAATATTTGAAGAGATTATAGTTGAAAACTTCCCTAACATGGGAAAGGAAATAGTCACCCAAGTCCAGGAAGCACTTGGATGATTGTTCATCCAAGCCAGAGACTCCCAGGCAGAATAAACCCAAGGAGAAACATGCCAAGACACACAGTAATCAAATCGAAAAAATTAAAGACAAAGAAAAATTATTGAAAGCAACAAGGGAAAAATGACAAATAACATACAAGGGAACTCCTATAAGGTAGTGGCTGATTTCTTAGCAGAAAATCTACAAGGCAGAAGGGAGTGGCATGATATATTTAAAGTGATGAAAGGGAAGAACCTACAACTAAGATTACTCTAGCCAGCAAGGATCTCATTCAGATTCAACAGAGTAATCGAAAGGTTTACAGACAAACGAAAACTAAAAGAACTCAGCACAGCCAAACCAGCTCTACAACAAATGTGAAAGGAACTTCTTTAAGTGGGAAACACAAGAGAAGAAACGGACCTACAAAAACAAAACCAAAATAATTTTTAACATGGTAATAGGAACATACATACTGATAATTACTTTCATTGCGAATGGATTAAATGCTCCAGCCAAAAGACACAGGCTGCCTGAATGGATACATAAAGAAGACCCATATATATGCTGTCTATAAGAGACCCACTTCAGACCTAGGGACACATACAGTCTGAAAGTGAGGGGATGGAAAAAGTTATTCCATGCAAATGGAAATCAAAAGAAAACTGGGGTAGCAATACTCATATCAGACATAATACTCTTTAAAATAAAGAATGTTATAAGAAACAAGGAAGGACACTACTTAATGGTCACGAGAGTAATCCAACAAGAAGTTATAACAAGTATAAATATATATGCATCCAACTTAGGAGCACCTCAATACATAAGGCAAATGCTAACTGCTATAAAAGAGGAAATCTACAGTAACACAATAATAGTTGGGGACTTTAACACCTCACATAAAACAAAGGACAGATCATCCAAACAGAAAATTAATAAGGAAACAAAGGCTT
This sequence comes from Tursiops truncatus, assembly GCF_011762595.2. Lineage (NCBI taxonomy): Eukaryota > Metazoa > Chordata > Mammalia > Artiodactyla > Delphinidae > Tursiops > Tursiops truncatus. Next base: position 99,727,742 of record NC_047041.1, on the reverse strand, counting down.
TAAATGACACAATAGACCAGATAGATTTCACTGATATCTATAGGACATTTCATCCGAAAACAACAGATTTCACTTTCTTCTCAGGTGCACACGGAACATTCTCCAGGTGAGATGACATCTTGGGTCACAAATCAGGCTTCAGTAAATTTAAGAAAGTTGAAATCATATCAAGCATCTTTCTAACCAAAACTCTATGAAATTAGAAATAAATTGCAGGGGGAATAAAGTAAAATACACAAACACATGGAGGGTAAACCATACGTTACTAAATAACTAAGAGATCACTGAAGAAATCAAAGAGGAAATCAAAAAATACCTAGAGACAAATTACAAAGAAAACACGATGATCCGAAACCTATGGGAAGCAGCAAAAGCAGTTCTAAGAGGGAAGTTTATAGCAAATATAATCCTACCTCAAGAAACAAGAAAAGTCTCAGATAAACAATCTAACCTTACACCTAAAGGAACTAGAGAAAGAACAAACAAAACCCAAAGTTAGTAGAAGGAAAGAAATCATAAAGATCAGAGCAGAAATAAATGAAATAGAAACAAAGAAAACAATAGCAAAGATCAATAAAACTAAAAGCTGGTTCTGTGAGAAGATAAACAAAATTGATAAATATTTAGCCAGACTCATCAAGAAAAAGAGGCAGAGGACGCAAATCAATAAAATTACAAATGAAAAAGGAGAAGTTACAACAGACACTGCAGATATACATAGCATCCTAAGAAACTACAACAATCAATTCTATGCCAATAAACTGGACAACCAGGAAGAAATGGACTAATTCTTAGAAAGGTATGACCTTCCAAGACTGAACCAGGAAGAAATAGGAAATATAAACAGGTAAACACTACAAAAAAAGAAAATTGCAGACCAATATCACTGATGAATATAGATGCAAAAATCCTCAACAGAATACTTGCAAACAGAATCCAACAACACATTAAAAGCATCATAGACCATGATCAAGTGGGATTCATCCCAGTGATGCAAGTATTCTTCAATATACACAAATAAATCAGTGTGATTCACCGTATTAACAAATTGAAAAATAAAAACCATATGATCATCTCAATAGATGCAGAAAAAGCTTTTGACAAAATTCAACAACAATTTATGATAAAAACTCTCCAGAAACTGGGCATAGAGGGAACCTATCTCAACATAATAAAGGCCATATGTGACAAACCCATAGCAAACATCATTCTCAATGGTGAAAAATTGAAAGCATTTCCTCTAAGACCAGGAACAAGATAAGGATGTGTACCCTCGCCACTATTATTCAACATAGTTTTGGAAGTCCTAGCCATGACAATCAGAGAAGAAAAAGAAATAAAAGAATACAAATTGGAAAAGAAGAAGTAAAACTGTCACTGTTTGCAGTTGACATGATACTATACATAGAGAATCCTAAGATGCTACCAGAAAACTACTAGAGCTAATCAATGAATTTGGTAAAATTGCAGGATACAAAATTAATGCACAGAAATCTCTTGCATTCGTATACACTAATAATGAAAGATCAGAAAGAGAAATTAAGGAAACAATCCCATTCACCTCTGCAAAAATAAGGATAAAATACCTAGGAATAAACCTAGCTAAGGAGGTAAAAGACATGTACTCAGGAAACTGTAGGACACTGATGAAAGAAATCAAAGATGATACAGATGGAGAGATATACCATGTTCTTGCAATGGAATAACCACTATTGTGAAAATGACAATACTACCCAAAGCAATCTACAGATTCAAATTACCAACAGAATTCTTTACAGAACCAGAACAAAAAAATCTTAAAATTTGTATGGAGACACAAAGGCCCCATATAGCCAAAGCAATCTTCAGGGAAAAAAACAGAGCCAGAGGAATAATACTCCCTGGCCTCAGACTATACTACAAAGCTACAGTAATTATGACAATTTAGTACTGGCACAAAAACAGAAATATAGATAAATGGTACAGGATAGAAAGCCCAGAGATAAACTCACACACATATGGTCAACTAATCTATGACAAAGGAGGCAAGGATATACAATGGAGAAAAGACACACTCCTCAATAAGTGATGCTGGGAAAACTGGACAGCTTCATGTAAAATGCTGAAATTAGAACACTCCCTAACACCATACACACACACACAAAAAAAACTCAAAATGGATTAAAGACTTAAATGTAACACCAGACACTATAAAACTCTTACAGGAAAACATAGGAAGAACACTGTTTGACATAAATCACAGCAAGATCTTTTTTGACCCACATCCTAGAGTAATGGAAATAAAAACAAAAATAAACAAACGGACCTAACAAAACTTAAAAGCTTTTGCACAGCAAAGCAAACTATAAACAAGACAAAAAGACAACCCTCAGAATGGGAGAAAATATTTGCAAAAGAAGCAACAGACAATGGATTAATCTCCAAAATATACAAGCAGCTCATGCAGCTCAATATTAAAAAAACAAACAACCCAATCCAAAAATGGGCAGAAGACCTAAACAGACATTTCTCCAAAGAAGACATACAGATGGCCAAGAGACACATGAAAAGCTGCTCAACATCACTAATTATTAGAGAGATGAAAATTAAAACTACAATGAGGTATCACCTCACTCCAGTTAGAATGGACATCACTAGAAAGTCTACAAACCACAAATACTGGAGAGGGTGTGGAGAAAAGGGAACCCTCTTGCATCTATTGATGGGAATGTAAATTGATACAGCCACTATGGAGAATGGCATGGAGGTTCCTTAAAAAACTAAAAATAGAGCTGCATTACAACCCAGCAATCCCACTACTGGGCATATACCCAGAGAAAAACCTAATTCAAAAAGTCATATACACTCCAATGTTTATTGCAGCACTATTTACAATAACCAGATCATGGAAGCAACCTAAATGCCCATCGACAGATGAATGGATAAAGAAGATGTGGTACATATATACAATGGAATATTACTCAGCCTTAAAAATGAACGAAATTGGGTCATTTATAAAGACGTGGATGGACCTAGCAACTGTCATACAGATTTAAGTAAGTCAGAAAGTGAAAAACAAAAATAGTATATTAACACATATATGTGGAATCTAGAAAAATGGTACAGATGAACCGGTTTGCAAAGCAGAAATAAAGACACAGATGTAGAGAACAAATGTATGGACACCAAGCGGGGAAAGTGGGCGGGTGTGTGGTGCGATGAATTGGGAGATTGGGATTGACATATACACACTGATATGTATAAAATAGATAACTAGAGGGGGACCTTCAAGAAGGCAGACTAGTAAGAGGTGGAGATCACCTTCTTCCCAACAAATACATCAAAAATGCATCTACATGTGGAACAACTCCTACAGAACACCTACTGAGTGCTGGAAGAAGACCTCAGGTTTCCCAACAGGCAAGAAAATCCACACGTACCTGGGTAGGGCATAAGAAAAAGAAAAAACAGAGACAAAATAATAGGGATGGAACAGGCACCCCTGGGAGGGAGCTGTGAAGGAGGAAAAGTTTCCAACACTAAGAAGCCTCTTCACTGGCAGAGACAGGGAGTGGGTGGGGGAGAATCTTCAGAGACCCAGAGGAGAGCTTAGCAACAAGGGTGCAGAGGGCAAAGCAGAGAGATTCCCACACAGAGGATCAGTGCTGACCAGCACTCATCAGCCTGAGAGGATTGTCTGCTCACCCCTCAGGGCGGGTGGGGGCTGGGAACTGAGGCTTGGGCTTCAGAGGTCAGATCCCAGGGAGAGGACTGGGGTTGGCTGCATGAACGCAGCTTGAAGAGAGCTAGTGCACCACAGCTAGCTGGGAGGGAGTCCGGGAAAAAGTCTGGACCTGCCAAAGAGGCAAGAGACCATTGTTTCAGGGTGCGTGAGGAGAGGGGATTCCTTCCCTGTCTGCCCACAGAAGGCAGAGCACTGCCTAAACGAGCTCCAGAGAAAGGAAAGAAATGCTAACACTGCTGCTGCAGCCACCAAGAATCCTGTGTGCAAGCACAGGTCACTATCCACACACACTCCCCCAGGAACATGTGCAGCACGCCACTGCCAGGTCTCGTGATCCAGGGACAACTTCCCGAGGAGAAAACACTACACACCTCAGGCTGCTGCAACATCACGGTGACCTCTGCCACCACAGGCTCACCCCGCATTCCAGTTAAAACTACCGTACCCCTCTCTGCTCCTGGCATGAGTAAGCAAGAGCCCCCTAATCAGCCACTGCTTTAACCCCTTCCTTCCTGTGGGGAACAGATGCCTGAGAGCGACGTACATCCAGAGGTGTGGCCAAAACCAAAGCTGAACCCCAGGAGCTGTGCAAACAAAGAAGAGAAAGGGAAATTTCTCCGTGCAGCCTCAGGAGCAGTGGACTAAATCCCCACAATCAAGTTGACGAACCCTGCATCAATCAATAGCAGAAAAATTGAGGCAGAAGAATGGATAAGTGACCTGGAAGATAAAATAATGTAAACAACTGCTGCAGGGCAGAATAAAGAAAAAACAATGAAAAGAATTGAGGACAGTATCAGAGACATCTGGGGCAACATTAAATGCACTACCATTTGAATTATAGGGGTCCCAGAAGTAGTAAACAAAAAGAAAGGGTCTGAGAAAATATTTGAAGAGATTATAGTTGAAACTTTCCCTAATATGGAAAAGGAAATAGTCAATCAAGTCCAGGAAGTGCAGAGACTCCATACAGGATAATTCCAAGGAGAAACACGCCAAGACACATATTAATCTAATTATCAAAAATTAAATACCAAGAAAAAATATTAAAAGCAGCAAGGGAAAAGCAACAAATAATGTACAAGGGAATCCCCGTAAGTTGAACAGGTGATCTTTCAGCAGAAATTCTGCAAGCCAGGAGGAAGTGGTAGGATATATTTAAAGTGATGAAAGGGGAAAATCTACAACCAAGATTAATCTACCCAGTAGGGATCTCATTCAGATTCAACAGAGAAATTAAACCTTTACAGACAAGCAAAAAATTAACAGAATTTGGCACCACCAAACCAGCTGTACAAATGCTAAAGGAATTTCTCTAGGCAGGAAACACAAGAGAAGGAAAAGACCTACAAGGACAAATGCAAAACCATTAAGAAAATGGTAATAGGAACATACATATTGATAATTACATAAAATGTAAAAGGATTAAATGCTCCAATCAAAAGATATAAACTGGCTGAACGGATATGAAAATAAGACCCGTATATATGTGGTCTACAAGAGACCCACTTCAGACCTAGGGACACATTCAGACTGAAAGTGAGGGGATAGAAAAAGATATTTCATGCAAATGGAAATCAAAAGAAAGCTGGAGTAGCCATTCTCATATCAGACAAAATAGATTTTAAAGTAAAGAGTATTACAAGAGATGAAGAAGGACAGTACCTAATGATCAAGGGATCAATCAAAGAAGAAGATATAACAATTGTAAATATTTATGCACCCAACATAGGAGCACCTCAATACATAAGGCAAATGCTAACAGCCATGAAAGGGAAAATCAACAGTAACACAATCATAGTAGGGGACTTTAACACCCCACTATCACCAATGGACAGATCATCCAAAATGAAAACAAATAAGGAAACACAAGCTTTAAATGATACATTAAACAAGATGGACTTAATAGATATTTATAGGACATGCCATACAAAAACAACACAATACACTTTCTTCTCAAGTGCTCATGGAACATTCTCCAGGATAGATCATATCTTGGGCCGCAAATAAAGCCTTAGTAAATTTAAGAAAATTGAAATTGTATCAAGTATGTTTTCCAACCACAGCGCTATGAGACAAGATATCAATTACATGAAAAAATCCATAAAAAATACAAACAAATGGAGGGTAAACAATACACTACTAAACAACCAAGAGATCACTGAAGAAATCAAAGAAGAAATCAAAAAATAACTAGAAAAAATGGGCCTGCGTACCATCCCCCCCCCAAAAAAAAACTACAATGAGATATCATCTCACACCAATCAACAAGGACATCATCAAAAAATCTAGAAACAATAAATGCTGGAGAAGGTGTGGAGAAAAGGGAATCCTCTTGTACTGTTGGTGGGAATGTAAATTGATACAGCCACTATGGAGAACAGTATGGAGTTTCCTTAAAAAACTACAAATAGAACTACCATACGACCCAGCAATCCCACTACTGGGCATATACCCTGAGAAAACCATAATTCAAAAAGAGTCATGTACCAAAATGTTCACTGCAGCTCTATTTACAATAGCCAGGACATGGAAGCAACCTAACTGTCCATCATCAGATGAATGGATAAGGAAGATGTGGCACATATATACAATGGAATATTACTCAGCCATAAAAATAAATGAAATTGAGATATTTGTAGTGAGGTGGATGGACCTAGAATCTGTCATACAGTGTAGTGAGTCAGAAAGAGAAAAACAAATACCGTATGCTAACACATATATACACGGAATCTAAGGAAAAAAAATGGTCAGAAGAACTTAGGGGCAAGACAGGAATAAAGATGCAGACCTACTAGATAATTGACTTGAGGATATGGGGAGGGGGAAGGGTAAGCTGGGACAAAGTGAGAGAGTGGCATGAACCTATATACACCACCAAACGTAAAACAAATAGCTAGTGGGAAGCAGCCACATAGCACAGGGAGATCAGCTCGGTGCTTTGTGACCACCTAGCAGGGTGGAATAGGTAGAGTGGGAGGGAGGGAGATGCAAGAGGGAAGAGATATGGGGACATATGTATATGTATAACTGACTCACTTTGTTATAAAGCAGAAAGTGAACACACCATTGTAAAGCAATTATACTCCAATAAAGATGTTAAAAAAAAAAAAGAAGATATACAGATTGCCAACAAACACATGAAAGGATACTCAACATCACTAATCATTAGAGAAATGCAAATCAAAACTACAATGATGTATCACCTCACACCAGTCAGGTGTGAGGCCAACATCAAAAAATCTACAAACAATGCTGGAGAAGGTGTGGAGACAAGGGAACCCTCTTGCACTGTTGGTGGGAATGTAAATTGATACAGCCACTATGGAGAACAGTATGGAGGTTCCTTAAAAAACTAAAAATTAAAAAAATTTTAAAAATAAACTAAAAATAAAACTACCATATGATCCAGCAATCCCACTATTGGGGATACACTATGAGAAAACCATAATTCAATGAGTCATGTACCACAATGTTCATTGCAGCACTATTTACAGTAGCCAGGACATGGAAGCAACCTAAGTGTCCATCGACAGATGAATGGATAAATGGGATGTGGCACATATATACAATGGAATATTACTCAGCCATCAAAAGAAATGAAAATGAGTTATTTGTAGTGATGTGGATGGACCTAGAATCTGTCATACAGAGTGAAGTAAATCAGAAAGAGAAAAACAAATACCGTAGGCTAACACATATGTTTGGAATCTAAAAAAAACCAAATGGTTCTGAAGAACCTGGGGGCAGGACAGGAATAAAGATGGAGATGTAGAGAATGAACTTGAGGACATGGTGAGGGGGAAGGGTAAGCTGGGAAGAAGTGACAGAGTAGCATTGACATATATACATTATCAAATGTTAAACAGATAGCTAGTCGGAAGCAGCTGCATAACACAGGGAGATCAGCTCAGTGCTTTGTGTCCACCTAAAGGGGTGGGATAGGGAGGGTGGGAGGGAGACGAAGAGGGAGGGGATTTGGGGATATACGTATATGTATAGCTGATTCACTTTTTTATACAGCAGAAACTAACACAACAATGTAAAGCAATTATAGTTCAATAAAGATGTTTTTTAAAAAAAAGCTCTCAAATAACATTAATTTACACCTGAAGGAAGTGGAAAAGAGGAGAAACTAAGCCCAATGTTAGCAGAAGGAAAGAAATAACTAATAGCAGTTCAGAAATAAATAAAATAGAAACTAGGAAAACAATAGAAACCATCAACAAAACCAAGTCGCGATTTTTTGGAAAAGCAAACAAGATTGAGAAACTTATTTGACTAAGAAAATGAGAGAATATTTAAATTAAAAAATTTAAAATGAAAGCAGATAGATTACAGCTGATACTACAGAGATACAAAGAGGCTACTGCAGATATTTATAAGTGACAACGTGGATAACCTAGAATAAAGGGAAAAATTTCTAGAAACATACAATCTACCAAGACAGAAACATTAGCAAGTTCAGTATCTGAACACACCAATAATGATGAAAGATATTGAATCACTAATCAAAACCTCACCCATCCTCAAAAGAAAATATCCAAAATATTTAAACAACATATATAACTCAAATCAAGAAAAGTAAACAACCCTATATAAAAATGGGCAGAAGAACTGATTAGACATTTTTCCAAATACAAAAACAGATGACCAACTGGCACATGAAAAGATGCTCAATGCTAGGAATCATCAGATAATGCAAATCCAAATCACAATGAGGTATCACTTCAAAGCTATCAAATACTTATCATGAAACAGACCACAAACAACAACTCTTGGTGAAAATACGGAGAAAAGGGAACTTTTATACATTGTTGGTGGGAATGTGAATTGGTGCAGAAACTATGTAAAACAGTATGGAGTTTCCTCAAAAAACTAGAAATAGACTACTGTATGATCCAGCAATACCACTTCTGGATACATATCTGAAAAGAAACAATACACCATTCAAAAAGATAAGTGCATACAAATGTTCATAGCAGCATTATTTACAATAGAAAAGATATGAAAGCAACCTAAGTGTCCATCAACAGATGAATGAATGAAGAAGATATTATATATATATATATATATATATATATACACACACACATATATCTACATACAATGGAATATTACTCAATGATAAAAGAAGGAGGGGCTTCTCTGGTGGCGCAGTGGTTGAGAGTCCGCCTGCCGATGCAGAGGACACGGGTTCGTGCCCCGGTCCGGGAGGATCACACATGTCGCTGAGCGGCTGAGCCCGTGAGCCATGGCCGCTGAGCCTGCGCATCCGGAGCCTGTGCTCCGCAATGGGAGAGGCACAACAGTGAGAGGCCTGCGTACCGCAAAAAAAAAAAAAAAAAAGGAAATTCTAAAATTTGCAACCCTGTGGATGGGCCTACAGAGTATTATGCTTAGAGAAAAAAGTCAGACAGAAAAAGACAAATACTCTGTGCTTTCATTTATATGTGGAATCTAAAAAATAATACAAATGAATTATGTAATTATACAGAAACAGACTCACAAACTAGTGGTTACCAATGGGGCAAGGGAAGGGCGGGGGAGGCAAGATAGGGGATGAGATTAAGAGACATAAACTACTATGAATAAAATAGATAAGCCACAAGGATAAATTGTAGAGCACAGGTAAATGTAGCTGTTAATTTGTAATAACTTTAAATGGAATATAATCTATAAAAATATTGAATCACAGTTTTATGTACTTGAAACTAATACAATACTATAAATTGACTATATTTAAACTTTTTTAAAAAGACCTGATAATTTAACAGGTGAATTCTTACAAATATTTGAAGAATAAACACCAACTCTTCTCAAACATTTCCAAAACACTAAAGAGGAGAATACAGTCTCAAACTCATTTTATTTATTTATTTATTTAATATCTTTATTGAAGTATAATTACTGTACAATGCTGTGTTAGTTTCTGCTGTACAACAAAGTGAATCAGCTATATGTATACATATATCCCCCATCCCTTCCCTCTTGAGCCTCCCTCCCACCCTCCCTATCCCACCCCTCCAGGTCATCACCAAGCACCGAGCTGATCTCCCTGTGCTATGCAGCAGCTTCCCATTAGCCATCCATTTTACATTTGGTAGTGTATATGTCAATGCTACTCTCTCACTTCATCCCAGCTTCCCCTTCTCCCTGTGTCCTCAAGTCTGTTCTCTATGTCTGCGTCTTTATTCCTGCCCTGCCACTAGGTTCATCAGTACCATTTTTTTAGTTTCCATACATGTGTGCTAGCATACATTTTCCTGTTGTTTTTCTGACTTACTTTACTGTGTATGACAGACTCTAGGTCCATCCACCTTACAAATAACTCAATTTCGTTCCTTTTCATGGCTGAGTAATATTTCATTGTATATATGTGCCACATATTCTTCATCCATTCATCTGTCGATGGACATTTAGGTTGCTGCCATGTCCTGGCTATTGTAAATAGTGCTTCAATGAACTTTGTGGTACATGTATCTTTTTCAATTATGGTCAAACTCATTTTAGAAGACCACCATTTTCAAGATATCAAAATAAGATAAGGACACAACAAGAAAACTACAGTCCAACATCTCTGATGAATATAGATGCAAAAAATTTCTCATCAAAATAATAGCAAACCAAATTTAACAGCACATTAAAAGGGTCATACAATATGATGAAGTGTGATTCATCCCTAAGATGCAAGGAGTTCAACATATGGAAATCAATATACGTGATACACTATATTAATGGAATGAAAGTTAAAAATCATATGATCATTTCAAAAGATAAAGAAAAATCCATTTATATAATACAATATCCTTTCATGGTAAAAATGCTCGATTAATTAGGTGTAGAAGAAACATAACTCAACACAATAAAAGTGATATATGACAAACCTTCAGATAACATCATACTCAGTAGTGACAGTTTGCAAGATTTTCCTCTAAGTTCAAGGGAATAAAGGGAGCCCACTCACACCACTCCTATCAGCATAATCCTGGAAGTCCTAATCAGAGCTATCAGACAAGAAAAAGAAGTAAAATGTATTCAAATGGGAAAGAAGGAATTATATTCTTTTTGTTACAGATGATATGAACTTGTATATAGAAAACCCTGAAGACTCAACCAAAAACTTTGTTAGAACTTGTCTACAAATTCAGTACAGTTGCAGGAAACAAAATCAACTTATGAAAATCAAACACATTTCTATATACCAACAATGAAATATCTGAAAACAGTAATAAAAGAAACAATCCCATTTACTATAGCATCAAAAACAATAAAATGATTAAGGAGATGAAAGATCTGGACACTGAAAAAAACAAGATGATGAAAGAAATTGAAGTGGACAAAAATAAATGGAAAGAACTCATGTTCATGGATGAGAAAAATTAATATTTTTAAAATGTTCACACTACCCAGAGCCATCTATAGATTAAGTGCACTATCTATCAAAATTCCAGTGGCATCTTTCACAGAAACAGAAAAAAACTGTCCAAAAATTTATATGAAATCACAAATGAACCCAAATAGTCAAAGCAATCCTGACAAAGAAGATCCAAGCTAGAAGCAGAACACTGTCTATTTCAAGCTATATTACAAAGCTATAATAATCAAAAGAGTATGGTACTGGCATATAAAGAGACAGATAAACCAATAGAACAGAATCATGATTCGAGAGGTGACACATTCAGAGTCCACAATTTTCAGCTGTAAGATTAAAGGACGTTAGGCTTACAGATGACAAGGGGTACTTTAAGCCTCCCATTTCCCCTATGGGAGACTTGAGTATGTGGCAGCCATGCTGGTCCTCTTACTTTTGGATGACCCCTGCCAGGCACAGGATAACCCAAACTTCTGACTCCAAAAATTATGACTCCTGAGTTCTATAGATTAGTTACCTTATATTGTTGAAAGTATTACCTCTAATGAGGCTTTTTATCTCTTACAAAATTAAACATACAGATTATAGCCACAATTATTTCTAATTCAACTTCAGTACCATCTCACTGAGCACACAAATTTTATAGAAATCAATACTAATTACAGTGGGGTAACCATGATATGAGGACTAATGTGAGAACCCACAAACATTTAGCTCACTGAATCCTTGGGAAAGGCCTACAATGCTGTTTCTTCAAACAGGCAGAACCTCCTATCTTGAAGCACCTTCCTCTCACTTCCCATTGGTAACTCCTTCTCACCTTTATAAATGAAGTTTATGGTAACTCACCTCAAACTACTATTCTGAAATGCACCCAGATCTTACGAAGAGGCCATTTCTGTGACCAGTACAGAGAGCTCTGTGGCAACAAAATGACACTCATCACAATGATTCTAATTCTGCATTTCCATCTATAGCTCCCTTGGAACCAAGACAACCCACAACAGTATAAATTGTATATTGGGACTCAATAAAGAATCTTTATGAAGCAATTAATCATAAACTGTGAAAACACCACAGAGGAATGGCAGCAGTGATCTGGAGACACTCACCTGTCTGAGAGATGGCCATATATGAGGCCTCCCACCAGCATTCCAGCCATGAATAGGGATTGAACCACTGGTTTCTGTGACTGATAATCACATACGAGGTCCCACTGGAAGAGAAGGAAACCAGCACAGAGGAGCTTCACAGCATCTTTTACCATTCGATGCGCACTGACTCCAATAGCCCTCAGTGAACACGCCCTCTGGTTTCCTTTACTACATCTACTCATCTGTATCATTCATGTCTCAGCTTAAGCATAGCTTTCGCTAGATCCTCAGCTCACTCTACCAGGTTATACCAGGGACAGTCTTCATATTGACTGAGCACTGCATACCTCAGTGGTTCTCAATCTTTGTCACACATTGGAAAAATTGAGGTTTGTTTATTTTTTTTTAATCATTGATGCCTGGATCACACCTATAGTGAAATACATTCTGATTTGTTTCTCTGACAATTAGTCAGGAAAAGGAATTTTTTTAAGTTAATACAAATATTTCCAATTGCAACTAGACTGAGAACAAGTGACCAAGAATAATTTTTCAGGACTTCCCTGGTGGCGCGGTGGTTGGGAGTCCGCCTGCCGATGCAGGGGACACGGGTTCGTGCCCCGGTCCGGGAGGATCCCTCATGCCACGGAGAGGCTGGGCCCGTGAGCCATGGCCGCTGGGCCTGCGCGTCCAGAGCCTGTGCTCCGCAATGGGAGAGGCCACAACAGTGAGAGGCCCGCGTACCACAAAAAAAATAAATAATAAATAAGAATAATGTTTCACACATTATATCAAGTATGTCCTTGTCTAAACGTCAATCTTCACATTAAATTTTAAGCTTTGTGATAGTAAAATTCATGAGCAGTTTGTTGATTTCATCATCCTCAGTTGTAATGTAAGTGTTTGGCAATTAAAAAGATAAACAATCACTGAAAGAATAAAAGAAAGCTGGTTATACTAGCTACTCAGTAACTGAATATTTGAACAGTGCCTATTCATGTTATTCTAAACACCCACACCACGTACTCAGAAGAGGTAAATGGGGCCTTTACCTCAGTCACGATGGTGGAGGAGAAGGAGCTTCGGTCATACACCCAGCCGTCCACACAGGGTTCCGTGTCCAGGTCACTCATGTTGGGGAAGGTCCCGTTCAGTTGAAGGAGCTGCCACTGAGGGAGGAGGAAACGATGACATTTCTCTGGTTTCAAGTTAGAATCCAACGGGATGAAGATTCTCAGGAGGACATCAGGGCTGAAGATCCCAGTGTCATTATCAGAGACAGTGTCATTATCAAGGATGGGGACCCAGCAGCGATGACCAGGAATGGCTGCAGTGAAGTTTTCCAGCAGTATGTGACAGGCTGCTATCATGACCGGAGGAAGAACGAAAACCATCTGAAGGATCTGGAATTTTCCCAGGCCACCAACTTCATTCAGAAGCTCCTCAAAAGCCATTGTGAAGAGGCAATTTTCAAGAAAACTCACAATGAATTTGTAGAGGTAAGTTCAAAGGGGGAAAAATGTTTCCTTTCATTAACTCACACTAAATCTATGTGACCTCACATCAGTTTCTCATCAATGGTTCTCGTCACTTCGCTACTGCACCAGAACATCGGAAGCAGTTTCCCCAATCTGTCTGGAATCACGAGGTATTAGTTTTTTAGGTAAAGTCATAGAGAAAATTATTTACCAAAGATACTTCTATCTGATGAACATTAAATCTGTTTAAAGGTTTACTCACTTAACGTGCTTCTTCTCAGTGATTCTGTGAAATCAACATTGGACTTTGGCGTGTACATGGTCTCTAAATAATCTAAAATATGCCTGCTACAGTCTTTAGTCATTTCCAGAAAATGGAATTTGAGAGACACAGAAGTGAATGCTTTATGATTTTTCTGGGGAAAGAACAGAAACAAGTGTTTTTCTTGTTTATACTGACTTTAACTTACAATAATTAACAAAATATAATCCTTTGTTTCTAATTAAAGCATAGTGGAATATGGTGCAATTGCTACCTTTTAGCAACTGATATGTGCTTCAGTTTCAGTCACACCCAGAACTCAAAATAATTTTAAATTCCTTCAAATAAAGATAGTGGAGAAAGAGAGGTGAGCTCACCTAAGGATTTATCTTCTGAGGTTTTCCCTTACAGAATATATTAAGGATCTTTTATGTGTTACCGGTCAGAATCCTGATGAATTCGTCACTTTATCAAGATGCTCCTGGCCTCTTTACGTCTAGTAATGCTTCTCAATTCCCAGTATGTATTTTACTTATATTAATATAACAGTTCCAGGTTTCTTATACTTACAGTTTACATGCTACAACTTCCAATCTGGTATACTTTTAATTGAAGTGTTTATTGGTATTATTGAAGATTCACATGCAGTAGCAAGAAAAAATATAATGAGAATCTGCCTACACTTCACTCAGTTTGCCCCAATAATAATATTTATAAAATTATAGTATAATAATCACAGCGAAGATATTGAGAGTGACACAGTCTACTGATCTTATTCAGATTTCCCCAGTCAGGTTTTCCTGTACTTGTGTTTGTGTGTGCATGTAATTAGAACTGTATAGTGTTATCACCCGTAGCTTCCTGTGTCCACCGCCATAGCCCAGATACTAAATAATTCCCTCTCACAGGAAATCCTGTTTTAGTACTCTTATAAATGTACCACCAACCCTTGCTCCCGTCATTCCCTTTCCTACCTTTGGCATCTAGTGATCTGTTTTCCATTATTTAACCTCTGTCATTTAAAAGTTGCTATATAGAGGGGAGGGATCAAAAGGGTGCAGTGGGAGGATGTGGAGCTCACCAATCCTAACACACATGAAAAATACATCAACATGTGGAATAATTCTCACAGAATACTGAATGCAAATTGTCAGAAGAACTCCTAAACAAACAAAGCTTCAAGAAAGATTTCCACGTAACAGAGGAGGACAGAAAAAAATGCCTATGGTCAGGATCCAGCCCTGGAAAGGGATCTTCAAGTAAGAGAGAAATTTTGCAGGGACAGACCCTCACCCTGAGGAGCTATCTGGTTGAGTCACAGCCTGGACATCCCAATCTGGGTTCCTGCGTGGATGAGACAAGACCTCTTGGTGGCTGGGAGAACCTCTGGGACAGATAGATGAGCTGGAGGAGCCTTGACTCTACACACAAGGAGAGCACACATTTTGGCTCCAATAATCAGGGTGGACAGAACTTTGAACTGGCAGCTACCGCCTCGCTGCACTCCCCAATCTGAGGGGGCAAACATCCCACCCCCACTCACTCCACAGCACATCTTACTGCTGCATCTGGGGCAGAGAGGTCCTGGGAGAATACTGCCAGTGAGGCAGCCCATATACCTGACAGAAGTGCAGCCACCTCGATTCCTGCAGCCATAGAGCCCTGACCCCAAGCCCCGGTCTAGTGAACGCGCCAGCCTGGCCCCTCCACACCACAGCCTTGCACTAGATTTGGGATGAACACATCAGGGAAAAGGATGGGGTGCATCTGAGTGGAGCTGTAGACACCAACACGGCAGTGCTTCAGTTCTCTGTGAGCACACGGACCTCTATTGCTTCCATACTCCCCTCTTTTGGGGCAGGGCATGCACTCAAGGGGAAAGAAACCAGATGGAACCTGACTTTCAGAGCTTCTACTCCAAAAACTGGGGAGCAGACCTGCCCATGAGAGCATGGTGATAGGCATGGAGCAGAGAGGAATTCCTGCCTCACTCTGGACTGGCTTTAGATCCCCCAAAACCAACCGCACCAACCTGAGAGAAGACATGGCTAGCATCCATTACAAACCAGCCCTTGAACCAAAGATATTGGACACACAGGGTCTACACCAGTATGCGCCCATCTAAAACACCCCTTCAACAGCACAATACATAACTGTTTCCCCTAAATTCATAGAGATAGAGAATGTTAAGTAAAATGAAAATTCAGAGGAACTACTCCTAATTAAAAGAACATGAGAGATCCTCTGAAATAACAAAGCAGACCTCACCAGTCTATTACAACCCCAGTTTTAAAAGGAGGTAATAAAGATGCTAAAGGAATTAAGAAAATATATCAGTAGAAACACAGATCACTGTAACAAGGGACTAGAAACTATATAATAACACTTATCTGTTATTACAGAATATTGAATATAGTTCCCGGTGCTATAGAGTAGGTCCTTGTTTGTTATCTATTTCATATATAGTAGTGTGTATATGTTAATCCCAACCTCCTAATTTATCTCTCCCCCCACCCCCTTTCCCCTTTGGTAACCATAAGTTTGTGTTCTATGTCTGTGAGTCTCTTTCCGTTTTGGAAATAAGTTCATTTATATCTCTTTTTTTAGATTACACATATAAACGATGTCATATGATATTTATCTTTCTCTGTCCAGTTTACTGCACTTAGTATGACAATTTCTAGGTCCATCCATTTTGCTGCAAATGTTATTATTTCATTCTTTTTTATGGTTGAGTAATATTCCATTATATATATGTTTATATACATACATATATATATATATGTTTATACACATGCATATCCATTCATATGTTGATGGACATTTAGGTTGCTTCCATGTCTTGCCTATTGTAAATAGTACTGCTATTTACATGGGGTGCATGTATTTTTTCAAATTATGATTTTCTCCAGATATTTGCCCAGGAGTGGGATCGCAGGATAATATCGTAGCTCTATATTAGTTTCTTGCAGAACCTCCATACTGTTCTCCATAGTGGCTGTACTAATTTACAATCCCACCCACAGTGTAGGAGGGTTTCTTTTTCTCAACACTCTTTTCAGCATTTGCTACTTGTAGACTTTTTTGATGATGGCCATTCTGAACGGTGTGAGGTGATACCTCATTGTACTTTTGATTTGCATTTCTCTAATAATTATCGATGTGGAGCATCACTTCATGTGCCTTTTGGCCACCTGTATGTCTTCTTTGGAGAAATGTCCATTTAGATCTTGTGCTCACTTTTTTGATTGGGTTGTTTGTTTTTTGATATTGAGCTATATGTGTTGTTTGTATATTTTGGAGATTAATCCCTTGTTGGTTGCATCATTTGCAAAAATTTTCTCCCACTATGTATATTGTCTTTTTATTTTGTTTATGGTTTCCTTTGCTGTGCAAAACCTTTTAAGTTTAATTTGGTCCCATTTGTTTATTTTTGTTTTTAAATCCATTACTCTAGGAGGTGGACCCAAAAAGATATTGCTGCAATTTATGTCAAAGAGTGTCCTACCTATATTTTCCTCTAGGAGTTTTATGGTATCCTGTTTTACATTTAGGTCTTCAATCCATTTTGAGTTTACTTTTGTGTATGGTGTTAGAGAATGTTCTAATTTCATTCTTTTACATGTAGCTGTCCAGTTTTCCCAGCACCACTTATTGAAGAGACTGTCTTTCCACCATGGTATAGTCTTGCCTCCTTTGTCTTAGATTAATTGACCATAGATGCATGGGTTTATCTCTGGGCTTTCTATCCTGTTCCATTGATCTATATTTCTGTTTTGGTGTGCATGTCATACTGTTTTGATTGCTGTATCTTTGTAGTATAGTCTGAAGTCAGGGAGCCTGATTCCTCCAGCTCTGTTTTTCTTTCTCAAGATTGCTTTGTTGGTGGTCTCTTGTGTTTCCATATAAATTTTAAAATATTTTGTTCTTGTTCTGTGAAAAATGCCATTGGTAGTTTGATAAGTATTGCATTGAGTCTGTAGATTGCTTTGGGTAGTATAGTCATTCTGACAATATTGATTCTTTCAATCCAAGAACACCATATATCTTTCCATCTGTTTGTGTCATCTTTGATTTCCTTCATCAGTGTCTTATAGTTTTCAGAGTACAGGTCTTTTGCCTCCTTAGGTGGGTTTATTCCTAGGTATTTTATTCTTTTTGATGTGATGGTAAATGGGATTGTTTCCTTAATTTCTATTTCTAATCTTTCATAGTTAGTGTATAAAAATGCAACAGATTTCTCTGCATTAATTTTGTATCCTGCTGCATTACCGAATTCATTGATGAGCTCTAGTGGTTTTATGGTACATCTTTAGGATTGTCTATGTATAGTATCATGTCATTTGCAAACAGTGACAGTTTTACTACTTCTTATCCAGTCTGAATCCCTTTTATTTCTTTTCCTTCTCTGATTGCTGTGGTTAGGACTTCCAAAACTATGTTGAATAATATTGGCAAGAGTGGACATCCTTTTCTTGTTCCTGATCGTAGAGGTAATGCTTTCAGCTTTTCACCATTGAGTATGATGTTAGCTGTGGGTTTGTCATATATGGCCTTTATTATGTTGAGGTTGGTTCTCTCTATGCCCACATTCTGGAGAGTTTTTTTAATCATAAATGGATGTTGAATTTTATCAAGAGATTTTTCTGCCTCTATTGAGATGATCATATGGTTTGTTTTTTTTTTTTTTGATCATATGGTTTTTATTCTTCAGTTTGTTAATGTAGAATATCACACTGATTGATTTGTGGATATTGAAAAATCCTTGCATCCCTAGGATAAATCCCACTTGGTTATGGTGTATGATCCTTATATTGTATTGTTGAATTTGATTTGCTAGTATTTTGTGGAGGATTTGTATATCTATATTAATCAGTGATATCGGCCTGTCATTTCCTTTTTTGTGTAGTATCTTTGTCTGATTTTGGTATCAGAGTGATGGGGACCTCATAGAATGAGTTTAAAAGTGTTCCTTCCTCTGCAATTTTTAAAAATAATTTCAGAAGGATAGGTGTTAATTCTTCCCCAAATGTTTGATAGAATTCACCTGTGAAGCCAGCTGGTCCTGGACTTTTGTTTATTGGGAGTTTTTAAATCACAGATTCAATTTCAATACTTGTAATTTGCCTATTCATATTTTCTATTTCTTCCTAGTTCTGTCTTGGGAGAGTGTACCTTTCTAAGAATCGGTCCATTTCTTCTAGGTTTTCCATTTTATTGGCATGTAATTGCCTGTAGTACTCTGTTATGGTCTTTTGTATTTCTGTGGTGTCTGTTGTAAGTTCTCATTTTTCATTTCTAATTTTACTGATTTGGGCTGTCTTTCTTTTTTTTTCTTGATGTGTCTGGCTAAAGGTTTTTCAATTTTGTTTATCTTTTCAAAGAACCAGCTTTTGGTTTCATTGATCTTTTCTATTGTTTTCTTAGTCTTTCATTTATTTCTGCTCTGATTTTTATGATTTCTTTCCTTCTACTAACACTGGGTTTTGTTTTCATTTCTCTATTTGCTTTAGGTGTAAGGTTAGGATGGTTATTTGAGATTTTTCTTTTTTCCTAAGGTAAACTTGTATCACTATAAAGTTCCCTCTTAGAACTGCTTTTGCTGTGTCCCATAGGTGGTAGACTGTCATGTTTTTGTTTTCATTTGTCTCTAGGTATTTTTTAATTTCCTCTTTGATTTCCAAGTGATCCATTTGTTGTTTAGTAGCATATTGTTTAGGCTACATGTGTTTGTGTTTTTCACAATTTTTTTCTTGTAGTTGACTCCTAACCTCATAGCCTTGTGGTTGGAGAAGTTGCTTAATATGATTTCAATTTTCTTAAATTTACCAAGACTTCCTTTGTGGCCCAGCATGTGACCAATTCTGAAGAATGTTCTATTTGCACTTGAAAAGAATGTGTATTCTGCTCCTTTTGGATGGAATGCTCTATAAATATCAAGTCTATCTGGTCTAATGTGTCACTTAAGGCCTGTTTCCTTATTGATTTTTTGTTTTTTGTCTAGATGAACTTCCATTGATGTAAGTGGGGTGTTAAAGTCCCCCACTATTATTGTGTTACTGTCAATGTCTCCTTTTATGACTGTTTGTGTTTGCCTTATATATTGAGGTGCTCCTATGTTGGGTGCATATATATTTACAATTGTTATATCCTCTTCTTGTACTGATCCCTTGAGCATTTTGTCATGTCTTCCTTTGTCTTTAGTTTTAACAGTCTTCATTTTAAAGTCTATTTCGTCTGATATAAGTATTGCTACTCCACTTTACTTTTGATTTCCAATTGCATGAAATACCATTTTCCATCCCCTTACTTTCAGTCCGTTTGTGTCTCTAGATCTGAAGTGGGTCTCTTGTAGACAACATATATATGGGTCTTGTTTTGTATCCATTCAGCCAGTCTATCTCTTTTATTTGGAGCATTTCATCTGTTTACATTTAAGGTAATTATCCATATATATATTCTTATTGCTGTTTTGTTACTTGTTTCAGATTTGTTTTTGTATGCCTTTTTTTTTTCCTTTCCTCTTTTGTGTTCTCTTCTCTTGTGATTTGCTTGGATTCACTTTTCTTTTTTGCATGTATATTATAGATTTTTCATTTGCAGTTACTATGAGGTTTTGATATAGCAGTCTATATGTATACAAGATTGTTTTACATTGCTGATCTCTTCATTTGAAATGCATTTCTAATATCCTGCATTTGTACTCTCCTCCTCTCATGTTTACTGGTTTTGATATCATATTTGTGTGTGGATGATTGCCTGCCTTTACTGTATGTTTGCCTTTATTGGTGAGCTTCTCCATTTTGTAATTTTCTTGTTTCGAGCTGTGGCCTTTTGTATTTCACTTAGAGAAGTTCCTTTAGGATTTGTTGTAAAACTGGTCTGGTGGTACCGAATTCTCTTAGCTTTTGTTTATCTGTAAAGCTTTTGATTTCTCTGTCAAATCCGAATGAGAGTCATGCTGGGTAGAGTATTCTTGGTTGTAGTTTCTTCCCTTTCATTACTTTAGCTAAATTGTGCAACTTCCTTCTGGCCTGCAGAGTTCCTGCTGAAAAATCAGCTGGTAGTCTTATGAGTATTCTGTTGGGTGTTATTTGTTGCTTTTCCCTTATTGCTTTTAATATTTTCTCTTTGTCTTTCATTTTTGTCAGTTTAATTGCTATGTGTCTTGACGTGTTGCTCCTTGGGTTAATCCTGTATGGGACTCTGTGCTTTCTGGACTTGGGTGACTGTTTCTTTTCCCATGTTAGGGAAGTTTCCAGCTATTATCTCTTCAAATATTTTCTCAAGCCCTTCTCTCTCTCTTCTCCTTCTGTGACCCCTATAATTCTAATGTTGCTGTGTTTGACATTGTACCAGAGGTCTCTTAAACTATCCTCATTTCTTTTCAACTTTTTTCTTTATTCTGTTCTGTGGCAGTCTTTCCACCACTCTGTCTTCCAGTTCATTGATTTGGTCTTCTGCCTCTTTTATTCTGTGATTGATTCCTTCTAGTGTATTCTAAATTTCAGGTATTGTATTCTTCATCTCTGGTTATTCTTTGTATTTTCTAACTCTTTGCTAAAAACTTCTTGTAACTTCTCACTCTTTGCATTCATTCTTTTCCTGAGTTCTTGGATCATCTTTGATCGTTACTCTGAACTCTTTCTCAGGTAGATTGCCTATCTGCACTTCACTTAGTTGTTCTTCTGGTGTTTTATCTTGTTCCTTCATCTGGAACATATCCTTTAGGCATCTCATTTTGTTTAAAATTGTATTTGCATTTTGTGTATGTAGTAACTTAGTTACATTTCTCGACTTGGAGAAGTGGCCCTCTCTAGCGGAAGTCCTATATGTCCCAGGAGTACATTCCTTTCTCGTCAACCTAGGGCCAGGGACCAGCTGGCCCCAGGCTCATCTCTGACCCGTGTTTGCAAACTCAGTGCTATAGGCTGAAGGATTGTAGTTTTCTTGCTTCTGGTGTTTGCCTCCTGGTGGGTGAGACTGGTCTAGAGGCTTGTACAAGCTTCCTGGTGGGAGGGGCTGGTACCTACCAACTGGTGGGTGGAGCTGGGTCTTGGCCCTCTGGTGGACAGGGCTGTGTCGAGTGGCATGTTTAGAAGTGGCTGTGTGTTCAGGAAGTCTTTAAGCAGCCTATTTGCTGATGGGTGGGGCCTTGTGCTGACCCTGTGATTTGTTTAGCCTGGGGCATTCCTGCACTGCTTTCTTTCAGGTTTCAAGGTACATTTAGTCAAAGAGACCAGAGCCAGTATGCTTAGTCTATCATCCCCAGCATCAGCGCCTTCCTCCTTTCTTAAGGAAAGCTCTGTACTATGAACTAGTAATACCTGTTTAATTTTTGTGTATATGGTATATATATGAGTGTCTTTTAAAAAATTGTTTTCTATAGATAAGTAAGTTCTATAATTAAATTTTTAAAAAAAGAAAAGCAAAAACTTGGACAAGATGGAGATGAACAAAACTCATAAAGTTTAGTAACCAGGGAAAGAGGGATGTTGAAGAGAGAATAGAGATATTCATGGAAGCCAAATCTTTGAGTAGATGTGGGGAAATGAGATTCTTTTAAAAATGAAATGTTTGGCTTTGGTCAGGAGAAGGTCATGCTGTGCAAATGAAAAAATGCAGAGTTTGTGGGTAAAGATATGAGTAAAAATGACGTCTCCTCTGTTATTTTTACCCTTATTGAGATAACTAACTGTGTGCCCATCAGGTAGTACACCTGTAGGAGAAGCAGTGTTGTAAGTCTGAGGAGAGAAGACTGTGTACATAAACTGGAAGACTGGTCCTGCTCTAAAGTTAGGGTTAAATCATCCTGCAAATATAGTAGAATTGCCAGGGAATTCCAAGGATTTACTTTGTAGTTACAGTCTCACATTTACTGGGAAAAGTGAGCAACCACATTCAGTGACTTGAGTCCAAAGTGCAAAATGGAGAGAAGTTACCTCAAACAACATACCTAAGTTCACTGAGTTGTGTAGGTGACACGTGGCAGTTTCAAGGAGCACAGATGGGATGGGATTGACATCTCTATCAGCAACCTCTTCCCCTGCCTGCACAACTCCATGCACTTCCCAGTCTCACAGAGAAGGGTCCTGTGTAGGGAAAGGCCAGTCTATTCAGAATTTTTTTTCAGGGAGGGGGGATATTCAGGGAGCCTTTGGGTGATCCCTGGCCTTAGAGTAGATGTCCCCAGAGGAGCACCTTGGCAGGATAAGGAATGGGAGCTTGATTCAAGGGGGGGTCTGATGAGTGCCTAAGGAAGAGGGGTCAGGGTTAGGAGGGGCTGCTGAGCCTCCACAAGCTGAAATGAGTAGTTGTTGGAAGAAGTGGGTCTATTGGCCAGCTTGGCCAGGACTTGCTATAAGTTGGGTTCTGGAAGGTCCCAGCTTTAGATTCATAGAGGCAGGAAAGGGTGGTGAGATGGGGCTCCTGTAAGTCGCACAGCCCCATTATAGAAAACTATGACTTCTTTCCCCAAGGACAAGGAAATTGGCAAATATACACAAATAATCTTTTCTTTCCACTATGGAAAATAGTTCTTTTATTTTCTATCACTATAGAATTAAAACTTCTTCACAGAAAAAGTTGGAAATAAAATTTTACTTCACATAAGATCTAGGCTGTATTAACACACATAGATACTGTTAATATTTTGGGTAAATATATAGAACTTTATTTCTGGCCATAAGAATAGTGTCCTGTTATACATTTTGGGTTTTTCCTCATTTCCTAACTTAACATGTTCTTTTTTCCCCCCTTCAATGCATACAGTTATCCTTTGTAATGACAGAAGTGAAAGCAGTTTGGATGGATATATTTGAATTTATTAAATGAGAAAATTAAGGTCGTTTTCAGTTTTACTTTGAAACTTTCATTTATGAGCAGCCTAGTACATGCATTCTATTCCTTTTCATTAATTACTTCTTTAAGGTTAAGTTCTTCCCATTCAGTTTCTAAAATAAAGGTTAAGCCCTTTTAATTTAGTTGTATTTTTAAAATAGCCTCATAAAGATTGTGCCTAATTATACTACTGCAAGTACCCCCAGAAATTTTGGTTTTCCCACATCCTCTATAATACTCTTCCACTTTAATCTGATGAACCTCATAAGTTTTAAGTGACATAAAAATTTTAATTTTCTAATTTTGTTATTATTGAGCTTGACCATCTTTTCATATTTTTTAGTCTCTCGCATTTCTCTCAGTAACTGTTCAGTGTCCCTTGAGCAATTTCGTTAAAAATCCAGTGTTTATTATACTTCTTTCCTTAAAAGGACTCATAATATTAGAATAAAAACTAGACTCTAAAAATGTTACAAAGAGTTTTAAAATTAATTGTTTGCTTTTTTCTTTTTTTTTTTTTTTGCGGTACGCGGGCCTCTCACTGTTGTGGCCTCTCCCGTTGCGGAGCACAGGCTCCGGACGCGCAGTTTCAGCGGCCATGGCTCACGGGCATGTGGGATCTTCCCGGACTGGGGCACGAACCCATGTCCCCTGCATCGGCAGGCAGACTCTCAACCACTGCGCCACCAGGGAAGCCCCAATTGTTTGCTTTTAACTATTAAATTATTAGATTTCACTAAAAACATGTTTTTTAATATATGTGAAATATAAATATTATTTTTTAATTTAAAAAAATTCTTTTTAATTTCTTTTTTACATCTTTACTGTAGTAAAATTGCTTTACAATTTCGTGTTAGTTTCTGCTGTATAACAAAGTGAATCAGCTATACATATACATATATCCCCATATCTCCTCCCTCATGCAACTCTCTCCCACATTCCCTATCCCACCAGTCTGGGTGGACACAAAGTACCAAGCTGATCTCCCTGTGCTGTGTGGCTGCTTCCCACTAGCTATCTATTTAACATTTGGTGGTGTATCTATGTCCATGCCACTCCCTCACTTCATCCCAGCTTACACTTCCCCCTCCCCATGTTCTCATGTCCATTCACTACTTCTGCATCTTTATTCCTATCCAGCCCCTAATTCTTCAAACCCCCTCCCTTTTTTTAGATTCCATATATATATATATATATATATATATATATATATATATATATATATATATATATATATATATGTTAGCATACGGTATTTGTTTTCCTCTTTCTGACTTACTTCACTCTGTATGACAGACTCTAGGTCCATCCACCTCACTACAAATAACTCAATTTCGTTTCTTTTTATGGCTGAGTAATATTCCATTGTGTATATGTGCCACATCTTAATCCATTCGTCTGTGAATGGACACTTATTGGCTTCCATACCCTGGCTATTGTAAATAGTGGTGCAGTGAATATCGTGGTACATGACTCTTTTTGAATTATGGTTTTCTCAGGGTATATGCCCAGTAGTGGGATTTCCGGGTCATATGGCAGTTCTATTTTTAGTTTTTTAAGGAACTTCCATACTGGCCTTCATAGTGGCTGTGTCCATTTACATTCCCACCAACAGTGCAAGAGGTTCCCCTTTTTTGACACCCTCTCCAGCATTTATTGTTTGTAGGTTTTCTGATGATGGCCATTCTGACGAGTGTGAGGTGATACCTCATTGTCGTTTTGATTTGCATTTCTCTAATAATTAGTGATGTTGAGCATTCTTTCACGTATTTGTTGGCAATCTGTATATCTTCTTTGGAGAAATGTCTATTTAGGTCTTCTGCCCATTTTTGGATTGGGTTGTTTGGTTTTTTTGATATTGAGCTGCATGAGCTGCTTGTATATTTTAGAGGTTAATCCTTTGTCCATTGCTTTGTTTACAAATATTTTCCCCCATTCTGCGGGTTGTCTTTTCGTCTTGTTTATTGTTTCCTTTGCTGTGCAAAAGATTTTAAGTTTCATTAGGTCCCATTTGTTTATTTTGTTTTTATTTCCATTTCTCTAGGAAGTGGGTCAAAGAGGATCTTGCTGTGATTTATGTCATAGAGTGTTCTGTCTATGTTTTCCTCTAAGAGTTTTAGAGTGTCTGACCTTACATTTACGTCTTTAATCTATCTTGAGTTTTTTTGTGTGCATGGTGTTAGGGAGGGTTCTAATTTCATTCTTTTACATGTAGCTGTCCAGTTGTTGCAGGACCGCTTATTGAAGAGGCTGTCTTTTCTCCATTGTATTCTCTTGCCTCCTTTATCAAAAACAAGGTGACCATATGTGTGTGGGTTTACCTCTGGAATTTCTATCCTTTTCCATTGATCTATAATTCTGTTTTTTTGCCAGTACCATACTGTCTTCATTAATGTACCTTTATAATATAGTCTGAAGTCAGGGAACTTGATTCTTCCAGCTCCAATTTTCTTTCTCAAGATTGCTTTGTTTATGTGGGGTCTTTGTGTTTCAATACAAATTGTGAAATTTTTTTGTTCCAGTTCTGTGAAGAATGCCATTGGTAGTTTGATAGGGATTGCATTGAATCTGTAGATTGCTTTGGATAGTATAGTCATTTTCATAATGTTGATTCTTCCAATCCAAAAACATGGTATATCTCTCCATTTTTTGGTATGTATCATCTTTAATTTCTTTCATCAGTGTCTTATAGTTTTTGGCATACAGGTTTTTGTCTCCTTAGGTAGGTTTATTCCTAGATATTTTATTCTTTTTGTTGGAATGGTAAGTGGGAATGTTTCCTTAACTTCTCTTTCAGATTTTTCGTCGTTAGTGTATGGGAATACAAGAGATTTCTGTGCATTAATTTTGTATCCTACTACTTAACCAAATTCATTGATTAGCTGTAGTATTTTTCTGGTGGCATCTTTAGGATTTTCTATGTATAGTATTGTGTCATCTGCAAACAGAGACAGTTTTACTTCTTCTTTTCCGATTTGAATTCCTTTTATTTCTTTGTCATCTCTGATTGCTGTGGCTAAAACTTCCAAACTATGTTGAATAATAATGGTGAGAGTGGACAACCTTGTCTTTCTCCTGATCTTAGTGGAAATGGTTTCAGTATTTCACCATTGAGAACGATGTTGGCTGTAGGTTTGTCATATGTGACCTTTATTATGTTGAGGTAACTCCCTCTATGCCTACTTTCTGAAGGGTTTTATAATAAAACAGTGTTGAATTTTGTCAAAAGATTTTTCTGCATCTATTGAGATGATCATATGGTTTTTATCCTTCAGTTTGTTAATATGGTATTACACACTGGTTGATTTGCATATATTGAAGAATCCTTGCATTCCTGGGATAAGCCCCCTGGATCATGGTGTATGATCCTTTTAATGTGTTGTTGGATTCTGTTTGCTAGTATTTTGTTGAGGATATTTACATCTATATTCATCAGTGATATTTGTTTATAATTTTCTTTTTTTGTAGTATCTTTGTCTGGTTTTGGTATCAGGGTGATGGTGGCCTCATAGAATGGGTTTGGGAGTGTTCCTCCCTCTGCTATGTTGTGTAAGACTTTTAGAAGGATAGGTGTCACCTCGTCTCTAAATGTTTGAAAGAATTCGCCTGTGAAGTCATCCAGTCCTGGGCTTGTTTGTTTTTGGAAGATTTTTAATCACAGTCTCAATTCCAGTGCTTGTGGTTGGTCTGTTTATATTTTCTATTTCTTCCTCATTCTGTCTCAGAGAGTAGTGCTTTTCTAAGAATTTGTGCATTTCTTCTAGGTTGTCCATTTTATTGGCATATAGTTCCTTGTGGTAATCTCTCATGATCCTTTGTATTTCTTCAGTGTCAGTTGTTACTTCTCCACTTTCATTTCAAATTCTGTTGATTTCAGTCTTCTCCCTTTTATTCTTGATGAGTCTGGCTAATGGTTTATCAATTTACTGTATCTTCTCAAAGAACCAGCTTTTAGTTTTACTGATCTTTGCTATCGTTTCCTTCATTTCTCTTTCATTTATTTCTGATCTGATCTTTATGATTTCTGTATTTCTGCTACCTTTGGGGTTTTTTGTTCTTTCTCTAATTGCTTTATGTGTACAGTTAGGTTGTTTGAGATTTTTCTTGTTTCTTGAGATAGGATTGTATTGCTATAAACTTTCCTCTTAGAATTGCTTTTGTGCATCCCATAGGTTTTGGGCCATCGTGTCTTCATTGTCATTTGTTTCTAGGTATTTTTTGATTTCCTCTTTGATTTTTTCAGTGATCTCTTGGTTATTTAGTAGTATATTGTTTAGCCTCCATGTGTTTGTATTTTTTACAGATATTTTTCCTGTAATTGATATCTAGTCTCATAGTGTTGTGGTCGGAAAACATACTTGATATGATTTTTCTTAAATTTACCAAGGCTTGATTTGCACCCAAGATATGATCTATCCTGGAGAATGTTCCATAAGCACTTGAGAAGAAAGTGTATTCTGTTGTTTTGGGATGGAATGTCCTATAAATATCAATTATGTCCATCTTGTCTAATGTGTCATTTAAAGCTTGTGTTTCATTATTTATTTTAATTTTGGACGATCTGTCCTTTGGTGAAGGTGGGGTGGTAAAGTCCCCTACTATGATTGTGTTACTGTTGATTTCCCCTTTCACGGCTGTTAGCATTTGTCTTATGTATTGAGGTGCTCCTTTGTTTGGTGCATAAATTTTACTATTGTTATATCTTTTTCTTGGATTGATCCCTTGATCATTATGTAGTGTCCTTCTTTGTCTCTTGTAATAGTCTTGATTTTAACGTCTTTTTTGTCTGATATGATAATTGCCACTCAAGCTTTCTTTTGATTTCAATTTACATGGAATAATTTTTCCATCCCCTCACTTTCAGTCTGTATGTGTAACTAGGTCTGAAGTGGGTGTCTTGTAGACAGCGTATATATGGGTCTTGTTTTTGTATCCATTCATCCAGTCTATGCCTTTTAGTTGGAGCATTTAATCAATTTACTTTCAACGTAGTTATCGATATATATGTTCCTATTACGATTTTCTTAATTGTTTTGAGTTTGTTAGGTTTTTTCCTTCTCTTTTGTTTTCTGCCTAGAGAAGATCCTTTAGCATTTGTTGTAAAGCTGGTTTGGTGGTGCTGAATTCTCTTAGTTTTTGCTTCCCTGTAAAGGTTTTAATTTCTCCGTCGAATCTGAATGAGATCCTTGCTAGAGAGAGTAATCTCGGTTGTAGGTTTTTCCCTTTCATCACTTTAAATATGTCCTGCACTCCCTTCTGGCTTGTAGAGTTTCTGCTGACAGATCAGCTGTTAAACTTATGGGGATTCCCTTGTATGTTAATTGTTGTTTTTCCCTTGTTGCTTTAATATTTTTTCTTTGAATTTGAGTTTTTATAGTTTGATTAATGTGTCTTGACGTGTTTCTCCTTGGATTTAGCCTGTATGGGACTCTGTACTCTTCCTGTACTTGACTGACTATTTCCTTTCCCATTTTAGGGAAGTTTTCAAATATAATCTCTTCAAATATTTTCTCAGTCCCTTTCTTTTTCTCTTCTTCTTCTTGGACCCCTATAATTCAAATGTTGCTGCATTTAATGTTGTCCCAGAGGTCTCTGAGACTGTCCTCAATTCTTTTCATTCTTTTTTCTTTATTCTGCTCTGCAGTAGTTATTTCCACTATTTTATCTTCCAGCTCACTTATCCATTCTTCTGCCTCAGTTGTTCTGCTTGATTCCTTCTAGAGAATTTTTCATTTCATTTATTGTGTTGTTCATCATTGTTTGTTTGCTCTTTAGTTCTCCTAAGTCCTTGTTAAAGGTTTCTTCTGTTTTCTCCATTCTATTTCCAAGATTATGGATGATGTTTACTATCATTACTCTGCATTCTTTTTCAGGTAGACTGCCTATTTCTTCTTCATTTGTTTGGTTGGTTGGGTTTTTACCTAGCTCCTTCATCTGTTCTGTGTTTCTCTGTCTCCTCATTTTGTTTAACTTAATGTGTTTGGGGTCTACTTTTTGCAGTCTGCAGGTTCGTAGTTCCCATTGTTTTTGGTGTCTGCCCCCAGTGGCTAAGGTTGGTTCAGTGGGTTGTGTAGGCTTTCTGGTGGAGGGGACTGGTGCCTGTGTTCTGGTGGATGAGGCTGGATCTTGTCTTTCTGGTGGGCAGGACGGATTTTGGTGGTGTGTTTTGGGGTGTCTGTGAACTCATTACTATTTTAGGCAGCCTCTCTGCTAATGGGTGGGGTTGTGTTCCTGTCTTGCTAGTTGTTTGGCATAGGGTGTCCAGCACTGTAGCTTGCTGGTCACTGAGTGGAGCTGGGTCTTAGCATTGAGATGGAGATCTCTGGGAGAGCTTTCGCTGTTAGATATTATGTGAGGCTGGGAGGTCTCTGGTAGACCAATATCCTGAATTCAGCTCTCCCACTTCAGAGGCTCAGACCTGACACACAGTGAGAGAACCAAGAGCCTATCAGCCACACGGCTCAGAAGAAAAGGGAGAAAAGAAAAACAAAGAAAGAAAAAAATAAAATAAAGTTATTTAAATGAAAAATTAAAAAATTATTATTAAAAACAAAAAAAATTAAAAAGTAATTTTAGGGCTTCCCTGGTGGTGCAGTGATTGAGAGTCCACCTGCTGATGCAAGGAACATGGGTTCATGCCCCAGTCCGGGAGGATCCCACATGCCGCGGAGCGGCTGGGCCCGTGAGCCATGGCTGCTGAGCCTGTGCATCCGGAGCCTGTGCTCCACAACAGGAGAGGCCACAACAGTGAGAGGCCCGAGTACCGCAAAAAAAAAAAAAAAAAAAAGTAATTTTAAAAAGGGGTGGGGGGGGAGAAAGAAAGAAAGAAGAGAGCAAGTAAACCAAAAATCCAATCCACCAATGATAACAAGTCTTAAAAACTATACCAAAAAAAGTAATCATCAACAACAACAACAAAAAAGTAATGAACAGACAGAGCCCTAGGACAAATGGTAAAAGCAAAGCTTTTATATAGACAAAATAACACAAAGAAACATACACACTCACAAAAAGTAAAAAACAAAAAAATATAGAAAGAGAGAGAGAACAAACAAACCAGTAAACAAATCTACCAATGATAATAAGCTCTAAATACTAAACTAAGATAAACATAAAACCAGAAACAAATTAGATGCAGAAAGCAAATCCCAAGTCTACAGTTGCTCCCAAAGTCCACTGCCTCAATTTTGGGATGATTCATTGTCTATTCAGGTATTCCAGAGATGCAGGGTACCTCAATTTGATTGTGGAGATTTAATCCACTGCTCCTGAGGCTTCTAGGAGAAATGTACCTTTTTCTTATTTGTTCACACAGCTCCTGGGGTTCAGCTTTGGATTTGACCCTGCCTCTGTGTGTAGGTGGCCTGAGGACGTCTGTTCTCTGCCCAGACAGGACAGGGTTTAAATAGCATCTAATTAGGGGGCTCTGGCTCACTCAGTACAGGGGGATGGAGGGGTACAAAATGTGGGGCAAGCCTGCAGCGGAAGAGGTCAGTGTGACGTTGCAACAGCCTGAGGTGCATAATGTGTTCTTCCGGGGAAGTTGTCCCTGGATCACGGGACGCTGGCAGTGGCGGGCTGCACAGGCTCCCAGGAGGGGAGGTGTGGATGGTGACCTGTGCTCGCACACAGGCTTCATGATGGCTGCAGCAGCAGCCTTAGTGTTTCATGCCCATGTCTTGTGTCCACACTGATAGCCTGGCTCGCGCCTGTCTCTGGAGCTCATTTAGGTGGTCCTCTGAATCCTCTCTCCTCGTGCACCCTGAAACAATGCTCTCTTGCCTCGTAGGCGGTTCCAGACTTTTTCTGGACTCCCTCCAGCTAGCTGTGGCACGCTAGCCCCCTTCAGGCTGTGTTCACACAGCCAACTCCAGTCCTCTCCCTGGAATCTGACCCCTGAAGCCTGAGCCTCAGCTCCCAGCACCCACCTGCCCCGGCGGGTGAGCAGACAAGCCTCTGAGGCTGGTGAGTGCTGTCAGCACTGGTCCTTTGTGTGGGAATCTCTCTGCTTTTCCCTTTGCACCCCTGTTGCTGCACTCTCCTTGGTGGCTCTGAAGCTTCCCCCCGCTCACCCCCCATCTCCACCAGTGAAAGGGCTCCCTAGTGTGTGGAAACTTTTCCTCCTTCACAGCTCCCTCCCAGAGGTGCAGGTCCTGTCCCTATTCTTTTGTCTCTTTTCTTTTTTCTTTTGACCTACCCATGTTTGTGGGGAGTTTCTTGCCTTTTGGGATGTCTGAGGTCTTCTGCTAGCGGTCAGTAGGTGTTCTGTAGGTGTTGTTCCACATGTAGTTGTATTTTTGATGTATTTTTGGTGAGGAAGGTGATCTCCACATCTTACTCCTGTGCCATCTTGAAGGTCCCCCAATATATATGTTTTTAAAAGTCATGAAATTAAGAGAATCTATACAAAAAAATATAAAAATTTCCTAAATATCAATGACCCCGAAATTTAAATTAATATTTTTATACTTTATTCTTTCTAATTAATCTGTAATTAGATGTAGTCTCCTTAGAAATATTTAAATGTTACTGTAAGCAAAATCTTGATCTTTACATCTTTGATCACTTAAATTGGATTTATGATACAAAAGCTCTTCACACTCTGAAACTTTGATGTTCTTCTGTACTTTCTCATAGTATTTTATGACTTACATTAGATTTTTTAACTTTTAAATTAGTTGGAATTTTTTCTGATGTAATATAAAGCTATAATATTACTTACCCAAAATATTTAAATATTTTTTCTAGGACTATATTACTTTCCACACTGTTTTCAACTTCAACTATATCATAAATTCTCCTACATACTTCATGCCATTTTTCCTGAGCTATCTTGTTCAATTGGCTTTCTTAGAAATTATTTTGATTCTGAGATCTGTAGAGAGATTCCATTGAGCATTAGGCAGAGCGCACCTCACTGAATTTATTCAAGTATTTATGCATGTGGAAAAAACACAAAAGATTGAGAAAGAGCTATCCTAGATTGTTAGAGGTAAAACTCATTGCATTTCGTACAAGGATGGGAATAGTGCCAAATCCTATCAACAAAAGTAGAAAAGCCTGATAATTCCCATGAGTCTTTTGGTAGTATTTGCAGAAGATTTTCATTCATTAGGGAGAAAAATTAACCCTAGGTTAAATGTTGCTCTGTGGTACCTAAAGACGTTTAAAAGCAAGAACCCCCAAAGTCAGTGTCTGCAAATAACTTAATCACATCCCATACAGCTAAAAAATATTTTTAAGAATACAAAAATATGCAACACCCAGGAAGTGAAGAGTCATAACACTTGGCTTCCATCAAAAATTACCAGGCATATACTCCAATAAAGATGTTTTAAAAAAAAATTACCAGGCAATGGTGGTGCAGTGGTTAAGAATCCACCTGCAGATCAGGTAAGCAGATGCCACTGGGAAACTCTGAGGGCATGGAACCACTGACAGGTGGTGGCTTGAGAATCAGAAGATGAGGGACAAAAACAGCCTGCCGTGTGGCTGACAGGGTCTTGGTGCTCCAACTGGGTGTCCAGCTTGTGCCTCTGAAGTGGGTGAGCTGAGTTCAGGACATTGGTTCATCAGAGACCACTCTGCTCCACGTAATATCAAACAGTGAAAGCTCTCCAGGAGATCTCCATCTCAATGCTAAGACCCAGCTCCACTCAATGACCAGCAAGCTACAGTACTGGACACCCTATGCCAAACAACTAGCAAGACAGGAACACAATGCCACCCATTGGTGGAGAGGCTGCTTAAAATCATAATAAGGTCAAAGGCACCCCAAAACACACCACCGGACATACTCCTGCCCACCACCAACACAAGATCCAGCCTCATCCACCAGAACACAGGCACCATTCCCCTCCACCAGGAAGCCTACAAAATCCACAGAACTAACCTTAGCCACTGGGGGCAGGCACCAAAAACAATGGGAACTACGAACCTGCAGCCTGTGAAAAGTAGACCCCAAACACAGGAAGTTAAGCAAAATGAGAAGACAGAGAAACACACAGCAGATGAAGGAGCAAGGTAAAAACCAATCAGACAAAACAAATGAAGAGGAAATAGGCAGTCTACCCGAAAAAGAATTCAGAGTAATGATAGCAAAGTTGATGCAAAATCTTGGAAATAGAATGGAGAAAACAGAAGAAACATTTAACAAGGACTTAGAAGAACTAAAGAGCAAGCAAACAATGATGAACAACACAATAAATGAAATTAAAAATTTTCTAGAAGGAATCTATAGCAGAATAAGTGAGGTAGAAGAACTGATAAGTGACCTGGAAGATAAAATAGTGGAAATAACTACCACAGAGCAGAATAAAGAAAAAGGAATGAAAAGAATCACGGACAGTCTCAAAGACCTCTGGGACAACGTTAAATGCAGCAACATTCGAATTATACGGGTTCAGGAAGAAGGAGGGGAAAAGAAAGGAACTGAGGAAATATTTGAAGAGATAATAGTTGAAAACTTCCCTAACATGGGAAAGGAAATAGTCAGTCTAATCCACGAAGAGCAGAGAGTCCCATATAGGATAAATCCAAGGAGAAACACTCCAAGACACATATTAATCAAACTATCAAAACTCAAATACAAAGAAAACATATTAAAGCAGCAAGGGAAAAACACAAATAACCTACAAGGGAATCCCCATAAGGTTAACAGCTGACCTTTCAGCAGAAACTCTGCAAGCCAGAAGGGAGTGGCAGGACATAGTAAAAGTGATGAAAGGGAAAAACCGACAACCAAGATTACTCTACCTAGCAAGGATCTAATTCAGATTTGACAGAGAAATTAAACCTTTACAGACAAGCGAAAGCTAAGAGAATTCAGCACCACCAAACCAACTTTACAACAAATGCTAAAGGAACATCTCTAGGCAGGAAAAACAAGAGAAGGAAAAGACCGACAAAATAAACCCAAAACAATTAAGAAAATGGTAATAGGAACATACATATTGATAATTACTTTAAGTGTGAAAGAATTAAATGCTCCAATCAAAAGATATAAACTAGCTGAATGGATACAAAAACAAGACCCATATATATGCTGTCTACAAGAGACTCACTTCACACCTAGCGACACATTCAGACTGAAAGTGAGGGGATGGAGAAAGATATTCCATGCAAATGGAAATCAAAAGAAAGCTGGAATAGCCATTCTCATATCAGACAAAATAGATTTTAAAGTAAAGAGTATTACAAGAGACAAAGAAGGACAGTACATAATGATCAAGGGACCAATCCAAGAAGAAGATATAACAATTGTAAATATTTATGCACCCAACATAGGAGAACCTCAATACATAAGGCAAATGCTAACAGCCATAAAAAGGGAAATTGACAGTAACACAATCATAGTAGGGCATTTAAAGACCCCACTATTACCAATGGACAGATCATCCAACATGAAAATAAATAAGGCAACACAAGCTTTAAATGATACATTAAACAAGATGAACTTAATTGATATTTATAGAACATTCCATCCAGAAACAACAGAGTACACTGTTTGCAAATGCTCATGGAACATTCTCCAGGATAGATCATATCAAGGGTCAGAAATCAAGCCTTGGTAAATTTAAGAAAATTGAAATCACATCAAGTATGTTTTCCGACCAAAACGCTATGAGACTAGATATCAATTACAAGAAAAAAATCTGTAAAAACTACAAACACAAGGAGGCTAAACAATACACTATTTAACAACCAAGAGATCACTGAAGAAATCAAAGAGTAAATCAAAAAAAACCTAGAAAAAAATGACAATGAAAACACGACAACCCAAAATCTATGAGATGAAGCAAAAGCAGTTCTGACAGGGAAGCTTATAGCAATACAATCCTACCTTAAGCAACAAGAAACATCGCAAATAAACAACCTAACCTTACACCTAAAGCAACTAAAGGAAGAAGAACAAAAAAAAACCAAAGTTAGCAGAAGGAAAGAAACCAGAAATATCAGATCAGAAATAAATGAAAAAGAAATGAAAGAAGCAATAGCAAAGATCAATAAAACTAAAAGCTGGTTCTTTGAGAAGGTAAGTAAAATTGATAAACCATTAGCCAGACTCAACAAGAAAAAAGGGAGAAGACTCGAATCAAGAGAATTAGACATGAAAAGGAAGTAACAACTGACACTGCAGAAATACAAAGGATAATGAGAGATTACTACACGCAAATATATGCCCATAATATGGGAAACCTGGAAGAAATGGACAAATTCTTAGAAAAGCACAACCTTCCAAGATGGAATCAGGAAGAAATAGAAAATATAAAAAGACTAATCACAAGCACTGAAATTGAGACTGTGATTAAAAATCTTCCAACAAACAAAAGTCCAAGAGCAGACGGCTTCACGGGTGAATTCTATCAAACATTTGGAGAGCTAACACCTATCCTTCTCAAACTCTTCCAAAATTTAGCAGAGAGAGGAACACTCCCAAACCCATTCTATGAGGCCACCATCACCTTGATACAAAACCAGACAAAGATGTAACAAAGAAAGAAAACTACAGGCAATAACAATGATGAACATAGATGCAAAAGTCCTCAACAAAATACTAGCAAACAGAATCGAACAGCACATTAAAAGGATCATACACCATGATCAAGTGGGGTTTATCCCAGGAGTGCAAGGATTCTTCAATATACGTAAATCAATCAATGTGATACAGCATATTAACAAATTGAAGGAGAAAAACAACTTGATCATCAAAATAGATGCAGAAAAAGAAAATTCAACACCGATTTATGATAAAAACCCTCCAGAAAGTAGCCAAAGAGGGAGGACATCTCAACATAACAAAGGCCATATATGGAAAACCCACAGCTAACATTGTTCTCAATGGTGAAAAACTGAAAGCATTTCCACTAAGATCAGGAACAAGACAACGCTGCTGACACTTACCACTGTTATTCAACATAGGTTTGGAAGTTTTAGCCACAGCAATCAGAGGAGAAAAAGAAATAAAGGAATCCAAATCAGGAAAGAAGTAACGCTGTCACTGTCTGCAGATGACATGATACTGTACATGGAGAATCCTAAAGATGCCACCAGAAAACTACTAGAGCTAATCAATGAATTTGGTAAAGTAGCAGGATACAAAATTAATGCACAGAAATCTCTGGCATTCCTCTACACTAATGATGAAAAATCCAAAAGAGAAATTAAGGAAACACTCCCATTTACCATTGCAACAAAAAAAGAATAAAATACCTAGGAATAAACCTACATAAGGAGACAAAAGACCTGTATACAGAAAACTATGCCACTGATGAAAGAAATTAAATATGATACAAACAGATGGAGAGATAGACCACGTTCTTGGATTGGAAAATCATCACAGTGAAAATGACTCTACTACCCAAAGCAATATACAGATTCAGTGCAACCCCTATCAAACTACCAATGGCATTTTTCACAGAACTAGAATAAAAAATTTCACAATTTGTATGGAAACACAAAAGACCCCGAATAGCCAAAGCAATCTTGAGAACAAAAAACGGAGCTGGAGGAATCAGGCTCCCTGACTTCAGACTATACTACAAAACTACAGTAATTGAGACAGTATGGTACTGGCACAAAAACAGAATTATAGATCAATGGAAAAGGATAGAAAGCCCAGAGGTAAACCCACGCACATATGGTCACCTTAATTTTGATAAAGGAGGCAAGAATATACAATGGAGAAAAGACAGCCTCTTCAATAAGTGGTGCTGCAACAACTGGACAGCTACATGTAAAATAATGAAATTAGAACCCTCCCTAACACCATGCACAAAAATAAACTCAAGATGGATTAAAGACCTAAATGTAAGGCTAGACACTTGAAAACTCTTAGAGGAAAATATGGACAGAACACTCTATGACATAAATCACAGCAAGATCCTTTTTGACCCACCTCCTAGAGAAATAGGAATAAAAACAAAAATAAACAAATGGGACCTAATGAAACTTCAAAGCTTTTGCACAGCAAAGGAAACCATAAACAAGACCAAAAGACAACCCTCAGAATGGGGGAAAATATTTGTAAACAAAGCAATGGACAAAGGATTAATCTCCAAAATATACAAGCAGCTCATGCAGCTCAATATCAAAAAAAACAAACAACCCAATCCAAACATGGGCAGAAGACCTAGATAGACATTTTCCAAAGAAGATATACAGATTGCCAACAAACACATGAAAAGATGCCCAACATCACTAATCATTAGAGAAATGCAAATCAAAACTACAATGAGATATCAGCTCACACCAGTCAGAATGGTCATCATCAAAGCGAGAGAGAGGCATGGACATATATACACTACCAAACGTAAGGTAGATAGCTAGTGGGAAGCAGCCGCATAGCACAGAGAGATCAGCTCGGTGCTTTGTAACCGCCTGGAGGGGTGGGATAGGGAGGGTGGGAGGGAGACGCAAGAGGGAAGAGATATGGGAACATATGTATATGTATAACTGATCTACTTTGTTATAAAGCAGAAACTAACACACCATTGTAAAGCAATTATACCCCAATAAAGATGTTAAAAATAAATAAATAAATAACGACAAAAAAAGCATTAATTTATGTCATAGCCTTAAAAAAAAAGATGGTAAAAAAATAGAAATAATAATAAATAAAAATGAGATGGAAATCAGGAATTCACTGGCCATCCAGGGGTTAGGACTCTGCACCTTCACTGCCAGGGGCTCGGGTTTGATCCGTGGTCAGGGAACCAGGATCTCATAAGCTTTGTAGCTAGCCAAAAAAAAAGAGAGAGAGAGAGATGAAAATCACAAAGAAAGGACACACAGATTCTAGAAATGAGGAATACAGTGCATGGAATGAAAATTGCAATAGAGAGCATCAACAGCAGAATGGATCTTGCAGGAAAAAAATCTGTGGCTAAAAGACAATAACTTTGAAATTATCTAATCAGAGGAGAACAAAGAAAAAATAATAAAAAAGAGTGGCGCAGTGGTTGAGAGTCTGCCTCCCGATGCAGGGGACATGGGTTCGTGTCCCGGTCCGGGAAGATCCCACATGCCGCGGAGCGGCTGGGCCTGTGAGCCATGGCCGCTGAGCCTGCGCGTCCGGAGCCTGTGCTCCGCAACGGGAGAGGCCACAACAGTGAGAGGCCCGCGTACCGCAAATAATAATAATAATAATAATGCTAAGAGACCAGTTCAGCATAATCGTAGTGACAGGACACCAGCCAAAGAGGATTCTAAAAGAACATCATTGGGGTTGGATCCAGGTTGTAATATCCAAAAATCTTCTTGATGTAACAAATTAAGTTAAAATACAAACAAAAGAAGGAAGCTAAGCCAGAAACTTGGATCTCAGTCACCTTGGAAGTCTCCTTCTCTAACCAAAAATCAGTCCATTTATAATCCAGGTTAATTAACCTAAGCTGGTTTGAGGATCTGTGGTCGAAACTGCTAATTAACTGCCAATATCCATTTTTCCCTTCTTCCATAATACAGAATTTTGGCCACCCAGAGGAAAGGTTACATTTCACAGCCTCTCTTGCAGAAGAGTCTGGCCATATGAATCCTTAGCAGCATGTTTTCTGGACGGTGGGATGTGAGCAGAAGTAATGTACACAACCTCTAGGTTGTCTTTAAAGGGGAGAGATGTGTCCTTTCCCTCCACTTTTGAACCCAGGCAGCCTACCTCCAAAAACAAACAAACAAAAATCTAAGTTCTTTTTTTAAATTTATTTTATTGAAGTATAGTTGAGTTACATTGTTGTGTTCGTTTCTGCTGTACAGCAAAGTGAGTCAGTTATACATATATGTACATCCTTTTTCAGATTCTTTTCATTATGGTTTATCACAGGGTACTGAATAGAGTTCCCTGTGCTATACAGTAGGACCTTGTTGTTTATCCATTCTGTACACAATAGTTTGCATCTGCTAATCCCAAACTCCCAACCCATCCCTCCCCCTCCTCCCCTCCACGCCTGGCAACCATAAGTCTGTTCTCTCTGAGTCTAAAAACCTGTTCTTAACCGTCGTGTTGTATGTTGTATATTGCTACTGGCCCCAACTTGCTCCTCCACTATCCCTAGGTTGTTGTCTTCATCATCATGATCCAAAATGATTCACTCTCCTGTCTGCATTCTACTCACCTGGAAGGGAAGAGACAAACTGAAAGGACTGCCTTCCGATCCCAAACTCCTAACACTGTGCTCTACGGCCCTCTAGTGGAATGATCTGGTACTTGACATAATCGTTGAGTCAAAGCACTGACGGGGCTGGAGGGAGGGTAGAGAGGGAAGAGGAAGTGTCCACAGCGTTCCAGCTCCCTCCAGGCATGTAGATGCCACCAGTCCCTCATCCCAAAAGGCCACTACCCAAGAGGCTTTAGAGCCACCTTAGAAGTCATCCGCAGGAGTCCTAGGGACATCCCCTCCTCCCAGTATGCCCAGGCAACAGCTCGGTATTTTGTGACAGGAACAACTACTAAAGGAATTGCCCCTCCAGCTTCAAGGGCCAAGAAGGGCCCAGGTGGAACGATTGCCATGTGTGGCAGCCCAATTAAATCCCTCCGATGGCTCAAACTGGGAGAGCCTTTAACCTGTCAGGCAAACCCTAGAGTCAAAAGTGTTTGAAAACGTCAAGCTGAATCAACTTCAAATCTCTCCTTTATTTGGTAAAACACAAGTCGTTTTTCTAACTCACCTAAATGCTACTCTTTTCCATTCACTGGGAGTCCATTATGTAGAATTATATCCTCCCCAAAAAAGATAGGCTGAAATCTTATCCCCAGTACTGCAGAATGTGACCTTACTTGGAAAAAGGGTCATTGCAGATGTATTTAGTTCACATGAGGTCCTACTGGAGTAAGGTGGGCCCCCAACCCTATATGACTGGTGTTGTTATAAGAAGACACAGGGGCTTCCCTGGTGGCGCAGTGGTTGAGAGTTCGCCTGCCGATGCAGGGGACGCAGGTTCGTGCCCCGGTCCAGGAAGATCCCACATGCCGCGGAGCGGCTGGGCCCGTGAGCCATGGCCGCTGAGCCTGCGCGTCCGGAGCCTGTGCTCCACAACGGGAGAGAGGCCACAACAGTGAGAGGCCCACATACCGCAAAAAAAAAAAAAAAAAAAAAAAAAGAAGACACAGACACACAGGGAGAATGTCACGTGAAGATGGAGGATGGGAGTGATCCCAGACACAAGGAGTGTCTGGGGCTACCAGGAGCTAGGAGAGAGAACAGACCCTCCCTAAGAACTTCCAGAAGGAACCAACCCTGCTGACACCTTGATTTGGGACTTCTAGCCTCCAAAACTGTGAGCCAATTTCTGTTGTTTCAAAGCACACAGTTCGTGATACTTTGTTACAGTGGCCCTGGGAAACTAACACAGGAGTCAACTGAGTGGACAAGAAGCTGAGGGTCCCTCATACAATCTTCTCTCCCCTCAAGGATCATCATGGCCCAATGGAAAGGGCACATCTAAGACCCGAGTTTGAATGCTGGCTTACTGTCTGTGTTTACTTAAGAAACGTTTTTAACTTCTCCAAGCCCTATTGCATCTAGAAAAACAAAGGGAGGAGGGGATAATGCCATCTAACTCAAAACCCTGCTGAAGCACTTGATGTCCGTTTAATCCCTCTCTCTCTCTCCCTCCCTCTCTCTCTCCCTCTCTCTCTCTCTCCCTCCCTCTCTCACTCATTGTGGAGGAAGCCGCCTGCCATGTTGTGAGGTGACCATGTGGAAAGGCTCCCTCATAACAACCACATAGAATCAGATGCCTTGCCCTGAGTAGAGCCTTCAGATAAGACCCCAGTCCTAGCCGGCAGCTTGACTGCAACTTCGTAAGACACCATGAGCCAGAGGCACCCAGCTAAGCCAGGTCCAGAATCCTGACCCACAAAAACTGTGAACTACTAAACATGTGTTTTAAGCCACTAAGCTGGAGGGTGATTTTTACAAGGTAATGAATAGCTAATAGAGTATGTTCCACAGGAATCTGGGTCTGTGGAAGGATCTGAGATGTATACTTTGGAGGCTGAAGTTTGGAGTTCCCTCTGATGCTGTGGAAGTTAAGGGGATGGATGAAGCAGCGAAGTGATGAAGCAATGCATTTTTGAGTCTGTGTGCTTTCCTCCATTGAAGAAAGTTCCTGACTCACGTTCTTAACAGCCACCAGCAGGTTCATGATGAACCTACTCCCTCTTGAGCTTTCCTAGCACCTGCTCACGTACTCACCTGTACCCTCTCCTTCCACTCTTACTAAACTGAGCTAGGTAAATCCAGTTTTCCAAAATCGTCTTCGACTGAATAGTAGCTCCCAAAAAGATGTGTCTACATCCTGATCCTCAAAGTCTGTCAAAATTACCTTATATGAGGGCCTTCCCTGGTGGCGCAGTGGTTGAGAGTCCGCCTGCCGATGCAGGGGACGCGGGTTCATGCCCCGGTCCAGGAAGATCCCACATGCCGCAGAGCGGCTGGGCCCGTGAGCCATGGCCGCTGAGCCTGCGCGTCCAGAGCCTGTGCTCCGCAACGGGAGAGGCCACAACGGTGAGAGGCCCGCGTACCGAAGAAAATAATAATAATAATAATAATAATCACCTTATATAATAAAAGAGTAAATATTACCTTATATGACTAAAAATGTGGTTAAGGATTTTTAGAGGAAGGGCATTTCTGGGTTGTCCAGGGGAACAAGTCTCCTTAAAAGAGTGAGAAGGAGGAAGATTCCACTGACGGAAGAGGAGGAGACAGAGATTGGAATGATACAGCCTCAAGTCGAAGAATGCCAGGAGGCAGCAGAAGCTGGTAGAGGCAAAGAACTGGTTTTCCCCTACAGACTCCAGAGGCAGTGTGGCCTTGCCGACACTTTGATTTCATACTTCTGGCCTTCAAAACTGTAAGAGAATAAATTTCTATGGATGGACCTAGAGCTGATCATACTAAGTGAAGTTAAGTCAGAAAGAGAAAGACAAACACCACATGATATCACTTATATGTGGAATCGAAAATACGACACAAATGAACTTGCCTACGAAACAAAAACAGACTCACAGGCATAGAGAACAGACTTGTGGTTGCCAAGGGGGAGGGGAGTGGGGAAGGGTTGGATTGGGAGTTCTGGATTAGCAGGTGCAAACTATTTTATATAAGATAGATAAACAAGGTCCTACTGTATAGCACAGGGAACCATATTCAATATCCTGTGATTAAACCATAATAGAAAAGAATATGAAAAAGAATATACATATAGGTATAACTGAATCATTTTGCTGTACACCAG
Organism: Tursiops truncatus; assembly: GCF_011762595.2. Classification (NCBI taxonomy): domain Eukaryota; kingdom Metazoa; phylum Chordata; class Mammalia; order Artiodactyla; family Delphinidae; genus Tursiops; species Tursiops truncatus. Next base: position 99,684,730 of record NC_047041.1, on the reverse strand, counting down.
AAACAAACACAACATTGCAAATCAACTATACTTCAATAACAAAACAAAAATAAAAAAATAAAAGTTTGTTGTTTTAAGCCACATAGTTTATCACAATGTGTTTCAGCAGCCTCAGGAAACTAATACACCAGTCTATTTCCATGTACAGACATCCTCTATGGTTCCCGTGTGTTGTGGGCTGAACGTCTGTGTCCTCCCAAAATTCATACGTTGAAGCGCTGACCCCCACTGTTATGGCATTTGGATGGGGGACCGTTGGGAGATAATGAGGTTTAGATTAGGTCATGAGGGTGGGACCCTCATGACAGGATTAGTGCCATTTTGAGAAGGAGAAGACAGAGCAATCTCCCTCTCTATGTGCACACACAGAGGAAAAGCCAAGTGAGCCCACGGGGAGAAGGGAGCTGTTGACAAGCCAAGAACAAGTTCTCACCAGGCACCAAATCTGTTGGCACCTTGATCTTGGATTTCCCAGCCTCCAGAACTGTGAGAAACAAATTTCTATTGTTTAAATGACCCAGTCCATGATATTTTGTTACCGCAGTCCACACAGGCTAAGACATCATAGTACACTGAAAATGGCCACAAGGCCTTGCCCCATCCCCTTTGCATCTATACTCTTGTAATGTGACATGGCCTTCCCATTGAGAAGTGTAATCTATTTCTCCACCCCTTGGCTGTGACTTGCCGTGGTCAAGGAGATACTACCAATCACGACACAAGCAGAAGCTTGAAAGGTACTTGCTCACAGGGTTTCCCTCTTGCTGCACTTTGGCAGCCCAGGCTCACTTGCTTCCTGTAAGAATGAGAGACCACCAGAGCAGAGGTGAGCCAACCCAGCTGAGGGACCTCCTGTTAGACCAACCAGCCTGCCAACTGACCCACCAGCTGACCACATCCACTTGAGCAAGCCAGGCAGAGATCAGATCAGGAAGACCCACAAACTCAGGAGTCAAATAAATGGCTGTTGTTTTAAACCACCACGTTTTGGAGTTGTTTGTTACCCAGCAGTAGATAACTGATACAGTTCCTAAGGTCACCTCAATTCCATGATAAATGCTTACATCCACAGGGGTTCAAGCTCTGATATCATCATGGGCCATTTCCTGACTTTTTTCTCTTTTCCAGGGAAAAAATAGATTTTCATAGTCTTGCTTCAGATAGACCTATGTGCCAAGGAGGACCTTTGGTCTGCCCTGCCGTTCCTCTCTGGATGATCTTGGCCAGTCCCCTCTCTCTCTGGGTCTTGGTTCCCTCATCTGTACAATTAGGACAATGGATTTAACAAGTGGTTCTCAAACGCTGATTCAAGACAAAGTTCACAACTGGATGCATTAAGATAAGAAAGAATAAGACATTTTAAAGTTCCTATTTAATCTAGAATTCTTCCATTTAAAGGCCTCTTCTTTATTTTCAGATCATATCCTTCTTATGTTTGTATGTTTTTAAGTTGTCCTTTAAGAAATGATAAGGTATTGGGTGGGAGGGGATATAGGTGAAACAAAATTTGCAAAATGTTAATAGCTGTTGAAGCTGGGTGATCTTCGTATATGTTTGAATATTTCCATAAGAAACGGTTTAGTAAATGATGGTGCAAGTAAGTCATGATGGTGTTTGTATGTGCATCCGCGTGTGTTTTAATTCTAAAGTGGATGAAAGGGCAGCTCCAAAAATAAAGTAGAGAAGAAGGAGGTGGGGAAGGACAAGATGAGGAAGAAGAGTTGCTGTGGAAATTAGATACATGCAGACAGAGAGAGCTTAGTAGGCTCTCTGTAAATGCCATTCATACACCGGCAATAAAACCTCTTCACACTTCTCTCTGCAATATCCCCCCCCCCCCCGCCGCCCCAACTCCCTCCCTTCTCCCCTGTGTCCTGGAAGGGAAACTTTTTCACTCTGACTTGCAAGTGAGAAAAAGTCACATCAGGGCTCTCTATTTCACAGAAGGTCCGAGGAGAATGTGGCTGTGAACAGGCTGAGGGAGGGGATGGTTGCCTGCCCTTGCCTATCTTCCCACCTGCTGAGGAAAGCAGGTGGATTGACTGCCCAATAGCCCTGGCCACATGCCCCTCCAGGAGTCCTGTCAATATAGACATGGACAGGGACCTGCTATGCTGCCACCCCACCCTCCCTCTATACCTGTGACGGGCCAGCAGAGATCATCAACTCCCAGACCACGTCCCACTGGCCTTTTCCGTTTTAGTGATTGACAGCCTGACTTCCTGTTGCCGAGAACCTGCAACTCTTTGCTAATGGCTTTCCTGAACACCAGATCCTGCTCTGCCCAAGTATGGCAGACTGGAAGTGCAGGGGAATTAACTCCCGTACAATAGCCCTCGACCCATGGTTGACCAGAGTTCAGGGAAGAATGCCCCAGCTCCCCCGGCCGGGGTGCAGGGGTGACTCAGGCATGTGCTCCACGCTGTCTCCCTCAGTTCCCCAGCGAGGTCCAGCTCCAGTGGTCCACAGGGGCATCTGGCTCGATGACACACCCTTTATTGACCCCTTCCCTTCCCTATGCCACTCCCCACTGCCCTACTGGGTGTCTTGGGATCACCTCCTAATAAACCATTTGCACTCAGACCTTCGTCTCAGGATCAGCAATGCTTACGGGGGAAACCAAACCAAGATACAGACTATGGTAACTGTGTTAGACAGAATAATGTTCCCCCCATGGCGTCCACGTCCTAATCCCCAGAACCTGTGAATATGTTGTTGCAGCTGAAAGTGGGGTCTGGCTGCTTACCTCTCAAAAGCCAATAAGGAGGCAAAGTTCGTGAAAAGGAAAGTTTGCTTTACTTTGGATGTCGGCAACCGGGGCGGAAGGGAGGGGCAGACTCCACCTCCCCCACACACACAAACAGTGGGCACGAGTTTTTATAGGCAGAGGGAGGGGCTGCATGCAGAAACAGCACAGTCAGCTCCGACAGTCACCTTGAAATTGGTTATCAGTGGTCTGACCAGCGTCATCTTGATTGTTTCAAGTACAGTTAATGTTCAGTTCCAGGGTCAATTTGTTCCCAGTTCTTTGAGGACAATTCTTGGAATTGTGGCAGCTTACGTCATGGGTACAGTCTGGTCATCATGTAGTTAACTTCTTCCACCTGGTGAGGGCTTTCAGTATCTACAAGACAGCTCCCAGGATACGGCTCAGAGTATGACCTACAGTCCTTGAGAGGGAACTGAAGATCCTTGAATAAACTATTCTTATTTAGTCTTGTTGGACTGTTTTCCTTTGTTTCTGCATTTTCTCACTTCTCTGATTAAACTTATTTTTTGGCTAAAGTTTTTCCACAGACAAAAGGCAGGTGGCGGACATGGGGGCGGTGGCGGGGGGGTGGGGGAAGGACGATAGGGTCCTGCTCCATTTCATTACCTTACATGGAAAAAGGGGATTTTGCCAATCTTGAGATGGGGAGTTTATCCAGAATGATCTGTGTCGCCTCAGTGTAATCACAAGAGTCCTTATGAGAAGGAGGCATCTGAGTCAGAGAAGATGTTATCATGGAAACAGAGGTCAGAGCAATGCAATTGATGGAAAGGGGTCACAAGCCAGCCGGCTTCTAGAAGCTGGAAAAGGGAAGAAAACAGATTTTCCCCTAGAGCCTCCAGAAGGAATGCAGCCCTGCTGACACCTTGATTTAAGCCCAGTGAAACCCATTTTGGACTTCTGACCTCCAGAACTGGAAGATAATACATCTGTGTTGCTTTAAGCTACTAAGTGTGTGGGAATTTGCTGCAATCACAATAGGAAACGTACAGTCATCAATCAGCCACACTCACCCACTGAACCCAGGCATCGTGATGGAATCCTTCCCAACGTGTGCTAATTGACAGGAATTGGTACCCAAGGAATTACCCATGTACCATCCCTGTGTCATGAACACCTGCCCTCTAGAGCTGGAACCTTTGGACACATCAGAGGAACCCTCTCCCTCGGGTGGGTCCAGCCCTCACTTGCCCGTGTTCCCAGGGTCCACCACATTACGCAATCAGGGGCACCACTTCCCTGACTCTCTGTGGGAAAGGTGCTTCCTGGGAAAGGACAGAGAAAGAACCAGGTATTACGGAGGGGGAATGGGGGTGAGGAAGCGCCACCCGGGAGCTCCTGAGCTCGTGATGCAGCCGCTGGGTGTGAGAGGCGTCACTGCAGCTGTCCGATGCTGCCATTTTGACTCAGGGACATTCTGACACAGCCTAAGAGACGAGCCACTCAACAGTCAACGTCTTTATTATTAAGTAATGTGGGAAACGACGCCCTGCTGCCAAAACTAAGACCCTGACCCCTACCCAGGTGTGGATCAGGGATGAAGCAGGGCTCGGGGATGCCTGTTGCATTATAACTCGTCGGTGTTCGGGAAATATTAGATGATAGCTCCTATTTTTTTTTTCCCAATTAGTTGATCAAGCCCCCGGTTGCCTTACTATCGTTCTTTTCTCCCAGAGGTTGATGCTGTCAGGAGGCGGCGGTCAGTCTGGCTTCCCGGCGCTGGGTAGAGAGAAGCAGCAGGCCAGCCACCGTTGCCTCTCTCGGCCACACGGCGTCGCTGTTGAGCGGGCGGGGCCGCGGGGCTCGGAGCCCCGGCTTGGGCAGAGCGCCCACCCCAGCGCCCCACCGTGTGCCCCGAGGACTCTGAGATTCCACACGCGGCTGCTGTCCAGGGCCCCAGGCCTGCCGAGGGTCAGCAGCCGTCGCTGTGAATCCTCAGACTGCGTCTCCTTTCCCTGGGCGACGAGCCCCTCACCCCCTTCTGAGAGAGATGCCTCCAGGATGGCTGGCCCAAGGAAGCCCCAGTGGTCCAGGAGACCCAGGCCGGGAGACTTGCCGCCACCTCTCTGTCTGGTAAAGATGCACACGCAAGGATGGAGGGCGCCCAGACACCTGCTGGGGAAATACAAACTAGAGGCAAAATCTCCTGCCAACCCAGAAAACCCCTCCGAAAAATTAAGAGGGAAAGAACCTTTTTATATGGAATTAGCATTCGACCAGCATGTGGTGCACATCACAGGCCATCCGCTACGAGGTTACAAAGAACTCTCACCCTTTCCTATAGCCAGGCAGATAACGACACGTCATACACATCTCAAGATCAACCCCAGCTAGTCCTCCAGCAAAAGGACTGGACAGCACCACTGTCACGTATATGTTACATTTGCCTGGCAATTACAGTAGCCACCTCTGTTTGCTAATTGCCTTTATGCCGAGGAAAAATACCTACCTCCAGAGGTAGGTTTGCAACCTGGGGCCCGGCACCAGCTCAAGTTAGGCTCCTGCTTTCCCACAGAAAGTGGGAGATGAGTTTCTGGAGGATCCATTTCAGAGAGAGAGCTGCGCATCCCTGAGGAAACATTCCTGGGATGGTAAACTGGCAAGAGGCTTACTTAGCTTTTGAAAAGATTTACATACATTTCAAAGAGGCAAAGCTTACAATTATAAGGTTTCTAAACTGAAAAGGGGAGAGAAGTCTCTTCCCTTTTTTTCTACAGGGAGAATTGAACTCTTTTCTTTCTTATTTTTAATTTGTATCTGCCCTTACACACCCGAGGCAAACGTTCACTGCCTCTCAAATCCACCTTCTCTGCCGGCCCCACCACAGACCCTGCAAGCTAGCCACCACACGCGCGAGTGCGGGACATGCACACACACGCACACACTGACTCACACGTGTGCACAAGCGTGCGTGCACACGTGCTCACCCACTCTCTGCTTAGCCTTTGCTTTCTGGACTATTTTCCTTTCCAGGTTAACCCTCCAGGTTGAGCTGACTCAACTCAGCAAAAGTTAAGACTAGGTCTATCCAGTTCTGCCGGGGTGGGAGCAACAGGGGGGAGGCTGCGTCTGGGCGGGACCAGGGACCTGGGCCCATCTGGCTTCTTTGCTGTGAACTCTTTTTTTTTTTTTTTTTTTTTTGCTGTACGCGGGCCTCTCACCGCTTGCGGCCCCTCCCGCTGCGGAGCACAGGCTCCGGACGCGCAGGCTCAGCGGCCATGGCTCACAGGCCCAGCCGCTCCGCGGCATGTGGGATCCTCCCGGACCGGGGCACGAACCCGTGTCCCCTGCATCGGCAGGAGAACTCTCAACCACTGCGCCACCAGGGAAGCCCTGCTGTGAACTCTCGATTCGTGTATCCACCCCCCTGCCCTACCGAACCCTGGCTGCTGTTGGCTTCGCCTTCAACAGATAGACCATAATAAAACCGTTCCCTGGTCTGTGCTGGCCTTCTGCAGAGACTGTAACAAGTGAATAGAGGGGACGGGACCTCGAACTGGACCTTTCCTGCCCTCAGGGCTCTGTGCTGGGCTTACTGTGAGGTAGCAAAACCTGGCCCTTTACCTCAGCCCAGTCCATGTGAGAGAGGCTGAGAAATTCATAAAAGACTGTTCCAAATGAGAATTTCTTCCTAGAGTTGTCAGCCCAGGAGGGAGAAGGGCTTACACACACACACACCCCAAAAAAACACTCCTCAAGCCAGGTGAGGGGGACTCAGGACCGCTGCTTGGAGGAGAGGGGGTCGCCAGAGGGGACCCTGGCACCTCGTCCCCACCCTCACTGCTGAGCCGCTGACACTCAGGAACCTGCCACTGCTGCTACCAGGGCAGGGCAAGGGGAGAGCAAGGGACCAGAGACCTGCAACAGTGTCCAGGCTGGCAGGATGAAGGACAGAGGGCTGCAGTGGGGGTGACGTGCGTGCCACCACTGACAGGGCAGCAGCTAATTCCCATGGCCAAAGTGGACGTTCAGGAAGAGAGCTGAGCTAGAGCAATCTCGACAGGACCCCACCCGGGGGCGCTGCCTGCGGGCACGAGGCGACCCCACAGAAAGCAGCTTTGCGGGAGGACCGGGCGGGGTGTGAGAGGGCAGCCGGAGCAGGTGTGACCTGTGTCAGGAAAGGGTGCAGGCAGAGTTTGTGGAGGGGCTAACTCACCTGCACACCCCATGTGCGTGACAGTCCCATCATCAAGGAGCCCTTAACAGTTTCTTTCCATCCCTCATTGCCTCTCGGACTGAAGGAGCAGGAAAGCAGCGGCTAGCTGTGGGAGAGGAGGTGAATCAAACAGAGCCAAGACACCCTCCAAGACCGCCCACCTGCCGCCGCCTGCCTTTCCCACCACGTGAAACTGGGTCAGCTTGAATAGGAGACACTTCTGTTGGATGGGAGGTGAATATTCTTACTTCAATGGGACTGGGCTTATTTTTTAACTTGGCAAAAACAGTTTCTTTTTTAGCCAACTTCTGATAAGAATTTTCAAACTCACAGAAAAGTCGAAAGAATGATGCAGTAAAGCCGTATACTCACCACTTAGATTCAAAAATGTTTGACATTGTGGTGTGTGTGTGTGTGTGTGTGTGTGTGAGAGAGAGAGAGAGAGAGAGAGACCTGGTTTGGCTGAACCATTTGAAAGTGAGCCTTAGACATCACAACACTTCACTCTTGGATCATTCAATGTACATCTCCTAAAGAATCGCTTTTTAAAGCCTGAAATTGAAATTGATCTAATACCTGAAAGGAATTGGTAAAACTCTATTTAGTTGAAGTACTTTCAAGGAGAGGGATTAGAGAAGCAGCAGAGCAAATGCTAGGATGGTGGCGGGAGACAAATTAAGCTGGTTCCAGCTTGCACCCTACAAAGTCCAGCCAGTTGAAAAAAAACAGTTACATGAAGAAGATAAGACCATTTCGGGTCATGGCAGGTGCTATAAAAAACTAAAACAGGGTAGAGGTGATGAGGGTAAGACCAGGCGGCGAGACAACATGGGGGTGGTAAGGAGTCAACCCCTCAGGAAGAAAAAGTGACTTTTGAGCTGAGACCTCAAGTCAGCAACGCCAGACAGTCAGGAGAACGGTGTTCAAGGCAGAGTCAAGAGCAAGGCCAAGGGCCCGGAGGCACAGGGAGTGACAGCTTGCGGAGAAGGGGTATGGAAAGTACAGAGAGAGGAGAAGTGATGGGGACCCGGCTCTCTCAGCCGAGGGGAGGAATTTGGAGAGAATTTTAAGCAGGAGAGTAACTTACAGTTTTAGATACTCTAGCTGCTCAGGTGAAAAAAGACCTGGGGGGAGACCCAAGAGTGAAGCCCAGAAACCACCAGGGAGGCTGTTTGCAATCCTCCAGGGAGGCCAGGGAGGATGGTGGCTTGGATCAGAGCAGTATCCCAAGGTAGGCATTATTGCCCCCACTTTAAAGATGAGGAAACTGAGGCTCAGAGAAGTTAAGTGACTTGACCAAGATCATGCTCCCTTTAAGTGGCAGGTCCAGGATTTTTTTTTCGAGGGGGAGGGAGGCTACTCTTTTTAATTGTGGTAAAATATACGTAACATAAAACTTACCATTTGACCCATTTTGAAGTGTGCAATTCAGTGGTATTAAGTACATTCACAATGTGCCACCACTGTCCTTTTCCAGAACTTTTTCATCATCTCAAACAGAAACTGTACCCGTCCACCAATAGTTCCCCTGTCCCCCTACCCTAGTCAGTCCCTGATAGCCCATAATAGAGGTCTACTTTCTGGCTCTATGAATGCTCTCCTCTAGGTGCCTCCTGTAAGTGGAATCATATAATATTTGTCCTTTTGTGTCTGGCTTATTTCACTGAGTATAACATTTTTTTGTTTTGGTTTGGTTTTGGTTTTGGCTTTTTTTTTTTTTTTTTTGGCCACACCGAGTGTCTTGCAGGATTTTATTTCCCAGACCAGGGATGGAACCCACGCCCTTGGCAGTGAAAGTGAGGAGTCCTATCCACTGGACCACCAGGGAATTCCCAGTATAATATTTTCAAAGTTCATCCATATTGTAACATGTATCAGAATTTCCTTCCTTTCTAAGGCTGAATAATATTCTACTGTGTGTATATCACATTGTGTTTAACCATTCATCTGTTGTTGGAGGGCCAGGATTTTTACCAAGATGTCTGATTGGCGCTGAGTCCCGCGCAGTGCCCCCAGCGGCCACCAGAGGGAGCACAGAGACCACTCCCACCCCTACCCCCTCCCCACCCACCCAGGCGGGCGCGCTGCGGGCACTTGGTGGTTTGTGGGAGGAAGAGGAAGCCGGAGCTCAGTCTCTTGCACGCACGTCCCACACCAAGGGACATGCAGATGAGAGGGAAGCTGGCTGCGGGGAAAGAGACCCAACTATAGAATTGGCCTCAAAGGGAGGAAAGGGAGGCGGTCGGGGTGGGAAGTGTCGCCCCTGCAATCCTGGTCCAGCCCGCAAAGGAAGCAAACGCCGGGCACCCCTAGCTTCCCAACCAGCCGTCCTCCGGCGGGAACAACCCGGCTGAGGAGCTGAGTGAAGCAGACGGGGCACTGTGTCCAGGGAGCCTCGGGCTCCCTGTCCTGCTCTCCTCCAGCGGCCCGGTGAGCTCCAGCCTAAGGCTTGCACGTTTCACAGATGAGGAAACTGAAGCTCGGAGCCATTGACCGCTTGTCCAGAGCAAGCGGAGGAGGCAAGGTCCGAACACCTGCCGCCGGGTGGGGCTTGTGAACTCCTCTCCAGGCTCAGTGCCCTGATTTCTTCAACCGTATCCCAGTGTGGCTTTAGGCCTCATTTCCCCCCTTGATCTTGTCGGCCAGTCTCTCTGCAGGGGAAGCGCAGAATGGGATGCGGTTCTGGAAGCGGCTCTGACCACCGTGGTCTCCCTCCTTCTGAGCATTAGGCCTCTAAGAATGGCGCCCAAGTCTGTCCTGGCTGGTCTTGGCAGCCACGTCATGTTGACCGAAATTTCCATTAGCTTAAATCCCTCAACTTTTCTGCCGCGTGCTGTTCGTTGCTAAGCCTTTGCTTCCCCCCACTGCGTCCATGCCGTGTGCTGTTTGTTGCTAAGCCTTTGCTTCCCCCCCACTGCGTCCATGTGCAGCTGGGTCTTTGGATCTGAGTCCAGGAACTGACATTTATCCCCGTCAGATTTCATCTTGTTCATTCATCTGACAAACATTTGTTCCATGCCCACGCCGTACCAAGAACTGGCAGCACAGAAAGACAGATCCCCTGTCCTCGAGGAGCTCACACTGTCATTAATCAGAGCAGCCACCATAGTTATCAAGGGCCTGCTGTGTGCCAGGAACTGTGCTGGGGGCCGCATGTAGCTTGTCTCACTGACCCTCAGAGCACTGCAGTATAGGTGGCATTGCTCCCATTTTGCAAATGGGGAAATCGAGGTTCAAAAGGTTTTTGTGCCTTGTCTGAAGTGGCACACCTGGAAAGTGGCAGGTTCCACACTTAACCCTTCAGTCGCTTTAGATTCTGGTTCTGTCCTCCTACCTAGATACCCTCTCTCCCAGATTTGGGTTCTCTGCAAACCTGATAAACTTCACCTCTCTGAATTTCATCAACAGCACTGATGAAACTAAGATGAGGTCAGAGACCTGGGGTGAGCCACCAATGCCCCTCTACCCCAGAGAGACAGCCTTCTATGACTCTGCACCCTGTGGGCTCAGCAGATACAACTGCACTCGACTGGAAGCCCCCTGACCCTTCTCCTCCCTCCACCCCAGGCCCCGGGCTCGCTCCCCATCCAAGCAGCTATGTACATGGTTGTTGGCATCTTTGCCAAAAAACCAGCCCCCACTGCCAAGTCCTCTACATGCAGGAGCCCAGCTGTGCCTGGCCCTTGCCTGAATCATGGTAAAACTCCATTTGCCAATGTCCCTCCCCAAGAGGGAGACTTGAAGCCCAAGACCAGGAGAGGGCAGTTGAGCTGGGATTTCTCAGGCTCTGAGCATCCCCTCTTTCATCTGAGGCTTCTGCTCTCCCGCACCGTCTGCTCCCAGAGGCTCAGCCCATCTTTTTTGCTCAGCTCTTCCGCCAAGCTGAGGGAGACCAACTGCAGGGCGGGCCCGTGCGAGGGCTGGGGGTAGGAAAGAAGGTGAGCAGAATAAAGCACTGCTCCGTTAGGGAGACGAGGTTTGAGATGGGCTCCAAGCTCCCGGCCAGACCGGGGGACACCATATCCCATGACAGGGTTTGAGCTTACCACCTCGCAGGACCACAGGCACCCACCCTCCTCACAGCCCCAGAAGATTGGAAACATTATCATTGTGCCCATTTTGCAGGCAAGGAGACTAAGGTGCAGCAAGTGGGATCCAGGCCTGGATACTACCTCTGCTAAGACTGCTTCCTGAAAAGAGATCCGGGACTTGTGGACAGAATGCATCTGCCGAACAAGAACCCAGCGAGCTCCTACCATAAGCCCAGTATGCAGCAAATAGGTCAGAGTCAGGCCCTGCCCTTATGGCCTCACGTTCAGGGGCAGGGGAGACAGATAATAAAGCCAGCCCATGATTTCAGGCAGTGATAAATGCTACGAAGAGCATAAAGCCGGGGAGAGCTTTATGTCAGTAGGTGTCAGTAGAGTTAAGGATGCGACTCCAGCTAGCATTGTCCTGGAAGGCCTCTCTGAGGAGGTGACGTTTTAGGAGCCAAGAAGGAGCTGGCCTTGGGGACAGCAAGTATAAAGATGCTGAAAGAGAATGAGTGCGGTGTGATACAAATCCACCACCCTCACCATGGGTGATCACAGAGAGGAAACCACATGGCTCTGATGTGAGGCCTCAGTGGGGAAGCATGTGGGCCGGTGTCCTCAGGTTGCCTGAGTCCCGGCACGGGCTCCATGGATGCCTCCACTCTCCCTCCAGGGGTCTGTGAGTCCCCGCCCGGAATGTGGGTCTGTGATGCTCTGTGTCGTCTTCGTTTCCTCCCATCTTCAACACCTTTCTGCACAAGGCCCAGCCCAAAGCAGGCTCTAGATAAACTTTGCCGAATAAACAACCTCTAGAAGGCCCTGCTCACCAAATCCCGAGGGCCAGCAAGGAGGAGGTGTGAGGACAAACCCAAGGAAATCCTACCTTCTTCTACAAGGAATCACTCGATGGAGTTTGTGGCTCCTGTCGGTGGAGGAAGCAGAAAAGACAAAGGGATTCCAGAAGGTGGGAGGAGGGGTCGCCTACACAATTGGAAATTTTCGCACAGAAGTCCAGATTTCAAGCTATTTTTAAAATATTTGAAGATCTGGCAACCCCGAGCCTGCATATCCCCATGGCAACACCAGCTGGTGCTGAGCGGCCCTGGTGACTGGACATGCGCTCTGCACTTCGCCGCGGACAGGCGGCTCACTGCTGCAGACACTTAACCCACACCACTCGTTCACATCACTGGCCCCGTGGGCATCTGAATCGGACAACCCTGGTTTAAGAGATCTGATGAGCAGAGAGTCGTGCAGGGGGCATGGGGACCATGGCATCTGTCGCGTCAGCCTGCAGCTAAGGAGAGTCAGACTGAGGTCCCCTCCCTCAGGTTCTTATGGCAGTTGTCCAGTGTGCGGGGGTTTCCAGGTCCACTTAAATCGGTTCGCTGTGCTGTACTCTGGGTTCGGGTGCCGGGAGGGCTCCAAAACTTCGGCCGTTCAGTCGAGGCGAGACGTGCAGTTCCCGATGTGCAACAGCAGGAGGCGTCTCTCCCTACTGCGTCCTCAGAACTGCAGGGCGGTACGGCGCGGGGCGCGCCACTCCCGGCCTTGACGGTGCAGCCAGGGCTCCAGCTGCTGGAAAACAATCCCTCAGTCATCCCGGGTCCCGGAATGATCCTGTGTCCCTGCATTTTCTCACTTGGGGTGACAGCTGAGGCCCAGCCTGCCCGACAACATGATGGGCTCAGCGGTGATTAGCTGGGCCAGGACATACTCCAGGTGCCCGAGGACAGCCTCAAGAGGTCCACAACCCACCTTGGGCACCCCTTCTGCCCTCCCTTCTCCTAGCAACCTTCTCTTCCTCCTCTACTTCTGGGACTGCTCAGCCTTGCTGGTCCCTCAGGGCTGACCCTCAAATTAAGTACTATGTGCTTGGCACTTTAAATCCCAACAACCCTATAAGGTAGGTATTAATCCCCATTTTACAAGTGGGGAAAGTGAGGTTGAAACAGGAGACATCACGGGCCCAGGGCCAACCAATTAGCGAGTGGTGGAGTCATGATTCAAATCCAGGCCTGTGGAACCCCTCTTCCCTGGACTGCTTTGTTCCCATGAAGGAAATTTTAGAATCAGCCCGTGGAAGAGGAGGGGTTGCTTAGGGTTTGAGGGCAGAGGACAATCCCTTGCCCGGGTCCAGCTGAAACCACCCCCACGCAGGCCACCTATCCTGTTGGAGCCGTCCAAGGACAGGGGCAGAATCTGGGGCCCCTAAACCAGTGATGAAAGCTCAGGGCTTCAGCATGGCCACCAGGGAGGAATAGCTCCTGGCCCTTGGGAATTTACTGAATGCCTCACGATCCCCACCTGGGGCTCTAGTCTGAGCAGCGGGATAGGGTCTCACACATGCTACAGCTTCTGCCTTGAACCCATGATGGGTGGTGAGCAGACAGCGCCAGGCACAGGGACACCTGGACAGTTCAAATGGCCAACTCAGCTGGAGGGGACCTAGAAGAGGGGCAAGAGACCCAGAGTCTGTACAAGGTGAGCTTAAGCACCGCTGAGCATGACTCGCTGAGCCACAACCTCGGGAGCTCCCCGCTCCCACCTACAGTGAGACAGAGAAGCCCAGGGATCGTCAGCCCCTCTGAGACTATCACAGCGATGTGACCAAGGCCACCACCCTGGGTAGGAAGGAGGTTCTGTCCATGCTATTTCATCCAGTTTACCTCCCATTTTCCCACCATGCCCTGCACTCACACCGCTGGGTCTGCAAGTCCCTCCCCATTTCTGCCTGCGTAAATGCCACCTTCTATGGGCAACCCACCTTGATCTGATCCCTCAGATCTGGTCATTTTCTCCCTCTCCTGAGACCACTGAAACTGTGTGGACCTCTCCTGTGGCATTGAGGTCAGTCTCGTTTATGCTGTAATTGTTTCTGGAACAGTCTTCTCTGACAAGTGGACTGCAAGTTTCAGCAGGCACCATAGCTCCTAGCATGGGGCCCCATACACACAAAGTATGAGACACATTGGATGGATGGAAGGAAGGAAGGAAGGAAGGGAGGAAGGAAGGAAGGAAGGGAGGAAGGAAGGAAGGAAGGAAGGAAGGAAGGATGGGGAGATGACAAGATAAACAGATGAACAAATGAGTGGGTAGGAGGGTGCATGGCCCACAGAGATTCAGTATGGCCTCCGTAATTGGCCAGAACTGCCCCTCCAAGGGAATGAGATTTCCCTGTTTCACTTATCACAGCCCCTCCCCTGCCTCAGTGAATTGAAGACTTAGAGACTGTACTGTGTGGAGCTGCAAGGGACACGGGGAGTCAGATCTGTGTTCCTTCCCTCACTGGACCTCAGTCTCCCTTATATAAGATGAGGACATTGGACTAGATGATTCTTTGGGCCTTTCCAGAGCAAAACACATGTCAGTGCTGGGCCCCAGCAAAGAACAGGGCAACTGATTGAACCTAGTTCAGCTTAGAGGCTCTAGAAGAGTTCAGGCAACAATGAAAGGAAGAAAGAGAAAGAAAGAAGCGGGAAGGAAGGAAGGGAGGAAAGAAGGAAGAAAATCGATTCCTATGCCCCAAATTAAAAATGCATTTTTTAAAAATGCATCTAGTATGTAAGATTTCCCAAATGCATCATTTCTTTTAAAAAAAAAAGTTAATTTCAACATATTGAATTTAGGATCACAGCGTGTAAGAGGAGGTGGATCCTCTTACATGGAGGATCCTCTATAATGGAGTTTCCTCAGGCTGGGATGGCCTGGGGTGAAAGGTGCCCAAGGGAAGGATGGGCTGGGAGGCTGGGGGTGTGGAGGGGGCTTTTCTCCACCCCCTTCACCACTTAAGCAGACCACCTCCTTTAGGATCTGACTTATATGTTGACCTTAGGAACCCACTATATTGTTTGAATAAAAGGTTCGCGTGTGTGTGTGTGTGTGTGTGTGTGTGTGTGTGTGTGTGTGTGTGTGTGTGTGTGTTTTAAGCCACTTAACTAATAAAGAGAAACAAGAGGCCCGGAGGGAGGTGATTTGCCCAAGGTCGTACAGCCAGTGTATCAACACATTCCTTCGGTTCAGATTCAGGAATCCAAGCACATCCCTGGGGTCGGGGGCACCGTCCCTGACTGGGCTATACTCTGGCTCAGCTCCAGCAGCCGCAGTGGGAGGTCATCAGGCTCCTTTAAACAACATTCCACTAGGACAGGAACAATCAGATAACCCTGGCCCAATTAGGAACCGGAAAGTCTCACAGAGGGCGAATGCCCAGAACCGGGGGGCTCAGGGCGGGGGCCCAGCTCTCTGCAAGCTTCACAGTCCAAAACCTTCCTAAAACAACCGCTTGGCTGCCTCGGAGCATAATTGAATCTTCCTTTGATGACTCCGGATCTCGCCCTGCCTCGGGCCACTTTAAGAACATCAATTACTGCTGGGCCCAGGTGGGGAGCGAGGGGAGGGGCTGGACCCGGGTTACAGCTGACCCTGCCCTTGGGGGGGCCGGTAGGGGAGGAAGCGCTGGAGGAGACTTCGTGGGGAGCCTGAGCCTCCAGCCTGAGCCCAGGGAGCTGGATGCAGCCTTGGTGGAGAAGGGGCCAAGGAAGAGAATGGGGAGCCCCCTCCCCAACCGAGAAGGGGAGCCCTAGGTGGGCTCCTTCTTAGCCCCCAGAGCAGGCAGGAGGGGCAGCTCCTAGGGTCCCTGGAGGAAGAACCCGACAGCTAAAGGCAGGCAGGAGTGGTGCTGAAGGCCAGGCTAGGAGACCTTGCTAAGGGAGAGGCGGCACAGTGCCCCACGGACTTTGCAGAAATGTTGGCTCCAAGAGACAGAAGTGGGCTTAGAGCCACACTGCCCCTGCCCTGCCACTTCCTGGCTGGGGAACCAGGAGCAAGTTACTTAACCTCTCTGTGCCTCAATTTCTTAGGATAATGCTAGAATAGTAAAACAAGGCTGCTGTGAGGGTTAAACGAGACTCACGTTGGCTGCTAGAAAGTGGGGGCTTAGGGGGCTTCCCTGGTGGCACAGTGATTAAGAATCCACCTGCCAATGCAGGAGACACGGGTTCGAGCCCTGGTCCGGGAAGATCCCACATGCCGCGGAGCAACTAAGCCCATGCGCCACAGCTACTGAGCCCGCATGCCACAGCTAGTGAAGCCTGCATGCCTAGAGCCCGTGCTCTGCAACAAGAGAAGCCACGGCCATGAGAAGCCCACACAAGGAAGAGTAGCCTCCACTCGCCACAACTAGAGGAAGCCTGTGCACAGCAACAAAGACCCAACGCAGCCAAAAATAAATAAATAAAATGAATAAATTTATTTAAAAAAAAAAAAAAGAAAGTGGGGGCTTAGACCGCGGTCTCATGAGGAAAGGGCTGGAAGCACATACATCAGATCACTCACAGGCCTGGCTGTCAGGTGAGACTGGGCGTTTTGTTTTGTTTGACTTGTTTGTGTTTCCTGTACTTTATGCGAGAAACAGTTGATTATACAATTAAAATAATATTCAGAGGAAAAAACAGAACCATAGGGCCTGCAAGCTGTCTTTAAAGGGAAGCAGTTGTCAGAAGAGGAGCCCATCCACTGAGCATGGGGATGGAAGGGGGCGTGGGTATTCCTCTGGGTCTGAGACTCAGACAGGGGAGCCCTGGCTGCCCCAGGGGCCCAGGGGGTGACAGCCCGGAGCCCTCAGGGACAGACACAGGTGACATTTTCGGCCTGGACGGGCCCTACTATTTCCTGTGTCCTACCAAGAGGCACCAGGCAGGGGAAGTCAGTGCAGTACACGGGCAGTACCACTTCTCCCACTGGCTCTTCTCAGCTCCAAGTCTTCAGACCGTCAGCTCAGAGAGGACCCTGGGCCCTCAGGACTCAAGCCAGCCCCCCACCCCCTCCCCAGACTCCCCCTGCCCGGACCACCTAGGCTTCTGTCCCCCCCCACCCCCACTAGGCTCCGCCACGCCACCACACCAGCCTTTGCTGAGGCAGCCCTTTGAGGAAAGCTGGGCTTAGTGGGTCCACAGCCCTGGCCCTGCCAGTGTCATTAATCCCCCAAAGAAAGTCAAACATTAGCCTGGGAAAGAGCTTATGCCTTATATAAGCTCCCCTGGGGAAGGTACAAATACAGCTTGTTGGAGCCGGGCTGCCAAAACACAGAGCTGCCGGACCCTGGGTCAGAGCAAGGGTTTCAGCCCCATCGGCCACCGACCCCGCCAGAGGGAGGAGCCAGGCCCAGCCACCAGGTGAGGAGGGACCCCTGGGAAGCCCCCAAGGCCGGGCCTTGCTTCCGCACTGCAACTGACCAAGCCCCTTACGCCCTCTGGGATCTGCTTGGCCCCTTTCTGCTGCCCTGCTATGGTGCACCCAGCCCCAGGGGATCCCCAAAACCAGGAGGCGCGGGGCTTGGGGAGACCTTCCCAGCAGGCAACCTGAGCTCCGCCAGTCCTTTGTGTCTGCTGGAGGCAACCAGGGACCCCTCCCACTCACTCCTGACATCCATCCTGTGGGGACAACGTCCAAGACGGGGCCCCTTGGTCCCAGCGGCCTGGCCTGCACTGCCCCATGCCTGCAGCGCGTGTGACCAGCCTGGCTGAACACACACTCACACCCACAAGTCCCCACACGCACACAGCGACACACCCGTGCTCACACAGCTGTGCCCTTCCACTCCAGCCTAAATGTGCACATCCCAGCAGACACTGCCGTGAACACACACCACACCTGCGACCCCACGTCTGCAGGCGCAGTTGGGTACATCCTCATCCACACGCAAATCTGTGGGTACACACAGCTGAGCCCCACATCCTCACACACTTCTACATACACAGGCTTACACATACACTGGGGCACACCCTCCCCCTTGTGCTTCCACACCCATCCCCCTGCCCACCCTCACCCCCGTGCACACTTCCCTCTCCCCGGCCTGGTGCCCCACCCACCCGTAGCTCTGGCTCATCTTGTCCGGTGCCATGACCTTCGCCGAGCTCGTTGACCGCGTGGCCAGCAAAGGGCCCTTCCAGTTCCTGCACACAGTCCTGCTCGGCCTCCCGATCCTGAGCATGGCCAACCACAACCTGCTGCAGATCTTCACGGCGGCCACCCCCGCCTACCACTGTCGCCCGCCACCCAACGCCTCCGCGGGGCCCTGGGTGCTCCCCATGGGCCTGAATGAGAAGCCTGAGCCGTGCCTCCGTTTTGTGTATCCACCCAACGCCAGCCTGCCCAATGACACCCAGGGGGCCACCGAGCCCTGCCTGGATGGCTGGACGTACGACGTCAGCACCAGGGACTCCATTGTAACTGAGGTATGCCCAGAGGCCAGCCCTCTCCCTCCAATTACAGCAGGAACCCCACACTCGTGGACAGGGGAGCATGAGACCCAGGGACAGGGCACTGGGCAGGCAGAGAGGAAGGACCTGGGTGCAGAGACACACCAACCTAAAGGTTCCGTCTCTTCACTTTCAGAGTGCAAACAGTCCTTTCTATGCCAGGCGCAGTGCCAACCTCTGGGGATACAAAAATGCACTGTCCCTGTTCCCACGGGGTCCACCGCCTAGCGGGGGTAACAGCAATTAACGAGAGGACCACACAAAGAAATGTCAAATTACAACTTCAAAGTACTTAAGGTTGTGACCTTAGACTACTGCCTACCCCTGGGCTGGGGGCAGGGGCCAGGGGAAGCTTCCTTAAAGAAGTGACCTTGGGCAGAGATAAGGGAGTCCAGCAAGATTTAGCCAGGCAATGGGGAAAAGGAGGAAAATTCCATCTTGTGCAAAGGTCTCAAGGTGGGACAGTGTGTGGAGGAGGGGATGGACAGAGGTGAGGGTTGGAACATGCCTGAGCAGACCCAGAAAACATCTCATCCTCTCCTGCCGTCACTTATGTGTTCATCTCCCATTCATTCACATCCTCATTTATTCACTGATTCTTTTTTTTTTTTTTTTTTTTTTGCGGTACGCGGGCCTCTCACTGCTGTGGCCTCTCCCATTGCAGAGCACAGACTCCAGACGCACAGGCTCAGCGGCCATGGCTCACGGGCCCAGCCGCTCCGCAGCATGTGGGATCCTCCCGGACTGGGGCACGAACCAGCGTCCCCTGCATCGGCAGGCGGACTCTCAACCACTGCGCCACCAGGGAAGCCCCTATTCACTGATTCTTTTACCCACCATCTCCAGGAGTTACAGAGTTAAATCAGGCTCTCGAATGACCTGGAGACCATGGTCAGATGAAGAGAGCGAAACGGGAATTGTCATTTATTGAGGATCCACAAATGGTCAGGCACGTCTTGGCCTCTGGCAGACATTGTCTCCCACACTTTGATTCCCACAATGATATTCTGTTGAAGGTGATTTTATCTCCTTTTTCATTCAAAAAAAAACTAAGACTGAGAGGAGGGAAGTGAAGGTCCAGTGGCAGTACAAAAGAGTAGGGGGACCACGGGATTCTAGGGAGGCTTCCTGGAGGGGGTGACATCTGAGCAGTGAGCAGAGGCCAGTGTTTTCATTCTCCCTTCGGGGACCATGAGCCCCTCGAGGGCAGGATCTTGCTTTTGCCACATTAGAAGAGATGCATTTCAAAGTCTTTACCTGGTGCCAGTCCTGTGCTGGGCACACTATGAGCGTGGGCTCCTGGAATCCCTGGAGATGGCATCTCAGTGAGGGAAGTATTGTTAGTACCTTCAGATGAGGAAACTGAGGCTCAGCCTGGTTCAATGACTTTCCCAGGATCACATATGATTCGGACCTGGCAGAGAGACGATTTGAATCCAGGACTATCTATGTTCAGAATCTACGATTGCTATTCATTTGTCTAGTGAATATTTATTTCTGTATAAAGCACTGACTGCGCGCAAGGCACTGTCCTAAGCGCTTTATACATATTAACCCTTTTAACCTTCCTGACACCATTATAAGATAGTATGATAGGGCTTCCCTGGTGGCGCAGTGGTTGGGAGTCTGCCTGCCGATGCAGGGGACACGGGTTCGTGCCCCGGTCCCAGAGGATCCCACATGCCGCGGAGCGGCTGGGCCCGTGAGCCATGGACACTGAGCCTGCGCGTCCGGAGCCTGTGCTCCGCAACGGGAGAGGCCGCAACAGTGAGAGGCCCGCGTACGGCAAAAAAAAAAAAAAAAGATAGTATGATAAGCCCATTGTTGCGATGGGGAAACTGAAGCCCACAGAGAATGAGGAGATTGTTCAAGCTCTCGCCACTAGTAAGAGGCAGATTCGGGATCTGAGCACAGGCACCTGCCCCAGAGCTGCGCTCCTAACCATCACATCTGCTGCCTCTCATAGCCCCGGATACTCCATCCCTGTCCTATGCACTTTTTCTCCCCAGCACCCAGCCCAGTACCTGAAATACATCCAGCATCCAACATTTGTTGACAGCGACACTCACAGTACTGAGGACACAGACTCAAGGAACTCATGAGCCCTGCCTGTCCTCCAGGTGTTCACCTGTAGTGAGGAAAGTCACCAGCAGCGTGGTGGGGTATGCAGGCTTCCCAGGGCAGGGGCTTTCAGCTGCTTTGCTGTATCCCCAGCAGCTGGAACAGTGCCTGGCACAGAGGAGGCGCTCTGTGAAATAAATATTTGTGTAATGAATGGATACGAGCTTTATAAACTCAGGGTGCTCGGGGAGCCCAGAGGAGGGGCATGGAATCTGCCTGGAGGGGGAACCCAGGGGGGCTCACTGGAGTCAGCAAAGCCTGAGCTGAGGGTGAAGGAGGGGTCAGGGTTAGGGCGGGGGCTGATGCGGGCAAGTGCAGCCCAGGCGAAAGGAACAGAGTGCCTGGAGTCACATGCACAGTCACAGGAGCATAAAGAGAGCAAAGCAGTAAGGACTGCAAGAGACTCAGGAAGGCTGGAGAGGCGGGCAGCGGGTTGCGGAGGCCAGGGACACAGGGAGGAAGCGGGCCAGCAGGAGGGCCTGCCGTGGATGCCGGGGCGAAGGGCTCTGTCTCGAAGGCGACAGGGAGCCGTTGCATGGTGTTATGCGGGAGTGTGGCGTGCTCAGATCGCCTTCTAAGGATCTGCACTCTGTGATCTCGGGTGGCCTCGGCCTACAGCAGCAGCTTGAAGCAGGATCTCGATCCCCAGCCAGAGATTGAAGTCAGGCCGCAGCAGTGAGAGCGCTGAATCCTAGTCACTAGACCGGTGGCCAGTGACAAGGCCCTGGCCCTTCGGCTCTGTAGAAATGAATTCCCACACAGACAGAAAGTGGTGAAACAAGTAAAGTATTTATTAGGAGGTAAAAGGGTACATGTGGATAGACACATGGCCCAACTCAGAGAGAGAGTTGCACCCTTGTGGTAGTTTTTTTTTTTTTTTTTGCGGTACGCGGGCCTCTCACTGTTGTGGCCTCTCCCGTTGCGGAGCACAGGCTCTGGACATGCAGGCTCAGCGGCCATGGCTCACGGGCCCAGCCGCTCCGCGGCATGTGGGATCCTCCCGGACCGGGGCACGAACCCACGTCCCCTGCATCGGCAGGCGGACTCTCAACCGCTGCGCCACCAGGGAAGCCCCCTTGTGGTAGTTTGAATCACTTATATGGGGCATTTCTTCCGGGTTTCCTTTGGCCACTCATCTCACTTTGCCTGGTTCTGAGTCCATATTTTGTTTATCTCAGGGTCCTCCCACGTGTGCGCGCGCATCTCTTAGCCAAGATGGATTCTAGCAAAGAGGCCTGTGGGTAGGTTGAGGTCACTTACTATGGAGCGGCGCCCCCTCCGTTGTTGACCTTCAAGGAGCCTTTCTGAGTACGTATAGTTGGGAAGGTCTCCTTGGCTTCAAGAATGAGGCATATGCAATCTTTTATCTCTTATCTGGACAGGGCTCAGCTCTCCTCCCTCCTGCTACTCTGGCGTATCTGTCCACAGGGGACGAACTCCGGCTGCTCAGCCTGGGGCCCATCTATCTCCTGCCCCAACTGCAGGGCGGAGAGTAGCTTGCAGAGCATTTTGGTCCAGCAGCTGCGAGACCAGTTAGCAGGTTGCCACAGGGACCCAGGACCAAGATGACAGATGGCAGGGGCAGTCGAAGTAAATACCAGAGAGGTTTGGGGGTCAGAATCTCTGGGACTCGGGAACCAAATGGATGTTGGGGTGAGGAACAGGGCAGGGGTGGGGGGCGTGGAAATGCCCCAATATCTGTAACTAAGTTTCCAGGTGTGTGGGCAACTTGCTGTACGTCTGGTCCCTGGAAGACAGAGAGAAGGGGTAAAGCCACCGTCCGTGTCCTCCAGAACCTAGACGAGGAAACAAAAATCCTACAGGGAGCAACGAAATAATAACCATCGCTACCCTTACCGTGTGCTAACCCCTTGCCAGATGGCTCTAATCAGTTTGCTCGTATGAACTCATTTAATCCTCACAACAACTCTCTGAGGTTAGTACCTATATTATGTCCTTTTTGCAGATGAGGAAACCAAGGTACAGGTTACTGGCCCAAGGCACCACATCTTATAAATGCTGGAGCTGGGAGCCAAACCCAGGCAGCAGGGCTCCAGAGCCACCTGCCCCCACTTCCCCACCCTGTGCTCCTGGGGACTGCATCCCCCGGCCACTGCACCCTGGGCTAGGTTCTGGGAAGCGCTCAGTTAATGCTGAATGAAGGCCATATGCCCTCAGAGCCCGGCAGGAGGGACTCAGACAGTGCTGACTGCTGGGAAGTGTCTTCCCCTCCAGGCTGCACCTTGAGCTCCAGGGAGCCTGGCCAACAGCAGAGCTTGCAGGTTTTTTTTTAGCTGCCTTGGGTCTTCGTTGCTGCGCGTGGGCTTTCTCTGGTTGCCGCGAGCAGGGGCTACTCTTCGTTGCGGTGTGCAGACTTCTCATTGCGGTGGCTTCTCTTGTTGCGGAGCACAGGCTCTAGGTGCGTGGGCTTCAGTACTTGTGGCACATGGGCTCAGTAGTTGTGGCTCGCGGGCTCTGGAGTGCAGGCTCAGTAGTTGTGGTGCACGGACTTAGTTGCTCCGCGGCCTGTGGGATCTTCCCGAACCAAGGCTCGAACCCGTGTCCCCTGCATTGGCAGGCGGATTCTTAACCACTGCGCCACCAGGGAGGCCCAGCTTGCAGGTCTTGTACCCCGTCAAGCATCAGCTCACATCTGTACCAGCTGAGCACCCAGTCACCATTAAAGCTGTTAGGACCATGTGAATCTGCATCCCAAATACGCGGGGTTTCACCAGGCCTTGAGGTCTGCCCCCTTCTCTGGGTCGGGTCCTGGTCAGGCCCAGGCTCCCTGAGGACTCTCAGCCATGAGAACCCCTGATCAGGGTCCTCACTCAGTCAGGGAAATGTCAGTGGCCAGACCCAGCCAGGTGCTCTTAGCAGCACAGCAAGGTCAAACCCTCTCTGTTTGTGGTTCAAGCCGTGGCAAATCCACGCTCCATCACTTGGGGTGGGGTGGGGTTCCGGTCCCTCACGGGGTGGAGGTAAGACAGTGGCTGGCTCACCTAGGGGTGTGTCTCTGGCGTGGAGGCAGGGACCTGGGTGTGCCAGCCCTGGAGGGAAGGGTGGTAATAAGGAAGACAGCACCTGGCAACCAACTCAGTCCAGGTGACCCTGGTTAGTAGGCAAGGAGCCATCTGCCAGGTGGACAGCATGGCACCATGAGCCAGGGCCAAGCAGCAGAGTTCACATTCTGACTCTGCTGTTTACTAGGGATGTTACAACCCCAGAAGTCTCAGTTTCCTCATCTGTAAAATGGGGTAAGAGAACAAGTGTGACCATTAAAAGAGATAATGCAAGGCCAGCATTAGCACAGGGCCTGGCACCTACAAGGTGTTCAGCTAATGTTTGCTGCCACTGTTGCTGTTGTGGTGGTCATGATGAATAGAGATGTCCTGAGAAGTAGGGGGTTAGTCCCCCCAGAAGAGTAGGGGGACTCCCAGTAAAAGGAGAATCAGCTGTCACAGCTCTTCCCAGCTCACCCTGGCGGCCGGGCTTTGTCTCACTCCACCCCCCAACCCAGCACAGGGCAGCACGCAGGGCCCAGCTCCACCCCCCGAAGGCCGGGACCCGGTGAGTCATCTCCCTCCCCACCTCAGTCCCCTCATCTGTAGAATGGGATAATAAGGACCTTCCCTGCAGAGGAGGCGAGGGTGGGAGGGCTGAGCTGGGTCCAGCCAGGAGCACGGGGGATTTCCCTCCCCCTTCTGATCCCATAAGCTTTGCTGGCAGAGGTGACCACACATTCCTTTCTCTGGGTTCAGCAGAGACAAGGTAGGAATTTTTCAGAAGGAGCTTTACCAGGACGTTAAGAGGAAACAAAGGCCTTTCTTTTAAGTCTGGAAAGTGTGAGGAGTGAGGACTGTGGACTCTGGATTCCCTGGAGAGGAGCCCACAGCTTCCACACCACAGAATACAGCCCTGTGGGGGCCCGGCTCAGTCTGGGGGCTCCGGAAACCCAACCCTGCAGCCCTCGAAGGCCCGGGCCTGGCCTTGGATGAGCAGGCCCTCCCTCTGAGGCCCCTGTGAGTACTCTCTGGGCCTTGGGCCTTCCTGTCCTGTCTCCAGGGCCACAGAAATCCTGTCTCCCCACACAGGTCCCTGGAGGCCCCAAGTCAGCCGCTGGAGAAGCAGAGATCCCACTCAGTGGTCCTCCCAAAAGCGGGTCTCCACCCTGGAAGTTTCCCCTGCCGAGTGTCTGGTCTTCCTCCACGCTCACCCCCAAATCCCCAGGCCGCGCACCTCCCAGACCATCTGTCCACCTCTTGTCTCCAGCTGAGCTCCTGCATCACCCCTACTTGCTCACCCTGGCCCCTGCCCTGGGCGCCCGTCCTATCATCTCCCCTTTCCTAGCCTCCAATCTGACTCTTGCGTAATGACCAGGGGGCCCCAGCTCAGCCACGTGTCTGGGCCAGCCTGACCCCACGCCATGGCAGCCCTCACCTAGGAAGCTGTAATCGCAGGCAAGAGGAGCCCGGGGCCATCCCCTGGGCTCTCCAGGGTCGAGGTGAACGTCTACCGTGTGCAGGGCCCTGGGCGGGTGCTTTGCTTTCCTTCTTTCACGACCCTGCTAATCTTCTTTTATGGCCACTGTGAACTTTGCCCCTTTTTACAGAGGAATACACTGGGGTCAGATCCAGAAGGTGGCTCTCTCAGCCATGATGGTGAAATCAAGTTTTTGTAGGAAGAGGGATGGGGGTCCTGACTGCAGAATCCACGCCCCTTCTACTGCATCACATGTCCCTGTGAGCACAGGCCTTACAATGACATGTGACAATAATAATAAAACACTATCACACAGAGTGCCGACTGTTTGCCAGGTATGGTGCTGGGTGCTCTTCATTCCTTATTTTATTTACAATCTTGAGAAGCAGGTATTAGTATTACCCCCATTCTACAGATAAAGAGAGTGAGCCCCAGAGAGGTTAAGTAACTGGCCCAGGAACTCACAGCTACTAAGTGGCAGAGCTGGAGACGCATGCCTTTTTGAGTCTTCCCAGGTACCTGGCTCTCTGGCCGTTGCGTCCCAGCCTTGGTTCCATCAGAGGTCCAAGAGTAGACAGAGGCAGAGCAATTCTCCCCAAGTTCTAAACTGGAGCTAAAAGGCCCCAAATCTAGGGAAGTTTGTTCCCCTTGTCCTTGCTCTGGAGGGAGTACGGACCATGTGTGGGGTCCCCTGGCAGAGTCAGCCTACACACACACACACACACACACACACACACACACACACACACACACACGGAGCAGGGTCCCCATCCTTGATCACACGTGGCTCGCCCTGACCGTTTACATCACGCCTTCTTCTTTGCCGTCTGAGGGGCCTCCTGGCCTATGATTTTGCTCCGCTCCAGCTCCTGAGCCTGTCCCTCACCCTTTGGGCCTGACATCAGATCAGCCCCCTTGGCTCTGGCCTTGGCTGCCTCCTTGACCATGACTCCAGCCCATCCTGTGCTTATGTCTTATAGTGACGCATGGCTACAGCTCCCATGGACTGAGCCTTCCCTCCGGCAGCTCAGGACTCAGAGCGCTAGTTGGGCGTCCAGAAGACCTGAGTTTGAGTCTCTGCCTTGAAATGAACCAAAGCTGTGCTTGGGCAAGTTATTTACCCTCTGAGTCTCGGGTTCTTGGTCTGTAAAATGGAGATAATAATAGTACCTGGGCTTCCGTGGTGGCACAGTGGTTGAGAGTCCGCCTGCCGATGCAGGGGACGCGGGTTCGTGCCCCGGTCTGGGAAGATCTCACATGCCGCGGGGCGGCTGGGCCCGTGAGCCATGGCCGCTGGGCCTGCGCGTCCGGAGCCTGTGCTCCACAACGGGAGAGGCCACAACAGTGAGAGGCCCGCACACCGCAAAAAAATAAAAATAAATAAAAGAAAATAATAGTACCCACTTCATACATTTATTATGGCATCATTTGCAAAGCTTGCTCCGGAGCAGAGTAAGCCCTCTCTTTCTCCCCCACCACCTTCCTGGTATATCATCACTCAGGAAGACACCGCAGTGGGCTTCCTGTTCTTGCCTTCCTGAATCCAGCTCCCTAAGGAGTAAACATTCCAAGAAAGGAAAAAGAAGGCCAAGAACATTGGAGGGGATATTGGGAGCAAGAACTCTATGTGGAGCCGCCAAAAGCCGATAGACAAGAGGTCAGCCCAGGCCATGCCATGGGCTAGATAGAAGCTGAGTGACCGGTTCCCTCCAGTCAGCTGGTTACCTCTTCCTCTCTGGGCCTCATCGGTAAGCTATGTATAGCAACCCCATTAATGATTCATTGGACAAACATTTAACATTTACTGTGAACCACCTACTCTGCTAGCTGCTGGGGTTAAAGCGTCAAATGAGATGTCTCCGCCCTCGGTGTGGTTACGGAATGCAGGAGAGATAGACAAGCACATAGGCAGGTAGCGTGCTATGTAATCTGTGTCCTCTTCGAGGTAAGAACGGGATGCTGAGTGTGGAAGGAGAAATGAGGAATTGCACTGGGAGTCTGGATGTGCTTCTCAGACACTTATCCATTTCACGAATATTTACTGACTACCTGCTTGTACCAGGCAGCCAGAAAAGATGCTTCTGGCACCAGAGTAAGTGATCTTGACGTGTCTTTTGAAGGACTGACAACCTTGCTAGAGTAGGGGAAGATATCAAGTACAAAAGCAAAGAGGAACACAATAGCCTGAAGCTTCTGTAGGATCACTAGTGAAAACCTGATTACAACCACGGACCCCACGTGGCCAGGCCTACGCATGGAGTCAGGGTCAAAGGAAACATAAATCACTCTCTCAACACCTTGAAGAATGGAGACTTCAGCTACGGGTTTTCTTAACACAGAAAGCATGCCAAAACCCCTCAAAATATCTTCCCTTCCCCCCCAAAATTCCAGGATGCCTTTAAAAATCTCTCCAGGGCTTCCCTGGTGGCGCAGTGGTTGAGAGTCCGCCTGCCGATGCAGGGGACGCGGGTTCGTGACCGGTCCGGGGAGGTCCCACATGCTGCGGAGCGGCTGGACCCGTGAGCCATGGCCGCTGAGCCTGCGTCCGGAGCCTGTGCGCCGCAACGGGAGAGGCCACAACAGTGAGAGGCCCGTGTACCGCAAAAAAAAAAAAAAAAAAAAAATCTCTCCAGTTCTCTCTATATCTGGTCCCATGCTCTTGTGTTCCCAGTCCCCTTCCGAGGTCATTCAGGGACCGAGACACACAGCAGCTCCGCCATCTTCAACACGTGGCTTCCAGAGTTGCTCTAGTTACCACCATTCCTAACCAACAGGAAGGGAGAAAGCACGCAAGTCCAGGCCAGGGATTCCCTCTTACTCAGATGAAGTGGAAGCAGCACCCACTTCTTCCACTCACACATCACTGTCAAGAATTACACGGCCCCATCTCGCTCCCGGATGGGCTGTCCCTTTACACCGCATGCTACACAGTACAGAATGTCTCTCTAGACACCCGCTGGCCTACTCCTTTCACACCACCTCCCTTCCTCCTCTACTCCTTTCCCTCCCCCATCCCCACACATGTACCATGCAGGCTCCCTTTCCAGCCAGAAGAGCCCTGGGTTTGCTGGCCACTCTGGGCCACTGTGAGCAAGCTGGAGGACCTGGAGACTTCACCCTCGCCCAATCCCCCTCGCTCCCCGGGAGGAAAGCAGAAAGAACTCCCTGGGATGTGTGGTCCTTTGCCCGCACTGTTTTGCTTCCAAAACATTCTCATCAGGCATTTCCAGTGAATGAGCTTCTTCACTTCATTACACAAGTAATTCAGGATAACTGGACAAAGGGTGCGTGCTGGGGATTAGCGGGAGGTTAGGCCAGACAGGTGGGCAGGGGCCAGAGCCTGAGGGCTGCATAAATCTGTGTTAACAGAGCTTTCTCTTTACCCAGAGGGCAAGAGGAAGCCAGGGGGTGCCTTAGGCAAGGCAGCAAGCTGACGCCCGAGAGGTGCTTCAGAAAAGCCCCTCAGGTTACCAGGGAAAGAATGGACAGGAAGGACTGAGGTCGAAGGTTGGGAGACCTGTCAGAAGACTGTTGCCGATAATACTCTCTGGGCTCAATTTCCTCAACTGTAAAATGAGGATGACAGCAGCTCTACATCGTAAGGTTGCTACGATGACTGAAAAAATTAAGGCATGGAAAGTGCTTACTTAGAACAGTGCCTGGTGCAGAGTAAGCCCTCAATATATATTGGCTGTTATTCTTTTTTTAAAATTTATTTTATGGACGTATAGCAGATTTACAATGTTGTGTTAATTTCGGCTATACAGCAAAGTGACTCAGTTACCCATATATACACTCTTCATATTTTTTTCCATTATGGTTTATCACAGCATATTGAATATAGTTCCCTGTGCTATACGGTAGGACCTTGTTTTTTTATCCATGCTATATACACCAGCTTGCATCTGCTAATCCCAAACTCTCAATCCATCCCTCCCCTGCTCCCCTCCTGCTTGGCAACCACAAGTCTGTTCTCTATGTCTGTGAGTCTGTTTCTGTTTCGTAGATAAGTTCATTTGTGTCATATTTTAGATCCCACATATAAGTGATATCATATGATATTTTGTCTTTCTCTTTCTGACTTACCTCACTTAGTATGATAATCTCTAGGTCCATCCATGTTGCTGCAAATGACATTGTTTCATTCTTTTTTATGGCTGAGTAGTATTCCACTGTATATATGTACCACATTTTCTTTATCCATTCATCCATCAATGGACATTTAGGTTGTTTCCATGTCTTGGCTATTGTAAACAGTGCTGCTATGAACATAGGGGTGCATGTATCTTTTTTAATTATAGTTTTGTCCAGATATATGCCCAGGAATGGGATTGTTGGATCATATGGGAACTCTATTTTTAGTTTTTTGAGGACCCTTCATACTGTTTTCTATAGTGACTGCACGAATTCACATTCCCACCAACAGTGTAGGAGGGTTCCCATTTCTCCTCACCCTTTCCAGCATTTGTTATTTGTAGACTTTTTAATGATGGCCATTCTGACCGATGTGGGGTGATACCTCATTGTAGTTTTGGTTTGCATTTCTCTAATAATTTGCGACATTGAGCATCTTTTCATATGCCTGTTGGCCATCCGTATTTCTTCTTTGGAGAAACGTCTCTTTAGGTCTCTGCCCATTTTTCGATTGGGTTGTTTGTTTTTTGGTTTTGAGTTGCATGAGCTGTTTGTAAATTTTGGAAATTAAGCCCTTATCGGTCTCATCATTTGCAAATATTTTCTCCCAGTCCATAGGTTATCTTTTCATTTTGTTTATGGTTTCCTTTGCTGTGCAAAAGCCTGTAAGTTTCATTAGGTCCCATTGCTTTCATTTCTACTGTATATTGGCTGTTATTCTTAATCCAAGTATAAGAGGATGAGGCCTGCACTAAGATAGCAGTAATGGAGATAGAAGAATCCAGATTCGAGAAATATTAAAGGACTTCCCTGGCGGTCCAGTGGTTAAGACTCCACGCTTCCACTGCAGGGGCCATGGGTTCGATCCCTGGTTGGGGAAGTAAGATCCCACATGCCGCTAGCGGCGGCCAGAGAAAAAAGAAGTATTTAAAAAGTTAGAAACTGGAGGATGAAGCGATTGTAACATGGGAGAGGAAGGAGTCCAAAAAGGGCTGCCAGTCACTGTACTTCAGACCTCACAGGGAGAGGGTGGCAAGTCTCGCTGACTCTGAGATGCCCAAAAGACACCCTCCAGGTGGAGATTTCAAGTAGGCTGCTGAGTCGATGGGTCTCAAGGCCAGAAGAAAGGTTGGGCTAAAGAGAGGGGTTTGGAGTTTTCACCATAAAATAGTCATTGAAGCCACAGGAGCAGGTGGCATTTCCTGGGGAAAGTGAATAAAAAGAGAAAGATCCACGAAGAGGCCTGGGGAACTTTTAAGGGATAGAGAGAAAGAAGGCCGCAGAGGGAGGGAAAGGAGGAAGACCGGAGGAGGCAGAGGTCAGCAGGGTCACGGGCTGCCGAAGGGAAGTCAGGTCAGGAAACAGAAGGTTCCATTGGGTTTGGGGAGCAGAGTTTCAGTGGAGGGTGGGGGCAGACTCAGGAAATGAGTGGGACACGAGGGTGGGGTGACAGCCAGGATGGCTCCTTGTTCAAGAGATCTGGCTTTGAAAGGAAGAGAGAAATGAAGCAAATGTGGAAGGGAAAGAGGCTTTAAGTGGAGAGACTGGAACATAAGCAAATGACGATGCAGAGCGGTCAGGAGACAGACCGAAGGTGTGGGATGGAGGGAGGTGGCGGCGGGAGTGGCCCCTGGAGGAGAGAGGGGGCAAGCAGAGGGACCAGCCTTGCACAAGCGAAGCTGGGGAGCAGACACACAGGTAACCGCAGGACGCAGGTGAGCCTGGAGGAGCTTGAAGACAGACCTGGCTGTGGCAGCTGAGCGGACTTCACGAGCCATATGGCAGGCCACATGTGCCGAAGGGATGTTGTCATTGCAGAACCACAGGGCCAGCCTGAAGGGGGAAGCAGCACCGGGAGCAGGGGCCAGGCTCAGGGAAGCCAAGCCCCGGCGCTGGGGGAGGGAGCGCACACATGGGGGGCGCAGGCTGAGCGCAGCTGAGAGGCTGGGCTGGGCTGAGCCGGGTGGCCGGGTGGCTCTCCCTCTCTCCTGCGCAGTGGGACCTGGTGTGCAGCTCCAACAAACTGAAGGAGATGGCCCAGTCTATCTTCATGGCGGGCATACTGATTGGGGGGCTCGTGCTGGGAGACCTGTCTGACAGGTGAGACGCGGGGGCCTCGCCAGGGGAGGCACAACCCATGGAGACCCCCCGCCCCTCTCCATTACACCCATGCACCCCCAAAGAGGCCAAGAGCTGGGGTAGGGGGGAGAGATGGTCCTTGCTGTGTGGCCAGCCCCTTTCGGGGCCACAGCCTTCTCCCTGCCCCAAAACCCCTACAGCTTGAGTCTTCCAGCCTCCCCAGACCCGGGGAAACGGCCTCAGGGTTTTCAGACCCAGTAGTGGCTGCATGGCCATGGAGGTGGGTGGATGAACGGCTTGGAGAGGAGACGTCCTTTGACCCCTGCTCAGGTAGCTAAGCTGGGGGTGGAGGAGATCACTCATTAACTCAAACGTCTAACTTGTCAACAGAAAAAAGCAATTACCAGCAAGGCTCTGTCTGGGGAGGGAGTTACACGCCCTGCCTGGCCCTTTGGGAGGTGGAGGGTCCAGCCCTTTGCCCCGCAGAGTCACTGCCCTTGGCCGGCTCACAGCAGCTAACGACCCTCTTCTTGTTCGAGCTGCAGATTTGGCCGCAAGCCCATCCTGACCTGCAGCTACCTGCTGCTGGCAGCCAGCGGCTCAGGCGCAGCCTTCAGCCCCACCCTCCCCATCTACACAGTCTTCCGCTTCCTGTGCGGCTGCGGCATCTCAGGCATCACCCTGAGCACCACGATCTTGAGTGAGCCACCGGGGGAGGGGACGGGGACCAGGAGTTTGGGGAGCACCAGCCTGAAGCCAAGAGCGTGGCTCAGCCCCAGGCACCGGGCGACCTTGGTCAGGCAAGGCGCTGCCCCTCTCAGGACCCCAGAGACCCCCCCTGAACGTAGCAACAAGCAGAGCAGCAGCAGCTCCCCCGGGCCTGGCATCTGCCGGTACATGAGCTCGTTCAGCCCATACGCACAAGTAGGTCAAACAAGGGACGTCACCCGCCACTGGAGAGGCAGTCAAGACTGCAGGCTTGGGAGTCAGTCAAACCTACGTTTGAGTCCTACCTTCTTGACCCTCAGTCACCGCATCTCTAAAATGGGGGCGATGAAACCTTAGGATCAGGGTCAGCTCAAGTAGCCAACGGAGGGGCAGGAGCTGGTGCCCCTTCTCAGGAGGTGCCCACCGCCCAGGAGGGTCTTAATCTGGTCCTTGGGTTCCTCCTGCAGGTGTCGAGTGGGTGTCCACCCGGATGCGGGCCATCAAGTCGATTTCACTCGGTTACTTCTACACCAGTGGCCAGTTCATTCTGCCTGGCCTGGCCTACGCCATCCCCCAGTGGCGCTGGCTCCAGTTAACCGTGTCCATTCCCTTCTTCGCCTTCTTCCTGTTGTCCTGGTATGTGACCCTCTTTTCTTCAGCCCCCTCCTTAGAGCCGCCGGGATCAAACAGGAGGAGCCCATGCCTGACCAGGCTGGCTGACTCTGTCTGTCCCGAGACACCCCATCCCAGAGTCGGGAAGGGCGTTCCAGGGAGGAGGAACCACACACCGAGGCATGCGGGGAGGGAGCGCTCGGCTGGGGGGGCGGTGAGGGGGTTAGGGTCTGGCTGTGAAGAGCACAGAAAGCCAGAGGGGCCTCGGTTTCACGTGGAGGGACAGAGAACGCCCCTGAAGGTGCCCGGGGTGCTGAGGGGCCTGACCAAACTTCCGTTCGTGACATAATCACACAGAAGGACACACCCAAGTGGGTGGGGACGAGAGACAAAGGGGAGTGACCGCGTGGGCAAGAGGAGCCTGGGAGATGAGTCTGAGGGGCATTTTGAAGGCGAAATCCTCAGAGTGTGGGGACTTCTGGATTTGAGGTATAAAGAAAAGGAAAGCTCCAACCTGAGAACCTGGGAGAATCAAGGGGTCTGGGGCAGAGACCCCGAGTAAGGACATGTGGAAGACAGGAAACCCATCTGTAGGTGGTAGTTGATAGCTGGGCCCAAAGAACAGGAGGTAATGAACAAGCCCAGGAGCAGAAATGAAGTCCTGGAGGATCCTTTATCCGGCACTTACTACGTGCAAGGCCCTGTTCTGGGCACCAACCCACAACATACCAGCACTCAGGGCATCTCTGTGTGAAGGGGACATTAGTATTCCCATTTTACAGATGAGGAAACCGAGGATGAGAGAGGTGAAGCAATCCTCCAAGGTTTCACAAAAAGACGCAGGACTGGAATGGGGCCTCCATTTGAAAATGAGAATAAGCTCCCAAGGGGACGGGCAATCTTGCAGTGAGAGAGATGGTCCGAGAGTCCAGAGTGGAGCTCGGCATGTCCACAGCCTAGGATGGGAGCCGAGAGGTGGGAGGCAAAATAAGGGCAGATGGTCAGCAGGTCCCTTCACTGGGTGACTTGGGGCAAGCCTCACCCACTCTGAGCCTCAAGATTTTTCTAGGCAAGATGGAGATACCGATGCCTGTCTCCCAGAGTTACACGTGCCTGGTCCACAGGAAGGCTCACTGATTGGAAGCCACTGTTGTCATTATTCTCAGGGAGAGGGGGATGGAATCCAGGCCCTGGCTATGGGATTTGGGAGGAAGTCACCCATCATCTTGGTAGGCGCAGGCTGAGAAGACTGTCAGGGCAGAAATAAGACCACAAGGCCAGAGGGCAGGTAGCAATGGGCCCAGGAAGCTGCCACTACCAGCAGGACCAAAGGTCTGAGGCCAGGTGACCCGTGTCCACTCCCCTGAGGGTCTCACTGGAGCCAGGTCCTGGGTGCCTGTGGGGTCCACAGTCGGAATGGACCCCACCTGGGACCAGACTTTTCCAAGCATCCCTCCTTTCTCCCCACGCCTCTGCCTCCTCCATTTCCCTTCAATTTGTGACCCTCAGGGTTTGCTCAGGGGTGAACCAATCCCAAAAGCACAGCCCAAGGGTGGGGGAGAGTGAGGTTGGCCACACGCTTGCCAACCCCAAGGCCCCATGTTGCGCTTGCAAACCGTCCCCCGACCCAGCAGAGTTGGCCTTTTGCAGGGAGAATCAAAGCATCCTCGGACCCCTTCCCTAGACCACAGCCCTAAACTTAGCCCCCTTCCTAAGCGGCCCTGGGACTGCAGCCCTGCCCCCGCTTCACCCAGGACCTGGAATTGGGCCCAAGGACGGCTGGGGACATGGACGTGTAGGACCCTCCAACTGTCCAGCCTCGAGCATGCCAACCCTTCCCCAGGCCCCACCTGCCTTGGCCTAGGGCCCGAGGCTCCTAGCTAAGAACAACACCCAAGGATAACACGCTGCCCGGGGGTCGGGGGCAGGGGAACAGCTCTTCTGGAAAGGGAAGAAGAGATCTCTGGAATTTGTGCCGGCTGCAGGCAGCCCAGGTGCAGAGCTTGACCAAGTATAAATTCCATGAAACCTGCAGTAAGGCGGCTCGGGTTTCTGGTCCTCCTAGCCTGCGGCCCTGGCTCTTGATCGTTTTCCAGCCTCTCAGAATAAGGTGGGGGTGGGGGTTTGGGAGCCACTGTGACTCGGTTCTGGCCCCCAGGTGGCTGCCAGAGTCCATACGCTGGATGATCCTGTCTGGAAGGTCCTCCAAGGCCCTGAAGACATTCCGGCAGGTGGCGGCCTTCAATGGCAAGAAGGAGGAAGGAGAAGCACTCAGCCTGGAGGTAGAGACCCAGAGGGACTGTGGTCTTGGGCACGAACCTGGGCTCTGCGCTTGGACTGTCCCCTCCTCTTGCCTCTGTTTCCCCTGCTCACAAACTACATCTGATGCCCTAAGCAAGCTCTTCCAAAGGCACCAGACCTGCACCTCCCTCTCTTCTCCCTCTGCCCACCAGCTGGTCGCTAACGGACCCCTCCCCTTCCTCTGCCCCAAGGAGATCAAACTCAACCTGCAGAAGGAGATCACCTTGGCCAAGGCCAAACACAGCATAGCTGACCTGTTCCGGACACCCATCCTGCGCCGTGTGACCTTCTGTCTTTCCCTGGCCTGGTAACCCACCACCCCTCCCTGCCCACACCCTAGCACCCCTGCCAAGCAGGGGTCATGTACAAGGCCTCTGGCAGGCTCACCTAAGGGCAAGGCCTAAAATACCTGCAAGAAGAGTCAAGGGATCCCCTCCTCAGGGTTGCCCCAGTCCAGCCCCAACCCCAGAAATCTCTGGCATCCCTGCCCCACACCCAGGTCCAGCCATAAGGGTCTGCTTCCTCCTGGGGTCACACCCACCTCACCCACAGGGCAAATTTTCCAAACACCTTCACCAGCTCACATCCCTACCATGTGAGCTGTGCCTCTCTGTCCCTGCCCCCCACTGGTTCCGCTCTGCCCTCTGGGACCCCACAGAACAAGCCTGGCTCTCAGGGCTTCAAGATTTAATGACAGAAATTGTGATTCTTCTAAGTCTTCTCTTTTGCCCGACATCCCACATCTCCTTCAAAGCCCCTTCCGTGACCTGGTTCTGACGCCCTTCTCATCCTGGCCACCCCCATGTGAAAAGGATTCAGTATATCCAGCAACTCTTCAAAAGGGATTCCACAATTCTGAGAGGGGGAGGGGAGGCATCTGACCCATGTGTGCAGCCCTGGGGACTTTCACCTCCCCCATCTGAATGTTAAACCATTACCCAACAAAGAGAGATTGTTTACTGCCTCCTTTGGTCTCCAAGAGTCCCTCCAGGACCGATATTCTCTGGAGTCAATTATATGACACTTTGTCACCATACCCTAGACCATGTCCATGTCAGACATAACCAATCAATCCCAGCACTCTCTCACTGAGCCCAGACACAATCTCAGAGGCCTCAAAACACCACTGAAGCAGCCCCTATCGATCTGTTGCAGTTGGGACAAGAAATGAAACTATTCATCATCCTGGTGACCCAATGAGCAGTATGGGGAGAGGCCCCCGCCTGGCTGTGGGTCCTAATCACTCACTCTCTGACCCTCAGGTTTTCCACCGGTTTCGCCTACTATAGTTTGGCTATGGGTGTGGAGGAATTTGGCGTCAACCTCTATGTTCTCCAGCTCATCTTTGGTGGGGTCGATGTCCCAGCCAAGTTCATCACTATGGTCTCCATAAGCTATCTGGGCCGGCACACCACGGAGGCCGTCGTTCTGCTCCTGGCAGGAGGATGCATCCTGTCTCTCATCTTTGTGCCTTCGGGTGAGAAGCTGGGTCGACCCCCAGAACCCTCCGAAAGAGGCTGACCCGTGAGACCATGTGTCTGTGGGCCTCACGGGCTGGGAAGCGGGGTTCCAGGGACGCCAGATCTGCTCAGTCTGCCTCTAATTCACTGTGTTACCTTGAGCAGCTCCCTGTACTCCCTGGGGCTCAGGTTTCTCGTCTAGAAAATAACACAGGTGGGCTAGATGACATCAAAGCTCCTTTTCAGATCTGACTCAGGGCAAAGTATGGTGGTGTCTACACAGTGAGAGGAAGTGCTCGGGATTTGGGTGTTGCCCGGGTGACATCGCTGCAGAAGACAAGCTTGGATGGGGAAACCTCAGAGCCCAGTGCTCAAGGAACACCCCACAACCTACTCCACCATGACCTTGGAAAAGCCACTTTTACTTTATATAGATGTTTGTGTGTTGATACACCTATATCCTTCCAAAGGGACTGGAGATATTTTTGGACAAAAACAGATACAACAAATTATGAGAATAGGGAATCAGAGCCAGGGAAAAACCCAAATGCAGCAGGACACAAGCCTGCAAAGCACTGGGAATAGCAGAGGGGCTACTACTCAGCTTTAAGTTTCGATGTGAGCTGCCCGGCAGCCAAAGCAAAGAGGGAGACAAGGTCTCTGAGGAGTGAGAACACTCAGGGGCTCCTGAGCCCGCAAGGTCTACTGCCTTTTCTTTCCTGTGCAGACTTGTTGACCCTGAGGACAGTACTGGCTGTGTTTGGGAAGGGATGCTTGTCCAGCTCCTTCAGCTGCCTCTTCCTCTACACGAGCGAGCTATACCCCACTGTCATCAGGTAGGTGCTGGGCCTGGAAGCGGCCCAGCCAAAGGATACAGGGGCAGGTGGGATTGTGGCCCCTGTCCAGGGGTCCCAGAGCTGTTTTTTGAGAACCCGCACAGAGGCTGCCAATCTCTGCTCTGAACTCTCCCAGGCAAACAGGTATGGGCATAAATAACCTGTGGACCCGCGTGGGAAGCATGACGGCCCCACTGGTGAAAATCACCGGGGAGCTGAAGCCCTTCATCCCCAATGTCATCTTTGGGACCATCGCCCTCCTGGGAGGCAGTGCAGCCCTCTTCCTGCCTGAGACGCTC
This sequence comes from Tursiops truncatus, assembly GCF_011762595.2. Classification (NCBI taxonomy): domain Eukaryota; kingdom Metazoa; phylum Chordata; class Mammalia; order Artiodactyla; family Delphinidae; genus Tursiops; species Tursiops truncatus. The sequence continues at coordinate 99,647,476 of NC_047041.1, read as the reverse complement.
AATCGGCCCTTGCCAGAGACTGTTGAAGACTTAGAAAACTGGTCAGTCCCCTGTTTCTGGCCCCACCAGTCCTCCTCCTTGGGGAAGCCCAGGGCTTTTCCTGAGCTCTCTTTCCCTAGGTCCCTGCAGGCAAAGGAGCCAAAGCAGGAGCCAGAAGCGGAAAACGCATCCCAGAGGATCCCTCTGCAGCCTTGTGAACTGGGCCTGGGCCCCAACTGAAGGCAACAGACCTTCCTTTCCCTGCCCTCCAGAGACTAATCCCAGCCGGGTCCCTGCCTGTCTCTGGGCTCCGCAGGCACCTTGGGGAGGGCCCTGGGTGCAACTGTGCTCCTAGGACACAGTCCTCTGAGAGCTTGGTGGAGGTATCTTCACCACCCCCGGGGCTCCCCAACCCAGCCCTGGCCAGTTCAAAAGTTTGGCCACAGGCCTTTGCACACCCCACCTTGCCCTCACCCTCCCTGCAGCCCAGGCCCTGCCATTCTTCTGTCCAGCCCTTCCCCACTGACCACTTCCCCCATTGTTCCCACTCCCTTCCCCTTCTTGCTCCCACCCCTTTCTTCAATGGGAGGTTTCAATAAACAGCAGTGAAGAACTCAAGCCATGCTGCTCAGGAACAGGGGTGGGAAAGGGGGCAGGGCCTGATATGGACGTGTGAGCATGTGCATCTGCCCATCCACACTGGCATGTACATACAGGTGTGGGCACACAGGTACATGCAAGGTGGGCTGATGTGAACACGTGTGTCCAGTGCGAGCACACTGACGTGTGTATACGCCAAGCCTGTATTGGTCGACTTGGACTGCTATAACAACACGCCACAGATAGAATCACTTAAACAATTTCTTCCTCACAGTTCGGGAGGCTGAGAAGTCCAAGATCAAGGTGCTGGCAGACTCAGCTCCTGGTGGGGGCCCCATTCCTGGCTTGCAGATGGTCAGATACCTTCTCACTGTGTCTCACATGGCGGGAGAGAGATGAATCGAGCTTTCTGGTTTCTCTTCTTTTTTTTTTTTTTTTTTTGCAGTAAGTGGGCCTCTCACTGTTGTGGCCTCTCCCGTTGCGGAGCACAGGCTCCAGACGCGCAGGCTCAGCGGCCACGGCTCACGGGCCCAGCCACTCCATGGCATGTGGGATCTTCCCAGACCGGGGCACGAACCCGTGTCCCCTGCATCGGCAGGCGGACTCTCAACCACTGCGCCACCAGGGAAGCCCTCTCTTCTTTTAAGGGCACTAATCCCATCATGAGGGCCCCACCCTCATGACCTCATCTAACTCTAATTACCTCCCAAAGGCCCCACCTCCTAGTACCATCACATTGGGTGTTACAATGCAGTCTATAGCAAGTCCTGTCCTTGGAAATACCACATGTGTATCTATATGTCCCATCATGTGTGTGAGCACTTGACTAGATAAGCCCAGAGTGGCTGCAGACGGAAGCCAGGGCTCCTCCAATCCCAACCTCCTTCTCCCTGCTCACCCTGAGTCTCTGATCCATGTCCCAACCCTGCGCCCACCAGGCAGCTTTGTCTCCTATTTAACTGAGAAAACTGCAACCGTAACTGGACACTGTCGACGTCTGCCACCATGTTTCCCAAGTTTCCCCCAATCACAACAGAAAGTCCAGTCCTCCCATTGGGGCTCTGCATCCAGCCTCTCCCACCAGCAGCCATCTGCCTTCTCCTTGGGTCTCTGCCCTTTCCCTCTCTCCTGGCTCCTTCCCATCACCAGTTAAATAAACCCAAGTCTCTCCTACCTTAACTCAAACCAACCAACCAACCTTCCTTGGAGGCCACGTCTCCCTCCAGGGCCACGCTGTCTCTTTCTCCACTTCACAGCCAAACTTCACAAAGCTCCCGTCTGCCTCCCCTGCCTCTACTCTCTAACCTCATCCAAACTGCGCTCTGGCTCCCACCCTTCTCTGAAATTGTTTTCACCAACAACACTCATCAGCCCCTGTGCCCAATCCATAGGTCACTTGTCATCCCTTGTCTTGCTTGACCTCACAGCAGATTTCGTTCTATTGGTCATGGCCTCCTCCCTTGGTTTCTGAGATGCCACGTGCTTACAGCTCCCTCCCACACTCTGGCTTCTCCTTCTCAGTATCCTTTGGGGTTTCCTGTAAAATGCTATGGTGATCACTTTGTCCTGCACCCACACCTTCCTCAAGGGTCTACATCGCCCAGAACCTGCTAACTGAACAGCTAACATGACCCTGCGCCTCTGGTCATGACTGACTGGACCAGAGGGCACTTCAGATCCAAACCTTGTTAATCACGTGTTCCCTCTAGGCTGGAATCTGGGTCATGGAGGTTCTAGTCCATCTCTGGTTTCTTGTCCTGAGAAGGCAAGTTAGCATGAAGGTGGGCTGGCCCAGGTAAACGTAGAGCAGAGAAAATCAGTTGCAGAGAAAGAATGAAGCAGGTGCACAGAGGGGGAAAAAAAAGACATAAACAGATAAACAAATGGTGAGACCATTTGCATTTATTCTTTTTTTTTTTATTTATTTTTGGCTGCTTTGGGTCTTTGTTGCTGCGTGCGGGCTTTCTCTAGTTGTGGCGAGCAGGGAATACTCATCATTGCGATGCGCGGGCTTCCCATTGCGGTAGCTTCTCTTGTTGCGGAGCATGGGCTCTAGGCATGCGGGCTTCAGTAGTTGCAGCATTCAGGCTCAGTAGTTGTGGCGCACGGGCTTAGTTGCTCTGCAGCGTGTGGAATCTTCCCCGACCAGGGCTCAAACCCATGTCCCCTGCATTGGCAGGCAGATTCTTAACCACTGCGCCACAAGGGAAGTCCCTGCGTTGATTCTTAATGGATTCCAGGTCCCAATTCCCTCTCAGCCCTGGATGCACTTTCTGCCCCTGGGTTCTATCAACTATTTTGACTTCTCTGAATAAACTTCTTTTTTTCAAAGATAAACTCAAGTGTTTCTGTTCCTTATAACCAAACAATTCCAAAAGCAATTCCTTTATCAGCTCTTAATGATCATCTCTCAAAACTCTTCCTAGGACCTCTTCCTCTAGGATTCTTTACCAGCACTGCCCAGTGAAAATATAACGCAAGCCACTTGTGTAATTTTAAAATTCCTAGTAACTATTAAAAAGATGAAATTAATTTTAATACTATAGTAATATTTTTAGTTAACCCAATATATCTATATATTACCATTTCAACACGTAATCAATAGAAAAGTTATCAATGAGATATTTTATAGCCTTTAGTTCATACTGAGTCTTCAAAATCCATAGGTATTTTACCCTAACAGCATATCTCCATTAGGATTAGCTCAATTCAGGCGCCCAGTAGTAGCTAGTGGCTACCATACTGGACAATTCAGACACACAGCAGGGCTTCAATTATCAGCCACGGAGCTAATTACTCTCAAGTCTGTATTCAGATATTTGTGAGAGAGTGCTTAATAAACGTGAACTAAATCATACTGCCCCCACGCTTCAATTTTTTGGTAACGTCCCATCGGGATGAAGTCTAAACTCTGTTACAAGGCCCATCATGTTCAGGCCCCAACCTGCCCCAATGGCTTCAGTTTTTAATACCCTCTACCTTGCACCCTGAAATCTAGCCTCATTTCACTTCTTTCGGTTCCTAGACTGCAATAGCTCCTCTTATGCCTGCCCCTCATCACTGCCCGGCACCTGACTTCTCTCCATCCCACTTCCACAACATTTGACTTAGGGTCAGCTGAAAATGGGACCACCAATGTCTCCCCTTGGCTTGAGTGGGTCTCAACCTGCAGGGAGAAGAATTGGGTTCAGTGAAGAACACTGGCTCTCTCACCCCATCCCCATCTTTCAGTTTTCCAGAATTCAGGGTGGCTCCCAGGATGTCCTAGCTGTTCCTGTGCTGTATCCGGGGGTTTACTGCAAAGACACACAGGAAGGGAAGGGAAGATGCCCAGGAAAGCAGCTCCTAGTCACATGTTCAGGACTCCTGGTGACCTGGGATGCTGGTGTCAGGCTGTACTGACCGCCCCCCCCCCCCATATATGCCATTCCTCTGGCCATTCCCAACTCCCCATCTGGATTCCACCCTCTCTCCTTGTCTGCTTGTTCCTCCACAACTCCAGCTCCTCCTGCTTTCCCTATTCGCCTCTCTCTGTCCCTGAACTGGCTCAGTGAATTGCCACCCAATGTGGAGCACCTCACTTGGGGGGCGTCCTCATACTGAGCCACTTCATTGGTTACTAGACTCATATCCAGCCTTTAAATGGCAGTCTTTGGATTCATTTCTAACTTATACACTAGCCATTGGCCAGAGTAGCCAAGCCACAAGGCATAAAGCTCACAGTCTGGCTCCTTGCTCCGAATGTTGTAGACCTGGCGGGCGCTTGGAGTCTGCCAGACCTCTCTCCAGGTCAATCATTTCAACTCACACTTAGGGCCTGTGATCTGAGCAAGAGTGTTTTCTTTATCTGTAAATTATTTTATTTGAAAAGTCTCACAAAATAATCAACACCAAAATCACAGGTAGTCACACACCTTAAATCCCACTTATTTAATGGCATAAAATTATACAAAATCTGGATGTCTCAGAAAGTCTGGGATATGTGATGGCTGCTAACACAGTAGAAGAAGCAATGGAATCAAGAGGTCTGAGTTCTAGATTTGCTTGCTGTGTGATCCTAGACAAATCCCTTGCCTACTCTGGGCCTTGGTCTCCTCATCTGCACAATAGAAGTTTTCACCTGTGTGATGGGGTTCATCACTAATGGCACGTGGTTCTGTGGCTCTTGGCCAGTCGGAAGCCCTCAGATTTGACCCCTTCTCGGTGAGCGTGGCCAGAACTTAAGTCCACATTCCAGTGAGCACAGGGGAGTCCAGCTCTGGGTGTTTAATGACCCAGAATGTCCCTAAAGGATAGTTCCTGGCTCTACAAATCATTTGCCAAGGGAGCAATTCCATCCAGAAACTCTCCATGAGCTGAGAGGCTGGTGGGGAGTCCCCTCACTAACCAGATAATTCCAGGAGCCAACCACAGTTCAGTCCCTAGAGTTTCCAGTTGAGCCTTCTCCAGACTTAGGCTGGCTTGGAGCTGGTCAGACACTAGGGAGGGAGCTCTTCTCCCGGGCAGGACTGGACACAGGCTCAGAGAAGAAGGGTGCTTGTAGGGGCCCACCATCTCCCCCACTGCACTTGGCACTCCACCCACTCCCCCATAAGGGCACCAAGTCCTCGCAGGAGACTGGCCCCAGAATCCCCAAGCTGTTTGTCCAGCTGTCCTCACATCCCCAGGCCACAAGGTTCTTATATACCTTGGCCTGGAAAATGTTGTCAGGCATCTGGACACCCATGGGGTCCCAGCCCAGAACCAACACAAGGTGGGAGGAGGGAAGCTGGGCTGAGTCTCATACCTCTCTGGGCCTCCCCTATTCTCTTCTGTACATATGAGGTCACGTGGTCACCAAGAGCTCTTTAGCTGGGCAGTCCACACCTCCAGAGTACCAGTTAAGAACTTGGTTGGCTTTGAAGTTAGACAGAATAGGTTTGAACTAGCGTAAGACTTTATGTACCCAGGACTTCGATAGACAATATATACTCCCCCAACTTCATACACAAAAGTGTAGTTTGTGTAAACTGTGCGATGCTAACAGAGCATCTTGACTCCTTACAACAGAAGTCAGAAGTCAAACTGCTTCCCCTCAATAAGACTTGGAGATTTGTGCCCAGAAGAATTGAGAAATACCCCTTCCCTTCACAGCCCTTGGCATCAGCTAATTTGTACAGGGCCTGGCATACCTCCTGTAAAACTATGGAACCCTAATAATCCATTGTGTTCAGACATATGCCAACATCTCTGAAGTGGGCCAGAGGAGCAATCGATGGGTGGCAGATTACAGAGAGGGACAGCCAGAGACCCCAAATGGAAACACACCATGAAGGGCAAAAAAGAGTCTAATACGGTAACCCAAGCCCAGCGATCGAGTTAGAACATGGTGGGAAAGGGTGTTGGCCTGGACACAGGGAGACCAGGGTCTTGATTCAGCCACTCCAGTGGCAAAACTGGCTGGGTAGGCGCAGCTAGGGGAAGAATTGCAGCACTTTGGAGCCTGCAAGTCTGTTGTTATTCTGGGGAGGCAGAGGAGTTCTCATGTTCACCTTGCAGACATTTGCCCATTCACATAAGCGTGTGGGGATTCTTAGAAATATGTTGGTAGGAGTCATCCGTCTGACTGCATCGTCCTTTGCCAAGTAGGTGTGGGATTGATCACTATACAGAAGAAGTTTGAGGACATCTTCTAGGGTAGGGTTTCTTAGCACTATTGACATTTTAGCTCCAGAAAATTCTTGGTTATGGAAGCGTGTCTTGTGCACTGTAGGATGCTGAGTAGCATCCCTGGGACTCTACCCACTAGATGCCAGTGGTACCACCACCCCCAGTGGTGACAACTAAAAATGTCTCCAGATGTCCCCTGGGGAAAAATCTCCCCCAATCGGGAATCACAGTTCTGAGGGTAAGATGTGCCTAGGCACATTTTCTCTCTAAAAATCAGTGTGATAGTGTCACCCTTTTACCAGAAACAAATAATAAGAACAGCTCATGATCACTGAGCCACAGGGCAGGAACCACCTTAAGATCTTTACCTGTATTTGTTCATTTAACCCTCCAACAATCCAATGAGGCATACACAACCGTTATCCCCATCTTGCAAACAAGAACACTGAGATACAGAAAGTTTAGCAACTTGCCCATGGCCAGCAAGTGTGGAGTGAGGATTTGGATCCAAGTAAGCTGACTCCAGAGTCCATGGTTTATATAATATACACTATGCAAAGTAAAAGCAAGAAGCTGTAATCCACTCTGTTGACCTCCCCAACCCATGATCCAACCAATCGGATCCCACAGAAACCCATCCAATCAGAGCTTGGCACTGCCCTGAGCAGGAGTGAACTGGACGCAGGAACCAAACCATTGGGGAAATCAAGCAAATGTCTTAGAGTTGTGGCTAAAAGTAAAATAAGTTCATGTCATTGGGAAGGAGGAGAAGGAGGAGGAGGAGGAGGGGGGAGGGGGAGGGGAGGGGAGGGGAGGGGGTGGGGGAGAAGAAGAAGAAGGGGAGGGGGAGGGGAGGGGGAGGAGGAGGAGGGGAGGAGAAGGAGGAGAGGGAGAAGAAGAAAAAGGAGAAGGAGAAAGAGAAGAAGAAGAAGAAGGAAAAGGAGAAGGAGAAGAAGAGGAAAAAGGAGGAGGGGAGGGGGAGGGGGAGGAGGGGGAGGAGAAGCTATAGACAGAAGACAAGACAAAGGGAAATTTTGAATGGGGATGAGGAAGAGAGTAAAAGCTGAGATACTGGAAGACTCAGTCTACATCACATAAGATGTTGGTCTTAGGTCCCACTGCTTCAAAAGCAGCCTCTGACCTCTACTGTGTCTTCCAATTGAACAAAGCCGTGGTCCTATAAGATGTAAGCTGTCCCCAGAAGACCAAAGACCGGGGTTGCCAATTTTAGCAAATAGTACAGGATAGTGGGAAGTAGCCGCATAGCACAGGGAGATCAGCTCGGTGCTCTGTGACCGCCTGGAGGGGTGGGGTAGGGAGGGTGGGAGGGAGATGCAAGAGGGAGGGTTTATGGGGATATATGTATACATATAGCTAATTCACTGTGTGATACAGCAGAAACTAACACAACACTGTAAAGCAATTATACTCCAATAAAGATGTTAAGAAAAAAAAAAAATACAGGAAACCCAGTTAAATTTGAATTTCAGATCAATGAATACTTTTTTAGTAGAAGTATGTCCCATGTAAATATTAGGGACATTCTTAACACTAAAGAAAAAAATTTATTTGATGATCTGAAATTCAAATTAACTGGGCAACCTGTATTTTCTCTGGCAACCACTCCCCAAGACGGTCCCTTTGGATCCTGCCCACTAAAAGGGACAGAAGCCCCACAAGAGGCCAGCACACTTCCCAGAGCCCAATCTCCTCACTAAAAGGAAGACAAAAGGTCCCACACTTTCCCCTCCTGCCCCCAGGTGCCCAGTACAATCTGCTCCCATCACCCCCACTTCAGTCCACCCTCTCCTGCCCTTTATACCCACGTGGAGAAATTCCACTGATACAAGGATACTTGGAGGGTTAATCCTTCTGATACCAAGTCACACTTTAACTCATTCCCTCCAGGCCAAGGATTAAATACTGCCCCTGTAGGGGTCAGGGCTACAGCAGACCCTGAAAGCTGAGAAACACCCCACACACTCACACCAAGTGAGGAGAGGCTGCCAAGGAAAGGGAGGGACGGAACAAGGAGAGAGAAGAAAGGAGGGGCTGCCTGGCCGGGCTGCTGTCCCCCCTACAGAGCCAGCTCAGATTCAGTTCCAGGAGCAGCTTGGCTGCGGAAGCAACGGCAGTCCCTCTCCACCAGGGAAGGGCAGCGGGCGGACCGGCACACAGACGGAGGGCCTGGGACTGGAAGTCCTCAGCCCCCAGCCTCTCGGCCAGGCCTGGCCCCATGGCCTTCAATGACCTCCTGCTGCAGGTGGGGGGCGCCGGCCGCTTCCAGCAGATCCAGGTCACTCTGGTGGTCCTCCCCCTGCTCCTGATGGCCTCCCACAACACTCTGCAGAACTTCACCGCCGCTGTCCCCACCCACCACTGCCGCCCGCCTGCCGACACCAACCTCAGCAAGGACAGGGAGCTGGACGCCTGGCTGCCCCGGGACGGGCAGGGGCGGCCCGAGTCCTGCCTCCGCTTCACCTCCCCCCAGCGGGGGCTGCCCTTTCCCAACGGCACAGAGACCAATGGCACGGGGGCCACAGAGCCCTGCGCCCACGGCTGGATCTATGACAATAGCACCTTCCCTTCCACCATCGTGATGGAGGTGAGGAGACCTGGGCCCCTCGGTACACCATCCAGAGTGTGCTTTCCCCTCTGACACACACACACACACACACACACACACACACAGACTGTCTCAAATTCTCCAGAGGCCAAGACTGGAAAATGGAGAAAGGGGTTCAAGATGGGGGTCTTTGTAGGAAAGGGGGAGGTGGGAGTTGTAGGGGTCAAGAAAAGTCTCTCAGCTCCTGGGGCCAAAGAGAAGAGTCAGGGGAAGAGGGTGACACAGGCCTCAGAGGACCAGCCGGAAGGAGGGCGAGGGGCTGCCCTGCAGCCCAGGCTCGCCTTGGCCTGACCCTTGCCCCCTCTCCCCACAGTGGGACCTCGTGTGTTCTCGTAGGGCCTTACGCCAGCTGGCTCAGTCCTTGTACATGGTAGGGGTGCTTCTCGGAGCCATGATATTCGGGCACCTGGCAGACAGGTCAGTCCTGGGCAGGGCCAAGGAGCCGGGCTGGGACTGGGGGCTCCTCAGCTGGGCTTGGGGGGCCTAGGTGGGAGGTTGGCATCACCAGCTGGGGCTCATCTGAGGACCTATAGCACAGCCCCATGATCAGTCAAGGGTCCTGCAAAGACCCCCACCCCAGGGACTCACCCAGGGCCAGCGCCCCTCTTCCAGCTTAGCCTGGCCCTGCTGGTCCTCAGGACCCGTGTTGCAGGTCTTCCTTCCCCCGACAGGCTGGGCCGCCGGAAGGTGCTCATCTTGAACTACCTGCAGACGGCTGTGTCAGGAACCTGCGCCGCCTTTGCTCCCAACTTCCCCGTCTACTGCGCCTTCCGGCTCCTCTCGGGCATGTCGCTGGCGGGCATTTCCCTCAACTGCATGACACTGAGTGAGGGAGGCCGGAAGGGCAGGGCAGGCCCCTACCCACTCCCTTCCGACCACCCAGCCCTGCAGCCCCTTTCCAGCCTCCTCTCCCAGCCCACCCCTCCTGCACTCAGCCTGTCCTGCCCTTCCAGCCAACATAACAGCCTTTCTCCCGGGGCTCACACCTTCCTGACCTCTCATTTAAACATGTGATTGCAAAGTCCATTGTTAGGGCCAGGTAATTCCCATAAATGACTGAAGCAGACAACAGGCCCTAGGCAGTGGTGAGGACTGTCTCTGAAAGAGAGTCACATCCATCCAGAGGGGCCACAGCCACTCAGCCGCTCCAGCCAAGAAGTCTCGGGGCTGTCAGATCTTCCCCCACCCTTTTTTATCAGTGTAAAATATCCCAATTTTTTTTAACATTTGCAATTAATTCTCATATTTTTAACATAGGGCAAGCCAGCATCATATAGACCAAACACACTTATGGACTGAGCATGGCCTGTCCATGAGTCATCAGTGTGCCTCCTTGGATAAGTCACCCCCCTTCTCCCTGTTTCTCAGATGAGGAACCTGAGGCTGGGGAGAAGGGAAAGGATTTACCCAAGCCCAGAGGGGAATCTAAGGATTTGGGATTCTCCAGACTAGGGCTGGGGCAGGACACCTAGAGAATCCAGTCCCAAAGGCCAATCTAAGTCTTCAAGCCACTGCCCCAGCTGCCAAATCAGGAGCCCACAAGGAACGAAACTGGACCTCTTCAGACAGAAGCAGAGAGGTGGTCCCACTCCCACCTCAATTCTCCAGAGTAGAGGAAAGCTGCTGTCTCCTCTGAGTTGCTCTGGCCACTGAGGCTGAAATCCAGCCCAGACTGAGAAGGACCAGAGGGGCGGGTGCTGTTGAGGATGGAATGAATGGTCAGAGATGCTCTGAAGGGAAAGAGGACCCTGGCCAGGACAGTAGGTTGGAGAGGAGCAAAAACACACAGCAGGGGAGTGGAGGGGACAAGTCCTGGGGATTCCAAACCTACCTCCCATCCCCACCTCCATCACAAGCCCCCCACTCCCCCTCCCATGGCCCCCAACCTCATTTGATATATCTTCCACTGAGCTTTGGGACAGACCAAGGTTTGAACAGAGAGAGGGGTCTTGGCGGGCTCCACGGGTCTCCACCCACCTGGCACCCAGTAAGTTCCACCACTCTGTTCTAACCCTCTTTTCAGATGTGGAGTGGATGCCCATCCACACGCGGGCCTGCGTGGGCACCCTGATTGGCTATGTCTACAGCCTGGGCCAGTTTCTCCTGGCTGGTGTGGCCTATGCTGTGCCCCACTGGCGCTACCTGCAGCTGCTGGTCTCCGTGCCCTTTTTTGCCTTCTTCATCTACTCCTGGTGCGTGGGGCCCAGAGGGATGCGAGGGACAAGACTTCCCCCAGGTGTCGCCCGCAGAATCAGAGAAGGTCAAACCCAGGCCAGTGACTCAGTGTGACCAATGGGGAAACTGAGGCTCTGGGGGGAAGGACTTGCCCCAGGGTGTCCGGTTCTCTGGCTTCCCCAGCTCCCCCCAGCTCTCCAGCCTACCTGCCTTGCTCCCTATACCCAGCACCCAAGGGCTGAGCTCCCGTGTTGGGGAATAAGTCATCACCAAGCTGGGCACTGCCTTATGGTCCTAGAGATTGGGGTGGGGCAAAGTCCTGGGTTCCCAATCTTACATAAAGTCCCACTGCAGACCTCTGGAAAGCTCATGTCCTACCTCCAGCCCCAGTGACTGGAACTGAAGCCACGCCAACACCCATGCTCACCCCTGCTCCCAGGTTCTTCATCGAGTCGGCCCGCTGGTACTCCTCCTCTGGGAGGTTGGACCTCACCCTGAAGGCCCTGCAAAGAGTGGCCTGGATCAATGGGAAGCGGGAAGAGGGGGCCAGTCTAAGTATGGAGGTGAGACCCCTGAGACCTCCCATGACACCGCACCAGGGCTCCATCCCTAAACCCAGGACTCACAGGGCTTCTCTGAGTGAGGAGCTAGGCTGGGAGGAGCTCCTATGGAAGTCCAAGCCCTGAGCCCGGTCCATCCCGGCAGGTGCTCCGGGCCAGTCTGCAGAAGGAGCTGACCCTGGGCAAGGGCCAGGCCTCGGCCGTGGAGCTGCTGCGCTGTCCTGCCCTTCGCCGCCTCTTCCTCTGCCTCTCCATGCTGTGGTAGGCCCAGACAGACAGACTGATGGACAGACAGACAGACCAAGAGACTAAAGACTGGTTGGGGAAAGAGTGGACACAGGGGATGGAAGAAGGGAGACGAGAGGGAGGAAGTCTGCAGACCAGCTATGAGAGGCAGGAATCCCCCACCAGAGAGAGTCTTAAAGAACCAGATGACCTCCAGCCTCAGTTTGCCTCCAATCCCCAAACTGGGCATCAATCTCTCCATATTCTTCTCCTTTTATCAGCTCTGTTCCAATATGGAAACACTTCATCGGTACTGATGGCCCACAGAGTCAACAGAATTACATCACAAAGGCAGAGACAAGGATGGCTTGCAAAACATTGAGAGACATCACTGGCCTTGTGGTGCCTGCCAGAAACACCGGCACAGGCAAAACTCGTCTCTGAAAGTACACTCTGGCCAGGGTTGAGACCAGCCAAAAATCTTCCTTTCCCACTGCAACATCACCCATTACCCCTCTTACGTGCTACTCTCCCAACCCCATCATCATAGCAATCCCATGACAATTAAGAGAAACATGGTCAGAAGGAACAATCCTGCCGGTGATTTTTTTGCTTCCAATTTGGGCTTTACTCCAGGTTGTGGGTTCTGTCCAACAACCTGAGCTTTATATTCTGGGCTCTTGACATCTTAAGAAGCACAACCACCATCCCAGGACCACGGACAGGTCCTGGAACACTCCGGCCTCTCCCAACACCTTGGCCCTAAATGCATGGCTTCGGATATCCACTTGTCCTCCCTCAGTCCAGTATCAATAGATAAAATAAAGACTAAAACTGTGTAAATCCTACATGGCAACTAAGTGAAAATTCCCTAACACACTGGGGACACGATCAGAAGACTGAGAAATCTGGGGTATTGGAGGACTACCCCAATACTTAAAGTGCATACTAAATGACAGAAGAAATATTAGGCAAGGTAGATTCCAGGTTCTTAAACAGGGTAACCTGTGCAGCTCACCCCTGTTCTGGACGAGCACTCCCCCATCTTTAATCTTCCTAACAAACTCCATACCCCTTATCCCTCCCCACCAGGTTTGCCACTAGCTTTGCCTACTATGGGCTGGTCATGGACCTGCAGGGTTTTGGGGTCAGCATCTACCTAATCCAGGTGATCTTTGGTGCTGTGGACCTGCCTGCCAAGCTTGTGGGCTTCCTTGTCATCAACTCTATGGGCCGCCGGCCTGCCCAGATGGCCTCACTGCTGCTGGCAGGCGTCTGCATCCTGATCAATGGGGTGGTACCCCAGGGTGAGCACCCGTGAACATCTTGGCCCCTCATCCTTGGCCACACCCCCAGACATGACCCAACTTCTCAGCCCGCACTCCCGAGATCTGCTGACCCCCTCTCTTCTCTCTAGATCAGTCCATTGTCCGAACCTCCCTTGCTGTGCTGGGGAAGGGCTGCCTGGCCGCCTCCTTCAACTGCATCTTCCTGTACACTGGGGAGCTGTACCCCACAGTGATCCGGTGAGTGGGAGCTTAATGGGAGGGGCTTGGGGACAAGACATTCCCCCGCACACAGGTCAGACCCAGAGCACAGTCCAGTATGCCCCAGCCCAAGGCCCCCTCCCAGCACCTAACAGTAAAAGGTCTATATCAGCCGCTCAGTACACACCTAGGCTGCCCACTAACCTCTTACCTGACATAAGGGGAAGATTTGAGCCACCAACTGGGACAGGGCTGGAGGCCAAGAAGACACATCTCAGAGGCAGTTAATTGAAGTCCCCTCCTTGATCTCCAAAGCACAAGTTAGAGCTGCCACAAAATCTAAATTCCATCTTTAACCAAGTAGTATGTCTAAAACCAAAGACCACAAACATGAAAGTAATTTTTTATCACAGAGCAACCACTTAATAACGGTGTTTCTGGGAGTTGTATGGATAAACACAGCACTGCTTTTTTGAGTGCCAAGGTTTCAGGGAGGGGGTATTTTTGCATTAAGACACCAGAAACACATATCTATTTTAAGAATGGGATGCACAACAACAACAACAAAAAATGGAATGGGGTGCAAAATTCATATGAGATGTCAAAGAAATGCCAGGCTTCCCTAGGCTTCTTGGAATGAGAACCGCAAGGGGTCATGGTTACTGTCCTGTACCTTCAAAGGATTTCAGCTGAAAGAACGATAGTATAAAGTAGTACTATGTGCCAGGCACTGTCAAACTGTTTACAAATATCAACTCTTTTGGTCCTCATAACAAGCTTATGAGGTAGGTACTATGATAATTCCCATTTTCCAAATGAGAAAACTGAGCCACAGAGAGGTTAAGTGCCTTGCCCAAGGTCACACAGCTTATAAGTCAGGAAGCTTAGATTTGAAAGCAAGCAGTTTATCTCCCTAGGCAAAGTTTTTAACCTCTGCTCTCATAGAGAATGTTCTTAACGTGCAGAGTCCAGGTCCCTTCCCCTGGGGATTCTAATCCAACAGGTCTGTGTGGAGCTGGGGCAACTGTAAATCAAATCCCTCAGGTGATCTGAGAACAACTGGCCGAACTAAGCTAACTCTACAGTTCAGGAAACTGTCCAGAGAGGGCAAGAGACTTGCCCAAGGTCACAGAGCAAGTTAAAGGCAGAGGCAAAATTCAATCTCCTGATTCTCTGCCCAGAGCCTTTCCCAACCTGTTTTGGTTTTTTTTTTTTTTTAATTTCCAAAATAAATGCAACAGAGCAGGCACCAGTGGGTCTCCCGGGGCTGGGCCCGAGCTGCCCTGGCCCCAAATTCAGCCAGAACCGCAGCTTTCATGCCAGAACTCTAACCAGCACCCATCCCCCTGGGTCCCGCAGGCAGACAGGCTTGGGAATGGGCAGCACTCTGGCCCGAGTGGGCAGCATTGTGAGCCCACTGGTGAGCATGACCGCCGAGATCTACCCCTCCGTGCCTCTCTTTATCTACGGCGCTGTCCCCGTGGCCGCCAGCGCTGCCACTGCCTTCCTGCCGGAGACCCTGGGCCAGCCCCTGCCAGACACGGTGCAGGACGTGGAAGACAGGTGGGCCTCCACCCAGAGACAGCAGGGACTCTCCCCGGGTCACACATCCAGGCTGGGGTGGCATTAAGACTCAAACCCAGGCCTCCTCTTCCAGGCCAGGGCTCTTTGTCCCTGTGTCCCCAATAGGCTGAGAGTCTCCTGGAGTCCTTCCTGGGGCTCGCGGCTCCAGGGAGTGGTAGATGCTTGGGGCAGAGAGCTGGTAGCTGGGCACAGCTGAATGGAGAGCCCCCTGGGAGCCCCAGGCTGGCCTGGGGGCTGCATACCGAGGGCACCACTCTCCTGCCCACCCACCCACCCCGACCTGCCACAGGAGGAGAGGGAAGAGGAGGCAGCAGCGACAGGAGCGAAAGCAGATGGTCCCGCTCCAGGCCTCAGCACAAGCGAAGGACGGACTCTGAGCGCTGAAAAGGAGCCTTACAGAGCCCTAAAGGAAGACAGGGTCCTACAGGTCCTGGGCCACTCGCAGGAGAAGGGGGAAGGGGGAATGGCGGTCCAAGTGCTGGGGCTATGGTTCAGGGAGCACTCCCCAGGGGCCCCCCTCTCTGAACAGACACCACGAAGACCGCGTATTAAAAGGTTTGTGTGCAGCACCTCCCTTTGTCTCTCCTGTCTCAAAAGTAACAGCCACTCCGCTTCAGCCAGCTTCCAGTCCAAAAGAGCATACCATCCAGTCCCCCCACCCTCAATCCCCAGGACTTTACAAACCATCCCAGGCAACTGGAGAAGAACCTCTTACCTCGGCCCCCTCCCCTGGCCCTGCTTTCCTCCCTCTTCCCTCCTTCCTTCTCTAACCTATCTAAATATTGCTATTTCTGAGTTTTAAATCCCTTACACTCCACCCCTTCCCTATCAGGCTGGAAACTGACAAGGGACTAAAATGAAAGCAGCCAATCAGCGGCTTTGTTTCAGGATCCTCCCTCTCTGTGAAAGCTCCTGGGAACTTCTGGCAGCAAAGGAGGAGAAAAAAGAGAGCAGCTGTGACGTCAGGATGCTGATCCCTGCTCCTCTGGATTCCAGCAGGGTCTGGACTCAAAACCAGTTTGCCACTTCCAGCTGTGCACCTGGAGATTCAGCCTGCTAGCTGTCCTAACCCTCCGCACTGCACTTCCCGGCCTTTCTTTGCTGCTCTGCCTCCAGCGGGCCCTGGGTTGGTGGAGGGGAAGGAGGAGGAAAAGGGAGGGTGGAACCCAGCCAGAGAGCCACCTCTGAGTGCTAATTTGGTGCCAGGCATGGTCCTAAGCACTTTGCATGTATTAACGCATTCAGTCCTCCCAGGAGCCTTCTAGAGATAAGTGCTGGTATTATCCCCATTTTACAGGGAAGGAGATCAAGGCACAGAGTGGTTAAGTAACTTGCCCAAATTCACACAGCTATTAAATTGCAGAGTCAGGGTTAGAAGCAGACCACGTGGAATGTGTGTGCCAGGACATCCCCCCCTCCCCACCAAATGCCCCGGGGGCTGTGAGGCACTGAGACTTTGGCCTCTTCCACCCCCAGGGCTGTGCTTCCACTCCTCCCTCCTGAGCTGAAAAGAGACCGAGAAGGGGGGGTGGGGGGGATGGAGGAGACCGGATCACATGGTAGGAACCATGTGAAAGGAGGGATAGAAGGCAGTTTAGGGATCACAGCCAGGAAAAGAGGAATATCCAGTCACCTGCATCAGCAAGGGAGCTCCCTTCAGGGAGGCTGGGGGTGGGGGGTTAGAGTGGGGAGGCCATGGGAAAAGATAGTCCTCTTAACACCCACAGGTGGCAGGAAGGAGGGGGCCAGCCATGCCCTCTAGTACATGTACTTGCTTAGTCATGCTTGTCTGCTGACACACTGCCCCTTACTCTTTCCCCTGCAAGCGACCCAGCTGCCCAGACCCTCGTCCCCGGGAGAAAGTTCACACTCTCAAGCTGTACACATTGCCTTCCAGGTGGGACCCGAGGGCTCGAGCTGAGTCAGGGCAACCTGGAGAGGGAAGGTGGCCTGGAGCTCCCCTGAAAAAGCCACAAAGCCCTGGGAGAGCTCAAGGCAGCTCAGAAAGCCAGAGGACAGACTGGGCAGAGCTGAAATCACCGTAACCCACCCCACATCCTGGAACATCTGAAACCTCGGTGTTCCCCGATGGTGCTGACATTCCCATGCTCCCCGAGAATTTCTTGGCCATTGTAGGACCCAGTAGATGCCGGAGCACCACCAGCCCCACCCCTGCTGCTATTTCTCAGGCAGTGTTGCCCTCGTGGCTGATGAGGGGCACCTAGGATGGCATCTTCTGCTTCTGCAGATGTAGGGGTTTGGGGACCAGTGACTTGCCCTACCCCTGCCTCAAAACCCTGCTAGCAGCTCTGACATGTTCTGATTCCTGTAGGTCTGTCATCTCTGTGCTTAGATCACCTGGTACCTGCATCTGTCTCAACCAGAGCCAGTCCCTGGCCTGTCCCAGCTGCATACACCCCCAACTGGTAAAGACCTGGTGCTGACTCAGGTGGCCTGCACCATCTGCACGGACTCCATTTCCCCAGCTCCTGGCCTGAGACTTCCTGCACTCACCCCATGCCCTTGACCAAATGGAATTCTACCTTCCTCCCACTCTTAAGTCACCAGTAAGTGACTTCTGACCGGGTCTCCCCAAGGAGTCAGCCCCCAAACACTGGCTCACATCTCATCCTCTTGCCTTGGAGGGCCAAGTTCTAATACAGTCATGCACCACCCCAGTGGCCACAGATGCTGTCCCCAGTTTTGAACACAAGGTCCCATCTTCAGCCAGGGTAGGTAGAGCCTTTAAGGCCACCCTCAATTTCTCTGCCTACAGCCTTGAGCACTTCCTGGACAGGAAGGCACATTCAAGAGGTTCTTCACCTGCATGACGCTGGTAGAGGGCTCACGGGAAGCCACCTTCCCAGGGCCCCACCCTTGCATCCCAGGTCCCACCTCAACAATTCAAGCTTCAGTTCCACACCCACACCAAGCTCCTCCATCAGGCTCTTCTCCCCACTTCCCAGGAGTTACATGGCCCCTTGGAGAGCAGATGCCCAGCCAGTTAAGCTTTCATTTCGTGTGGTAGGCTGAATAATGCCCCCCAAAGATGTCCACATGCTGATCCTGGAACCTGTGAATATGTTACCTTACATGGTAAAAGGGACTTTGCAGATGTGAGTAAGTTAAGGATCTTGAGATGGAGAGATTATCTTGGATTACCTGGGTGGGCCTGGTGTGATCACAATAGTGATTTTTTTAAAATAAATTTATTTATTTTATTTTTTGGCTGCTTTGGGTCTTTGTTGCTGTGCACGGGCTTTCTCTAGTTGCGGCACACGGGGGTTACTCTTCGTTGCAGTGCGCGGGCTTCTCTTCTTGTGGAGCACGGGCTCTAGGCGTGCGGGCTTCAGTAGTTGTGTCACATGGGCTCAACAGTTGTGGCTCGCGGGCTTTAGAGCGCAGGCTCCGTAGCTGTGGTGCACAGGCTTAGTAGCTCCGCGGCATGTGGGATCTTCCCGGACCAGGGCTCGAACCCATGTCCCCTGCATTGGCAGGCAGATTCTTAACCACTGCGCCACCAGGGAAGTCCCAACACAATAGTCTTTTTAAGAGAGAGGCAGGAGATCAGAGTGGGTAGTGGGAGATGTGACAACAGAAACAAGAGGTCCTAGTGATACAGGAAGGGACCACAAGCCAAGAAATGCAAGCAGCCTCTAGAAGATGAAAAATGCAAAGAAACGAATTCTCCTCTGAAGCCTTGAGAAGGAATGTAGCCATGCCAACGCATTGATTTTAGACTTCTGACCTCCAGAACTCTAAGAAAATTAATGTGCGCTGTTTTAAGTCACTAAGTTTGTGGCAATGTGTTACAACAGCAGTAGGAAACGAATACACACCCCTTATTCTCAGACTCCTCCAGGAGTCTCAAACTGGCCCATAGAGCTTTTATTTTCCCATGCATTATGTTTTTGGTGGGGATAGGGCTGTACTGTCCAAATCACCATAGGCCTCACCACTGCCTATTGTCTTACATCTGACAGATTCACATATTTATGTTGCCCTCTGACCCTTGTAGCCAGTTAAGTTTAGGACCCCTAGACCCCTCTCTGTTTAACCCCTACCTTACCTTCACATTTTTTAAATTGTTGAAGGAAAGATTTTTGTTATAGGTATAGAGAGCCAAAGAAAAACACTGGGTGGGCCCCATTGCCCCATTGTTCCTCGTCTTTCAAGAAAACCACTTAATGTTATTCTCTGAGATGTGACCGTCTCCATGTAGTTCATGCTGTAATCGTGGAACAGTAGCTGACTCCACTGCAAAAAGCTGGAGTAATAAGCTAGATGACCTTGAGCCTCGGTTTCCCTGACCAGCTCTAGTAAGGTCTGCTCCTGCTTCCCCTAAATGTCTCCCCCAAGAGAAACCCACACCCCAGCAGCAAGTTCCATGTAAGCCACACCCAGAGAAGAAACCAAATAGCCTGTTCGGGCTAGATTAGATTTAGCTGACAGACAATGCTGAGTCTGGATGGGATGTCTGGAACCGTGGCAGCCTTCTTGTCACCCAAGAGGGAAACAAGAGCAAAGAGGAAGGCAGCAACTAAGAGTAACCAAGTGGAAAGATGGAACTCACCTAGGGGGTTGATGGTGTCACTGAGCCGCTGATTTAACCAATCCTGGAGCCACCTACATCTACTCTAATGGTAGAAGGTAAGAATTTAAACTTAAGTTCTCCTTAGCCTCTTGATTCTTTAAGCCATTGTAAGTTGGTTTTTCTGTGATTCGCAGCCAAAGACATGTTAACTAATATATTTTTACAGCTTTTTTGAAATATAATAGACAATTAGTTGCCCATATTTACAGTGTTAAATTCGATGAGTTTTGACAGATGCATATACCCATGAAACCATCACCAAAATCAAGACAATGAACATAGCCATTGCCACCAAAGTTTCTTCATGCCCCTTTTTGTGTGGACATGGCTTCCATTTTTCTTGAGCAAACATTAAGGAGTGGAATGGCTGAGTAATATGCAAGATGTACGTTTAAGTTTTTAAGAAATAGACAATTTTCCAAAGTGGTTGTAACAATTCACATTCCCACCAAGTATGTGAGAGTTCCAGTTGCTCCACATCTTTGCCAACTCTTGGTATGATAGATATTTTAAATTTTAGCCATTGGAGGGAATGTGTAGTGGTATCTTACTGTAGTCTTAATTTACATTTCCCTAATGACTAATGATGTTAAGAAAATTTTATGTGCTTATTTCCATCTAGATCTCTTCTTTTGTATATGTTCAAAACTTTTTGCACATTTTTAATTCGGTTGATTTTTTATGATTGAGTTGGAAGCTGTTTTTTAGTGTATTCTAGAAACAAGAATATACTCCTTTCATTTTAAATTTTTCAAAGTTGTTTTGGCTAGTTTAGATACTTTGTATTTCCACATAAATTTTAAAATCTTTTGCCAGTTATGTGTTTTGCAAATATTTTCTCTAAGTTTATAGCTTGTCTCTTCATTTTTCTGAGTGTCTTTTGAGTGGCAAAAGTTTTTAAATTTTAATGAAGTCCAATGTTTTTTCTTTTATAATTCTTTTAAATAAAATTCTTTAATTTTTTCTTTTATAATTTGTGTCTTATTTTTTAAATCTTTGCCAAACCCAAAACACTAACATTTTCTCTTATGTTTTCTTATTGAAAGTTTATAGTTTTAACTCATATTCAGGTCTATGATCCATTTTGAGTTAGTTTTGTAAAGAGGGTTGTGGTTCATTGTTTTTTGCATATGGTAACCAATTATTCCAGCACTATTTGTTGAAAATTTTTCTTTTCCTCATTGAATTGCCTAGGTATCTTGGTCAAAGGTAAACTGGCTACGTGTGTGGCTCTATTTCTAGACTCTTCTATACCATTGATCTGTTTATGTGTCTTTACATGAATATCACACTGTCTTAATAACTATAACTTCATAACTAGTCTTGAACTCAGTGTAGATCCTTTAATTTTAACTTTTTCAAAGTTGTTTTGGCTACTCTAGACCGTATGCATTTCCACATAAATTTTTAAATCAACTTGTAAATTTTTACCTGAAAAACTACTGAAATTTTGGGCTTCCCTGGTGGTGCAGTGGTTGAGTCCGCCTGCCGATGCAGGGGACACGGGTTCGTGCCCCAGTCCGGGAAGATCCCACATGCCGCGGAGCGGCTGGGCCCGTGAGCCATGGCCGCTGAGCCTGCGTGTCCGGAGCCTGTGCTCCGCAACGGGAAAGGCCACAACAGTGAGGCCCGCATACTGCAAAAAAAAAAGAAAAAAGAAAACTGAAGGAAACGTGGGAAACTATAGTCAGCCTTTGAACAACAGGCTATGGAGATTTGTAATTTCTTTGATAATAGAAACAAATGATGTGAGACCTACCTATCATCACCCAGGCTTTCTTCCTGGAAGCAGTTTCCAGACTTCAGTGAAGAGAAGTGGACTTCAAAGAAGCCTGGCAATCTCATTGAGTTGAGGAGGACAAAAAAGTTGAGTGGCCAAGGCAGCTAGAATTTGCAGGACAAACTTCTGGAGGGGAGAGAGCTATGCAAACATAGTTCCACAAATCTGTAGCGTATATAAAGAAGTCCACAACTCAATAACAAGTAGTCAAGTGCTCCAATTCAAAAATGGGCAAAAAAAAAATTTGAACGTGCGCTTTTTTTTTTTTAATTTTATTTATTCATCTTTGGCTGTATTGTGTCTTCGTTGCTGTGCACAGGCTTTCTCTAGTTGTGTCGAGCAAGGGCTTCTCATTGCGGTGGCTTCTCTTGTTGTGGAGCATGGGCTCTAGGCGTGCAGGCTTCAGTACTTGTGGCCTACGGGCCCAGTAGTTGTGGCTCGCGGGCTCTAGAGTGTAAGCTCAGGAGTTGTGGTGCACGGGCTTAGTTGCTCTGTGGCATGTGGGATCTTCCTGGACCAGGGATCAAACCCATGTCCCCTGCATTGGCAGGCGGATTCTCAACAACTGTGCCACCAGGGAAGTCCCTGAACATACGCTTTACCACCGAAAATAAATGGAATGGCCAATAAGCAAATGAAAAGAAGTTCACCATCATTAGTCATGCAGCAAATGCAAACTAGGCCATGAGATATTACTACACATCCTACTAAAAATGGCTAAAATTCAAAAGATGGACCATACAAAGGGTTGGAAAGAACATGAAGTAACTGGAACTTTCACACATTGCAGATGGAAATATATAATTTGGAAACTCTTTGGAAAACAACTTGACAGTTTCTGATGAACTTAAATATACACTTACCATATGACCCAGCAATTCTACCTCTAGACATTTACCCAAGAGAAATTAAAACGTGTGTCCACACATTGTACACAAATGATCAAAGCAGCTTTATTTGCAGCAGCCCAAAGCTGGAAACAACACAAATGTTCGTCAACAGGTGAATGAATAAACAAATGGTGGTATGTCCATATGCTGAACCACTACTCAGCACTAAAAAGAATGAACTGTTGGTACACTGCAACATGGACGGATCTCAGAAACATTGGGCTCAATAAAAGAAGCCAGATGCGGACTTCCTTGGTGGCGCGGTGGTTGAGAGTCCGCCTGCCGATACAGGGGACACGGGTTCGTGCCCCGGTCCGGGAAGATCCCACATGCCGCGGAGCGGCTGAGCCTGCGCGTCCTGAGCCTGCGCTCCGCAACGGGAGAGGCCACAACAGTGAGAGGCCCACGTACCGCAAAAAATAAAAAATAAATAAAAGAAGCCAGACGCAAGAGTATACACTGTATGATATTCATTTGAAACTCTAGAAAAGACAAATCTATTGCCTAGGACTAGGTAGAGCTATCTGGAGTATGGTACCAGGAAATTTGGAGGTGATAAAAATGTTCTATATAGTGGTTACATGGGTGTATAAATTTGTCAAAACTTGTCGAAATGAGCCCCCAAATTGAAGCATTTTATTGTATATACTAAATCTCAATAAAGATTTTTTTTTCCCAGTTTTGAGGATGGTTAAGCAGCTAATGGGATAGACGATGGTGGACATTTCCTTGGTTTTAGCTGTTACAGTTGAGGGAAAGAGAAAAATTGGGAGTGGATTGTATTATAATGAGAAAAGAGGCCCTGTGGGTATTTACCTCTGAGGAGGGTTCACTTTTTTTTTTTTTTTTTTTTTTGGCCGCATGTCATGCTTGTTGGACCTTAGTTCCCCACACCAGGGATTGAACCTGGCCCCCGACAGTGAAAGTGCCGAGTCCTAACCACTGGACCACCAGAGAATTCCCAGGCTTCACTCTTTGAGTGGAGGTTAAGCGGTGGCTTAGCTGAAGGCCCAGGTTCTGGGATTAACACAGAGGCAGTGCTCACAGGTTGGGGCGTGCTGACAACCGCAGCACAATGGCATTTCTGTGTGAGTTCTTCAGAGCTTTCACCCAACTCCATGTGGCCCAAGTGGCCTTGAGAAAAGGGAATTCAGCTGCGGCTATGTGCTCAAAGCAGCCTGGGCCTCCCTCTGCTCTCTCCTATCTCCTCCAAGAAGGAGGTCGCTTGCTCTGGCCTGGGGTGGGGAGGGTCAAACCACCAAACTTTGGGGCATCACGCATATCCCTCCTTCACAAGAAGGTGGTTTCTTCCACCCCATCCAACTTTACCTGCCCTTTAGATCCCCTTGAACAAATCACTGACCTGATGAGTCTTAATACTTGAACGTCTTACTTTCAAGTCACAGTTTAACTTGGTGCCTCAAGAGAAGATATAAACACGAGTCTTTAGCTCAGGTGACTTAGGGCCACAGCAGACACAGGATCTGATGAGCTGAGGAGGCAAAGGGCAGTCTGTCTCCTCCCCCTGCACCGAAAGACAGGAAACAGGCTGTGGGAGGGAGAGGCCTCAGCTCCTGTGCCCCTGCGAGATCCTGCCCCACGGCTTTCAATGACTTCCTGCTGCAGGTTGGGGGACATCGGCCGCTTCCAGCAGATCCAGACCACTCTTGATTGTGCCCCTGCTCCTAACGGCTTTGCACAACACCCTGCAGAACTTCACCACTGCCATCCACACCCACCACTGCCGCTCACCTGCCGACACCAACCTCAGCAAGGACGGGGAGCTGGACGCCTGGCTGCCCCGGGACGGGCAGGGGCGGCCCAAGATCTGCCTCCTCTTCACCTCCCCCTCAGCAGGGACCATCCTTTCCCAATGGCACAGAGACCAAAGGCACGGGGGCCACAGAGCCCTGCGCCCACGGCTGGATCTATGACAATAGCACCTTCCCTTCCACCATCGTGACTGACGTGAGGAGACCTGGACCTCCTCCTTCCAACCCCTGTGTCCCCATCTTACCACCCCCCCCCACACACACACACACACAGACTGTGTGAACCTGACCTGAGTTTGTCTGAAGACCCTGGAGCTATGAAGAGCTCTGCCTAAATGCAGGTAAGAGAACAGGGGTTGGAGTTGAGGTCTTCCTGGTAGAGGAGGTTATGGAACTCCTTGCAGAAAGCTACTCCCTGCCCCTCCACCTCCACCAGAGAGAGAGATACTATTACTGGAGTTTGATATTCTACTTTGGTTTCCCTGAGAGGTTGCAATTCCACGGGGTAGGGAGGTGGGGCGGTGGTTGAGAGGAAGCTAGAAAGGAGGCATGCAGATAGTGGAGGGCAAGGAGGGTGTTCCTGAGCAGGGGATTCTGGGCTCAGAGTCCTAGAGACAAAAACAATTTCCTGACTTCATCTAGAAATAGCTCTCGGCAGCTGGGGCCAGGAGATGGAGAGCAGCCAAGGAACTAAGACGGGAAAGAGAACAGGGTTATGGGAGGGTCCTTTCATCTCTAGTGATTTAACACCCCTCCCCCGAAACACACACACAGTCGACTGTAGCGTCTCCCTGGCCTGCTAAGTGGTTCATCCGGCTGAATTCTGCACTTCGTAGCTGTCACATGGATCGTGCTCTTAACATCTGTGCTTGTCAATGATCTTTTGGTTGCAAGGAAGAGAAGCTCTCTCAAGTCAGCTTACGAGAAAAGGGATTTCAGGGAACGCAAGGGCAGGAAACGAAGTGTGTCCAGGCCTCATGGAATCTGGAACCAGGGATGGGAGCACCAGAGACATCCCTATACACTTACTCTGTAACTCTCTCCTCACCCCATTTCGTCTGTGTGCCCATTTGCAAGACAACCACTGGTCCCAGCTCTGATCCATTACCCCTCAGAATTAGGGCCTACCACCAACCAGAACATGTCTGTGAATCTTAATTCAGAAAAGGCTTCAACTGGCCCAGCTCAACACACTGGGGAGCAGCCCATCCCCAGCCCAGCAGCTGGCTCAGGTGTCCACACTTCATCTAATCACCATGCCAACGGACAATACAGTGCGATTACGTGGTCCCTTGTCCTTTAGTCAGGGCTCTGCAGAAAAGATGCCTTGAGAAGAGGCTGTGGTCGAGCAGAGCCCCCAAACTCGCCTGACGCAGCATCCGTCTGAAAGTGATAAAGGTTGAGCCACACTCCCCACTAGACAGACAAGCTGCAGAAGCAGAAGGCGACAAAGGCTGGCCAGTCCTCCCTCCGGGCGCGCAGGCATCGCAGGCCATCCCACCCCTGCAGAGTTGGGGAAGAACCTTCTTCATTATTCTCCAGCCTCAACCCAAATCCTGAGACATTCCCCTCCACCCACCTTAACGTGTATGTTATCAAGGCTTCCAATTCTGCTTTTCCATTTCCCTTCTTAGAACTCTACACTCTGCTTTCCAAGTCTGACAATACTCCGGGAACTATCAACCTGGCTGCTGTTCTTCTGTTCAAAACAGCAGGCAGTTTGATCCAAAGCTCAAATTTCTTGCCCTCTGGAACAAAGAATCCGGGTAAGTGTGCACCTTAGCTCTCCTTCTAGATGGAGGCTTGGTAGTAATCTCATCATGTTTGGTTTCAATGACTGACAAAGCCAGATGCACACAGTTTTCCTGAGTTGTGGGGAGACGCCAAGGATAATCCAATCCTCTTCCAACAGGCACTGTGAACGGGACCATTCTCCACCACCACACATGGACGTAGGGCACTAAAAGGTCTATTTCATAAACACAACCGGGATACTTCTTCCTTGGGCCAATAATGCCAAAGGCTGCACCAGAGACCATTTCATTAGGATAATAGGCAGCTTACATGCATAACCTAACGTGAAGCTGGGCCTTCTGAGTTGTGAAGCAAATGAAACGGCTCACAAGTTATCAGGGGTCGCATAAGCAAGAAGCTTAGTCGCAGTGAAGATACTCCACCCAGACCACGTGGCTGTATCTGGTAGGCACAATGGCACAGGTCACCTGAGAAACATAAGTCTCAGCCTCCTCTTGGAAAGAACTCCCAAATGGCCCAGTATCCCAAAGGGATACTTCTGCATTGTAAAGGCAAAGCAAAAAATAAATACATATAATAAGGAAAAGATGCTGTCTCTGGGTTCCGATAAAAACTCTGTCTGAGCTCTTCTTCTTTTCTTCTGAAGTAAGGTATCCTAAGTAGTAACCAGCAGCTTCTATCTGAACTATATTAGTCAAGACTCTTGTTTGCAAGTGGCTGCAATTCAACTCAAGCTAATCTGAGCATGAAGAGAGTGTATAAAGGCTCCCATAACCAAACCACGAGATGAGCGGAGGCAGGGCTTGCTCTAGGAGCTGTGGGAACCAGGGCCATGCGAGCAGGACCCTTGCTGGCTCTTATCTTTACTTTCCTTTGCATGTTGGGCATGTGACTCTGCCGCGGATCCTTCACAATGTGGCCATTGACCATTCTGGGCTCTCTCCTAATAACTGTCTCTCCGCTTCAACTTTGAAAAATTCTAGGAAAGACTTATTTGCTGGCCTGGGTCAGGTGCCCACCCCTGGGTCCAATGACTGTAGGGCAGGGAGGGCGTGAGCTGTTATGAATGACCGGCCTGAGTCTCCCGTTCACTTCTGTTTTGCAGATGAACAACAGTTACCGTTTCACAGCTCTAATTCCTGGTGCCACTGTCATTCGTTTCCTCTTTTTCTTTCCCCTGAGGCCAGTCTCACAGCATCTGTCATTTATCACAGCCTTTATCAAGTTAGCAGTGCAGAGCTTTCCTAGGCAGCAGTTCTCTGAGTCTCCCTCAAATCCACCACTGCCTATTCCTAGACTTTGGTTCCTGTTACTGAGAAAGTAATTCTATATACATGAGGCCCAGGAGCACACAACTATACGACCCTCAAGTCTCAGGTGCACATGAAGAGAATATATATAGTAAAAGCCAGTGCTAAACCTACGGTGATGTAAGCCCCACCCAATTGTTGCTTTTACAGATGACAAGCACCTTAGGGCAGAACAGAGGCAGAAAAATTCTGAGTACATATTGTATACTCATTTATCAATTCCTATTCTGGACGACACCCAGATTTCATCACCAGACTGCATACAGTTTTTGTTCTCTTTGCACGCCTTGGTTCTTTTTTTTTTTTTAACAAATCCTTATTTTTCCATTTTCTCTAAAATCGATACACTTATTTTTTTAAATTTTATTGATGTATAGTTGATATACAATGTTGTGTTAACCTCTGCTGTACGGCAGAGTGATTCAGTTACACGTGTGTATATTCCTTTTCATATTCTTTTCCATGATGGTTTATCACAGGTTATTGAATATCGTTCCCTGTGCTACACAGTAGGACCTTGTTGTTCATCTGTCCTCTATACAATAGTTTGCATCTGTCAATCCCACACTCCCAGTCCGTCCCTCCTCCAGCGCTCCTCTGACCTCTTACCTCTTTCCTATACCTCTTGCTTCTCATATTTCCATTCCTCAGTTCTGGTCTATCATATCCCTAACTCCACACTACAGTGTGTCCCACATGCATCTCCGCGGTAGTATTTCATTCACAAGTTTCCATTAAAGTACTGTTAAAAATGAATTCCCAGGGCTTCCCTGGGGGCGCAGTGGTTGAGAGTCCGCCTGCCGATGCAGGGGAGGCGGGTTCATGCCCCGGTCCGGGAAGATCTCACATGCCGCAGAGTGGCTGGGCCCGTGAGCCATGGCCACTGAGCCTGTGCTCCGCAACGGGAGAGGCCACAGCAGTGAGAGGCCTGCGTACCGCATAAAAAAAAAAAAAAAAAAAAGAATTCTCAGTCTGACACAGCCCCAAAATCTTTTTTAAATAAAAATTATATCGGATAACACAGAGAACTACAGAATAGCAGTTATTTGAATAAAACAGCAATAAAGTCCATTGCTCTTCGGAGAAAGTGTTCAAATGCCAACCACCCAAACTTTACATCATATGGTGTGTGCACAGGGTATTAAAAGTCTCACTGTAATAATTAAATTCACAAATAAGGATTTCTCTCCAATCAAATCAAGATTATCAAGTAATTACACTTGAAGGATGAATTCATTTGGATATATATTAACACATCTTAGGGAGCATTCCCTAAACGTCCTGGTCATCCCTGCCCCCTTTCCTTTTTCTTCTGTTAACAAAAGAAATGAGTTTTAAAATCCACTCAAAAGTATACAAAAATTCGCTTTTATGTAAAGGAAATACCACACCTATTTGTCATTTTGATTTAAGTCACATCCTTTAAGTCACATCCGTCAGTGTGACTTTTGATTTTAGTATGATTTTCCTGCAGGCTGTGGAGCTGTTTTACTCCACCTAGAAAGGAAGTACTTTTAAAAGGAGAATTTTTTTTCTTATATTCATTAAAAAGAGCAACAAAATTTAAACTATTAGTTGAGGTATCCAATTGCCACTTATTCAGGATTGCAAATAACTACACCCCTCTCAAATTTGCTTATGGAAAGTTAACGGAAGGATGCAAAGGTATTTCACAGAACCCAAGGTCAAGAACTTGAGCCCAGCCTTATGAAAGACTGGGATCAGGTGGTTGAGGAAAACCAGGAGAGCTGAACTCTCTATCTTCACCTCTCGGGCACTAAGATCTCACCTCCACTTCCCTCTGACTAAATTACTGCATTCTTTTCCCCTCTGCCCCTCCTTCCCTCCCCTTCCCCCCTCCCTCCTTCTCCCCCTCCCTCATCTTTTTCTCCCTCTCCCTCTCCCTCTCCCTCTCCCTTTCCCACTCTCTGTCTCATGATTTCTCAGCTCCCCTTCCGCGTCATTCCAAACTTGGTCCTCCCACCCCAACTTTGGGTGTCCTTAACCAAGCTTGCTTCTCTGAGTCGCTTTTCCAAATTTGTAAGAAAACGAACCTGGGGACTTCCCTGGTGGTCCTGTGGCTAAGGCGCAGTGCTCCCAATGCTGGGGGCCCCCGGGTTCAATCCCTGGTCAGGGAACTAGATCCCACATGCCTCAACTAAGACCCGGCACAGCTAAATAAATAAATATTAAAAAAAAAACGAGTTAGCTCTGTCCAGCTCCAGGGTCAGTTTTCTTCAGCTGCACCCGGGGAGGGACAGGTGAAAGAGCCCTGAAAGAGGGTGAGGGGTTAGTGTTCAGAAAAGGGCGAGTAGTCTGAGCTGTCATCCCAAAAGATACCTCTTGCATGTTTTGAAATAACTTGAATCATTCTCACTAGGAGAAGATGATGAGAAAGAGTGTGTGACTTAGGGAGGCAAGCCCTCCTTATGTGCCTGTCCTAATCCAAGACCCTCAGCTCACCAGGAGAGAGGGCATGAGCTGCTGTGGGGCCGGCCCATCTCTCCTTGACCCCAGTTCTTCCTTCCTCACAGTGGGACCTCTTGTGCACACACAAGACCTTGCCACAGCTGAGTCAGCCCATCATCATGGCAGGAGTACTGGTCGGAAACTTGACGTTGGGGATCATGGCAGACAGGTCAGTGGTGAACAAAGCTGGCTCAAGGAGCAAAGGCATAAGCCCTCTAGGCTGGACACAGAGGGGAGACTGGCATCCCTGAGAACCCAGAGAGGGACACAGGACTGATCCACCCAAGCCTGACCACGTCTGGAAATTCTGTAGAAATCACACAACCGTCCATCAGCACTTTCCATGTCTTGCCTCATTTCAATTCCTCCTCACAATACCCTTGTGAAGCCAGCATGAATGGTACTATTAACTGCATTTTACCAATGAGGACACTTAGGTTCAGGGATGTTGGATAACTTGCCCAAACTGCCTAGAAGGAACCCAAGAAAATGATGTTGTTAATTCTGAGGCGTGGAATTGAAAAGAAGAGAACTTTTCACTTTTCATTACTATATTATTTGAACTTTAATGATAATCTATTACCTTTATAATTGTATAACGTAAATAGTTAATGTTTACTTTTTTAAAAAGTACAGTCACACAGCTAATAAGTGGCCAAAGCAGGACAAGAATCCGGATTTTCCAACATCCTGAGGAAGTCACCTCCCACCACTCTGCCTTATATGTGACATGTGAGTGTCACAGAAACAAAGACCTAGGAACCAATAACAGCTAGAGACAAGCTAAGATCAGCGACAACTGTGTGCCCATGAGGAGTTATACAAACTCTCTTAGACTTGGTTTTTCCATCTATAAAATAGGGGTTATGGTGAGGGTTAAATTAGTAGCTGCAACTCAGTGTTAATACCCTAAACTTGACTATCTTCCAAGACCATAAAAAGATCATGGGATGAATACTAGGAGGCAATTTTCTAAAGAATAATATCTAAAAATATTATAAATGTCACAGCAGACATTTCAGCAGACACAATCGGCGTTATTATTCATAAAATACAAGCCACAATCATATGCATTTTGCAAAATGATAAGCCTTGCATAGGTTTCCCAGAAATAAAAATCACATAAACCAAGCTCATAGATATAGAGAACAGATAGGTAGTTGCTAGAGGCAGGGAGTCAGGGGTGGGCAAAATGAATGAAAGGGGTCAAAAAGTCCAAATTCCAGTTATAAGCGAAATAAGTCGTGGGAATATAATGTACAGCATGGTGACTCTTACTGTATTGCGTATTTGAAAGTCGCTGAGAGAGTAGATCTTAAGTGTTCTCGCCACACACACACACAAATTGTTGTAACTACATGTGGTGGTGTATTTTAAGTAGACTTATTGTGGTGATCATTTCACAATGTATACAAATATAGAATCATTATGTTATAGACCTAAAACTATTATACTGTGGTATGTTGATTATACCTCAATGTTTTTAAAAAAACTCACAAAAGGCTGTCTCCTAACCGGAGTCACCATCGACCAACATTCAAACAATCAACCACACCCCAGAGCAGTAGTTCCCAAACCTTGGGAGC
Organism: Tursiops truncatus; assembly: GCF_011762595.2. Lineage (NCBI taxonomy): Eukaryota > Metazoa > Chordata > Mammalia > Artiodactyla > Delphinidae > Tursiops > Tursiops truncatus. The sequence continues at coordinate 99,616,435 of NC_047041.1, read as the reverse complement.
TTGTTAAAAATCAGGTTTCTAGGGCTTCCCTGGTGGCGCAGTGGTTGAGAGTCCGCCTGCCGATGCAGAGGACGCGGGTTTGTGCTCCGGTCCGGGAGGATCGCACATGCTGCGGAGCGGCTGGGCCCGTGAGCCATGGCCGCTGAGCCTGCGCGTCTGGAGCCTGTGCTCCGCGACGGGAGAGGCCACAACAGTGAGAGGCCCGCGTAACGCAAAAAAAAAAAAAAAAAAAAAAAAAAAAAAATCAGGTTTCTAGGGCTTCCCTGGTGGCGCAGTGGTTGAGAGTCCGCCTGCCGATGCAGGGGACACGGGTTCGTGTCGCGGTCCGGGAGGATCCCACATGCCGCGGAGCAGCTGGGCCCGTGAGCCATGGCCGCTGAGCCTGCGCGTCCGGAGCCTGTGCTCCGCGACGGGAGAGGCCACAACAGTGAGAGGCCCGCGTAACGCAAAAAAAAAAAAAAAAAAAAAAAAAAAATCAGGTTTCTAGCTTACCTTCCAGATATCCAACAGGCCTTAAGTGGGGCTCTGGTATGTGGATTGTTTTCAACACACCCTCTATGATACTGATGAAGGCGCGTGGCTCTCTCCACAGAGGTATGCTGGGATGCGTCAGGACCCTGGACAGCAGCAACCCAAGGATCCTCCCAACACCAGGTCCCCTAGATGCCAGCCCTCACCCAATTATTCCCTATCTCCCATCTCAGCATCTACATGATGGGCACAGGTGGGCAGCCTTACAAGCAGCTGTTAGATTGCCCAGGGCACCAAGGATGAGACAGCCAGGGACATGGGGCAGGGGAGCAAGCAATGTGCTCTCCAGACCCAGGTTTCCCCTCCTTTCACAGGCTGGGCTGTCAGAAGGTGCTGATCTGGAGCTACCTGCAGTTAGTCTCAGGGACCTGTGCTGCCTTCGCACTCAACTTCCCAACCTACTGCGCGTTCCATTTCCTCTCAGGCATGGCTGTCGGGCGCCAGCAGCACTTCCATGACTTTGAGTGGGAGGGAACCCGGGAGGGCCAGGCTCGTGGGGACTCCTCAATCACAGGGATCCAGTGAACCAGCAGACCTGACAAAGTCAAACCTCAGTTCCTTCCCTGAGTACAAAGTGGAGTCTACCTGTTCCAGCCGATCCTGACCTATCTGGGCCTCTCCTGGAGTAGGCAGTGCCCCGGGCAGAAAAAAAAAGATAAGATCATGACCTCTTTGGTAGCTCTGATTACTGGGGGCTGGAATTCATCCTAGATATTTAGGGATCATTGTAAGGATAAACTAAATAAAGCCTCAGAGATTGGAGTAGGGTTGCTTAGAGAAGCCAGTCACACAGGGAGTCTTTAATTCAACATTTCTTTATTCAATACAATTTTGAAAGGCATTTAATTTGTGTAACATCCTGCATGGGAATACACAAGTGAACAAGAGGACACTACCCATGACCTCAAAGAGTTAATAGTTGACTGGAGAGAGTGCCAAGCAGTTACAAATTGGTTTACTAAAGGCTAGGATGAGGGCCATCCTGGGTGATGTGGGAGTTCAGAAGTGGAGTGTTCAATCAGGACTTGGGGAGCCAGGAACTCTCCCCAGAAGAGGTGACAGCTAAGCTCAGAACTGAACGAAAAGTGAGACAGAAAGAAAGGAGTAAGGTTCTGGGGCAGAGTTCTAGACAAAAAGAATAGGGATTTCCCTGGCATTCCAGTGGTTAGGAGTCCAAGCTTCCATTGGAGGGGGCCTGGGTTTGATCCCTGGTCAGGGAACTAAGATCCCACAAGCCAAGCAGAGCGGCCAAATAAATTAATTAATTATTTTTAAAAAGAATATACAAGGCCCAGAGGCCAGAGAGCGACCCATTGGAAGAAACGACAGTGGTGCAGAATGGCCTGAGGGTAAGGCTCATTCATCTCTATTTCCCAGGTCAAGCAAAGGGCATGGCACAGAGTCCTCACCTCTAAATAACTGCTGAATTAAAATGAGTTGAAGGAGGTGCAGAGGGAGTGGCTGGAGGCCATTCAAAAGAGGTTTGGGAGAAGTGAGGAAACATGAATGTTGGGGTTGGGGACACTGAATAGGAGAATGCCTGGGAATTCAGAGTCTTCTAGCCCATTCCTTTCTCCACACACACGGAACCTAACCAGAGATCAAACCACCCTTGCTTTACCCTGTGAGGGACCTAGGGGTGCAGAGTAGGACTGCGCTCAAGAGAAGAGCCCTTCTACTCCAATGTGAGGGTCGTCCTCCTTCTGGAAGTGACAACCACCCCCAAATACACACGTACTCACACAGCCCTGACTTCAACCTAAGCTCTGCTCTTCTCCCCAGATCTGGAGTGGCTGCCCACCCATGCCCGGCCAGGTCTGGGCCTCTTCTTTGGATTTGTCCCCACTGTAGGCCAGCTCTTCCTGGCTGGCATGGCTTATGCTGTGCCCCACTGGTGCCACCTGCAGCTGTTGGTCTCTCTGCCCCTCTTTGTCATCCTCAACTACTCCAGGTGCGTGGGACCTCAGGGTAGGGTAGAGGGTTCAAAATAAGTCACAGATGGGCATAGCATCTCCTAGAACACCTAGAACACCCACTACCTTCCCCCACTAGGAGTAACCCAAACTTTCCCGCCTGGCACCCTTATCTTATACTGTTTCTGGACTATTCAGTTCCATGGACTTGTCTGTCTATTCTGGTGCCAATAATATTGTTTCATTCTTAATTAATTTCAGTGTAGCTCATATAAGATTGTCTTCTATGGACAGCTTCTCACTGTGCCCTTTACCAACCTTGAGACAGGACACTGTACTTCGGCACATCTCTAAGGAGAAAAATGCCCTAAAAACTGTCACTAAACATTGTTGATTTTATGAAGACTCCTTGGGGGATGGAAGAGATGCTCATATCACATACCACACAGCCAAAACACTTAATAGGCATTTCTGTTGTCCCTCAAATCCATTCTTGGGGGCTTCCCTGGTGGCCCAGTGGTTGAGAGTCGGCCTGCCGATGCAGAGGACACGGGTTCGTGCCCCGGTCCAGGAGGATCCCACATGCCGCGGAGCAGCTGGGCCCGTGAGCCATGGCCGCTGAGCCTGCGCGTCCGGAGCCTGTGCTCCGCAACGGGAGAGGCCACAACAGTGAGAGTCCCGTGTACCGCAAAAAAAAAAATCCATTCTTGGCTAACAGTCACTTATTCTTCTCCTCTTTCTCTCTCCTGATACTTCCTCCACATAACTGCTAAAATCTCCTCCTAGGAATTCATCTCTGGCTGTATATCTGCATACATCACTCAGCAAAGCAAAACTCTTGGCATTAATGAATGCTTCTTTCTTATAATTCATCAATTGTTACTTAAGCCTCCCCATGAGGAGGGGTCTCTCCAAAACACCCTCTCCCAGTGCAAACAACTAATCAAAGTATGCGCCTATCAAAAGCAGGTCCCTTAGGGCAGGGAATTGGAAGGAGGGGAAGAGGACCTATTGCAAGGAAAAAACATTGTTTTCTCCTAGGGGTGTTGGGGAGGAGTCCTGGAATGGAACAATGAGGTCCTAGAGCCAAAAGGTTTCCAGCCAGAAAGGATACAAAGGTCAATCAATTATTTTTTAAGGCAACAAAGGAGAACAAAAACATACAGAAATTAGAACAAATTAAAGACAAAAAGTAAGATGGTATCAATAACTCAAAATATATGTCACAACAATAGATATAAATAGATTAAACCTACCAGTTAAGAGGCAGAGATTGTCCAAGTTGATTTTATTTAAGTCTAGTTCATGAAGTTTACAAGAGACCCATTTAAAATGTTAGACCATGAAAATCTTAAATGTGGAGAAATAGAAAAGGTTATACTAGACAAATGTTAACCAGAAGAAAGTTAGGTAGATATAGAAGCCGAAATAGACTTTAAGACCAAAAAAAGTACAATGGTTAAGAATATGGCTCAGAATTCCCCAGCAGTCCAGTGGTTAGGACTCGGCGCTTTCACTGCTGGGGCCCAGGTTCAATCCCTGGTTGGGGAACTAAGATCCCACAAGCCGCAGGGCATGGCCAAAAAAAAAAAAAGAATATGGCTCTGGTATAAAAGGTAACTAGTCCAAATGCTCAGTCATCTTATCTATAAAACACAATAATAATAGTACCAGAAACAGATTAAATAGAAAACAAATGTATAAAAAAGAGGGTCAACAAAACAAAAAGTCAATCTTTGAAAATATCAGTGAAATGGACAAATGCCTAGTAATAATAATAAAAAAAATAGAAAACTGGACACGAATAAATATTAGGAATTAAAAAAAACTGAACTATAGATCTAGAGAAATTAAGATGCAAAAATTTAATTAAGTAATTAAAGATGCAAAAAACTATAAACCAGTCTATACTGATAAATTTTTTTTTTTTTTTTTTTGGCTGCATCGGGGTCCTCGTTGTGGCTCAGGCTTCTCTCTAGTTGTGGCGTGTGGGTTTTCTCTCTCTGGTTGGGCCACACAGGCTCCAGAGCATGTGGGCGTTGCAGTTTGCAGCATGCGGGCTCCCTCACTGAGGCGCGTTAGCTCAGTAGTTGAGGCTGTGGGCTTAGTTGCCCCATGGCATGTGGGATTCTAATTCCCCAACCAAGGATGGAACCCGCGTTCCTTGCATTGGAAAGCAGATTCTTTACCACTGGACCACCAGGGAAGTCCTGATAAATTTTAAATTTAGATGAAATTGACAAATTCCTAAAAAAAATAATATAGGAAAACTGATTCTAGAATAAATAAAAATTCTGGGGGCTTCCCTGGTGGCACAGTGGTTGAGACTCCACCTGCTGATGCAGGGGACACAGGTTCGTGCCCCGGTCCGGGAAGATCCCACATGCCACGGAGCGGCTGGGCCCGTGAGCCATGGCCGCTGAGCCTGCGCGTCCGGAGCCTGTGCTCCGCGACGGGAGAGGCCACAACAGTGAGAGGCCCGCGTACCACAAAAAAAAAAAAAAAAGAAGAAAAAGAAAAAAAAAATTCTGAAGAGTAAACTTTAAAATCTTGCCTCAAAGAAAACACCAGACCCAGATATTAATACAGGTGAGTTCCACCACACTTTTAAGGAACAAATCTTCCAATGTTATACAAACGCTTCCCCAAAAAAGAGAAAAAGGGAAATTATGCCAAATACATTCTGTGAGGTCAGGTGATCCTGAAACCAAAAGAGGATAGTTGTGAAATAAAATTACAGGCCAATATTACTCATAAACAGATACAAAAATCTTAAACAAAATATTAGAAAAATGAATCCAGTGATGTATAAAAAATGATAATACATTATGACCAAGGAGAGCTGACTCAGGAAAGCAAGGGTAGTTTTACTTTAGAAAATATATTAATATCACAAAAATTAAAATATATTAAGATAGATCTATTAATCTATATTAATAGATTATCATCCCAATAGAAACAAAAAATATTTAATAAAAATTAGCATCCATTAAAAATAGTCTTAGTAAAACAACAATAGAAGGAAATTTAAGTTGATATGGAACATCTACTAAAAATCCACAGCAAATATTATTTCTTGATGGTGAAACATTAGAAGCACTGTCTCTCTTTTTTTTGTATTTTTTAAAATTTATTTTATTTATTTTTGGCTGCACTGGGTCTTCGTTGCTGTGCGCGGGCTTTCTCTAGTTGCAGAGAGCGGGGATTACTCTTCGTTGCGGTGCATGGGCTTCTCATTGCAGTGGCTTCTCTTGTGGCAGAGCACAGGCTCTAGGGTGCGTGGGCTTCAGTAGTTGTGGCACACGGGCTCAGTAGTTGTGGTTCGCAGGCTCTAGAGCACAGGCTCAGTAGTTGTGGCGCACGGGCTTAGTTGCTCCGCAGCATGTGGGATCTTCCAGGGCCAAGGCTCGAACCCGTGTCCCCTGCATTGGCAGGCAGATTCTTAACCACTGCACCACCAGGGACGCCCCAGAAACATTCTCTTTAAACTTGGGAATAAGACCAATGTGCCTGCTGTCTCCTCCTCTATTCAACATTATCCTGGAGAGTGTGGTCAATGCCTAGGATAAGAATAACAAATAACAGAAATAGGACTGGAAAGGAAAAATCAAAACTACCACTATTTAGAGAGGATATAACTGTCTGTATATAAAATAGGTAACTAATAAGAACCTACTGTATAGCACAGGGAACTCTACTCAATACTCTGTAATGACCTATGTGGGAAAAGAATCCAAAAAAGAGTGGATCTATATATAGGTATAACTTTACTGATTCGCTTTGCTGTACAGCAGAAACTAACACAACATTGTAAATCAACTGCATTCCAATAAAAATTAATTTTAAAAATCTATATAAAAATCTAAAATTATTAGAAATAGTAAAGTTTGGCAAGGTGGCTAGATACAAGGTCAATAAACAAAAGATCAACTGCATTCTCTACTCTTCTAAAAATTAGACTTTTTTCAAGAAAATTTTTAAATTATATTAAAAGGTATTAAAGAAAATGTAAATAAATGTATTATGTGCATGGAGAGGAAATCTCATAATATGTCAACTCATAATTTACATAAGATGATATTAAAATGTTAGTGATTCCAAGACTGATTTATAAATTCAATGCAATTTTTATCAAAATCCCAATAGATAGGACTTCCCTGGTGGCGCAGTGGTTAAGAGTCTGCCTGCCGATGCAGGGGACACGGGTTCGTGCCCCGGTCCGAGAAGATCCCACATGCCACGGAGCGTCTGGGCCCGTGAGCCATGGCCGCTGAGCCTGCGCGTCCGGAGCCTGTGCTCCGCAACGGGAGAGGCCACAACAGTGAGAGGCCAGCGTAACAAAAAAAAAAATCCCGATAGATATTTTCAAGAAACTAGCAAGCAAATTCTAAAATGTATATAAAAGTGCTGTGGGGGCTTCCCTGGTGGCGCAGTGGTTGAGAGTCCGCCTGCCGATGCAGGGGACACGGGTTCGTGCCCCGGTCCGGGGGGATCCCACGTGCCGCGGAGCGGCTGGGCCCGTGAGCCATGGCCGCTGGGCCTGTGCGTCCGGAGCCTGTGCTCGGCGACGGGAGAGGCCACAGCAGTGAGAGGCCCGCGTACCGAAAAAAAAAAAAAAAAAAGTGCTGTGGACCAAGTATAACCAAGGTACTTTTTTAAAAAGGACAGAGGGGAAGGACTTGCCCTACCAGAAATCAAGGCATATTATAAACTCTTATTATAAAATTGTAGTAATTAAGATAGTGGATGCTGGAGCAGGAAAGAACAAATTGTCCAATGGAAAAGAATAGTAAGCTCCAAAACAGACACACACGTAGGAAAACTTGCAGAGGAAGCACTGCAGATGATAGGATAAAACGTGGCCTATTTAACAAATAGTTCCAGGACATCTACTAACCCATCTGGGAAATAAATAAAATGCAATCATATTTCAACCTTAAAGAAAAGTTAATTTCTGCTGAAGAGGGGAGGATTTCTGAAGACATAAAGAAAAAAAGGCTAACCAAAAAAGGCACATTGATAAAGTTTTCTACGTTGGATTTTTTTTTAATCCTGGTCATTTGTTTCACTATAAACAAGGTGAAAAGAGAAAAAGAAGGCATTTACAGGGATTTGTATGCAGCATTTATAAAGAACTTCTGGAAATCTATTAGAAAAAAAGGACTTCTATTTCCATTAAAATAAAAAAATAACATTGACAATAACCCCCAAAAAGTATAAAGTATTTTTAAATATCCTTAAAGTATTTTTAAACGTCCACCAAAGAGCTGGAATAAGAGTCAGGGAAAACTAGGCCAACCATCTAAGGGAAATTGGGAGCCCAGAGAGTTAAGCAGAACACCTGAACAAACACTATACATAATGAAGAAAGTCATGTGCATTCGCTTTGATCTTAGAATCAACTGTTTAACACAGTACTCGGGGTCCTGGACAGCACAGCTCTCCTGGGAAGGAAATAAGCACTTTAAAAGACAAGCGTTTAAAACATCATTATTTAGAGAGTATATGATCATTGACCTAGATAAACCAATAAAATCAATAAGCAATTAAAACTAATAAAAGAGTTCAGCAGGATGCTGGATACAAAATCAAATTACCAAAATGTCAATAGCAATAACCTAGAAGCAATAATCTAGAGAAATAATCCAGAAAATGACATAGAAAATCTTTGAAAATGAAGACACCATTCAGAATAACACCAAAAGCTAGATATTATCAGGAAATTAACAGAGGACAGCCAAGACTTCCATGGAGAAAATTTCTGAAACATTTTTAAGATCACAAAGATTATTTTAGTAAGTGGAGAGACATTCCACACTCTTGTTTAGAATGACATAATAAAGATGTCCATCCTCTCGAAGTTAACTCTTAGAAATTTATAGAAATTCAACAGAATCTAATCAGAATTTCAATTAGATCATTTTTTAGGAACTCCAAAAACTTACTCTAAAATTTATATGGAAGAAAAAAGACCACAATTGCTAGTCAATTCTGAAACAGAAAAGCAAAGAAGAGAGTCTCACTCTACCATCTATTAAGACATACAACAAAGCCATGGCTTTCTTGGTGCAAGAAGAGACAAGCAGAATTGAAGAGAGGGCTTGGAGATAGATAGAGATGGAGATGCAGACGCAGATGGAGATGGAGATGGAGGGGAGCAGGGAGTGGGAAAGGAGGGGGAAAGAAAGGGAGAGGGAGGAAGAGGAAGAGAGAAACATGGTAGCTATATCAATTTCATTATATCAAAAAGGACTTCTGCTTAGTGAAGGACACAATGGACAAATTTAAAAGACAGAGTGGAATTCCCTGGCGGTCCAGTGGTTAGGACTCGGCGCTTTCACTGCCAGGTTCCAGGTTCAATCCCTGGTCAGGAAACAGAGTGCTGAGTGAAATGAGAAATAGAATGATCTATTACCTCTACCATTTAGGTAAGTTAAAATATTTGCACACAGAACAATACACATTTTACAAGAACATATACAAATAAAAAATGCAGGGACTTCCGTGGTGGAGCAATGATTAAGAATCCGCCTGCCAGTGCAGGGGACACGGGTTTGAGCCCTGGTCCGGGAAGATCCCACATGCCTTGGAGCAACTAAGCCCGTGCACCACAACTACTGAACCCGTGTGCTGCAACTACTGAAGTCCACGTGCTTAGAGCCCGTGCTCCGCAACAAGAGAAGCCACCGCAATGAGAAGCCCGCGCACCACAACCAAGAGTAGACCCCGCTCGCCACAACTAGAGAAAGCCCACATGCAGCAGCAAAGACCCAATACAGCTAAATAAATAAATAAACCTTAAAAAAAAAATTGCACATCAAACGCAATAGAATGGTTGACTTTGGCAAGGAGGGGATTAGGAGTGGGTAATGATAATAAAAGGAGTAAACAATTAAGGGGGGGGAATAAGGGAGCCTTTCAAGGACAAATGATAATAGAGGGTAAGGTCATGAACTGAGGGTTATGAGTAACTCAACCCTCTGCCTCAGAGATCCAAAAAAAAAGTAGAAAAAGAGAGTGACTGGGTAGCTTTAGATAAGATGATCAGGGTAGGTCTCCTTGGTAAAGATCAAAGGCAAACACTAAGGAATAAATGAGGAAACAAAGGGATAGGGCACAAGATAAGAACTTGGTAGGCAAGGAGCAATCATGTAGGGATTTAGGAGGAGGTCGGATTTTATTCTAGCATGATGAGATGTCACAGGATGTTTTTAAGCAGAGGGTGAAAATATCTGAGTTACAGTTTTAAAGATCACTTTGGCTTCCTCGTGGAGAATAGGCTGGGGATAGAAGGGCCAAGAGTGAAAATGGGAAAACCAGTCAGGAGGCTACTGCAATAGTACTGTCAAGAGGTGAAAATGGGGACTTCCCTGGCAGTCCAATGGTTAAGACTTTGCCTTCCAATGCAGGGAGTGCGGGTTCAATCCCTAATCGGGGAGCTAAGATCCCACATGCCTCGTGGCCAAGAACAAAACAAAACATAAACCAGAAACAATATTGTAACAAATTCAATAAAAGACTTTTAAAAGGGTCCACATCCGGGCGTCCCTGGTGGCACAGTGGTTAAGAATCCGCCTGCCAACGCAGGAGACACGGGTTCGAGCCCTGGTCTGGGAAGATCGTACGTGTCGCGGATCAACTAAGCCCATGCGCTACAACTACTGAGCCTGGGCTCTGGAGCCCACAAGCCACGACTACTGAAGCCCGCGCGCCTAGAGCCCATGCTCTAGGGAGAAGCCACCGCAACAAGAAGCCCGCGCACTGCGACGAAGAATAGGTCCCGCTCACCGCAACTAGAGAAAGCCCACGCCCAGCAACAAAGACCCAACGCAGCCAAAAATAAATAAAAATAAAATAAATAAATTTTTAAAAAAAATGATCCACATCCAAAAAAACTTTAAAACAATAAATAGAGGTGAAAATGGCTTCGCATGAACTGGAGGGCAGTGGTTGTAGAGATGGAGAAGAGGAACTGATTCTGAATGTGTTCTGGAAGAAAAGCCAACCAAATTCATATTTTGGATGTGGGGAAATAAGGGAACAGGAGGTATCGGGGATAATTACAGATACTTGAGCTTGAGCAACTGAGTGGTTAGAAGTGCCCTGTGCCAGGATGGGGAAATCTGAGCAAGGATTTGGAGGTAGAAACGAAAAGTTCTTGGCCATCTACAATTTGAGGGGCCCTCTGGACATCCAAATTAAGGTGTTAAGTAGGAAGCTAGATATAGCATCTGGAGCTTGGGGGAGAGGTTGGTTGGGGACATGTTCAGTTATACAGCAGGTTCAAACTGGAACTGGAACCCAGGCTTCCTGGTTCCAAAACCATTTGCTTCCAACTTTCCTCTTAGCCAAGGTAAGTGCAAGCATTTGGCTGTGTACGGAATGTGAAAAAAGAAAACACCATTGGCAGGCAGAGTTAGGGCACCCACAAGCCTCACCGGCCTCACCAAGGTGCTCTTCCTCTCCACAGGCAGAGAGGTCCGAGTGTGACAACCACCTTGGCCAACATAGGCAGCATTCTGAGCCCACTGGTGGGCATGACCTCTGAGCTCTACCCTTCCCTGCCTCTCTTCATCTACGGAGCAGTCCTTGTGGCTGCCTGCCCCATCCCTGTTCTCCTGCCAGAGACTCTGGGGCTGCCACTGCCCAACACACTGCAGGACGTGGAGAGAAGGTACGCTGCCCGCTCCCCTCCCCTCCCTACACTCAGAGCTATAAGGCCCTCACAAATCCTTGATCCAGCCCCATTAAACAAAAAAGGCCAGACCCGGGGAGAGCAGGGACTTACCTGGGGTCATTCAGCTGGACTCTGGTGAAGCCACAGCCAGAATCCAGGCTTCCTGCTTCCTTTGGCTCCTGGTCCTGTTCTCACAGATAGGCTGAGTCCCCTAGAATCCTTTCTGGGACTCTTGGAAATAGTGGGAGATTTGGGCATAAAATGGGACAGCTGAGCACAAACATCTAAAAAGCATCCCCCATCTCTACTCCCACACCCTGCCTCTCCTTCCCCCGTAGGTGGAAAGAGAAATCGGGGCACATGCAGCAGAGCAGCAGATGGTCCCACTCCAGTCCTCCTGAGAAGTGAGAAGGGGCAGAGAGTGGCCAGAGCCCCTGCATCTCCTGTACGTCCACACCAAGTGGAGGAATGGAGAAATGGCAGGCAGGGGAAGACGGGAGGGACCTCTACTAGACCTGTGGTTCCAGGGAATACTTCCCCTGGGCCCCCCACTCCTAGCCAGATCCACCCTACCATTTCATTAAAAGTAGCTATGCACAACTTCTCCCACTGTTTCCACAGAGGCCGCTCCACTTCAGCTAACTCTCTGACCAAAAACTCATGCAGCGATCGTCTATGTAGAAAATCCAATGGAATCTACACAAATGCTACCACAATGAAAACAAATTTAGCAAGGTTGTGGGCTGTCAGATCAATATTTTTAAAGCATTGCATTTCTAGGATTTCCCTGGAGGCGCAATGGTTAAGAATCCGCCTGCCAATGCAGGGGACATGGGTTCAAGCCTTGGCCCTGGAAGATCCCACATGCCGTGGAGCACCTAAGCCCGTGCACCACAACTACTGAGCCTGCGCTCTAGAGCCCACGAGCCACAACTTCTGAGCCCACGTGCCACAACTACTGAAGCCCGTGCACCTAGAGCCTGTGCTCCGCAACAAGAGAAGCCACTGCAATGAGAAGTCCACGCACCACGACGAAGAGTAGCCCCCGCTCACCGCAACTAGAGAAAAGCCTGCGCGCAGCAAGGACCCAACACAGCCAAACATAAATAAATAAAATAAATAAATTTATTTAAAAAAAAAAAAAAACAGTGAGAGAGAAACCACCGCAATGAGAAGCCCACGCACCGAAACAGAGTAGCCCCCGCTCGCCGCAACTAGAGAAAAGCCTGCACGCAGCAGCGAAGATCCAACACGGCCAAACATAAATAAATAAATACATTTTTAAAAAAAAGAATTGTATTTCTATATACTAGCAATAAACAACCGGAATTTGAAATTTTAAAAAGAATAACATTTACAGTAGCATCAAAAATGTGAAATCTATGGGGCTTCCCTGGTGGCGCAGTGGTTGAGAGTCTGCCTGCCGATGCAGGGGACACGGGTTCGTGCCCCGGTCCGGGAAGATCCCACATGCCGCGGAGCAGCTGGGCACGTGAGCCATGGCCGCTGAGCCTGCGCGTCCGGAGCCTGTGCTCCGCAACGGGAGAGGCCGCAACCGTGAGAGGCTCGCGCACCGCAAAAAAAAAAAAAAAAAAGTGAAATCTATGAAGACAGTAAAAACATCAGTGGTTGCTCAAGGCTCAGAGGGAGGGAAGAAGGATGAATAGGAGGGACACGGGGGATTTTTAGGGCAGGAAAACTATCCTATATGACACTATAATGTCATTATATGTGCCAAAATGCTTGATAAGCTACAAGGTAAGTAGTAGTATTATCCTTAGGCTGAGGAAGGTTGTGAGACACAGCTAAGAAACAACGGAGTCCCCACTTGGACTCAGTTGACTTGACAGCAGAAATCATGTGTGTACACACACACACACACACACACACACACACACACACACACACACACCGCGCTCCCACGTTTCTCGCCAGTTTCCTCTGCTCCCTTCACGGCTTTCTTTTAGTTACACTGAAAACCTTTATGCCTCTTGCTTCCCCCACCTCCCTATTCAGTCTTTCCTGGAAGCAGAGAAGGGACTAAAATGAACGCAGCCAATCAGGAGGCTGTGAAACTCTTCCCCCTCCCTGAGGCAGATGCTAACATCTGGAAACAAAGGAGAAAAGAAGAAAGGGGAGAAGAATGCTGAAGCAGGCTAGTCTCAGCCCTCCAGGCCGGATCCTGGCTGCTGGAGCAGTGTGCCTCTTACACCTGGGCTCTTGTCCAGGAAGTTCAGCCTCCCAACTCATCCAAGCTTTCCTGCTGGACTCCAGGCGCTTCTCCTCCTCTTCTCCGCCTCCAGTGAGCCTCGGGTTGGCACTGATGAGGCCCAAGAAGGCAAAACACAGCAAGAGGAGTCACTGAGATCTGGTCTCATCCCTCCATCCCTCAGGCCCTTCTTCCTCCTCAGCCTCTGCCTGCCTCTCCCGGGATGGCAGGAACCGGTACTGATGGCACTGGGAAGACCACGTGAAAGAGGGATGGAGGATGGCATGATCTGCAGTCCAGAAGAGAACCCAGGATTCCTGGTCCTTGTACCTGTCCTGGGCTGGGGGTGGAGGCGATGAGGGGCTCTGGCAGCGGCTGCAGAGAGGCAGGAGCGGGTGGACGCGAGCTGTGGCTGCCCAGCCCGGAAAGCCAACAGTTCATCCATGCTCAGCTGCCTACCCAAGGCCTGCTCTGGCTCCTTCCTGAGCTAATGGGACTCTACACTGGCCCAGGAAGCCTGCCTCCTGCCTCATCCACAGACAGGCACCTATTGCCCCAGCCCCAGGGAGGGGCGGAGGAGGGCCCGTGCGACCTGTACCTGGCTCTGAAGCTGCTGGCGCAAATGTGCAACCGCGCATCGAAACCGCAGGTACCCGCCGGAATCCCACTCGTCCTGGTCTCTGATTCTACGGACGCTTAGCCTTGGCCCTGCCCCGACCCCGGCTTCTGGCCCCCCCCTCATCCTACCAACCCAGCCTTCAGAGCCTCAGCTGCGTCTCCGGCCCGGGCCCCACCTCTCGGCCTTGGCGCTGCCCCTGAGACCTGGCCCCAGGTTCGAGCTCGAGCTCGAGGCCTCATCACCTGGTCCCACCTCTCAGCTCCTTCACCTGCTGCACTCCTCCCTTCCTGGCCGTATGACTGGTTCGGGACCGTCCTCACCTGAGTGAGCCAGGTGAGTGCCCCTTCCCCCTCGCAGCCCTGCCCCTGTGCCATGCCCCACCCCTCTCTGGCCTTTACCTGCCTCCCAACCCAACCTGCACCACCACCAACGCAGGGTTTCTCTCCATTATCTCACTAATCCTCCGGGGTTCCTGCGGGACAAGACCTGCTACCCGCATTTTACAAACCAGGAAAGTCCTGTCCAGTCCCTGGGCCGGGTCTCTGCACCTCTTTTTCTCCCTGGGCCTTCCCAGTGGTATCCATGTGCAGTTCATCCTCCCAGAAGGATTTTGAGTCCAGGGCTGGGACTAGGATGAAAGGCACTTGGAGTCACCTCTCCTGCCTCACCCTGCCCCTGTCTTCCCTTCAAAGTTTGACATTTTGGGACTTCCCCGGTGGCACAGTGGTTAAGAATCTGCCTGCCAATGCAGGGGACATGGGTTCGAGCCCTGGTCCAGGAAGATTCCACACGCCGGGGAGCAACTAAGCCCCTGCACCACAACTACTGAGCCTGCACTCTAGAGCCCGTGAGTCACAACTACTGAGACTGCGTGCCACAACTACTGAAGCCCACGCACCTAGCGCCCGGGCTCTGCAACAAGAGAAGCCACCGTAATGAGAAGCCCGCCCACCGCAACAAAGAGTAGCCCCCGCTTGCCGCAACTAGAGAAAGCCTGTGCGCAGCAACAAAGACCCGATGCAGCCAAAACTAAATAAATAAATTCTTTTTCAAGTTTGACATTTTGTTCATCGTAGATTTTTTTTGCATTAATTTTGATTCTTTTAAATATTACGTTAAAATATTACATATTTTGATGACTGAGTTTTTTGGCACCCCTGAGATTTTGCACCTGAGGGGAGTCCAGCCCTGCCCTGCACACACCACCTTCCTTGGCTGCCCACTGCTCAGGAGGCATTCAGGGACATTCATGATCTGGCCCCTGCCAAGGTCTCTGGGTTCCTCTCTGTGCCCACTGCCCCAAGCCCTAGCCCTTTGTATGATCTCATTATCATCTTTATCTTGCAGAAACTTGATGGTTTCTTTACTATTAACGGGCAAAGGTAACAGTAGTGCAAAGTCATCTAGTAAGGAAAGTGCTTGGCATGTTCTGGGAATAACAAGGCCCACGTGGTTGGAGCAGAGTAGCAAGGAAGCAGTGGAAGGAAATTAGATCAAGGAGGGAGAAGAAGCTGATCACACAGGGGCCTTGCAAGTACTTATAAGGCCTGGAGCTTTACTCTGAAAAAGATAAGTTGATAGAGCATCTCAAAGGGTGGAGGGATATGATTTGACTTATATGTCAAAGGGAACCTTCTGAAGGCTACGTTGAGGACAGACTGCACAATGAGTCAGGATAGAAGCAGGAAGACCAGTGTGGAGGCAGTTATCCAGGTGAGAGATGACCCTGGCCGAGACCACAGTGGCCGCACCCTGGATATATTTAAGGAAGAGACAACAGGATTTTCTAATGAATTAGATTCAGGATGTGAGAGAAAGAGTAAAGTCAAGAATGACTGCAAGGTTTGAGGCCTGAGCTACTGGAAGGAGACGGTTGCCATCTACTGAGATAAGCAAGGCTGAAGATAGAGCAGTTTTGGGTTAGGGATGAGTCATGTCTGAGATGATTCTAGATATCCAAGTGGAGCTGGCAGGCAGCAATAATGACAGCGATAACAATAATCATAGCTCCAGCCGTAGTACTAATCGGGGGCGGGCACTCTTCCAATGCTTTACATGTCTTAACTCATTTAATCCTCATAACAACCCTGTGATGTTGAGCTATTATTATCCCCATTTTACAGATGAGGAAATATTGGATATACGAGTCTGGTGTTCAGAGGAGAGGCTGGGCTGGAGACATGAATGTGTAAGCTATCAGTGTGTGGGTGGCATAAGTCACCTGTGAAGTGGGTGTGAAGGTCCAAGGACTGAGCCCAGATACTCCAAAGTTTAGGCAGTGGGAGGATGAGGAAAATCAGCAAAGGAGTTTGAGAAACAACAGCCAGGGACGTAGCAGGAGAAAAAATGGGGGGGTGTCCTTAGAGGCGCTGTACAGAAAATATTTCTAGAAGGAAGAAGTGATGAAGAAAGAGAAAGCACTTTGGAAAGCGCAAATTGAGATCTCGATACAAGGAGACGATTTGGGGTTAGTCACTAGCCACTGAGTGGTTACATAGCCTACCACAGGTCACAGCGCATCAGCTCCCACATCTGGAAAACGGATCTTTACACCTGTGACTGGCCCTTATGCCCAGTCCCATCCCAGGGCCACCTGCTGAGTTAGGCTTACCACCCTCATCCCTCTGCACTGACCTTCCCACCATCTCCCCACCCCTTGCCACTTGCCTCACTAGAATGTTCTAGACCATAATCTATATTTTTGCCTCCAAGGTGTTCCCTCATCTTGAACCAGGCTTATGATGGGGCGAGGAGGGTAATTACTTTAAATACCTGTAGGGTTCACCTCCCATCCTACCTCTCCTCTGGGCCCTGGCTCTCCTTTGACCCTGGCTCGGGCCCAAAGACTCAAGAGATGCAGCTAGGGAGAGAGACAGTGCTGCCTCAACTTCAACTGCCTAGAACCCAACATCTCAGACGTGGCTTCAGAGGGGAAGGCTGGGAGCCATGGGTGGGAAGTGGGACGAGGGCCGGGAGCTGAGGTTCAAGGCGCAGGGGTCTGGGGCTGGGAACCAGGAGACTTGGGGCCAGAGGCCTCATAGGGGGCTGGGGAATAAGGTCTCTTGACTGAGGACTGGAGGCTGGAGGCTGGGTGTGGGAAACTTGAGGCTGGGGCATGGGATTGGGAACCAGAGAAACACAACCTGGGGCTATGGGAAGCCATCACATTGAACCCTGCCAGGAGGGCCCAGACAGCACCCCTCAGGCCTCTGGGGACCAGAAAAGATGAGAGAAGGGGCAGCTGGATGGAGTTTGAGCTCTCCAGGGCTGAGCCAGGGAAAGTCACAGAAGGCCATGCACAAAGGACACACTAAGGTGAGCAGAGCAAGGGCCCAGAGATGGAAGTGTCCAGGAAAGCCTGGGGCAAGGAGACAAGTCCTCAAAGGGGCAGGAGTCCAGGGGGCTGAAAGATGGAGGGAATGCCTAAAATGATCACATACTGGACCTGGAGGGTTTCTAGATAAGCTAGTCCAGAGTGAGTCAAGTATGTTCCTCAGATGCCAGCCCTAAAATATGCTCTACAGAAAACTGGTTCTGTGGTGAAGTCAGTTTGGAAAACTGCATGTTCTCTCTGCCTCTCAGAGATTTTTAGTGTACATTTGCCATTTAAAGGTTCTGATAGGCTCCTACAGTAAAGAAAGCCTAATGAATTTTCCATTTTATCATGGAAGTCTTTTTTCTTATAACTTACACCTACTAATGTCCTGCAACATAGACTTTGAGGAACAGTAGACTAGCCTCCCATTTTACTTCCAGGAAACCAAAGCTCAGAGGAGGAGAGTAATGTGCCCAGGGTTTCATGACCAGGAGAGGCAGAGCTGAGTAAAACCCCAGGTGTCCCATTTTCAAAGAACATCAGAGCTAGGAAAGTCCTCTGGGACCATCTAGTGCATCTAGTCCTTCTTTGCCTTTGCCCTCGGTTCCAGTTATGGATGGGTAGACTGAGGCTGGGAGAGGGGCCATGACTATTTCTCTCCCACAAGGTCTAGACTGGGCCCCCAACTTGACTCAGGCTGGTGCCCTGACAACTCTGGAACCAGATCATCCTCCTCAGCCAGGCCTACACTCGCCCCACTACGGCCAGCTCCCCCTGACCGTCCCTCGACCTTTCTTCACCTTTTTTCCTATTCTTAGGAAGTTCATGGACTCTGGTCTGTCCTGGTACCTTTCTCAGGATCATTTTATCTCCTCAGCTCATTCACCAACCCCACGGCTTCTGGGTCCTGGTTTCTCCTGTTCCCTCCCCAGTGTTGAACACAGTGCTGGGCATAGATTCCAGACTCTTCCCTCAGGATGGGGCTGCATTATCCATCTGGAGGAAGTAGGATATGTTATAGGCTGCGCTGTGTGGTTTTTAAACAGGAACTACTGGTTGACAGCTCTGGAGGCCTATCCCTGGAATGTAGGGCAAGGGAGCAAAAGATCCCCAGGAGGAGGGCTGAACTGGAGTGGGCTTTTATTCCTGTCTTCCCCCCACCCCAGGTGGTTTGCAGAGTCAGCCCACTGGCTGTTGGCGGCAGGAAAGCTAGAGCAGGCTGAGCGTGTGCTCAAGGAAGAGGTTCACATCCCTGGGAGAAAAACACAGAGATAAATACTCACCCCAGAAGTGAGGCAGCTTGAGGCCCAAGCAAGGCTGCTTCCCACCATCGAAAACCCAGACCCAGCCCGGCTTCCTACCTCCCTCCCTGCACTGCCGCCATTTTCTGTTGGGAGGTCTCCCTTCAGACAAGGGCTTCCTTCCTCTGATATGCACCCAAGCCCTCCCTTTCTGAGTCTCTGGTCCTCTGTGGGAAGGGGAAGAAGGGCAAGAAGGGTGGGGAAGTTTGGTCCCCCACCGCTGAGGGCTGTGTGCTCCCTACCCCTGCTGGCTGGGCACATACCCTTCTCCACCTCCCCAGGGGACTCCAGCTTCAAGCAAACCACCGATGTGCCCGAGGGAAAGGCAGCTCCAGCCAGCAGGCCCCTCCCCCACCCTGGCCTCAGCCCTGGAGCTACGGGCCCTAACTCGATTGTGCACCGTTAATCACAGCGTGTGCCTGTGCCGGCCGGTGGGGTGGAGTAAACAGGCGGCCTCCGAGGTCCACTCAAACTCATCAATCCCTGCCTTGGTCAGGCCTCCTTTGGCGCTGGGGCTGGCAGGAGGCACCAAGGGGGCGGGGAAGGAGGGCCATGGAACCAGGGTCGTGTTAGACCCTGGCAGAAAGTCTGGTTGCCCCACAATCCAGGGATATGGGTGAGGAGGAAAGGAGAGATGTGGGTACACTGACATTGACATTTGGGGGATCTGTAGGATAGGGGCAAAAGCAATGATCGGGAATCAACTGCCTAGCTCTGGGACTTAGTAGCCATTCGACCTTGACAGATTACAGAAACACTCAGCGCCTCAGTTTCCTCATCTATAAAATGGGGATAATAATTCTACCTACTTCCTCGGGTTGCTATGAAAATTAAATTAGTGGAAACAGGTACAACACTGAGAACGGTGCCCACACACAGTTGGGGCTATGTGTTTGTTAAATAAATGGGACAAGAGAATGAATGACTGGGAGAGACACCGGCTTAGCAAGTTCCGGCAATCCTCCTCTGCCTTATAAATGGCCTAAAGAGTTCTCATCTGGTTAGACTGCAAAACCTGCAAACTCTGGTGGAGTCAGGAGGGCAGAATGAGTTAACCTAACCTCTCTGGGCCTCAGTTTTCTGTCGAATGGACATCATAACTGCGCCTATAGCACGGAGTTGTTAGGAGGATTATATGAGAAAGTTCATGAAAGCATTTACGAATGCGATAGCCAGTAGCGAGCGCTCCAAGGACGGGCAGCCAGCTCTTGTTTCTTCCTAGAGCTGGATCTGCACCATCCTTTACCCACCCCTGCCAAAGAACGGCCCGCACTGTAGGCCATGAAGGATGAATGTGTACTATCATTTCTCTCCCTGCGAAGGAAAATGGGCGCTGGGCACCAGGCACACGCCAGCCCCTGGCACCCCGGCCTCTCGCTGCCCCGTTCCCGGGCACAGAGCTGGGCGGGCCGCTAGGGGGCGCTGCGGGAGGTGCGGAGCGCAGTGGGTACCGCTGGAGAGTCCCGGGCAGCCGGCACTGAGGAGGGGAGGACCCCGAGCCGAGCCTGGGTGGTCCGCGATGCGGCAGGCGAGAAGGGTGAGAGGCAGCCCCCTGCCCACCGACGGACGTGCTGCGCCCGCGCGGGGGCTAGGCTGGCGCCGAGAGGTTGGTGGGAGAGTGAGCCGGCGTAGGCTCCACTCGCCTGGCTCCGTCCCACTCCTCGCCTTCGTGGGCTTCGAGCTTCGGTCTCCGCCTCGCTGGGGAACTCGAAGACAAAGCGTACACGCCCACGCGAGTCGGAGGGAGGGGTGTTACCAGGAAAAGAAGCAAATTTAGCTGTGTCGGGGGCAGGGGACCCCGAAATCGGTCTGCCTCCCCCGGTCACTCCCTGGGCGCGCGGACTCAGCTACAGAGAGTTTGGGAGAAGCCTTGGGCATCCGGACCTCAGGGCCGGGATCCCGCCTGAAGTTTCCGCCCAAAGCTCCATACGATTTCTCTCCAGCAACCTCATGTCGTCCTAGTGCTGGGCCGGGGCCCCTATACCATGTGGCGGGACACATGGGTGCCCAATGTCCACTGACCAAGCATAGCAAAGTCGACTCTGTTAATCAGATTTTTCGAGCTGTTTTTGGCCATAGAGATTTGAGCGAGAGGCACGGGCCTCCACAGTGCGAGGAAAAGTGCGCCTTTCCTCCATCCGGGCCGCACATCCACAGTGCGTCCAACTCCTAGGCGACAGCAAGTGACCTGGACTCCGAGGTCCTGTCCTCATAGGCAGGACAAAGAATGCTAACCGGCGCCCTGTGGGAACACAGTTCCGCCCCGCGGCCCAGTCCGGCCGGGATCCAGAGCTTCGTCCAGGATGCTTTGCCTCGGTTCTCAGCGATCACCACCACCGTCCGACCCCGGGCGTCCTGTTCACTCAGCCCCACCCGCCATAAGGACTAGGCAGCGCCTCGCAGGTTCAGGCGGCGCGAGGAGCCCCTCTCCGGGCCGCCCGAACCCATCCTTTCTTCGGAAGCTGACCTCGAGGCTTCGGGGCTGGTGGAGCGGGGCTCTTGAGGGCTCTCCACGTGCCCCGAGGCTCCCAGCACAGAGCCAGGCCGGGGAGGTGAAGCGCCCGGGAGGTGAAGGGGAGATTGTTTCTAAGAGGCTTAACTTCGGAACTAGACTCGGAAAACCCCGATTTCCTGTCCAAGATGATGCCTTTGTTGTGGCCACTTTCGCCCCGGCCTTCGGGCAGCAGGGACTGCGGGGGTCCCTTTCTAGGCCTGCTCTATCCGCAGCCCCGCCCTGGATTTTAGTTTCTCCTTTTAAATCTGGGAATTAGTCCCTCCCGGAATCCCCGCCGTCGGGAAGGTGAGACCGAGGGGGTAACGAGACTGGGGGCCTAAAGCAATGGGGGCTGGGAGGTGGGGGGCGGGATGGGGGCGGATCAAGGAAGGGTGCCCTGAGGACAACGGGCTGCCTCCCTCCTGGGGTCGGAATGGAGGTCACTTCCCACCGCGGGTGAGACCACCAACCCAGGCCCGTTCCAGAGGGCACTGAGGACCAACCAGTTCAGCTTCCTAGGTCTGGTGGGGGCCAAGAGGATAGCCCACTGCCGCCTCCTTCTCCCAGAACAGAGGAAGCAGCTCTGAGAAGCGGCAAGTTTATCTGGGTTTGAGGTCCTAAGGCGAGTTCAAGCCGAGGGTGAGGGTTAAACTGAGGGGCTGCGAGCGCGCAGCATGAGCGCGCTCACTTCCTTTCCCCACCCCCGCGCGGCATTCAGACGGGATCCCCGACCTTTTAGAAATGCTGTCACAGGTTTCTGGCATCCCTGAAACCGCAGCCTCCACGCTCCCACCCCGACCCCCGTCCCAGGATGGCCCCAGGCACACTGACCGCACCCCACACGAAACCCCCGGGGGATGCGCGCGGCTTATACATCTACTCATCTGTAAAATGGGAATAATAATAGAACCTCCCTCAGAGAGCTGTTGTGAGAAACAAACTAGGTAATGAATTAGGAGCCCTTAGCAGCGCCTGGCACGTAGTAAGTGCTCAATACGAGTTATAAATAACGATGATAATGGTTGTCACTTGTAGCAAACGCCAGTGCCAAGTTTAACCTGCAACCGATGATCAAACAGGGCTGTCAGGAAAGTAGTTCTAGTGCCGCCGCTGATGAAACAGTCGTAGAGAGGGGCACCGACTTGCTCTGCGCGGTTCCACTGGCAAGAGGCAAACCTGGATTCGCACCCAAGGCAGCTTCTCTCTTCGCCCACGTGAGGAAGCTGAGAGAGGGGCCCAGCCACGCGGGGCGACCCCGTGTTCCCTCGGTGGCCTGGAGGAGTGACCCCTCCGCCCAGCGACCAAAAACAGCAGCCGACAGGAGCCGATGCCCAGGGGTCCTGTACCGACCGGGGTCCCACGCGGCCGGAGAGAAAAGAGAACTGGCTGGGGTCAGGCCGGGCCGCGCGAGGGCGGCTGGGGGGCGCGCGGGGGCGCGGCTGGACCCCCACGTGCGCCGCCTGCCGCTGCTTAGCCGAGCCCTTTGTCGGGAGCAGCCGCGTTCGTGCAGCACTCGGTGGCTTAAAATAAAGACAATGTTCCCAGCCTCCCTGCGGCTAAATCCGGCGCGGGTGCGGGGGCGGTGAGAGAGCCGGGTGGGAGAGCTTCTCCCGGCCCTACCTCCCTTCTCCCTTCCTGCCTCAGTTTCCCCATCTGGTAAGGGGACCTAGCCAAGCCTGGGCCTAGAACAGTCATACAATCGGGGTTGGGGCGGGGGGCATCAACCCCCTGCCTCCGCGGCTGCACGGACTTAAGGCGCAAAAACCTCTTGGGACAAGAGGGGCGCTCAGGAGGAGGCAAGGGAAAGCTGGACACCCTCCTCTCCCGCCTACAAAATAAGTGTTTTTATTTCTGAAGGGACGTGTGCAGAGGCGGTGGGAGAAGAGAAGGGAGACCAAGGAGACTGGGGGGAGGGGGCAAGGAGAGAGCCTGATTCAGACTCGGAAATGGATGTTGAGCGTGGAGGCCTAACACCCACACACTCAGCCACGTGTACGCGCACAAGTACACGCAGCCCCACCGCGCGCACAAGCCGCAGCCGCAAACCGAGCACAACCCGGCAGGGGCAGCGGGAGTCCGCGGCCGCGGGCAGGGACTGGTGGAGCTCTGACCCGCCCCTGACCCGCCAGCTGACTCCGGGGTGGGAGGGGTTGCTCAGATTCCTCTCCAAGCGGCAGCATCTCCTGGACTTCGGAAGGGAGGGGTACTGGGCGCTTGCTCTCGCCTCAGCTGGCTTCGAGAAGCAGAGATGCCCCCACATGTACCTGCCACGTGTGCCCACCACTGGCATGATGGCTGCTGGCCACGCCCCAGGGACTCCAGTTTCTGCTCCACCGGCCTCCCTTGGCAACCGGGCTCCAGCCTGAGGAAGCCCCAGGTTACCCTCAGGCATCAGGATTGAGAGGGGGTGCTGGGTGGCGGAAAGGGCAGGGGGCAAGCGGTGGGGCAGGTCCCAACCGCCTGACCCACTCCAGAGCCGTGGGCTCAGAGCCCGGGACCTGAGTGCAGACACTTGCCAACCACGTTTTAAACACGCCTCTCTGCTCTTCGGTTTTCTCATCTACATCGTGGGGATGACAGTTGACCCTGGTCCTTCCCACCTTCCATCCCAGGGCTTCAGCATGGCCCAGTGAAGCAAAGGCCCGGCAGCCCAGCAGCAGCCTCCCCATGTCTGCTCCACGGTCAGCTCCCCAGGAGGTCTCAAGGGCCAGGTGAGGGTGGGGCAGGACCCAGGTCTCTAGAGCTAAAGGCCCCCAGGGGTTCTATCTCTGAGGAAACTCAACACAGAAATCCAAACCGGCCTGGGGGAGAGGGGTGCTGGCCAAGCTGTTGGGCTAAGGGATGTGGAGAGGAAGGGCAGGCTCATCACTTCCCAGGTGCACACCTGTGAGCCCCGAGTGGGAGTCAGGGGAGACGGAGTTTGACAAGCTGGGAGGAGAGCTGTCTGTCTGCCTGTCTGTCTTCCAAGTGGAAGCTGGGGGTGGAACAGGCAGGGTGGTAGAGGCTGCCTCCCTTGTCAGAATTAGCAAGTCCCACAGTTGGGCAACACTCAGACACACACCGAATACAGACACACACACGTCCCGGCTCCAGACCCACAGGGCGACACCTGCATTTACACCGGCTGCGTGATGACATGCGACTCAGGGACACACATGTGCGGGGCACTCAGCAACGCGTGGAGCAGGCATACGGCCCCCCACTCGTCCCCGCAAACCAGACACCCGTGTGCCCTCACACCCAGCTGTGTGGCAGGGACAGAAAACAGCGCACCGCCCAGCATGCGGGCTCATCCGTTCGGCCCCGGGCGGGTGAGCCAGCCCTCTGGGTCTGTTCCAAGTTGGAGCCTCTCACGTGAGGCCCAATGTGTCATTTCCAAACAGAAGGAATCTAGCTCCTTCGCAGTAGGGAGGAAGAGCAGGGTGTGGGGCTGGGCGGGCGGGCGCGTGGGCATGTGCAGGGGGCAGGGCGTATGTGGAGGGAAACAGGCATGCGAATGCCGGGGTGTGTATGGTGGGGCATGGTGCACGCGGGTTGGGGTCTCTAAGGTTGGGTGGGGGAAGGAGCCCGGGAAACAGTATGCCTTTGTGAGGGTGTACGTGTGTGTGTGTGTGCGCGCGCGTGTGCGTGCGCCGCCGAGTCTGTGTGCATTGGGTGTGGGTGTTTGTCTCCCTGTATCTGCCTTCTCTCCTGTTCTGGACTTTTAGCCTTCCTGGGCTCATCTTCCTCATGCCCTACACCCTCCCTCTCAGGACTCGAATTTGGTGCCCTAGTGGAGAAGGGGGCCACGCTCCAGGACCCAGTCCAACCCCAGACGCTGCCTGAGGCTTCCCTCCAGCTCCCCCTCCCTTCCTTTCCTCTCTTTTCTCCCTCCCTCTCTTTCTCTTCCTCCCTCCCCCCCCCCCAGGCTGGCGTGCCAGGGGGTGGGACATGCCAATCACTAGCTGTGCTTCTCCGGCTGCCAGCACAGGGCACAGCTCCCCCCAGGAGCCAGGTGTTTGGGTCCCTGGAGACACCGTCGGCCCCCGGAGAGCCAGTGGAACTGAGGAACCTTCAGACCTCTCTCCAGCCCCATGGTGAGTACATTTGGGAGGGGCTCCACCGAGGTGGGGGCAGGAGAAGCAGGGTCCTTGAGCAACGCAGGGACCAGAACCAGAAGGAAATGGGGATGGACCCCAGACAGACGAGGGGGCCAGGGAGGGCTCTAGAGGCCAGGGGGGCTCTGCAGCTTTGCACGCTGGCTGCTCCAAGTACCCCATCTCCTGGCTTCGAGTGGATACACCTAATGTTTTTCTGGGATTCAGCTGGGAAAGGAGATGGAAACCCCCTTAGGAAACTGGACCTGGAGCCCAGAGGGGATTAGGTTGCCACATAGCAGGCAGAGTCCCCAAATCCCAGGGACAGAGTGGGGAGGGCAGGGGGTCAGGGGGTAGCCCTTGCCATCAGGATCCTGTGGGAAGTTGACCCCCCCAAAAACTGGGGTGCCAGTCCCAGAACCTCCTCCTCTCCTCCCTCAGGGAACCCTGAATCCCACCACCCCCATCCACCTTCAACCACTCCAAGATGGACTGAACCAGGCTGCTGGCCCGATGGACAAGCAGGATACCAAGGTGGGTGCCGGGCCAGAAGCCAGCAGGAGACCATGTCAAGAGCTCCCGGGCTCTTGGGGCGTATGGGCACATGGATGGCCGTGCCAGCCAGGGAACACGGTCCCGGTGTGTGCAGCCACCCAGAGGGCCCTCCCTATGTTCATAGCACCTTGGGCTCCCGCAGGGCAGGTCTCAACCCTAAGTCCAGGTGATGCATAGTTACTAATGGGTACCCATGCCAGGTACCCATCCTAGGACCCCCAGAGCACAATGTGGGGATGGGCTGGAGGCCAGGAGCTCTGATTCTCGCAGAGTGCCAGCTCCTGAGCTGGCAGCTGGGGAGGGGTCGGGCGACGTTCACTGGGTCACTCAGACAAATGCTGCCTGGGGTTATCAGTGCCAGTGGACAGGGGTTCACTGCTTCCCACAAAACATACCTGCGGACTGACCCAGGGCCTCCTGTCCAACTGGCCGGAAGCAGCCGGACAGTCTCCTGCCCCTGAGAAATCAGCTGCTCACTGAGCTGTCAGGTACGAGTTAGTTCTCTGCCCCTTGACCTCAGCCACCAGGCAAGCCATGATCGCCACTGCATTCCGGAAGGCAGGGGAGGAAATGACGAAATGGGGCTGCAGAAGGTGTGACTCTTGGCTCTTCGGCTGGGGCCTGGAGGTCTGAGAACTAGATTCCCAAGTGCGAAGAGGAGTCAGAGTGTCAAGAAGGGAGTAGGTAGAGGTCACATCAGACTTAAAAGGAGCCTCCCCATTGTACAGATGGAGAGACTGAGGCTGAGGAAGGGGAAGGGATGTGCTCATGGTCACAGAAGGGATATTTAGGGGTGCAGCTGGGGCTTGGACACCATACTCCTCACCCTCAGCACAGCGCTGAACTCCTACCTCCCTGATCAGGATGACAGGGTGGGGGAAGCAGCGAGCTCTGTGAACGGGAGCTTGGGCTTCTGGGCGGGCGGGGGAGAGGTGGGTGAATATCTCCCTAGGTTTCCGTTCTGCTGTGATGCCATGGTGATGCCTAGAAAGATGGAGGAGGGAGGGAGGGAGGGAGAGACAAGAAAGGAAATGGGGAGGGGAGCGGGGAGGGGAGCGCAAGGAGTGAAGAGCAGGGGGCATGCGGAGTGTAGAACGAGGGGCAGGGCACTTCTGATGCCACCTGGCAGAGTGAGGTCTAGGGCCCAGCCTGCTAACTGCCAGGCTCTGACATGGTCCGGCTGAAGTTGGGCAACTGGTTAAGGTCCACCAACAGGGAGGGTATGTGGCACTGATTCTAAGGCTGACGCTCCTCTTCCGGTTCAGCCGTGCGTTTATGAAAATTTAACTGATGGCTGCTGCCCTCCGCAGGGCTAGTTGGCACTCCCAGTGGTGACTGTTGAGCCTGAAAAGGTGATAGATTGTATCAGTTCACCCCTTCCTTTCCAAGGCCAGACATCAGAGGTGGAAGTTTCATGTGCCTTTAATGGTGCTACCTTCAGAGAAAAATTAAGCCCGGGGGAGAGAGCCACCTCTGACAGGCTGGCTTCTGGGTTAAGGCCCCAGCAGAAGGGACAGGTCAGTAGGCCTGGCCAGAGGAGCGCCCTCGATGCACTTGTGAGGTCCCAGGTGCCCAGCCCCACATCCCTCACCTCATACCTCCTTCTCCCCAATATCGTCCATTCTCTCCAGCCAGGGTTCTGCCGTCTTCCACGTCCAGAATCACAAGATGGCTTCACTCCCCACTCCTGAATCTCTTCCCCAGCACCCCCTCATTCTCTGCCTCCCCTTCTGCTCTCCTTGGCCAGTGGTAAGATTCAGAAAGCCCTAGTGTTCAGGAATCCCTCTCCCCAGCAATCTCTCCCCTCCCCCTTCCTCTCACCAACCAGATGCCCGGCCCCCGGGGATTGGTCCAGGACGCTGGCGGTCAACAGTCTGGCCTGCTCTGCTAGAGGCTCTGACCTCATCCCTTAACTCTTTGAGCCCAGGCTGAAGTTTTCCTCCCCAACGCTGACAGGCGCCATCCCATGCCCGTGCCTGTCCTGTTACCTCACTCGACTTCCCCGCAGCAGGTGAGGCAGTGTTTCCTTGGTCCATTTTACAGATAAGGATGTTCTTGGGTATTTTGCTCTCAAGCCAGGTAGGGCCTCACCGAGGGGACAGGCACCTGGCAGGTGAAGGGATGCAGGAACTGGACAGAGCAGAGACACCACACTCTGCAGCCAGTTCAAACTGCCATGCCCTCACCCCCGCCGCCGCAGGCTCATCCTCGTGCCCGAAGTCCCGAAGCCAGTCAGGAGAATTCCGTGTACACATTCATGGATTCACTCCGCAGATATTTACTGAGCAACTGATGTGTGCCAAGCAAAGAGCTACAGCTGGGCCACCCCCTTCCCATAGCACTGTGATCATACATCCCTAGAGAGATGACAGACAGTGTCACACACATACACACACAGAGGCCAGATTCTAAAGGAAGGACTGATTCCTCCCTATTGACTGATTCAAACTAGGGTTTGGCCCATCTAGCTAGTCAAAGTGGGCAAGGAGGCTCTGCACCCCCCAATCCCCACAGCAGTTTAGGGTAGGGGCCCAAGAGGTTAGCCCCAGAGGCAGACTACCTGGGTCCAAATCCTGGCTGCACCGCTGATGAGCTGTCAGGCCCTTAAGGCCTGAAAGCCTCACTGCCCCTTTTGCAAATTGAAGATAACAGAACCTACTTCCCAAGGGTTTGTAACAGGTCAATTAAATCATGTATGTAATGCTTAGAGCCGTGTCTGGTTATAGTAAGCAGTCTGTAAATATTAGTTGCTGTGATATTATTAATAATATTATTAAAAGCTCCCAACAACCTTCATCAGGAAGCCACAGCGCTGGGCAGAAAAGCACGGCCTGCTTCCTTTCCGCCTTCCTGTACCCCAGACACCCTCAGAGGATGAGTCCCAACCCATCCTCACCAAGACTCACCCTCATTATTTCTTATTCTCACTCAGCAATGCACACACCCTCACATACAAACACTCATCCTACAGGAGGGTGACCAGGTCAGGACAATCACTTGCCCAAGGTCACACAGCAAGACAAGAGCAGAGACGGGGCTTGAAGCAGAGGCAGTGCAAGGACTTCCTTGAGGAGTCTCCCCCACAGGCCCTGCAATCCTCATTTACCAACTCCCCCAACCCCATGGATGTTTTCACAGAATATGCTATGCAAATACAGCTTCCAGCCCCCTTTCAACCAGACGGCTAACCCTAAGGCCCTCCTTCGTAGAAATTCTGGAGCTGCGGCTGAACCCTGGCACCCTGACTTTCAGCCCAGAGCTCGTCCCCGCAGGGGAATCAGCCACAATCACCGGAAGCCATGTTCCTTCTCAGCCATCAACTCGCTGACCCTTCAGTAGCCTTGAAGAGGCAGAGGATTGCCCCCAATAAGGAGATAAGGAGACTCACCCAAGGTCACACAGCAAGGACCAGAGCAGGAACCTTATCTGGAGCAAATTACTGTCCAAGAGGGGTTTGGGGGAGGACTCCCACTTCTGATGGTGGAGGAAGGGCAGAGTCATTGACAGCCCTGTTCTTGGGCTGAATCCCAGGGGCTCAGAAGGTCCAGGGGGTGGCAAGAACCAGGGTCCAGTTCCCCAGAACTTCTGCCCTTCTCCTTCCCCGAGCTGTCCCCGATGGGAGCCCATAGGTGGGGCAGAGAGGGTCCACCAAGCGGAAAGAGTGCAGGCATTGGAGCCTGCAGGTCCCGGGCTGAGAGGAGCTAAGTGAGCCTTCAGCCACTGCAGCCTCACCTCTGGGATGTGGTCCATTTCACAGATGAGGGTATTCTTGGCTAGTTTTCAAGCTATTTTGAGATTTTGATGCTCTCGAGCCATCTTGAGATCTTGGTTTCAGGAGCCTGTAAACTCTCCCCAGATGTCAGCCTGCTCCAACTCCTCCTCTGTACAAATGAGAAGTCTGGGGACCAGAGAGGGGCTGTGCCTGGGGTCTGGAGGGGAAGGGGCAGGTAAGAGTTCGCTGAGCAGTGGATCGGAATGAGGAGATGGGAATAATAGCAGAGGCCTTTGACTGAGTGTCATTTCAGTGCCAGGCACTTTGGATACTATTATCCCCATCGGCTCAGGGATGCAGGGCTGCAGGGAAGGAAAGGTTAAGTCGTTGCCGATGATCACACAGCTAGGAAGGGACAGCTTGGAGATTCAAACCTAGGGCTGTGGTCCGCAATGCAGGAATTAGGGTGAGGCAAGTGAGGTACTCGCCTTGGAGCAAAACTTCTAGGTGGGGGGCTCACAAAAATACCTCACTAGTCAAGATAAATAATATTGTAATGTAATATTTTTAAAAATCAAATAGCAAACTACAGCCCACAGGTGGTCCGCTTTTGCAAATCAAGTTTTGTCAGAACCAGGGCCAGGATTAGTGCGAGGCATGGGTGATAGGGGTGTTTGTGCAAGTGCGGGGTTGGATCCTGTCTTGGTTTAAAATTGTGTTCATGATGGATGTTTTGCATTGATTTCTATTCTTTAAATATTTCATTAAAATGTTATTTTCTTGATTGACTGAGTTTGGGGCATCTCCTTAAATTTTGCACCTAAGACAAGTGCCTCACTCCCCCCGCCCTAGTCCTAGCCCTGCTGTGGCATAAGGGCCATGTACAATAGCAGAACACTTGGCCACAACGCGCCCAGACAGACGGGAGGCCCCTACGGCTGTGGAGGGTACAGCCTCTCACGCCCTAAAGCTCCTCTTCTGACCCAGCCTTTGCACATCTTGGCCCAGGAAGCCGCTGGGGGCTACAGAGCTGCTCCGGGGCACCCAGGGGCTGGGGGGTGAGGCAGCACCCAGTCTAGGAATCGGGAGGCCTTGAGCTACACAACGCCTTCTTCCCTTTTTTCTCTGGGCCTCAGTTGCTCGAATTCTGCAATGGGCACAAACAGCACTGAGACCAGAAGATCAAAGGGACAAGAGTTGTTCAGAGTCACCTTGTCAAGGGTGGTTCCCACCAGCGGCCTCACGGGGAAAAGCCCCAGCACCCGCAGTCTGATCTCAGCCTCCTGCCCAGCACCTGACTTTGGTTAAAGGCGGAGGATACAACAAAACTCAGTAAGCAAGATAAATCATATTTTAATGTAATATTTCTTAGTTCAAATTGGCAAACTATGGCCCCCAGGCCGACCATCAGTTTTTATAAATAAAGTTTCATAGGAACAGACTGCCTGGGCTCCAATCCTGGTTCCTACCTTAG
Organism: Tursiops truncatus; assembly: GCF_011762595.2. Lineage (NCBI taxonomy): Eukaryota > Metazoa > Chordata > Mammalia > Artiodactyla > Delphinidae > Tursiops > Tursiops truncatus. The sequence goes on along the minus strand of NC_047041.1, from coordinate 99,585,558 downwards.
CTGTGTGACCTTGTGCATATTCTCATGCTTTTCTCAGCCTCAGTTTCTTCATCTGTAAGATGGAGAGAAAAACAACCCCTAGGTCATAGGTTCCCCATTAAGGTTAAGTGAGATAGGGCACATAAGTGCTCTGAGCAGCGACTGGCCCTCAGGGATGCTAAATAATAGCAATGACCGTTATTATTTGTTGCTGTTGTCCCAGTATTAGATTTTTTTTTTTCTTCTGGCTGTGCCACTTGGCATGCGGGATCTTAGTTCCCCGACCGGGGATTGAACCCATGGCCCCTGCAGTGGAAGTTCAGAGCCCTAAGCACTGGACCGCCAGGGAATTCCCCATAGTATTAGAAATTTTTAATCAAAGAAGCAGACACTGGGCTTCCCTGGTGGCACAGTAGTTGAGAGTCCGCCTGCCGATGCAGGGGACGCGGGTTCGTGCCCCGGTCCGGGAAGATCCCACATGCTGCGGAGCGGCTGGGCCCGTGAGCCATGGCCGCTGAGCCTGCGCATCCGGAGCCTGTGCTCCGCAACAGGAGAGGCCACAACAGTGAGAGGCCCGCGTACCGCAAAAAAAAAAAAAAAAAAAAAAAAGAAGCGGACACTTCTAGGCAGGAGGGAGCCCTCGCTACTACCCGTGCTAAGAGTCAACGGGAACTTAGTGCTTACCATGGACCAGGGCTGTTCTAGGTACTTTATATCTATTGACTCTTTAAGCCTCGCGATAATTCCTCGATGTATTAGCTAGGGACTAACATTATCCCCGTTTGTCAGTTGAGGAAACCAAGGCACATAACAGTTACATCGCTAGCGGAGACCACACACCCAGTACGTGGTGTAGCTTGGATTCAGATGCGGACAGTCTGACTCCAGAGTCTGGGTCCTTCAACCGGGACGTCACCTGTGCCCCCTCACGTGCAAATTGTCCCAGACACACAAGCACTGACAGCCACAGCTTTCCTTGCTTGTTCTGTCACACTCTGAATTCATGCTGACAGTCGCTGTCACACACACTGACAGTACACCCAAGTCACACACCGCCGAGGCAACCATCATGCGGCGACCCCCCCACAGACTCTCTGTCACAGACCAGGTCCCAAGAAACATCAGGGCTTGCCGGGCCCAACGTCTCTCCCTCGGAATTTTTCCAACAATACAGCCCCTGAAGCCACAGCTGCAGCTAGGAGGAGACCCCGATCCCTTCAACACACGGAAGGATGCCTGAAGCCCAGAACAGGAAGGAAGCAGTCAACACATACAGCAGCGAGGCCGTGGCTGAGCGGTCGAGGCCTCTGCCCGGCCAGTAGTCACTAAGAGCTGTGGCTTTTCTCTCGTCCCACCCTGAGTGCCCGAGCTGCACTCCAGCTTCAGGAAAAGTCTGGGGCATCTTCTGGTTCCCCTTGCTTTCCTCCACTCAGCTGGGGCCCAGGAACCGAGTGGGGAGGTAGAGGAGTCCTCCCACACCTCATCCGGGGCCAGACCCCCGCTTATCTGGGAGCTGAGGCCCTCGCGCCTGCTGCCTGCTTTTACTCCGGATCGTCAACCACCGGCAAGTGTCCAGGCCCAGCACAACGTCCCCCGCTGCCCCCACTGAGGGTCCGATCCAGCCCCAAACTGCGCACAAGCACACACACTCAGGCGCACACACGCAGCACCCCTCTGCTCCCATCTCTTCCCCCTGTCTTCTCTGGAGCCCTCCCCCGCCTTCCCATCTCTCCTTATTTGCTGGAAGAATCCCACCGGGTCTTCACGTGCTCCGAGAGTGAGCGAGGGAGGTGGGTTCTGATCACATGCACCACCTGTGTCGCCACGGCCAGGTCTTGGAGTTGCTCGGAGCCACGGTCGCCTCAGTGAAATGGGGACCGTAAGAGACCTTCCTCCTACAAATGTTCAACAATTAAATTAGGTAATTCAGTTAAGTGCTTAGCACTGTTTCTGGCATGTAGTAACTACTCAGTAAATGAGAGCTTTAATAAAATTGAGTGAAATGCTTTGAAAATTTGGCAATCCCGTATACAAAGCGAGTCTCCCCACTCCTGCCACGTGATCAAGACAAGCGTTAGTAGCGATTTCCCAATGAGAAAATTGAGGCTCCGCGTCTGAATGGTGGAGTGGGAATGAGGACTCAGATCTCTGGATTCCAAAGCCATCCCCTCCCCCTGTGCTGCTGGTAAATCCATTCAAGGCTGGGAAAGTGCATTAAAAGTGACCTGGTGTGGGCACCAGCAAGGGGGGTGTGACGCTGTCTGGCCCGCAGCTCCGAGAAGGCAGAGGCTTCGCTGCCGGCACCTTCCACTCTGGACTCTGGGAGACGTCCAGCAGCCCAACCCAAGCCCGTGTCCTCTCTTTTCAGGTGATGACCGCCCCCGAGGAAGGCCTGTACTGTGACTAGAGGAAGGGGCTGTCCCCCATCGACCCCGCCCAGCCACCATGAATACCTCAGCCCCACCCGCCGTCAGCCCCAACATCACCGTCCTGGCACCGGGAAAGGGTCCCTGGCAAGTGGCCTTCATTGGGATCACCACGGGCCTCCTGTCACTGGCCACGGTGACCGGCAACCTGCTGGTACTCATCTCCTTCAAGGTCAACACGGAGCTCAAGACGGTCAACAACTACTTCCTGCTGAGCCTGGCCTGTGCCGACCTCATCATTGGCACCTTCTCCATGAACCTCTACACCACGTATCTGCTCATGGGCCACTGGGCTCTGGGCACGCTGGCCTGTGACCTCTGGCTGGCCCTGGACTACGTGGCCAGCAACGCCTCGGTCATGAACCTGCTGCTCATCAGTTTTGACCGCTACTTCTCCGTGACCCGGCCCCTGAGCTACCGCGCCAAGCGCACACCCCGCCGGGCGGCCCTGATGATCGGCCTGGCCTGGCTGGTTTCTTTCGTCCTCTGGGCCCCAGCCATCCTCTTCTGGCAGTACCTGGTAGGGGAGCGGACGGTGCTGGCCGGGCAGTGCTATATCCAGTTCCTGTCCCAGCCCATCATCACCTTTGGCACAGCCATGGCTGCCTTCTACCTCCCCGTCACGGTCATGTGCACGCTCTACTGGCGCATCTACCGGGAGACAGAGAACCGGGCCCGGGAGCTGGCGGCCCTGCAGGGCTCCGAGACGCCGGGGAAGGGGGGCGGCAGCAGCAGCAGCTCAGAGAGGTCCCAGCCAGGGGCTGAGGGCTCCCCGGAGACCCCTCCAGGGCGCTGCTGCCGCTGCTGCCGGGCCCCCCGGCTGCTCCAGGCCTACAGCTGGAAAGAGGAGGAGGAGGATGAAGGCTCCATGGAGTCCCTCACGTCCTCGGAGGGTGAGGAGCCCGGCTCTGAGGTGGTGATCAAGATGCCCATGGTGGACCCCGGGGCGCAGGCCCCCCCCAAGCAGCCGCCCCGGAGCTCCCCGAATACGGTCAAGAGGCCGACCCGGAAGGGGCGTGAGCGAGCGGGCAAGGGCCAGAAGCCCCGTGGGAAGGGGCAGCTGGCCAAGCGGAAGACCTTCTCGCTGGTCAAGGAGAAGAAGGCGGCTCGGACCCTGAGCGCCATCCTGCTGGCCTTCATCCTCACCTGGACACCGTACAACATCATGGTGCTGGTGTCCACTTTCTGCAAGGACTGTGTCCCCGAGACCCTGTGGGAGCTGGGCTACTGGCTGTGCTACGTCAACAGCACCATTAACCCCATGTGCTACGCGCTCTGCAACAAGGCCTTCCGGGACACCTTCCGCCTGCTGCTGCTCTGCCGCTGGGACAAGCGTCGCTGGCGCAAGATCCCCAAGCGCCCCGGCTCTGTGCACCGCACCCCCTCCCGCCAATGCTGAGGGCCCCGCGCCTGCGTCCCTCCACCCCAGGCCCCGGTGGAAAGCGGGCAGGCGCTGTGACCTCAGACCCAGGGCCCTGCTCGGGCCCCACCAGCCTTCCCGGGCCCCTAGGTCACCTTCCTGCACAGCCCAGGGAGACCCTGCCAACTTTCCAAATTTTGCTGTTCCCAGGCAGGGAGGGGCACCCGGGGAACTGGTTTTTCTGTTCCCTGCTGGGTGGGAATGGGCCCTTCACCAGGAAGAAGGCCCAGGAGGAGGGTCCGGGCTTTGGCTTCCTTGTTTGTGTTTAGACAGGAAGTCCATCCAGGGCCAGCAGTGCGGGCCAGGAGAAAGGAGATTTAGCTGTGCAGTCATCCTTGGCCCAGGGGCTGGCCTGGATTGAGCGGGAGACGGCACCCCCTGCCAGCAGGGAACTGACACCAACCACTGAGACAGAAGCGTGGCTCAAAGGGAGCATCCCCCGCCCTCCCCGGGGACCCCCTCCCTCCCCAGGCACAGCCCACTCTGCTGGGCCCTAGGCACACTCTCTGGGATTATCCAGCCTCCCTACACATGTCCCCAGAGTGTCCCTAGGTGGGTCACCCCCAAGGCACATGTCCAAGCATCAGCAGGACAATGACACCAGAGGGGACCAGCATGGTTAGTCACCCCGTCCAAGTCCCGAGGCAGCATCAGGACCAGGCGCCAGGTGTCCCAGCTGTCCCACTGTGTCATTTCCCTGGGAGTGAGGGGCAGGGGTGCCTGCTGTCCAGCCCCACACCTATACCCCCTGCCCCAGAGAAACCCTCAGTCCCACCCTCCCTGGCTCACAGACGCCACCTGGAGAGATCTGTTCCATCAGATCTAGCCAGGCCTCCCGCATGCTGCCTGCCTCCGGCCCCACCCCACACCGGCCTGGCCCAGCCAACAGGTTCTCTGCTGTGAGCTCCCCAAGCCGACCCATGCATGGCCTCCCAGCCACCCTTATCTCCAGGCCCAGGTCCCAAATGTTCTTTCCTCCTGACCTCAGCAAGTGCTGAGTCTGTGAATAAAGCCACATAACCAGCGGGCGCTAAGGGGCCTTCTTCCCTGTGTTGGCTCTTTTTTTTTTTTTTTTTTTAATTTGGCCACACCTCGAAGCCTGCGGGATCTTAGTTCCCCACAGGGATGGAACTCATGCCCCCTGCAGTGGAAGCGAGGAGTCCTAACCACTGGACCACCCGGGATTCCCTCTAGGACCTGGTCTGAAGCCAGGGCAGGATGGGGCAGGGAGGGTCCAAGCACCATAAGAAATGGGTCACTGCCCTGAGAGTGGTCTCAGGAGGGGCAGCACAGAGTGGCTGGATCTACTGAAACCTGTGGGCCCAGCACCTAGGGTCCCCGGCTCAGGTGAGTAGGGCTGTAGTGGGCAGAGCTGTCTCCCGGAAGCAAAGTTGCTGAGCGGTTATATTTTACTACAGTGAAAGATGCAAATTAGAGTCAGCAAAGGATGGAGGTGCACAGGCAGCGTCCAGGAGAGACCAGCTGCAAGCTTCTACTGTCCTCTCCCAGGGGAGTTATGGGGACAGCACTTAAATCTCCCAGCAACCATGAGTCACCAGCCAGGAAACACAGTTTCCAGCTGTACGAAGTACTGCCAGCCAGCAAAGCGGAGCCAACACTGGTGTCCAGCGTTTAACGGAGGCTCCTGACCACCCACATAGCTGCCCTTACTTAGTCTCCAGCCCCTCCAGAGGCTAAACTGATACGAAGAGGCCCATGGCCCCCAGATAAGCAGAGACACTCTTACCAGGCAAGATATTCCAAGGGTTTAGGGGCCGTCTCCCAGGAGCCAGGCAGGGGGCAAACCTTTCTTTGGAATGTGTGGCGTTTGGACAACCCGGACCTGCTGAGTTAATCCTTCAGTGCACAGTGCTCCTGTCCAGCAGCATCAGTATCACCTGGGAGCTTATTAGATGTACAAGTTCTCAGGGTCACCCCAGATTTACTGAATCAGAAACTCTAGGGGTGGGTCGGAGCCATCTGTTTCAGCAAGCCGTCCAGGTGATTGTGATGAAGCCTACAGTTTGAGAAATGCTGGCCTAGAGGAATGAGGTCCCAGGTGGGGCTAAACCCTTACAGAGAGAGAGAGTGAAGATTCACCCCACACACAGCTGTCAGGACTCCCAGAACCCTTAGAAAAGGAAGCTTCCGACGCTATGGGCAGGGGCAATCCACTCAGGAGGCGGACAGGACAGCCCAGCCCAGGCCTGCCAGGTGCACTGCACTGTGGAGAATGACTGTAGGACACAAAGCCCATCCCCCTCTCCCAAAGCACAGCTTCCTGGGTTGTCAGATCAAGACCTTGAGAGGGTCCCTCCTTGGCCACCGCTTAGCCCTGAGCCCCCTTTCGTGTTAAATGCCCTGCCCTGTGTTGAAGGCCTTGGTCCTGGGACACGGATGAGGGGTTGCAGGAGAGACTGAGGAAGCCAAGCAGTATTGGGAGAGCGGGGGTGTTGGAATCAGACTGGCTTGACCTCTACTGGAGGCCAGGAGCTGGGGGTGGGGGGAGGCGGTCAAAGCTGGTATTCGGGTGAGGAATGGGGCTAGCAGGTCACGTGCCCCTTGTCCCAGGCACAGGCCCATGCCCCCTCCCCTCAGGCATGTCTCTTACTTTCAGGGTCCTCAGCTCTGAAAGGGGAAGGAGCCCTCCAGGAGCCTTAAGAGGATGAGACAGGCTGTAGGAAAAGCACCTGAGTGACTTTTACCATAGGACCAGGCTGCTCGCAGGTGAAGGCCAGACACCAAGTCCATTTTCAGGCCCACACCTTTCCCTTCTCCTCCAGCCTGGGCTTCTAAAAGAGTCCAGAGTCCCATCTCCCCAGCCCAGGGAGAAGAAACAGGGCTTGGAGAAAGGAATAGGGGTGGGGGAGAGTGTGCAATCCAAGAAGCCTTCCCAGAGATGGCGTCTGTGCCCTGAAAGCCACTGAAGCAAGATTCTGCAGAGCCAGCTGCCAGAGGTTGGAGGAGATGGCTGGAGCCCGACAGGAGAGGATGGCTGGACATGGCATCGTCCACCCCAGACACTGCACCCCCTCCCGCCTTGAGGGAATACTTCTCTGCCCCAGAAACAAGGGCGTTTTGTGCCAGAGCAGGATAGTAGGGAAAGAATGGGGTGGTTTTGTGAATGCCACCTCCTCCGGCCAGGAGCAGACCTAGAGAAGCGGGCGACTTAGGAGTATTTCTCCTCCCGCCGGCCCCCACCCCTCCATTCCCATCGTGTCGCTTTAGCGCCATCTGCAGGCAGTCAAGGGAATAGCCCTGTCAAGAAAGGAGGCCCTTAGAACCGGCCTGGACTGCTTCCCAGAGAATAGGAAGGAAAACAGGACAAATGATAGAGTAGATCGTCTTGGCCACCTCAGCTCCTACCTCCACACTTCAGCAGGAACCCTAGGTCCCCGAAAGATCAGCTCACTTGGCTGATACTACGCTGAGGCAGGCCCTGCCTCCGTCCAGTATGCCAACCTCACCAGACAACTAGGAGATGGATGAGGGGAGACTGGCATCTACGGACAACGCCATATTCTCCTGGGCCTCTCCCAGAACTGGTGCTGACCAAACTGTAAATTCTCCCAGGTAGCTGCTCACCTTTTTTTTTTTTTTTTTTTTTTAATTCTTTTTGGCTGCATTGGGTCTTCATTGCTACGCACGGGTTTTCTCTAGTTGTGGAGAGCGGGGGCTACTCTTCGTTGCGGTGCACAGGCTTCTCATTGCGGTGGCTTCTCTTGTTGTGGACCATGGGCTCTAGGCGCGTGAACTTCAGTAGTTGTGGCGTGCGGGCTCAGTAGTTGTGGCTCTCGGGCTCTAGGGCGCAGGCTCAGTAGTTGTGGCACAGGCATAGTTGCTCCGTGGCATGTGGGATCTTCCCGGACCAGGGCTCGAACCCGTGTCCCCTGCATTGATAGGCGGATTCCCAACCACTGCGCCACCAGGGAAGCCCCCTGCTCACCTTTATAGCACAAAAGCCTTTTGAATGCCAGGCGCCCCACACCAGCCTCCAGCTGTTTGAGGTGATGCCTTTGTTCTTAGCATCTTTGGTGACACACACACACTATGTAACTCCAGGAATCAGACTGTCACACAAAGGAGGCCTGAGAACTGTTCTCACTCTTCCCTCCTGGCCCCTGTACTTCTCCTCATCTTGGTATTTCTGGCCTGACTAGCACTACCATTCATGCAGTGCTCAACCCAGAAATCTGAATATTTCCCAAATTCATTCAGTTTTCTCCATCCCCCCACTCCCCTCTGTCACTATCCTAATGCAGGCCTCTTGCTAATAATCTCTTACTTCAAGGGTGAGCAAATTTTTTCCATAAAAGGCCAGATAGTAAGTATTTGAGGCTCTGTGAGCCAAGAGGCAAAATGAAGGATTTTTTTTTAGGTACTTGTATATTATACAGTCTCTGTCGCAACTCTGCCATTAGGGTCAAAAAGCAGCCATGAACAGCACATAAGTAAACGAACATGACTGTGTTCCAGTAAAACTTGATTTGAATTTCACTGAGATTTGAATTTAATATAGTTTTCCTATGACACAAAATATTACTCTTCTTTTGATTTGCTTTTCAGTTATTTAAAAATGCAAAATCCATTCTTAGCTCACAGGGGATACAGACCCACAGGCCATAGTTTGCCCACCCCTGCCTAAATCGGTCCCACCCCCATCTATTCGCCATGCTTCAGCCAAAGGGCTTTTGCCAACACACAGATCTGACGCTGTCAATTCCTTGCTAACAGCTAGCCAAAAACAGCTTGAGATTTTTTTTGTTTTTTGTTTTTTGTTTTTTGGCTTCGTTGGGTCTTCGTTGCTGCGCATGGGCTTTCTCTAGGTGCGGCCAGCGTGGGCTACTCTTCGTTGCATTGTGCGTGCTTCTCGTTGTGGTGGCTTCTCTTGTTGCGGAGCACGGGCTCTAGGCATGTGGGCTTCAGTAGTTGTGGCACACGGGCTCAGTAGTTGTGGCTCACAGGCTCTAGAGCGCAGGCTCAGTAGTTGTGGCGCACAGGCTTAGTTGTTCCGTGGCATGTGGGATCTTCCCGGAACAGAGCTCGAACCCATGTCCCCTCCATTAGCAGGCGGATTCTTAACCACTGCACCACCAGGGAAGTCCCAACAGCTTGAGATTAAAAACCAAGCTCCGGGCTTCCCTGGTGGCGCAGTGGTTGAGAGTCCGCCTGCCGATGCAGAGGACACGGGTTCGTGCCCCGGTCCGGGAAGATCCCACATGATGCGGAGCTGCTAGGCCCGTGAGCCATGGCCGCTGAGCCTGCGCGTCTGGAGCCTGTGCTCCGCAAAAAAAAAAAAAAAAAAAAAAAAAAAAAAAAAAAAAAAAAAAAAAGCAAGCTCCTTAGCCTCCAACAACCTTCACATTAAGACCTGCTTCCTTCTTCAGCCTCTTCTGTCTGTGACACCTCACCACACAGACCCTACTCCCAGCCTCTGAAATTCTCCTGGTACTCACACAGGCTTCAAGCTCATTCCATGTGTTTACTCCTCTGCTTGGAGTATACTCACCCTAAAAAGGAAAAAGTTCTGTTTCCTTTGCACTCTACTCACAAACCTTCTGACACTAAATATGTGGGGTTTTTTTTCCCACACCAACCAATTCTCCAACATGAGCCGGGGGTGTCCTACGATTCAATTCCAAAAATATCTACCTGAAATTTACATCAGATCCTACAAGTTAAGGACTCAGTCCCACAAGACAGCTCACGCTTCAGACGCCAGTCCCAAGTAGTGAGTCCCAAGGTTACCCACACTTCTCTCTGCTTTGGCTATAAATCAGAGGTTCCGTGATCCCACTTCAGGTTTAATAATTTGCTGTGCTGTTCACAGAACTCAGGGAAACACTTACATTTACCAGTTATATAATAAAGGATATGATAAAGGATACAGATGAAGAGCCAGGTGAAGAGTTACAAAGGGCGAGGTCCAAAGGGTCCCAAGTGTGGGAGCATCTGTATCTGTGGAGTTGGGATACACCACCCTCCCAGCACATGAATGTGTTCACCAACCCAGAAGCTCTCTGAACCCCAAATTTTAGGGATTTTTATGGAGGCTTCACCATGTAGGTGTGATCGATTGTTAATTAACTCAATCTCTAGCCCCTCTCCCCTCCCTGGAGGATGAGGTGTGGGGCTGAAAGTTCCAAGCATCTAATCACGGCTTGGTCTTTCTGATGAGCAGGCCCCTTCCTAGAGCCATCCAGGACTTGTCTAGAGTCACCTCAATAGAACAAAAGACATTCCTCCTTATCACCCAGGAAGCTCTAAGGGATTTAGGAGTTCTGTGTCAGGAACCAGGATCGAAAACCAAATACTAGAACAAAAGATGCTCCTAGGGCTTCCCTGGTGACGCAGTGGTTGAGAGTCCGCCTGCCGATGCAGGGGACACGGGTTCGTGCCCCGGTCCAGGAAGATCCCACATGCCGCGGAGCGGCTGGGCCCGTGAGCCATGGCCGCTGAGCCTGCGCATCCGGAGCCTGTGCTCCACGACGGGAGAGGCCACACAGTGAGAGGCCCGCGTACCGCAAAAAAAAAAAAAAAAAAAAAAAGGTGCTCCTAGCACCCCTATCACTCAGGAAATTACAAGGCAAGAGTCTGGGAGCCAGAGTTTGTGAACTTGGACAAATCGCTTTATTAATCCAATCCCCTCCTCATCTGTAAAAGGCGTATAGTCATGCTGGGCCTGTCGCACATGAAACACTCAGGAAGCACTGGCTTTCTCCCCATGCCTGCAGTGGATGAAAGCGTTTCAGTTTCCCTTTCTCACGCTCCTCTGCCTCTGCCCAGCCAGGTGGCGGGGAGCGGGGGAGGGGGGGTGCGGGGCGGGGGGACACACGTTACACCACAGCCCCTCAGGATCAGTAAAGTACTGGACACATTGTCTGTGACACAGTAGACAATAAATGATCATTAGTATATTATATTTTTCCTTATTATTATATTTTGCCTTAGACGACTGGGAACCAGACAGGAAGCCCATAGGTTTCTCTGACTCCTATTAGCATTCTTCCCCTCTGACATGTGAACAAACTCTCTTTTTGAATCTTTTTATTTTTATTTTTTGGCTGCTCTGGGTCTTTGTTGCGGCACGCGGGCTTCTCTAGTTGTGGCGCGCAGGCTTAGTTGCTCCACGACATGTGGGATCTTAGTTCCCCGACCGGGGATTGAACCCGCATCCCCTGCACTGGAAGGCGGATTGTTAACCACTGGACCACCAGGGAAGGAATATGTATTAGGTCTGTGTCCCCAGTTCCTGACGCAGAGCTTCTTAAAACCCTTGGAATTTCCTGAGCGACAGCGGTGAGAGGAGTGTCTTTGGTTATTCACAATGAGCCCATTTCAACCTTACCTGAGTTTGTGCTAATGAGGGCACTCCAGGGGCGGGGAGCTAGATAGCTTCAGGATGGGGGCTGGTTACCAGAGGAATCCACTATGTGAATAGAGGGCTGGAATTTTCAGCCCCATCACTGACCTCCACGGAGACTGAGTTGATCACTAATGGGCAATGATGTCTTCAATCACGCCTATGCAATGGAAGCTCTGTAAAAGCCACTGAACAGCAGAGTTCAGAGAGCTTCCAGGTCGGTGACACAGCAAGGTGCTGGGAGGGTGACTCGCACAGGGAGGGCATAGGAGCTCCCCACACCTTCCCTCCCCCACACCTTGCCCCGTGCATCTCTTCTGTCTGGCTGTTCCTGAGTTGTATCCTTTCTAATACACTGGTAGTACTAAGTAAAGCACTTTCCTGAGTTGAGTTGTCCTGGTTGTCTCTAGTTGTCCTAAAGAATAACTGGACCTGAGGAGGGAGTTGTGGGAACACTCTGAATTTACAGGACCTGTGACAACCTGGGACCTGCAACTGGCACCTCAAATGGGGACAAGTCTTGGGGGAACAAGCCCTTCACTCGTAGTATCTGTGCTAACTCCTGGCAGCTAGTGTCAGAGTTGAATTGAATGGTAGGACCCCCAGTTAGTGTCCAGAGAATTGGTTGGAGTGAGGGGGAAAAAACAACACATAAACACACACAAACACACGCGCGTGGTGTCAGAAGTGTTGTGTCAAAACAGTTCAGACTATATCACAAATGAGGAAACTGAGGTTAAGATGTTTCATCTGGATAGAGCGAGGAGTCCATCCCCCAGATGACCTTCAAAGCTATGCTCTCCTCCTCTTAACCCTGACTGCCACCCCACCTGGGTAACTCACTCATCAGCGCCGTTGGCATGATCTCTTCAGCCCCAGGGACCTCATTTTCCACTTCACATCAGCCACACCCAGTCCTCAGCTGCCCCCTCTTCCAGAGCTTAACCTCCAGCACCCTCACTCCTGCGCCCTGCCCCCGCCGGGCCCTGTCCTTTTTCTCCCAGTCCTTCAACCCTCTCCCCTGCCATGGCTTTTCCTTGAACCGTGCCCTCTTTCATCCACACCACAAATATCCACGATCCCCCAGCCCCTGGCTTCCACCGCACACTCACCACCCTGGACCAACGCCACCAGCCATCCATCTTCCCTGGTCCTACCCAGGGGCAGTCAAGCACTGCTGGGGAAAAAGTCCTGCCACCTTGCAGATTGGCACCAGAATCAGTGCAGGGTTCCTGACCTCAGCCAATGGGCCTTACGGTGCCGTCTAACCACCCTGGTACTTGTCCTCAGTCAGCTCCCTTGCCTTATTCCCCAAGGTGCTCTCAGCTTTCCCCTTCTCTCCTCATTCTCCTCTCCTCTTTCCCTACCCTCCTTGCTCACAAGTGACCTTGCCTCCTTTGTGTTCATTTAAATGAGCTAACGCTCAAACTCTGTTTAAGAAATCTTGCAGTCACTGCAGCAATTGTTTTACCTCCCACACGTGGGAGGGTAGGCATGTGCCAGTGCCCCCCTTCTGGCTTCACAAAAAACTCCCAGGTATTTATACCTTTTACAAAACAGAGATGTGAATTTCAATATTATTGCCAGGGCAACACATTGTTAAGGAAGACAAGCAACCAGAATTACAAGCTGTTTAAAAGTTAAAGGTTACTTTCACAGGACAAAGCAACAGCCTCTTAAATTCATTGTTTGACAAGACTCCCTTGTTAGAAATAACATTTGCAAGGTTGGTCTTATGATTCAGAAAAGAATCTACTTTTATTTCTGCTGCTTCAGAAGAAGACGGAGGAACATCTTCTCCTTATCATACTGAGATTTTTTTCTTTTCTTTTCTTTTCTTTTTTTTTTTGCTACCCTGTTAAGGGGCCTGGAGTTTTCAAGGCCAAGTGCTGAAATTCCATTAGTTAGCACCAAGAGAAACAAAGTCAGGTCTGAAGCAGACTGTTCACACTGCCTGGCAATCCATCTACATTTCCCTCAGTCGGTGGCCCTACCATTCCACTCCATCAGGGCTGGTCCAACTCCAGTGTGCATGAGTCACCTGGCACTAAAATGCAGATTCAGATTCCGATTCAAGGGGTCTGGGGTAGGGGAGTTGTCTGATGGTGTAGTGGTTAGGATCCCAGGCTTTCACCGCCATGGCCTGGGTTCAATCCCTGGCCAGGGAGCTGAGATCCCACAAGCTGAATGGTGGGCCAAAAAAAAAAAAAAAGGTCGGGGTGGACCTGCGATTCTGCATTTCTAACAAATAGATGATGTACTTAGTCCCAAACAGACACTGTGAATAGTGTCCTGGATATTTATTCATACTTCCTCCCCCTCCTCAAACCTCCGACACTTAGGAGGCCCCAGTCTGAACTCTCAGCTACTGACTGTGTTTCCTGTTTGGCTGAGAAAATCAAAGCAATGTGCGGTGGAATTCCACAAACTCCACCCCCCACCCCATCCCTGCCCCATCTACCCACCAATTCTAAACTTGCTACTCCACCTTCTCTGTGACCAGCTCCCAGTAAAGGCCAGCCCCACCCCATCCCCACACTAGATCCCACCCGCTCTCCGGACCTCAAAGGCATCCATCCAGCAAGGCTCCTCTCTCCAGCATTTCCCCTCTCCACTGAAGCACAAATGCTGTGATTGCACCCATCTTAAATAAATAAATAAAAAGCCTTGTGTTGCATATTTGAAAGTTGCTAAGAAAGTACATCTTAAAAGTCCTCATCACAAGAAAAAAAAACTCTTAACTATGTTTGATGAGAGACGTTAACTAGAGATGAGAGATGATCACTGCCCAATATACACAAAAAATATACACAAAAAATATCAAATTGGTATGTTTTATGTCAATTATATCGCAATTAAAAGATAAAGTAAAAATTAAGCACATATGGTCACCTTATCTTTGATAAAGGAGGCAAGAGAATACAATGGAGAAAAGACAGCCTCTTCAATAAGTGCTGCTGGGAAAACTGGACAGCTACATGTAAAAGAATGAAATTACAACACTCCCTAACACCATACACAAAAATAAACTCAAAATGGATTAAAGACCTAAATGTAAGGCCAGACACTATAAAACTCTTCGAGGAAAACATAGGCAGAACACTCTATGACATAAATCACAGCAGATCCTTTTGGACCCACCTCCTAGAGAAATGGAAATAAAAACAAAAATAAACAAATGGGACCTAATGAAACTTCAAAGCTTTTGCACAGCAAAGGAAACCATAAACAAGATGAAAAGACAACCCTCAGAATGGGAGAAAATATTTGCAAATGAAGCAACTGACAAAGGATTAATCTCCAAAATTTATAACCAGCTCATGCAGCTCAATATCCAAAAAACAAACAACCCAATCCAAAAATGGGCAGAAGACCTAAATAGACATTTCTCCAAAGAAGATATACAGATGGCCAACAAATACGTGAAAGGATGCTCAACATCACTAATCATTAGAGAAATGCAAATCAAAACTACAATGAGATATCATCTCACACCAGTCAGAATGGCCATCATCAAAAAATCTACAAACAAACACACCTGGAGAGGGTGTGGAGTAAAGGGAACCCTCTTGCACTGTTGGTGGGAATGTAAATTGATACAGCCACTGTGGAGAACAGTATGGAGGTTCCTTAAAAAGCTACAAATAGAACTACCATATGACCCAGCAATCCCACTACTGGGCATATACCCTGAGAAAACCATAATTCAAAAAGAGTCATGTACCAAAATGTTCATTGCAGCTCTATTTACAATAGCCCAGAGATGGAAACAACCTAAGTGTCCATCATCGGATGAATGGATAAAGAAGATGTGGCACATATATACAATGGAATATTACTCAGCCATAAAAAGAGACGAAATTGAGCTATTTGTAATGAGGTGGATAGACCTAGAGTCTGTCATACAGAGTGAAGTAAGTCAGAAAGAGAGAGACAAATACCGTATGCTAACACATATATATGGAATTTAAAAAAAAAATGTCATGAAAAACCTAGGGGTGAAACAGGAATAAAGACACAGACTTACTAGAGAATGGACTTGAGGCTATGGGGAGGGGGAAGTGTAAACGGTGACAAAGCGATAAAGAGGCATGGACATATATACACTACCAAACGTAAGGTAGATAGCTAGTGGGAAGCAGCCGCATAGCACAGGGAGATAAGAAAAAAAAAAAAAAAAACTAAAAATAGAACTACCATACGACCCAGCAATCCCACTACTGGGCATATGCCCTGAGAAAGCCATAATTCAAAGAGTCATGGGAGCAGTTCCCCTGAGGTCCCTTACCCTGCTGAGCTCCGCCCCAGCGCCCCTTCCCAGTAAAGTTTTTTGCTTTGTCAGCCATGTGTGTCCTCGGACAATTCATTTCTGAGTGTTACACAAGAGCCCACTCTCGGGCCCTGGAAGAGGTCTTCCTTCCTGCAACAAAATCATTGGATATGAATATTCACCAAACTACCTTTCAATAAAATTTAATATATTAAAAAAAAAAAAAGAGTCATGTACCACAATGTTCATTGCAGCACTATTTACATTAGCCAGGACATGGAAGCAACCTAAGTGTCCATCAACAGATGAAAGGATAAAGAAGATGTGGCACATATATACAATGGAATATTACTCAGCCATAAAAAGAAATGAAATTGAGTTATTTGTAGTGAGGTGGATGGACCTAGAGTCTGTCATACAGAGTGAATTAAGTCAGAAAGAGAAAAACAAATACCGTGTGCTAACACATATATATGGAATCTAAGAAACAAACAAACAAAAATGGTCATGAAGAACCTAGGGGCAAGACAGGAATAAAGACACAGACCTACTAGAGAATGGACTTGAGGATATGGGGAGGGGGAAGGGTAAGATGGGGCAAAGTGAGAGAGTGGCATGGACATATATACACGACCAAATGTAAAATCGATAGCTAGCGGGAAGTAACCGCATGGCACAGGGAGATCAGCTCAGTGCTCTGTGACCACCTAGAGGGCTGGGATAGGGAGGGTGGGAGGAAGGGAGACGTAAGAGGGAGGAGATATGGGGATATATGTATATGTATAACTGATTCTCTTTGTTATAAAGCAGAAACTAACACACCATTGTAAAGCAGTTATACTCCAATAAAGATGTTTAAAAAAATTAAATAGTGAAATGAATATAATAATAATTTTTAAAAGCCTTTGGCCCTCGGGCTTCCCTGGTGGCGCAGTGGTTGAGAGTCCTCCTGCCGATGCAGGGGACACGGGTTCGTGCCCCGGTCCAGGAAGATCCCACATGCTGTGGAGCAGCTGGGCCCGTGAGCCCTGGCCGCTAAGCCTGCACGTCCGGAGCCTGTGCTCCGCAACGGGAGAGGCCACAACAGTGAGAGGCCCGCGTACCGCAAAAAAAAAAAAAGCCTTGGCCGTCTTCTTCCTCCAGCTAGTGCCTCATCTCTCTGTCTTCCTTAACAGCTACACTGTCTAGTCACTGACTCCAAATTCCCTCCTCTGATCCTCCTGAACCCCTTCCAGTTGGCTTCTGCCCTAACCTCAACCCAAACTGCTCTTGTCAAGGTCACCAAAGACCTCACGCTGATCAACACCGTGGCCAAGGCTCTGTCCTCTTACTTGGTCCCCGGAAGCATTTGACGTTTCCTCCTGGCTTTGTCCCGAGGCCACACTCTCCTTCCTACCTCACTGGCCCTCTTTCTCAGCCTGTGTTGCTGGCTCCCCCTCCTCTCTCCCCTCTGAAGGGCTTGACCCTCAGTCCTTGGTCCTCTTCTCTTCCCTTCCTACACTCACTCCCCTGGTCATCTCCTGTCATCTCGTGGCTTTAAATGCCAGCCGTGCGCATGACTGCCAAATCCCCGTCTCCAGCCCAGAACGCCATGAACACCAGAGCAGCAGGTCCAGCTAACATCGTGACACTTCCATTTAGATGTCTGCTAGATCTCAAAACCATCAGGGCCCAAACTGAGCTGCCAGTTCCCTTTTAAATCCCATTTCTCCGGCCATCTTCCCCACCTCAGTAAGTGGCAAATCCAGTCTTCCAGCTCCTCAGGCTGAAAACCTGAAAAGCATCCTTGACTCTTCTATAGCTAGCCCCGCCCCCACCCCAGGCTCACCAGCACCCTTATGTGAGCTAGAAGAGGGCGGCCCTTCAGTGCAGACACAGTACCACATGGTGACTTGTGGGAAGGAGAAGGTGATCCCCCTGCATCCCAGACTCAGGACCACTGCAGGTGGAGCACATTCTGCCCTTCAGCAGTGCCCGCATCCAGACTCTATGCCCAACCGCACTCGCATTGGCAGCGTGTCCCCAGTGGCAGCCTCCCAGGCAGTTCCAGTTAGAAGACAATTGTACTTCCTGCTCCTTGGCGCCCGCTTCCTGCCCATTTTCCAAATCTGGTCCTGCCTCCTCCTGGCAGGTCCGGACAGCCTTTCAATGGGTTCTTTTGCTGCTTAAGAAAACCAGGAACTCTGACAGATACTATCTTGAAACTTTTACCAATACCTCCCACCCTTAACATTAGAAAAATCCGTTTCTCCACCCTCCCCTGGAAGGGCTCTGGAGAAGCCCACCAATGATTTCCTTGTCACCAAACTGCAGGCCACCAGGGACAACTCTGCTCTGACCCTGACCTGGTCTCTTTCTCCGGCCTTCCCATCCCCCCACCCCAGGGCTCTGTTCTCTTCTTTTCCTCCTCCTCCGCGGGTCCCTCTTCCACCGTCCTGTGAATGTTGCCAGTTCTCAGGGCTCCAGCCTCCCCTTTCTGCCCTTCTCACCCCCCACACTCACCACCACATCATTCACACCCACCGTAGGTACCCCCACCTCTACCACTCTGCTGAGCTGTAGACCCTCCTCCGCTGGAAGCCTCCACCTGCAAGTCCAAGGGCACCTAAACCCAGCACATGTGCATGGAGTTGATCACCTTCCCACCCACAGCTGCTTCTCTTCCTGACTCCCCCGCTTAGCTCCATGGCCCCAGCCTGCTCCTCCAGTCTCCTAAGCTAGAAACTCAGGAGTCACCACACAGCAACCTTCTCCCCTCACATCAAGTCTGTCCCTCCTAGGCTATCATGAAATCCTGGAGCTTCTTCTCTCAAAACATCTGTCCAAGCCATCCCCTCCTCTGCAACCCCACAGCCTCTGCCTCTCTCTTCCAAAGCTTCCACCAGCCTCCTAAACGGCACCCTGTCCTGACCACCCTCAGCTTCTTCCAGCAGCCAAGCCAGAGTGAGCTTCCCAGAATTCAGTCCTGACCGTGTCACTCCCTACCAAGCACATCTCAGGGGTTTCCTTTCTCATTCTTATCTGAGCTTCTTATAGACTCTCGTGTTTTATCCCAGACCTTCTGAAACAGAATATTCAGGAGAAAAACCAGGACTTTTCTTTCTAATCATCATCCTTGGGCATAACTAAGCAAGGCAAACGTTGTACTAGCGATTCCCAAACTGCTGTGGGAATCATTTCAGAAAGTTAATTTAAAATAGACTCCCAGGGCTTCCCTGGTGGCGCAGTGGTTGAGAGTCCGCCTGCCGATGCAGGGGACACGGGTTCGTGCCCCGGTCCGGGAAGATCCCACATGCCGCGGAGCGGCTGGGCCCGTGAGCCATGGCCGCTGAGCCTGCGCGTCCGGAGCCTGTGCTCTGCAACGGGAGGGGCCACAACAGTGAGAGGCCCGCGTACCGCAAAAAAAAAAAAAAAAAAAAAAAAAAAGACTCCCAGGCTCACTCTCTTGGAGATTCCAACTCAGTGAATGTTGAATGGGAGAGAGTTTTCCGGAGGATTCTGCATAACCAGGGTGGGAACCACTAATCTAAAAACAGGCAAAGTACAGCTAATTTGAGCATGGCTGTTAAAGCCCTTAGTGCTTCAGCCTGCGGTTGGCTGTCACCACTCTCCCAAGCTAGTGTGGTCCAAAACCACACTCACCATGGCGTCTCAACTGAGTGGCTATACGTAATGCCCCCTCTAGCCGGGTGGCCCTGTCCTCCACGGGCGTCACATGAATGCCTGCTTGTGCCTCAGTCTCAACTCAGACGAAGGCTCCAGGAGGCTTTCCCTGATCTCTCCTTGGTTAAACGCTTTGTCTGTGCTCCACGGGGCCCAGGTTACAGCTGACCCACAGCCTTTACCTCAGAACTGTGATTGTTTGCACATCTGCTTCCACTCCAATCGGTGAAGCCCAGGACAGTGGCAGTCTTTTAGTCCCCTTTATGTCCCAACACATAGCACATTGATTGGTACTAAGAGCAATGGAAAATGTCAGTTCCCTCCCTGACCCGCAGGTAACTGGCTAGAGGCCCTGGGGAAAGACCGAGTCTGGTGGCACGGGGGCTTGACTATGGGGTTAAGGCCTGGGTCTACATGGCAGCTCCACTGCTGTGTCCAAGAGCAGAGGTCCCTTACCCTATAAATAAGGTCCCCACAATCCTCATAGATGTATCACAATGACTCAGAAAGGGAAAAAAAAAGTGAAATCTTATTTAACTGATTATCTCATTTAAACACAAGTGTGCTTAACCCTTAAGAGGTGGTTCCAGTGCTCAGGAGGTCAAGCATGTGGTCCTCTGGAGACTGGAAACCGTATTCAGGCAGGGTCTTGTTCACCCTGAATCTGGAAATGAGGATGGTACCAGGAACAGAGCAGTAACTCAAAAACTGTTTGTTGAGTGAATGAATCGCAGAGGTGCCTTTCTGTGGAAGCCACCTGCCCTTGGCCCTCTGCCCCCATTTCAGGTGAGTCTTGCTGTCAGCTCCGACTGCCCTGGGGAGAGGCATTCTGGCCACTTTCCTCATCTGTGATAATAAGGGTGAGAATTCCTTCGTCATAGGGTAGCTGCAGGGCTGACGAGACAGCATCTATGACTGCACCTGGCTCTATTTCCTTCCGTCCTTAACGTGGGCAGTCAGGGAGAAATACGTAATGGTACAGTTCTTGCAGATGTCAGAGGGCCTGCAAGTTCATGTTCTCACTTGTTTCTCCACAGCACAGAGGTCAGAGTATTACCAGGATTACTCAGCACCGCTGGAAATTTGAATGTCTTCATTTAATTTTTGGTTTATTCATTTTATTTATTTATTTTTTTAAGCCACTACTTTTTTTTTTTTTTTTTTTTTTTTTGGCTGTGTTGGGTCTTCGTTTCTGTGCGAGGGCTTTCTCTAGTTGCGTTGAACAGGGGCCACTCTTCATCGCGGTGCGCGCGTCTCTCACTATCGCAGCCTCTCTTGTTGCGGAAGCACAGGCTCCAGATGCGCAGGCTCAGTAGTTGTGGCTCACGGGCCCAGCTGCTCCGCGTCATGTGGGATCTTCCCAGACCAGGGCTCGAACCCGTGTCCCCTGCATCGGCAGACAGACTCTCAACCACTGCGCCACCAGGGAAGCCCCATTCTAGTTAATAAAAAAGAATATGGGAGGAGTTACTGTTTAACGGACAGTCTCAGTTTGGCGTGATGAAAAAGTTCTGTAGATGGATGGTGGCCATGGTTGCACAACACTGTGAAGTACTTTACGCCACTGAACTGTATGCCCAAAAGTGGTTAAAATGGTAAATTTTATGCTATGTATACTTTACCACAATTTTTTTTAAGTGTTAAGCCCACAGTAAGTTGCAAAACACACAGTCACGATGAGGCTGCATCTGTAGCGACCCCATGATGCAAACTGTGGATCAGAGGGGAGGCCAGGAGGCCGAGGGAGAGGGGGAAAGGGAGGGCTGGAGCTGGGACCCTGGGAAAGGACCAAGGAGGGAAGGGGTGGGGAGCCTCGGGAAGAGGAGAGGCCCAGATTAGACGTGGGCCAGAAGGGGGAGGGGCCGTGAGGAGAGGAAGGCAAATCCCAGGCAGAAGAGAGCTCAGGTCCAACTGGCAGGTTGCAGAGTGTGCCTTCTCAGGAACTGAAGTCTCGGAGTCCATGCCCTGTGCACGCCTTGCCTCACAGCCCTCAGGCCAAGGGTCAGCAGACAAGGACTCGACGTTAATTTGGGGCATCTAATCCTTTTGATCTGTCCCTTACATCAAGACACCCTTAAGATATCCAGTCCCGACCCAAGCCCCATCCTACAGGAACGAGTGTTCTTTTCCCTAAGAGGGCCAAGCTCAACCTGAGGCTGTGAGGCCAACCTAAAACTCATTATGACTGCAAATCCTGTGGCTCTGCCTGCAAAATAAATACAGGATTCCAACGCTTCTTACCACCACCAAAGTCTGGCCTTTGCCCTCAGTTACTGGGAGGTGATATCTAGGCCCCTGGAACGTCCTGCCTGATAGGAGTGTCTTTGTTAGTCTGGGGCCTTCAGACATCAGTCTAATGATGTGATTTATTATTATTTTTTTAATAAATTTATTTATTTTGGCTGCGTCAGGTCTTTGTTGCTGCACGCGGGCTTTCTCTAGTTGCGGTGAGCGTGGGTTACTCTTCATCACGGCTCGCGGTCTTCTCATTGCAGTAGCTTCTCTTGTTGCGGAGCACAGGCTCTAGGCACACGGGCTCTAGAGCTCAGGCTCAGTAGTTGTGGCGCACGGGCTTAGCTGCTCCGCGGCACATGGGATCTTCCTGCACCAGGGCTCGAACCCATGTCCCCTGAATTGGCAGGCAGACTCTTAACCACTGCCACCAGGGAAGTCCCTAGTGATGTGATTTATGATGAGGGCGTTGGGACACGGGGCATCTGGAGGGGCTGGAGACTAAAGCTATTAGCCAGAACCTCCGGGAGGGGCTGGAGAATAAACGTTAGCCACGTGGGCATATGTGATTAAGCCCCAAGAAAAACTCTGGACACCAAAGTCTTAGGCAAGCTTCCCAGCTTGGCCACACTCCGTGGGTTACAGTCAGGAGGTCTGTGACAGGACTCCACTCCACTGGGCAAGGACCATCAGACGCTTCACGCTGGGACCCCTCCCAATCCCAGATGGGTCCTGTGCTTCCGTCCTTGGTTTTTGAATGTGTATCCTTTCTCTATAATAAAATCATAATCTTAGTGCTTTCCTGCATTCTGTGAGCCTCTCTAGCAAATAACCCACTGATGGTCATGGGGACCCAGAACTTGCAGCTGGTGTCTGAAATGAGGGCAGTCTTTTGGGGACCATGCCCTCCAACGGTGCAGTTTGCCAACTGTTTGTTCCCCCCCCACCCCCCCACTACGTGCCTTACTATACCCTTCATCACCTGCCCACCCCTTGCCAACCAGACCTCATCCCTGGGCCTCTCCACCTCGCCCCCACCTCATTCCTCACAAGAGTCAGGTGTGCTCCCACCCAGGGCCCTGGAGAGCTCCTTCCCAGACATCTAGCAAGTTAACTCCCTCCCCTCTTTCAGACCTTTTATTCAAATGTCTCCTCCTTGGTGAGGCCTCCTCTAGCCCTCACCCCAAACTCCCCCCACGCCACACACCTACCTCTTTCCCTGCTCTACCTTTTCCTCTTTGAACACTACCACCGTGTCCACCATACGCTTAATTTTATACATCTTCTTTCTTCTCCATCTCCTCACGAGAATATAAGCCCCAAGGAGACAAGGATCTTTGTACTGTGTTCCTTCCTGTGACCCCAGGCATGTGCTGAGCACACAATAAATTCTTGTTGAATGAAGAACCTGCAGCATCTTTTAGAAGTACCTTTTAGAAAACAGGCCACCCCACTCCCACTTTTTCTCCCAGAAAGGTGAAGTCTGCAAAACAGGAAAAGTGACCACGCTTGGCTGGAGACCACTGCCGAGGAGGTGGTCAGGAAGAGTCAGCAGGAGCTGAGACCTCCGGGCCGGGTGGGAGCCGGGATGCTAGTTCGTCCTGACACCACCTTGCTGTTGTGACCTCGACAGGCCCCTTCCTCCCTGGTCCTGATCACTTGGGGGGGGTCCAGTGGGGGAGAGGGGAAGAAGGGGAGAGAATTTCCTGCCGTTGACAGCGGGTAGAGGGAAGAGGAGGCCATACCAGGTAGGGGTGACTTTTATTTGAAACCAGAAAACACCCTATTTTGGGGTTCATCTGTAACAGTTTAAAAAAAAAAGAAGAGAGAGAGAGAGAAACCAGAACTCAAAGGGCCTGCGGAGGGGAGGGGAAGGGTAGTGGGCCCCGGTCAGGCCAGGTAGGGGAAGCGGAGCAGCAGCCCCTCGTGGGGCTCCAGGTTCAGGTGCTCCAGCTCAAGAGAGGCGCCCTCCTTGCGGCCTGGCTGTGTGCTGAGCAGCAGATCCACACTGGCTGGCAGGCTGGCGCCGGCAGGCAGGCTGGAGGCCCCCAGGCTAGCAGGCTGGCGCACATCCCCGAAGTTGAGCACTATGAGGAAACGCTCGCTCTGGTCCCACTGCCGGATATAGGCGAAGAGGTCGGGCCCTGAGGTGAGCGCGTGGAAATCTCCGTGCAGCAGGGAGCGCTCCTTACCCCGCTGATCACTCAGCCATCGGAACAGGGAGAGGAGGGAGCCAGGGTCTTCGCTCTGGCCCTGCAAACGGTAAAGTGGTAAAGATACAGCAGAAAGGGGTGGAGGGCTCCCCGGGGCGCGAACTCCCACCGGCCACCTGCCCTCACCCCTTGCCGATCAGGCCCTGCCCATCTAAAACCCTTACCTTCACAGTCATGGTAGTGTTTACAGGTCCTGAAGTGTTGGGAAAGCTGGATTCATCCCACAGCATGACCGGGGCCTTCACAGGCTAAGAGGCAGGGAGAACAGGACTTGGAAAGACCTGGGCTGCTCTCCAACTCCTCCTCCCGCTTCCAGCCCCACAGAAGTATAACGTCCCCCACCTCAGGGCCTCACACCCTGTCCCCTAGCCTAGAGGGCGCTTCTCCCGGACAGCCACAAGCTAGCCCCTCACTGCCCGCCGGTCCCTGCTCAGGTGCTTCCATCGGGTTTCCTGTGGCCATTTGATATAAAACCACCCACGTCCCCGCTCTCTAGGCCCCTTACCCTGCTTTCTTGCACATATCAGCACCTGGCATCTTTATCGACATGTGCTTACTATCTAATTTCACCACCTCCAGCTCTTTTGTGCACCGCTGTATTTTTGTTTCCTCCACGCATAGCCTACAGGAATTACTGCATAAAGCTTTGTGGAATAAGTGAATGACAGGTTCTATAAATAGCAGCTTAGGTGTCAACCTCCAACCCTGTGGCTAAAGCTAACCGGGTGCCTTCATGGTCTTACCCCACCAAGGCACTCGCTGCATGTACTTCTCTTACTCATCTGGTTCCCCCACGCAACTCTGAGTTCCTGGAGAGCAGAGCCTGACACGGAGTACCCGCTGCCCAGTGAATGAACGAATTACCGAGTGATGGCTACCATACTGAACTCCTACCAGGAGCCAGGTACTGCATTTTAAAATACGCCCTCAGGGCTTCCCTGGTGACGCAGTGGTTGAGAGTCCGCCTGCTGATGCAGGGGACACGGGTTCGTGCCCCGGTCCGGGAAGATCCCACATGCCGCGGAGCGGCTGGGCCTGTCAGCCATGGCCGCTGAGCCTGCGCGTCCAGAGCCTGTGCTCCGCGACGGGAGAGGCCACAACAGTGAGAGGCCCGCGTACCGCAAAAACAAAACAAAACAAAACAAATAAATAAATAAAAATAAAATACGCCCTCATTCAGTCCTAACTACCCTTATAAAAAAAGTAGTATCACGGCAGTCATGACCAAGAGTCAGAGAAGTGAAATAACCGGTCAAGGCCACACAGCAACTGCCCAGGTGGCTGACTAGCAATCCAACGCAGGTTCCTCCCCAAGTCTCTTGCCCGTCCACTGCCAGCCACAGAACCACCGTGACGGATGAATGCAGCCTCCCCCACTGTGCTGGGCAGGCAGCAAGCGATACCTGTCCAGGAAGGGCAGCTTCCTCTAGGCCAATCTCGTCTCCATAGCTGAAAACTGGGGTCCCTGGCAGGGTGAAGAGCAGCAGCTGGTAGAGTCGGAGGAGCTGAGGTGGCACGAAGGAAGTCAGGAGCCCCGACTGAGACAACTGCAGGAATGGAAGCACTGGTGAGCCCCAAGGCCTGCCTCTGCCTCCACCTTCCAACACTCCTTTCTTCCAAAAGGCCTCCTGCCCCCTCTCCTACCACTGTGGTACTCACACTCCAGCTGCACCAGCGGCTGCCAAAGGCGTCCAAATACTGGGTGACCAGGAAATTTGTATGCTTCCCAGTGAAACTGGAGGTTGACAGGTAAGAGCTGGTCAACAACAGGTCCTTGGTGGAATCGAGCAGGCTGAGGATCTGCTGAAGGTCGGAGGAGTCTGTGCCTGCGATCAAGAGCCTGCACAGAGCAGAGCAGGAGTCAAGGGTAGTACAGGACAAGAAAGGAAGAAGGTTTTCTGGACTAGGACCTCTGCTTCCTGGGGCTAACACTCCGCTGAGGGGTTCCCACAAAGGAGCTGAGTTTGGGGAGCCAGGGTCTGGTACCCACCTATCTTCACTGAAGCTCTTAGTGATATTCTGCCACTCCGCCAAGAGTGAAGACGCATCCTAGAAGGAAAAGAGCAGAGGCAAGAAGCAGGGCACACTACCAGGCCCTGGCGGGTGCTTCTGTTCTCACCCAGGCTCTGCTTCTCGCGTGGAAAGGGTACTCACTGTCAGATTCCCCACATCCCGAACCTGGAACCCATCCACACCAGCCTGCAGCCAAAACCTCAGCGCTTCCTACAGGAGGGAGGCAAAAGAACAGAGGAAAGATATCAACACTCATGCAAGGGCTCAGCCCACACGAGATCTTGCCTACCATGCACTCTCCCGTGGCCTCTGGAGTCACTTGCCGTGAACGGTCTCACTTTCTTGCCTCTATTATAAACCTGGAGGTAGCCTTTAGTTCCCTTCCATTCTAACCTATCATTGATTCTCTTAGTGATATAACGCTTTACTTCTCTACTCCTCCTCATGGTGAATCACAAAGCTTTACCTTTTTTTTTTTTTTTAAGCTTTACGTTTGACCCCTACAGAAAAGACCTGTGAGAAAAGTGTGTTCATGCATGCAGCTTCATGTGACGCTTAGCGGCGTGCGGAATGCTGGTGTACTCATCTGCAGATAAGGAGACCACGCCAGAGACGCAAGGAGGCGCGCCCAAGGCCACAAGCAGAGAGCAGCAGAGATGGGCGCGGAAATGCTAACCAAGATCCCAAGAAGAGTATACTTACTCCTCTCCCAGTTTCCTGGAGCCTGGGGAGGGTGTAAGTAAAACAGCTAGTCAGAGCCAAGACCAAGGATAAAAAAGTGAAATTCAAAGCACAGCCCCAGGGCAGTTTAGCCAAAGATTTGAAAAGAGAAGCCAGCTCTGCAGAACAGGCCCAGGCCTGAAGCCCTGGCATTCATGGGGCACATGACATGGAACCCCACTCCTGCTGCCCCTCTCTTCCTCTTTCTCTCTCTGATCCATGTGCTCTCTCCTCTAGTCTCCATCTTCATCTGAGGCTACAACACCTCATGCCACACCATCTGAAAACATTCCCTTCTCAGTAACTTTTAAAGCGTCTTCCAGCAAGTAGCAAGGAATGACCCGAATGACCCCAAGAGTCAACTGAAATCAGTCAACTGGGACGACAGAATTCTACCTCAGAATCACGGCTGCCAGCAAAGTGTCAGAGTCTGCCTCCATTTTTGTTCTACCCTTTCTGAACTGGTCAGTGTCCTGGAACCCAGGCATTAGGAGCTGGGATGACATTCAAAGCCCCACTCCCAGCCTGCAGGGTACAGAGTTCGAGCCTAGACCTTCAGAGTAGGCAGATTAGAGAGATAAGACTAGTTGGAACATCAAATCCCAGGGCACATTAAAGACCTGTGAACCTTAGCTTCCTCATTTACAGATTAGGGACACTGACAGGGACCTTGTTTGGTTATACAGGCGATTAAAGAAGGTATATAAAGTACTCAGCATACTCCCAGACACATAGGAAGACCCCAGTGCTTACAATTTCAGACTGGGCTCCACTCCAAAACACATCAAATAAGACAAGGGAAACCAGACAGGACAGAATTCCCATAGAGAAAGGGCTTCCTCTCCCAAAAGGAAGAAAATTCACATCTGAGAAATTCCCTTCCTGGCACTGTCACCCTCAGAGTCAGGGAAACAAGGAAAATGAGTGGTCAGAAAAGGAACAAACAAAAATAGGGGTGCAATGTTTGCCTATCCTTCTGCCTGTGGGAGGAGCACGCCTGCTTGGCTCCAAGGAGCAAGGGGCCCCTTGGCTGGCACCGGGCTACGTTTATAGAACTCACTGTGAAAGGACCGAACAGCCCCAGCATCCTGCTCCCACATGCCACAGGCACCAACACACTCACCTTCACTTTGGTGGCCACAGTGTCAATCTGAGTGGAGTGGAACCACAGGTTCTGGCCCTTGTAGTTGGGAGTGAGGTCTAGGATGACCCGGATGCCTAGAACAATGGAGGGGGAGGCAGTTGATAGAAAGACTCTGGGGGGAGGGGAAAGGAGGAAATCAACAAATATAAGTCGGCAGAGTATTTCCTACGTATTGGTACGAAAGCTTAGACTTGAACCCTGGCAAAACTCATTCCTTTGAAACAGAGATATGAGCAAGTGGCAGGGCGGGAGGCGGGGGGAGGGTAGTGTAACAGAGAAGGCTGAGCTTATGAGGCCCTGGGCCCCTCACCCCCAAGGCAAACCCTGTTCAATGTAAGAAAAGATTTTACTTGGATTTTTTTTCAAAAGGATCCACTCTTTTACAAGCTTTAAAACCACTGATTTAGCAAAAACCTACATTTTGCAAATAAGGGCACTGAAGCCCAGAAGTTAAATAACTGCACGTCCAAGTATAGAAAGTCTCTGAACCACCTGACAAGTCCATTTTAGGCTGAAGCCTAACAAACCTCCCGTGTACCTGCCTTAGGAAAACTCTGAGCCACTCAGCAATACACCAGACAGTAAAGCTATCCGGCCTTTCCTCTGGCCAGAAGGCCAAGCCCTTCCTAGCTGCTCGCGAGCTCTAGGACACCCACTCTTTTTCTTGGCCGATTGCAGGAGACTGTCAAAATCTTCCTTGGAGCCGAAAGTGGGGGCGATCTGTTCCAAGTTGGTCCCTGTGAGGTCATCCTTCTGGTTCTGGTGAATTGGGCCCAACACAAAACCTTTTACCTTCAGGGTGCTCAAGTAATCAAGCCGCCCCTTCAGGCCTGAAATGGAGAAGCAGAGTTTAAAGTGACGCCTCCCTGAGGCCCCTGATCGCCCCTATTCTCCCCGAGACGAAGTTGGGGGGGGGGGCGGTTTGGCTGGATCACGAGAGAAGCTGTTGTAAGGAGACTAGAACATTGCTTCAGAAACCGGCAGCGATAGGCTACTGGCGCCGGGAGGGGGGGAAGGGAGCATGCTGAGTCAGCCACCCTCAGGAAAGAGGGAGTGGGGGGCGGTTTCCTTCGAAGAAAGAAGGAGGGGCTACGTCCCGGGGGTCGGTCACCAGTACCAGGAAGGGTGGAGAACCACCTGGGTCAATCTGGGCACAGGGGTCGAAGCCGGTGACCAGTTAAACCAGGGGAACGCGGGGTGGGGGTGGGGGAGCCCCGGACTCACCCACTAGGTCGCCTGCGTCGCGGCCCTGGAAGGCCTGAAGGTCGCCAATGCGGTAGAGGGCGCCCTTGTGCCACCAGCTCATTGCGGGCAGCTCGCGGCAGCGCGGCGCCCGAACGATGATGACCACGGCGCCCGCCAGCATGCCCAGCCAGCCGAGCCAGAAGAGCAGCAGCAGCGCCCAGCGGGTGCGTACCCAGCCAGGCCTGCCTGCCACCTTCAGCAGCTCCTCTTTAGACAGGCCTGTGAACTTGGCCGCGGCCGCCGCGTCCGCCTCGTCGTCGGCCACCTTGATCTTCACCAGACCATTCTTCTCGGTGCCGCCCGCCACGGCCACGGCCACAGCCGCCCCCGACGCCGCGTTCATCGGCTGCTTCTCGGGTTCCAGCTCGTTCAGCTCCACTTCCTTCATGTCCACCTCGGCGTCCTGGCTCATGGTGCCTGCGAAACCGGCAACACGACGCAGCCTGCGGTCAGCTGGTGGCTGGATAGCTGCCCGGACCTCCCGGCCCCACAACAGTCTCCCAGGTTTCCGTGACTCCGCTCAGCTTCCACGACCGCGTCTGCGGCCGGGCGGGCGCGGTCTCTGGGACTGGGCACGGGAGCCCCGCCCCGGCCCGCCCCTTAAAGTGGAACATCCTGGATTGCTCTTCCAGGGACTGAAAGGGTGGGCGGCGGCCGAGGGAATAATATTGGGAACTCGCTTCCGACGGCCGTGTGGTCGAATTCCTCACCTCGAACAGTCTAGCCCTAAGGTTCGGACACAAAGAACGCTGAGCACGGAGCCACCTTTAGGTGGGCAGGGTCTGTGCTTTGTCCTGCCTCAGGTCCCCGCTGGTCCCTCGCGCTGCCGGAAAGTGGGCCAAAGGGGATATCCAGAACTGCGGGGGGGTCCCGAGGCCCTTCTTTGCCCACACCGAAGGTTTGTGACTTCCCTGGACACCACCCTCCATTTGCCCCTGGCCCAGGGCTCAGGCCACCGCCTGGTCTTCCCAACTTCGCATGGCCACTTGTACTCTCAGAGCCAATCAAACTCAACTCAGCCCTTTCCCCCACCAGACCTTGTCTTCTCAGGCCTCTGGGACTTGGCGCTGGACCTCCGATTCCCCGCAGGGCTACTCCCACTCTTTCAAGATATCTTGAATTTAGTTCAATTAATTCATCATGCGGCAACTATTTACTGAGTGCCCACTACAGTACTGTGCTTTATTAACTTTAGTGAATTAACCCTAATCTAGCCTTCCCCATGATATTTTATGATAAATCTGTTTGGACAGCACAGTTGCTGACACTCCCCATCTTACCCTACCCCACCCCCACTTTCTGGCCCCAGGATGTCGGGCAGCTAGGAACCTGACATCCAAAAGAGATGGATGGACAGCCTCGGGGCTGACAACATTCTGGGGCTGGGCCTCAGTTAGAGGCCCCCACCTTCTCCTTACACCAGATCAGAAGATTGCCATGGCCAGAATCTTCCCCTCCTTGCAGGGCCTCCCACACATTAGCCCAATCTCCCCACGGTGCCATGGTTCCCTTACCTCCCTTACCCCTTCACTATGCTAGGCCTTGGAGGCAGCTGGTACTGCAGAGGCCTTGAAAACCACCCAACTTCTCCCCACAGAGGTCCTTGGATTGAGAATGAGACAATTCACAGCAGGGACTGCCGGACATCAACACCATGAGGTGCCAACACTCTCAGGAACTTCTTGTTCCTGCGCACTGCCAGCTGGGTTATTTTCAGAGAGGCGCTGAAGGAAATAAGTTCTTTCTCCCTCTCCCACCTGGGCTGGAAGCCAAGATAGCTGTGTATTTGGAAGAAAGCAGAAGCCAAGATCTGAAGAAATAGAAAAGGTACCAAAGGAGAGCCAAGAGAGTGAAAAGGCTCATCCCGTGCCATTCCCCTTCCTTCTTCGTACCAGAGCCCATCCCCATCCCTCACCCCAGGCAAGCGGGTAGAGGTTGGAGTTCAGACCTGTGCTCAATGATGATAAGGAGTCCAGGGTGCCCTGGGCATGCCAACCAGGGGCTGTGAACAGACTTTATCACCAGCATGAAAGCTCAAAGTTAAGGACTGTGGGGTCAGACACTCTCCTTGAGATAGTCCAACATAACACCCCCATACATACACATAGTATCTTACTCACAGCCCCCCATGGCTCCAGAAAGATGAAACAAATCCCTCCTGCATGCGGTAAATAAGCTAACAACTTACCTTCCCAAGTTTATCACCCACCACACCTGCCACAGGGACCACCCTCCAGCAACATCAGCCTTCAAACACCCGTTAGTCCCACAACACACCCAGCTTTGTCAGGCCTCTGCATCTTTGTACATGCCATTCCCTCTGTGTTCTGCCCTTCCTGTTCTGCCACCCTGCCTCATAAGCTCCAATTCCTTCCAGACCTAGCTCAAATGATAGCTTTTCTCAACTCCCCCGAAAGGATTACTTTCCATCCACTGTGCACCTCTCTCTTCTACAATTCACGTCTCATTTGTTCATTACATTTCCTTGTCTGAGTGTCGGCGCTTCAAGACGAGTGGCAGGGGCCTCGTGCTATTTGTTCATGGACGTGCCTGCTCAGGGGTAGCACACAGTAGGCACTTTGTAAGTGTTTGGTAAACGAGTGGATGAACTATTATCAATCAAACCCAAATTGCTCCCTTCTTAGAAATAATTCAACAGAAGTAGCATGTATTTGAAAAGAAATGTGCACCTCAGTGTTCATAGCAGCACTATTTACAATTGCAAAGATATGGAGGCAACCTAAGTGTCATCAACAGATAAATGGATAAAGAAGACGTCATATATACATATATACACACATATACATGTATACACACATAATGGAATACTACTCAGCCATAAGAAAGAAGGAAATTTTGCCATTTGCAGCAATGTGGAAGGAACTTGGAGGGCATTATGCGACGTGAAATAAGTCAGAAAAAGAAAAATACTGTATGATATCCCTTATATGTGGAATCTAAAATATACAACAAACTAGTAAATATTATACAACAAAAAAGAAGCAGACTCACAGATAGAGAAAACAAACGTGGTTACCAGTGGCGGGAGGGGCAATATAGGGGTGAGGGAGCAGGAGATACAAACTACTGGGTATAAGATTGGCTCCAGGATGTACTATACGACATGGGGAATATAGCCAATATTTTTTAATAGCTGAAATGGAAAGTAACCTTTAAAATTGTATTAAAAATTTTTAATTAAAAAAATAAAATGCAGGGCTTCCCTGGTGGCGCAGTGGTTGAGTCCGCCTGCCGATGCAGAGGACGCGGGTTCGTGCCCCGGTCCGGGAAGATCCCACATGCCGCGGAGCGGCTGGGCCCGTGAGCCATGGCCGCTGAGCCTGCGCGTCCGGAGCCTGCGCTCCGCAACGGGAGAGGCCACAACAGTGAGAGGCCCGCGTACCGCAAAATAAATAAATGAATAAATAAATAATAAAATGCAAAAACAAAAGTAGCATGTGAAGGTAAAGGGATAAAAGTGAAAAGGAATTTAAACAACACTGTATGGTATCAAGATGAAGCTGTTTATGTAGGAAAACAAACCAAAACTTGTAACTGTTCAATCAAATAAAACAAAGAATAAATCTGGGTGAAGGAGAGGACAGAAAAGCAACAGGGCAAGACTGCAGAGAAGAGGACTGAAGGTGACTCGAGATCCTCAGATCCTACAATGCATGTTGCTAAATATAAAACTTAGTATTTACTATAGAATTCAAAGTATATAATGTGTTCAAGAAGAATTTAGCCTTCAAGAAAAGGCTGGGACAAAGCAAGGAAAAAAGCAGTTCAAGAGTCCAGAGGCCAATAAGGACGAAATAATGAGGCCACAAGCCTTCAGGACTTTACACTCACTCAGAAGATGGGGGTGGGGCCCTGAAGTTCAGAGGGCCAAGTGCACAGAGAAAGTTCCTTTCTAATCCCCTGTTGAAAAAATTCATGTCACCTGTTTCCCAACAAGTGAGGATTACTTGATCTTAGCCAAAAGATATGGAAGTTTTTTCCCCCTCAGTGTGTTAAAAAAAAAATTCCAAAGACAGAGCAAAGATGGGAGGATAGTTAGAAACTTAGGAGACTGTCCAACAGACACGGCAACGCTGCCAAAGCTGAAGACATAATTCCAAAACACCCAGAAAAAAAGCATTCAGGCTCTGCCTCTAAACTACCCATCAGCCTTGAGTTTAGCCATTTGAAAAATGGATGACGGCTGAAGTTAAGGAACCAAGCATTTGGAAGCCAAAGTGCAGCTGAGATGAAAGCAGAGGAGGAGGCTGACCCCAACCACAGGGGCCCACTTGGCCGCTGTTATTAGAAGAAGCGATGTTGAAATATTACTTTACTACAAATCCTGCAGAAGGGGCACTGGCTGCTGAAGAGAACTGTCAGAGCTGTCTTAGTGAAGGGTGAGGAACGTGAGGGGGAATAAAAGCCAGAAAGAGTAAAGGAAACGCCAACCAAAGCCTTCTCTTAGAAGAAGAGAAATGAAAACATCTGAAAAGTATCATACTCACAATGGACAAATGAATAACACTGCAGCAAGCCATTCTCTCTAATGCAACCAAGTATTAAAAGAGAAACACCAGAGATACAGCAGATCAAGTTATGGAAGAGTTAGAGAAGTACTTTTAACATATTACCCTTGGATAGATGACATCATATATTCAATTGATCAGGACTTCCCTGATCAGTTTCTTAACCACTGGTGGCGCAGTGGTTAAGAATCTGCCTGACAATGCAGGGGACACAGGTTCCAGCCGTGGTCCAGGAAGATCCCACATGCCGTGGAGCAACTAAGCCCGGCACCACAACTACTGAGCCTGCGCTCTAGAGCCCACGAGCCACGACTACTGAAGCCCGCGCTCCTAGAGCCCGTACTCCGCAACAAGAGAAGCCACCACAATGAGAAGCCCGTGCACCGCAACAAAGAGTAGCCCCCACCCGCCGCAACTAGAGAAAGCCCACACGCAGCAACAAAGACCCAACGCAGCCAAAAAACAAACAAAAAAACAAATTCAACTTTAAAAAAAAAAAAATCTCAACTTTAAAAACAAAAGATATTCAACTGATCAGAGACAGAATACTGATCTCATCAAAAGGCTAATTGGTAATAAGAGATTAAATGATTCCTTAAACGATCACCAAAGTACTCCAATGTCAGCTCCTTCTGCAGTTCTAGTCACGCAATACTGTTGGGTATTGTCATCTTCCCCATCTCCACTGCTCCTCAAAACTTTCTATCATCACATTCTTTAGAAGAAAGTCACTAAGTGTAGCCACACTCAAGAGGTATGAGGTTAAGCTCTGCCTCCCAGAGCTGGGAGTATCTTCATAAATTATTTGGGATTTTTCTGTATGGAAGATTTGTCTCTTTTCCCTTATTTATTTATTTATCTATTCATTTATTTATATCAGTATAAGTCAACATATGTATGTATTCTTGGATACTTATTTTATACTTTGGGTTAGAATCCAACACTATATTGCTTTGCTGCTCAAATTATTCCAGCTTTGGCCACTGTGAGCTCTTTCAGTCTGGCCACTGTGTCCTTTTAATACATTCCCCCCTCCCCCCCCCCCCCGCCCTTTTTGTAACACTACTCTGCTTTCTGGCACTGCAAGATGCTCCAGGTTCATCTTGTATATTCTCTAGGGCCCCAGCCCTAGAATCAGCCATTTCTCCAAGGAGCCCTGGTCCCTTTTATTGGAGAATGGTATTAGAAATCAAGATATGGGCACTCAGGTGTCTTTTTTTTTTGTTAATAAATTTATTTGTTTATTGGCTGTGTTGGGTCTTCGTTGCTGCACACGGGCTTTCTCTAGTTGCGGTGAGCGGGGGCTACTCTTCGTTGCGGTGTGCGGGCTTCTCATTGGGTGGCTTCCCCTATTGCAGAGCACAGGCTCTAGGCACGCGGGCTTCAGTAGTTGTGAAACGTGGGCTCAGTAGTTGTGGCTCGCGGTCTCCAGAGCGCAGGTTCAGTAGCTGTGTTGCCCGGGCTTAGTTGCTCCGCAGCATGTGGGATGTTCCGGGACCAGGGCTCAAACCGTATCCCCTGCATTGCAGGCAGATTCTTAACCACTGCGCCACCACGGAAGTCCCTCAGGTGTCCTTTGATGAACAAAAGTTATCCATCAAAAATATATCAGTCTCGGTAATCCGCCTGCCAATGCAGAGGACACGGGTTCGAGCCCTGGTCCCAGAAGATCCCACATGCCACGAAGCAACTAAGTTTGTGCGCCACAACTACTGAGCCTGCACTCTAGAGCCTGCGAGCCACAACTGCTGAGCCCACAAGACACAACTACCAAAGCCCACACACCTAGAGCCCGTGATCCACAACAAGAGAGGCCACTACAATGAGAAGCCCCTGCACCGCAACGAAGAGTAGCCCCCACTCGCCACAACCAGAGAAAGCCCATGTGTAGCAACGAAGACCCAACACAGCCAAAAATAAATCAATAAAATAAAATAAATTTAAAAATATATATATATATCAGTCTCGGGACTTCCCTGGTGATCCAGTGGTTAAGACTCCACATTCCCAATGCAAGGGGCCCAGGTTCGATCCCTGCTCAGTGAACTAGATCCTGCGTGCCACAACTAAAGATCCTGCATGCTGCAACTAAAGATCCCACATGCCACAACTAAAAGATCCCACATGCCACAACTAAAGATCCCACATGCCGCAACTAAAGATCCCGCATGCCGCAACTAAAAGATCCCACATGCCACAACTAAGACCCGGAGCAGCCAAATAAATAAATAAATAAAATATTAAAAAAGCAAATAAATAAAGGGCCTGTATTATTTAATATATATGTATATATTAAATATATATATATCAGTTATATATTTATATATTATTAAATATACACATGTATATCAGTCTTGGGAATTCCCTGGCAGTCCAGTGGTTAGGACTCTGCACTTTCACTGCTGATGGCGTGAGTGCGATCCCTAGTCAAGGAACTAAGACCCCACAAGATACGTGGCGCAGCCAAAAAAAATTTTTTTCTTTAAATATATATATATATATATCTCTCTCTCAGTCTTTTCTTGTATACTCTGGTTTTGGGGGTTTTTAGTGTCCTATTTTTTTTTTCAACATCTTTATTGGAGTAAATTGCTTTACATTGTTGTGTTAGTTTCTGCTGTATAACCAAGTGAATCAGCTATAAGTATACTTATATCCCCATATCCCCATATCCTCTCCCTCTTGCATCTCCCTCCCACCCTCCCTACCCCACCCCTCTAGGCGGTCACAAAGCACCGAGCTGATCTCCCTGTGCTATGCGGCTGCTTCCCACTAGCCATATTACATTTGGTAGTGTATATATATCAATGCCACACTCTCACTTCATCCCAGCTTGCCCCCTCCCCTTGTTCTTAAGTCCATTCTCTACATCTGCGTCTTTATTCCTGTCCTCCCCCTAGGTTCTTCAGAACCATTTTTTTTTTTTAGATTCCATATATATGTGTTAGCATACGGTATTTGTTTTTCTCCTTCTGACTTACTTCACTCTGTATGACAGATTCTAGGTCCAGCCACCTCACTACAAATAACTCAATTTTGTTTCTTTTTATGGATGAGTAATATTCTATTGTATATATGTGCCACATCTTCTTTATCCATTCATCTGTCGACGGACTTTAATGTCCTATTTTTTAAATCTTTCCTTACTTCAAGGCCTGAAAGATACTCATCTATATTTTCTACACAAAAAAAGGAAGGTTTTATTTTTGACATTGCAATCCTTAATCAATCTTTAGTTTATGTTTACTTATGGCATAAGGTAGAGAGCCTATCTAATTTTTTTTCCACATGGGTAACTGTAACACAATTAAAATACATATATATATTCGGTCTTTGTCCCTAGTTCCTGACAGAGAGCTCCTAACTCCCTTAGAATCTCGTGGGTGATAGGAATGTCTTTTGTTTTAATGAGGCCACTCTTGGTGGACTTCTAGAAAACTTGAAGATGGGGGCTGGTTATCAGAAAGTCATGATTGGAAGGTTGGAAGGTTCCCCCCAACCTCTGGGAAGGGGAGAGGGGCTAGAGACTGGGTTAATCACCAATGGCAATGATTTAATCACTCATACCTACATAATGAAACCTCCATTAAAAACCCCTAAATGATAGGGTTCACAGTTTCCGAGTTGGTGAACACATCAGGGTGCGGGTAAGGCGGCACAAACACCCCCACTCCTTGCCCTATGCATTCTTCCATTTGGCTGTTCCTGAGTTGCATCCTTTATAATAAACTGATAATAGTAAAACGCTGTACACGTCCTCAGTCCCTCAAGGGCCCCATTTATTCTCAAATCTACTAAAGGACCCCCAGATCTTTGTTCATCTTTAGTTAGTTCTATATTTCTACTTATTCAAAATTAATCTTATCTTGCCATTCCCACAATCCCCTATAGCCTCTCCTCCTCAATCCCCCTGCTCAATATCACAGTTCAGTGAGTGACACTGGCATTCTTCCAGTTTTCTAGGCCAGAAGCACTTGGGCAATTTTCTTAGCTCTTACATCTCCCTATCCTCCTTGTCCAGCTAGATGCTGGCATAAACTCTGTAGCCTGGTTAATATAATTACAGTATCTCCACTTAAAGAAAAACAGAAACTTCTCCTGCCTGCTATCACACAGTTCTCTAAACAAGTTGGAAATGGTTCCAAGTCTCCATCCAGACTTAAAATGTGCCAGCTCTTTTTTTTTTTTTTTTTTTTTTGCGGTACGCGGGCCTCTCACTGTTGTGGCCTCTCCCGTTGCGGAGCACAGGCTCCGGACGCGCAGGCTCAGCGGCCATGGCTCACGGACCCAGCAGCTCCGCGGCATGTGGGATCTTCCCGGACTGGGGCACGAACCCGTGTCCCCTGCATCGGCAGGCGGACTCTCAACCACTGCGCCACCAGGGAAGCCCCAAAATGTGCCAGTTCTTGATCCTGCATTCAGTATTTCAAATCCTGTCTTATAAATGTATTTATACAAATATATTTGTATTTAATATAAGACAATGTATTAATATATTTGCATAAGCAAATGTATTAATAAACGAAGCTCTCAAGCACTTTTGATTTTCACAGGCATTCAAAATGGCTAAATGTTACCAGAGCCCTAAAGACACATAATGAGATGTTGGGATCTTAGATTTCAATATGCACTTCCTGAACAGAAACTCTTCCTTCATTCCCTCAAGGCAAGTGACTCGGTATTTGAATAGCTCCACCCACATCTGCCCCTGCTCCTGCCTGTGCTCCCTTTTGGGTCAATTATAGGAAAAATCCTCTTAGGGCTCCATGCAGGGAAATAGATGCCTGACTACCTTTTTCAAAAAAAATTTTATATTCAGTAAGGTGAAAAGGGGGTATATAGTGTTGAGAAGTAGACATTTAGGGACAAGAATGGAATATAACAGAAACCTGAATTTGAAATAACCACTCACTCTGGACCTAAAGTGGTTAATTTCAACAACTCTCTGTAAAATAATTTGGACTACAGATAAACTAAAGACAAATTAAAAAAAAAAAAGTAAAATACATCACTAAGAAGGGAAACCCTCTTTTCTATTTCAAAATAGAAACTGTTACACTAATGAAATGCTAACTAGAATGTAACCAATCTGAGAAAGGAAATAAACTTTTTCCTTACAATCAGTGATTACCACAGCCTGATTTTCACAGCTTCTTTTGAACCATTATAAGTCCCCAATAACACATGTTCCCAGAGGTGCTGCAATACCAGGCTGTGATACTGCGATATAAGAAATATGTATTTGGGACTTCCCGGGTGGTCCAGTGGTTATGACTCCGCACTTCCCCTGCAGGGAGCACGGGTTCAATCCCCTAGCCAGGGAACTAAGAACCCATATGCGGTGCAGCCAACAGAAGGAAGGAAGGAATTTGGTCTTCATTCCACTTTCCTGGAACAAGAGCTTCTAAAACCTTTGGAATCTCTAGAGTAAAGAGTGTCATTTTGTATGTTAACAAGGTGACCTGGGTGGGGGTGGGTGGGTTCCAGGATGAAGACTTGTTGCCAGAAGAACCTGAGTAATTAGGAGTTTGGAACTTTCAGCGCCACCCCTCGGCCTCCAGAGGGAGAGGAGCTGAAGCCTGAGTAATCACCAATGGCCAGTGATCATGCCTATCTAATGGAAACACCATACAAATCCTAATCAACAGGGTTTGGAGAGCTTCCAGGCTGATGAACACATCCATTTGCCAAGCAGATGTCACACCTCAAGTCCACAGGGTCATAAGACTCTGCACTTGGAACCTCACCCTATGTACCTCTTCATCTGGCTGTTCATTTGTATGCTTTATAATATCCTTTATAATGAACTGATAATAGTATGTAAAGTATTTCCCTGAGTTCTATGAGCTGTTATAGCAAATTCAAACCTGAGGAGGGGGTTGTGGGAACCCCTAATCTTTAGCCAACTCAAAAGTGTGGGTAACTTGCAGATCCACTACTTGAGATTGTTGTGTGAAGTGGGGAACAGTCTGTGAGACTGAGCCCTTACTTAACCTGTGGGGTCTGTGCAACCCCAGGTAGTTTTAGAACTGAATGAAATTGTAGGACATCCAGTTGGTGTCCCCACAGCATTGGAGAATTGCTTGGTGGAAAACCCACACATTAAGTGTCAGAAGTACTCTGTGCAGAAAACATCATGGTAGTTAGCAGTAAACAGGCCATTAAAGCAGATTCTTCTCACAGACCCTCGCACTCAAATCTGGAAATGTTATTTAAGGAAGCTTTTTTCTTACTCATTTCACTCAACAGAAAAGGTACAAAATATCTACGGAAATGTAGACATTTAGAGAGATATTTTTAAATAGCAGAAATCTAGATTCTGGTTATCACACTTCCATGAAAAGAGTAAATGATCTCAAACAAAAATTTGTACTATTGGGCTTCCCTGGTGGCGCAGTGGTTGAGAGTCCGCCTGCCGATGCAAGGCACGCGGGTTCGTGCCCCGGTCCGGGAAGATCCCACATGCCGCGGAGCGGCTGGGCACGTGAGCCATGGCCGCTGAGCCTGAGCGTCCGGAGCCTGTGCTCCGCAGCGGGAGAGGCCACAACGGTGAGAGGCCCGCGTACCGCAAAAAAAAAAAAAAAGAAAGAAAAAAATTTGTACAGTTAAAGGTGCTAACTAGAGACAAAATTAAAACTCAAAAGTCTAAGAAAAATGGGTCTTATAGCAAGTTTGGAAAGGGGAGTCCTTTTTCATCCTCAAATTAGAAAGCAGCATTAGAACTGAGTTACCATAGAGCAAGTTTCTTTTTTTTTTTTTAACACTAAAGAGGCGTTTAATTATGTAGCGTTATTTCTAAGTACAAAGACTTTCCCAATCACATCACTTAGAGATCATTTTCTCCACTGCTCTGTTTGGCCGCCAGTCTCTTGTCTCTCTCCTCAGCAATGGTAAGGTGGACACCCTTTCCACGAGGAAGAGAGATCCATGGTTTTTCGCCTTTGCCAATAACGAAAATGTTGGAGAGCTGGGTGGCAAAGCTATTGCCGTTGGCATCTTTCACATGAACTACATCAAAAGCACCAGGATGTCTCTCCCGGTTAGTGATCACACCAATTCTTCCCAGGTTAGCACCTCCAGTCACCATGCACAGGTTACCAGTGTCAAATTTGATGAAATCAGTAATCTTGCCAGTCTCCAAATCAATCTGAATGGTGTCATTCACCTTGATGAGGGGATCAGGGTAGCGGATGGTGCGAGCATCATGGGTCACCAGATGAGGGATTCCTTTTGTCCCCACAAAGATCTTTCTCACTTTGCATAACTTATACTCGGCCTCCTCAGGTGTAATACGATGAACAGCAAAGCGACCCTTGGTGTCATAGATCAGACGAAAATTCTCTCCAGTCTTGTCAATGCTGATGACATCCATAAAACCAACAGGGTAGGTTATATCAGTGCGGACCTTGCCATCAATCTTAATGAAACGCTGCATGCAGATCTTCTTTACTTCATCTCCTGTTAGGGCATATTTAAGTCTGTTCCTTAGGAAAATAATTAGGGGGAGACATTCCCTCAGCTTGTGGGGACTGGTAGATGGACGAGGAGCAAACACACCAGTCAGTTTATCCAGCATCCAATGCTTTGGAGCTGCTACGCGCTTCAGGTGCTTTTTGGGACCACGAGCCATGGCTGCGCTAGGCACGGAAAGAGTGAGCAAGTTTCTTTAAAACAGTAATATCAATAATTTACAAAACACTTGTATAGGTAACTAAAATTTGATTTGGGGAATAAAACTGATACCTAAATGTTTTTCTTACTTATAGAAAATAAAATTCTGTATAGAAAAATCAAACTGAATCTAGACAAATTATTAGAATAAGAGTTCAATAAAATACTAGACATAAAATAATATACAAAACCAATTCTGTTCTGTACACCAGTAGCAAACAACTAGAAAATGTCTTTTTTTTTAAAGTTGCCATATATACTAGCAATGAAAACTAAGAGCTAAGATAAAAATCTAACAGTAAATAGATAACTTCTTTATGAAGGAAAAGATAATATCCTACAGAAACTCATTCACACAAAAAACACTGAGTACCTAGTATGTGCCAGGCACTTTTCTATGAGCTGGGGTGGTAGCGAGGAAAGAGACCCTGCTTTCATGAAGCTTAATTCCACTGAGTGAAAGAAAGACAATTAAAAAATACTCAACCATACACACGTATGTCAAATGATTACAAGTGCTTTGAAAAGATAGAGGAGGGTGAGAAGGAGACTACTTTATTCAAGGAAATCATCTCTGATGAGGTGACATTTGAGCAAAGACCCAAGGAGGTAAAGGAACAAAGGAGCTTTCTAAAAGAAAGTTTTCTAGGTGAGGGAATAATAGCAAGTGTAAAGACCAAAAGGAGAAGTGTCACATATTCATGAATAGAAAGATTCGATGTCATAAAGAAATTAATGCTCCCTGATGAAATAAAATTAAGTCAAGATAAGAAAAATTTAACATAAAGTTTTTCTCTGCAGTTTGAGCCACTCCACTGCCCTTTCAGTGTGCATTGTGCATCTGCATTATGCGTTAACTAGATCCCCTTAGAACACACAGCAATGCCTGCTTGCAAAAAGAAACAGCAAACAAACAAACAAAGCAATTTCCTCCTGGCACCAGGAAGGTAACTCCTCAGAAGATAAGATAACATTCCTTTCTCAATTCTGTAAGGGGTCACAATAACTCACAGCTCGCCTTGTTGGACTATGTTACTTTGATTTATGACCCTTTGTCTCAAAAACTTATAAAACTGTGCTTTGACCTCTAACAGAGGAATAGTCCTCAGAGCTTTCTGAAAGACTGTCTCCTGGGTTATAATCCTCAGGTTGGCTTAAATAAAAATTTCCAGTTCTTTCTTAGGTTGACTATTGGTTAATTTTTTCATTGACATCCCTGAACAATCTGTCTATCCACTGCAATTCCAATACAAATCTGAATATCTATTCTTGGGAACTTTATGATTCTATAACACGTGTAAGAGAAAAGGGCCAAAAACAGTAAAGATATTTTTTTTAAAAAGTAATATTTTTGAAGACAAATCCTACCATATACCAAGCATGTTATATTCTTAAGTAATAATAATAGCATGCTAAAGTAATAATAATAGCATGCTATAGCCACAGGGATGGACAAACGGACCAATAGAACAGAATATGAAATCTAAAAGAAACTCATGCATATTTGAAACCTTAATATATGCAGAGATAATATTACAATCACTGGAGGAAGGAATAGCTATTCACCAAATGGTGCTGAAAAAAATAAAATTAGGTCATTATTTAAAAGTAAACACAATAATATATTCCAAGTGATTAAAAGACCTAAGTATGAAAAGCAAATATTTAAAATTTTTAGAAAAAAAATTAGAATATCTTTCTGACTTCAAGGTAAGGAAGGAGTTCTTAAACAAGACACAAAAGCACAAAACATTAAGAAAAGAACTGATAAATTCTGCAAGAAAAATCTGTGCATCACGAGACCATAACAAACAGAAAAGACAAGCCACAAACGGGAGAAGACATAGTATCTGAAACTAATCAAACAACAGAGTCTTGCATAAAACATATAACTCACTGAAAACCAGTAAGGAAAAGGCCAACAACCTGGTAGGAAAAAAAAAAATTTACAGACTACGAACAGTCATTTCACAAAATTGGCTACACCAAAGAATGGCCAGTGAACTCTTGACACATTACATAACCTTAGTAGTAACCAAGAAAATGCAAATTAAAATCACAACAAAATATAATTTTATGTCCATCAGATTGGCAATATTAAAACATCTGACTGAACCAAGTGATGACAAGAACATGAAATTGCATAAGTGACAACATTAACTGGTACAATCTCTCTAGGTGAGCAATTTGCAAAAGCCTGTAGAATTGAAAATACTCATAGCTATTACCCAGAAATGACATTCCTGGATTCATAACCCAGAGAAACTCTCATCCACATGCACAAAGCAATATACAAAGGATTTCACTGCAGCACTGGCTAAGTAGTAAAAACTTGGAAATCTTAAAAAGGGTTTATCACTAGGGGACAAAATAATTTGTAGAAAACGTCTAATTAGAGTACTATAACTAAATCTTAAAGAGCTAGGGCACAAAAAGACAGAAAAAATGCATCAAAACTGTAATGTTAAAGAAAAAGGGGGAAATAGCAGGTTTCACCTTAAAATTTTTTTCCAAAAACTAAATGATACACAGAACACCCGCAGTCTGCATTTTCTTTTTAATAAATTTATTTATTTATTTATTTATTTTTGGCTGTGTTGGGT
The DNA here is from genome assembly GCF_011762595.2 of Tursiops truncatus. Lineage (NCBI taxonomy): Eukaryota > Metazoa > Chordata > Mammalia > Artiodactyla > Delphinidae > Tursiops > Tursiops truncatus. Next base: position 99,542,067 of record NC_047041.1, on the reverse strand, counting down.
CTTCGTTGCTGTGCGGCCTTTCTCTAGCTGTGGCAAGAGGGGGCTACTCTTTGTTGCAGTGCGTGGGCTTCGCAGTGCGTGGGCTTCTCATTGCGGTGCCTTCTCTTATTGCGAAGCACGGGTCTCTAGGCGTGTGGGTTTCAGCAGTTGTTGCACACAGGCTCAGTAGTTGTGGCTCACGGGCTCTAGAGCGCAGGCTCAGAGTTGCGGTGCACGGGCTTAGTTGCTCCGTGGCATGCGGGATCTTCCTGGACCAGGGCTCAAACCCGTGTCCCTTGCACTGGCAGGCAGATTCTTAACCACTGTGCCACCAGGGAAGTCCAACAGTCTGCACTTTAATTGACATCTATCCCAAAAGGGAGAACCACACCATTCATGGAGGAACTGAGACAGCAGACTGATTTGTGGAATGGAAGGAACAAGCCTCTGGTTCATCTCCCTGTTCCAAAATTCCACTTAATAAGGTATCCTCAGGGCTTCCCTGGTGGTGTATTGGTTAAGAATCTGCCTGCCAACACAGGGGACACGGGTTCGAGCCCTGGTTTGGGAAGATCCCACATGCCACAGAGCAACTAAGCCCATGTGCCATAACTACTGAGCCTGCGCTCTAAAGCCCACGAGCCACAACTACTGAAGCCCGGGCGCCTAGAGCCCGTGCTCCACAACAAAAGAAGACACTGCAATGAGGAGCCCACGCACCGCAATGAAGAGTAGCCCTCGCTCGCCGCAACTAGAGAAAGCCCGCGCACAGCAACGAACACCCAACCTAGCCAAAAATAAAATAAATATAATAAATTATTTTTTTAATAAAATAAAATAAATAAAGTATCCTCAGGTAGAGGATTTATGAGATGTTAAATGATAAGAACAGATACTAACCTTGATCTTGGGCCAAAAACCAAAGAAACAACCTATAATTAAGATTCCCTAACCAACAAGGACCTACTGTATAGCACAGGAAACTATATTCAATATTTCGTAATAACCTATAAGGGAAAAAATCTGAAAAGAATGTATCTATGCATATGTGTGTGTGTGATATGTGTGTGTGTGTATATATATATATATATATATAGGTGTGTGTGTGTATACATGTAGCTGAATCACTGTGCTGTACACCTGAAACTGACACAACATTGTAAATCAACTACACTTCAATTAAAAAAGAGAAAAGTTCTCATCAGGCTTTGCTTCCCAAACTTTCATGCAAGGCCATAGAAGCAGCCTTAAAGTTGTTCCTTTTAAAATTCCACATATTTGGCTCTTCCAAAAACCAGTCTAATCCTTCCCTGGGAGAGCTTCCCACTGTCACACTCCTCCACGGTTCAGGAAATAAGGAAATTCTGTTCTCAGATTGAATTTTTGCCCTACAGGTGAACATCCTATCCTGCTCCTTGCAGAGCACTGCTCATTTGCTTATTCCTACTCCTCTACTAGTAGAGGCAGTGCCTCTTGCTGCCAGGAGAGGGCAGACCAATTCCCTGGAGCAGCTGCCATCCTCCCAGAAAGATTCCTGTTAGAGGAACCTGTTTATAGTTCAAAAGTATTTCTTCTAACAACCTCTTCAGGAGCTTACTTCATAGCACAGAGCAGGTAATCAATGAATTCTAGTGACACGCCTTGTTATACATGATGGGGATAAAGTAATAAATTATTCAGACAAGATTTCTGACCTCAGGGAATATATGCCAGCAAGGGGTCAGGTAGAGCGACGACGGGGAGGGAAGGAGTGGTGTTATTGAAACTGAAAAGGGAAACTGGGCCTTGCTGGCTCTGTTGGTAGTGAGACAGGAAGACAAGAGTACAGCCATTTCGGAAAAGAACCGAGGAACGGCCTTGAGCAAAACAGGCCTTCAAGCTAAAGAACAAAGGCCCTGGGGGCCTGAGTCCCAGAGACAAAAACCAGGCTCGCATGAAGAAAAGATTAACTTTATCTCTGTTACACTAACCTAGCTGCCACAAGACAAGAAGCTCAACTATAAATTTTAACCTTATCTGTTCCTGTGCTTTCTTGCAGAAAATTCTCATGCATTTCTTTCCCCTCACAGAAGCACTCCCTATTCCTGACAGCCAACCTGGGGCCACCTGCTGCGGATCAAAGAGCTTTGATGATTTCTGGAAATTATCATTCATCATGAGACAAACCCTCCCTTTTGTTATAAAAGCAACTCGCCCCTTCTACTCAGGGAGCTGGCTCTTTTTTTTTTTTCCTGCCTTCTCCCTTGTGCACAAGCTATCTCTTTTAATAAAAAGCTTTGCTTGCCTGAGAGTCTTGTAGAAGCGATATTCATTTCTACAGTATTGCTGTCCAAGAGTCTGGAAAGGGCCTGGTAACAGTAGGAACAGACTTTAAGAGCAAAGGAGGAGGATTCTGAGCTGAGATCAGCTTTTTTATTTGGAAAGATCACTCTGGCTATCCTGGGGAGAATGGATTAGAAGGGGGTAGAGTCAGAGCCAGGGAACCTGGTTAGGAATCTCTAGCAGAAATCCAGGGGTGAAGGGCTTGAACTAGGGTACTGAGAAAGAGAAAAGTAGCTGCTAATGTCCAGAAGCTGGCCTGGCCCTCACTGCTAGGCCTTGGTGTTCTCATGTTGAACATAAATAACATCAGACAAGTCTACTCTGTGGTCATGGTGGATGAAGAAAAAAACCAGAACAAGATCATTCACATAATCACGTCTAAACACAAACGAAAACGTGAACAAAAGTCCAAACATCTCTCCATCCTGGCTAATACGAGTGACTGCTGCTACTTCACCAATTACAGATTCAGCCTCATTGTAGTCTCCCCTCTTTCTAGATAAGACTTATTAAGATATCCAATAACAAAATGATCCCACTTCCTGAAAACACCCAGAGTAAAGCCCCACGAGCTTAAACCCTCACCCAAATCACCTAACGCCAGCCCAAATCCTGTAAGTTTTTCTAACACTCTCCCCCCCATGGTGTGTGTTCTTCCTCCTGTAACAAGTAATAAATCCAACCTGCTCTGATACAAGTACGTTCCTGACAGTCTTCAGCTGGAGGGCATTTACAGTATGGAGGCAGTGGGGATAATGTCTGTCTTGGACAACTGAGTAAAAGAGGGCACGCTGGAGAAGGAACAGATTTGTGGAGAAAGATGATGAATTCAGTTTTGGACAAGTTGAGCCAGATGTTGATGAACCATCCCAGTGAACACGTCTGGCAGTCAGATACAAGGGTCTGCAGTTCAGGAGATCCTGGATTGAGATGAAGTTTGGGAGATGGCGGAATATGTATAGTTAATGAAGTCATGGTCATGGATAAATTGGTCTAGCCAGACTGAGAAAACAAGTGGATCCAGGACAGAACGCTGAGTGCAATGGGTTGAAGAGAGAATGGGAAGTTAGAAAGTCGCTGGAGTGGGTACCCAGCAGTTTCAAAGATTTCTACTTTGTCTTTCCCAGACCAAAGACTCAATGTGGGGGTTACTCCAGGTCCAAGTATATCAATCCCATTAAGCACTTGGGGACCAGGGATATGATCACTGGTTAAGAATCCAAGGACTTCAGGGAGCTTTCTTGGGACCCAGGACTCAACCCCTGGCAAGGATTCCAGTGCGTGGGGCAAAATCACTGCTATGGTGGCTCGTAGAAGCTTTGAGAAAGCAATGGCCTATGCTGAGTGAAACAGATATGCCTGACTTGCCCTAGTAGGTGGTAGAGGAAGGAATACAGAGGCTGAAGAAAGCAGGCATGCCAGAATGGATATATTAGGTGAGGTCAGAAGACCCACCAGAGAATTGTGTTCCAAGAAAGGGCCCAGAGGACACAATATTCACCAAGGCCATCTACTGAGAGGGGTATCAGCATCACTAAGAAGTTCAGGGGTGGTTCTCCTCTATGGTGGAGGAGAGGAAGTCACAGAGCTGAGCTACTTAACATGAGATGTATGGGGATGGTACTCCCTGCCCATCCCCATCAAGTAAAACAGAAGAGGTTTAACAGAAGCACTGCTTAACTGCCAGAAGCCAGAAAGCTGTAATTACCATAAGAACGGCAAGATTGGAGGGTTAGCCTTGGGGCCTTGACCCATCAGAGACAGTTGTAGATATAATAAACAATGGTATCCCTAGCGGGAAAATAGATGGGAAGCCAAGGAAGCCAAGAATGCTGCTGAACATCTACAACCTGAAGAAAGAAAGAAGAAAGGAGCAGAAGGCTAAATACAGTCACCACAATAAATAGTAGCCAAGAGGAAGCTTGCACAAGCCTCTTAGCCTCATCCACCAGCAAGAAGAACTACAGTTCTGCAGCCTGTGGTAGGAAAACCACATTCACAGAATGTGACAAAATGAAAAGGCAGAGGACTCTGTACCAGATGAAGGAACAAGATAAAACTCCAGAAAAACAACTAAATGAAGTGGAGATAGGCAACCTTCCAGAAAAACAATTCAGAATAATGATAGTGAAGATGATCCAGGACCTAGGAAAAAGAATGGAGGCAAAGATCAAGAAGAAACAAGAAATGTTTAAAGAAGACCTAGAAGAATTAAAGAACAAACAAAAAAAGGTGAACAATACAATAACTGAAATGAAAAATATACTAGAAGGAATCAATAGCAGAATAACTGAGGCAGAAGAACGGATAAGTGACCTGGAAGACAGAATGGTGGAATTCACTGCCGCAGAACAGAATAAAGAAAAAAGAATGAAAAGAAATGAAGATGGCCTAAGAGACCTCTGGGACAACATTAAACGCAACAACATTCACATTACAGGGGTCGCAAAAGGAGAAGGAGAGAGAAAGGACCCGAGAAAATATTTGAAGAGATTATAGTTGAAAACTTCCCTAACATGGGAAAGGAAAGAGTCACCCAAGTCCAGGAAGTGCAGAGAGTCCCAGGCAGGATAAACCCAAGGAGAAACACGCCAAGACACACAGTAATCAAACTGACAAAAATTAAGTGTAAGGCCAACTGGCCCGAGGCAGGGGAACGCAATCAGACTCACAGGTTGCATCAGACCGAAACTTTCCGGACCACCCAGTTGCAGGAACTGACCTGGGGACTTTCCACCCGACCCAGCCTTCCCGCCTTTCGAGGGGCGGGACTAACGGTCCCAAGACTGATGCAACCGGCACCAGATATTGCCACGATACCCGAAAAGACCACCAAATAAGGAATGCCCTGCGCCCTCCCGGATTCACCACACCCCTTTCCCTTCTTCCCCTATAAATTCTGCCCAAACCCTCACCCGGGCGCAACTTCTCTGGCCCCTTTCTCTCGGACCAGTGAACCTCGCCCGGGAGCTTACCCAAATAAAGCTTGTTTAAGCTCGCCTCCGTTTTTGGTGCCGTTCCTTACATTTGCTGAAACCCGGGAGGGGTACCAAGCCCCGCGGGTTACCGCGCGGGCCGCTCCTCCCCTCCCCCAGGAGACAACCAGGGAACCTCTACTCATCCACCCGATCCGGCAGAAAACGGGGTAAGTCCCCCTCCCTTGTTCCCTCCGACCCTCAGAGTCCCTGCCCACCGGACTCCCTGTCCTTAATCGCGGCCGCGTCAGGGACTCCTCCGTCCTCTCTCCGGGCCTCGGGCAACTGTGGAGACGTCCCAGTCGCCTGACCGCCCTCCGACCTGCCGTAAATTGGAGACTGAGACCAGGGACGCCTCTCTCCCTCTCCATTCACTCAGGGACAGACTGGGGGTCATGGAAACCTCACAATCGAAACCAGATCCTAAGACGCCCCTGGGGTGTCTCCTAGCCAATTTTACAGCCCTCGGCTTCTCCCAAGATCTCCGTTGCCGACGGCTTATTTTCTATTCCACTGTGGCCTGGCCACAATATCCTCTAGACAATCAATCCAAATGGCCTCCTGAAGGGACTTTCGATTTTAACATCCTCCGTGATCTAGATAATTACTGCCGCAGGACAGGCAAATGGTCCAAGGTCCCCTATGTTAAGGCCTTCTCGTATTTACGCTCCCGCCCTTCCCTCTGCATCGATTGTTCCACTTCCCAGATCCTTCTTGCCAAACAGACATCTCCTACATCCAAGCCCCTAATTTCCTTTGATCTCTTGCCTCTCCCCCCTCCAGAGCTCCTCTCCAACCTCCACCCTACCCTGAAGCGGTCTCTCCTCCTCCCGAACCCGCTCCGGCCGCTCCGGCCGCTCGCCCCTCCAACCGCTCCCCCGCCTCCCTCAACGGTTTCTCCTCCCACGCACCTTGCTTAACCAAATCTCCTCTGCCCTCTGAGGGAGGTAGCAGGAGCGGAAGGATTAGTTAGAGTTCATGTTCCCGCTTCCCTCCAAGATCTCTCTCAAATAGAAAAGCGATTAGGCTCCTTTTCTGCCCACTCTGCCCGCTACATCAAAGAATTTCGCTACCTTTCTCAAGCTTACGATCTGACCTGGCACGATATCTTTGTGATCCTATCTTCTACTCTGACCCCTGACGAGAGGGAAAGAATTCAAACTGCTGCCCGAAACCATGCAGATCAGGTTCCCCTTACCGACAGCTCCATGCCTGTCGGAGCCACTGCCGTACCTGGCACCGATCCAGGCTGGACTTATCAGGATGGCCAAGATGGCCGTCGTAAACGCGACCTCATGATCCAATGCCTCCTGGCTGGCATGCAGGCTGCTGCTCATAAGGTAGTCAATTTTGAAAAACTAAAAGAGATAACCCAAGAAGCTAACGAAAATCCAGCTATCTTTCTCAATCGCCTTACAGAGGCCTTAACTCTCTACACCCGGCTGGATCCCGACACCCCGACAGGGGCAGCGGTCCTAGCCACCCATTTTATCACCCTATCAGCCCCGGACATCTGAAAGAAATTAAAACGGGCAGAAGACGGCCCTCAGACCCCTATTCGAGACCTGGTAAAGATGGCCTTTAAAGTCTATAATGGCCGTGAGGATTTGGCAGAATCCAGCCGACAGGCTCGGACGCACCAGAAGGTGGCCCTCCGAACCCAAGCTCTTGTAGCCGCCCGAAGGCCGGCCATCTCCCATGGATCACAGCATCCACGGGGTCCAAAAAAGGCAACCCCGCCGGGGGCCTGCTTCAAATGCGGAAAAGAAGGCCACTGGGCTCGCCAATGTCCCAATCCCCGACCACCTTCTAAGACCTGTCCCAGCTGCGGGCTAACGGGCCACTGGAAGAGTGACTGCCCTACGACTGGCCCTCCCTCAGCGTCTCCACGCGGGGGGCAGGCGGACCCAACAGCATTAACACTCGAACTGCTGGGACTGGCTGACGACTGACGGCACCGGGACTCGAAGACCCCCATCACCCTCGCCGAGCCCAGGGTAACGCTACAGGTAGCGGGTAAGTCCATCTCATTTCTGGTGGACACGGGGGCTACCTATTCGGTCCTGCCTACTTATTCCGGGCCAGTTTCTCCTTCCCAGATCTCGGTCATGGGTATTGATGGCAAACCATCCTTCTCACTCCAGACCGGTCCACTCCCATGTCATATCGAAGGACTCCCTTTTACTCATTCCTTCTTAGTCATACCATCCTGCCCAGTTCCTTTGCTAGGCCAAGATGTCCTTTTCCACTTAGGGGCCTCCCTCCAGCTGGTTAGACTTGACCCTAAGGTCCCCTCCTCCCAACTCCTGCTTCCTCTTCTCGGCCTGTCTCTAGAACCCTCCCCCTCCTATTCCCCTCTTCCAAGCACACCAAACCCAATCAATCCCCAAGTTTGGGATACTTCTAAGCCCATAATAGCAACACACCATTCCCCCGTCCTCATCCACCTAAAGGACTCCTCCAAATTTCCATCAAGGCCCCAATTTCCCATCTCTGAGACTCACCTTAGGGGCCTATAACCTATTATCACCAGACTCCTAAACCAGGGACTCCTTATCCCCACTGACTCTCCCTGCAACACCCCCATCCTACCTGTCCGCAAGGCCTCTGGGGATTATCGCCTGGTTCAGGACCTCCGACTAATCAGTGAGGCCATAATTCCTCTCTACCCAGTAGTACCAAACCCATACACCTTGCTCTCCCATATCCCCCGATCCACAACCCACTTTACGGTTCTGGATCTCAAAGATGCCTTTTTCACTATCCCCCTACATCCCGACTCCTATTTCCTCTTTGCCTTTACCTGGACGGATCCGGATACTCATACTTCCAGTCAGCTCACCTGGACAGTTCTTCCCCAGGGCTTCCGTGACAGTCCCCACCTCTTCAGTCAGGCGCTGGCACGGGACCTCACTTCCTGCTCCCTTACCCCCAGCACACTCCTTCAATATGTAGATGACCTCCTCCTTTGTAGCCCATCTCTCAGCCTCTCAAGACAACATACTGCAGATCTCCTCAATTACCTTGGCTCTCGCGGTTATCGGGTCTCCCCAGCCAAGGCTCAGTTATCTGTATCTTCTGTAATCTACCTGGGGCTCCACCTTACCCCTACCACAAAAGGTCTAACAGCCGACCGCACCCGGATTATCCGTGAACTCCAGCCTCCGGAAACAATGGAACAAATTCTCTTCTTTTTGGGCCTTATAGGATTTTTCCAGCACTGGATCCCTAACTTTGCTCTCCTCACTAAACCCTTATATCTAGCCACTAAAGAAACCCCTCAAGGACCCCTCACCTCTCCTTCCGCCATTCGACAGGCCTTTCTCACCCTCCGTAACGCTCTGATATCTTCTCCTTCCCTTTCTCTGCTCAACCCAAATGACCTTTTCACCTTTTTGTGGATGAACGGGCCGGAATAGCCACTGGACTCCTTGCCCAGCCTGTAGGGCCTTCCTACCGCCCCGTGGCTTACCTCTCCAAACAGCTAGACCCAACCATTCGGGGATGGCAACCACGTCTTCGGGCCCTAGCAGCAGCAGCTGAACTCACCAAACATTCAAACTGACTCTGGCCCACCCACTAACCGTGTTTTCCTCCCACCGGCTGGTCGACCTCCTAGGCCACAAGTCTCTCTCCCTCCTGGGCCCCTCCCGCATCCAGGAGTTCCACCTACTGTTCATTGAAAACCCAGCTATTTCTCTTGATCTCTCCCCTCGCCTGAACCTGGCTTCCCTCCTGCCTATCTCTGGCACCGGGGGCTTTCCATCCCATTCCTGCCCTCATGTCATAGAAGCCTTCAAACCACCAAGAGAGGGACTCTTTGACACCCTCTTTCAAATCCGGACCACACTCTCTTTGTGGATGGTAGTTCGATACTCAGTCCTGACTCGGTCCTGACGGATGCCGACGGGCGGCCTACGCGGGAGTAACCATCTCAACCATTATCGAGGCCAACCGCCTCCCAGAAGGGACAACCTCTCAAAGGGCTGAACTGATAGCACTCATGCGGGCCCTCGACCTCTAAGGGCCAAAGGGCCATCTTTCTCCCTATGGTTGCAGGCATTTCCCTCGCCTCCTCTCTCGTTGCTGCGGGCATCAGGGGAGGAGCCCTAACACACAGTGTCTCAACATCCCGTGACCTAGAACAGAAACTCCAGCTAGCCATCGAGGCTTCTGCCGCCTCCATCACCTCCCTCCAGCGCCAGATCACCTCAGTAGCCCAAGTTGCCCTCCAAAATCGACGAGCCCTGGATCTCCTGACGGCCAACAAAGGAGGTACCTGCGTCTTCCTACAGGAGGAATGCTGCTATTACATCAATGAAACAGGACTCGTCGAAGACAACGTAAACGCCCTCCATCGCTTAAGAGAAGAACTCCAACGCAAACACCAACAGTCCGCCTCCCCAATTCCCAATTGGTGGCAATCCACCCTCTATACCTGGCTAACACCAATCTTAGGCCCCTTAATTCTCATCTGTATCTTGTTCATGCTTGCTCCCTGTTTTCTTAGGTTCCTTTGCAGGCGCATGGAGGAAGTCTCTCGGGTGGCCACAAACCAAATGCTCCTCGGCCCTTACACCTTGATTCCTACAGAACCCCCCACTGGTCTCCCTTAAGCCTCGGACCTCTGGTCGCCTGACTCCTCTTTCGATGCCCCCATTCAGCAAGAAGTAGCCAGAGATCAGAACGCCGCCCCATTACACCAAAGATGTCGGGATGTAAGGCCAACTGGCCCAAGGCAGGGGAACGCAATCAGACTCACAGGTTGCATCAGACCGAAACTTTCTGGACCACCCAGTTCCAGAAACTGACCTGGAGACTTTCCGGACCAGCCAGTTCCAGGAACTGACCTGGGGACTGTCCACCCAGCCCAGCCTTCCTGCCTTTCGAGGGGCGGGACTAACGGTCCCAAGACTAATGCAACCGGCACCAGATATTGCCACGATACCCGAAAAGACCACCAAATAAGGAATACCCTGCGCCCTCCCGGATTCACCACACCCCTTTCCCTTCTTCCCCTATAAATTCTGCCCAAACCCTCGCCCGGGCGCGACTTCTCTGGCCCCTTTCTCTCGGACCAGTGAACCTCGCCCGGGAGTGCTCCTTAATAAAGCCCACTTGAAGCTTTCCTCTGTTTCGCGATGCCATTTGTTAAGATCCGACCTTACATTAAGGACAAAGAAAAATTATTGAAAGCAACAAGGGAAAAACGACAAATAACATACAAGGGAACTCCCATGTTAACAGCTGATTTCTCAGCAGAAACTCTACAAGCCAGAAAGGAGTGGCATGATATATTTAAAGTGATGAAAGGGAAGAACCTACAACCAAGATTACTCTACCAGGCAAGGATCTCATTCAGATTCGATGGAGAAATCAAAAGCTTTACAGACAAGCAAAAGCTAAGAGAATTCAGCACCACCAAACCAGCTCTACAACAAATGCTAAAGGAACTTCTCTAAGTGGGAACACAAAAGAAAAGGACCTACAAAAACAAACCCATAACACTTAAGAAAATGGTAATAGGAACATACATATCAATAATTACCTTAAACGTGAATGGATTAAATGCTCCAACCAAAAGACACAGGCTCACTGAATGGATACAAAACAAGACCCATATATATGCTGTGTACAAGAGACCCACTTCAGGGCTTCCCTGGTGGCGCAGTGGTTGGGAGTCCACCTGCCGATGCGGGGGGCACAGGTTTGTGCCCCGGTCCAGGAGGATCCCACATGCCCGTGAGCCATGGCCGTTGAGCCTGTGCGTCCGGAGCCTGTGCTCCGCAACTGGAGAGGCCACCGCAGTGAGAGGCCCGCATACCGCAAAAAAAAAAGAGACCCACTTCAGACCTAGGGACACATACAGACTGAAAGTGAGGGGATGGAAAAAGATATCCCATGCAAATGGAAATCAAAAGAAAGCTGGAGTAGCAATACTCATATCAGATAAAATAGACTAAAATAAAGAATGTTACAAGAGACAAGGAAGGGCACTACATAATGATCAACGGACCAATCCAAGAAGAAGATATAACAATTATATATATATATGCACTCAACATAGGAGCACCTCAATACATAAGGCAACTGCTAACAGTCATAAAAGAGGAAATCAACAGTAACACAATAATAGAGGAGGACAATAAAACCTCACTTACACCAATGGACAGATTTTCCAGACAGAAAATTAATAAGAAAACACAAGCTTTAAATGACACAAGAGACCAGAGAGATTTAATTGATATTTATAGGACATTCCACCCAAAAACAGCAGATTACACTTTCTTCTCAAGTGCACATGGAACATTTTCCAGGATAGATCACATCTTGGGTCACAAATCAAGCCTTGGTAAATTTAAGAAAATTGAAATCATATCAAGCATCTTTTCTGACCACAACACTATGAGATTAGAAATCAATTAAAGGGAAAAAAATGTAAAAGACACAAACACATGGAGGCTAAACAATATGTTACTAAACAACCAAGAGATCACTGAAGAAATCAAAGAGGAAATCAAAAAATACCTAGAGACAAATGACAACGAAAACACAACAATCCCAAACCTACGGGATGCAGCAAAAGCAGTTCTAAGAGGAAGTTTATAGCCATACAAGCCTACCTCAAGAAACAAGAAAAATCTCAAATAAACAATCTAACCTTACACCTAAAAGAACTAGAGAAAGAACAAACAAAACCCAAAGTTAGAAGAAGGAAAGAAATCATAAAGATCAGACCAGAAATAAATGAAATAGAAACAAAGAAAACAGCAAAGATGAAGAAAACTAAAAGCTGGTTCTTTGAGAAGATAAACAAAATTGATAAGCCATTAGCCAGATTCATCAAGAAAGAGAGGTAGAGGACTCAAATCAATAAAATTAGAAATGAAAAAGGAGAAGTTACAACAGACACTGCAGAAATACAAAGCATCCTAAGAGACTACTACAAGCAACTCTATGCCAATAAAATGAACAACCTGAAAGAAATGGGCAAATTCTTAAAAAGGTATAACCTTCCAAGACTGAAGTAGGAAGAAATAGAAAATATGAACAGACCAATCACAAGTAATGAAATTGAAACTGAAACTGTGATTAAAAATCTTCCAACAAACAAAAGTCCAGGACCAGATGGCTTCACAGGTGAATTCTATCAAACATTTAGAGAAGAGCTAACACCCATCCTTCTCAAACTCGTCCAAAAAATTGCAGAGGAAGGAACACTCCCAAACTCATTCTATGAGGCCACCATCACCCTGATACCAAAACCAAAGATACTACAAAAAAAGAAAATTATAAACCAATATCACTGATGAATATAGATGCAAAAATCCTCAACAAAATACTAGCAAACAGAATCCAACAACACATTAAAAGGATCAAGTGGGGTTTTATCCCAGGGATGCAAGGATTCTTCAATATACGCAAATCAATCAATGGGATACACCATATTAACAAAGTGAAGAATAAAAGCCACATGACCATCTCAATAGATGCAGAAAAAGCTTTTGACAAAATTCAACACCCATTTATGATGAAAACTCTCCAGGTCTTCCCTGGTGGCGCAGTGGTTGAGAGTCCGCCTGCCGATGCAGGGGACACGGGTTCGTGCCCTGGTCCGGGAAGATCCCACATGCTGCGGAAAGGCTGGGCCCGTGAAACATGGCCGCTGAGCCTGCGCGTCCAGAGTCTATGCTCCACAACGGGAGAGGCCACAACAGTGAGAGGCCCATGTACCGCAAAAAAAAAAAAAATCTCTCCAGAAAGTGGACATAGAGGGAACCTACCTCAACATAATAAAGGCCATATACGACAAACCCACAGCAAACATCATTCTCAATGGTGAAAAACTGAAAGCATTTCCTCTAAGATCAGGAACAAGACAAGGATGTCCACTCTCACCGCTATTATTCAACATAGTTTTGGAAGTCCTAGCCACAGCAATCAGAGAAGAAAAAGAAATAAAAAGAATACAAATTGGAAAAGAAGAAGTAAAACTCACTATTTGTACATAACATGATACTATACATAGAGAATCCTAAAGATGCCACCAGAAAACTACTAGAGCTAATCAATGAATTTGGTAAAGTTGCAGGATACAAAATTAATGCACAGACATCTTTTGCATTCCTATACACTAACAACGAAAAATCAGAAAGAGAAATTAAGGAAACAATCCCATTCACCATTGCAACAAAAACAATAAAATACCTAGGAATAAACCTAGTAAGGAGGTAAAAGACCTGTACTCAGAACATTTTAAGATACTGATGAAAGAAATCAAAGATGACACAAACAGGTGGAGAGATATACCATGTTTTTGGATTGGAAGAATCAATATTGTGAAAATGACTATACTACCCAAAGCAATCTACAGATTCAATGCAATCCTTATCAAATTACCAGTGGCATATTTTTATGGAACTAGAACAAAAAAATCTTAAAATTTGTATGGAGACACAAAAGACCCCGAATAGCTAAAGCAGTCTTGAGGGAAAAAAACGGAGCTGGAGGAATCAGACTCCCTGACTTCAGACTATACTACAAAGCTACAATAATCAAGACAATGTGGTACTGGCACAAAAACAGAAATATAGATCAACGGAACAGTATAGAAAGCCCAGAGATAAACCCACACACCTATGGTCAACTAATCTATGACAAAGGAGGCAAGGATATACACTGGAGAAAAGACAGTCTCTTCAATAAGTGGTGCTGGGAAAACTGGAAAACTACATGTAAAAGAATGAAATTAGAGCACTCCCTAACACCATAAACAAAAATAAACTCAAAATGGATTAGAGACCTAATGGACTGGAGACTGGACACTATAAAACCTTTACAGGAAAACATAGAAAGAACACTGTTTGACATAAATCACAGCAAGATCTTTTCTGATCCACCTCCTAGAGTAATGGAAATAAAAACAAAAATAAACAAATTGGGGGGCTTCCCTGGTGGCGCAGTGGTTGAGAGTCCGCCGGCCGATGCAGGGGACGCGGGTTTGTGCCCCGGTCCGGGAAGATCCCACATGCCGCAGAGCTGCTGGGCCCGTGAGCCATGGCTGCTGAGCCTGCGCGTCCAGAGCCTGTGCTCCGCAACGGGAGAGGCTGCAGCGGTGAGAGGCCCACATACCGAAAAAAATAAATAAATAAATAAAAATAATAAACAAATGGGACCTAATGAAACTTCAAAGCTTTTCACAGCAAAGGAAACTACAAACAAGACAAAAAGACAACCCTCAGAATGGGAGAAAATATTTGCAAATGAATCAATGGACAAAGGATTAATCTCCAAAATATATAAACAGCTCATGCAGTTCAATATTAAAAAAACAACCCAATCAAAAAATGGGCAGAAGACCTAATAGACATTTCTCCAAAGAAGACATACAGATGGCCAAAAAGCATATGAAAAGCTGCTCAACATCACTAATTATTAGAGAAATGCAAATCAAAACTACAATGATGTATCACCTCACACCAGTTAGAATGGGCATCATCAGAAAATCTACAAACAACAAATTCTGGAGAGGGTGTGGAGAAATTGGAACCCTCTTGTACTGTTGGTGGGAATGTAAATTGATACAGCCACTATGGAGAACAGTATGGAGGTTCCTTAAAAAACTAAAAATAGAATTACCATATGACCCAGCAATCCCACTACTGGGCATATACCCAGAGAAAACCATAATTCAAAAAGACACATGCACCCCAATGTTCACTGCAGCACTATTCACAATAGCCAGGTCACGGAAGCAACGTAAATGCCCATCGACAGACGATTGGAGAAAGATGTGGTACGTATGGAATATTAATGGAATATTACTCAGCCATAAAAAGGAACGAAATTGGGTCATTTGTAGAGATGTGGATGGATCTAGAGACTGTCATACAGAGTGAAGTAAGTCAGAAGGAGAAGAACAAATATCATATATTGACGCATATGTGTGGAACCTAGAAAAACGGTACAGATGAACCAGTTTGCAGGGCAGAAGTTTTGACACAGATGTAGAAAACAAACGTATGGACACGTATGGAAACGTATGGACACCAACGGGGGAAAGTGGCGTGGGGAGTGGTGGTGGTTGGATGAATTGGGAGATTGGGATTGACTTATACACACTAATATGTATAAAATAGATAAGAACCTGCTGTGTAAATAAATAAATAAAATAAAAAATTTTAAATAAAATAAATAAATGGTGCCAAAATCTCTTCCTTAGTTCCTGGATCTGAGCCAATTTTCACATCCAAAACCAAGTCCCTAGAGGAAGGATCATGAAACTATAATGACTCTCCCAGTTCTTCCCAAAAGGTAACTCATCATCTATTCAGATGACTATACATTTGGAAAAGGAGAATATGCAAATATTTTCAGCATTTTAGACACAGGATCTGAGCTGACACTGATGCCTAGAGACCCAAAGCATCATCATGATTCCCATGAGAAGAGGTAATTTCTTCAGTCCCCAAGTGTTTAGTGGAACTAATATACTCATGAGTTGGTATAACCTCTACTTTGGGTCCTTAGTGTAAGAGAGAAGAGCTATCATAGTGGGAAAGGCAATGTAGAAATCTCTGAAACTCCCCCACTCTTCAGCCATGATAGTAAATAAAAAGAAATGACCATATCCTAGGGAGTAAGGGGAGAGGGACAGAGATTAGTGCCACCATAAAAGACAGAAAGGATGTGTGGATGGTGCCTATCTTATCCACTCCTAGAAATAAAGCTCCCACCTATACACCAGATGACATGGTAAGTTGCCAACTTTGAGTGCAACCCAGAGTAGGAAAGGGCTCTGCAGCAGGTCCAAGCTGCAATGCACGAAGCCCTGCCATTTAGGACATAACATCCAAGAGACCTAAGAGGGTGGAAAATCATGCAGTGTGGAGCCTATGGCAAGCCCCAATGGGCAAAGCAGGGGCTTGAAATTCTAGAGCAAGGCCAGGCTGTCCACAGCAGACAAATACATGCCTTTTGAGAAAAAACTCTCAGCCTGTTATTGCAATACTTCATTATGAAACACTAAGTAACCATGAAATGCTCCCATTATGAGTTGGTTGTCAGACTTGCTCCCATTACGAGTTATGAGTTATGTCAGAACTGCTGCCATTATAAGTTGGACCTGTTAAGTCAAAGAGTCAGACCAGACCAGCAGCAGTCTTTCCAAAGATAGAAATGGTACCTTCAGAATCAAGACTAAGCAGAACCAGAGGACACAAGCAAACTGCATGAGCAGGTAGCCCAGACCTCTTGCTATCCACCATACATCTAAAAGCATCCCCACCCCTTGGGCAAAAGAACCCATAGTCATAAGGAATGTCTTGTATAACCTGCTAAGGGAGGAAGTAAAAGCCCAAGCATGATTTACAGATGGGTTAACTTATGAGTGCCAACTGAAAATGGATGACAGTCACATTCAGAAGTGGTCTTGAAAGACAGTGGAGACAGAAAATCTGCCAGCTATACACCTGATGATCCACCTTGTGTAGAAGGAGAAATAGCCCAAGGTGAGAATATATACACATTCTAGGTCAGTGGCCAATGGCCTGGCCATCTGATTAGAGGACTGGAAGGAAAAGGGCTAGAAGATCAAAGGCAATGAGGTCTGGGGCAGAGAATGGTGATGGACATATGGGAGAGTGCACAAAGCCAAAGATTTCCGCAGCACACATTAATGTCCACCAAAAAGAATCCACCATGAAAGAAGCACTAAACCACCAAACAGACAAAATGACTTGGCCTTCATCAGAAAGCATAAGATGAACCCAGGATTCTAATTTCAGGCATCCTCTTAGCCAATACAATGATTTACAAACAAAACATGTGAATTTCTATTTATATTTCATCCTTTGAAAAATTTTCTACCTTTTCAAATTATTGATAATGTACATAAAATATAATTTACCCTAAAAAATCGTCACATATTAGGGTGTTCGAGTTTCTTTTGTTTTTGGGGGGGGTTTTTTGGCTGCGCTGTGCAGCTTGCGGGATCCTAGCTGTCGGAGCAGGGATTGAACCCAGGCCCTCAGCAGCGAAAGCGCAGAGTCCCAACCACTGGACTGCCAGGGAATTCCCTCTAGCTTTTTTCTTAACTGATAGGGAGCAATCAAAAAAGTTTGGTGACCACTGCTATATTCTGCCATTACATAAAGTAATTACTGGTTGTTGAATTAACAGATATACTTGTTAGCCTAATTCTGGACTACTTCATATGGTTTATAGTACCTCTTACAAGTCCATAACCAAATCCTTTACTAATGAATCCAGTTGCCATAGTTTATCATGCTTATTCTTTCTAAGGGAAACATAATTTCACCAAAGTTATAGCTAACAAATCTCTTGTTTAACAACTAAATATCCCCAAAGGGGTACACTACTCCTAGAAGTACTGCAATGCCAGGTTGATGCATGGAGCTGACAAAACAAGCTCCTATTCTATCTCCTTGTTCCAAAACTCAATGTAATACATTGTCCTCAGGTAAAGGACATAGATACTAAACTGATAAGAACAGATACCACACTTCATCTTAGCCAAAAGGCCTAGAATTGATATTATCTGTATTAACTCCCCATCATCTCTTCCTGTCCCAAACTTTCCTGACTCAGGTCCACAAACACAGCTTGTAAGCATGTCCTTACAACCATCAACATCCTCATCTTCCCCAGAGACCAGGAAATTCTGTTATCAAATAACTTAAGTTACTGTCTTATCTCCCAGTTCCTGGCAAAGAACTAGTTATTTGCATACCTCCTCATCCATTAAGTGAGGCAGTGCCTCTTGCTGCCAGGTGGGGGCAGGGTTGCTCTCTGGGCAAAATCACCAGACCTCTCTAAGCACCTCATTTGATAAGAAGGGTTATCAATGAATTGGGGCTAGAAAAAGATCATTCAAAAATTTATAGGGATAAATTAGTATATATTGGGTCCTACTTTGTGTCCTCTACTCTGCTAGGCAATAGGGATACAATGATGATTTACACAGACATGATCTCTAAACTCAGGGAGTTTATGGTGGGCAGGCAGAGCGGATCTGTCTTGGGGAGGGAGTGGCAGTAAGGAAAGGGGCAAAGGGGTCTCAATGGCCATAATGATGATCTGGACGATAACCTAAAGACTATGGAGGGGCACTGAAGAGTTATGAACTGAGACATGAGACTGGACCAAATATTTTATATAGAAAGATCACTCCAGCTTCAAGATGGAGAATGGACTAAAGAAAGGAAACCAGGGTCAGGGAGTCAGATTAAGTCTGTTGTAAAAACCTTGGGGTCAAAGGCCTCAATTAGGGTAGTGGCAGTGGGGGAGCTTGGACAATTGAGTGAAACAGGAGAAGCAGGTTGAATTCAATCTGGAAAAGTTAAGAAGTTTGTGGACCACGTGACAATGTTCAACCAGAAGGCAACTGGATGCACAGCTCTGAAGCTCAGGAGAAAGATCGTGGGCTGGAGCTACAGGCATAACGGTGGTCATTAAAATCACGGGAGTGGATAAGGTGGCCCAGGCAGAGTAAGTAAAAAGTTGGGCCTAATACATAACTGGAGGAACATTAATGTTTGAGGAATGGGCCAGAAGATGTACCTCAAAGGATCAGGAAGAAGTTAGCAGAAACATAAGAGGAAGGCTAGGAGAGGGCAGTGTCCCAAGCACTGTGGAAACAGTGTCTTAAGAAATAGGAAATGGGTCAATAGGGTAAGGTGCTGCGGAGAGATCAAGTAGGATGACTGAAGTGTCTTAAGAAGTGGGCAGCAACTGTGTGAACAAGTGCTTCTTAAGCTTTTGCTTGCATACAGATCACCTGGGGATCTTGTGTAAATGCAAATGCTAATTCATTTGGCCTGTGAAAAGACCTGAGATTAGCATTTCTAACAGGCTCCCAGGTAATGCAGGTGTAGCCAGCTCTTTAAAGGTAAAGACATTTGCTGGAAAGAGGAAGCAAGATACGATGCTAGCCAGAGGGAGGCATGGTGTTAGAGCCACACTAGCACACTGTCTAAAGCTCCAATTCGGGAGTCAGACCTCCTGAATTTAAATTCTGACTCTCAGTAAATATTTTCTGAATAAATAAATAAATGGATCAACAAAAGACAGTGTACCACAGGGGTTGTTAAAGTATAATTTTTAAAAATGAAAACATGACTCATAAAAATATAAAGTAAACACATGTCAAAGATTTTATTCAACCTATTAATTAATAAGAGAATGAATAAGATTTAAAACTGGTTCAATAGAGAATTCTAGAAAAAAAGTATCATCAGTCAAGAGTCCAGGCAAGGGCTTCCCTGGTGGCGCAGTGGTTGACAGTCCGCCTGCCGATGCAGGGGACACGGGTTCGTGCCCCAGTCTGGGAAGGTCCCACATGCCGCGAAATGGCTGGGCCTGTGAGCCATGGCCGCTGGGCCTGCGTGTCCGGAGCCTGTGCTCCGCAACGGGAGAGGCCACAACAGTGAGAGGCCCGCGAACCGCAAAAAAAAAAAAGAGTCCAGGCAAGAATGATATGAATTTGCATTCTAATACATAGATATAAAATCACCTAATGTCTTACAAGGCAAACTTATCAAATTGTAAAATACCCAAAGCAATAGCAAAAAGGACATCAAACAAAGGTACACACCCCCTGGAAAACCAGATAATCCCTAAGCTAGGTGGGCCTGCTCTCCGTCAAAAGGACACCTAGTAATAACTTTTGCCTATTTACAAGTTTTGGATAATTTTTCTTAACAGGGTCAAAAGTAGAGACTGGATTTGAATAACAGCTCTGCCACACTAGCTATACTATCCTTGGATAAGTAACTTATATAAAACTCAGTTTTCTTTTTTCACAGAACTAGAACAAAAAATTTCACAATTTGTATGGAAACACAAAAGACCCCGAATAGCCAAAGCAATCTTGAGAACGAAAAACGGAGCTGGAGGAATCAGGCTCCCTGACTTCAGACTATACTACAAAGCTACAGTAATCAAGACAGTATGGTACTGGCACAAAAACAGAAAGATAGATCAATGGAACAGGATAGAAGGCCCAGAGATAAACCCACGCACATATGGACACCTTATCTTTGATAAAGGTGGCAGGAATGTACAGTGGAGAAAGGACAGCCTCTTCAATAAGTGGTTCTGGGAAAACTGGACAGGTACGTGTAAAAGTATGAGATTAGATCACTCCCTAACACCATACACAAAAATAAGCTCAAAACGGATTAAAGTCCTAAATGTAAGGCCAGAAACTATCAAACTCTTAGAGGAAAACATAGGCAGAACACTCTATGACATAAATCACAGCAAGATCCTTTCTGACCCACCTCCTAGAGAAAAGGAAATAAAAACAAAAATAAACAAATGGGACCTAATGAAACTTCAAAGCTTTTGTACAGCAAAGGAAACCATAAACAAGACCAAAAGACAACCCTCAGAATGGGAGAAAATATTTGCAAATGAAGCAACTGACAAAGGATTAATCTCCAAAATTTACAAGCAGCTCATGCAGCTCAATAACAAAAAAACAAACAACCCAATCCAAAAATGGGCAGAAGACCTAAACAGACATTTCTCCAAAGAAGATATACAGACTGCCAACAAACACATGAAAGAATGTTCAACATTATTAATCATTAGAGAAATGCAAACCAGAACTACAATGAGATATCATCTCACACCAGTCAGAATGGCCATCATTAAAAAACCTAGAAACAATAAATGCTGGAGAGGGTGTGAAGAAAAGGGAACACTCTTGTACTGCTGGTGGGAATGTGAATTGGTTCAGCCACTATGGAGAACAGTATGGAGGTTCCTTAAAGAACTACAAATAGAACTACCATACGACCCAGCAATCCCACTACTGGGCATATACCCTAAGAAAACCAAAATTCAAAAAGAGTCATGTACCAAAATGTTCATTGCAGCTCTATTTACAATAGCCCGGAGATGGAAGCAACCTAAGTGCCCATCATCGGATGAATGGATAAAGAAGATGTGGCACATATATACAATGGAATATTACTCAGCCATAAAAAGAAACGAAATTGAGCTATTTGTAATGAGGTGGATAGACCTAGAGTCTGTCATACAGAGTGAAGTAAGTCAGAAAGAAAAAGACAAAATACCGTATGCTAACACATATATATGGAATTTAAAGGAAAAAATGTCATGAAGAACCTAGGGGTAAGACAGGAATAAAGACACAGACCTACTGGAGAACGGACTTGAGGATATGGGGAGGGGGAAGGGTGAGCTGTGACAGGGCGAGAGAGAGGCATGGACATATATACACTACCAAACGTAAGGTAGGTAGCTAGTGGGAAGCAGCCGCATGGCACAGGGATATCGGCTCGGTGCTTTGTGACCGCCTGGAGGGGTGGGATAGGGAGGGTGGAAGGGAGGGAGACGCAAGAGGGAAGAGATATGGGAACATATGTATATGTATAACTGATTCACTTTGTTATAAAGCAGAAACTAACACACCATTGTAAAGCAATTATACCCCAATAAAGATGTTATAAAAACAACAACAACAACAACTCAGTTTTCTTATCTGTAAAAAGGGGATGGTAACCATAAAAACTACTATTTTTTGAATTGAGGTAATATATATAAAGCACTTAGTACAGTGCCTGGAAGGTGTCATGGAAAGCACTTAATAGATGTTAACACCCTCCACCAATTGTTTCACCTTGTTTATCTCATTTCCCATTACTTGACACCCCAGCCTTTTTGCACCATTCTAGCAAATATGTTTACACACACATGCACACATTTCACTTAATTTGACTACTACATTCTTCACTTGTGCAACATCCTCTTTTAACCTTATTATTCAAAGGAAAAAATGTCCAGCATTCACTTATTTCATGGGTAATGAAACTTGCATTATTTCCACCAAACTTCACCTTGACGTATATAATACCTCCCCAGTTATGTTTTAAAAATCCTAACCACAACCTATAAATCAGTAAGCACAGTCCAGTGCTGCAGTCCTACTTGGAGCATTCTACCTCATATGGCTCTCTCCTCCATTTCTTTCAGAGTTCTGCACAAATGTCCCTCTCTGAGTGAAACGACAATTCCTCCCCCTCTGCCCCAGCACTCCCTCTCTCCTTCCCTACTTAATTTTCACCATAGCTTTTTTTGTTTTGTTTTGTTTTTTGTTTTTGGCCGCACCTCACGGCATGCAGGATCTTATTTCCCCAACCAGGGATCGAACCTGTGCCCCGTGCAGTGGAAGTGCTGAGTTTTAACCACTGGACCACCAGGGAAGTCCAATTTTCACCACAGCATTTAACTGCACTTGACATATTATTTGTCTGTGTTTTCCACCAGAATATAAGCTCCAAGGGAGCATAAGGGGACTGTCTGCTTTGTTCCCTGTTGTATCTCCTGTGCCTTGTAGATGCTCAACAGATAAATAATATTGGTAGACTAAACGTTAAGCGAAGGTTGCGCCCGTGATCTCCAACTCCCAAGAACATTGGTTTTTTTTTTTTTTTTTGGTGCTTAAGCCCCTCAACCCACTTACAGCTTCCAAAAAGAATATCCAGTTTTTGACATCCCCCCCTTTCTAGTGGATTCTATATCACTACAAAAGATGCTGAAAATTCACACTCTTGTGCACAGGCATATTTTGATTGGCTCATAGAAAATGCTTAAAATTTTTAAGTTAGATGCCAACATTTTATTATTTTTTTTGTTTTTTGGGGTTTTTTTGGCCGCATCACATGGCACGTGGCATCTTAGTTCCCCAACTAGGGATCAAACCCACGCCCCCTGCATTGGAAGTGCAGAGTCTTAACCACTGGACCGCCAGGGAAGTCCCAATGATGCCAACTTTTTCAATGGGCAAATTAATAAACAATTCTGGATTTCTGGATTCTCTTGATCAGATTTTTCAGAGAACAGTATTCTAGGAAGGCAACAATCTGCTGGAGCTAAGACAGAGCTATCTAGATCGCCAGAGTCCCCACCCGGTTCCTACGGCTTACTGCATTACCTATATTCCTGTAGGTATGAGTTGAAGACTTCTGATGGAAATCCTCTCCTATTTCCCTTTCATTACACTTGTTAGTACAGAATCCACTTACCTGCTGCTTAAACTACTGTGACAATCTAATTAATGTCCTTATCTCATCTTAGCCCTCAATTTCTAATCACCTCCCTACTCAAAAACTTTCACTGTTTATTTTTATCTATAGTTCAAATTATTTAGCTTTGCATTCCAGGCCCCCCTCATCCGGTCTTCCCCAGGAAATCTTTTCCAATTTTATATTCTGATTCCCCTTCAGCCCATCTTTCATGAACTATATTCATACACTTCCTTTTCCAGCTCCAATCCTGTTGCTCAAATTGTTTCTTTAACTTGAATTCCCTCCCTGGTTCTGTTTATCTAACCTTCAAGGCCCAGGCACTCCATAAAGCATCCCCCAATTCCCATGCCCACACACAACCTCCCTAGACCTATCTACCTGCTCTGGACCTTCTGAATTCTCCATAACTTATCTGTTCCATTTTCTATACATTTTGTTACAACTTTCCAATCATGTACTTGCACAAGCACTTAATAGTTATTGAATAAATGAATTTATTCCATCTATAATAACTTTGTTCATACTGGAATTCTTTCAACACTTGTTTTGTCACTTGTGTTACGCTGGGACATGCATGAGGACAACACTGCCCCCAAAGGAGTGAAAATGGATTCCTGCAGAGTAGGGAGAGGGCAAAAAACCCTAGATATTAAAAAAAAAGAAAAAAAAAAAGGTTTCTGGCCCTCCAAAGGTCCGTGGAACATAAACAGACATACAGTATATCAGTGTTATTACAACTTCATGGTTGGGATTAGAGGGGAAAATGTCTTTTTTTTTTTTTTTTTTTTTGCAGTATGCGGGCCTCTCACTGTTGTGGCCTCTCCCGTTGCGGAGCACAGGCTCCGGACGCGCAGGCTCAGCGGCCACGGCTCACAGGCCCAGCCGCTCCGCAGCACGTGGGATCCCCCCAGACCGGGGCACGAACCCGCGTCCCCCGCATCGGCAGGCGGACCCTCAACCACCGCGCCACCAGGGAAGCCCGGAAAATGTCTTTTTAAGGCTCCTGGAGAGGGGAAGACAACAATGAAAACAATTGAGAAACAGTATCCAGAGACCATGCTATTTGTTTCCTGTGTATTTGCTTGCCCCCCAAATTCCCAGAGAAGAGCGAGGACAGCAGTAAAGCAGAGTGATCAAAAGTGCAGGCTCTCGGGCTTCCCTGTTGGCGCAGTGGTTAAGAATCCGCCTGCCAACCCAGGGGACATGGGTTCGAGCCCTGGCCCGGGAAGATTCCACATGCTACGGAGCAACTAAGCCTGTGCGCTACAATTACTGAGCCTGCGCTCTAGAGCCTGCGAGCCACAACTACTGAGCCCATGTGCCTAGAGCCTGTGCTCCTCAACAAGAGAAACCACCGCAATGACACCACCACAAACGATTAATAAATTGATGCTCGTTGGCCTCAATAACAAGTGTATACAGGTGACTGGAACTGCCTCGCCAATCAGGCGGGAGCTGTAGGCTGCTCTGCAAGAGGTCTTTACATCTAGATTCCCTCATCTATAAAATGCGTGTACTGTACCAACCTCTCTTTTGGGATCTGGAGAACTGAAATATAATCAATTCACGTAATGTGCTTAAAGCGGCACTTTAAATATCAGCTAATATTAGCCCTACTGCAAGCCAAGCTCCTAGTAAAATCGGACTGGACAGCAGGACAGAGGTGGCCAGTTAAAGAAAACAGCCTAAGGCTGTTATAAAATTTCAAAAGCACCTACGGCCTGATTCACTTTCCCGAAACGGCTCCACGCAAGGGCCCTCCACTCGAGCTCGGCCCGGGGCCCAGTAGTACCTGAGTCGCCCCCCATGCTGGGACCCTGAGGACCAGACCCAGAATGCTCGCTGGGCGGCTGGCGTGGAACCGAGACGACGCCGGCCGAGGGTTCATAAGGTTCGCGGTCCATCATGTCGGACCCTGCACGCGGGTTTAAGGTGTGTGTGCGCAAGAACGGGGGGGGGGGGGCTCAGGGAAGGGAGAGGGGGCAGGCAGCTGTGACCGAGACGGGGCGTCAGTCCAGGATCCGCGGGAAACCGGGAACTCGTCGCCTCAGTCCCACAGTTGTCCGCAGTACAGTCCCCGCCGCAACACGTTAGCCGCGCCTGCACAACCCCTAAGGCGCATGCGCACCGCTTTCGCGCAGCCGCGTCAGGGAACGCACAGCCTCCCCCTCCCACCCGACCCGGGCTTCCTCTGGAAACCTTTACCCACGAGCCACTAGGCTCGCACGCCCTCTCTTTCTGCGCTTGCGCCTGTCATAGTCCCGCCCCCAAATCCCGTGGACCTCTGCGAGATGCTATTTAAGTGTCTCTCGGTAGGCTTTCGGTCTCGTTCTTCCACAGATTTCGGTAAGTGTGTGTGTTTGACTACACTTTAAAAAAAAAAAAATGACCACGAGAACGTGTCCGCGCCTTGGCCTCTCTCAGTTGCATGTATTGGGTTCGTGGAGCAGGGGAGAGAAAAACATGGCCATGGCATTGAGGCCTTGAAGCGACAGGGGCTTTGTGAAGGACAACATGGCGATGGGGGGCGGTGCCGACGGGCCTCTCTGTGATGAGAGTCTTTTCACAGACCTGTACTGAGCTCCGTGAGGATAAGAAACTCTGAGGAGACAGGCCTTGCACGGCCGACGCAGTCTTAGCTCTGGAAAACAAAGCGTTTACGAGATAGCCTAGTGCTGACCTGATGTTCTCTTGTCTTCAGGGTTCGGGCGCGCGTCGAGCACTAAAGGATAGCAAAGAGTTCTCGTTACAGTAAGTGCTCGTGGCGTGCCTTTACCACCTTTATTTTTTTGGTTTAATTGTTGGATATACGGAAGTCTACCGGGATGTGCTACGGGGATGATCTCAAAAGTTGAACTCTCTCTTTCTGATGAATTAGTGGAGAAAACATAAAAATTCTGAGTAGCACTGTTTGTGGCCAGTGTTTGGGCTCTTTAGCCCTGAGGTGTTAAGGGACTGACGTGGGACAGTTAGGCTACGAGACGTAAAAGTGAAGGGTGTTCTTTTTTTTTTCCCCAGATGTGGTTTAAATCAAAAGACCTTATGGGTGGGAGGATGGGACAAGACCTGTCCCTGTGTGGATCAAGCATTATGGCGATGCTCCAGGTGGGTATACGATGCTTTATGCAATTACGGGTAGGGGCACAGAATCTGGATGGGACTTGCTGCTTCAGATTGCGCTGGCCACTCCATGATGAACGTAAAATGACAAGCATATGCCTGAACTCAAAAGTGATGTCATCTTACTACTGAGAAGTGGGCCCCAAATACTCAAGGGCCTTGAATGGCTATTCTTAGGTACATATAATGCCTCCCTTTTCTGTCTCCAGCATCTCATCGCCAATCCTAAGGAATTCAGCTGCCTCCCAGGGTGAATGCAGGTAATTTTGCAAATGGGGGGGTTAGGGTGTAGTCTGTCTGGTGTTCCCCACAACCGGGAGAGCAAATGGTCAGTGGAGCAGTGTTGCCTTTTTGCTCCTTCCAGCTTGTTCCTCTTGGAATGATTTTCCTGGGGAGGGAGATGGCAGCCCAGCAAGCGGCACAGTTGGTTCTTGTGATGGTGTGCTCTTCCCTCACCCACATGTCACTGTCAGATGATTTGAGTGGTAATGCTGATTCTCCATGAGGTACGACATTTAATAGCATGTTAGAGTTCTGATGGCAGTTCCTGTTAATGAAGACATTTTATTCCATCCTAGTGTTTTGAAATAACCATTTGCTGCCCTTTTGCAGGTTGTCCTCATGGTGATGTATACATCTGTCTTACAGTAAGTTACTTTTTCCAATGTTGTAAGTTAGGTTATATGTGAGCCTTGATAACTCTCGGGGGGGGGGGGGTTGTTGTAAAAGCCCTGATTGATCCGTGTAACTTTCTGGTTTCTTTTGTTCCTTACAGTGATGTTTCTTGATCTTTTATCTTTCCTTTTTTTAATATTTACTTCTTTATTTGGCTGTGTCAGGTCCTAGTTGTGGCACGCAGGCTCTAGAGCCCTCGGGCTTAGTTGCCCCGCGGCATGTGGGATCTCAGTTCCCCTACCAGGGATCAAACCATTGTCCCCTGCATTGGAAGGCAGATTCTCAACACTGGACCACCAGGGAAGTCCCTTATTTTATCTTTCTTGATTTCCTAGATGCCTCTTGATCTGCTCAGGGTCAAACTCCTGGAGAGAGTTGAGAATCGTGAGTACTTGTAACCTTTCTGGTTGTAGCTTGTTTCCAGTGCCAGTGAGGAGAGCAAGCATTCTGTCTTACTCCTGTTCTAGCCCCAGAGCCAGTAATGGTGAACCCACTGGGGCTAACGGGGAGAGGGGATGAAAGCTTGTTCCATAAGGAAGTGTCTGAGGTGCAGCAAATGCCTGCGGATATCACTTGCTTAGCTTTTCTTGGTTTATCCATTAACCTTAGCTAGAATAATTCTGGCTATGTTGCTAATTACATGACGTTCTCATTCAGGAGCAGCTTGTTCCTTGTTCCTGTATTACTCCTGGAAAGCCTCCCGCGTTGAAAGGTTAGTTGATTAATGTCTGTATGGCATATATCACCAAGTAAGCAGTTTCTATGATGAATCAGACTAGCTCACTATGACTTAAATAATGAGAAGACCTGAACATCTGAGAAACTGGAGAAGACAGCAGTGGGATACTGTCTGTAAGGAACTTGTATCACTCACAGCTTCATCCTTCCCTAGGTACCATTGCCAGTTACCTGCTTGTTTGCTCAAAGGTGAGTGTTTTTCATATGCGTTGGTGCACACAGCGTATTGAGTAGGAAAAAATGCCTTTTTCGGCATGTCTGTATGATGACTTACCTGGAATCTCGTTCGGCTGACGATTTGCTGTTGAGACTCGGAAATCTGATTTTCTAGGAACCATAGCTTAGGTGGGAACAACTTTTAATGCAGGAATTAAGCTTACTGATTCAGTCTTGTTTTTGTTTTAGGTCCAACTCCTTGTCTGGAGCCTGAGAATGAATTGAGGTAAATCTGTCATCTGTGGCTACTATATAGAATTTGTCAGGGTTTCTTGTGGCACTTTGGATAGCTGTGCAGACATTACTTGTTTAATCCAAAGTTTGTCTTTGGCCATTTGTGAACCACCTGTGACAGATTTCCACTCACCAGTGATGAGTTCAGTACCGCCCCAGTCTGATCACTATGACTGAAAGGTATTTTCTGAGCTGTGAGTTTGCCTTGGAGTGAAAGGTGACAATAGTGGGAAGTTGGGTGGGCTCTATAGCCAATAGGAAGCTTTGTGGACTAGGTGGTGGTTTCTATCAAAATGTCTGTTGAGACCTACATAGATGTGCCTTTTGTCTCGGGGTGGTTTAGAGACTTAGTTCCCAATCGTTCTTTCGCAGGGGAAAGGAGTAAGCCATATTTCTGTTCAACTCCAGTCTGAAGTTAAGAGGTGAGTAAATGTAAGCACAAGGTGGGTCAAGTTAAAATTTCCCAGTGAAGAAATAGTCACATGTCTTACTTCCTGTCCTAGTCCCAGAGCCTGTAAAGGTGAACCCACTGGGGCTGGCTGGGGGAGAAGAGGAAAGCTTGTTCCAGAAGGAACTGTCTGAGGGATCATAAGAATTTCTAAACAAGGCAAAGGAGGGAATAAATTACTGGTTGAAAATCGGTTGTGTTTTTTTTTTCCTTCAGGTCTGAAGAAAGAACAAAGCACACATAATGGTAAGTATCTATTCATGTACTTAACGTTACATATTTAATAGACTAACCATGATAAATAGAAAAGTATCTGGAAGCAGTCCTTTTAATGTTAGCTGGTTTAAAGGATAGCCCTTCTAAACCCATGTGGTATATACTTTTCCATATGGTAAGAAAACTCAACTTTTTTTATTTTTCTCTACAGGAGTCCAACTCTCAAAGGATATCAAAAATGGAATTTTCTTATACAACCTACCTGTTCAAATTAGCATACAATTATTTTAGCCTTTCTAAATAAAACTTTTTGTTTTTTTAAACCTTCACTGATTCCTGTGTTTGAGTGGGTCTAGCTGGACAGAAGGAAATAATCCCAGAAAGATTGTTACTGGCTTTACCCTGTTTAAGCTTGGCAGTTTGCCTGATGCTGAATTGTCTAACCCAGGGAACCATTCAGGGAGCCTCCTTACACCTTTAAGGAGTTTTTCCTTCTCTCTGTACTTAGCTGAGGAGTTCTATATGAATGTTTGCTGGGTTTGGGTGACCCTTTAACCTTTAGCTGTGCCCTAAAACTTTATACTAGACTTTTCTCAATAAAATACGTTTTGTGTCAGAAGTATAGTAAAGTAAAAGGCAATTTAACTGAAAGAAAATGCATTTTTGCTAATTCAGTCGTAGCCATACAGTAATAAGAATGGTCAACATAGTAATTATAGCCACAAGAATGAAAGGGTTGGTCCAAGTAAGAGAAGGCACACCGAGGAAGCCTGGGGAAGCACCTGTATTTAAAGGTGGGAGGAACAGCAGAGGACAGACCCAGAATGAGGCACTGCAAGCAGTAAGAGAGCCTGCAGTGCTGACCTGTAAACCCGAGGGAAGAGAGCACCATGAGAGGTGTTTGGTAGGTGATGAAGCCTTCCTCAAGCAATGTTTTCACCATGTGGCAAATAGGAATTCAAATTAAGGCCCGGCTACTTAAGAGATGAAAGAAATGAGTCTGGGACAATCTGGAGAAATGGGGGAGAGCTCCAAAATGAGGGGGACCCTCATAGTCCTTCCATACAGTGATGACTCAGTCTATGATATTTCTAGCCTGGACTTCTGCAACCTGCTCCTGAACTGATAACCAGTCAGACATTCAGACCTTGATTCCATGTTGTTCCTCTCCAGTCTCCCCACTTCAGTAAGTGTCAGCAGTGCCGACGTGTTGCTCCATCCCAGACCTAGCAGTGTATTTGCTGGGAGAGCCAAGGCCCTGCTCTTGCTTTTGCTGACTGATGTTTGGTTACATTCTAGAGGAAGAGGAGGAGGCAGAATGAGAGCCAACAAACAAGGTTATTTGAAATAGCAGAGTGGTTCTCAACCAGGGGTGATTTTGCCCCCTGGGGAACATTAAAAAATGTCTGGAGACACTTCTGGTTGTCACAGTGTTTTGTGGGGGATGGTGGGTAGGCTATACTACTACCTAGTGGGTAGAGGCCAAGGATGCTGCTAAACACCCTACAATTAATAGGACAGCTCCCCAACTCCCCAAACAAAATGTCAATAGTGCTGAGTTTTCAGGCACCCTGAGATAAACGCCGGAAAGAATAGGAGTCGGGCTTCCCTGGTGGCGCAGTGGTTTTAAGAATCCTGCCAATGCAGGGAACACGGGATCAAGTCCTGGTCCGGGATGCCACGGAGCAAGTAAGCCCGTGAGCCTAGAGCCCGTGCTCTGCAACAAGAGAAGCCACCACAATGAGAAGCCCGAGCACGGCAACGGCAACGAAAAGTAGCCCCTGCTCGCCGCAACTAGAGAAAGCCCGTGCGCCGAAACGAAGACCCAACGCAGCCAAAAAAAAAAAGCTTGATCCCTGGTTGGGGGGCTATAATCTCACATGCCTCGCGGCCAAAAAACCAAAACATAAAACAAGCAATATTGTAACAAATTCAATAAAGACTTAAAAAAATGGTCCACATGGGCTTCCCATGGTGGCGCAGTGGTTGAGAGTCCGCCTGCTGATGCAGGGGACACGGGTTCGTACCCCGGTCCGGGAAGATCCCACATGCCGCGGAGCTGCTGGGCCCGTGAGCCATGGCCGCTGAGCCTGCGTGTCCGGAGCCTGTGCTCCGCAACGGGAGAGGCCACAACAGTGAGAGGCCCGCGTACCGAAAAAAATAAAAAATAAAAAAATGAAAAATGGTCCATGTCAAAAATCTTTCTTTTTAAAATTTATTTATTTTTGGCTGCGTTGGGTTTTAATTGCTGCGTGTGGGCCTTCTCTAGTTGCGGCGAGCGGGGCTACTCTTCATTGTGGTGCGTGGGCTCCTCATGCAGTGGCTTCTCGTTGTGGAGCACGGGCTCTAGGCACGCGGGCTTCAGTAGTTGTGTCTCGGGCTCTAGAGCTCAGGCTCAGTAGTTGTGGCTCATGGGCTTAGTTGCTCCGCGGCATGTGGGATCTTCCCAGACCGGGGCTCGAACCTGTGTCCCCTGCATTGGCAGGCGGATTCTTAACCACTGCGCCACCAGGGAAGTCCACGTCAAAAAAATCTTTAAAAAAAAATTACATCACCTAACCTGCTGTGCCTCAGTTTCTCCATCTGTAAAAGAGGGAAGATTATAGTACTACTTATTCAATTAATGTTGTTAATACATATAAAGCACCTGGAATCGTGCATGAAACCATAGACTAGTCAGGCTGGGAATCAGTCATCACCAGGTGACGGATGGGAGGGAAAGCCAGGGCACCGGATAAGATCATTTCAGCAGAGAGTGTAAATAGGAGCAGACATTTTGAATTCCTAGGAGCCAGGGAGCTAATACTAATCAGCAAAGAGGGTAGGGTTGGTGATCAAGAGGTCAGCTGGGCCCTCTTTTCTGGCCCGACTCCAACCCAGAGTTGCCACACGGGGATGCAGGCCCAGAGGAGCCAGTCTTTAAGTCCGGGAGCCGAGGCTATCTCTCTGTGGGCCTGCCTACAGGGCCTTCCAGGACCTCCAGATCCTGTTCCTCCAGTTGATGTGGCCTCTTTTTAGGTGTTTGGATGCCTTCAGACAGGTCCTCCTATCTTTTCGGGGCTGTGGTTGTTAACTTGTAGGTTAGTGAACAGGCTTTAGGGGGCTCTAAGAATCTCCTCGGAAATTGTATGCAAAATTGTATAAGGCAACTATGCATTTATTTGGGAAAAGCTTCAACAGATTCTCAGAAGGGTTGGGTGATACAATAAAAATTAAACACCTCTTCAGACTGACCAAGCATTTCTTCAACCTGCTTCATATTATGTTGGTTTTTAAGTTTATAACATCTTCCTCTCAAGAGCACCAAAAAAAAGTCTAAAATTGTTCAATTAATTTACAAATATGGGGGACTTCCCTGGCGGTCCAGTGGTTAAGACTACAAGCTTCCACTGTAGATGCGGCCAAAAAAAAAAAGAGTTAAAAGGGGGTTGTAAATTGGGAAGAGTTATTGTTATAAACCTTTGAACACTACTTGACAATTTATACCATTTTCATGAAAATAAAACATTAACTTACAAAATTTAAATGCACCCACATGGAAAGAATATTCCCTTGGCCTTGCTTTGCTTGTTATCAAAGCCAGTGACTCTTTGTGACTTCTTCCACTTCTCTCCATCTCTGCCACCACAGCCACCCCAACCCCACCCCCTAAGCCAGTTTCATCTCTTGCCTGGAGGATCACAGGAGCCTTCTCTCACTTTTCCCCAGTAAACCTTAAACATCATGAAGGCAAGGTCCATGTCTGATTTTGCTCATCATTGTAGGGTATCTGCTCAAAAAGCATAAACAAATGGACAAATGGCCTCCCAGTGAATAAATAGATCTCCAAGTTCCTGTGGAGTCCTCACTATCAGCCTCCTGTACCCACGCAGCAAGAGGCGGGGGTCACAGTAGAAGAGAGTGACAGAGCTCTCCCCACTTGCCTTTGCTTCACAGGAGGACCTGACAGCTGAGACCCGACAGGGAAAAGCCCGCCAAGAGATCTGTGCACTCAGGATGCTTGGCTGCAGCCTGCCTGGACAGACTGAAGCCTGCTCCACCAGGGGGCTGTGGCCTGCCCCAGGTTGGGTCTTGCAGAGTTTAGAGAAGGTTAGAATTGAAAGAAACTGAATTTTGCTTTTGCTTTTGCTTCTGTATTAGTTGTTTGTTTTGTTTTGTTTTTTATTGCTTGGTGGCTTAAAACAAAAAAATACATTATCTTACAGTTTTGGAGGTCAGAAGTCCTAAATGGGTCTCAATGGGCTAAAATCAAGGTGGTTAACAGAGCTGCATTTCTTTCTAGAGGCTCCTGCCTTTTCTAGCTTCTAGAGGCCACCTCCATTCCTTGACTGATGACTCCCTTCCATCTTCAAAGCCAGTGACGGCTCATCAGATCATCACTCTGACACTGAGTCTCCTGTCTCCCTCTGTGATCTTTGTGATTACGTACATGGAGCCCACCAGATAATCCAGAATGATCTCTCCTTCTCAAAACGCTTAATTTAATCATATCTGCAAAGTACACTTTGCCTGCCACGTAAGGTAACATAATGAGAGATTCTACGAATTAGGATATGGGCATGTAGGGGCATTATTCTGCCTACCACATCTCCTTAATTTGGCCCCTCCCTGGAGATTCTGTATTTATTTTGGGAGCTTGTAGAAGCTGCTTCTGTTTATTCACAGGGACACATTGTAAGAAACCATATTCTCTAAAATCATAGATTATCAGACTTTGCTAGTTGAAATCATATCAGTGAGAATAGAACATCCCACTCTTGCCTGAAGGATCTCAGCCAGGCCGGTCACTTTGACACATAAACAGCTGTAGAGCTCAGTTAAGGGGGTTTCGAACAGAACGTTCCGCGTTCAGATTAACACAGTGTCCAAGCAAACAGGACTTCAAGTCCCGTTCTCAGCCAGAGTCTGACATTAATCCCTTTCATACAGCTGGGCTATGCTGTGAGCCTCTAAAGTACCGCTTCTTTTAGATTTGACCTACATTGCCTCACCCCTACTCCCACCGCAGGTTCCTGGGTTTATGAATCAGGCGGCTCCGAAATGTCTTTCTCAGGCCATCTTTTCTCCGCTGTGGGGCCGACGGGTGATGGATGGTACAAAGGGCAAGATGTAAGTGGGGTGGGGGTGGATGTTACAAGCCGAGGAGGCGGGAGGGGCAGAAGGGAGCCGGGAGCCCCAGGATGAGAGGGGAACACAGGCTATAAGCCAACTTCCACTGTCACCTCTGGGCCGAGAGCAGCGTGTCCTCAGTTCTCACAACCACCGCTTAAATGCAGGTTATTAATTCCTCCATTTAAAAGAGGAGAAGACGGGAGCCTAAGCAACATGCCTCGAGTCACCAAATCAGGAACTGGCAAGCATGGATTCCAACTCGGTTCTTTGAACTCCGAAGTCTCTGCTCGGGAACCGCGGCCTTTCCAAGTAAATGTCCGGGAGAAGGGCCCCGCCCTGCATCTTCTTCCACAGACTAACGAACACCACCGCCCTGCCGCCCCCAGGGAGCGCCTAAAAGCCTTAAGGCTGGAGACGGACGCCACAGTCTCTGAGCAAAGGTACGACGCGGCCATTGATATCACGTCTAGTTATGTGGACCAATCCCCAGAAAGTGAAAGAGCAGAGGGGCGGGTTTATGCAAAACACACAGCGCTTGAGCAGGAAGGCGAAGCAGTAAAAACCTTATTTAAGGTCTATTTCCAAAAATTTAGTTATCATTATGAAGCAAAAATAATGAAGAATTGGTTTTAAGCAAGATCACACATTAAGAAAAGTCTAATGATTACGCCATAAAAGTCACCACAACCGTAAAAGCTATAGCAAGAGTAACGCTGGCCGGCAGTGAAACTTACCAGTATCGCTTCTCGGCCTTTTGGCTAAGATCAAGTGTAGTATCTGTTCTTATCAGTTTAATATCTGATACGTCCTCTATCCGAGGACAATATATTAAATGGATTTTTGGAATTAGGAGATGGAATAGGAGCTTGCTCCGTCCACTCCACGCATCGACCTGGTATTGCAGTACTTCCAGGAACGGTGCACTCCCCTTCGGGGGAAACTTTTGGTTGTCAAAAAAAAGAATATAATTATTCAAGTGTTTTGCTGTTTAGAATACAGAAAACCTTTATCATGAAGGTTAAAGTTTCTCCATTTACTTGTTTTATCTAGTTGTTATGGGATCTATTTGCAAGTGGAAGTTTATGATTCGTATAGTTCTGCATTAAATAACACATACGCTTCATTTAAACTTGGGTCATGCGCTATTTTTCGTATGTCCGTTAGCTGCTGTGCAGAACATGAAATCGCTGATACTGTTTGAAGTCCCTTCGGCAAAAACTCTAAGTTCTCCGAAAAATACGAGAAAACCAACAAAATGTGCATAGTTAGAAGAATTCTGAGCTGCTTGTTTTTTTTTTTTTTCTGAGAACTCATAAGTGTTCACGACAGATTCTGTTTCGCCTGCCATGAAGTGTATCGCAGGAAACCCGTGTAGTCCCACCATCATGAGACAACTGCGATTATTCTTTAAACTGTTTTCGGTGCTTCCGTCATTACAGTAGTATAAATCTACCGCCGCTGACGCGGGTTTGAGTCTTAATCCGCGCAGATCTCCCCACAAAGATTTCGTTTCAACGCCGCAACTGTTGAATCGCGTCGCCTGTAGTTCGTACTCCATAGCAAGAGCAACTACGGCGATGAGAAGGCCGCACACCACCTTCACAACAAAGAATAATTCTCGCTCGCCGTCCGCGTGCAGGAGTGGAGATGCAACGCAATCAAAAATAAAGGAAGTATTTAAAAAGCCATCAGAAAGAACAGTAAGTACTCCAGTAAGTTCCGTACAAAATGGAGGAATCCGAGCACCGACTTTTGGTCTGGATTGAACTAGATTGAGAGTGTTCTTTTCTCGGTAATGCAAAGCCAAGAGCAAGGGTGAAGTGTTACTCTCCGCACTCCTACCGCCAGTTCTCTACCGGAGTCGAAAATAAAGATTGCTTCTCTCTTCAGGAGTCAAATCCGCCGGGCCACAGTGGGGTGCTTTATTCTTTAGTCGTAGTTTAAAACAGCAAAATTTCTGAAAGGCTTTGATTTCAGGAAACAACACTTCTCCGTACGTCACTCCAGAAAGGGAGTCGTTGTTATTTTGTAAGTTGCATTTTATTCTGAGGAGAAGTGTTGTTAATTCTGCAGTTTTTTCACTGTGAGTTGATTTTTACGATCACCAAACCTCAACGTGAGGGAGAGCAATGCCCTACCTTACTTTTCCAAAAGGATATACGTATACGTAAGAGTGTCTCTTCGTTTTCCCAAACACTATTCGTGTTGTTTTCTCCTTCTTTAATTATTTTTCTTTTACGCTGCTTTGGGTTTTCATTGCTGCACGCAGGTTTTTATCCGTTGCTGCGAGCGGCAACTACTCTTCGTTGTGGTGCGGGGCCTTCGCATTGCGCAGGTTTCTTTTGTTGCTGAGCACGGGCTTCAGGCGGCGGACTTCAGTAGTGGTGGCACGCGGACTCTAGAGCGCAGACTCAATAGTTGCGGCACACGAGCTTAGTTGCTCCATAGCCGGTAGGAATTTTCCCGGCGTAGGGTTCAAACCTGTGTCCCTGCATTGACAGGCGGTTGTTTGATTACTGTGCCACCACAGAAGTCCCCTTTTTGTCTTTTCATACTCGAAGTTGAAGCCCTCCGCTTCACTAGCGTTTCAATCATTTCTGAAATGGTCTCTTACCTTGTCTGGTACAGGAAATATTACATGATGCTTTGGGGTAGGGAAACGGACTACGGATGCCTAGACCCGGCATCGCGGTTCAGTTAGGATACGCTTCACTCGAAGTGTAAAATGGTCAAGTTACTGTTCAGATCTCCACAAGAAACATCTCCAGGTTTCTGGAGATGTAAAAGCGAAAGCAACTGGCGCGCAAAGGGATTTTTTTGTTTTTTTAACTGTTGCGGTTTAACTCCCGGAAACCGCATTCCACTGGGTCGGACTCCGCGCGCGCTGGTGACGCAGCTGCTGCGCCGGAAGTGCGAGCCGTAGGTTCCGGGACTCAGCTATGGCTGTTGCGGCAGCACGCTGGAATCATGTGTGGGTCGGCACCGACACCGGCATCCTGAAAGGTGGGGGGCGGGGGCGGGAACCAGGGGCGGGAGTCGCCGTTTGGGGACATTGGCGCGACTAACGTCCGTGTTCCACAGGCGTGAATCTTCAGCGCAAACAAGCGACCAACTTCACGCCGTCGGGACAGCCGCGGCGCGAGGAGGCGGTGAGCGCCCTGTGTTGGGGCGCGGGCGGCGAGACTCAGGTGCGCAGCCGCTGGCAGGCGGAGCGAGGGGCCTGGGGCACGGCCGCCTCCCTCTTCTCGCCATTCTGCCCTCCTCTGCTCGCAGATCCTGGTGGGCTGTGCGGATGGGACAGTGAAGCACTTCAGCACCGAGGAGGGCAGGTTCCAGGGTCAGAGGCACTGCTCCGGAGGGGAGGGCATATTCCGAGGCCTCGCCCAAGTCGACGGGTAAGACCGAGCCCCTTGCTGAAACGCTCAGGTCGTAGGGAGAGCTTTGAGGTTCCCGTAGGACGGCCGAATAATGGCGATCAACCTTGAGGTGACACGGGCCGGGTCTGCGTGACAGGGGCCTTTGTCCTGCCGAAGTTCATTCATTCCTATAACAGACATTAACTGAACACCTACTGGGTTGTATATAGGCATTGGGCGAAATGCAAGGGATTCAGGTCAACCAGACACAGTACCTGCCTTCATACAGTTTGCAGCCTCCAGGGTTTTTCTTTTGGCTCCATAATCTTTTGGATGACCCTGAGCCCGTCATTTAATAGTTTCGAGTGTTTTTCAGTGGGGGCTAACAACCACCAACAAGGTCGTGAAGCTCCCAAAGTAAAAGATAGGAAAGTGCTAGGTTGCAGGCCTAGCTTCCTTCCGAAGATGAAGAGAGAGGCTGTGAGCAGACTGTGTAGGTTTGGTGATGTTAATTCTGACAGGTGAGGTGGAGAAGGCTTTGTGGGGGTGAGAAGTTGGAACTGGCCCTTGAAGCATGGGTAGAATTTTGAAATGTGGAGAAAGGAATAAGGGCATTCTAGAAAGAAGCTCCTGCCTGAGCAGAGGCCAAGGATTGGTGTTAGGCTACAGGGTACATCACAAGGACGATAAATAGCATTTGAAGGTTGAAGCTGAGGCAACGTTTTTCCTTTTTATTTTTTTTCCTATTATTTGTGAGGAAGCATTTTAATATGAGATAGGCAAGGTAGGTTGGGACTAAAGGTAAAGGGCTTTAAGTGCCAGGCCGAGAGATCTGCACTTCTGTAGGTGGTGGGGAGTTACTGGTTTTTGAGCAGGAAATGCTGCGGTCAGAGCTATGAGCTTGCAGGAATGTGGAGGATGGATTGGAGAGAAAGCAGTTGGGAGACTTGCCACAGCCCAGGCAAGCCTAGAGCCTGAACCGAGTTGGGAAGGGTGGGCAGATATGAGAAAGAGTATAAGCTTGAACTGTACCGATACTGGGGAGAGACTTGCTTGGGCTTCATGGGACGCATACTTTGAGGGAGAGATTGGAACCCCGAACAGGGAACTTGAGAGAAGAAGCTGGTGTTTGGTTTTGGCCGAACACTAAATCCAGAACAGTCCCATTTCAATCCTTTCAGAGCTACTGATCCTGACCTCTGGTGACTGACTCAAGGTTCAGAAAGACTAGCAGGGCCAGGTGCCCCAGACGTAGCTGTGGAATAGCAAAGGCTGTCTGTTTTGGAGTATCAGACTTGATTTCCAGCTCTGGTGCTGACATTTATAGCTGAGTGGCAAATCTTTTAATTTCTCAGAGCTTCAGCTTCCTCACTTATGAGACTGGTAAACCCTTACCTTGTTGAGGAAATTAAGTAAGAGCCATCAAGCCCTGCCCAGACCCGAGTAACCTAGAGGCTTCCTTAAGAGCAGGACTGGTATGGGACCTCCCTGGTGGCACAGTGGATAGGACTTGATGCTCACAGGACGTTCAGGCCTGTGTGCAGGAGGCCAGGGTTCAATCCCTGGTCGGGGAGCTAGACCCCACGTGCATGCCTCAACTGGCAGTTCACATGCCTCAACTAAGGAGCCTGCGAACTGCAACTAAGGAGCCTGCCTGCTGCAACTAAGACCCGGGGCAACCAAATAAATAAATATTTTTTAAAAAAGGAACAGGGCTGGTAGGAGGGAGTCTAGTTCGTATGAATTTGGGCGTGGGTCGACTGGGGCCAGAGAACAACCCTGCTCCTTTTTTTAACCCTGAGTCT
Organism: Tursiops truncatus; assembly: GCF_011762595.2. Lineage (NCBI taxonomy): Eukaryota > Metazoa > Chordata > Mammalia > Artiodactyla > Delphinidae > Tursiops > Tursiops truncatus. Next base: position 99,502,794 of record NC_047041.1, on the reverse strand, counting down.
ATCCTCCCTTTGCCGGCAGCACCCTCATCACATGTGTGGATTCTGGGATTCTTCGAGTCTGGCATGACAATGACAAGGAGGCATCCTCTGACCCTGTGAGGCTCCCCTGGCCTGATCCTGATGGTTGGGGGAGGTGGGGCCCAGGGTAGGAGCCAGATGAAGGCTTTGGGGGAGGGAGGAGGGTAAAGATCTGGAACCGACTCTCATCTCCCCTCTCATCTTCCATTCTTTTCAGCTCTTGGAACTGAGAGTGGGCCCTGGGGTGTGTAGGATGCGCCAAGACCCAGCGCGCCCCCACATGGTTGCCACAGGTGGGAAGGAGAATGCGCTGAAGGTGTGGGACCTGCAGGGCTCTGAGGAGCCTGTGTTCAGGGCCAAGAACGTGAGTGATGGGGGGTGGGGAGGTGATGGGGGGCAGGGAGGGGCTGGTTCCGAGGTCCAGGGAGTCTGAGGCCACTATGTCAGAGACCAGCTGGGCTTTAGGGGACAATGGTAGAAGGCAGGAGGAAGGGGCACACTGAGCCCTCCACAGCCCTGTCCCCCATCTACCCACCCTACCAGGTACGGAATGATTGGCTCGACCTGCGGGTTCCCATCTGGGACCAGGACATACAGTTCCTCCCTGAGTCACAGAAGCTCGTCACCTGTACAGGGTACCACCAGGTGAGGCACCACCCCACCCCTATCTCTTTCTGGGCTTAAGCAGCCTCCTGGAGAAACAGCCTTGCTGTGCAGGCTCGGTCCCCACCATTCGGCACAGCCGCCCTGCTTGCCATCCTTCTTCCATCCCTGAGCTCCCAGAAGAGGGACGACTTCCCCCGTCTGTTCCAGCCCAATGGCTGAGCCGGTGATCTTCTCTTACTACATTCTAGGAAGGAGTTCCCTGAACTGTGATTCTTCCTTTTCCTCCCACCTGGAAGAGAAAAGAAGGGAGTGTCCCCTTCATAGTAGAATCACATGGTTCAGGTGTCATGAGAAGACGTGAGCTGGGTATCAAGAGAACTGAGTTCTGGTCCTGATGCAGCCTCTGATTTGCTTTCGGACCCAAGCCTGACCCTCTACTAACTGGCCTCAGCTCCTCAGCTTTACAGGAAAGGTCCACATGGGGATCTTTTCAGTGGGTCTCTCTCTCTCTCTTTCCTTTTTTCACTGCCCTGCGCTGCATGCGGGATCTTAATTCCCCGACCAGGGATCAAACCTGTGTCCCCTACAGTGGAAGCACAGAGTCCTAACCACTGACTGCCAGGGAATTCCCAGCTGGTCTTATGTGAAGTTCTAAGACCCAGGCAGGCCTGGGTGGCTGTATTTGCCCTGTTTCCTTTGCTCCTACATATTGAAGTCTGCTATTGGTGAGACGCCTCTGCTCAGAACACATATGAGGGCTTCCCCTCTCTTCCCTGTTGAGACTTAACGTCTTTCTCTGCTTGAAATTCAGCAACTCTTGACAGTTGGACTGACTTGCTTTTCCATCCCAAGAGGGGAGTACGGGGGGATGGAATGCTCATGCATGCAGACCATGGGAATGCTGCCGCCTCCAGGCTGGGGGACCTCTCTCCTCAGCCCTGTATGTTCATGCTCCTTAGCAGCTGTCTCTCCTCTACCCCCCAACACACAGAGAAGAGGAGTGCATTTCAAATGGGAGTTTCTCTGAAAGAGTGGGTTGTAAACAAAGCAATATATGAGGAGGGAATGAAGATGTGGAGGAGCCGGAGGGCATCTGTGGAGTGCGGGTACTGTTGGTGATGCTTCAGCCTTCCTCCAGGTCCGTGTCTATGATCCAGCCTCCCCCCAGCGCAGGCCGGTCCTCGAGGCCACCTACGGAGAGTACCCACTGACAGCCATGACCCTCACTCCTGGGGGCAAGTGAGTGTTTAGAGGGCAAAGTGGGGCTTGGGAAGGACTCCAGGGGGCCCCTGCTGACCCCATGTGCCTCTGATCTCCTCAGTTCGGTGATTGTGGGGAACACTCATGGGCAGCTGGCAGAAATTGACCTTCGGCAGGGTGAGTGGACTAGGGAGCCTTGCGGAAGGGGAAGGGGTGGGGAGGAAGGGCAGGATTCCCTCGGACGGGGTGCAGTGGAGCTGTTGAGCCCTCTTTCAGGTGCCAGGTTGCCCGGGTTCAAATCCTGGTTCTGCCATAAGCTGTGTGACCTTAGACAAATTACTATGTCAATTCCGTGCCTTAGTTCCTTCACGTGAAAAATGCAGATATTAATGGTAATTGCCATCTCAGCATTATGTTAAACGAGGATTAAATGTTGAAACATAAAGTGATATGAACAGTAAACACTCAATAAATGGTTGTTGGCTGGCCAGCTAGCACTGATTGCTACCGCCTTCTCTAGGGCGCCTACTGGTCTGTCTGAAGGGGCTGGCGGGCAGCGTCCGAGGGTTGCAGTGCCACCCTTCAAAGCCCCTTCTAGCCTCCTGTGGCTTGGACAGAGTCTTGAGGGTACACAGGATCCGGAATCCACGGGGCCTGGACCATAAGGTGAGAGCCTGCTGCCTCCTGTTCCCCGGATTCATGTTTCTATTTCTGCAGGCTTGGCCCATTAAGGTCCCTCATCTTTTGCAGGTTTACCTCAAATCTCAACTGAACTGCCTCCTGCTGTCAGGCAGGGATAACTGGGAGGTAAGCAGTTGGGTCTGGGAATGTGGGAGCTAAGGGCACAGGTGTGAGGACTTCCCTGTGAAGAGGAAAGGGAAGCAGCTGGAACTCAGACCTGGGACTGTCCATCCATCTGCCAAGCGTAGTCCTAAAAGAGTTACTGCCAAGGGTGAGATAGGCACATGGATGGACATGGTTTCCAGGAGCAGGAAATAAAAGGGGTGGTGCCTGGAGGAATTATTCCCCTTCCCTGTGGGTCTGACTCCTAAGCTCTTCTCCCACTCACCAGGATGAACCCCACGAGCCTCAAGAGCCCAACAAGGTGCCCTCAGAAGACACAGAGACAGATGAACTCTGGGCTTCCTTGGAGGCAGCTGCCAAGCGGAAACTCCCCGGTTTGGAGCAGTCCCAAGGCGCCCTCCAAACCAGACAGAGAAAGAAGAAGAGGCCTGGGTCCACCAGCTCCTGAAGAGCTTGTGCTCACGTTGTAAATAAACAGCTTAATACGTACCACGACCCTGAGCCTTTTGTGTTGGCATAAAGGAAAGAGTGGCGGCTGCTCCCTGAGCTGGGGTGATGGGGCTATCTGCTGTCACAAAAGCAGGGCCGGGAGTCGGCGGGCTGGCGTGGGTGGAACCGAGTGCGGGGGCCGCGCGTGGGGCCATGGGCTGCTGCCAAGGCAAGGACTTTCAGACTTCGGGTGAGCAGGCCAAGGAGGCCGGGTCACAGGAAGTTCAGGAAGGTGGGACCGGAGACACACAAGGGTGCCCAGGGAGCCGGGAGTGCGGGATGGACCACCCGGAGGTTGGACTGGGGAGGATAGAGCTCAGCGGCCTCGCATCATCGCAGGCAAAGAAGGGGTCGATGCAGACTCGGCGGAAAACCGGAATCTCAGGTCGCACGAAAGGCTTCTGATCACTGTGCTGTGGCGGCGGCTGTCCCTGTTCAGCCGTCGGGACTCCTCGCGGTCAAACAAGAGGCAATCAGTCCAAAATCCAAAGCAGGCGTGTACGTTCCAGGAGTGCAACCGGGAGGGGATCCAGGAGGAGCCGGAGAAGGGGTGACCGCAGCCCTGTTCTCAGTCCGCCCCAGCCTCCCTCCAGAGAATAAAGTTTCTAACTTGTACCTGCCTGAGAGCTTGTGCCTCCAAGGCTCGCTTTGCGCACACAGGGCGCGGGCACCACCAGGGCTGCGGGCTCTTTAAGGCTCCTCCCCCGAGGCTGGCCCATTCCCTTGGGCCCCAGGCTCCCGTTCCTTGGGGGCGGGGCCACGGTTGCGGCCTAGCCAATGGGAGAGCGGAGTTGCATTAGCGTTTGGGTGGAGGGGCGCGTCTCTCGGGTCGCCGGGCTTGAAAAGGCGTGGCACCGCCCGCTCGTCACCGGGGGTGGGGTTACGTGTGGGTGACGTGGCGGCTTCTAGTCTTTGGTCGGGTTTCGGCGGCTTCGGTTCCCGGGGTGAAGGCGGTGACGACCCGGGAGATTGTGGCAGTGGCGGCGGCGGCGCCAGGCGGCAGAGAGGAGGTAGGACACGCTCTAAGAGGGGTCTGACCGCAGTGTCTGCTCTGGGCAGCTCTTTCCGGGGACGGCGCGGGCTGGGGGGAAGGGAACCAGAGGCCAGCGGGCAAGTCCTGCCGGCACGGCTCGAAGTGAGCGAATACGTCGCCGTCCAATCAGGAAAGCCCCTGTTGAGAAAGACGTCGGCCTTAGCTAATCAGTGGTTGCAGTCCTCCAGACGGTGGGACTTAGGCGAGGCGAGGGTGGTACTTCCTGCTTCAAATAAACACCTAGAGATTTCCCCCCTCCGCCCACCGAAGTGTGTCCCTCTCAGGAGGTCCGTCACCGTTTCTCCCTGACGAGTCGGAGGAACCCGTGGATACGAGAGGGCCCACTTAGGGCCTAGGGCAGTTGCACGGGCCGGACTGGAGCTTCGGAGCCACAGGACCTGGCTCTGGCCCTGCCTCTCCTTCAGGGCCCCGGCCCGCGCTCTGGCCGCCAGAACCAAGTTGGAAGAAGAGTCTGAGGAGCCGGACGGCTTGGGCCAGAGAAGAAGCGGGGTCCTGCCCGCTGCGGGTCGGCCCCAGGATCTGCGGGTGGCTTCGGGCGCGAAAGTCCGTGCCAAGTGCAAAGGGGCCCCGAGGATCTGCTGGTTGGGGGGGATTTGTGGGGAAGGAGGCTGCCTGGGGAATGACACTCTCCCCTCCACCACAGTCCAAGGTTATGCGTCTCAATGATCCCGCGGAAACGCTACGGGTCTAAGAACACGGATCAGGGTGTCTACCTGGGTCTCTCAAAGACACAGGTCCTGTCCCCTGCAACTGCTGGCACTAGCAGCAGCGACATCGCCCCTCTGCCCCCCCCAGTGGCCCTGGTCCCTCCCCTTCCCGACACCATGTCCTGCCGGGATCGGACCCAGGAGTTCCTGTCTGCCTGCAAGTCCCTGCAGAGCCGTCAGGTAAGGACCTGGAGTGGGAAAGGCAAGAGTGACTCATACTCAGACCTGGGAGACGCGGTGCTCCAGCACCGTTGGTTGAAGTAATTCTTGGGGGAGCCCGATGGAGAACTGGTCCAGCTTGGAGAGGGTGGTAGGATCTACCAAGCAACAGAGAAGAGGTGGGCTAGCTAATCTAGAAGTAAGGATCGAGGCTTTTTTTTTTTTTTTTTTTTTAATCAGGAATTCCCTGAGCGTAGGGTTGCTATTCTGGAAGGAATATCTCAGCGCAAGAGGTGGCTGCAAGTATATTTGGTTTGGATGAAGAACAGGTTCTTGAAAGAGCTTTTAGCTCAGAGACAAGCACTTTGAATTCTAGTTCCAGTATAATTTTACCACGTTTGCTCTGTGACAACACAGAAGTTAATCTAGTTGGATCTCAGGTTTTGTATCTGTAAAATGAAGGAAGGTTTCTAAGTAAGTAGTTTTTTTTTTTTTTTTTTTTTTAAGTAAGTAGTTTTAATCAAAACCACTTTGGAGTGCTTTTTTAAAAATTAGATTTGTCTTGGTCCAGACTTTCTGAATCCAAGTGGAACCTGAATAAATGTAATTTAAAATATTTTTACTGGTCAGCTCTTGTTAGCTTCTCTTCTGTACAATCTCCAAGAGTTTTACATTTATTCTTTCTGATTCCCGGATTGGAGGAATAGAATGGTAATACTAGTTACCATTTATTTAGTGCTTAGAATGGACCTGGTATTTGGCTAAAATAATTTACAACCCTTAGTTTTTTTAATCTTAGCAAGAACAAGAGATGTGTGGATTGTCTTCATTTTACAGAAGAGGAAGTAGAAATTCAGAATGGTTTAAGCAACTTGCCCCAAGCCCCTTATGTAGTAAGAGGTGGCACCTAGATTTGAACCCAGGTCTACCTGTATGGACCGTCTGGTGGAGGATGCCACTAGTGTTAGAGGGTGAGTTTAGTAGACACCTGAGGAACAGTGAAAGCTGGAAATGGGGAGGGAAAACTAAAGTTTTACCTCTTGACGTTGCTTTTCAGAATGGAATCCAGACAAACAAGCCAACTCTGCGTGCTGTCCGGCAGCGCAGTGAATTCACCCTCATGGCCAAGTGAGTTGACAGAAGTTATGTGGTGGGATGACCACTGTCTGAGGAGAGGTAGCCTTGCCTGTGGTGACCTTGGCCGTGAGGACTGGGATTGGTTGTGCTGGTGCTAATGTGGGAAAGGCCCTCTCCTTCCCTTCCCGCAGTGTTCCCATTAATGCTCGTTTGCAGGCGCATTGGGAAAGACCTCAGCAACACATTTGCCAAGCTGGAGAAGCTGACAATCTGTGAGTGTTCTCGGGGCCTTTCAGAACTGGGGCAGTGCACCCGGGAGGGCGGAGGAACCATACTCCCTGAGCCTGGTCTTCAGCCTCACCTGTCGTGACTTCTTGTTTGTCTCTGCAGTGGCAAAGCGCAAGTCCCTCTTTGATGATAAAGCAGTGGAAATTGAGGAGCTAACTTATATTATCAAACAGGTGAGCGACTAGCGATCGGGAGAGCCCAGCATTTCAATTGGATCACTTCCATCATTTTCCCTTGCTCTAGGGTCCCAGAGAAAAGTTTCTAGAGCCAGCCCCAAACATCCCGCTCATCCAGTGTGTCAGTGATCATCTGCTGTGTACAGAGCACCGTGCTGGGCACTTGCCACACAAACATTATGAGGCAAGATACCTGCCTTCAAGGGCTTATTGTCTAGAAGAGGTATCCAGCCTCATAAACTCACACTTACAATGAATAGGAGGCAAGTGGTACAGAAAAGATCTTATGAAAAGATGAATGAGATAGTCTGGGGACACTGGGAAAGATTTTATTGAGGATGTGACATCTGAGCTGGTTTCAAGGCTTGTGGAGAAGCAGTGGAAGAACGTGCCAGACAAAGGAAACAGTGTGTGCAGAAGCATGTCTTATAAAAGGGAAAGTTCAAGTTTTTGCTCAGATATCACCTGCTCAGGGAGGCCTACTGTCACCATGCTGTTTACTACCCCAGCAACCAACTCTGATCTCGCTTATCTTGCTCTATTTTCTTTTTTATAGCACTTGTTACATTCTAATGGTCTCTATAATTAACTTATGTTTATTGTTTGTTTTCTCCCACTTAAGTCATCTTCCCCCAAAAAAGAAAAAAAAAGTGCTAATGCCATAAGAGCAGAGATTTTTCTTTCTGTTTGTTCATGGATGTATCCCAGATGCCTGTAGCAGTGTCTGGCATGTATTAGGTACTCAGTATGTGTTGATTGAATTGAGTGATTGGCAGCAAATGAGACTGAAAAGGTAGACTGGTAGCTGTCTGTGAAGATCCTCATGGGGGCTTGCTAAGGAGTGTGGAATCACTCTGAAGTGTGTGGGCTGCAAAGACGATTAGAACCTGGATTCCAATTCTGTCTGCAAGACCCTAGTATAGCAGTTCTAACAGTGTTATTTGTTTCTTTCCCGGAACAATGTAATAAGAATAAAATGAGAAATTGAATGACCATGGGGGAAAAAGGAACACCCTGGAGCATGAACGGTCAGAGAGGCTAGGGAGGAGGCTTGTGCAGTTCTCCAGTATGAAGATGATTATGGCAGAGGCCAAAGGGCAGACACATTCAGGAGATGCTGTGCTGAGTAGAAAAGAGAGGGTTCCGTTAATTACTGGGGCATTATCGCATAGGCATTTAAGAACCACTGACTGGATTTAGACAGACTTCAAATCCCAGGCTCACCAATTATGGTGTGACCTTGCGTAAGCTACCTAACTACTCTGAGCTTCAGTTCCCGTATAAATAAAAAGGGGATACTAACAGTACCCACCTCACAGGGTTGTTACAAGGATTTATTAGTTTATTTTTTCAATCACTCACATTATTGAGTGACTTTGGCTGCCTGGTTCTGGGGATTCAGCAGTGAACAAGACAAATGCGGTCCCTGCCCTTGGCAACTTCCTTGCTGAATGGGTGAACTAGACACTATACAAGCAAACAGAAAAGACAGTTTCAGGTAGCGGCACATCCTATTAAAGAAATGAGGTGAGTGAGTTCCTCAGGGTAGGGGCCTACTTTACATGGGGTGATCGAGGATGGTTTGGCTGAGGAAGGGACATAGAGACCTGAATGGTAAGGAGAAAGTTGGTCATCCAGAGATCTGACGGGGGCACATTCCAGAAAATGGGAATAGCAAAGGGAAAGGCCCCGAGGCCTGGGCAGCCTTGATGTGAAAGGCTGTGAAACAGGCCAGTGTGGCTGCAGCACAGCCAGTGAGAAAGAGGCCTGTGGGGGGGGTGAGGTCAGAGGAGTGAGTGGGGCGAGACCTCATAGCCCGTGTAAGCTAGGTGAGGAATTTGGATCGTGTACTAAATTTAGTGGGAAGCTCTTGGAAGATTTTGAAGCAGGGGAATGACATGCACTATTTTTGGTTTAGAAGGTCACTCTGGTGGTTGTGTGGAAAGTGGATTGTAGGGGGCAAATTCTAAAAGGAAGATCACTTAGGAGGCTCTGGGCAATTTTTAGAGAGAGGACAGTTTGGACTAGGGTAGCTTTGTTAGAGAAGGAGATGAGTGGACACATTCAGAGTATATGTTGGAATCAGCTGGGTTCTTTGTGGGTTCCGTGTGGATTAAGGGAAGAGAGAGGAATTGAGGATGATTTCTTAAGGTTTTCGTCTGAGCACCTGGTGAGCGGTGGTACCATTTACCAAACTGGCAAAGAAGGAAGGGGGAATAACTGGGGGGGAAATTAAGAGTTGTTTTCTATGTTAAGTTAAGAGAAAGTCATAAGCTGCTTAGCAGGTTGCATGGCGCACAGTAATCAAACCCGAGACTGCTGTTCTGTTCACAAAGTGCTGAGTATGTAGTAAACGCTCAGTGTAGGTTACGGTTGTGCTGTGGCATATAGGTTGGGTTAAGGAGATGTCAGTATGTGACTTAGAAGCTTCTAGCTTGGGCAACTAAGTGGGGAGTAGTGCCATTTTCTAAGTTCCGGGGGGAGGAGATTTTATGGGGGAAAAGCCTGGAATGCAGTTTTGGACACATGACTGTGAGCAGGCTCCATTAACTCTGAAGGGACAGAGCAGTCAGCAGCAGAAATCGTCCAGGGGTCTCGAGAGAATCTTTGGGGCTAGGATACTAATTGGAGGAATACTAACTGGGGGTACTGTTGGAGGGACTCTAGAAGTTGCCTAATCTAGTTTTTTGGGTTTTTTTTTTTAACTTTTATTAATTTATTTACATTTTGGCTGCGTTGGGTCTTTGTTGCTGCCCGCGGGCTTTCTCTAGTTGGGGCGAGCGGGGACTACTCTTCGTTGCAGCGCATGGCTTCTCATTGCAGTGGCTTCTCTTGTTGTAGAGCACGGGCTCTAGGAGCGCGGGCTTCAGTAGTTGTGGCTCGTGGGCTCAGTAATTGTGGCTCGCAGGCTCTAGAGTGCAGGCTCAGTAGTTGAGGCACACGGGCTTAGTTGCTCCGCGGCATGTGGGTTCTTCCGGACCAGGGCTCAAACCTCATCCCCTGCATTGGCAGGTGGATTCTTAACCAGTGTACCGCCAGGGAAGCCCCTAATCTAGTTTTTTTCTTAGCCTGTATCTTGAGCTCACTACTTTTGACCTCTTCCCTCTCCCCCTCCTCTTCTTCCTCTGGTCTTTCCCTGGACTTCGCTGTCCTGGGGCGGCAAGCTTTCTCTGCCACTCCCAGCCGCCTCCTTCATCTCCCTTGTCTCGCGAGGCCCTTGGCAGGCAGGATTGGGAAGCAGATAATCCATTGGCCTGGTGTAGAAAGCCTGGCTGTGCTACTAATTCATCGTGTATAACGTTAGACAAGTCACATCTTTCACTCTTTTGCAATAGTAATTTTTAAAAGGAATTCTGTATATAAAAACCATTTCGTTGATGCTTCTGGGAAGCCATGGTGCCTTTGACTCTTCCTGTCTCCTGAGTACAGCACAGATGCTTTGTTGCTCAGCATGCTCTGGGTCTGAGATTTTGGCCTTTTGAAGGGTTCTGTGGCCATGAGCATGGCCTCACAGTGGGGGTAGGACAGCAGGGTGGAGGGAGTAAACACCCCAGGTCTTTATGAATGGACGGGGCCATATTTCACCTCTTTCTGGCTCTACCCCGCAGGCACTGAGCCTGAGCAAACTACAGAGCTTGGACTATCCCAGCAGGCCCTTCTGGTCTGTCCGAGATACCATCACCCCTGCTAGTAATGTCCACCCTGCCGTCCCTGCCAGAGATGTCCATGTGGGAGAGGTGCTGGCTGAGGACCCCATGGTTGATACTCAGTTTTTCTGTTGGCTCTTTCACCAGGACATCAACAGCCTTAACAAACAAATCGCCCAGCTTCAAGATTTCGTGAGAGCCAAGGGCAGCCAGAGCGGCCGGCACCTGCAAACCCATTCCAACACCATCGTGGTCTCCCTGCAGGTGGGACCCGGGGGAGGGAGAGGCAGAAGGGAGGAAGGCGTCTTCTCTGGCTGACCCTCTCTCCTTTTCTTTCAGTCAAAACTGGCCTCCATGTCCAATGACTTCAAATCAGTTTTAGAAGTGAGGACAGAGGTGAGAAGAATCTGTGTAGGAGGGATAGGAATCAGGGGTGAGGGCCCCAGAGGGAAGTGGGAAGGGGACAAGTGGAAGGGCAAGGGCAACAGGGTCACGGGCACCAGGAGGAATCTCTTTAATGTGCCCACTTTCCAGCGGCCTCAGGACCTTTGCATTTCTTCCCCAACCCTAGAACCTGAAGCAGCAGAGGAGCCGGCGGGAGCAGTTCTCCCGGGCACCCGTGTCAGCCCTGCCCCTTGCCCCCAACCACCTAGGTAAGTCACAGGCAATACAGGGAGCCCTGAGGGATAAGGCTTAGTTACTCCAGTTCTGGTATCTTCCAAAGGCAGGGGTTGGGTAGGAGAATGGAGGGCCAAGGAGGTTGCTAGGCTTTGTCTCTTAGAGGTCAGACCTGATTGCTGGGATTTATGAGCCACGCCTAGTCTCCAGCATTCTCAGTGTTGGGGGTGAATTCAATCATGTTCAGAAGAATGACAGTTTCTAACTTTTTTTGCACTTACTCGTTGTATTCCCATTCTGTCATTTAATTTTCACAACCACCTTTTGAGAAAGCAACTATTGTTATCCCCCATTTTACAGGTGAGGAAACTGAGGCTCAGAGAGGTTAAATGACTTGTCCAGGGTCACAAGGCTAGTAAGTGCCAGAGCTGGGATTCAAATCCAGAGCATGTGGGCTTTGAACCTTTTAACCACTAAGAAGTGCCATGTCGTCTTTCTTCCCCCAGGGGGCGGTGCTGTGGTTTTGGGGGCGGAGTCTCGAGCCTCTGGGGACGTGGCCATTGACATGATGGACTCTAGGACCAGCCAGCAGCTGCAGCTCATTGATGAGCAGGTATCCACGCTCTGAGCTCGGGAGGAGTTGCTCCTCTGTTTTCCTCTGTGGTCACAAGCAAGTGTTTGGAATGTGCCATGGGTGGAATGGCAAAGTGGAGGGTCCTAAAGAGACAGGCCCTCCCCTGCAGAAGCTCCCAGTGCTCATGTATGCTGTCTCTCCTCTGAAGGATTCCTACATCCAGAGCCGGGCAGACACCATGCAGAATATTGAGTCCACAATTGTTGAGCTGGGCTCCATCTTCCAGCAGTTGGCACACATGGTTAAGGAACAGGAAGAAACCATTCAGAGGTGAGATTCTTTCTCTCCTTAACTTCAAAAACAGGAGCCTTCTCTTCCCCGTGGATTGCCATCCTAAAGGTCCCCAGGGACAGCTTGATGCCCTTTGGAAGAGAAGAGTGAATCCTGTCCACCCACAGGGTCAAGTTCACCTGCCTCCATCCACTCAACAAGTGTTAACTGAGCACCTGTTCCTTGTCAAGCACTGTCCTAGGTGCTGGGGATACGGTGATCAACAGCACAGTTAAGTCTATTTTGTGGAGCTTACTTTGTAGTATGGAATTTAATAGTGTGGGTGAGGATAGCTGTTAAAAAGAATTGAGAAGAAATTTTCAGGTACTGATAAGGGCTATACTGAGAATTAAAGTAGGACGAGGTGTTCGGAAAGTGATGGAGGAGGTATATCAGATTGGGTGGCAGGGAAGGCTGCTCTGAAGACTTGATATTTAAGCAGAGACGTGAACTACAGGAAGGATCCAACCATGCAAAGAAGAGGGATCCAACCATGCAAAGGAGAGGGTAAGAGTTGTCTAGGCAGTGTGGACAGCTAGAGCAAAGGCCCTACGATGGGACAGTCTTGCTGTATTAAAGAATCAAGGGACTTCCTTGGTGGCACAGTGGTTAAGAATCCGCCTGCCAATGCAGGGGACATGGGTTCGATCCCTGGTCCAGGAAGATCCCACAGGCCATGGAGCAACTAAGCATGTGCACCACAACTACTGAGCCTGCACTCTAGAGCCGCGAGCCACAACTACTGAGGCCACGTGCCACAGCTACTGAAGCCTGCGCACCTAAAGCCCAAGCTCCACAACAAGAGAAACCACTGCAATGAGAGTCCTGCGCACTGCAATGAAGAATAGCCCCCGCTCGATGCAACTAGAGAAAGCCCGCGTGCAGCAAGGAAGACCCAACGCAACCAAATAAATTATTTTTTTTTTAAATTAAAAGAAAAAAGAATCAAGAAGGCCAGTGTAGCTGGAAAGCAATGAACAGGAAGAGACAGGTACAAGATAAGACTGGAGGGAGGTAGGCAGAGCCCACGGGAAGGCACGGGAAGGCCTCTCTGCTCTCCTGGTGCCCCCTGCTACTGCACGAGGCATTTTATCTGCTCCTCTTTGGCACTTAGCGTTCATTCAGTCAGTTATGGAGATACAGTCGAGGATGAAAGAGACAAAGAACCCTCCCCTTGGGGAATATACATTGTAGTAGGGGAGACAGATAAGTTAAAATATACAAAATAAGTAAATGGTCCAGTATATATTTTTGCCCAGTGATAAACCCATAAATTAGAGTAGGGTAAACTAATCAGGAGTTCTAGGTTTGGAGGAGCAAGTTGTAATTTTAAATAGGATGGTTATTAAGAGAGGCCCTATTAAGAAGATGGCGTCTATCCAAGAAGAGGGAAGGTAAGGGAGTTTGCCATGTGGATATATGGAGAAGAGTACCAGGCAGAGGGAAGAACCAGTGTAAAGGCCTTCAGGCAAGAATATGTCTGATGAGTTAAAGGACAGCAAAGAAGCCACTGCATCTGGGGACAGGTGAGAAGGAGAGTAGTACCAGGTGAGGTTAGAGGGGAAATGGGAGACCAGATCATGTGGGGCCTTTTAAAGCCAGTGTGAGGATTTAGCATTTACTCTGAGTGACATGGGGAGCCACTGCAGGGTTTTGATGAACGGTTGTACTATCTGACTTCTGTTTTATTTATTTATTTTTTGGGCCGCACTGCGTAGCTTGTGGTATCATAGTTCCTTGACCAGGGATTGAACCAAGCCACTGCAGTGAAAGCGCCAAGTCCTAACCACTGAACCGCTAGGGGATTCCCTCTGACTTCTATTTTAAAAGAATCATTTGGTTGCTGTAGTCAGAACAGATTGTAAGGACCTAGGATAGAAGCAGGGAGATGGATGCAGAGGCCTTTTCAGTAATCTAGGCAAGAGGTGATGGTTGCTGGGACCAAGGTTGTATGAGTCGTAGTTGCACTCTGGATGTATTTTGGAGGTAGAACCAATAGGATCAATTGCTTGATGAACTGAATGCAGGGCATGAGAGAAAAAGAGGAGTTTATGATAACTCCAGGCTTTTGATGTGAGCAATCAAAGGGATTCATGCTCTTCACTTGAAATAGGGCTGGTTACTCGGGGTAGAGTAGATTTGGGGCAAAATAAGTTGTGTTGGACACGTCCAACGAGGTGGACAGTTGTTTGTTTGTTAGACATCTGGGTGGAGATAGTGAACAGGCCTATAGATATAAGGAGTTGAGGAGACAGGTCTGGGCCAAGAGTGGGCAGCATTGGACTTTGAAACTAGGCCAAGTGAGTTCTAAGAAAGAGGAGGATCAAGCACTGAGTCCCAGGGCTATTTCTGGACTCAATTCTTAGTTATGAGGGAGGGCACTGAACAGGAGCACAGTTTGTGAGGTAGGAAGAAAAATAAATGAATGTGGTGTCCTAGGAGCCAGGAGAAGAAAATGATTCAGGGAAAGAATAATCAGCTGTGACAAATTTTGCTTATAGGCCAAGCAAGATGAAAGGTGAGAATTGAATTGGAGTATTTAGTTCATTAATAGTTAATAATTTTTGCTAAGGTTGGATTTAGGCCTACCATTTTACTATTTTTTTTTTCTGTTTTTCCCTTCTGTTTTTTGTTCCTCTCTTCCTTCTTTCCTATCTTTTGAACAGTTGAAAAAAATTTTTTAATTCCATTTAGATTTGTCTGTTGGTATTTTAGCTATATGTAATTGCTTTTTTTATCCAGTGGTTGCTCTAGGGATTACAGTATGCATCATTAACTTTTCACAGTCAGATGCATATAAAATGTGAGAAGTTTGCAACCCTCTCCTCCATCTTTTATGTTATAGTTGTCATATTTGTTGCATCTACATACTTTATAAACTCCATAATATAATAGTATAATTTTTATCTTACAGAAATAAAGAGGAAAAAATAGTCTTTTATACTTACTCATATATTTACTGTTTCCAGTGCTCTTCATTTCTTCCCGAATATCCAGTTTCCATCACTTCCCTTTAACCTGGAGAATTTTCCTTAGTACTTTTTGTAGTGCAGTTCTGCTGATGACAAATACTTTTACTTTCTTTTTTTTTTATAAATTTATTTATTCACTTATTTAATTTTTGGCTGCATTGGGTCTTCACTGCTGCACACAGGTTTTCTCTAGTTGCTGAAAGCAGGGGCTACTCTTTGTTGCAGTGCACGGGCTTCTCTATGCAGTGGCTTCTCTTGTTGTAGAGCACAGGCTCTAGGCATGCGGGCTTCAGTAGTTGTGGCACATGGGCTTCATAAGTTGTGGCTTGCAGGCTCTAGGGTGCAGGCTCAGTAGTTGTGGTGCATGGGCTTAGTTGCTCCGCAGCGTGTGGGATCTTCCTGGACCAGGGCTCAAACCCATGTGCCCTGCATTGGCAGGCGGATTCTTTACCACTGCGCCACCTGGGAAGCCCACTTTTACTTTTCTTTTTTTTAAAATAAGTTTATTTATTTATTTTTGGCTGCGCTGGGTCTTCGTTGCTGCGCGGGCTTTCTCTAGTTGCAGCGAGCAGGGGTTGCTCTTCGCTGTGGTGTACCAGCTTCTCACTGTGGTGGCTTCTGTTGTTGCAGAGCATGGACTCTAGGCACGTGGGCTTCAGTAGTTGTGGCTCATGGACTCTAGAGTGCAGGCTCAGTAGTTGTGGCACACAGGCTTAGTTGCTCTGCAGCGTGTGGGATCTTCCTGGACCAGGGCTCAAACCCATGTCCCCTGTGTTGGCAGGTGGATTCTTAACCACTGTGCCACCAGGGGAGTCCCTGGCTGCTTTTTAATACTTTTTTTTCTTATATTTGGATTTTCACAGTTGATGGTTTATGTACTTAGATGTGGTTTTCTTTGAATTTATTTATATATTTATTTACTTATTTGGGGCTGTGTTGGGTCTTCGTTGCTGTGTGTAGGCTTTCTCTAGTTGTGGTGAGTGCAGGCTACTCTTCATTGCGGTGTGCAGGCTTCTCATTGTCGTGGCTTCTCTTGTTGTGGAGCAGGGGCTCTATGAGCACAGGCTTTAGTAGTTGTGGCTTGAGGGCTTTAGAGCCCAGGCTCAGTAGTCGTGGCACACGGGCTTAGTTGCTCCGCGGAATGTAGGATCTTCCCGGACCAGGGCTCGAACCCGTGTCCCCTGCTTGACAGGCGTATTCTTAACCACTGCGCCACCAGGGAAGCCCCTTCTTTGAATTTATGCTGCTTGGGGTTCTCTGAGCTTCTTGAATCTGTAAATTTATGTCTTTCATGAAGTTTAGGGAATATTTGACCATTATTTCTTCAAGATTTTTTTCTGCCTCTTTTTCTTTCTGTTTTCTTTTTTTAGGAATATATATGTATACGTATATATAATCAACTATAGGAATTCCCTGGTGGTCCAGTGGTTAGGACTCAGCACTTTCACTGCCAAGGGCCTGGGTTTGATCTCTCGTTGGAGAACTAAAATCCCGCAAGCCATGTGGCACAGCCAAAAAAAAATCAACTATAACTATATTTATTTTGTTGAGATGTATGTATATCTCAACAAATTACATCTCATTAGGAGGCATTTAATGTCAGATTGACCCTATATTATCTAGAACAAGTTTGATCACTTGATTAAGGTGGTAACAGATAATCTCTCCTTTCATTTATTTATTTATTTTATTATTATTATTTTTAAATCTCTCCCTTTTTTTTTTTTTACGGTACGCGGGGCTCTCACTGTTGTGCCCTCTCCCGTTGCGGAGCACAGGCTCCAGACGCGCAGGCTCAGCGGCCATGGCTCACGGGCCCAGCCGCTCTGCGGCATGTGGGATCTTCCTGGACCAGGGCACGAACCCGTGTTCCCTGCATCGGCAGGCGGACTCTCAACCACTGCGCCACCAGGGAAGCCCTAATCTCTCCTTTTAAAAGTGCATTTTCTTCTTTGCAGTCAGCAAGTGATTTATGGGATACCCTGTTCCCAAAAAACCTTTAACCTAATGTTTCTAGTAGCCAGTTATGATGCTTGTCTGGTCTGAATTAATTAATCTAATTTGGGTGTGTTTTTTCTGTAAAGAAGAGCTTTCCTTTATTAACTGCATGAGCTGAAGTTCATCTTAATCAGGCTGGATAAATCTTAATTATTTTCCTGTATTTCCAGAGTAAATAGTTACGGAGTAGGTGCCATAGTAGTGACCAAGGAGGTTTTTTGTTTTGTTTTAATTCTTCCTTGTTTTTGATTATCATTACGGGCTTAAGATTTTTATTTATGTTTTATATTACAATTAGTTAGGATAATGATTATTTTCATAGTTCAGATTGTTCCCAGTTTGTCCAGTGGAAGACAAGAGGTTTTTGTTTTGTTTTTTTAAAGAATGGGAGAAAATAAAAGTATGTTTGTATTCTTTTTTTTTAAAATAAATTTATTTATTTTATTTATTTTTGGCTGCATTGGGTCTTCGTTGCTGTGCACGGGCTTTCTTTAGTTGCGGTGAGCGGAGGCTACTCTTCGTTGTGATGTGCAGGCTTCTCATTGTGGTGGCTTCTTGTTGCAGAGCATGGGCTCTAGGCGCATGGGCTTCGGTAGTTGTGATACGCGGCTCAGTAGCTGTGGTTCACAGGCTGTAGAGCGCCGGCTCAGTAGTTGTGGTGCACGGGCTTAGTTGTTCCATGGCACGTGGAATCTTCCCAGACCAGGGATTGAACCCATGTCCCCAGCATTGGCAGGCAGATTCTTAACCACTGTGCCACCAGGGAAGCCCCATGTGTTTGTATTCTAATGGGAATGATCCAGCAGAGAAATAAAAATTGATAATATAGCAGGCAGGGGGAAGAATCTTAAAGTTATGTCCTTGAGATGGTGACAGGAAGTGGGATCCAGTGGATAAGTATAGGACTTGGCTTTGAGACGAGCTGGTGAGAGCTGGGAAAGCAGATGCTGGGGGGAGGGACCAAGATAGCTGAACTCATGGCACTGTGTAAATGCCTGGGACTCAACACCTAGTAGTTGAATAAATAAACAAACATCTTTTTAACCATTGGTTGCCAAGCCTGGATGTTCATAGGAACCCCCTATAGAGCTTATAAAAAATGAAGATCTTGCCAACCAATGGCTGGCAGCCACTGCACAAGGCAGAGCCTGGCAACTAACTAGACCAGGTGCCAGCCACGCCTGCTGGGCCACCTATGCCTAGTCAGTCCCACCACAGTAGAAGGGCCCACACAATATGGGGCAGCCCTAGAGCATATAGCTGTGGTGACCAGAGGGAAGTGAACTGCTGGGATGCATAGGACATCTCCTACGAAAGGCTGTTTCTCTAAGGTCAGGAAACATAACGAACCTACCAGGTACATAAAAATAAAAACAGCAAATTGGGCAAAATGAAGCAACAGAGGAGCATGTTCCAATCAAAGGAACAAGTTAAGACCCCAGAAGAAAAACTAAGTGAAGTGGAGATAGGCAAACTACGTGATAAAGAGTTCAAGGTAATGATCATAAAGAGGATCAAGGAACTTGGGAGAAGAATGGATGAACATAGTGAGAAGCTTAACAGAGAGTTAGAAGATGTAAAGAAGAACCAAACGGATGAATATAACTGAAATGAAAAATACACTAGAAAGAATCAACAGTAGATTAAATGATACAGAGGAATGGATCAGTGAGTTGGAAGATTAGAGTAGTGGAAAGCACTGAAACTGAAAAAAAAAAAAGTGAACGGTTTAAGAGACCTCTGGGACATCTAGTGTACTAACATCTGCATTATAAGGGTCCCAGAGGGGAAAGGAGAAAGAGACAGGGAACGTATCGGGAGACATAATATTATAGCTGAAAACTTCCCTGACCTGGGAAAGAAAACAACATCCAGGTCCGGGACACCTAGAGAGTCCCGAACAGCATCAACCTGAAGAGGACCACACAAAGACACACTGTAATTAAAATAGCAAAAATTAAAGACAGGGAGTATTAAAAGCAGCAAGGAAAAATTAAGTTATGTACAAGAGAACTCCCATCAGGCTATCAGTTGACTCTTCCAGCAGAAACTCTGCAGTCCAGAAGGGAGTGACATGATATATTTAAAGTGATGAAAAGGAAAAACCTACGGCAAGAACACCCTACCTGCCAAGGTTTTCATTCAGATTTGATGAGGGAATCAAAAATTTTACAGAAAAGCAGAAGCTAAAAGAGTTCAGCACCACCAAACCAGCTTTAGAAGGAATGTTAAAGGGACTTCCCTAAGTAAAAAAGAAAAGGCCACAACTAGAAACATGAAAATTACGAAAGGAAAAAGCTCATTGGTAAAATTAAATATACAGTAAAAGTAGTAAACTAACCATTTACAAAACTAGTAGGAAAATTAAAAGACAAAGAGTAGGACTTCCCCGGTGGCGCAGTGGTTGAGAGTCCGCCTGCCGATGCAGGGGACACGGGTTCGTGCCCCGGACTGGGAGGATCCCACATGCCGCGGAGCAGCTGGGCCCATGAGCCATGGCCGCTGGGCCTGCGCATCCGGGGCCTGTGCTCCGCAATGGGAGGGGCCGCAGCAGTGAGAGGCCTGTGAACCACAAAAAAAAAAAAAGAGTAAAATCACCCATATCTACAATAAGTAAGCGAGGGGTACACAAAACAAAAAGTTGTAAAATATGATGTCAAAAACTAACTGTGGGGGAGGGGAGTAAAAATACATTTGAACTTAAGAGATCAGCAACTTAAAATAACCACATATATATATTTATAGATTGCTATATATAAACCTCATGGTAACCATAAACCAAAAATCTATAATAGATACATAAAAAAGAGAAAAGAATTCAAACGTAACACCAAAGATAGTCATCACATCATAAGGGAAGAGAACAAAAAAAGAAAAAGGAACAAAAAGAACTACAAAAACAACCCCCAAACAACTAATGAAATGGCAGTAAGTACATACCTATCAATAATTACTTTAAATGTAAATGGACTAAGTGCCCCAATCAAAAGACATAGAGTGCCTGAATGGATACAAAAACAAGACCCATATATATATGCTGCCTATGTATGACTCACTTAAGATCTAAAGACGGACACACAGACTGAAAGGGAGGGGATGGAAAAAGGTATTCCATGCAAATGGAAATCAAAAGAAAGCTGGGTAGCAATACTTACATCATACAAAACAGACTTTAAAACAAAGACTGTAACAAGAGACAAAGAAGGCCATTACATAATGATCAAGGGATCAATCCAATAAGAAGATATAACAATTGTAAACATACATGCACCCAGACATAGGAGCACCTGAATATATAAAGCCAATATTAACAGACATAAAGGAAGAAATTGACACTAACACAATAATAGTAGGGAACCTTAATATCTCACTTATATTAATGGACACATCAGACAAGAAGTCAATAAGGAAACACTGGCCTTAAGTGACACATTAGACCAAATGGGTTTATATAGAGAACATTCCTCCAAAAGCAGCAGAATACAAATTCTTTTCAAGTGCATATGGAACATTCTCCAGGATATATTTATTACATGCTAGGCCACAAACCAAGTGTTAGTAAATTTAAGAAAACTGAAATCATATCAAACATCTTTTCCAACCACCATGCTATGAGAGTAGAAATCAAATACAAGAAGAAAACTGCAAAAAAAACTAACAAGTGGAGGCTGAACAATATGCTGCTAAACAACCAGTGGATCACTGAAGAAATGAAAGAAGAAATAAAAATTATCTGGAGACAAAATGAAAACAATAATCCAAAATCTGTGGGATGCAGCAACAGCAGTCCTAAGAGGGAAGTTTATAGCAATAGAAGCCTGCCTCAGGAAATAAAAATCTCAAACAACCTACCCTTACACCTAAAGGAACTAGAAAACGAAGAACAGACAAACCCAGAGTTAGTAGAGGAAAGAAGTAATAAAGAGTAGGGCAGAAATAAATGAAATAGAGACTAAAAAAAATAGAAAAGATCAATGAAAGTAAGAAGAGATAAACAAGATTGATAAACCTTTAGCCAAACTTATCAAGAAGAAAAGAGGGAAGGGCCTAAGGCAATAAAATCAGAAAAAGGAGAAGTTGCAACTGATACTACAGAAATACAAAGGATCAAAAGAGATTCCTGTGAAAACTATATGCCAATAAAATGGACAACCCAGAAGCAGAGAACAAATTCCTAGAAACGTATAATCTCCCAAGATGAATTAGGAAGAAATAGAAAATATGAACAGACCAATTACCGGTAATGAATCAGTAATTTTAAAAAACTTCCAACAAAAGTCCAGGACCAGATTGCTTCACAGGTGAATTCTACCAAATGTTTCGAGAAGAGTTAACACCTATCCTCAAACCATTCCAAAAAACTGCAGAGGAAGGAGTGATCCTAAACTCATTGTACGAAGCCAGCATCACCCTGATACCAAACCAAAGATATCACAAAAAATAAAATTACAGGCCAATATCACTGATGAACATAGATACAAAAATCCTCAACAAAGTATTAGCAGATTGAATCCACCAATACATTAAAAATACACACCATGATCAACTGGGAGCTTATTCCAGGGATGCAAGGATGTTTCAATCCACAAATCAGTGTGATATACCACATTAACAAATTGAAGAATAAAAATTATAGATCATTTCAAATAGGTGCATATAAAACTTTTGACAAAATTCAACATCCATTTATGATAAGAACTCTTCACAAAGTGGGCAGAACATTCCTCAACATAATAAAGGCCATATATGATAAGCCCACAGCTAACATCATACTCAGCAGTGGAAAGCTGAAAGCATATCCTCGAGATCAGGAACAAGGACACCCACTCTCACCACTTTTATTCAGCATAGTATTGGAAGTTGTATCCACAGCAATCAGAAGAAAAAGGAATCCAGATTGTAAAGGAATAAGTAAAACTGTCACTGTTTGCAAACGACATGATACATAGAAAACCCGGAAGATGCCACCAAAAAGCTACTAGAGCTCATCAATAAATTCAGTAAAGTTGCGAGATACAAAATTAATACACAGAAATCTGTTTAATTTCTATACACCAACAACAAACTATCAGAAAGAGAAATAAAGGAAACTCATTTACAATCGCATCAAAAAGAAAAGGAATAAATCTAAGGCAGTAAAAGACCTGTACTTGGAAAACTATAAAACACTGATGAAAGAAATTGAAGAGGACACAAACAGATGGAACAATATTCCATGTTCTTGGATTGGAAGAATTAATATTATTAAAATGACCATACTACCCAAGGCAATCTACAGATTCAGTGCAATCCCTATCAAAAACTAATGGCATGTAGTCTTTTTTTTTTAATTTTATTTATTTTTTTATACAGCATGTTCTTATTAGTCATCAGTTTTATACACATCAGTGTACACATGTCAATCCCAATCTCCCAATTCATCACACCATGCCCCCACCCCGCCACCGTTTTGCCCCCCTTGGTGTCCATAGGTTTGTTCTCTACATCTGTCTCAATTTCTGCCCTGCAAACTGGTTCGTCTGTACCATTTTTCTAGGTTCCACATACACACGTTAATATACAATATTTGTTTTTCTCTTTGTGACTTCACTCTGTATGACAGTCTCTAGATCCATCCACGTCTCAACAAAAGACCCAATTTCGTTCCTTTTTATGGCTGAGTAATATTCCATTGTATATATGTACCACATCTTTATCTGTTCGTCTGTCGGTGGGCATTTAGGTTGCTTCCATGACCTGGCTATTGTAAATAGTGCTTCAATGAACATTGGGGTGCATGTGTCTTTTTGAATTATGGTTTTCTCTGGGTATAGGCCCAGTAGTGGGATTGCTGGATCATATGGTAATTCTAATTTTAGTTTTTTAATGAACCTCCATACTGTTCTCCATAGTGGCTGTATCAATTTACATTCCCACCAACAGTGCAAGAGGGTTCCCTTTACTCCACACCCTCTCCAGCATTTGTTGTTTGTAGATATTCTGATGATGCCCATTCTAACTGGTGTGAGGTGATACCTCATTGTAGTTTTGATTTGCATTTCTCTAATAATTAGTGATGTTGAGCAGCTTTTCATGTGCTTCTTGGCCATCTGTATGTCTTCTTTGGAGAAATGTCTATTTAGGTTTTCTGCCCATTTTTTGATTGGGTTGTTTGTTTTTTTAATGTTGAGCTGCATGAGCTGTTTATACATTTTGGAGATTAATCCTTTGTCCATTGATTCGTTTGCAAATATTTTCTCCCATTCTGAGTGTTCTCTTTTCGTCTTGTTTATGGTTTCCTTTGCTGTGCAAAAGCTTTGAAATTTCATTAGGTCCCATTTGTTTATTTTTGTTTTTATTTCCATTACTCTAGGAGGTGGATCAAAAAAGACCTTGCTGTGATTTATATCAAAGAGTGTTCTTCCTGTGTTTTCCTCTTAAGAGTTTTATAGTGTCCGGTTTTACATTTAGGTCTCTAATCCATTTTGAGTTTATTTTTGTGTATGGTGTTAGGGAGTGTTCTAATTTCATTCTTTTATATGTAGCTGTCCAGTTTTCCCAGCACCACTTATTGAAGAGATTGTCTTTTCTCCATTTTATATCTGTGCCTCCTTTGTCATAGATTAGTTGACCATAGGTGCATGGGTTTATCTCTGAGCTTTCTGTCTTGTGCCATTGATCTGTGTTTCTGTTTTTGTGTCAGTACCATATTGTCTTGATTACTGTAGCTTTGTAGTATAGTCTGAAGTCAGGGAGTCTGATTCCTCCAGCTCCGTTTTTTTCCCTCAAGACTGCTTTGGCTATTCGGGGTCTTTTGTGTCTCCATACAAATTTTAAGATTTTTTGTTCTAGTTCCATAAAAAGTGCCATTGGTAATTTGATAGGGATTGCACTGAATCTGTAGGTTGCTTTGGGTAGTA
This sequence comes from Tursiops truncatus, assembly GCF_011762595.2. Lineage (NCBI taxonomy): Eukaryota > Metazoa > Chordata > Mammalia > Artiodactyla > Delphinidae > Tursiops > Tursiops truncatus. Next base: position 99,479,178 of record NC_047041.1, on the reverse strand, counting down.
TAGTCATTTTCACAATATTGATTCTTCCAATCCAAGAACATGGTATTATCTCTCGATCTGTTGGTATCATCTTTAATTTCTTTCATCAGTGTCTTATAGTTTTCTGTCTACAGGTCTTTTGTCTCCGTAGGTAGGTTTATTCCTAGGTATTTTATTCTTTTTGTTGCAATGGTAAATGGGAGTGTTTCCTTAATTTCTGTTTCAGATTTTTCATCATTAGTGTATAGGAATGCAAGAGATTTCTGTGCATTAATTTCGTATCCTGAAACTTTACTAAATTCATTGATTAGCTCTAGTAGTATTCTGGTGGTATCTTTAGGATTCTCTATGTATAGTATCATGTCATCTGCAAACAGTGACAGTTTTTACTTCTTTTCCAATTTGTATTCCTTTTATTTCTTTTTCTTCTCTGATTGCCATGGCTAGGACTTCCAAAACTGTTGAATAATAGTGGTGAGAGTGGACATCCTTGTCTTGTTCCTGATCTTAGAGGAAATGCTTTCAGTTTTTCACCATTGAGAATGATGTTTGCTGTGGGTTTGTTGTATATAGCCTTTATTATGTTGAGGTCGGTTCCCTCTATGCCCACTTTCTGGAGAGTTTTTATCATCAATGGGTGTTGAATTTTGTCAGAAGCTTTTTCTGCATCTATTGAGATGATCATATGGGTTTTTTTCTTCAGTTTGTTAATATGGTGTATCACATTGATTGATTTGCGTGTATTGAAGAATCCTTGCATCCCTGGGATAAACCCCACTTGATCATGGTGTATGATCCTTTTAATGTGTTGTTGGATTCTGTTTGCTAGTATTTTGTTGAGGATTTTTGCATCTATGTTCATCAGTGTTATTGGTCTGTAATTTTCTTTTTTTGTAGTATCTTTGTCTGGTTTTGGTATCAGGGTGATGGTGGCCTCATAGAATGAGTTTGGGAGTGTTCCTTCCTCTGCAGTTTTTTGGATGAGTTTGAGAAGGATGGGTTTTAGCTCTTCTCTAAATGTTTGATAGAATTCACCTGTGAAGTAATGGCATTTAGTCTTTTGTGGAGACACAAAAGACTTGCAATATCCAAAACAATTTTGAGAAAGAAGAACAGAGCTTGAGTTGTCATGCTCCCTGTCTTCAGACTGTACCAAAGCTACAGTAATCAAAACACTATGGTACTGAAACAGAAACAGACGCATCAATGAAACAGAATAGAAAGCCCAGAAATAAACCCACACACTTACGGTCAATTAATCTATGACACAGGAAGCATCAATATACAGTGGGGAAGAGACAGTCTCTTCAGTAAGTGGTGCTGGGAAAACCAGACAGTTACATGTAAAAGAATGAAATTGGAGCATTTTCCCGCACCATATACAAAAGTAAACTCAAAGTGTGGGAATTCCCTGGCAGTCCAGTGGTTAGGACTCTGCGCCTCCACCGCCAGGGGCCTGGGTCAGGGAACTAAGATCCCACAAGCCACACGGTGCATCAAAAAAAACAAAAAGTAAACTCAAAGTGGATTAAAGACCCTAAATGTGAGACCAGAAACCATAAAATTCCTAGAAGAAAACACAGGCAGAACACTCTTTGACATAAATCATAGCAATATTTTTTGCATCCATCTCCTAAAGCAAAGGAAACAAAACCAAAAATAAACAAATGGGACCAAATCAAGGTTTTGCACAGCAAAGGAAACCATCGACAAAACAAAAAGATAGCTTACCAAAATAGAAGATATTTGCAAATGATATGACTGATGGGTTAATTTACAAAATGTATAAACAGCTCATACAACTCAACATCAAAAAATCCGATCAAAAAATGAGTAGAGGGACTTCCCTGGAGGTCCAGTGGTTAAGACTCTGTGCTCCCAATTCAGGAGGCACAGGTTTGATCCCTGGTCAGGGAACCGGGATCCTGTAAGCCGAACAGCACGGCCAAAAAAAAAAAAAAAGGCAGAAGACCTGAATAGACATTTTTCCAAAATGAAGACATACAGATGGCCAACAGGCACATGAAAAGATGCTCAACATTGTTAATCATTAGAGACATGCAAGTCAAAACCACAATAAGATAGCATCTCACACCTGTCATACTGGCTATCATCAAAAAGACCACAAATAACAAATGGTGGTAAGGATATGGAGAAAAGGGAACCCTTGTGCACTGTTGGTGGGAATGTAAATTGGTGCAGCCACTGTGGGAAACAGTATGGAGTTTCCTCAAAAAAGTAAAAATATTAGAACGACCATATGGTCCAGCAGTTCCACTCCACTCCTGGGTATATATCCAAAGAAAATGGAAAACACTAATTTGAAAAGGTACATTCACCCCAGTGTTCACAGCACCACTATTTAGAATAGCCAAGTTATGGAAACATCCTAGGTGTCCATCAACAGGTGAATGGATAAGGAAGATGTAGTATATGTATACAATGGAATACTGCTCAGCCATAAAAAGAATGAACTCTTGCCATTTGCAGCAACTCTTGCAACAATGAATAGGCTTGGAGTGTATTATGCTTAGTGAAATAAGTCAAAGACAAATAGTGTATAATATCACTTATGTGGAATCTAAAAAATAAGACAAACTACTGAATATGACAAAAAAGAGACAGACTCAGATATAAAGAACAAACTAGTGGTTACCAGTGGGGAGAGTGAAGGGGGAGGGGCAACATGCGGGTGGGGGATTAAGAGGTACAGACTACTGTGTATAAAACAAGCTACCAGGATACATTGTAGAGTTCAGACAGTATAGCCAATAGTTTATAACTAATTGGAGTATAACTTTTAAAAATTGTGAATCACTGTTGTACATCTAAAACATAATATTGTAAATCAACAATACGTCAATTAAAAAAATGGAAAGAAAAAAATGAATGAATGTAACAAAACAGAAACAAATTCACAGATATAGAGAACAAACTAGTGGTTACTGATGGGGAGAGGGAAGGGAGAGGGGCAAGATAGGGGAGGGGTTTAAGAGATAAAAACTGTATATAAAATAAGCTACAAGAATGTAAATATTCTACAGCCAGGGAATATAGCCAACATTTTATAATAACTTTAAATGGAGTATAATCTGTAAAAATTTTGAGGGTTTCCCTGGTGGCGCAGTGGCTGAGCGTCCGCCTGCCGATGCAGGGGACACAGGTTCGTGCCCCGGTCCGGGAGGATCCCACATGCCGCGGAGTGGCTGGGCCCGTGAGCCATGGCCGCTGAGCCTGTGTGTCTGGAGCCTGTGCTCCGCAACGGGAGAGGCCACAACAGTGAGAGGCCCACGTACTGCAAAAAAAACCACAAAAAAACAAACAAAAAATTTTGAGTCACCATGTTCTATACCTGAAATTACTATAGTATCTTAAATCAGCTATACCTAATTTAAAAATATATTTTCTCCTGGAAAAAAAAAAAATGAAGGTTCCTGGCAGTCTACTGCACTCACATCTGTGGAATCAGAATCTCCAAGTATGAGGCCAGGAACCTGGTTTTTTTACCTTGCCCAATTCTTCAAACTACTTCCATGTTCTCAGTTCGGTAAGAAGAAAGGCCATTAGTGGAGAGAATCAAGGAGAGGAGGTGTGGGAGTTCTGAGGAATCCGCAGGTTCACACATTGCCGCCCACTTGCTCTGATGCCTTCGGGCAATGTCCAGGCCTGGATGTTCTTTATTCCCCACAGCACCTAGCAAGCAGAGTGCTTGTACTCCTGGTTGTTGATCAAGTGAAACTGCGTGAACACCTGCATTTGTATAAAGCAGGTTTCCCAACACCAGTGCATTAGGCAGCCTCACATATTTAATCGGGCAATTTAAAGGCACTGTGAAGACAGCAGTCTTGATCCTAGAACCAGGAGAATTGACTGATTCTTACCTGGTTCAACTGAGACCTAGGGAATTCAGTTGAATTGCTGAGTTAGGCCATAAACACTGGAGCTCTTCAGGCTACAATGTTTTTGTTTTTTGGTTGCATTGGGTCTTTGTTGCTGTGTGCGCTCTAGTTTCTGCGAGCAGGGGCTACTCGGGGGCTACTCTTCGTTGCGGTGCGTGGGCTTCTTATTGTGGTGGCTTCTCTTGTTGTGGAGCTGTAGGTGCGTGGCATGTAGTAGCTGTGGCATGTGAGCTCAGTGGTTGTGGCTTGTGGGGTCTAGAGCGCAGGCTCAGTAGTTGTGGCGCATGGGCTTAGTTGCTCCGCGGCATGTGGGATCTTCCCGGACCAGGGCTCGAGCCCGTGTTCCCTGTATTGGCAGGTGGGTTCTTAACCACTGCGCCACCAGGGAAGCCCTACAGTGTATTTTGAATATTAGAATATTATAGATTCAAAGAAACAGATTTGTATCAGTAAAAGCTTTGTGTTCTTTCCCCAATGCATATGTGTGTTTTTTTAAGAATTTATTATTATTAATTTTTTTGGCTGCATTGGGTCTTTGTTGCTGCGTGCGGGCTTTCTCTAGTTGCGGCAAGCGGTGGCTACTCTTCGTTGTGGTGTGCAGGCTTCTCATCGCGGTGGCTTCTCTTGCTGCGGAACATGGGCTCTAGGTGCACAGGCTCAGCAGTTGTGGCTCACGGGCTCAGTAGTTGTGGCTCGCAGGCTCTAGAGCACAGGCTCAGCAGTTGTGGCGCATGGGCTGAGTTGCTCCACAGCATATGGGATCTTCCCGGACCAGGGCTCGAACCTGTGCCCCCTGCATTGGCAGGTGTATTCTTAACCACTGTGCCACCAGGGAAGCCCCTGCATATGTGTTTTAAATAGAGTTAGGGAATTCCCTGGCGGTCCAGTGGTTAGGACTCCGCACTTCCACTGCAGGGGGCATGGGTTCCGTCCCTGGACAGGGAACTAAAATCCCGCATGCCAACAAAACTGAAAGCCTTTTATTTAAAAAAAAAAAAAAGTTAGAGTTATAGTATGTATACAACTTAACATTCTAGTCTTCCTTGAAAAAGTGTCATAAGTATTTTTCGGTGTTAGTACTCGTTTGTTCATTGGTTTAGCAAACATTTGTCGCTGCTCCTGTGAGCTAGTCCTCCTGGATCTGGGGATAGGGAGAGAACGCAAGAGGCCGCAGACTGGTGCTGGGTGAGGAGAATGAGGTTTGTTCTGGGACAGCTGAGAGGCATGAGATGCATGGTCTTAATGCTCAGAAGAGAGGGCTAAGCTAGAGATAAGGACTTGGGAGTCAGCAGCTTCTGGGTGAAACCATGGAGGTAGATGAGACTACCCAGGGACAATGGGTAAAGTGAGAATAAGGACAGGACAGCTCCCCATGGATTCCAGGCATATGTGGTGAAGGGAAGAATCTGTCCAAGAGACTGAAGAGGAAGTTTTAGGGAGATGAGAGAAAAAAGCAAAGAGATGTGAAGGTGAGGTGGAAAGAATTTTAGGGAGAAAGGGGTCGTTATTTCTTGGTGCCCCTGAGAAAGGAAGTGTGAATCCTCAAGCATTACTTGGATCAGGGGGCTTGGATTAGTTGGATCAGTGCCAGCAATTTCAGTTGAGTGGCTCAGAAGCAATCTGGCAGTAGATTGAAACATAAAAGGGAAATAACAAAGGAGAGAAAACTTGTGTGCAATGATATGAAAAAGAAACTGAAAATTTGAAAGGATGATGTTTTTAAAATAGACCCAGATATTCTTGTGTTTGCTTCCTGCAAATGCCAGTGGATCTGGATTTGAGCACCCTCGTGAGAAACCACTGATTTAGTCCAAAGTTCTCAGTATGTAGTTTCCTGGGCCCATCCTAGAATCTCTGAATGTGAGACCTAAGAATTTGCTTTTTTTTCTTCTGCCCACTCCTTGTGGCATGTGGGATCTTAGTTCCCCAACCAGGGGTCAAACCCCGGCTCACAGCAGTGAAAATGCTGTCTTAACCACGGGACCGCCAGGGAATTCCCTGGCGGTCCCGTGGTTAGGACGTCACGCTTTCACTGCTGTGGGCTCAGGTTCGATCCCTGGTCGGGGAATTAAGATCCCACAAGTCACTTGGCTTGGCAGAAAAAAAAAAAAGAAAAAGAATCTGCGTTTTTGTTTTTGTTTTTGATTTGCGGTATGCGGGCCTCTCACCGTTGTGGCCTCTCCCGTTGCGGAGCACAGGCTCCGGACGCGCAGGCTCAGCGGCCATGGCTCACGGGCCCAGCCGCTCCGCAGCATGTGGGATCTTCCCGGACCGGGGCACGAACCCGTGTCCCCTGCATCGGCAGGCGGACTCTCAACCACTGCGCCACCAGGGAAGCCTGAATCTGCGTTTTTGAGACGCTCAACAGGCGATTCTTATGTTTTTCTAAGGTAGAAAAACTGCTGATGTAGTGTTAGTCATTTTCCTTTTCCCTCCAACTTGTAAATTAAAATTTTTCAAACTATAGAAAAGTTGGGAGGATAGCATAAGGAACACCTATATTCCTTTCACCTGGATTCACCAACGGTTGACATTTTATCACATTTGCTTCCTCTCACCTTTTTTTTTTTTCTGAATCATTTAAAAGTAGGTGCAAACATCATGACATTTTATCCCCAGATACTTCAGCAAGCATCTGCCAAACATAGGTCTTCTCCTGAGCAGCCACAGGACCGTTATCGAGCCTAAGAACATGAACGATTCTCCAGCACAGGCCAGCACTCAGTCCATACTCAAATTTCCCCAACTGGTCTAAAAAAAAAAGCTTTTAGCTTTTTTCCTTCAATTTAAGATTCAGGCAACATTCATACATTTCATTTGATTGTTGTGTCTCTTTAGTCTGCCTTTTGTTTTTTGTGTGTGTGTGATACTTACATTTTTTTGAAGAGGCCAGCGTCTCTTGTACGAGGTCCTCCATGTTTATTTGTCCCCTGTTTTCCCTATGATTAAATTTAAGTTCCATGTATTTGGGAAGCCCGAGGTTATATCTTTTATTGGTGATACCAAGTTTGGCCACTTGTTCAAGGGGGTGACCATCAGACTGAGTCATCTGTGGAGTGATGCTTTGGGTCCCTGTGAATTTCCAGTTCCTTAGCCCCCTGATGGTCCTTGCCTGATTCGTTTGTGAGAGTGTGTGTTGCAAAATGGTAATTTTCTAATTTGCTCATTCCTTCTACATTTATTAGCTGACATTCTTCCTTAAAGAAGTTTTCTGTCTTAAAATTACTATAGAATAATAGTAATTTCTTTCCTTGTATTAGATTTCATTCACAGACTCCCATTTAAAATCTTTCAGATGCCAGATTGCATTCATTGTTTTTCCACTTTTGTTAAGCAAAGCCATTATAATTGCCGATATGAATGAGCTTAATTGGGTATGAGATGACAAACGCATCCACACTGAGAAATGCAGTTATAGCCAAAAGCTAGGAAACCTGATAACTTTAGCCTCCCTGACATAAACAGGGAGCTGTGTACAATCCAGGCTCCTGTATTTGGACAGAGATTAGCTCGCCGTCCTCATGACCACCTTACCAGGACCTTGGACTTGCAGCCACTGGCCCAGCCTTTCCTCTCACTTCCTATTTGATTACCAGGCTCCACCAACTTTTCTGACCTCACAGCTCCCACAGGTGCCTGCTCCCAGCGAATCCCTTTGCAAAGACCAGGGTTTATATTTGGTTTTTAGGACTCTGCATATTCAGATTAGCTGGGATATGTTTGATTTTCCTCAGCAGTGTCTCAAGAGATTGCCATTCTTCTGAGAACTTCTCTATATCCTGAGAGACATGTTCTCCTAATATAGGGCTTTTCTTATCCCTTGACTTTCTGTCCACATCATCAAGTTTTTCTTCCTTTCTCACTCAGAACCAGGGTTTCCTTACCATAATGGTCTGTGAACTTTTCCCCCTTTTTACAAATGCAATACTGTTTATTAGACAAAAATCAATAAATACCAATGAGCAAAAAAATATAACATTTTGGATCCTCTTAGTATGGGTTGGGCACTTTATATAACTCATTTAAGATTGACAACAAACTTACGGTTTGTGTTATCCTCATTTTTCCTTCCTTTGCAGTTGAGGAAAATGAGACTTGAGGTTAAATGACTGGCTTAGGGGTCATAAGCTAATAAGTTGCAGAGTTGATTTTCAAACCACAGCCAAGACTTGTTTATATTACCCTTCCAGAGCTTTTTCTGTATATCAATACAAATATATAAACATGCAGAAAATACACTTCAACAGCATTCTTTTTAATCCAGTGTCATTCTCTTTCCCCTCCTCCTGGCCCTATCCCCAGGATCGACGAGAACGTGCTGGGAGCCCAGCTGGATGTTGAGGCCGCCCACTCAGAGATCCTCAAGTACTTCCAGTCGGTCACCTCCAACCGGTGGCTTATGGTCAAAATCTTCCTCATCCTCATTGTGTTCTTCATCATCTTTGTGGTCTTCCTTGCCTGAACCCTCTCCACTCTGAGGCACTCCATGGGGGTTTGGAACCCTCCTGGGAGGGCAGGTGGCCAGAGCTGCCACTGAGCCTGTGCAGGATGCTTGGGAGAAAGGCCCTGCTTCCTTCGAACTGCTAAGAATGGCCACTGCCCCCAGTCCCCCACTCCTTTCCTCTGGCCACCCTGTCCTCCCCTCCCCATCCTCCAGCCCATGAAACACACACGGTTCTGGATTTGCACTCTGATGTGAAGTGGCTGGAAGGGAGCAGAGGCCAACTGGGGGCTCATCACGCAGGTTGTCTCCACTAGGAGATTTTTATAAACCCTCCCCAGCCTGTCGCAAAAGAAACTTTGGCAGCAAGGGGAGGTGATGTCCTTCCTCACCTTCCTGAGAGTGAGGAAAGGAAGTGAAACTGGCCCAGGGACCAACTTTCCCATCTGGATTAGAATTTGACCTCTTCTTCCTCTCTTCACCATGTGAGGCAGGGGGCCCTGAGCCCCTCGGCTGCCTGCATAACCCCAACTTTGGCTGCAGGTGACTCTCAATCTGCCAAATGTGCTGCAGCCTGTTTTCTCCCAATTACAACAAGACTGTCAGCCTCACTAGCCATGTCGTCATTTTTGGGTGGGAGCGTCAAAAGGCCTAGGCAGCAAGTGGAGTGAGCCCACTGCCCAATATTACAACTGAAAGGGTTGGGCTGATGGCCCCAAGCGGCCAGGCTTTGGGCTCCATGCACACAGCTGCCTCCAGCAGGGGATAACCAAGTGCAGCAGCACTTAATTAGCATGGAAACTTCCCTTCAAAGCGGGGAGCAGGATCTCAGAGTGGGTCTCTGATGGGTGGCAACTTCAGGACCATCTCCAGAAGTATTTGGACCTGTTTTCATCTGCATCCTCCAACCAGCTGGCCCCATGTTTTCCTTGGGCTGGATGAAGCAGGAGTTCTGCCTGCTGCCAGGAGTGAAAGGTGAAGAGAAGTGTTTGTTCGCAGCTCCAGCTGAGGCTCCTGGTCCCCTCGAAGCCCCTCACCAAATCCAAGCTAGTCACACGAGAATGAAGTAGAGACCTGCCTGGAACACCTGCCCTCCAGGGAGGTCAATATGCTTGTCAGTCCCGAGCAGGACCCACGACCACATCGTGCCGAAGTCACCGGAGTTCCCCCATTTCACACACCCAAAGGAAGCTCAAGCTATAGCGAGGACCATCACCATCACACTGGGCTGGCCATAGCACTTTGCGGGGGGCGGGGGGGGGGGTGTCTAGGAGAGCCCAGGTCTTTCCTAGGCCTGGTGTTTTAATATTTCCTCTCCCCTTGGCCTGTGTTCAGAGGGTGGGCTTGCTTGCATCTTCACTGCCCAGTTGACCCACGATGTGGGTTTAGCACAGCACGTCGGTGGTGGGTGGAGCGGTCTGTGAAGACGACCAAAGCCTGACAAATGCAGTTTTTCTCATTTGACTCTGCAACTCTTCTTGGGGGAACGCAGAGATAGGAAGCTTATTTCATAAATATTTGTTGAGTTTCCGCTACGTGCTAGGTATGGTACTGAGCCAGGTGCTGGAGAAAAAAGCCATGAATTAGTCAAGTCCCTGCTCTCTTGGAGCTTACCTTCTAGTTTTCTATTTTTATAGGCGAGGAAAGCACGGCATAGATAACGCAGATGGCAAAGGGCTGGGCTGAGCTGAGACCTAAGCCCTGGCTGGATCCCCGTAGGGGTCTATGAGCGGTCACTCCCACTCCAAGGCCCTTGGTCTCCCATTCCTCGGCAGCACTTCTTGTGGCTCCTCTTTCCTGTTCCTCTTGGAATCCTGGGCTGTAGCGTCCAGCTCTCTGCTTGAGCCCCTACCTTTGTGGTGCTGGTCTAGCGGCGGACGGATACGAGTAGGGGGCGGGGCGAACTCGCGGTAACTCTGGGCTGCGCGAGCTCGGGTCTTGGGCGGGGCGTGCAGCGCCAAGTCCCGCCCCCGGCGCGTCTGCTCGTCGGATGCGTACGCACATGTCCCAGCGGCCCCGCCTGTTATTGTAGGACGTCGGCTGTCTGTGACGAGCTCGACCCCATAAAAGCGGTAGCACCCAGCGCAGGAGCACTTCGCCTTGGAGCGCCTAGGCGTTCGGACGTTGGGCTGGGTTGCGGCCCGCGACAGAGCCCTCCCTTTCTCGGTGTGCCATGGCGGACGAGGGGAAGTCGTACAACGGTCAGTGCCAGCCCTTGGGTTGGGGAGCGGGACGATCTGGGCTCAGCTGGGCAGCGCCGGCCTAGGCCGCAGCGCCGGGGCGTGAGGCCGCGAGGGGCCCGGCGTCCGCGGGGAGCGGCGGTGCTCGGCACCGGCCCGGCCCGGGGCGAGGCAGCCCGGGGGTTTGGCTGAACTTCAGGGTGGGTGCCCGACTTGTTAATTCCGGAATCCTGGCGTTGCGAGCACCTGCGGCTCGAAGCCGGTGGCTCGGCAGCGTGGTGATGAGATTCCTTTGAACTTTGTGGATGGTTGATACCTGTCAGTTCAATTTGGCTGCCAGACTCTTTAATGTGAGTCGGTGCCCTGCTCTTGGGCCGCTGGTGCCCTATTTTCTACCGCGCGTCCAGTCGGTCTTGCCCCCTTCCCCTCCCCCCCACCCGCCGCGGCTTTGGCTTAATATTTTAGACCTACACACTAACTCGATGTTCTAGTCCGAACACTACATTGGGTTTTAGTCCAGAGTAGTGGTTAAAAGCACACGACAGCCGAGGTTTCAATCCTGAGTTGGCTATGCCAATCTTGAGTGAGTTAAACACTCAGGCCTGATTTTCCACCCCTTTAATAAGGATAGAAACAGTACCTACCCCCTGAGTTTGTCTCCGTGTGTGCGTTAAAACGAGATGGTTCGTGTCAAGTGCCTGGAGCATAGTGCCTGGCATTGGAGAAAGCCCTCAATGAACGTTAGCTGCGCTTTCTATTCATTTATTATTTTTTCCCTAGGGTCATTTCTTGAGGTTCATTGTTTGCAGAGTATTACGCATTAGACAGACCTTTTTGGGGAATCATGCGTCTTTTTTAAGAAGCCATTCCTACCCACCAGGGTTCAGAGGATCATATTCCTGGAGAACATTTGAGGACCCTTGGTGAAACACCCTAGCTGCCACTAGAACCTGAATTTAGGAGTTGTCTCCTGAGTTAAGAGGCATTTCTGACCAAGGAAACAAAGAGCTCACTCCCTAAACTTCAGAGTGGCAGTTTGAGAATAAGGCTTTCAAAAGAAGCTCTTAAATTGGTCATATTTGTAACTGATGTTTGTACTGTATAGGCAAAAGAGGTATTGTTTACTGAAAGCTAATGTAATCATTGTGATTGGTTTTCTGAGATGTGAGAGAGGTCACCTTGGGATTAAGTAGATTTGGGTGGGCTGACAGCTGATTTCAGGTGATTTTCAGGGAGTCTGAGTTGTGTCCAGTTACACTTGGGTCACTCACACTTCCACATTCACTTCAGAGTGGCAGTTTAAGAACAAGAATTTTATTTATTTAGTTTTTTTTAGTAAGGTTGATTTACAGTATTATGTTAGTTTCAGGTATATGACATAGTGATTCAGTATTTGATAAATTCGATTCCATTAAAAGTTATTACAAAGTAATGGCTGTCACTGCCCATGCTGTACAATGTATCCTTGTTGCTTATCCATTGTATATTTAGTAGTTTGTATCTCTTAATCCCATAACCTTATCTTGCCCCTCCCCACTTCCGTCTCCCCAGTGGTAACCACTAGTTTGTTATCTATATCTGTGAGACTGTTTCTGTTTTGCTGAATATATTTATTTTTTAGATTCCACATGTAGGTGCTATCATACAATAATTGTCTTTTTCTGTCTGACTTATTTCACTAAGCATAATACCCTCCAAGTCCATTCATGGTGTTGCAGTGGCAAAATTTCATTCTTTTTTATGACTGAGTAGTATTTCATTCTTTTTTGTGACTGAGTAGTATTCATCTCCTCCTGAGTCTGTTGTGTATATATGTACCCCATCTTCTTTATCCATTAGTCTCTTGATGGACACTTGGGTTGCTTCCATATCTTGGCCACTGTAAATAGTGCTGCTATGAACTTTGGGATGCATGTATCTTTATTTTTCCCCCCTGAACACAAGTGAAGCTCATATGGTATATAACACAGGGAACTCTACTCAGTGCTCTGTGGTTACCTAAATGGGAAGGAAATCCAAAAAAGAGGGGATATATGTATACATATAGCTGATTCACTTTGCTGTACAGTAGAAACTAACACAGCATTGTAAAGCAATTAAACTCCAATAAAAATTTAAAGATTTAAAAAAAAAGCAAGTGAAGCTTATATGTTTTCTTCCCTTTTTCTTAGTTTTGATGTTTTCCTTTTTTTTTAATTTTTATTTTACATTAGCGTATAGTTGATTTACAATGTTGTGTTAGTTTCAGGCGTACAGCAAAGTGATTTAGTTATACATATATCTATTTTTCAGATTCTTTTCCCATATAGGTTATTTCAGAGTTTTGAGTAGAGTTTCCTGTGCTCTATGGTAGGTCCTTGTTGATTATCTGTTTTATATATAGTAGTGTGTATATGTTAATCCCAACCTCTTAATTTATGCATGTATCTTTTTGAGTTAGTATTTTTTGTTTTTTCCAGATATATAACCAGGAGTGGAATTGCTGGATCATATGGTAGCTCTATTTTTAGGTTTTTGAAGAGAGAACAAGACCTAAAAGAAGCCCTTAAATTGGTCATATTTGTAACTGATGTCTGTGCTATATAGGCAGAAGAAGTATTGTTTACTGAGAGCTGATGTAATTATTGTGATTGTGATGTAACTATTGTGACTGATCAAATTTTCAGTGAGGGTAGACTTAGGGAATGAACTTATGGTTACTAGGGGGGAAGGGTGGGGGGGCAGGGATAGTTAGGGAGTTTGGAATTGACGTGTACACACTGCTCTATTTAAAATGGATAACCAACGAGGACATACTGTATAGCACAGGGAACTCTGCTCAGTATTCTCTAACAACCGAATTGGGAAAAAAATTTGAAAAGGAATAGATAACATTTATATGTATAACTGAATTACTTTGTTGTACACCTGAAACTAACACAACGTTGTTAATCAGCTATACTCCAATATAAAATTAAAAGTTAAAAAAAATTTTGAGTGGGATTAAGTAGATTTGGGAGGCTGAGAAAAGCAGACTTCAGATGACTTTCAGGGGCTCTGAGTTGTATCCAGTTAAACTTGGGACACTCTCACTTCCACATTCTGCTTCTTCTTTCTATAGTTCCAGTTTCTGCTTCATTTTTCTAAAGACTTTACACAGTTTTCCAATCATTTTCCCCTGTTGCTGCCATCCCACGGAGAGGGTTCTTTCCCTGGACAGGCAGAAGAGTTTGCACGGAGGTGGTCTCTGTAGTGAGTGTGTATCTCATCTGATAGTGCCGGGTGCCGGATGCTGTGGTTGCCAGGCAAGGTAGCTGAACCAGTGATGTATTTTCTCATTTAAAATTCTGTTCCCAACCCCAGAGCACGATGATCGTGTTGGTTTCCCTCAAAGAAGAAAGAAAGGCCGGGGCCCCTTCCGGTGGAAGTATGGTGAGGGGAACCGGAGGTCTGGAAGAGGAGGTTTCGTTGTTCGGTCTTCCCGCCTTGAGGAAGAGAACAGAGATGTGGCAATGAGCGATGCCCAGGATGTTTCCCGAGTACGATAGTAAGTAACCAGTTGATCTGGTTTGAATTTATCGACCCCCTCATTTATGTAGCCCTCTTACTGTCCATGTCATTTCTCTTCCCGCCTGGAAGAGAGAGAAATGCCAGGACCTGCTTAATGGTTGAGCAGTCTTAGTTGTGGTCCTGGTAACAGTGCAGGAAAGTCTTTGAGAAGACACTCCTGACCTTTCTGAGTGTTTTATTCTCTCCCTCCCCACAGCAACCCCTATGCTGCACGACCCAACCGTAGGGGTGATAATTGGCACGAGCGGTCTCGAATTCATGTTACTGTGCCTCTGCGGAGAGATAGAGCTCCTCCAGAGAGGGGAGGGGCTGGCACCAGCCAGGATGGGACCTCAAAGAACTGGTTTAAGATTACAGTGAGTACCTTGGAAATTACATGGTGCAGGGGAGCTATAGGGGGCTGGGCTCAGAGTTAAGGTGTTTACTTTTCACATTAAAAAATCAGTGTTCTCAGCTGTTAACTCCACAATCAGGTAACCATTCTTTCTCCTAAGAGTCAATATCTTAGAACACCTAAGAGCAGGTTCAGAAAAGGAGAAGGGGACAGGTAGGACGGGGAGGCCATCTAAAGGGAAATGTGGTAACTGTGGTTGGGAGGTGGAATAACGCCTCCACATGTCTCCATCTGACTCAAGCTGAGTGTGGAGCTGGGGGTCCCTTGAGTTCTCTCAGGGGCAGGCAGGTTATAAATGATGTCTTGGAACTTTTAGAATCAAACAATTTGAATCTTTTGAGGAATAATAAGTATAAATGGGCAGAAAGGAGGTTAAGGAGTTCGTGTTTGGCTTGAGTAGAAACCCTTTTTTTTGGCCACACCATGCAGCTTGTGGGATCTTCTTAGTTCCCCCACCAGGGATTGAACCCGGACCACCAGGGAGTTCCCAGAAAACCTTTTTTTTTTTTAAATATTTATTTGGCTGCACCGGGTCTTAGATGTGGCATGCGGGATCTAGTTCCCTGACCAGGGATCGAACGTGGGCCCCCAGCATTGGGAGCGAGGAGTCTTAACCACTGGACCGCCAGGGAAGTCCCCCCAGAAACCCTTTAATTGACCGTTTCTTCAGAGCTTGGCAGATGATACAAAAGGAGGGCTAGAGTGGGTCTGCTGTTCAGTATTAGTTATGTGTTGTTCCCTTCTCTTCTCTTTCTCTCATCTAGATTCCTTATGGCAGGAAATATGACAAGTCATGGCTCCTGAGCATGATTCAGAGCAAGTGCAGCATCCCTTTCACTCCCATTGAGGTAAGAGAAGGCCCAGGTGTGTGGCTGGGGACCAAGGAGCAGGTGGAGGTACCATCTGCACGGGGGTGCTCTGGGCTCCCAAGTCCAATGCTGTTGTTTTCTCTTCTTGCAGTTTCACTATGAAAACACACGGGCCCTGTTTTTTGTTGAGGATGCCAGTACTGCCTCTGCATTGAAGGCTGTCAACTATAAGATTTTGGATCGGGAGAACCGCAGGGTATGTGTGAAGGGCCTGGCTTGGTTGGGGGTGGGGATTGGTGCTCAGGGCATGGACTGGGTCTTGGTCCTGGGGCTTAGGCCTCCCTGGAGTTCACCGTGCCCATGCGTGTCTCCCCTGCAGATATCTATCATCATCAACTCCTCTCTTCCACCCCACACTGTGCAGAACGAACTGAAGCCAGAGCAAGCAGAGCAGCTAAAGGTGAGGCAGCCGCAAGGGATGGGTGCTTCCACCCGAGTCCTGCCAGTTCTCACCCTCCACCCATGCCCACACGCGACTCCAGTGACCGCTGAATCCTTTGTATTCCTCTGTAGCTGGTCATGAGCAAACGATACGATGGCTCCCAGCAAGCACTTGACCTCAAGGGCCTCCGTTCAGACCCAGGTACGGTTGATAGCAGTAATTCTCAGATGGGTGGCGGCAGAGGGGGATCTGTCAGGCAGGGAACATTTGAGGCTGGTTTGGTGGGAACGCTGGCCTGGGTGAGCCCTCTCAGACTTCCCTTTCCTTCCTGAAGATTTGGTGGCCCAGAACATTGATGTTGTCCTGAATCGTAGAAGCTGTATGGCAGCCACCCTGCGAATCATTGAAGAGAACATCCCTGAGGTGAGGCCTTTGTCCCACTAGGTGGGAGGAAGCAGGGTGGGATAGATAGATAGATAGAATGGGGTTGGGAGGCCGGTTTGTTTCAGATTCCCTTGCTGCTGGTGCTTCCTCTAAATTCTTCTCTCCCCACAGCTGTTGTCCTTAAACTTGAGCAATAACAAGCTGTACAGGCTGGATGACTTGTCCAGCATAGTGCAGAAAGCACCCAATCTAAAGGTCCTCGATCTTTCTGGAAATGAGGTGAGACTGAGAGCCTGTTTGTGTTTTGGGTGGGGTGGGCAGAGGGTGGAGAGAGCTCGCCTGGTGGCAGCAAGAGGCGACGGAGGGCATTTAAGGGATGAGGTGGGGCTTGGGGGTGGGAGGAATCTAGCTGGCTCCCTTTACCAGCATGTCTTTCCCGCCTTTTCTCCCCATCCTTTGCAGCTAAAGTCTGAGCGGGAGTTGGACAAGATAAAAGGGCTGAAGCTAGAAGAGCTGTGGCTTGACAGAAACACCCTGTGTGATACCTTTCGAGACCAGTCCACCTACATCAGGTCAGTTTTAACCTCTGTCTCCCCTCCTGGGAACCTTCACCCCCTAGGAGGCTGAGCTGATGCACCCTGACCAGTGCCCGTCTGCAGATGTGCAGCCCTGAGCTGGAACCACCTGTCCTTGGGGAGGATCATGTGCTCCTCCTGTTTGTCCATCCGTGACACCCAGCTTTGCCCCAGGCCTCCTTTCCTTTCTTCTCACCTGTCTGCCTGTTTGCTGGTTCTGTGGCTTTTCTCCTTCCTTCCTGAACACAGGGTTTTCTACACTCCCCCTACCCTGTTGTTCCATGAAGAGCAGCTCCCTTTTTTACCGTGGCTAGGGGGCATATCTTGTATATCATGCCCCATACATGGAGTTGCTTTGAGCCAAGAGCCTGGTATCCCTGGGCAGAGAAAGCCCTCCCTCCCTGGGACTTCCTGCTGATGGAAGTTCTTCCTTCCTCTGTCCTGCAACGGCCCCTCTTGCCCTTTTGCCAAGAGGCGGTCTCTTCTCACAATCTCCTTGCCCAAGGCTGGTGCCTGGGCTTTCCTGCCCACACTGAGGTTGAGGCCTCCTGGTGGCTGGTGCCGTGCAATCGGTCTCTCTTGCCCAGTGCTGTAAGCTGGGCCCTCCCTGGAGGAGAAACCTGGGTTCCCGAAGACATGTGACCAGAGCCGGGGCCCCGCCAGTTGGCGAGGGAATCCCAGGGCAGGTGCTGGGCGTGGAGGCCACGGGGGCATAGGCTACCAAGGTGACAGAGAACTGACCTTCTCTGGGGGCGCTGCACCTCGCTCACTCGCACACCTCACACCTCCCTGCTTGGCCCCGGAGGATGGCTGGTTAGCCAGAGACGGGTAAGATTCCTCAGGGAAGGAACAACCTAAGACAGGCACAGTCGCAGAGGGGCCATCAGGAGAGAACTTGGGGGCCAACAGAGGT
Organism: Tursiops truncatus; assembly: GCF_011762595.2. NCBI lineage: Eukaryota > Metazoa > Chordata > Mammalia > Artiodactyla > Delphinidae > Tursiops > Tursiops truncatus. The sequence goes on along the minus strand of NC_047041.1, from coordinate 99,461,613 downwards.
GGGGCACAGACCCTCACCCCCCCAACTTTGCAGGGGCCTGAACCCTCACCCCTTCTGAGGGAGGTCTCCTGTCCCCATGGCTGCTTCGCTTCCCACGCCCAGCTCAGATGGGAACCCAGGTAGCAGACAAGAGACCTGGCCAATAGCAGCTGCTCTCCCGCCGCAGCAGGGCTTTGTTTCCCATTTCCTCCGTGGACCACAGGGAAGAGGGAGCTGAAAGAAAGGGCTGTGTCAGGTGGCTTCTTCCTTTGTTCTCCCTCTTCTTTCTAAATGACTCTTTGCCGTGTAGTGCTTTCGCTTTTCCTTTGCTTTCTCTTTCCTCTTTCTCTCTCCTCGCCAGTATCGGCCCCGTCTCCTTGGCTCCTTCCTCTCCTGCCTTTTCTCTCTCTTCTCCGTTTCGTCCCCTCGCTGCTTCCTTGGCCTCATCTCCTCCTGAGCCCTGCCTTGCTCATCTCCCTGCCCCAACATCCTGTGCCATTTCTGCGGTGTGTTCTGGTCTTGGCCGTGGCCAGACCTGGCAGAAGTGATGGATACCTGTTGAGGCAGTGGAGCCCCTGGGCTCCCACCCCATTCCCTCCTCCCGGGGGCTGCACAGGTGAGTAGGTGGAAGGTAAGGGGGGTAGGGAGGGAAAGGAGGTCCTGGCTTAAAGCCTGGGCCGGGAGTGCTGCTTCTGTGGCGTGTTCAGAGTCACTCAGAGAAGAGAGGGTCGTCCTCCGAGGCAGTCATTTCTGGTGCCCAGGAGAGGTGGGGAGTTGGGGCCATTTTTCCTGGAGCTCAGAGGCTGGGAAAGAGTGAGGACAAGAGGGTGGGATGGGCTGTCCCCTCGGGCATTGGTATATTCACCCCTAGAGCAGCCCAGGAGGCACGGTGGCTCTGAAACATCACTCATTTCTGTCCCATTCTTGACAGCGCCGTTCGAGAGCGATTTCCCAAATTATTACGCCTGGTAAGTACCTAACTTTTTTCATTCTCTTCTAAGGAGCATAGCATCTCACACCCTCAAAGTCTTGCCTAACGTGTTTGTATGATCACTGATTTGGGGACATGGAGCCCTTTGAGAATCTGACAAAGTCTCTAATCCTTTTTTTTTTTTTTTTTTTCCCTGGTTGTGGGGTGGGGGGAATCAAGCCATTTTATTGAGGACCTTTGAGGGAGGGTTGAAGGGCCGGTAGAACAATGAGATCTGACATCCTTCTCCCAGCTGGGATCTCCCCAGCTTCACAGTCGCTGAAAATATAATCATTCTTCCCAGAAAAACACCTGTAGACAAAAGTTGCATCTATCAGGATTCATGGACCCTTGCCATGTCTCTTTGACACTTGACCTGTGACCCCTCACTCTTAGTTCTCCCATCTGAGTGCTCATCCAGCCTTTTCTGTCTGGTTTATATCGTCGGCTGTCACTTTCTTTCTGCAGGACGGCCATGAGTTACCCCCACCGATTGCCTTTGACATTGAAGCCCCCACAGTGTTACCTCCCTGCAAGGTGAGTGGAGGGGGCCGCAGTTGGGGGCACAAGAGTTAGCGCTCACGTTGGGAGGAGAGTCCTGGTTACGTGGTCCTAATATCTGTTTGATTCCAGGGAAGCTACTTTGGAACAGAGACCCTGAAGAATCTGGTCCTGCACTTCTTGCAGCAGTGAGTATCTCAGGTCACCTCAGGCTGGGGGGCGGTGGGCTAGCCCCAGCACAGCTCGCTCTCGGGAGCTGTCGGTCACTGTGCGGCCCCAGATTGTGGAGCTCAGGCTTTCCCTTTTGTTTTCCTCGTAGGTACTATGCGATATATGACTCCGGAGACCGGCAGCAGCTCCTGGATGCCTACCACGATGGGGCCTGCTGCTCTCTGAGTATTCCTTTCACCCCCCAGAACCCTGCCCGGTGAGTGTCACATCCCAGAACCTGCCCAGGACCAGAGTTTCTCAGCAAATACAGGCCAGCACGTGCGCATGCACACCGTTCTGACCACTGCCTCCTTTTTCTCCTGTTCCCCCCAGAAGCAACTTAGCTGAGTACTTCAAAGATAGTAGGAATGTGAAGAAGCTTAAAGACCCTAGTAAGTGTGTGATGTGAGCAGAACAGGTTGGGAGAAGGGGATGGGAAGGGGCTGAGTGTGGGCTGAGTGTGGCAGCTGCTCACCTTGGCTTCCCCTCCTCCCACAGCCCTGCGGTTCCGGCTGCTAAAGCACACACGTCTCAATGTTGTGGCCTTCCTCAATGAGCTGCCCAAAACTCAGCATGACGTCAGCTCCTTCGTGGTAGACATAAGCGCCCAGACAGTGAGCACCTATGTCTTCCTTGGCAGAAGGGCGGAATTGGGGAAGGGGCGGTTAAGAGGCAGGGAGGACTCGGGCTCTGGCTGGGAGCCTACGTGGTACCTGATGCTGCTGCTTCTCTTTCAGAGCACGTTGCTGTGTTTTTCTGTCAATGGGGTCTTCAAAGAAGGTGAGGGTCTTTGGAGTGCCGAGTTTGCAGAGTGGTCCCTTTCCCAGCTAGTCGTTCTCAGCACTCTTAGCTTCCCAGCTACCTTCTCTTCTCTCTTCTTCCTTGACCTCCTTCTCTCATTCTTCCCCCCAAGCCTACCCTCTCCACCTGTCTTTTCCTGTCTGGGATATGGGAAAAGCCTGAGGTTTAGAAGGACACAGACTTTGGAGTCAGGCAGGTCTGAGCTTCCATCCCAACTTTGGTCCTCTGTGTCTGTGGGCAATTTACATTACCTCTGAGCCTGAGTCTTTATTTGTGAAAGGAAGGGGGTTAGTAATAGCCATCTCACAGTGTTGTGGTGAGTGAAGTGATGTACAAGATGCTTGACACCGGGCCTGGCACACACACACTCCACTAGTGGGATAACAGCGTTGTTGTTATTACTGTCCTCCCTGACCTCTGATACTCCTCCCCACTGTGCTCCCCTGTGCACACATAATCATCCCTGTCTGGCCCACTTAGGGTTCTTTGTATCAAATAAGACCATGATTTTTGAGAAGCTGTTTGAAAACATAAAACATGAGTGACTCTGACAGGTTGTCACCATTGTTATCATTGCAGTGGATGGAAAATCTCGGGACTCTTTGCGAGCCTTTACCCGGACGTTCGTCGCTGTTCCTGCCAGCAATTCAGGGTGAGTGTTGGACTTACCGTATGGGGTCCCAGTCCCAATCCATGGCCACCACTGTGAAGATTGGGGAGGGTGGAGTCGGTCCTCTGGGTATCTTCAGACATTCAGAAAGGCAGGGGGTGATCAGAGGAGGGTCACATAGTGGTGACGAGCTTGGCTCTGGAGTCCAGCTGTCTGGGGTTTTCATCCTGGCTCCACCACTTCTAGCTTACGGCAAGTTTCCTCATTTGAAAAGTGGTTTAACAATATTCACTTCCTAAGTCTGTTGTGAAGATAAATGAGTGTTGGGGGAGAATGTATAATTCTAGTGTGTTTGGTAGATAATCCCATACATGGAGTCCATGGGAAAGGGAGGAAATGAAAAAGGGACCTCGTGGGTATTGAAAGGATCTGAGTGTCAAGTGAGAATAGGAATGATGTTGGGAGGATGAGGTTATCTGTCTGTCTGTCCAGCTGTCTCAGGTGCTTTTTGTCCCCAAGGTTGTGCATCGTAAATGATGAGCTATTTGTGCGGAATGCCAGTCCTGATGAGATCCAAAGAGCCTTTGCCATGCCTGCACCCACACCTTCTTCCAGCCCAGTGCCCACCCTCTCCCCAGAGCAGCAGGAAATGGTGCAGGCATTCTCTACCCAGTCTGGCATGAACCTTGAGTGGTCCCAGAAGTGAGTACTGGACGTGTGTAGGAATAAGGGTGAACTGGGGTAGGGCTGCTGGTGAATAATGACTGCCCCTAAAATTTTTAAAGCCAGAACTTTTTTTATTACTTAAAGAAAAAAAAAAGACGGTCCATAAAAAAATTTTCTCTATGCATACATTAGCATAACATTTAAAGTCAAAATGAAGTCCCTCTTTTATACTGTTCTGCAACATACTTTACTTATCCCATGAACATCTTTCCCTATTAGTATAAAACTCACCTTAGTCTCATTTCTGTTAGCTATTTAATAGAAATAGATAGCTATTTAATATTTCTTTGTAATCGAAAGACCATTGATAGATGGATTTTTACCAACTTTTCATTTGTATAAAGAGTGCAAGAATGTATGTAATTGTTGGTGTTTCCATAGAACGGATGTTGAAGTGGCATTTAGAGATCAGGGTGACTGCGTCTTGGTTCTAATGGAGGTGCCTGTTCTTGCCCTACTCCAGGTGCCTTCAGGACAACAACTGGGACTACACCAGATCTGCCCAGGCCTTTACTCATCTCAAGGTAAAGTTTGGGAATAGGTGGCTAAAAGAGATTTCCAGGCCTTCAAGAGGGTCACGTAGGCTTGGGACGTGGGCATGGGCCACCTGGCTCTACTGACCTTTTATTTTTTCTCTAAGGCCAAGGGCGAGATCCCAGAAGTGGCATTCATAAAGTAATCCATAGTCATGCCCCAGAAGATCCCTGTAAATAGCCCTCGTCTGTCCTGATGTCTCCTCTTCGGCCCCTGTGACTGTGACTGCTGGATCCCTCTCCTTACCTGCCTTCTTGAAGACTTCGGGAAGATTGAGCCTCCCTGGTGCCAGGAAGCCAAAGCTTACTTTGTAGAACTGACACTAAACTACCCGAAGGACTTAGGTGCTTTGTGTACTTATCCCAGGATCCTCCCTACTTTTTAAGATAAAGAGTGATACTGTATTTTGTGTCCAGTGTGCTGGGTTATTTTAGCCTTGCCCTTCGCAAGCGCGGGCGGGGCCGACAGATGGACTCCGAGGGGGCGGGGCGGGGCGGGGCGGGGCCAGCGGCAGGAAGTCCCGCCCCGGAAGCGGTGCCGCTCAGGGGCATGGCGGCTCTCGGGCGGCGGTGCCGTGTGCGGCTGTTCTTAACGCTGCAGTCGCTTGCCGCGCGCAGGGCTCTGCATGACGTGGGCCCGCCACGGGACGTGCTGCTCTTCGAGCACGAAGGAGGTCGCTTCTTCGCCGTCCTCGGGCTGTTCTGCGCTGGCCAGGGCGTCTTCTGGGCTTCCCTAGCCATTGCCGCCTTGGCCCGCCCGCCGGCCTCCACTCGGCCTCCAGACGCCGAGTCCCCAGGCCGCGGCCGCCTGGACCTGCGCTCCGCGCTCTGGCGCTACGGCCTTGCCGTCGGCTGCGGCGCCATCGGTAAGGTGTGGTTTGCCTTCCCGGCATGGGTCGAGGAGGGCGGGCACAATCCTCTCCGCTTGGGCAAGAAGAGTAAGGGGCTCCCGACCCTCCAGGATGGACAGGCCACCCTCATAGGTGTGTGGTACACTGGAGTCGGACGTCCCCGAGCGCCAAGCCCTCGTACAGGTTCAGGCTGAAGACTGCCTCTCACTCTGTGCCCTTGAGCGAGTTAGTACTTACGCTCTGGACCCTGTTTTAAAATGGGTGTGAGTATCTATTAAGGCTTTTGGGAGGAATGACTAATACATGATGGGGGTATAGGAGGAGCTTAGTCAATGTTACTATCATCACAATTTTTTTTTTTTTATTATTTGGGGGCACACGGTAAGGGTTGCTTCTTAGCTCTCCAGGGAAAACCCCAATCTTTGCTCTTCCTGCAGGTACTCTGGTACTTGGTGCTGGTCTTCTCTTTTCCTTCCGCTCTGTGCGCTCAGTGATGCTACAGGCTGGAGGGAAGCAAGTGACCCTCACCACTCATGCCCCCTTTGGCTGGGGTGCCCATTTTACAGTTCCCTTGAACCAAGTATCCTGCATGGCCCACCGGGGTGAAGTCCCTGCCATGTTGCCTCTGAAGGTCAAAGGCCGACGATTCTACTTCCTCTTGGACAAAGCTGGACACTTCCCCAACACGAAACTCTTTGACAACACTGTGGGTGCCTACCGTAGCTTGTGACGAAACCACCTCAGGTCACTCACCCCTCCCAGAGGGGAATCAAAACTGAACCTTAGGGAATGGGGTGACAACCAGGGTCACACAAGAGGCCCAAAATTCATTAACAGCAAATAAAGGAGCAGTCATCCCAAGGGCAGCTACCTGTCAGTACCTCAAAGTTTTGATCCATGCCTGTTTCGCCTTCACTCCTTACTCCCATCCACCCTACCTACAGTGCTTTACACCAAGAACTCAGTACTGAGATGAAGAAAGTAAGTAATATAATACTTTGGTACAAAAACAGCTGTAGGAAGAGGGGGTCTGTTAATCATGTTTCCCTCCTGGAGGGAAAACTCAGGCTCCCAGCCGTGTGGGCCATGTGGGGGCAAGAGGACTGCAGGCACTTGGGCACGGAGTCTGGCGGCAGGAGTACTCTTTGGTTAGTCTTCAGGAATGGGAAAGGCGTGGCCCAACAAGAGCATCTGTCTCAGAGCTCCACACAGGGTCCCCCCTCTCCAGAGGCCGGTATGGGGTGGCTTCAGACTTCCACTGCACGACCTGGAGCACCAAGACCACGCACCACAATACCAGATTCACCCAAGAAGAGGTCTGTGGGAGACAGGAACAGGAGTGTGAGGAGTGGGCCCATCTCGAATCCAGTTCCACCCACACACCACTCTTAGCTGTTCACTGTCAGGCCGTCAAGCCTTCAGCTCCTCTCAGCCCCTCACTGGTGGGCCAAGCTCAGAGTACACTGGTGAGCACTCTTACAACTGCAGATTGTGTTATATGATTCATTATGTGAATCTGTGTATCCCTCAATCTCCACCCAGTCTTTCATATCCCAGGACCTCACTTCAGCATTGTGTAGGTTGGAGTAAAACTGCAGAGCGGTTCCAGGGGGTATCCATGGAGTTTTCTGGGCATCAGAGCAGCTGTGAGGTCAAAGAGACAGTTGTGAGAAAGGGGAGACATACCCTAAATACCCTTGTGCTCCAGTGCTCCTTTGAGAACTGATGGGGATATAAAACGGGGTGTATAGGATCCCCTCTACAGAGGGAAGGTAGTCAGCCCCAGCCAGGCTTCCCTCCCTCTCCCATTACCTAGTTATGTTCAGGGAGATAATGGATTTGCAGAGGGAACTGGTGCCAAATCGAAGGATGCAGGCAGACACTAAGACCAGGAAGATGGCTATAACTGAGATGGCCAGTGCAATGCGGAGCCCTATCGGGCCTCTATAAGGAGGGAGAGAATAAACCTTGTGGTTGAGGTGGGACTCCTCCCATCTCAGCCCCTGGCCCTCGGAGTGGGCAGTCACCTGTGGGAATCCTCGATGCAGCTGCTGTAGACCCAGAAGAGCAGAAGCAGGAGACAGTAGAGGGCCAGCAGGCCAGAGGCCCCAGCCACAAAGTAGCAGAGAGATGGGGCCGAGGGTCGGGACAAGGCCAGGGAGGAGCCATTCAGGGCAGCCACACCATACAGGGGACAGCTACCCCTGAAGGAGCCCTGTGGAAAGAAGCTGCTAAGTCCTAGATTTCAGGCTGGTGCCTCTGGATGCAGGCTCATGGCAGGTGTTGGGGATAATCTAGACCAGGGCCGCTCTAGGGAGTTATTTGTGCACTGTCAGCTCCTGTTTCTGGGCCAGTAGATTAATGAGTCCGCTGGGGAAATCAAACCTGCAGTGAGTGGCCAGAAGGATCAGGAAATAGGCGGTAGTTATGAAATACAAAGAGCTTCAGAGTTGCCTCACAAGTTCTGGTCTCCCCTCGTGCAGAAATCCTAGAGTAGAACCAGAACTGTGTGACCTTCAGCTATCTCCGATGTTTTCTGACCTGTAAAACAGGCGTAATAGCGCCTACTTATAGGGATTAAATGAACCTGTTTATTAACATGATTGCCTGACTGCGATAAACACTCAGCCTAAACTTTTGGCTTCTGCTACATCACTATTTTGCCATTTAACACATTCTGTTGCAACCATTTGGTAGTTTGATCATCTTCACTACACTAAGCTTTATTTCTTGGAGTAGCTTAGCACAATAGTGTCTGATTTAGGGGGCCCTGGACCAGCTTGTTTCACAGCCAGGGTGAGGTTATGCAGAGGGAGTCACCAGGCCGGGCTATATCTGATGCTGTTAAGACTCTCCTGAGGACTCGTTCCTTTGGCCCGAGTATGACCTGGGCGGACAGATCGACAGAGCGCGTTTACCGCCGATGCAACTCCGCCGCCGACCAGCCCCACCCGGCCCACCGGCTGAGAGGAGCAGCGCGCCAGAACCCGCCCCCCACCCCCCACCGGCCCGGACAGCAGCGGACTCTCCGTGTCAGGATCGGCCTGCCCGCCCCCGCTTACCCGGCCCCGTCCCGCAGCCCCACCTGGGTCCGAGTCAGTGCCGCGGCCGCCACGGCTCCGCACACGAAGGCGGTAGCAAAGAACACGAGCTCGACGCGCTGCAGCCAAGGGAGAGCCATGGCTCCCTCGCCACCAGGAAGCGCCGCCGTGGGAGCCAACCGCCCAAGCCCCGCCTCATCCGGCGCGACCCACGAGCGCGGAGACGTCACTTCCGGGCGCTGGATTTATTCACAGAGGCCAGCGCCGCCTCAAAGCGGCAGGTACAGCGAGTAGTCCGAGAGCGCCCAGCGGCGGGCCGGGCGGCCGGTGCGGCCGATCATGGGCAGCTTCTGCACGTAACGGGAGGCCGGGCTGGGCCCGTACGGCGCGGGGAAGGCAGTCTGGAAGAGGCGCCCGCGGCATCGCCTCCCTGCTTGCCGCCCGGCGATGATGAAACGGAAGTGAGGGGCACCGCGCGGGGCGAAACGGCTCTTCTGGAAGACGTCGCGGGTGCCGGCGCCCGGGCCCTGCTGCCGGGGCGCCCCCCGCGCCCGGTGCACGCGCGGCAGCGGCCTGCTCTCAGAGGCGGTGGGGGCAGAGGCCGACGGGGGTCCTCCGCCCCGGGGGCTCTCGTCGCCCTGCGGGCTGACCATGGCGTTGGCGGTCAGCTGCGGCATCTTCCGCACCGAGTCCGGGGCGGCCGCCGGCTCCTTCTTGTCCCCAGGCGGCCGCGGGGCCGTGGGCGCGGGCTGACCCGTGCCAAAGCGGGTGGCCAAGCTGTCACCGAAGAAGGCGTAGAGCTCCCGATAGATGTCCGCCAGGGTCACCGAAGGGGAAGGAGCCTCCGGCCCCGCGCCTCCTGGCGGCAGCGGGAGACCAGACCCAAAGCCTGGCTCTGCGCTGCCCCCGGAGGGAGACTCCTGCAGGAGAAGACTGTCCCAAGGCAGGTCGTCTGAGCGCCGGCAGCCCCTGCTGCCTGGCCCACCCTTGTTGGGCTCTGCTGCCTGGGCCTTCATCTTCAGCAGTCGTTCTACGGCCACCTGCAAGAGCAGGGGGACTAGGATAGGAGGAACCTGGGCCTATCAAGTGTTCCAAAGTAGGCCCGCTGAGCTGCTGTGCTCATGCAGGGAGGAGAGGCTGGAAGGGGCTGGCACTCACCAGAATGGCTCCATAGACTTTGTGCCCATCTGCTTTAACCTGGGCATTCGATACTGAATAATCATCTAGCACAGCCTGCAAATTTGTCCAGTAAGTGGACAGGTGTGGGTACAGGACTCGCTCTACTGCCTGGAAGGGAGAGAAGAATGCAGTGAGTGCCTCTTTTTTGCTTATCGCCTCCCAAGTACCATTTCCCCTGAAAGATCTACTTTTATCTCCGGTACTGAATTTAGGGCTCAATCCTAAATTCCCTGCTTGGCATATTCAGCCACCGTTTGGAAGCTCCTGGATGCCCAAGCCTTAATTAATTAAGCCCTGGGAACAAAGATCGGGTACAAAGACATACAAAACCAATACAAAGTGACCCCACTATCACTGACATATGTGCCAAAGGCTAAGAGGGTATAAGTAATGCCCCCTGGTAACAGAGAAATTTAGTGGCCAGCTGCTACCCTATACAGCCAATAATGTCCTGGCATAAATGCAACCTGGAACTCAGTTCAAACCACCTGTGCAAAAACAAACAACTGGGCTTCCCTGGTGGTGCAGTGGTTGAGAGTCCGCCTGCCGATGCAGGGGACGCGGGTTCGTGCCCCAGTCCGGGAAGATCCCACATGCTGCGGAGCGGCTGGGCCCGTGAGCTATGGCCGCTGAGCCTGCGCGTCCGGAGCCTGTGCTCCGCAACGGGAGAGGCCACAACAGTGAGAGGCCCGCGTACCGCAAAAAACAAACTGATCAAAGACCTGGACTCTGATTATATAATTTTAAATCCTATGTTTAATTTAGGGGAAAGCAATTAAGACTTCACAGAGCAGGTGACGTTTGTGACAGGCTTATATGGATAAGTTCTTTGGTTAGCCACAGACTGAGAATTTGAAAATGTTGATAAAATTAACAAGTTCCTAGAAAAATAAAAACTTAATGCTGATTCAAGAAAGATGAAAGCGGGCTTCCCTGGTGGCGCAGTGGTTGAGAGTCCGCCTGCCGATGCAGGGGACACGGGTTTGTGCCCCGGTCCGGGAAGATCCCACATGCTGCGGATCGGCTGCGTGCGTGAGCCGTGGCCGCTGAGCCTGCGCGTCCGGAGCCTGTTGCTCCGCAACGGGAGAGGCCACAACAGTGAGAGGCCCGCGTACCGCAAAAAAAAAAAAAAAAAAGAAAGAAAGATGAAAGCTTGGGACTGCCCTTGTGGTCCAGTGGTACAGAATCCGCCTTACAATGCAGGGGATGCGGGTTTGATCCCTGGTCAGGGAACTAAGATCCCACATGCTGCGGGGCAACTAAGCCTCTGTGCCACAACTACTGAGCTCGCGCGCCTCAACTAGAGCCCACGTGCCGCAAACTACAGAGCCCACGCGCTCTGGAACCCGCGTGCCACAAGTAGAGAGAAGCCCGCACGCCGCAACGAAAGATCCCGCCTGCCACAACTAAGACCCGACGCAGCCAAAAATAAATGAAATAAACAGAGATCTTTAAAAAAAATATATGAAAGCTCAAATAATTCTGTAACCATAGTAGTTAAAAATATAACCACAAAACACCATGCCAGAATTTACAGTCGACAGACACTCAAGGAAAAGAGCGTCTCAATAAAATAAAATAAAATTTAATTTTAAAATATAAAGTATAAAAAATAAATACTCCTTCCCTACCTCATCCCATAAAGCCAGTATAACCCTGATACTAAAACCATGTAAGGACAGTACCTGAGGAAACTTAATGATTGATTTCACTCATAGAGATAAATCATTTTAAATTTTAGTGAAGGGCTTCTCTGGTTAAGAACCCACCTGCCAATGCAGGGGACATGGGTTCGAGCCCTGGTCCAGGAAGATCCCACATGCCGCGGAGCAACTAAGCCCATGCGCCACAACTACTGAGCCTGCGCTCCAGAGCCCATGAGCCACAACTACTGAGCCCATGTGCCACAACTACTGAAGCCCATGCACCTAGAGCCCGTGCTCCACAACAAGAGAAGCCACCGCAATGAGAAGACCGCACACCAAAACGAAGAGTAGCCCCTGCTCGCCGCAACTAGAGAAAGCCCATGCACAGCAACAAAGACCCAATGCAAACAAAGTAAATAATAATTTTAAAATAATAAAATTTTAGTAAAGCCAACAGTATATAAAAAATGTATTATATTCCAATAAAAGTTTTGCATTTTTTTAAAGACTATAGCATGACTAAATTGAGTTTATCCTAGAAATGTAAAGATGGTTTACTATTAGAAAATCTGTATAGGGAATTCCCTGGCAATCCAGTGGTTAGGACTCAGCGCTTTCACTGCTGGGGCCGGGGTTCATTCCCTGGTTGGGGAACTAAGATCCCACAAGCTGTGTGATACAGACAAAAAAAAAAAAAAAAACAAAAAACCACTATGTATACAATTAATCACATTAACAGATAAAAGCAGGAAAACCTTAGGATCAATTCAAAAGATACAGAAAGAGCATTTGATAAAAGTTAACATAAAGTAATAATAAAACTAAGAATAAAATTTCCTTAACCTGAGGAAGGTATCTATAAACACACGAAGTAAACATCAGCCTAAATAGTAAAGGTTACTGTTAACCCGTTTTTAAAATCGGAAATGAGACAAGGATGCCCATTATCATCATATGTAAAATGATATTAGTGATCGTAACAGTAAAATAATAAAAAGAAATTAAAGGCATTAGGTTTGGGAATTCCCTGGTGGCCCAGTCGTTAGGACTCCGCACTTTCACTGCCAAGGGCCCAGGTTCGATCCCTGGTCAGGAAACTAAGATCCCACAAGCCGTGTGGTGTGCCCCCCCCACCCCCGCAAAAAAAAGAGAGAATTCAAAAAAATAAAGGCAGGCTTCCCTGGTGGCGCAGTGGTTGAGAGTCCACCTGCCGATGGAGGGGACGTGGGTTCGTGCCCCGGTCCGGGAAGATCCCACATGCCGTGGAGCGGCTAGGCCCGTGAGCCATGGCCGCTGAGCCCGCGCGTCTGGAGCCTGTGCTCCGCAACGGGAGAGGCCACAACAGTGAGAGGCCCGTGTACCACAAAAATAAATAAATAAATAAATAAATAAAAAGGCATAAGGTTTAAAAAAGACAAAGCTGTCATTATTTGCACGATATGATATACCTTAAAAACCCAGAATAATCCACAGTTAAAAATGATAGTTTAATAAAGTAGCTGAATCAATACACAAGTCAATTGTGTTTCTATACACCAGTAAGAAATTAATACCATGAAAAGAAGACACCATTACAACAGTATCAAAAATAGCAGGAGGGCTTCCCTGGTGGCGCAGTGGTTGAGAGTCCACCTGCCGATAGAGGGGACGCGGGTTCGTGCCCCAGTCCGGGAAGATCCCACATGCCGCGGAGCGGCTGGGCCCGTGAGCCACGGCCGCTGAGCCTGCGCGTCCGGAGCCTGTGCTCTGCAACGGGAGAGGCCGCAGCAGTGAGAGGCTCACATACCGCAAAAAAAAAAAGAAAAAAAAAAAAAAAGCAAGAATCTAGGAATAAACTGAATAAAGTATTTGTAGGTTCTCTTCAGGGAAAATTATGAAAGGATCCTGAAAGACAGTGAAAGACCTAAAAAAATGGAGAGAGATGACAGGTTCTTGGACAAGAAAGACTTTCTAACTACAAATGGGAGCTCTTACAGGTTTAAAAAACTGTCTTTTTTAAACCTCTGCGAGAAAAGCCAGGGTCCTCACCTTCCAGCCAAGGGCGTGCAGCCCCACCACAGCCCCGTAGTGAGAGCAGAGAGGCCTCACAGGATCTGCCAAGACCTTCTGCAGGGAGAGCAGGATCTGCTGATAGAGGCCACTTACAAGGTCCCCATGAGTCCTGCGGGAGCAACATTCAGTCAGCGGAATGAGGCACAGCACTGCCCAGCTGTACTCAGGTCCCAGCACACAGAGAAAACAGCACCTGTATGGCACACTTGGGTGAGTGAAAGAGGTGTCTGGGCCGAGAGGCCCAGGACCTCAGGGCTGATGGACCAAACCCCTGGCACGTTCGTCACCCATTTGTAGAATCCCCGGGTTCATGGCACACCAGCTTGGAAGATCGAAGGGAAGAGGCTCCCGACCTCTCAACATAGAGCCTTAAAGCCAGAAGTTTCACCCCATCTCCTACTCCAACCCACTCAGCTCTGCAGCAGTCCTGCCCTTTGATCAGCACTGGCCCAGCAGCTACCAGAAGATGTGACTGAGCAGGAGGGCAGCTCCATCCCGCAGGGTCCAGTGGTCATTCAGCGGGTTGATGGAGGCAGCCAGGGGCTCCAGGACACAGTAGAGGACACTGCCTACCAGGGAGCGGACATAGGGTCCCAGGCAGAGGTGTGGGTTCCGAACTAGGCTCCGTGCCACTTGCAAGAGCCGGTGTAGCTGCTCCAGGTCGTGGCTTACAGATTTCACCTGTTGGGAGGAGAGGGGTGCTTAGGGGACACAAGGGCGCACCAGAGCCTGCTCTTCTGGTGGCACCTGCCGTGAGCCCTAGAGGCTGCTGCATCATCTCCTCCCCACAAAACCACATAAACCCCACTTACCCCACTGACCACATAAACAAAGTACGGCAGGAGCGCTGCAATCTTCGAGTTGGTCTGCAAGTCCTGGAGGGCAACCTGAAATGGAAGGGGCCACGCTGCACAGTCCACCAGCCCCAAGTATAAACTGACTTTTTTTAAAGAACAATTTAGCACCTATGCAGTAAAATTTTAAACGTTCAAACTCTGTGACTCAGCAATTCTACAAATTTAACCCGCTACAAAAGAAACCCACTCACACATACCCACATACAGATAGCACTGTCTGTAATGTAATAATAAAAAACTGAATACAACCTAAATGTCCAACATATTTTTAACTGAGTAAAGCAATTATTCTAAACCCAGACGTTTAGTTACCACTGGTTGACGGTAAACTATGTACAGTTTACACATACAAACAAAAAGGGTGAGTGGGAGATTCTACAGAATTGCACTTTCTACTTTGTGTGATTTTATATTACAGTACTTCTATTATAAACATATGCTGGTATTACTTTTTTTTTTTTGGCTGCATTGGGTCTTAGTTGTGGCATAACAGCTCCTCCCTAGCTGTGGCGTGCGAGCTCAGTAGTTGCAGCACATAGGCTTAGTTGCCCCGCGGCATGTGGGACCTTAGTTCCCCGACCAGGTATCGAACCCATGTCCCCTGCATTGGAAGGCGGATTCTCAACCACTGGACCACCAGGGAAGTCCCCTGGTATTACTTTGATAAGCAGAAAAAAGAGAGTAGGTAAATGAGTAAAACCATCTTAGCCCTGAACCTCCACCACCTGTGCCCTTCCAACTCCTCTGGATAAAGACCCTAAGTTCAGGTTCTGTGAAAGCGGACAGCAGCTAGTGAGGAAGGAGCTCAGCTCCCAGGCCCCACATCCAGCCACTGCACTGTTGCCTGGGGACCAGCAGCCAAGTTTCTAAGGCAGGAAGTATAGTAACAACAGTCCTAACTTTGCAAGGGAAACAACAGCAGCAGCCAGACATGGAAGATGTAAAACCCTCAAACAGAGAGAGGCCACATGGCCAAGCAGACCACCAAACTGGTCCTCGTCTGACTCTGGACAGAAGAGGCCTGGCACAGGCGCTGTCCAGCGGGCCCTGTGGAGCCCAAGAGGCTAAAGCAGCAGGGCTGGCAGGAGGTCTGGCCAGGCACCTTAACCTGGCTCCCTCTACTTCCTCTTCTCCTTTCCCTCTCGAGTCCAGGCAAATGAAAGCTACCATGTGGATGCCCCATGTGGCTCCAGGTCAACAGATGCCCCAAAGGGTGGGCTCTGGATTAAGGTGTGGGGAGCTGACCACCTGAGCCCCCCACAGGGCCCTGCTGAGCTGCCCATTCCCTAAGGAACAAGGGTTCCTACTAGAGTGGGAAGAGGAGTCAGCGCTGGCGGAGGGCCAGCCACAGAGCACCACGCCAAGAGCAGCTTCTGTCCACATCAGTCACTCAGTGTTCAGAGGACAGAAGGAGGCATCTGAAGGAATTCCATGAGGATTTGAAAGTTGGACTTTGTGCCCCAGTTCAGGCCCACGGCTCACCTTCATCAGCTGTGGATCATCCCCCAGCACAGCCCGAGTCACTTGCTGGTAGTACTTGAGAAGGTCATCAGTCAGTGAAGACACAGCACTGGGCACTGCCAGAGGGTGGGCAGAAGGTGGTCAGGGTGGAGCCCTGCCCTCTCCCAGCCTCCCCGCCTCCCCCCAACAACCACCGCCATTCCCACAATCCCACAAGGAGCCCATTCCGACAGGACGCCCAGAGCACAGCGTTGCCAGCCCCTCTGAGCAGCCTGCGCAGCCCTGACCTTGCAAGCTCTCCACACCCAGCTCTGTACGCTGCCCCCCACCTGTCCTCTGCTGGGCGGACTCCTGCTTAGTCCCCAAGTCCCAAGGTCATAAGCCTCAGGCTGTGAAGCTCCATTCAGCAGACCCTGGAAGTGTGACACCTCAGGGACCCCAGCAAGCGGCCCAGACTTCTGTACTAGCGCCCAACATGGCATCATGATCGGTCTTAAGTCTGGGACACTATCTCCGACTCTGAGGCCTCTGGGCAGGGAGCAGTGCCCACTCAGGGCAGGCACCCCTTAGGCACGGAAAATTCTTGTCAGGTGAAGACTCAGAGGTGTAGAGGCACCACCCTCAGCTCCTAACGGAGGAACGTCCAGGCAGAGGGCCCATTCCCCACACTGCCCCTTACCCGATCCTTGAGGGGCCAGGTTCCCTTTGCCATCTAGGTAGGAGACATGAACTAGAACCAGAGCAGAGAGATGGGTCAGCCTGGGGTTCGGCCCCTTGTAATACCACCCACCCTTCTGAGTTCCGCCCCATCCACCAGCCAGCCCATCACCACTCCTCCGACAACCCAACTCCTGTCCCCACCCCATGCATGACCCCGGCGGTCACCTCTCACAGCTGTCTCGGCGCAGCCTTTGGGGATGTTGGTGGCCAGGGCCAGCTCCACCAGGTTCACCTCTCGGTCCTCGGGGAAGTAGAGCTCACCCTCCCTGGCAGGGCGCAGGGGCAGCGCCTCCTGGGACCCATAACCACACACAGCCTGAGTGAAGAGATGACTGGGCTGAATCCAGGGAGGGAAGAGGTGCTCTACCAATCAGGGCACGAAGCCTATGTTTGCGGGAAGTCCAGAGTCCTGAGAAGAGGGGGGATGCCCGGGGATCCAGGCCCTTCACTGGGAACTTGGCTGGAGCATCCAGTATTCGCTGAGTCAAGGAGTAGCATGTGGGCCCTCCTGACGGATCCACAGGGACTCAGAACCCCACCCACAGGCCGCTGGTCCTCCACCTCACACTTGCCCAACTTTGAAAACCCTCCTCTCTTCTAACCCTCCCCTCTTCTTCCCTAGACCCACTGCCCTGGAACAACTGTGCAGGACATTCCAACCCCTACACTTGGGCTCAGCCTCCTCCCTCACCCAGAATGCCCTCTTTTCCTTGTGACTTAGTCTAATCCCAGCCTCCCTTTCAGGTTCAGCTCAAGTTCCATCTCTTCCAAGAAACCTTCCCTAACCTCCTGGTCTCCGTGGCCGCCTCTCCCTCTCTGAACTCCTGGCCCTTGGGGGCTGGGCCCAGCACATGTGCTGTGGTGGCTGTGACCTTCCCTCGTGTGTGCACTGGGTCTTCACATCTCGCTGCACTGCCAGCCCCGAGCTGGGCGTGCAGGAGGGCTCGTGCCAACCGAGCCTTCTGCAGCCGGCACCCCACTCACCTCCACACTGCTCCATCTGAGGGCCCTGTTGAAATCCTCGACAGTCAGCTTCCGCCGTTTGGTATGTTTCATGAATTGAGAGCTATTCTGGGAGCGGAGGAACAGAGTCAATCAAGGGACAGGAAACAGGGGGCAAACAACTCCCAACGTCACATCCCCTCCCTGTGACTCAGTTTCTCATGTGCAGGATGTGACTGTGAACCTGCCTGGCCCACCCAGCAGGCATGTGGTGAGCAGCACACGAGAAGACGCCCAGCAAGCGCTTTGTTCGCTGGAAGCCCAGTGGGCTGGAAGCGGGCTCTGGAGAGGGCGGGGACCGCCTCCATTGCACTCCCTCTGAGCAGGGAGTAGGTGCCTGACATATACTTGCTGAATAAACCCCTGGGGGAGGGGGTAGTCAAAGGGAGGGACAAGGAGAGGGGAAGTGTACCTGGGTGGCCTCTCTGAGACGGTAGCACACGTCCTCTGCGAGCAGGGCCGTCACCTCATCACTCAGCTCCAGGCCTGTGCTCTCTGCCATGAGCCGGACGGACTCCCGAGGGATCTCCACGAACCGCCGCTCTTCTCGCTCCGACATGGCCCCGATGGAACTGGGAGTGGGGAGGGAGGTGTGAAAGGCCAGCCCAGGCTCCCTCAGAGCCTGTGAGCCGGACTCAAGGCCCTCGAAACCAGTCTTGCTGCTCTTTGCTCCAGAATCCCTGAACAAGGAGTCACGATGGCTCTGAGTGTCCACGTGAGGAAACCTGAGGCTCAGAGCAAGAAACGGACTTGAGCTGGACCAGAGGGCAGACAACAGGGCCACCTGAGAAACTGCCTGGCCTTGGGTTGCACAGAACTGGGTCCCAGCCCTGCTCTACCACCTCCGGTGTGAACCCGCTGAGACCCTCATCAGTCTGAGCCCCGGGAAGATAGTGGCAATAATCCCTGCCCTCCGTAACTCACAGGGCTGAGGTGAGGATGAAAGGAAATGAGGTAGGAGAAACTCAGGGTCTAGAACGCTACACAAATGGAAAATGTTACGATCACTAATAATAAACAAAAACTTCATGCCTTCTTCCTTCTGATCCTTGCTACAATCGCTACGGACTAAACACTGATGAAAAGACTACTTTTACCCCCATAGTCCCTTGCTCAAAAGTCTTCAATACTTCTCCACCACTCCTAAAAGGAAAGTCCCAGCTCCCTGGCTCAGCATACCGTGTTTCGTCCCAAATCCCCACAGCTGATCAAGCTGACCCGTCCCCCCAGTAAGGCCGCCTCGTGTCTTCCAACCTGCCTTGCACCCCACTGCCAGGGCTTGGGCTGGTCTGTCCCCCACCTTACTCCAAGCCCCCACACCCTCCTCTTTCTTTCCTAAGGCAGAAGCAGCCTGTCCTTTGAGGTCTTCCTGCCCCATGTGCCACCTGGGGCTGTCAGGTTTTTAGTAGCTGGGCTTTCTGCCCATGTGTCTGGTCTTCCCCAGTTTGGCTACGAGCCCTAAAAGCAGAAACCTGCTCTTCCGTTCACAGGATATGGCAGAATAAGAAGGCACGAAAACAGCACAGCCCACAATTAGAAGGTTGGCCCTCACGGACCAAAGTGAGGCATCAGCACCATGGGCAGCGACGCCCACCCAGCTTCAAGGTGACCCACCCAGGCACTGCCCCACCACTCCTCTCTGACAAGGCTCAGTGGGTCACCAGTGACCTCCAGGTCCCTAAATCCAGTGGGCGCCCTACCTGGTCTCCCTGCAGCATTTCTCCCAATGGCTCCTCATTGCCTTTGGAATAAAACACTAACCTGTGCCATGGCTCCAAGGCCCTGCATGTGTGACTACATCTGCAAACACCTCTTTCCACTCTCTCGTGTTCTGCATACCCGTGGCCTCTTTCCATTTCCTCAAAAACACCTTATTTCAGGACACTCATACACTGTTTCCTGGACTTGAAACACTCTCCTCCTCCACCCCCAATCCCTTTGTCCACTGAGCTCCTAGTCGCTCCTTCAGATGTCAGTCTGAAATGTCACTTGCTCAGGGAACTCTTCTCAGACCCCCACCATGGGCCTGTACTTTACCTCCCAAAGCAGTTGACAGTTTGTAATTATACACTTGTGTAACTTTCCGATTAACACCTACCTCCCCACTAGATTGTAAGCTCCATGCCAGCAAGGATCATCATGCCTTTTTGCTCACCTTTGCATCCCCCGCGTCAGGCACTGCGTCTGCACATAACACGCCCTCAATAAACACTTGCTGAAAAAACGAATAAAGAAAAGCGATTTTTCTAAACACATGCTATGCCCGAGGCACCGAGCTAAGTGCTTTCCATGGCTTCCGCCTCATTCTGTCCGCATTAACAATGCGATAGGGATTCTGTAAGTATTATGTCTATTTCACAACCAAGGAAATCAAAGCTCAAAGAGGTTAAATGTTAAATGACTTTCCCAAAATCATCCGGCGAGCACTACCTGGGTAGGGAGCAAGAACTCAACTATCGTTCTAATCATGAGGAGCGACGGGCTGTGTGGGGAACAAGGCCTGGATTCCCAGCCAGGAAACTAGGCGTTGGAAACCCGCCAATGGATAATTGTTAAGCTTCTTTCTCCACCTGTAAAATGGGAGCACGAAGTCCTGCCCACACGGAAGGCGCCGAGGGGTTTTCCCTGTTACGAGCCCACATTACAATCCACAAAGTCCGGGCTCCGACCAAGGTCTCCCGCTCTTCAACCTCCTCTCCTCCACATCCTCAGCCACTAGCCATACTGTTAACAAGGCGCGAGAACTGACCTCTACCGGTCTCCGTGATGCGAATCCTCCCACCCAGCCTCGCTTCACGCCAGATGTAGAGGTGGTGCGGTACGGAGGAGGAGGTCAGAGGTTACAGAACTTGGGTCACGTGGTCAGCGAAGGGGGCGGGCCCCCAGCGGAGCTGGCTCCCAGGCCGGCGAGCGCGCGGTCCACAGCAGGACGGGCCTTCGAGGGCCTGCTCACCTGAGGGCTCCGGCACGGCGAAGGCGGTTACCGGGACGGCGGTAGCTGTGACAGTGACGGTGGTGGCGGCGGCGCTGGCGCCCACTCACTCAGCTCGCACTAATTCCCTCTCTCGGCGCTCAGGCTCCGCCCTCTACAAACACAGCCAATCGACGAGCACCTTGAGGAGTTCCCGCCCACCAAAAGACTTCCCGCTACCCGATTGGCCACTGTGATGGGGCTGTAAAAGGCTCAGGGCGCCAGAGGTCACGTGATGCTGAAGACTCGCTCTTCTTAAAGCAACAGCTCTTGGGAGCTTTGCGGGGTGGGTTTGGTTCGGTGTACGTTTTAATAACCATGTTCTCGAGGAAAGCGTCCGCATTCCCTTGTCTACTCCTGAGTTTCCGAGCACTTGCATTTACACGAATGCATTGATGCTTTAGACTTCGGCGTCTGCGTTAGTTTTGCTGCCCGCTTGGTGGGGATCAGCTTACCTCTCCCACATCACCTGCCACTTCCCCTTCCCGAAGGTTGGGCTCTCAGTAGGTATTCTCTGCCGGCAAAAGGGTCTTCTGACTGGGCCAAACACACCCGTGCAAGCTCTAGACACCAGGGCTCTACCCATTCGGGCACCCTACCTCGTATCCTCCCCATTTCTGTCCAATAAGCCAAATATAAGCCCTCACCTACCTTGCACACTTCCTTGACCGTTTTACACGTACACGCTTTCCCGAACTTGGACAGTTCTCAATGGAGAAGCAGTGGGCTTAGTGAGTCAGACCGACACGGGTTCAAACTCTGATAGTGCTTTTGAGCAAACTACTTAAGCGCATTTCCCCCATCTACAAAATGGAGTGATAATACCCACCTCACAGGGTTATTGTAGATTAAATGAGATAAAATGTAGATTGACAGTTGGTAGTTGAATTTTCACTCACACATCACGGGGCAGACAGTGATTTAATTCCTTTATGTTCATCCAAGATGGGACCATTTAGGGCTTCCCTGGTGGCGCAGTGGTTGGGAGTCCGCCTGCCGATGCAGGGGACGCGGGTTCGTGCCCCGGTCCGGGAAGATCCCACATGCCGTGGAGCGGCTGGGCCTGTGAGCCATCCGCTGAGCCTGCGCGTCCGGAGCCTGCGCTCCGCAACGGGAGAGGCCACCAACAGTGAGAGGCCCGCGTACCGCAAAAAGAAAAAAAAAAAAAAACCAAGATGGGACCATTTGCAATGGGCTATTATAGAAAGGAGCTTTCTGTAGGGGAGCATGAGTGTATACATCCTTGCCCTTCCTCCCTCTCAGGGTTAGATGCTGCTGCCTCTAGAAAAGAAGATCCTCTGAGACCAGAGCTGAGAAAGCCAGATGGATGGGACTGGGGTTGCCACAGCAACACCACCTAAGGGGACTGTGACCCTGCTGAGTCTCTTCCAGTCATATTCAGAATGATACTTGGAGTAGTTTCAGGACTGTGCTTGGTCACTGGAGTGTCTGCCCACCTATGCATGAAGGATAGGGGGGGCTCCTCTAAGGTTCTGAGTCTGAGATCAGCTCAGATCTCCTGGCTGCTGGCAGACCTCCTTGCAAAGGTGTTATTGGTAGGGACAGCCATTGGCAACCTTGGCAGCGTGAGACAATGAAGAGAGGATGGCCTGCAGGCCTGTAGGATGCAGTAAAGCTGCATGCAAGCTGTCTGGGGCTGATCTGCCTCCAGCTTGAGTCAAAGCAGTAATGAGACTCACATGGCCATAGATGGGAGAAAGGTGGCTCCCACAAACTCCCCAGCCACCAATGCCTGGCAAGAAAAGCTATGATGGTTTTAGAGTTAGACGATTAAAAAAATTTTTTTAAATAACAGCTCCACTAGTTGTGTGATCTTAGGCATGTTTAGTTCATCCCTCTGACCTGTTTTATCATCTGTCAAGTGGGGTGACAGAATGTTACATGGAACTGCTGTGAAAATTCAATAATGTGTGTAAAGGATTTAACATGTTACCAGGCACATACTCCTGTCACTATTAAGCCTGTGACCTCTTTAAGAGGCTGTAACTTCCTGGGAATTCCCTGGTGGTCCAGTGGTTAAGACTCTGTGCTTTCACTGCTGAGGGTCTGGGTTAAATCCCTGGTCAGGGAACTAAGATCCCAAAGCTGCATGGCCAAAAAAAAAGAGGCTGTAACTTCCAGACTCCCCTAGTACCAAACCTTAAAAGATCAGAAGAGTCCAGGACTATCTCCAGGCCATCCCCACTTACTCGCTTCCCTATCCAGTGTCAGCCTTCTCAGTGCCACACCCCACATCCTCACCAGCAGTTCCATGAGCTGCTTCTCTGTCCATCAGTCTCTTCCTTCTGGCCTGGTTTTACTACTGGGGCATCCCAACACAATTTACAGATGCATGATTCCATTTGAGAACTTGGGAAGAACTTTACTCTCAGTGAGACACATGTTTAGGGCCTAACTAGGCAAAATCCCTGCAACCTATGAAATCAACTCTGTAATCAACTCAGTGTTGGGAAGTGGTTTCACAACTTGAACATTGTTTCCGTGGCAAAATTCATTGCAAATCCAGCACAGAAACTTTCCTGGGTTCAACACACTTGGGAAAACTGGCAGAGTGCTGAGAACTGGAGATACAAAAATCAAAGGGATGCATATGAATCTATAATTATCTCAATAAAATAACTGAAATTTTATGTAATAAAAAAATGGAAAGGGAGACAATAAGGAAATGATGTGTTTTATGACATACTAGAGAGGTATGAATGGAAGAGCCTACCTCTGTCCAGGAGTGGTGAGGCGAGGGGAAGGGAAACACATTCAAATGCCTTTTCCTTACCAGGTTAAAGGCAGTATTCTGGATGTTTCATAACAGGTCTGGACCTTGGCACGGTTGACATTTGGGGCCAGATAATTCTTTGTTGTGGGGTGGCTGTCCTATACATCGTAGGATATTAGCAGCCTGCCTGGCCTCTACTCACTAGAAGGCAGTCGCATCCCCACCCAGTTGTGACAACAAAAAATGTCATTGCCAAATGTCCCCTGGGGGCCAAGATCACCCCAGGTGATAATCACGGCTTTGTATAACAATAATTATAATTAACCGTTGAGTACCTATCATGGGCCAGGCTCTGTGCCAGCCACTTGCACATACAATCTCTGATACTAGCAGCAATCATCCAAAGAGGGTTATATGATCATTTTACAATGAGGAAACATAAGGTCACCCAGCTAGGACTGCAACCCAGCTCTGTATCAACCCAAATACTGTGCTTTCTACGACACAACTCTGTTTCCCAAGGAAGTCAAGGAAAGCTTTTAAAAAAAAAAAAAAAAATTGAGATTTGATAGATTCCTAGGCAGCAAGCAGGTAGGTTGGGAAAAGGCATTCCAAGGCAGACAAATAGTACTGCAAAGACAGTGTGAGGGACGGTAGCATGTCTGCTTCATCTTATTTCGTGTATTTCTGTTGTGTTACCCTAAGGAGATTATGAGCCCTTTCATATCTTCAGTTCAGTTTAGTTTAATAATTGATAAGCAAATAAAGGCTGTAGTTTATGTGCCCATCCTAAGAAGGGCTGGGACCCCACAATCTGTATCATTACTGTCCTGTTATTCACCTCTTCCTACCTGCTGTCTCCTCTTCCCTCTCCTCAGCTATACTCCTGGTTATTTTTAAGGCTGGGGAAAGGGAAAATACTCTGAAACTAGACTGGGGCTTAGGACTTCTCTGGTAGCACAGGGGTTACGAATCCGCCTGCCAGTGCAGGGGACACGGGTTTGAGCCCTGGTCTGGGAAGATCCCACGTGCTGCAGAGCAACTAAGCCCGTGTACCACAACTACTGAGCCTGCGCTCTAGAGCCCACAAACCACAACTACTGAAGCCTGCGCGCCTAGAGCCCGTGCTCCACAACAAGAGAAGCCACCGCAATGAGAAGCCCATGCACCGCAATGAAGAGTAGCCTCCGTTCTCCGCAACTAGAGAAAGCCCGCACGCAGCAACGAAGACCCAACACAGCCATAAATAAATAAATAAATAAACAGACTGGGGCTTAGAGCGGCTCTAATGATAGTATCATTTGCTGGAAGCCAAAGACCCAACACTAGCGCCTTCCCTTTAGTGAGGTCAACTTCAGACCTTGGCAAAAGGGTTAGTCAGATCCCCTGGTGGGTGAAGCTAGTCAAGGCATCAGGCCAAGAAAAGAGGGGCTAGCAAGCATCTGGTCCTCCAGCCTTTTTAAAAAAAGAGTTGTTCTGGGTCTTCCCTGGCGGTCCAGTGGTTAAGACTCTGCGCATCCACTACAAGGGGCGCAGGTTCAATCCCTGGTCGGGCAACTAAGATCGCACATGCCGCGCAGCGTGGCCGAAAAAAAAACCAGACTTGTTCTTACCAAAGAAAGAAGGAGATGACACTTCCATGAGAATCAAGAACCTTTTATGGTTAGAACACACAGTCAGAAATCTGGGAGTGGCTGCTAAGCCACAAGAAGAGCCAGATGTCTTCTGAGGACAAGAAACCTTCCTTGCCTCCTCCACAGCAGCCAGACTGGGCCTCTGGACAACACGGGAAGTGTGACAGTCACACCTCCTGGATAAGGACCAAACAAGGTAGGAGGTCACGGTACTCAGCTCACAAGCCCTGCCGAGAACAGGAAAAGCACATTGGTTAGACCCAGAGCTTGGGGCAGCCCTAAACATCGACTTCCCATCCCGAGAGGCACGTGTCCTCGGTCTTCCAAGCAGACAACAGGAGAGTTTCTGTCATCTGTGGTTCAGGCATTAAATCCCATATCCCACAAACCCCTCCTCCAGGCAATGACCCTGACACTCACCCAAGTAATCATCCATCAGGGAGCCGATAGCAAACTGCAGAAGGAAAGGTAAAAAGCAAATGAAGCCAGGGCAAGCACAGAGCTATGCTCTAACCCGCAGTCTCAGGCCTTCTGCCCACCCACTTCTTCTTCCAAGCAGAAGAGCACAACCCCCCCAGGAACTCTGGGGAGGCAGAAATCATCAGCGCTGCCTGGTAGAGGCAGGCAAGAGACTCACAATGTCATTCTTGTCCACACGGGTCCCCACAATCTTCAAGCGGATCTCATCGTCCTGCTGAATCACAATGTCCTGGGGAGGAGGGAACAGTACATTCAGACAACCCCAGGCCAGGACTCTCCCTCGGAGTGGCTCATGCTCTTGTCCCTCTCACTGACTTCTTCCTTCCCACTTACCTCATCCATTGTCTTGTAACATGGTGGGTTGGAGTTAGGATCAAACTCCATCTCTGACGGGATGGACTGAAAGGAAGGTGAAACTGGGTAAGAGTACTTTAAAAGGATGCTTCAATAGATGCTCACGATACCTGTCTCCTCCTTAGACCCACCCAGTGTGCCTAGACTTACATGTCGAGAAATGAAGCAGGACATGGGCCCAATTTCTGTGAAGAGTCCAACCTAGAAGGGAAATGAGTGACCTTGCTTTTCCTTTTGTCCCCCAAAGTCTTCTAAGCTTCCTGTCCTTATCTGGTTCCTAATATCAATAATATTCTTCATGTTTCGAAACCACTCTGAAGTTTGGCATTTGTTTTCATTTCTTTCTTTTTTTCAAGCTTTCGTTTTAAGTTATGGAAGTGTAGTGGTAAACAGCTGAGGCCTAGAACTTGTCGGAACTTGGGATTTGAACACCTGTTGGCCACATGACCTTGGCCAGTAGACAACTTCTCCAAGCTTCAGCCTGGAGAAAAAAGCACGAGGATAAAAGCACTCACCTCACAGAGTCACTGTGAGGCTTTGCACACTACCCGTCCCAGAGGAACTACTCAATCAGTGGAGGCTACTATCGTTTTGACTATCAATAATGGCTTACACACCCCTGAGTGAGGCAGAGCAAGATCACCGTACCATGTGACAGGTGAGGAAGCTTGAAGCACAAAGAAGTGACGTGGCCAAAGACACAGAGTTATTAACAAGTCGAGTTGGGATCCATCCCAGATCTTCTAAGGGAGGGACCTTTCCACTACCTCCCCTGATGGTCTTACCTTGTTGACCTGAGTGACAACGGCATCCACGACCTCCCCTTTAAAGGGTCGGAAAACAATGGCCTTGTACTTAACTGGATAAAGGACAAAGCCTCGGCCTGGCTGGATCACACCAGCACCGATATTGTCGATGGTGGTGACAGCAATTACAAAGCCATACCTGCAAGGAGGATGAGAAGGAGAAAGGCACTGTGTGTGGAAAAGCCTCTAAAACCATCTGCCACAAGAGACACTGAGCCTGGGGGTAAAGGGGCGGCACAAAGGGGAAGTAGATAGCACCCCTGCCCCACAGAGCTTAATAATCAAGAGAGGAGACAGGACAATGGTCCGCATCTAAAAATGCCAAATGCTGCTCTCATAATTTCACAACAAATGTCCAAAAGGGCTGCAGTCCTTGAGCCAAGAGACCTCAATCTTGGAGATGCCTCAGAATCACCTGGGAGAAACTTATTAAAATGCATATTCCCAGGCGTCCCCCCAGAGAGTCATGATGCTGTAGGGATGAGTTGAGGCTCAGGAACCTGTATGTTCAAAGAACACCCAAAGTTACTCTGATGCTGGAGGTCCAAGCACTCTATAGCCCTGCTCATCCTCACTCATTTACATCACCATGTGCAAGGCTCCTCTGTGCAGAGCCCAGAGATGGTCAAGTCTCAGTTCTCTTCCTTCCTCCCCCTAACTCTCAATCTGCTTTTTCCTGCTCACTCATTAATTCAACAAACCTTTAGTGAGGCCCAAGATGTGCCACGCCAGGTCCCTGGGACAGAGAAAAGCAGCAGAATCAAAAAACACTGAGCTCCACAAGGGCGGACCTCATTCTATCTTTTTCACTGCATTGTTCCCAGGGCCTGACACAGAGCCTGGCACACAGCTGGAGCTTTAGAAATGTTTGCAGAGTAAATGAATGACCAATCTTGGCTGAAGGAAGGAAGCTCCGTTATCCAGCTTCGCAGAGGGAATCGCGGGAACCCAAAGCAGGAAGCATCTAACTGCCTGGGGCTCCTGGGAGAGTGAGAGGGCTCGCCAGGGTAGGTAGCTGAACCTTTCAGGATGTGTGGGAGTTGGGGAGGGGATGCAGGCAAAGGGAGACGTGTGCTCACTGCTTAGGCGGCACGGAGGGCGCGACACTCACTTGCCGGTGCAGGTCCCCTCCACCTCGGTGAAGAGCTTTTGCTTCACCGTGTTGAGCAGGTTGGGGCCGAAGTAGCGTGGGTGCAGCAGGATCTCGTGCTCCAGGGAGATCTGCGGGGAAACGGGGATGGAGACCAGGCTAGGAGCGGCAGGAACGTGAGGCAAGAAGCGGCCCCTAGTCCCTGTCCTCCGCTTCTCTCCTCCTCTCGACCCTGCCCTCGCCGCCACCCCGTGCCCTGCTCACGTGATAGAACATCGTCCCGGAGGAGCCTGGACAGCAGCCGGGCCTACAGCAGCGACGGCAGCGAGCCTCCACACCCACCGGAAACACAGCAACTACCTCGAGCCCGCTTCCGGGACTGCCCCGGAGAAGTGGGAGGGACTCGCCTCCTCCTCGGACCCCATTGAGTCTCGTTGTCGTGGGCGGGGAATCCGTGAAGCTCCTCCCCTCTGTGCAGCCCAACCGTGGTCGAAATGCCAGGCTCGCACAAATTATCAGTGTCCGGCGTAGACTATATGCTCAGTAAATCCTTTTAAAAGGAACTAATTGGGCTTCCCTGGTGGCGCAGTGGTTGAGAGTCCGCCGGCCGATGCAGGGGACGCGGGTTCGTGCCCCGGTCCGGGAAGATCCCACGTGCCGCAGAGCGGCTGGGCCTGTGAGCCATGGCCGCTGAGCTTGCGCGTTTGGAGCCTGTGATCCGCAACGGGAGAGGCCACAACAGTGAGAGGCCCGCGTACAGCAAAAATAATGATAATAATAATAATTAATTAATTAATGAGAGATGGCATAAATAAAGCGCTTTAGCAGAATCTATTCATTCAGCAAATAGCTGAAGACTGCTTTCACATAGTAAGTATAGTAAGTAGCTGTTCTTATCTCATTTAATCCATACAGCAACCCCACCAGGCAGGCTTTGTTATTACTCCCATTTACAAGAAGGTCCCAGGCTCAGAAGGTTGAGGTCACTCAGGGTCGGGATTCAAATTCAGGATGCCCGACTCCAAGACTCTTGCATATTCAGGCATTCATTGCCTGGCTCTGGTAGTTTAGAGATGAAACCCGCAAAGTCAGAGTCCAGAAGGTAGCGCCCCCTGCAGGTGTGACGAGAACCTCAAGTCACTGCGCTCCTCTCAACGCCCTCTCGCCCCTTCGTCCGCCCCCTTACACCCAAGGACCTAGAGAACTGGTGAGCCTTGTCTGTTCCTTCAGCTCTGCTCGCAGTTCTGTAGATAGTCCCTTTATTAAACTCGCCTCAGTTAACCAGAGTGAGCGTGCAATCTGTGCCCTGCTGGGACCCTGACTGATAAAAGGGCCATGGGAAGAAAGGCAGAAACACCATGAGACGCGGACCTATAATAAAGGCTCAGCAAGAGCGGCTGTTTCTAAAGCCCAGACAGTCTCTGGGACCTTGAGCAAACTCCCTGTTGCCTAAGTTTTTGTATGTTGTAAGAAATCCTGACCTTCCCTCCTGCAAGAACAGAGACTTCATGCTTTCTTAGAGCCGTCACACACCAGTTTCCATTGACGCTGCCCATTTCCTAGAATGATTGAGGTCACCGGTCAGCTGCTCAGACTCCTTGGGGATCCCCTGCACCTGCAACCACATAAGGAAGCAGATGGCGGGACGGAGGGCAGGGCCTCAACAGCCGCGACTCCCTCCTTTCCTCTTTTCGAAGCCAGCCTCCCCGCAAAAGCAACCTTACCTGCTGACAGTGGTGTGCTGGAGCCCCCTACAAAAGCCAGCTGTTAATATTTCAGGAATTTTGCAAGCCAGTGGGTAAACACAACCATTATTAAAAAGTTAATTGTCTTGGGACTTCCCTGGTGGCCCAGTGGGTAACACTCTGCGCTTCCAATGCTGGGGGTCCGGGTTTGATCCCAGGTAAGGGAACTAGATCCCACATGCCTCAACTAAGTCTGCATGCTGCAACTAAAAATCCTGCAAAGACCAGCGCAGCCAAAATAAATAAATAGATATTTTTAAAATGTTAACAATAATTTAATTGTCAACTTACAATTAAATGAATTATACTAAAAAAGAAAGGCAGAGGTGTAGATGAAACAAGTTTGGCAATATATTGATAATCGTTGAAGCCAGATGATGGATAACGGTGGTTTCTTACACTTTTCCTACTACTTTTGTGTGTTTGAAATTGTTCATAATAAAAAGTTAGAAAAAAACAAAACTGTGATACTGTGATTTACAATAAATAAATGAATAAATAAATAAATATATATATATATATATATATATATATATATATATATATATATATTTGGTCTTTTCCCCCCGTTTCTGTCACAGAGCTCCTAAACCCTTGGAATTGCCTAAGTGATAAGATGATGAATGTGTCTTGATATTCATAACAAACCCCTTTCAACCACACACGAGTTTATGTTAATGAGATGACTTTTGGAAAGCACCTAAACCAGGGGAAACAACCAAGTGACTGGAGGATTGGAACTTTCAGTGTCAGCTCCTTGACCTGGCTAATGAACTAATCAACCCTGCCTATGTAGTGAAAATCTCCATAAAAACCCAAAAGGATGGGGTTCAGAGAGCTTGGCGTTTGTGAAGACGTATAGAACTGGGGAGAGTGGTGAGCTCAGAGAGAGCATGGAAGCTCCACGCCCTTTCCCCATCCCACACCGTAGGCATCTTTTCTATGTGGTTCTTCCTGAGTTAGGGTCTTTTATAATAAAGTGGTAATCTAGTAAGTGAAATGTTTCTTTGAGTTCTGTGAGCCACTCTAGCAAATTAATTGAACCTAAGGAGGTGGGCGGGGGTGGTCTTTGGAACCTTCAATCTATAGCCAGTCAGATGGACAGATGACAACCGGAACTTACTATCGCCATCTGAAGTGGAAGGCAGTCTTGTAGGACTGAGCCCTTAACCTGTGGAATCTGATGCTATCTCCGTGTCGATGGTGTCAGAATTGAGTTAAATCATAGGACACCCAGCTGGTGTTTGAGAATTGCTTGGAAGTGTGGGGGGGAAAAAACACACATTGTAATTAGAGTCAGAATCATTAGCAATAAATACTTAAAACTCATCATTTCCTATTTAACATAGTTTACTATTATCAATGCTCTTGAGGTTATTTACACCTACTGTGTCTGTGTGGTGTACATGTTATATAATTGTCTATGTAGGTATAAGAGTTCCAGTTGCTCTGATATCCTCACCAGCACTTGGTACTGTCAGCAGGGTTTATTTCTTTGTTTGCTATTCTAATAAGTGTGATGGTATCTCATGGTGGTTTTAATTTTCATTCTCCTAATGACTAAGGATGTTGAACATCTTTTCATGAACTTATTTGCCAAGAGTGATCTTTTCAAAACTCACCTCAAATCATGTCAATCCCCTACTTAGGGCCTGATGGCTTCCCAGGGCACTAGAATAAAACCATCACTCTGACCAACCAGGCAGGGGCCAGATTCAGCCAACTCTATTTTCTGCCTCTCTTCCTCTTGCTTTCTCCACTCCAGCCACATTGGCCTCCTCTCCCACCTTGAGACCAATGCGTTTGCTATTTCCTATGCCTACAACGCTATTGGCTCTGATTTTCACCTGATGGGGATGGGGGAGCTCCTTCTCATTTTTCAGTTATAAGCTCAATATCACCACTTCCAAGAGGCCTTCCATGACTACCCTGACTCAAGTAGCCACACCCAATCACTCTCCTGTTGTATTGCTTTGTTTTATTTTCTTCATAGAACTTAGCCCTATTTAGCGTTACCTTATTAATTTATGTATGTGCAGATTGCCTGTTTCCCCTCAAGAAGGGCAGGAATTCCTGTCTGTTGTGTTCCTAGATGCCTAGAAGAGCCCCTGGCACACAACAGGTGCTTGGGATCTATTTGCATCACTGATCGAATCTCTAGCACCTAACAGTGCGCTTGGCAAATAATGGAGTTTAACAAATATGGGTTGACTGAACCTCATTCTCATATTGAATCTATTATGATCTCTTCAAGCTCCCCAGGCATGGTTTGGCCCTGATAAATCCTCCCCAAGCCCTAATCTCTTTGCCTCCAAAGCTTCAGAATCAGAGACAAGCTAGAACAGAAAGAAAATAGCAATGGAGAACAATCAGCTGAATTGAGATTCGGAGTACAAAGAAAGTCTACTGAAGGATTGTTTTACTTTACTTTTGTTGCACAATAAACCACCCCAAAACTTTGTGGCTTAAAACAACCACAGTAATTTATTTATCTCATAATCTACAGTTGGAGCAAAAGACTCAGTGGGGAAGGTGTGCTCCTGCTTCAAGCAAAGTCAGCTGGGCAGCTCAGCTGGGCACTGGAGGGTCTACTTTTTTTTTGCGGTACGCGGGCCTCTCACTGTTGTGGCCTCTCCCGTTGCGGAGCACAGGCTCCGGACGCGCAGGCTCAGCGGCCATGGCTCACGTTCCCAGCCGCTCCGCGGCATGTGGGATCCTCCCGGACCGGGGCACGAACCCGTGTCCCCTGCATCGGCAGGCGGACTCTCAACCACTGCGCCACCAGGGAAGCCCTAG
The DNA here is from genome assembly GCF_011762595.2 of Tursiops truncatus. Lineage (NCBI taxonomy): Eukaryota > Metazoa > Chordata > Mammalia > Artiodactyla > Delphinidae > Tursiops > Tursiops truncatus. The sequence goes on along the minus strand of NC_047041.1, from coordinate 99,429,864 downwards.
AGGATCCGCTTCTGAGATGGTTCAATCACATGGCTGGCAAATTGAAGCTGGCTGTTAGCTGGAAGCCTGGGTGTGGCTCTAGCTGAAACACTTACAGGTGCCCTCTTCGAGTGGCCTGGGTTCTTCACAGCATGGTGGCTGGGTCCTAAGAGCAAGCATCCCAAGAGGACCAGGTAGAAATTCTATCCCTTTTTATGACTTAGCCTCAGAAGTCATACAGCATCACATCTCTCTGAGGGTCACAATCTCTCCCGGACTCAAGGTGAGAGAACTTACCGGATGGAAGGAGCATCAATGTCATATTGTAAAAGGAGCATGTGGGAGGGAAGATCTTGTTAAGGCCACTTTGGAGAACACAATCTGCCGCAAGGATAGATCTTACCAACCTACAGAGTAGTAGAGAGGAGCCCTTGTGATGATGTCTGTCACTTGTCTCCCAAAGATTTATATACAAGCAGCAGGTCCAGCCGCTGGAGGGCAACTCTGAGGAAGGATCATCCATCCTAGCTGCCCCTCTCGCTGGTTCTAGGTTCCTGCTTCTGTGCCACCAGTTCATCCAACAGCTAGGATAATCCTGCCCCCAGTTGAGTCTGAATCCTCTGGCCATGGGTACAACAACCCTGAGGACCACCTGGGGGACACTCCAGGAAGACAAATCTACAAAGTGGTTAAGGGTGTGACTTTGAAGATAGGTAGACCTAGATTCAATTTCAGCTCTGCCTTTTATTAGCTTTGTGACCTTGGCCAGGTTACTTAACCAAGACTCACAAGAACCTCAGTCTCTTCTTCTGTCTAATGGGGATAAGAAAGGCTATAATGGAATTAGAGATCATATGTTTAGCACATTGCTAGCAGTTAACAACTACTAAATATACGGTAGGTATTTTTCTAATTTCTACTAATACAAAAACGCATAGAAGAAAGCTTTTCAACCTCTTTTCTTGGGGGAAAGTTACTGCAATAAGTATGAAATTTCTTTTGTTTTAGCTTTAAAATTTACATACTTTTTTTTTCATGTGCCATAGTCTATCTATGCCAGTTTAATATGCCTATTCCCCAGATAAAAACTTCTATCAAAAAAATCTGACTGAATGGTGCTCTTGAAAGATGTTTCCTGGCACCCTGTAGCTCTGTGTACCCCAGGGTGGGGGTATGTATATTCCAGTTTTTTTGTTTGTTTTGTTCTGTTTTGTTTTTTTTTTTTTTTAATGAGAAGACTTGTTTAAATTGAAGACACTTTTTTTTTTTTTAATTTATGACTGTGTTGGGTCTTCCTTTCTGTGCGAGGGCTTTCTCTAGTTGTGGCAAGCGGGGGCCCCTCTTCATCGCGGTGCACGGGCCTCTCGCTATCGCGGCCTCTCTTGTTGCAGAGCACAGGCTCCAGACGCACAGGCTCAGTAGTTGTGGCTCACGGACCCAGTTGCTCCGCGGCATGTGGGATCTTCCCAGACCAGGGCTCGAACCCGTGTCCCCTGCACTGGCAGGCAGATTCTCAACCACTGCACCACCAGGGAAGCCCTGTATATTCCAGTTTTGAGAAGCAAAACCAACAAGTTGTGCCCTGCTTAATGGTGCGCCTGGGTGTGAGAGAGGCTAAAACCTAGCACACACTAGGCTTATTAAGCCACAGTGGCCACTAGTCTGTGTTGACCAAAGGGATTTATACAGAGGTTAAAATAAATGTTATCTTTTTTTTTTTTTTTGGCTGTGCCGCATGGCATATAGGATCTTAGTTCCCCGACCAGGGATGGAACCTGTGTCCCCTGTAGTGGAAGCATGGAGTCCTAACCACTGGACCACCAGGGAATTCCCCAAATAACTATAATTTTAAAAACCTAGGTCCAGTATGTTTAGCAACCCCAGAGTGTGTCAAGCACACAGTCTTTGTGCCCAATCTCAGATTCATCTTCATTCTGATCTCTTCTGAACCTGTAGAAACATGATCGCTTAAGCTTCCTGAACAGCCTGTGCTCCTCACTGCTTAGCAGCTCCACAGCCCTCTCTCCTACAAGGGTTTTCCCTCCAGTCCCCTGGCTTTAAATACCATCCATATGACGCTGATGACACTCCCAATGTATATCTCCAGCCCCAGTGTTTCCCCTGATCTTCAAGCTCACAAGTCTAACCGGCTGAGGGGAAGCTCTACCTAAAGCGTCAAAACAGAACTCTCCATTTTCCTATCCCATTGTCCCCATCTCAGAAAATGGCTGCCAGCCACACCATTGCTCATGCAAAGATTTTAGCCATCCTTGACTCCTTTTTCCTCTTGACTCTCATCTCCTATCCTAATTTTAGCAAATTCTGTTGACCCAGCACTTCTCCCCAGCTCCACCATCACTACCTTTGTCTAGCCACCATCATCTCTTGCAGAACAATTTGCACAGCTCTCTCCCTGCCCCCACTTTGATCCCCTATGTTCCTTTCTCCAGACTAGGCAGGCTAAGCCTTTAAAAGCAAGAATCGTATCAGAACACTCCCCTGTTTAAAACCTACCAATGGCTCCCGATTATACTCAGAATAGAATACAAACTGCTCACCATGGCCAATGAAATTCCACACCCACCCATTTGTGTGAGGTCAGATTTTAATCTTCATATAATCAAAACAATATCTCATAATAGTTTGAAAACAGAAACAGATGTGAGACTCCAGCTGTCTTATATTAAGCCAGACATTAAAGAAATTGGGAAAAACGTAAAACAATGCCACTATTTTCACTACATATTTTTTTGACTTTGGAAAATAGAGTTATTTTTCCTAGAAAATGAAAATGTTACTTATGTCGGGTTTTTTTTAAATTAATTAATTATTTTTGGCTGCACTGGGTCTTCGTTGCGGTGCACGGGCTTCTCGTTGCAGAGCACAGGCTCTATGCATGCCGGCTTCAGGAGTTGCAGCACGCGGGCTCAGTAGTTGTGTCTAGACAACTAGCTGTTGTCTAGGAACTCTGGAAGATCTCTTCAGAAGTAGTCACGCTCTTTATTCTCCCGCCCAGGGACACTTCAGGGCCTTGGCCCACTCACTCCTTTCCTACCAGCTACTGCCCACTACGCTCCAGACAGAGAAGGACACTCATCTCTTCTACTGTAAGTTGGCTATAGAGTTTAGGCTAGGGACACTACGACCGCATTCGCACAGCTGCTAGTTCTCTGACACCACCACTGCTGAGCCAGGAGCCCAGAACCATCAGACTGGAGGGAGTGAGGCAGCAGGACATCTTGGAGTTTTTGAGAGAGTAAGGGCCCTACAAGAAACAACTGCAGTTCAGAGGTGCAGCTATCGCCCACGGTTACAGCAGAGCCGGGTCTAAGACTCGGGCCTCCGGGGTACCACACCAGCTTGTAGGTTCTCCTTTTCCCGGTCACCCAGCAGCGAGGGTGACGTGCTGTCCGCTAAGACTCAACGCTCTGCGCCGTGGCGGGCCTCGCGGCCCGCCTGGAGGACGTCGCCCTCCTACTGCCTCAGGTAGCTGGAAAAGCTCAACCAATCCAGAGGGCTCTGAGGCGAAGAAGGAGGTTAGAAAAGGAAAAGTTTAGGACAGGAGCGCTAACCAATAGGGAGCCCACCTGCCTGAGTGACGGCCACCAGCACCCACTTGGAGAAGCCGCCCCGAGCTGGGGGGATGGTTAGGGGAGAGTGAACCAATCCCTGACGAGGGAAGGCAAATTTGAGCCAATGACAACTGAGAAGGTGGGAAGGGGCGGAGCTCTCCCGGTGGCTGGTCGGTGGTGAGTGAAGAGATCAGCTTTCTCTGCTAGTTCCCACCCTCGGACTTCTTAGCCCCTGGAATGCGAGAGAGGCTCAGGGAGTTCCCGGAGTGGGGCGTAGAGGTATCGCCCGCAAAGGCCTGGGGGCGAGACTTCTTGTTGAAGGAGGTGCTGGAAGCTACCGGGTGGGCATCGAGGAAGCGGAGGCTGCTTAGGAGGCGGGACTTCCGGGGAGGGGCTTTGTCGACAGGGCGGGGCCTGCTGCTAAGGTTAGGCCGAAGGGGCGGGGCTAAAAGTAGACCACTGGGTGTGACCTGGGAGAACGAAGGGTAGTAGTTTAAGCGAGCGTCTTGGGGTCAGGACGGTGCTGCCAGAGGCTTTGGGGTGGCAAGTAATAGCTCAGAGGTGACGTTATGGTTTATGGGAGGGTCACCTGCCCTAACCCCCTGTCCTCTTTTCCCAGGGAGCCACTGGTGGCGACCTTCCTAGGGTCCCTTTCCCTTCGTGGGGTGCTATGGAGTTCCCAGAACACAGCCAGCAGCTGCTGCAGAGCCTCCGAGAGCAGCGGTCCCAGGGTTTCCTTTGTGACTGCACGGTGATGGTGGGTAGCACCCAGTTCTTGGCCCATCGGGCTGTGCTGGCCTCCTGCAGCCCGTTTTTCCAGCTTTTCTACAAAGAGCGGGAACTGGACAAGAGGGATCTGGTGTGTATCCACAACGAGATTGTCACAGCTCCAGCCTTTGGGCTGCTTCTGGACTTTATGTATGCCGGCCAGCTGGTCCTGAGGGGGGATACCCCTGTGGAGGATGTGCTGGCAGCTGCCAGCTACTTGCACATGAATGATATTGTCAAGGTGTGTAAGCGGCGGCTGCAAGCCCGGGCCCTGGCAGAGGCGGATAGTACCAAGAAGGAGGAAGAAACCAACTCACAGCACCCTAATTTGGAGTTTTTGTCCAGCACTTCCCGTGGCCCCCAACCTTCGTTGGCATCTGCAGAGACATCAGGCCACTGGGGCAAAGGGGAATGGAAAGGCTCAGCAGCTCCCTCACCTACTGTCTGTCCTCCAGATGAGCCACCGATGCCGGCTGGGGCTGATACTACACAGCCTGGCGTGGAGGTTGACTCACCGCATCTGCGGGCACCTCCTCCACCAGTGGCTGATGTCTCTCTTGCCAGCCCCAGTAGCTCCACAGAAACCAACCCTGCAAACTACTTCTCTTCGGGCCTCCCAACGGTTTCAGTGGAGCCACTGGCTCCCCTTGATGTGGTTTCTGAGAATCTGAGGGTGGTGGAACCAAGGGGAACTGGAGGCCCACTGCAAGGCTTCTATCCCCCAGCTTCGGCTGCAGTCCCAGTCCCAGCCCCAGTTCCATCCCAGGCTCCAGCCCCAGCAGAAGCGGAGCTGGTCCAGGTGAAAGTAGAAGCTATCGTGATTTCCGATGAGGAGCCCGATGCCTCGGAGGAACAGCCTCGGGGTCCTGAGGGACTGTTCCCACCCGGAGGAGCAGTGTATGGTGAACAGCCCCCCCAGCCAGAGGCCTTTGAAGAGCCAAGGGCAGCAGGACTGGAGGAGGTGGGGGCCAGTGACCACTTCCTGCCGCCAGATCCTCACCTACCCTACCATTTGCTGCCAGGTCCAGGGCAGTATCATCGAGGACTGGTGACCTCACCCCTGCCTGCTCCGCCCGCCCTGCACGAGCCACTCTACCTGCCTTCCGAGTATGAAGCAGCCCCGGGAAGCTTTGGGGTTTTTACGGAGGATGTTCCCACTTGCAAGACATGCGGGAAGACCTTCTCGTGTTCTTACACACTACGGCGCCATGCCACAGTGCACACGCGTGAGCGGCCCTACGAGTGCCGCTACTGCCTGCGCAGCTACACGCAGTCCGGGGACCTGTACCGCCACATCCGCAAGGCTCACAATGAGGACCTGGCCAAACGCAGCAAACCGGATCCAGAGGCTGGCCCCCTCCTGGGAGTGCAGCCCATCCCCGGCTCCCCGACAGCAGACAGACAGAACAGCAGTGCCGGAGGGCCACCCAAAGATTTTGTACTTGGCCCCAAAAACTAACACGCCCTGATGCCAGGCCGGCTCTTGCCCCCGTTAGGGGGCAGCACGGAAGGTGGGAAGCATCTCATTTCCCTTGCTGGGGACAGAATGAAGATTCTGCCCAGGCTGTAGTTTCCTACCCTTTTCTTTTCCCAGCCAGATAGCAGGACTTTACGGGGCATCGCATCTCAGTCAACTCCTCACCAAGGGCACTGGGAATTTTCCTGAGGTGTAATCGCTTCTCATTCTGCGTTTGGACCCATAAAGCTAGCAGTGAAAAGTATCTCTCTGAACTGGACTTGCCTGGTTTCTTCCACAAAACTGCACACCTGCTGGTTCTTTCACAGCTCTCCTCCAGACCTAGGAATCTGATACCTATACTTGGGGTAGGGGTGGGGGTCAGGTTGTTTATGAGGAAAAAAGTGGGAGAGGCAGAGGGCAGTGTAGACTTTACTTAGGAAAAGTGTACAAATTAGGGAATTTCACACAATTACGGTTTATTGTTGTAGTTGAGCTCCTCCTGTGTCCCGGGCTGTACTGGGGACTTCACATAAATACTCATTTAATCCTCAACAAGTTTATGAGGTATTATCCCTCTCCCCGCTTTTTTCCCTACAGACAAGGAAACTTGAGACTGAACAATCAACGTTAACTTGTTCTGGGTCACAGAGCTAGTTAAGGGGCAAGCCAGAATTTGAACCCTGGCTAATGACTTCAGATACCATGCTGGTTTAAAACACTGTTGAAGATGGTTAACTTTGAACTAGAAGTTTTCTTTTTTGACCTTTTGAGTGTTTGGTTTTGTTGCCTTACCCCTTTCTCTCTGCTTTCCATGTAGAAAGGCCTTTGATTGACTGTTTCAACAACAGATACCTTTTGAGTGTTTGGTTTTGTTGCCTTTTTTTTTGAGTGTTGCCTTACCCCTTTTGTTGCCTTACCCCTTTCCCTCTGCTTTCCATGTAGAAAGGCCTTTGATTGACTGTTTCAACAACAGATACCGTATTGATGACTTGAAATTTTTGCCTGCACGTCTTAAATGTGCATTGAGGTCTCTGAAGATGACAAACTGGAAGGCAGAAAACACTAAGCTCCACGGTGGTAGGCGTGTGGGGGCAGACTGAGGACTTGTGAAATGGAAACGATGGGCGCTTGGGAAAACTAAAGCAAGAAACTCTAGATGAGACAATCTTAGAGTTCATCTGGTCTAACTCCCTCACTTAAAAGTTGTGATGACGGCCTAGACAGGTCAGATTACTCAGGTACGGTCACACAGGTGGTTACTGACAGTAGAGATAGCAAAGAAATGGGAATTTGGGGTGTTGGTGTGGCATGGGGGGAAAAAGCATTCTAGGAATGTAAGAGAAGGGTCTGCCCCTGCCTGTGGTGAAGAGTGGTGTTTGTAGGATGGACCAGAGGGCTCCCCACAAACTCTCTCTCTTTGGCACATAAGGAACTGAATGCAAAAAAAGCAGGAAGGAGTATTTAGAAAAAGATGAAAATATGAGTGAATTTTCTGAATTTCTTCTCTCTGTTTTTGGATTTGTCACATTCAGCCCTGTGAACTCACACTAGCAAGCTGTTTTTGAGTCATAGGAAGGAGACAGAGCTGAGCATCAAAGATTTGGCCAAAGAAAGCTCCTTACTTGGGGTATGATGGGAAGCAAAAGTTGACGCTTAACATTTCCATGGCTGAGAGACTGAATTCTGCTTTTCATTTTCCTTGTGTTGGAATAATCTTTTCTTTTATTTTTCAAATGGCTGATTTTATTTATGCAAATACATTACTGCCTTAACTCCTTGGTGAAACAAGGCAAGATATACATACATACAGTAAGAGCTATTTTAGCTGACTGGAGCACCTTTTCCTGGAGTAAGTATCACATCAAAATGCCTATAAGAATCAGTTGCCTTTAAAAGAGTGAAATTTATGGTATGTGAATTAAAAAAAGGAGGGGGGAAAAAAGAAATCGGTTGCCTCAGAACATCAGTTCCTAAAAGCAAGGCATAATAAATATGTGTACATGTATATATAATGTATATAATTTCTCTGGACCATCTGGGGAACACAGGAGCCTTGTTACTGTCTCGGCCAAGTGCAATACTTAACTAAAGAGGATGTGTTAACTTGGTGAGATTCTCCTGAAGAGCAAGCATTTGCCTTTAGTTCCCAGCATGGAATGCTTTCTTCATTGGAGGTGGCAGCCAAGAATTTGCAAGATGTTTAAGCAGCAGCCAACACAATTACGGCCACAGTTGCCTCACTTTATCTATCTGCTGGACACCAAGAACAGTTTAGGCCTGTTCTGTAGAGGTGTGATCAAGAGAACTTTCTCTGGTTTCCACTACTCTTGACAGTCCCATCCATGGATTCAATGAACCATAGACCAGCTCATCTAACCTCTAGTCCAACACTGGATCCTCCTTTTGCCAGGTGTTGAAAGAGAACTCACTATTCCCAAAGGAAACATATTCTACTGTTGGACAACCCTAATTGTTGGATAATTATTCCTTCTACTGAGCCAAAATCAGCCTCCTTTTATGGTGGGATGGGCCAGGTCCCAGGCTATTAAGAGTTTAACCCTGAGAAGTTATTTGCTTTTGAGCTACAAGCTGATTTAGTTTTCAGACGACCACCCTTTGCTCTCCAGTTTTAGAGACCTCTTGCTAGTTTAGGATTTCATTTCTTAATTGGTATTTTGTAAGTGTATGCCTTCACTTGCTCTTAGCTTCACAAAACTCACCATTTTAGCCCTTCACATTAGATTTCACTTTCTCCAAAGCCAGTGTTTCCAAAGATGGTTTACTTCAATTACTAATACTTTTTTTTTTTTTACTGTAAAATACATTTATTTTTATGGTTGATTGGTTGTTTTGTTTTGGGGTTTTTTTTTTGTGTTTTTTGGCAAATGATATGAAGTGCTCTAAAGTCCCCTCCCCAATTTTATCAGTAAGCAATTTCAGCATGCACCTCTAAAAGAACTCTTAAAAAGACCAAATACCATGATCACACCCAGCAAAACTGTTAATAATTCTTGTTCAAATTTCCCTGATTGTCTCGCAAACTTTTAGTTGTTTTTTCAAATCAGAATCCAAATTCCAAGAGTTTTAGGAGATCTGTGCCAGGAGCTGGGAAGAGACCAATATATATATTTTTTCTTAATTCACACACAGTCTCATAAAAACTTTTAGTTGTTTTCTTCTAATAGAGTCACATTTATTTGGTTGGTGGCTCTTAAACTTCTTTTAATTTATAGGTTCCCCTCTCTTTTTCCTTGCAATTTATAGAAGAAATTGGTTTATTCATCTTATGGTTTCAGCCTGGGATTTGCTGATTACGTCCCCATGGTATCATTTAACATATTCCTCTGTCCAAAAATTCCTTTCAAAATATATATTTAAAATATTGACTAAAAAGTAGTATAGGTAGTATGTGATTTTGGCAAAACTGTAAAGATGATGGGTATTGGTTTGGAGGGAAACACTGTTCTAAACTGTCCCTTATGTGCAGTATGAATCCTCACATCACCATGAATGCTTTCTCTTCAATCAAACCCTCAAATCCTGTGTGGAAACCATTAAGGATTGGTAAGGTGAGCAGCCTCCCCCCTCCACAAACTTCTGAGTACAGAGATTGAGGTACCTCTGGCTGATTCCTTCAGGATGTGGGCTGGCCAGACCTCCTCCAGACCCACATCTGACTGCCTATCTTTGTCCACTTTCCCGTTCGTTAACATCTCTGTTAGGAGCTGGCCTTCAAATTAAAGGCGAACTGTAAGTCTGACCATTTTGTGTCTTAGAAGTGCTAAAAAGGGTTAGTGCAATAAATTTGTACAGTACATTTTTAAATATCAGTTTTATTTTTTCCTCATTGATGCAGAACATAGCTTACTGTAACATCAAGTCTTAGGGGAAAAAAAGAAAATCAGAAAGCAAAACCAACCCCAAACAAACATAACACACAACCATGCATGACATAATCTGGCAACAGTCTAGGCTTAGAAATTTAAGAAACTTGGAAGAGGAATAAAATATTCCACGTTTGTTAGTTCTGTCCTTGGACTTAAAAGATTATTTGGTATGAAAACTTTTTGTTTGTAAGTTGGTGGCTGTATTATTTAAGGGTACAGGGAGACTCAAAAGAGAAGCCTAGCTCGTTGAGAGAGAGGCATTACTGATAAAGGGAGAAGAGCTTGTGTACACTTGGCAAGACTAAGGGGTTTTTGTCTGAAATCTGTCTGTGTATGATGGCTAATGATACATGCTTATTACCTTCACTCATAAAGGTAGAAGCAGTGCTATTATGGTCTTATCTACTCTGTACAACTCATACATTGTGGACATTAGCAGAATGACAAAAGAGCTCCCGGTTGATGAAGCCTCCTACTGAGCCATGACTGCACCAGATCTGCGCCTGCACCCATGCCCAAAAAATCTTCCAGAAAGTTCGTTGGTGCTTAAAAGGCCCTAAGGGAAGAGAACCTTTTCTCACTGTTTCCTTCCTCTTTAAGGAAGTGAGCTCCTGCAAAATACAAGGGGGCGGGTAACAAGTAAAGAACAGATCTATGTTTTTATCCTGTTCTTTTATGGTATTGTTTCTAGAAGACTTGGTAAACTGTCTTTCCTATGTTTTTTTAGAGAAATGAACATACTATAGATATGCACCTATTAAAAATTAAAATGTTTACGAGTGTTTTTTTGGCATGAGAGCTTTTAAAAGATTACAAAATATATACTTAAATGCTTGACTCCAGAAGTTTTAAGACAGAAGGGTTTAATAAAAAAATAAATAAGTATACTATATTAATGATCTGAGTGTGAATAATAGCAAGGACTAGAAATTACCAAGAGAAACAAGAGGAACTAGACACTTTTGTGGGGGAAAAAGAATCTGAATGTATGTGGAACATTAAGACAAAGGAATTATTTTAGTCAAGATGGTTAATTTCAAATCTTTCATTCTGAGCCGTGTGGGCCCAATTTATAATTGCCTAGTTTCACAGTATATATATTTGCCAGTTTGTGGCCTGTGTAAGTTTGGCTTTGGACATCTGAGGAAACGAAGGAAGAAACTCCTTTCTGCCTTCCTTATTACTTCATCCTCTGCTAGCCTTCTCCTTCGTATATGACTACATCTACCAACATCTATCATTAAAATCTATGCCAAAGATATGATTAATTCCACCCATAACTGACGAATGTTTTCTGGTTGTATTTCTCAAGGCAAATATCCCTAATAATACCACATACTAAAAGCCGTATAAATACATAGATGGAGAAACAAAAACAGACACAGACCATGTAAGCAATAAAGAGTTCGTGCAGAACTAGAAACAAAATACAAGTTCACCTCAGTCAGAGGTTTGGGGTTAATTTCTCTTGCTGAGGCTCAGGTTTCCCCTTGATGGGTCCTTATTGGTTCACCGAAGTTCCAGTGGAGGGGTATCTTTCTTCTTTGCTAACCAAACATGCCCAGGTAGAGCTGCTTCTCTTTCCGATGGTAGCTGCTGAGTTCCGACTGCGTTAGCTGAAGGTACCGCCGGACACTGGCGTCTTAGAACAGGGCAGAGAAGGCAATTAGAGACAGGCCATAACCGTACCTCTGGGCAGAAGAGAATTATGAACACACTTCCATTTCCTAAAATCTTTCCATTTGCATATATCACAACAATTCTATGCAATAGTAAATCTCATTCATTAATTATGTGCATTATTAAAAAATCTTGTACAGGGATGCTAACTTAATAATGAAAAGGAGCTTGGAGAAATAGTTTTTGTCAAAGCAAGTCTCTAAAGCTACTATACATGGCTGGCAGTTAATCTATGTACTTGAAGGTAAGAAATGTGAACAACGGCTCATATATCTTCATTAATTCATAATGGCTTTCCCGTTTAATTAGAGAGATTTTGCTGAATTTTTGTAAGTTTGGGGACCCTCTTACTTCAGTAGCCGCTCTAAGCCAGAATGCAAAACGGGAGACAATTTTCAGTGCTGAACCACCAACACAGGAATGAGTCTGTCATTCTCTTCACAATATTCTTTTTCCCTTGGAAACAAGGGAAACAAGCCTCAAATTTTCTGTCAGGAGGCCTGTCCTTCTTCTAGGTCATACCTGGGGTTAGCTGAGCTAAAGGATGAATGGATAGTTAAGCAAAGGCCAGACCCCAGCTGGAGAACTGGTAGAAATGAGGATTATCATGTTTATTCATTGGAATCCAGATCCTATTTTTGTCCCCATCTAGGAACTGAAACTTGAAAAACAACATTTTAAGATTATTTCTGGAGCACATACAATATTGCTTTCCTGTGGAGGCAAGAATACAGGAGTAGAAGGCCTGTTTATCATATATCTTTTTACACTTTTTGAATTTTGAACATGTGAATGTATTATTACCTATTTTCAAAATTCAATAAATGGAAAGCTAAAACACTCCCACAGATACTACCTCAGTGGAACAATTTTTTGTACTTACTACTTCAATCCCCTTCTCTCACCTTTTGGTTGCCTGTTGACAGCGGCCATGAGGTAATGCCGAGCCTGGTCATAGTCCTGCAGGTGGAAAAAGGCCACTCCAGCCCGATACAAGGCCTTGGCATTATCAGGCTGTCGCTCTAGGACTTTCTGACTGTATTCTTTCACCCGTTCGTAGTTTACTGGCTCCATCTGAAGAAGACAGGCTAATGGGGCCAAATGGAAGGAAGAGAGAAGAGGGAACACTAAGTTCCATTGCCCAACTCAAGGCAGTACCAAACCTAGGATGATGTCAACAACATTCACTCATCCAACAAATACATTTAAGTGCCCACCATATACCAGACATTCTTCTAGCCATTGGGGATACAGCAGTGAATATAAGCTTTACATACCTCACAGTTTACTTCACTATCTACCAAATGCCTAGCACGTACCTAGTGTGGGTCAGGCCCAGCTATAAAAGTTGATAAGAACATATTTTAAAATTTATTTATGGGGACTTCGCTGGTGGTCCAGTGGTTGGGACTTTGCGCATCCACTGCAGGGGGTGTGGGTTCGATCCCTGGTCGGGGAACTGGGATGTTGCATGCTGCGTGGCACAGCCAAAAAAAGAAAAAAAATTATTTAAAACTCTTCATTGTATCTCTTCTACCCAAGGCTCTCTGTCTTGAATCTCCCATTTCACCACAATGCTTGTACTGAAGCTCTGTTAACAACCGTTGCCATTAATTGTGTGAGGAAATAGTAAGCGCTGTGCCATGTGCTTCTTTAATCTTCTCATCCACCCTCTGAAGTCAGTATGTGTTACCATCTCCATTTAATGGATGAAGAAATCAAGGCTCACAAGGGTCAAGTAAGTTGTCCAAGATCCCACAGCTTCTAGGTGGAATGAATAAGAAATCTGAACCAAGGACTCTCTAACTCAAAAATTACCACCATTCTCAATGATGATATATTACTTCACTATTCCCTTGGATGAAAGATGGGACCTCAAACCACAAATCTGTTTAGGAGGCAATGTTCAGGTCAGTGTTCTGCCTTTCTATAAGTAAGAAGGGAAGTGCATTCCCTGTTTCATAACTGTGGGAATTAAATATAGCATTATTAAATCACGGTGCTGAGAAGGAAGGAGAATCAGGGCTGATGTCTGCAACCCTTCTACAACATCCCCACCAAGTGGCCATATGGTTTATATCAATACTTCGGTACTCCCAGGCGGTCAGCTAACCCATCACTGTAGCTTCATTCATTCATTCGACAACTAGTTATGGAACACTGACCATGTGCTAGGCGGAGTTAGGAGCAGGAGAGGAGAGGAACGAGACAGACACCTTGACGAGTAAATAGAGCTTGCATCCCAGTTCCCAGGTAGGAGGAATGCACTAAGAAATTCACTTACTTATTAGTGCTTTGAGGAAAACAGAACTGTGCTGGGACAGAGAGTGAATGAGGTCAGAGTGATGTTTGATTACAGAAGGCCTCCCTGAGAAAGTGACTTTTGGGCCAAGATCTGAATGACAAGGGTCATTCAAGGGACAGGGCATTCTACCTGACAGAAGAGATCCTACAAAGCTGGAAGGTGGACGCATGCTTTGTGAATTTGGTCTATGGCGGAGCCAGATCAGGTCAGGCGGTGCCGGGGAAGGTCAGAGTTTGAATATTTTCCTAAGTGTAATGCGATGCCATTGGACAGTTTTAGACAGTGACATGGTCTGATTTCCTTATCTGTAAAATGGGGAAAATCATAAATACCTTGCAGAATTTTTATAAAGATGAGAGATACTATAAATAAACTGCCCAACACGTAAACTTCACTCACATGTAAGTGAAATTTAATTTTAGTGAGTCTTTATAGAACATCTACCAAGCACCCCCAAGCAGAGGGTCTATAGATGGATAAGCTACAGTCTCTGCCTTCAAGTCCACCTGGAGAGTCACGATATTTACAAGTACCTATCTCATTTCCTTGATTTCTGGTCAATTCCCCAATGTGTATTCTCTTCTCTAATAATGCACAGTATTCTGCAATAAGAGCTTAAGCTCTGCAATTAAGACTTCCCATGTTTAATTTTAGCTCCAGCACTTATTAGATGTTTCCTTAAATCTACCTCAAAGGATTGCTGTGACACTTAAATAGGTTTATATGTATATGTGTACAAAGGGCCTAAACACGGTATTTCATAAATGTCACCTTAACGAGCCTTCCCTGACCCCTACCTAACACTTCCATGCCTATGGCACTCACTTTCCCCATTTTCTTTTTTTGGGCCACTCCACACAGTATGTATGATCTTAGTTCCCTGACCGGGGATGGAACCTGCACCCCCTGCATTGGAAGCATGGAGTCTTAACCACTGGACCGCCAGGGCAGTCCCTATCCCCATTTTCTGCTTTATTCTTTTCCACATTACTCATCATCTTCTAATATATGTTACCTCTTCTGTTAATTGTCCATCTCTCCATGAAAGCAGGGATCTTTATCTGTTTTATAATACTGCAGTATCCTCAGTACCCAATAAATAATTGTTGAATGAACTGAAATATTAGCTCCTCTAGTTACTGTTACTTGAGTCTAAGAGGAGCTCTGGACACACACTGTAAAAAAGCTAGATTTTCACCAAATCACAGCTGATGAGTGTTGTAGAAAGCAAAAAAAAAAAAAAAAAAAAAAATCATTTAAACAACTATTACAAAGTATAAAAACTACCCCTGGGCTTCCCTGGTGGCGCAGTGGTTGAGAGTCCGCCTGCCGATGCAGGGGACACAGGTTCGTGGCCCGGTCTGGGAAGAACCCACATGCCGCGGAGCGGCTGGGCCCGTGAGCCATGGCCGCTGAGCCTGCGCGTCCGGAGCCTGTGCTCCGCAACGGGAGAGGCCACAACAGTGAGAGGCCCGCGTACCGCAAAAAAAAAAAAAAAAAAAAAACTACTCCTAATAATTTCTATGGCCTCAACTGGGACCATTAGAATACTTTAATATACTTCAAAATAACTTAATTAGCTCTATGGTTATTTTGCCTGCCATAAAACAGACCTAAGAAGTCTCCCTTCTTTTAGCAGATTAATCCTAGCGATACTAACTCTGGAATCCACCTCTTCATTCAAGGCCAGCTGGATAAGGAAGATATTGGTTACCCAGGTTACCATCTAGCTGATTTATAGGAAGAAGGAAAATGAGGAAAAGCTATCCAAAATATCTAAGATGGATAACTTACACCACCAGTTAAAGCAAGTGCCTTCTTTCCTATATTTTAAATATTAAAGAAACAACACTCTAAACGTAGGTTCAGTATTTTCCCTATAGCGTGCGAAATTCCCTAAACCTATCAGCATCACCCGGGAGTTTGTTAGAAATGCAAATTGGTACACACATCGCCCAACACACAAACCTCCGACCCATTAAATCGGAATCGTGGGAACAGGGCTCAAGAAGTTGAGTTTAACAAACTCTCCAAGTGAAGTCTGAGAAGCACTGCTCTACAGAAACTCAATTAGACCCTACAGATTGAAAATAAATTTCAATTCATGGCAGAATAACTAGATGACGGCAGAGGAGCACGTCAGTTTTCCCCAATGTTCTCAGACTTTCATGTCCCGGCCTTGACACTCTACCCGCCCTTCAGCCCTGTTCTTACCAGCTAGGTTGTTGTAGCAGTCTGTCTGGGTGGTGCGCAGTACGTTTTCTTGTTCAGGTGTGAGGGCCGGGCCCTGGGGTCCCAGATTAGGTATCGGGGAGGGCAGACTTGGATCCAGACCCCGCAGCTGCAGCAGAGCTCGATGGTACCCACTCACAGCATCTCGGTACTTCCCTTCCCGGTAACATTGGTTCCCTTTCTCCTTGTACAGCTGGGCCTCCTGCAGGCGCTTCTCCATAACTTTGTCGCCCAGTGCTCTTGAGGAATTGGGAAGTGAAAGAGCAACCGAAGCTCTGGGGATAGGAGCGAAATAACCGATTTTGGTAGCCGACTTAAAAAAGCAGGAAATTCTCCTTCTCCAGGAGGCCTCTCAGGGAATGTTTCCTTGATTCTACTACAGCCCCTTCCTTTCTTCTCTGCAGTTATTTTTCAATCTCTAGAAGTGCAGGGCATTGATCAGGGAGAGGACGTGGGAAGAGTAAAGCCAGAGATTAATTTATTTCCTAAAGCGGCGACTCCGGGGGGAGGAGACTGCACGAAAAAGCGAAGGCCGTACTATAAAATTGTGGCCGCCGTGCAAACGCCAGCGGAATTTGCTTCCTCCTTTCCTTTGGACACACCTCCCTGACCTGGAAATGGAAGGGAGTAAGGCGGGGACAACTGCTAAACGAGGTCTAGAGGGCTTGCCTCCATCCCAGCTCTTTGTTCGCACTTATTCAACCAGCATTTGTTGACCTCCGGGCCAGGAGTTGGGGAACCGAGGTGAATGCAGTCCGGGCACCCCAAACAGCCCGAGGGTGACGCGGCCGCAGCGCCGCTCATGCAAGCCTCGCATGCCCCGCGGCCAGCCCCTCGCCCCCAGCAAGTGGCCGAACCCGAAGTCTCCCCGCTGGGCTTCGATTTACCGGCGGGGAGTAGGGAGAGTGCAAGGTCAGGCCTCCCTACAGCTTGGTGTCTAAATGGTGGCGCGCATTGCTCCACGCCGCCCAATCAGAAGCGGCCCCGGAAAAGTAATCCCGCAGAAACGACCCCGCCTCTCCAGCCTCCCCAGTGGACCAACCGTGGGGTGGGCGGAAATCCTCTGGCAGCTTCGCCAATTGAAAAAAAAAAAAACAAAAAAACCGAAAGCTCTTGAGGGACCAATCAGAATTGCAGATGACGATTCAAGTTGGCCAATACGGCGAGGCCAGGGTGTCTGTTGCTGGGTAGAAGTTGAAGGATTGAGGGGAAAAAAGAGGGCCGGGGTTAGTTACTGCAGTCCTTGCAAGGTTTTAGAGAGCCCTTTTGTTGACTAACGAGAAAGACAATTGCCAGTAGGCGTTCACGTTGCAAGAGCTTCCCTGCTTTCCTTCTGGCTTTTTTCTCTCTCAAGAAGTGGCTGCACGAATAGACACTAGGGAACAGAGATTAGCGAGCAAGCCCTACGACAACAGTGTGATCGGGTCAGACGGAAGTAAGGGTGGTGACGGGGTGGGAGGGGCGTGTGGCGAGGGAGGTCCGGGCGGCTGCGCGGAGCCCCGGCTGGAAGTACGGAGGGACGGGTGCGCACACGCTTCGGTACTACGAGGCACTTGAGCTGAAGCCAGCCTTTCCCGTCTCCGGCTCCGGTGCGACTGCGCCGTGAAGCCGCTGGCGGCGATTGGCCCAGGGGGTGAGAGGGGGCGGGAGGTAAAGAGAGGGAAGTCCACCGTCCTCGGCGCGCGCCCACCCGCCCGCGGCAGGGGAACCAAGGGGGCTGGAGAGGAAGCAGCTCCCTGCTGCGTTGTTTTGGGCTCCGAGGGCCGAAAGGGGGAGGGAGGAAGGGCGAGAAACAAACACTACGTAGCGGAGGCTGCGTGCGGCCTTCTGCCTGCGTGCCTACGTGCGTGCGCTCGCTCGCGCGGGCTCAGTGCTGGCGCGTGAGGCGGAGGCGGGCGGCGGCGGCGCCTGCGCGGTCGGGCTCGGTCGACGGCTCTCAGGGGAGGAGGCGGCGGGAGGCGGAGGAGGCGGCGGCGGCGATGGAGGTGAAGCGGCTGAAAGTGACCGAGCTGCGGTCGGAGCTGCAGCGGCGCGGCCTGGACTCGCGCGGCCTCAAGGTGGATCTGGCGCAGCGGCTGCAGGAGGCGCTGGACGCCGAGATGCTCGAGGACGAGGCCGGCGGTGGCGGGGCCGGGCCCGGCGGGGCCTGCAAGGCGGAGCCTCGGCCTGTGGCCGCGTCGGGCGGCGGCCCGGGCGGGGACGAGGAGGAGGACGAAGAGGAGGAGGAGGAGGACGAGGAGGCGCTGCTTGAGGACGAAGACGAAGAGCCACCCCCTGCCGAGGCCTCGGGCCAGGCCGCACAGCCGCCGCCGGAGCCCCCGGAGGCGGCAGCCGTGGAGGCCGCGGCCGAGCCCGATGCTTCCGAGAAACCAGCGGAGGAGGCCACAGCCGAGTCAGGTGGGGTGAACGGTGGCGAAGAGCAGGGCACCGACAAGGGGGAGGAAGATGAGCCGGAGGATCGGAGCGGAGACGAGACGCCGGGATCCGAGGCGCCGGGTGACAAGGCCGCAGAGGAACAGGGTGAGGAGCTGGCAGCGGAGCGGGTGCGCCCCTGACCCAGCACCAAGCCCTGCATCGCGGGGTTCGATTCCCATCGCCATTCGGTGGGACTCCCCAGGGGAGGTGGCTTTCGTCCTCTACCCACCTTTTTTGGGGGTTTGACTACCTCTGGTGGCCCCACTCTCTGCAGGCGGGAGGTTCCTGCCTAACTCGGTTGCTTGGTGGTAGTGGATGGAAGTAAGCGATGTTGCTTGCGAACTGCTTATGAGCTACCTGTTGGAGCAGCCTTCCGCGGTGCTGGTTATCTTTTCCTAAACCGAGAATGCACTGAGGAATTGTTGATTACACGGACAGCCAGACCGACTGTTGGAGGCTTCGGCCCGACTGTTGACTTTTTCGCCATAAAATTAAGCAATAAGCTCAGTTCGTCAAAGTTCGCTCCATCGAAAGCTCAATATTAGAGTTTGAGCCACACCGAAAATCTGGAAATCTAACATTGCTCCTGCTTTAGCAGCCTGTGGTGTGAGGGTGTCAAGTTTAATCGTTAACTACGGAAGAAAAAATTTTAATCTACAGCATTTAGAACGTTAATCAACATTATTTGGCTAGGGGTTTAACCTTGCCTGAATTCTTACAACTAAATTTTAATCTTTCATCTGAGTAGCTGGTTGGGCAAATTTGTATATTTGCTGTACACTTAGCTAGCTTTTTACATTTCGGGTCCTTGACTTCCTGAATTGAAATGGTTGGGCTGTTGGTGGGTCCATTGAGTAACCTTGTGGAAGAGACTGTATAGAGTTGCCCTAGGGAGTTAGTGACCTTTCTCTCTTTGAAGTAATTGGATGGTTGGAGCTGATCCATAACTGTCTTGTCAGAGTAGGGAGGAAAACTAGAGCTGCTTCCCATTCTTCATATGAAGTGGCTTGCTTTAGTTCCTTTTATAATACATTTTTTAGGCTGCTGCTTGGTATGATGGTATAATTGGAACCCATTCTACAACAGTCACATGCAACTTGCAGATTGTCCTATGTTCTGGAACAAAAATCCCATTACATAACCTTTGACTTAACGTGTACCGCCAGATAGCAGATAAAAAAGGTTGAGGGATAAAGGACTTCTTTAAAGAAGTTATTATTAAAAACTTTAGTGTTACAAACCAAAAAAGTCCAAGGAAAAATTGTTTTTCTTCTCCTTTTGTGAAGAATGTTGCGAAATGTATGACAACGCTTTTCTGCCCCAAATTATGTGCAGTAAAGATGCAGTATTATTTGTGGGTCTCTTGTGACTTAATGGTTTGCTCCTGCAAGTTTCAGTAAAAATCTGTGATAAAAATACAGCTCTGTATATACACCATAGTCCATTAGCTATGTAAGTAAAGCTGTGGATGGCTGTGCGTTTCAAAGCTGGAAAGGCAAACCCTTAAAAAAAAAAAAATTGAGGCTTCTGTAACATGAACCTGTGGAAAAGTGTTGGAAAACATATATTAAGTGTCCAGCTTAAATCCAAATCTGATAGTCAGGAATCGAAGTTAAGCTATGAAGTTTTTAAAAAACTCATGGGATGTTTCTTTTATGTCATATTGGTGGGAAAATCTGCAAGTTTGACCTGATTTAAGCAGATAAATTTAGAATGCAAAAATTGCCGAATTTTTAATCTACTGCTTGGCTGTAATTAGCCCATAATGTCCCTTTTTTTTAAAAAAAAAAAAAATCCCAGCCAATGACAGGAAGATGATCATCTTTGGAAATAAAACATTCTGTGAATGCCATGGGAAAAACCTGGCTCTTCTGACTAGACAGATATGCAGGTCCTCCTTTAGTTTCTGTTGGTTCTGAGCTTATTCTACACTCCAGTATGAAAACTGCTGATTTTCTTTCCCTCCTTTTTGTAGGAGATGACCAAGATAGTGAAAAGTCAAAACCGGCAGGCTCAGATGGTGAGCGGCGGGGGGTAAAGAGACAGCGGGATGAGAAGGATGAACATGGCCGAGCTTACTATGAATTCCGAGAGGAGGCTTACCACAGCCGGTGAGGGAAATAGTCCCTTTCATTGAAGGGAGTGTCTGCTCTGATTTTGGTATACCTGATGTTGATTGGAGAGTTTGGAAAGAGGGGTGGATTAAAAATGGAATAGGTTTTTACAGGCCTAAGTTTTAGATTAAATCTACCCTGAGAGCTCCTGTTGCCCTTTTCACATTTGTTGAAAGAAGCTGTCTGCTGGAAGTTTATATTTGCTGATAAACAGACCTGATGTCATGCAGACACCTCTCCAATTAGAGGACTTTGGTTACACTGTATTTGCTTTTCTCTCATATGTATAGTTCAAAGTCTCCACCACCCCCGGAAGAAGAGGCAAAAGATGAGGAAGAGGATCAGACTCTTGTGAACCTGGACACGTGTATGTATAAGGCAGACAGGTTGAGGTTTTAAACCAATCAAAAGTGATTTTGGAGATTAAAACTTCATGGCCTGCAGCTTTGAAAAGATTTAAACTTTGTATCCATTCTTGAGAACTGGGTATACTTGTGTTCTATTGGTGGCTTCAAGTGTTGGGCATTGGAGTAAACAGATCGCTTCTTTCTTAACAGATACCTCGGATCTCCATTTTCAAGTGAGCAAAGACCGCTATGGAGGGCAGCCGCTTTTCTCAGAGAAGTTCCCCACCCTTTGGTCCGGGGCAAGAAGTACTTATGGAGTGACAAAGGGGAAAGTCTGCTTTGAGGCCAAGGTAGTGTGTACAGCTCATTAGGACCGTTCATTTATTAAATTAGTCATTAGACTACTATGTAGTGGGCTCCAGTACATAGTAGTTTACTGCCCACCAGTATTTTATTAGTGCAGAAAAAGGCACCACGCTTGAATGACAACCGTAGCGCCAGTAACCGAGAAATTGACCCTCATGGCTTTGGTTTAAGTTTATTGACAGTTGTTTTTCTGACGTTGAGTTGTGATAGTTGTCGTTTTCGGTTTGTATCAAAATCTTGTCTAACTCAGACTTTGCTCGAGTATCTGAAAGTTCCTTTTCTGACTTGGCCAGGTAACCCAGAATCTCCCAATGAAAGAAGGCTGCACAGAGGTTTCTCTCCTTCGAGTTGGATGGTCTGTTGATTTTTCCCATCCGCAGCTTGGTAAAGTTATTTTTAACATAATCATTTTAATGTTTGCTGCTCTGTGGGAGGTTTGTGTGTAGGTAACTAATTTGCTGATTATTCTAGGTGAGGATGAATTCTCGTATGGTTTCGATGGACGAGGACTCAAGGCAGAGAATGGGCAGTTTGAGGAATTTGGCCAGACTTTTGGGGAGAGTGATGTCATTGGCTGCTTTGCTGTAAGTGCTCCTGAAAGTTGTAGATTTGTAGCAAGGAGTAAATAGAGGGCACTAGGGATCAATTTGCTTCCCATCGACTGCTGTCTTTTCTGCCTTTGATGCATTGCTCACATAGTTGTTTAGTACAGCAGTTGGAGTAGAGAAAAAAAAGATTAAATTGTAAGATTAATCAACCTCCAGCTCTGTGTGCCCATAAATGCTCTTGTCTTTCGTCGTTGTAGAATTTTGAGGCTGAAGAAGTAGAACTTTCCTTTTCCAAGAATGGAGAAGACCTTGGCGTGGCATTCCGTATCAACAAGGAATCCCTGGCTGACCGGGCCCTCCTACCCCATGTCCTCTGCAAAAATTGTGTTGTAGAATTAAATTTTGGTCAGAAGGAGGAGCCCTTCTTCCCACCGCCAGAAGACTTTGTGTTCATCCATGCCGTGCCTGTGGAGGAGCGCGTGCGCACTGCGGTCCCTCCCAAGACCATAGAGGAGTGTGAGGTATGCTGGAGAGTGTGCAGAACCTTGGTGCTCGTGCTTGGAATGGTGGGTGGGTCGCTTTTCTTCTGAAAACTTTACCCAGCTGGGGGAAGGGGAGGATGTTCTTAAATTGGGCTTTGTAAACATGACCCTCGCTTATTTTTTATAGCATTCCTGGTTCTGTTTACTTGCAGGTGATTCTGATGGTGGGACTGCCTGGATCTGGAAAGACCCAGTGGGCACTGAAATACGCAAAAGAAAACCCTGAGAAAAGATACAATGTCCTGGGAGCTGAGACTGTGCTCAATCAAATGAGGGTGAGTTGCTGGGAGGGGTTAGTCAGCTGTGATGTTAGCTCTTGAGGTACCAAGAAATTGATATAATCTTTTCCCAGTGGAGTTGGTCTTTCAGGTGTCTGAGAACAAGGGCCCCACAAATAAAGAAATGCGTTCTCAGTATGTGTTTATGGTAGATTTTTTTCTTTTCCTTTGCTGTGTTGTCAAATGTGAAAGCTGGTAAAGTCTGGAGTTTATCCAGATTGAGACTGGAAATGAGTTCTGTAGGAAATGGACAACATTCACAGCACTGAGCAATGTCAGTGAACTGATGTGGTGGTGGTGTGGCATTTACCAGTGATTCTTGGGCTTTAACTTAGTGTGTAACTCCTTGTGTTTCTCTTCTTCTCAAACTCATTAGATGAAGGGGCTCGAGGAGCCACAGATGGACCCCAAAAGCCGAGACCTTTTAGTTCAGCAAGCCTCCCAGTGCCTTAGTAAGCTGGTCCAGATTGCTTCCCGGACAAAGAGGAACTTCATTCTTGATCAGGTATTGTTCAAACATTCAAAAGAAACCTAATTTAACAATAGGTCCAAAGATAAAAGATTTGGTATCCATTTAATCTGATAAAATTGCTCAGGGACTTTGCTGGTGGTCCAGTGGGTAAGACTCCGTGCTCCCAATGCAGGGGGCCTGGGTTCAATCCCTAGTCAGGGAACTAGATCCCGCGTGCATGCTGCAACTAAGACCCGGCACAGCCAAAATAAATAATATTTTTTTAAATCCCTTTAAAAAAAAATTGCTCAGAGTCAAAATAGGGTGCATATATAGAGAAAGACTGAATTAAGTAACAGAATCAGGTTACCTGATTATGACTAAGTGGTTGTGTTACGGTTGTAATGTGTTTTGAGCTCAGAGAT
Source organism: Tursiops truncatus (assembly GCF_011762595.2). Lineage (NCBI taxonomy): Eukaryota > Metazoa > Chordata > Mammalia > Artiodactyla > Delphinidae > Tursiops > Tursiops truncatus. Next base: position 99,406,496 of record NC_047041.1, on the reverse strand, counting down.
ACAACTCTTAGTGTTTTTACCAGAGAGTGTATGGACCCAGACTGTAAAACACATTCTAGAGGCAATGGAAAGAGCGTTGGAGCTTTGGATTCATGGCTCCACCACTTACTAGGTTTGTGACCTTGGACAAGTCTTGGCCTCTCTGAGTCTCAATTTTCATGTTGTGTAAAACAGGATAACATCATGTAGCTTTTGAAGAATTCAAAGAGATTGTGTAAATAAGACCCCTAATCTAGTGCCTCACTTGTGAAAGATGCTCAGTAATTGTTGGTTGAATTAGTGTTTAATTTTTATTCCTAAAACGTCTATTACTCCTCTTGTTCCTAGTGTAACGTGTACAACTCTGGCCAACGGCGGAAGCTATTGCTGTTTAAGACTTTCTCTCGGAAAGTGGTGGTGGTCGTCCCTAATGAGGAGGACTGGAAGAAGAGGCTGGAGCTAAGGAAGGAAGTGGAGGGAGATGATGTGCCTGAGTCTATAATGCTGGAGATGAAAGGTGGGCTAAACTCTACAAGTTAGGGGTCCTGTCCTTGGTCCATGCACACCTCACTGGAGCCTCTTAGCACCTGGAGGATTCTCCACATGTAAAGTGTAAATCTGTGGAATAAATTAATGGGTGTGATCACTTGAAGATTAATGAATGAGCAGAGTGAATGGTGAAGCAATAACTCCTTGATTCATTCTGATAAAATACAAAAAGAGAAATGGTGATAGATCACAGGATGATAGCCTTAAGGCAGAGGCTTCAACGAGTCAGTTATTCATTTAGTAAGTACTTAAAGTGTCTACTATTTGTCCAGTACTGTTCTAGACATAGGGAAAGAATGAATGAAATGAAGCTCTACCTCCACCGAATTTATATTCTAGAGATGGGCCATGCTTGTGGTTCAAATTAAAATGGTAGTGGTTGGAGTGAATGATCTCATCAGTATATTTTGATTTCTAGTATCACATTAGGCCTGTTTTTTATTTTTGTTGTTTGTTTGTTTTGGTTTTTGATACGCGTGGTACAAAGCCTTACAGCAAGGTTCCCTAGAAGGCAAAATTAACTATCTTGATTGATCTAGTTTTGTGCTGTTCACCTCAGAGTTTGGTTTTTCCCCTTGCTGCCTTCAGCGCCTGACATCCCACCTGAGCTGTCAACTACTGGCTCTTTGAATTCTGATAATGCCCAGGCATGGGAGCTGGTTACACATTTAAGAGCTGGATTCTCCAAGTTTACTTAGAATGAACTAGGCCAGTCCATACCGGTACTCAAGCACTTGGAGGAACTTAGTTCAGTTTTATAAAACGGAGGGCTAACTGGATTCATCTCAGAATCAGGAGAGCCTCATTGAACTGAATTCTGCGGGGACTCAGCCTCTGAACTTGATGTCTAGAGACTGGCAAGTGTGCTGGCCCATCATACACAGGTGGTTTTAATGAGGACCCCGTACTCTTGTTAACTGTTTTTCTTGTATAGATGAGTAAGTGCCTTTAGGCTGGGGTCAGTTTCTTCTTGAGTCTCTTTAAAAGTGTATTTCTTATCTAACCAACACCAAAAGTTTCTCAGTTACTTTTAGCCTCTGGCTGCCTGCTTCTGTCCTGATAAGAAACCTTAACCCAGTTCACTCTTAATTTATTATGGATCACTTGAGAACTTGTAAATCTACAGTTTGCAGATAGCCCTTTGCCTGGGGCTGTTGCAGTTTAGGGAAAACCCATAGAGTGAACCCAGCACACTTCTGTGCATTAGTACATGAGGCTTAGAAAATCCTATTCTTGTAGTGGGGTTTTCATCATGAGATCTTACCCGTCTACGTACTTGGAGGCCCACAAGCTTCTCTCTTACTCTTACAGCCAACTTCTCTCTGCCTGAAAAATGCGACTATATGGATGAGGTGACATACGGGGAGCTGGAGAAGGAGGAAGCTCAGCCCATTGTCACTAAGTACAGGGAGGAGGCAAGGAAGCTGCTGCCGCCCTCCGAGAAGCGGACAAACCGCCGAAACAATCGAAACAAGCGAAACCGGCAGAACCGAAGCAGAGGCCAAGGCTACGGTGAGTCCTGGGGACCTGCCAGCCCGAGCCTCAGTCTGTTCTCTGTGCTGAGTGCAGCAGGACCCACAAGGAAAGGGCAGGCAAACCAAGTCAGGTCACCAACAATAAGGAAGCCCCTTCTTACGGAGCTTATTTCTTCCTGTGATCTTTACTCCCAGCTTCTTGTGCTTTTTCCATAATCCTTCAACAAAAGGTAGTTATTTTTCAACAAAAATATTTGTTTCCTTGAAAAGCAATGCTTGAGCCTGTTCATTTATCTAGTTTTCATTTTTACATGTGGACTCCCCATTCACTATTGTAGTTTATTTGAAGGATTTGTGCAGTGAAATCAGATTCTTATCTTTTTCCTTGCTACTTTGTCAATTGGATCAACCCAACTGTATAGAGCAGAAAGTGAATGCATTATTCAGTAATCTGGGGGGGGGGGGTGTTAGACAGTAAGTTAGCTTATTAGTGGAATTAATTTCCCTCCTGAATGTCTAGTTTGTCAGTTAACACCCCCCGCCACAGTGTGCATTCACTGTGCATTAAAAATGTGTGTGTGTGTGTGTGTGTGTGTGTGTGTGTAATTATAAGTGTAAGTCAACAAACTTTTTGAGTGCCTGCTCTGTGCTGGGCAGTGGGAATACCAACAGTTCCTACCCTGGAAGAGCTTATCATTTAGACTTTGTTCATTTGTATAAAATGATGGGTCTGGGTTATATGATATCCAGGATCCCTTCCAGGGCTGAAAGTCTGTGGCTCTACGAATGGCAGTTTTTACTCATGTTTCTAACTCTGCCATGTATCCTTTTGGCATCTTAAATGTTTTGCAGGAATTGGGGAGCTTCAAAAGGTGAAACCAAGGTGGCTTGGTTTTCTTGTGTCTCTATTCCTCTGCCCTCCCCCACCTCAGACTTTTTAAAAGATCCTGGCTGGTGCTTTAATTAACATTGTGTGAGCCTGGCAGAAGCAGGCCTCCTATTCCCCCAGAATTGCCTTTGGCTCCGACTTTTTGATTTCCACTCAGATGTGGAGCCAGGACCCCATGCCAGCTGTCTGAGCGCGCTCTCCATTTCTCTTCCAGTGGGCGGGCAGCGCCGAGGCTACGACAACCGGGCCTACGGGCAGCAGTACTGGGGGCAGTCTGGAAACAGAGGGGTGAGTGCAGCTCTCCTTCTGCTCCTCCCTCTGGGCCGTGATAGCCATTCCTATTGGCTTGGGGGAGCAGAGTGGTTTGGGCTGTTTTCTCAGGGCTTAGGGTTTTGCCCATTTAATTTGTTCCTCTGGAAGACTTTATCCTGGGAAGGTTAAGCTTGTTTATAATATCAAGTGAAGATGTGTCTCATTTAAGACGGGGGATAGCAGTGGCTTGTGATGCTGAAAGCCCATACATCTTCGCTCTTTCTCCTTCTCCTTTCTCAGGGTTACCGTAACTTCTACGATCGATACAGGGGAGACTACGATCGGTTCTATGGGCGAGATTATGAGTACAACAGATACAGAGACTATTACAGACAATACAGTCGGGATGTAAGTATCATCTGGGGATAGAGAGATGAAGGGGGGCAGGGCCAAAGGGATGAGTGTCGTGCCTCTCCATCCTTAGCCAGCTGTGGCTCCAGGTGATGGAGTTTCCCCTTTCTTCTAGTGGCAGAATTACTACTACCACCATCCCCAGGACAGAGACCGATACTACAGGAACTACTACGGTTACCAAGGGTATCGGTGAAGCCCCTGCCATTGTCGCCTGTCAGCCATGAAGCTGAATCTCTGGGGGTGCCAAGCACCCCCCAAAACACAACCAAGGAAAACAGGGGCTGCCGGGGTGGGGCTGAGCTGCCGGGGAGGGGCGGTGGGGGGAGGGTGCGCAAGCGGGGGGGGGGAGGGGGTGGAAACAAACAACAAAACTGTACATTTTTTTTTAAAGTTTGTTGAAAAGAATATTGTCTTATTCTATAAAACATTTCAAACCTAGTTAGATATTTGTAATCAAAAAACCATTTGCTCAGAAAGCAGCACTTAGGGCTGCCTGTCCTATACCCTGCAGTCAGACAGGAAAAGAACTGAAAATGTCACCCTTCTGACATTCTGAGGCAGCTGGACTGGCAGCCGAGTAAGGGAGAGTGATGTCGAGGTAGTGCGGAGCGGGTGGGGAGGCGTGTGAGGGCACTCTCCATACAGGCAGGAGCGGGGACAGAGGGAGAGCTTGTGACTGGGGCAGTGAAAATAAACGATCAGCTCTTATCAATCACTTGCACCAACTAACCGTTTGTATTTTCTTTACCGACCTTTCCCTCTTGGGATATCTGGTCTGGTGGGCTGGGAGGCCATAGTGTCCCTGTCTCCACGTTCCTGTGCCTTTGTGCTGTTTGGCTGAGGCATGGAGACCACCAGTTGGGCGGTTCTGTTATAGGATCCCCACGCCAAGGAGGCGTGGGGACTGTTCCTGATTGCAGAGCAGAATAGCTTGCAGCCTCTCTGTGTCTGTTAATGGATTTCCGTAAAATCCGGGGGAAGAGTTGGGGTTGCAGCCCTCAGCCTGAAGACTGTGATTTGCCAGTCTCTACTCTCTGTCTTCCAAGGTTGAGACAGGTGGGAAGTCTCTGAAATCATCTCTGTTAGAGAATCTGTCCTCTTATAGTTCAAGAAAAGGAACGTTTCTCAGGGTTTCAGCTCACACAGAAACGAAGCAGGATTCTTTTCACTGCAGCAGGATATGTATATAGGTGAATCCTGTGGTGTGGGCTACCAGGCCCAGGCGCTGAGAATAGCAGCTATTTTCTACAGTGTGGAGGGCCGGGGCCCTGCTGGCTTTTTTGATACACAGATAGAGAGTGAATAGAAAAGGGGAGGGTGGGGGGCGGGAGGCAGCTCCGTGGGGCTGCTGGAACTTGGGAAGAGCATGAATGTGAGCGTGTGCAGCGTGTGCATGAAAGAGAGCACCCCTTCCCGACTTGTTGAAACAGGATTCCTCCTGGGGTGCCTTCCCTGTGTGTCCCAGAGAGGCCTCTAGCCAAGAGACTTCAGTCGGGAGAGTTATTGTTTTGTAACTTTACCAGCACCCTCCCAGTTCTTGACAGACAGCTTCAGGTTGTGGGTTCAAGAATACAGGTGGATTATGGGAATGCTCTTTCAATACTGAGCTTCAGTTTTCATTCACCTTCCTGCTCAGCATTGTGTCAGCCAAGAGCTTACTCAGCGAACACCACACATTGCTGCACTTCCTGGCGAGGGGAGCCCTGGGTTGTGCTACTAGAAGGTACTTCACTTCCATTTCCTTACCTGGGCAGTCCTCTGTTGAAAATTTTGTGCTGAGATTTGACCTCTCTCCCCCTCTCCCACGGTTACTGCCGTGCCCAGGAGGGTGCGCAGGCCCTCGTCCTGGCCCTCTAGTCGCCCTTCTGCTCCACAAGGACCTCTGACCCGGAGGCTGGAATGGGGGCTGGTAGGCAATACGTTTGCTTGCTCAAAATGATGTCCTTTCTCTGGGCACCTGCTTTTTCTGTGGTGCCGTCAAATGGATTTGTGTGTGGCAGTGGGTGAAGTGATTGCATGAATTTTTCTGTAACCCACTAACTTTTTATTATCATTAAGGGGAGTTTTTGAGAAAGTTTTGCTCATAGTGTCAGGGAGGTAAAAAGGAGGAGGTAGAAACTGGAGCCCAAAGAGATTCCCTTAGGGCAAGATTATAACAGAAAATTGACTCTGAGGCAGAAGCTGCCACCCCTATTCAAACGTTTAGTTCTCCAGCAAATAGCATCTTTTTATAGTCTACAACACAGTTCGGGGATGCTAGGCCCTCAGGACCAGGGGGACAAAGCTTAAGCCGCTTTGGGTTTTTTGGGGGGAGGGGAGGTACTTGCTGTTAATTTTTGACACTAGAAAGTCATTTTTTTTTAAAAAAAAGCTTTTTCTAGGTGGGTGGAGAGTGAAACTGCCACGTCCTTGTCGGTTTAGTCCAAGAGATCACTCGCAACAACAGTAGATGTCTGGGTTTTGTTTCTGTCTTTTTTTATTATGAAAAAACAATGTTAAGGGGGAAAATGTGGATTAACAGGCGGGATCCCTACCCTTGTTTTCCTTAGAAGACTTGTTTAGTGTTTTATCAGACGTCTGTTGTAGTTGTAGATGGAAAAGCTTGTGAGAAAAACAAACACCACATGGAGCCTGTAAATGTTATTGCACAACCTGTAAAGCATTCTTGGAAGTGGCCAGTAAAAAAGGGTTTTACCATTTAAAAAAAATGTAACTGTGTCATTGTTTACATCTGTAACTTTTTCCTCCCCTGTTCTCATTACAACATTATGGCAAAAATGTAGGCACGGTAGCTTCCAGTTTTAGAATAAATAACCATTTGGATTGAATTCACCCTCTCTCCTGTCGCTGCACTGACTGGGTAGAGTGTGTCATTGGGGGCTTTATTTCTGATGCTGCTCCTCAAGTTGTACTGGGTTCCAACCAAGGTTGGCTTTCCTCTTTCATGGCTTTTCTCCCTTCCTATTCTGCCATGCTTTCACTTGGGAACCAGCCATACCTTCACTCGGGGTCACTCGGGGTTTGTTGGCTTACTTAAGTGCTTGCTTGAGCCGTTGGAGTAGCAGAAAATAAATGATAACCATGACCTCTGTGTATTTGGCCTATACTAAAACCAGTTGGATGCTTGAAGTTAAATGTAGGGTTCCATTTAGGAGCCAGATTAAGGTTATTCGTAATTACCACATAAGAGGAAAAGCCTACTTATTCAACAGAAGATGTTTGATGGGGATTCTTTCCTAGTGACTATGTAGAATGAGAAGGTAACTTTGACAAAAGCACTACTGCATTACTAGCGCCGAACGGATATTGATTGTAACTTCTGATAAATGGTCAAGGACTTATTAAGGCTGGGCTCCCACAGGCTTATGACATCTAGTGTTTTGAAGTAGTGGTGACCCAGGTATAGTTACTGCTCTAACTCCTCCCACTGTACATGATAGAGATTCCCACCCCAGGGGCTTACAGCTTTGGGCCCAAAGGCTATCCTTGATTTCAGTGTCTGCCCATTCTCTAGGGTATTTAAAGTTACTCAGTGTTACAGCTAATAATTTAAAATGGTTATTTATAGCTCATGCCTTGTCTCTAGTAACCTCTAGACACCCCCCTTTGCCCCCAGCAAGGGCTGCAGCCATTCACCCCTAATCTGATGAGTATGAAAATTGAATGTGTAGAAAAACTGAGCAGAGGTTGCTTTTTTTTTTTTTTAAATAACCTAATATCAAGATTACATTTATTGAGCACTTCTGACTTCTTACCAAGTCTGAGCTGATGTGGGCATTTTCACTTACCCCTCTGGAATTTGCCCAACACTGTAATACCTTAGGAAAAGAGAAAGATTCTTTTAGTGCTTTCTATGCCCTGCTTGCCATTTAAGCATGTATAGTACAATCGTTGGATATCTGAATGCCTGTCATATGCCAGACACTGACAGGATGCAGGGATTAAACAGACTTGATCCTTAGAGGAGTCAACGGGCACTAAGAACTAAGCAGGCTCCTGAACAGAATGGGGGTAGGTCCCCACTTCAGGAGGGCAGCCAGATTACTTTCCTTGGTTTCTTCCTCTCCAGGATGAGGGAATTAAATATCTCCAGGGCGTATTAGGGCTCAGGAATTCATCAACAGCGGGGAAGCTGCTATTCCTGAAGGTGCCTCAAGTTCACTGGGTACTCCTGGAGCCTGTGGAGACGTCCATAGGAAACTTAAGTTCAGTTCCTGGTAGAACCCCCTTTATTCCTTTGGTTTCCTCTTTGTCCCCCTCCCCTGCTGTCTTCCTGTGTGAAGGTGTGGGGAAGCTGGGGGCGATGTGCTGTCTCTAATATAGGTCACCCCCTTCTGCAAGGCAGCCTCCGGCAGCCGACCCTACCCGCAAGTGTATCCCAGGACAAAGCATGACCCAGGCTTGCCCCGGGAAGCATGTGTCACTGGGTAGGGGGTGGGGAATCTTGACAACCCATGAGGAGCAGACCTCCTGAGACTTACTTTCTCTGCCTTGGCCCTGGTCCCACCTCCGTATGTGTCTTTCTTTCCCTTGGAAGGTAACGGCTTCTGCAAAGGTATGCTGGGGCTTTATAAACCTCCGCCAAGTTTGAGTCCGGGAGGCGCTCGTGAGACAAACCTCTGGCCGGGCAGCTTGCTGGACCACTACTAGGGGTGGTAGGCGCACCAGGGGCGGGGACACTGCTCCTGGCGGATGTGACAGAAGGGGCCTGAATGGGAAGTGGGAGAACAGCAAGCCCCAGTTCTAACAGGAAGCCCAAACTGAACAACTAAGGGCTTATCCAACTCCTAGGGAGAACAGGAAGCGACCAAGGAACAGCGCCCCGAGCCGAACGGCGCCGGGCATTGTCCTCACACTTACGTTTCCGCTCCAAGGGAGTCTCTACTAGGCAAGATAACAGAGACCTAGGTTCTCTCATAAGTTCCACGCGACCGGCGCCTACTGCAAGCGTGCTTGCTGGGACCCCCTTGTCCCATGATCCTTGGCTATAGCCACCAGTGTGCCTTCACCTGGATCGGGTGGACGTCGGCTTCCGGCCTCCGGGGTGGGTAGGAGTGGGTATCGAGTTGACGAGGGAAGGAGCAGCCATTTTGAGACAGATGAGCACGGAAGGGACCATATTGAGAACTCTGGATGCCTGGGGCCGCCATTTTAAGTATGGGCCCAGCCGAGAAGCCCTGTACGGTGAAACGCTGTGACATGCGGCGGCCATATTGGTGCGGATCCCCTTGGCGGCGGCCATCTTGAACGGAGACCTGCTGTGGGCGTCGCCATCTTAGAAGTAAAACGGCCCCTTCCCAGGAACTGGAACCAAGCTCCTCCCCTCTCACTGGGTACCTCCTGTCTGCGAGTGCCCTTCGGAAGCCCTCCCTAAGTCCACCCCGTTAGGTCTGTTTTCATTTTCACTTGTCTTCATTGCACTCGTGTGTGTGTGTGTGTGTGTGTGTGTGTGCGCGCTCTCCGTAGCCTCTGAGTGTCTGTCTGTAACTTAATTCTTCCACTTGAGACGTTCTCTCATGCCCGCCATCCACCCTAAGCCGGTGGATCTCCGATCCTAGACAATGTCTAACCCGCTTTGACTGGCCCTGTTCCCTGGTTATGGCAAGCTTTTCCACCTGCCGCACCCACTCCCAAATCTATTGACTGATGATCCTATCCCCCAAGAACGGTAACACAGGAACTGTCCTCTGAGACTCTGGATGACTTTATTCTTCAAATGGCTTTACACTTCCAATAGTTCCAGGTGAGACTGAGAGCCAGCACCCAGCCCATCCCTCTCTCCATTGTCTGAGCGGGTCACAGAGGGAAGCGGGCAGGACGCTGGCAGAGTCTGACAGCCCTTCTGTGGGTGGAGCTAAGGGTGCCCCGAGTCATGGGGTGCTTTGGGTCCGCCTCAGTGGGCGAGGAAATGGGGTCGGCAGATAGGTGAGGGAGGGCCTTGTGCTTCAGCTAACCTCACAGGGTTGGGAAAGGGCTACGGATGGGATGCAGGGACCCTAGTGGGCTCACCACAGTTCCTGACATAAAGAGGAAGGGTCCGGGAGAGGGAAAGGTGAAGAGTTGTGAGGAGGGACAGGGCAGCTCAAAGGAGGGCACAGAAGAATTTCTTCTCCCGGAAAGGGTTCTCCGAAGTGGGCACAGGGGTGATGAGGGGATCCTCACAGGCGTGGGCATCACAATAAGTCATCAGGTCTGCTGCTGCCTTGGACACCTGGGGCACAGCCAGGAGGGGAACTGTTAGCCAGAAACCCTGAAATGGACTGCAGCCTCCCTCCCCAAATGGAAAATCTTTTGCCGTCTCTAGGGCTCCCTAAGACAGTCTTCTCTTCCCTCATCACCCACAGAGACCTGGGGCCAGCTCTCCTTACAGATCCCAAGACGACTCCTGTGATCTCAAGGAGTCAATGAAAGAAAGCATCTCTTATCCTGAGGTTTGGGAACCTACGATACAGGCTGCCAACTAATGGGATCCAGGGCCCCACCCACCTTTATCCGGCACAAGCTGGCTTCAATCTTAAGCTGTTCCACCATCTTGCGGGCTTGCCCAATACTCATAGTGCTGTTCACAGGGGTCTCCCCTTTCATCCTGGAGAAGAGAGCTCAGAGCATGATAGGGGGCCCTGCACAATCTCAGCTGAAGGCCCCCCTCTGTGCTTACTCCTCATCAACCTTTACAAGGCCGGGTCATATGCCCCAATATTTTATTCCCCTCTTATCCCCAACCTCCGTGGTCTTTCCCATTCCTGTCTTCCTCAGCTAAGGAAATGGAGAAGTGGGATGAGATGCTCCCCAAACTCCTACATGGCCTGGGCCACAGATCATTAAACATATAAATGATTTAAGGCTTCCGAGCCCTCAAGTTATGTGTGTTCCCAGCTCTGAAAACCACAACTAGAAAGAGGCCCACCCTAATGAGAGTACTGAACCCCCACTTGCCCCCTTGAGCCCCAAAGGGAGAAAAGCAGGATGCTCGCTACTCACCTGAGGCCACGGGCAGCGACAGTCCTGGGGAGAAGGATCGTGGGGTGCACCAAAACCTTCTGCCTGAGATGGGTGCCCCACCTTGCAGGGAGTTGCAGCTGAGAATATCTGACGCAGCAGCACAAGGCCACTGGGGAGGGTCAAGTCAGAGGCCAGTGGAGGGCTGGTCCCAGTTTTTGCAGCTCCAGCACTGGCTGTTACCTGAAAGATGAAGGATGCTAGAAGGAGCTGCTCAGATCCTGGCACATACCAACTGTCTGGCCAGTGGGGGAGCCTGGCTGCTGCCTGCAGCCCCTGTGCACGCCCCCACTGTTACTGTCTCACTACCTGCCCCTCCCCCATTGCAGGCATTCAGAGTCTGGGCTAGAGACCTCCCCAAAGGAGCTGGAAGTAGCTGAGTCCCAGGTAGATTCCCCCCTCAAATGGGGTGGTCTGGACCTGTGACAGCCCCTGCAGTGGAGTCAGTACTGACTGCGTGAGACCCTGCTCATTTGAAAATCTGACATCAGCTGGGCAGTCGCCCCCTCCATCCCTCCTCCCTCTACTCTGACACAGCATTTAACACCTGAATCTTCACTTCTCTCCCAGGGGCCCTCCATTCCCCATATCCTGGAAAATGTGATGAGCTACAGGTATCAGCTTCTAGATCACCACTTTAACGTTCTAGCTACAAGTACTCGAGCAGAAGATCCAGGGGCAGCGAGGTCCATCAGGAAGATGTCTAAAGAAATGGCAGACCAAAGAGAAGAAGGAGCAGCTGGGGAAAGAGTGGCATGCAGAGATCAGATCAAAGAATCGGACAAAGACGAGGTAGAGGGGAGAGTCGGTGGGTGTTTCTGGAAATAGATGGGCTACCTGGGTGTGTGTGTGTATTGGCTTGAGATTGCCTCCCACGTCTGCAGTGTTGTGCTTGGTGCTGTGAGATGTACGCAAAGATGTACACAACACTGATCCTTCTGAGGGATCTTATTTGGGGTGAATAGACATATACAAAATAGAAATGCCACCCGCCAAAACCTAGTCTAGATAATGCGCTGTGGGGACTCTGAGGGAAAGTCTAGTTAGGGTCGGAGGAGGTCGATCACGCATCGTAAAAGCTGGAGACAAAACACGGGCCTGAAATGATACCGCTCTTGTGAATAGGGGACAGCCAGCCCGCTGGCGCAACGCGCAAGATGCACAGGTACCCGCAGATTGCAACGTTCTCGGGGCGAATGCTCTCTGCCTTGGAAGCCCACGGATCCAAGGAGCTGTGGGCAATGAAAATCAGCGCCAGCTGGATGCCCGCCTCTCCCCCTCTTCGGGGGTTAAATGGCGGATAGTGAAGGTGTGGGCGGAGGGCCGTTATTGCGGCCTCGAGGGGCGGGCTGAGGGATCCTGCTGACTCATATCTGGAGCATATCTTGGGGCCTGGAGGGAGGCGCCTGTCCCCTTTGATTTTGGTATCCGGAGGGTAACGGACCGCAGGAACGGACAGCGCCGGGCGCTAGGAGGTAGGAACTTGGCGGCCCGGAAGGCCCCGCCCCCTGTACCGGGCCCCGCCCCAGACGAGCCCCGCCCCCAGTGCTACAAAGGGGGCCGACGAAAGGGGGAGGGACTTCCCCGGGAGGGGGAGGGACTTCCCCGGGAGGCGGAAGTGCTTTCTCGCGGTTGCCCGGTTAGTGCGCGGCTGGTGAGTCTGCATCCCTGTGGCGGCCCGCTGGCAGGTTTCTGTGTTGCTGCGGTTGGGTGGGGGCTCCGGGCGCTGCGCCCACCGCCGAGCCAGAGGGAGCTGGCGGGGAGCGGCCGTTGGCTGTAGGACGCCCTGCCCGGAGTGGGGCGCGGCCCTGTCTGAGAGCGACTGCAGCTCCAGGAGGAGAGGAGAAGCTCGGTAGGGAATTGTGGCTGCGCTGAGGTTGCTGGCTTTGAGTCCGGCTGTGCGACCTTAGGCAAGTCGCGCGTGCTCTCCGTGCAGCCACCTCGCAGTGTGGAATCGTGTCATCGTGTGTGTAAAACCGCCTTGGAAGAATTTTAAGGTGCTCATCCTCTGTATGTTACGTATTACTATGAATGCCCGTCAAGGTGGCTGTCCCAGAATCAGGTGACCCGAGGATGGGTTCAGCTGAGGAACTCTAGCACAGGTGGTGGAGAGAGCACAGTGGAGGAAAGGAAGGGATAATTGGCTGAGAAACGCAATCAATTGGAGAAAGGCCATATGAAACAAAGACTTTGCTATGTCTTGCTATCTCTGGTTCCTCAAAGCCAGTCCGGTAAGCTTGTCCTTTTTGTCCCCACCTCCCCCGTGAAAAGAGCCATTCTTTCCCCTTCTCTGTCTTTTTCCAGGAACCACCAGCTGCTTCATCCCATGGCCAGGGGTGGCGTCCAGGTGGCAGAGCACCTAGGAACTCAAGGCCTGAACCCGGGGCCAGACCCCCTGCACTCCCCATCATGGTCAATGACCCACCAGTACCTGCCTTACTGTGGGCCCAGGAGATGGGCCACGTCCTGGCAGGCCGTGCCCGCAAGCTGCTCCTGCAGTTCGGGGTGCTCTTCTGTACCATCCTGCTCCTGCTCTGGGTGTCTGTCTTCCTCTATGGCTCCTTCTACTATTCCTACATGCCGACAGTCAGCCACCTCAGCCCCGTGCATTTCTACTACAGGTGAGAGGGGTCTTCTATCAAAGTAGAGGAATCCAGTGAGAGGATTGCTGCAAGGACCCTTGGAGCTTATTGTCAACCCCCTTATTTACGGAGGAAGACACTTGAGCCCAGTGTGCTTATACTGATTTATAGCCCAAGGTTGGGGCAGGTCTGGGCTTGTAGAGCTCTAGGGTCCTAGTCCTGTCTCTGGTTACTGGAATCTGGTTAAAAAGAAGAAAAAAAAAATCCCTCTCCTAGATTGTCATTATGAGGGTCAGTTCAATTTAGGCTGGATCAGACCTCTCTCAGGGCCACTGTAGACTTTTGAGCCAACCCAACCCCTTGGGTCATCTCAGAACTAATCTGGCCTTCAGTAGAGGAGGTATTAGGAAAGCAGTAGTTTGCCTTTTACATGACTTCTTCCCACTCCCGGATAGTCTGCTGCAAGAGAATTTATGGAAACACAGGGTGTCTGGGTGCATAAACTCCCAGAGTCCTACTTCCCTACTTCTTGCCTGGGGCCTCAATTCCTTCCCATTTTACAGACCCTGCCAAATTCCCTCTCCTTCTTTTTTATTTTATTTTTATTTTTTTTTTGCGGTACGCGGGCCTCTCACCGTTGTGGCCTCTCCCGTTGCGGAGCACAGGCTCTGGACGCGCAGGCTCAGCGGCCATGGCTCACGGGCCCAGCCACTCCGCAGCATGTGGGATCTTCCCGGACCGGGGCACGAACCCGCGTCCCCTGCATTGGCAGGCGGACTCTCAACCACTGCGCCACCAGGGAAGCCCGTCTCCCCTTCTTTTAACAATGACTACAGGACCAATCAAGAGGTGCTGACAAGGGCACTATTATCAGTGGTCCAAAGTTTTTTGGTTTTTTTTTCCCTGTCCTGAGTCCGTGGTCATGAGCTGTAATTTCTAAGGCAGAGCTGCTTAAACTTTTATTTATTTTATTTTAATTAATTAATTAATTTATTGGCTGTGTTGGATCTTCCGTTGCTGTGTGCTGGCTTTCTCTAGTTGCAGCGAGCGGGGGCCACTCTTCGTTGCGGTGCGAGGGCTTTCCACTGCAGTGGCTTCTCTTGTTGTGGAGCACAGGATCTAGGCACGCAAGCCTCAGTAGTTGTGGCACACGGGCTTCAGTAGTTGTGGCTTACAGGCTCAAGAGCACAGGCTCAGGAGTTGTGGCACACGGGCTTAGTTGCTCCGCGGCATGTGGGATCCTCCCGGACCAGGGCTCGAACCCGTGTCCCCTGCATTAGCAGGCGGACTCCTAACCACTGCGCCACCAGGGAAGCCCTGCTTAAACTTTTAAGAGGCATGATGGCCTGGCCCCTGGCCCAGGTTCAGCTTATGAAAGCTATGGCCCTTCCTGCCATAAAAACCTATATATATGCCCATGTGCAATTTTGCCTACAATTCAAAGGGTTCGTGAGCCTCTTAAAGATCATCTGTGGCTCCCTTTGGAGGAGTTTTCTCAAACTAGGCCCCAGACCAGAATTCCTAAATCAGAATTCGGAGGAGTGGGACCCAGGGATTTGCATTTTTATCAGCTCCCCAGGTGAGTCTTTAGAAAGACTTAAGTCCGAAACTATTCAACTAAGTGTCCATAGGTTCCCATTTAAGAATGTCTGCTCTAATGAAAGGAAATAAATGGAAGTAGCAGGAAGAGAATTAAAGACTCAGTCGGTTGTCTTGACTCTCCTGGCTGCATTTCTTCTCCGTCTGTCTCTATAACAGAGAAGCGTGCCCATTCTGGGAGAAGGGATGGGGGATAGGAAAGGGAGCCCTAGGGGCCAAGGAGGTGTGTGGACAAGTAAGGCAGACTCTGTAACTTAGCAGAGTATCATCCCCATTCTCATTTAGGACCGACTGTGATTCCTCCGCCTCCTTACTCTGCTCCTTCCCTGTTGCCAATGTCTCACTGGCTAAGGGTGGACGTGATCGGGTGAGTACGGGAGCTGAAGAGAGGTTTCATTAGAGCTTTGATGACTTGAAACAGGAAGGCTTGAGGAAGACCTGGATGTCAGAGACCGAGTAATAGAGACTAAAAGGAAGGCTTTCAGGGAAAAGGGAGGTTAAAGAAAAATTAAAGTCCAAATGAATTGTGTGGATTATTCTTTCCTCCTTCTTAAATTGTTTCAGCCAGGCCATATCTACTAGATAAGGTGTATTTTAGATCTAAATGAACCTAAATTAACAGATCAGCTATCTCACAGAACTAGGATGGGATCCACCCAAGAGTTTTGAAAGTATGTTAAATTATGAAACCGTTGACAGATATGTGTAACCTGCCATTACAAAGGGTACTGTGCCAGAGGACTGGCCAAATGCCAGTATGCCTTCAACAAACCTGGAAACCCTGGGGAATGCAGAATGGGAATGCATCCTTCTCTATTAGGCAAGCTGCTGGAGGCTCTGAAAAAGGGTAGGATCCCAGAACACTTCAGAAGGATCCTGGAGGATCAGGAGCATTTCTGATCACCAGAGTTTTCTGAGTTGTCAGCAATGTAATAAGAAGTCATCAGAAATCAGACTTATTAAGAGTTTAAACACCATTTGAAAATGATTTTTCAAAAATTGTACTTGGGAGGATACTGACCTAAAGATAAACACAGGATAGAAATAAATGGTCACTCTGAAGGGAGGAGTGTAAGCTGTAGAGTCTGGGGCCCCCTGGGGTTGACAATACAAATAACCTGGGAGACTGTGTATCCTGTCTCCTGTGACATCTTCCAGTTTACTGCCAGGGTAACACTATACAGAAAGCTTACCAGGTGGGATGAGTGGATCCCAAATGGAGATTTCAAAGTGGTGAAGTGGGGAAGGGAATTCCCTGGCGGTCCAGTCGTTAGGACTCCACACTTTGACTGCCGAGAATCCAGGTTCAATCCCTGGGGCAGCTTCACAGTGTGGCCAAAAAAAAACAAACAAACTGGTGAAGTGGAATGTTGGGCATTGCAAGACAGGATTATCATTTTAGTTCTGCTACTCAGGAAAGTAACTTGGAGATTATTATAGAATGTTCTGTAAAAACATTGGTTCAATGTGTTTTTGTGGCTTAATAATAATAATAAATGGAATATATTGAGAGGGGAATAGAAACAAAGCCACAGTACATTTGCACCTGGGATGCTGCATGCATTTGTGTGGCTGCCCATTGTAGATCATAATGGTTGGTGACGCAAGGAGCCTAAAACAATCGGGTACCAGGCTGCTGGATGAGGAAGGAATGGAAGGATGAAGGGTGAGGCCCGAGTCCCTGATAATTAAAGCAGATTGATCATTTCATTCATTTCTAGTGAGCATTTTTGAGTGAATGCATGAAATAATGGGTCTTCTCTGTGTGTAACACCTTGTTTAGAAATAGAAGATGTGGTCCTGCTTTCAAGGAGCTCACAGGATTGACAGAAATCTTTGCATTGCATTAAGTAGCAAAGATGCAGATTCTGCATTTCAGAAGAATTTGTGAAGAATTAGACAGGTGTGAGACTATGGAGATGGTGAGGCTCAAAGTGGGCCTTTTAAGGAAGGGTGAATGCTGCGTGGGAACGGAGGAGAGGGAGAACCTGCCCATCAGGCAGACACATGCGAACAAAGGCAGGACTCATTCACAAGATTCTGGTATTAGATTTTGTGGATGCCCTTGGAGGAGATGACATAATTACTGGTTTAAAAAGAAAAAAAAATATATATATAAATCTTTATTGAGGTATAATTCACATAGTGTACAAGTCGCCCTTCAAAATGTACAGTTCAGTCGTCTTTAGTATATTCAGAGATGAGCAACCATCACCACAATCAATTTTAGAACATGTTCATCACCGCAGAAAGAAACCCATACCCACTACCTAGCAGTCACTCCCCGTTTCCGTCCTGCCCACTCAGAGAACTACCTATTTTAATGTTTCAAAGAATTCAGTGAAGCAACTGGCTTAGATTCATCTGGCCTCTACAGGGGGGTAGGAATCTCATGGAATCCATTTTTGTCAAGACGTAATTCAGACCGAAAATAAGAATCTGTATAAAGAAAGACTTCGATCAGTGGTTTTTCAGCTATTACCCTACGGATAAAATGCTCAAAGTACCCTCATAGCCATATCTAGATTTTGGAGCTAGTACACTATTAGGGTTAGGGGAAAGTTTTTTTCAACTTCTTTTTTTTTTTAATCCACTCCCTCTTTGGTTAAAACCAGAAGCTTTACCATCACCGCTGTGATCCTTATGTATCACCCTGAGGGGGTCACGCGTAGGACAAGCATAGCTGAATGTAGGATTCGAGGAACATAGGAACAGTCAGGAAAACTAGGGTATGTTTGGTGGCACATCTTCAACCTCTTGAGGTTAATCCCAGTGAAGAAGCCTTCCTGTGTGAGTCTCAGGGTTCTACCAACAGAACCAAGATAAAGGACCCAGAATGACGTAAGATGGTCTTGAGTGACAGTGACTGTGCGACAGCTGGCTAGGGAGATGGTGAGCACTTCTGGCACTCGGTTAATTAATAATGTAAGTGAAGGTAGGCTGGGTCCGGGGGGATGGCCTCACGGGGACAGAGAGACCTGAGTCACAGATGGCCCAGTTGGCAACGTGACGGTTCACTTTTGGAAGAGAAATGTGACACAGCCTTTCTCGAATAGAGCGATTCGGTAGAGCAGACAGGATACTGAAGTGGGAGGGATCCAGCCACCAGAAGGGGGCAGCACTTTCTTGGGACCAGAGAGATTGAGAGGCCTGTTTAGAGAGCGGAGGGTTGTGGCAGAGTGTTTCGAGGGGACGGGGGGTGGGAGGTGGTATGGGGCAGCGCAATTTAAAAAAAATTTTTTTAAAGAGATGGGGCTACCTTGGGCAGGTGCTGATGTATGGACAGCCGTACCGCGTTACCTTAGAGCTTGAGCTGCCAGAGTCTCCTGTGAATCAAGATTTGGGCATGTTCTTGGTCACCATTTCATGCTACACCAGAGGCGGCCGAATCATCTCCACCTCTTCCCGCTCCGTGAGTGTTCCTTCCTGGCCTGTCTAGGAGGGTGTGGAGAACGATGACAGATGTCAGACTGTCTGGGTAGGGCTTCAGGAGAAAACATCCCAGCTCTGAAGTCACAGACACATCAGGATAGGCAAGAGGTGTCAGTTTACCACACCAGACAAACACCCCCTAACATCTGATGAGCATGGCCAGCTTTGGGGTAAAGTCTGAAGAGTAGAGCCACCCTGAAAACGGGGGCTTCTGTGGAGCCAGGCAAGCCTGGCCTCAAATCCTCACTCAGAAACATGCTAGCTGAGGGGCAATTTACTTAACCCCTTAGTTATGAAGTGCTATAAGTGAATATAGTAGTAACTCCCTCATGACAAGACTAGTTTGGATTCAATGAGGAAATAGTGGGTGTTCAGTAAATGTTAGACTCCATTCTTAGTTATCAACAGAACCATATCATGAAGCAAATCCCTGAATGTCCACATGCGGGAAGAGCTTCAGATGGTACACTGGAACATGCAGTCTGTTCTGGATTATAGAACCATTGGGGGGGAAGGTAGATCAGAGACAGTGTGGGGCTTCACCTAGGAGGGTTTCTTAGAAAAGGGGGCTTTGTTGTATTGGAATAGGGACACACAGCCGGCTAGGGCAGGGCAGGGATGTCATTCAAGTGTTTGCGACGGTTGGGTCAAGACTTGGGTTTTGGGGGCGTGGTAGGAAGTGAAAGTGAGGGAGCAGGGACCGGGGAAGCAGCAGCCTTCCTGGCCTGCTCCGGGGTGGTGGAGGGGCGGGCCCCCCTCCCCAGCCTCTCCCTCCTGGCCCTGGCAGGTGATGCTGCATTACCGTTCAAACCTGCTCCAGATGCTTGACACACTGGTCTTCTCTAGCCTCCTGCTGTTTGGCTTTGCAGAGCAGAAGCAGGTCCTGGAGGTGGAGCTGTACCCAGAATACAGGGAGAACTCGGTAAGGGGGGAAGGAGGACTAGGACACAGCCCTCCCCACGAGCCCAGGATTTTACCTGAGGAGCTTCTGGGCTCGGTCAGGAGGGACAGCAGTAGAGGCTGGAAGCGGGCCTCAGGTTGGCCTGGTAAGAGTGACAGCGGCAGGATCCTGGCCTGATGTGCTGCCACCACTGCCCACCCGCCCGCAGTATGTGCCGACCACCGGAGCCGTCATCGAGATCCACAGCAAGCGCGTCCAGCTGTACGGAGCCTACCTCCGCATCCACGCCCACTTCACTGGGCTCAGGTGGGGAAGCGCCGCCGTGACCTGGGCAGCTCTCGCGGGGCCGTCCTTAAGTGAAGAGGCTCCTAAGCAGAGGCGCCGGCTTTTACGGGTTTTACTTAGGCCACAGACTCTCAACCCTGGCTGCACGTCAGCGTATCAGGTCCCTGGGGAACTTTAAAAGACACTGATGCCTGGGCCCCACCCCAAGACCAGGATTTGTTAGGGTCATACCAGGCCGTCAGACCTTTTGAAAGCACCCCAGGGAAAGGTCATGTGCAGTCAGTGTTGAGAACTGCTCTCTTTTTTTTTTTGAGAACTGCTCTCTTGAACACGTCAGCTCAGTGGGTGGGAGGCAGGGGATGCAGCCCAGCTCTAGCCAAACTGGCGAATCGCCCTAGAAGTTACTTCTGGGAAATGAGAAGGCTGGTACTCCCTGGTACCTGCTACTCCCCTCCTGTCTCTGCTTCCTGCTTCAGGTACCTGCTGTACAACTTCCCGATGACCTGCGCTTTCGTTGGCGTCGCCAGCAACTTCACCTTCCTCAGCGTCATCGTGCTGTTCAGCTACATGCAGTGGGTGTGGCGGGGCATCTGGCCCCGACACCGCCTCTCTCTGCAGGTCGCAAAGGACCCCTTTCCTCTCCCCATCACGATCCTTCTTTGGGGAGTGGGCAGGAGCACGTTGGGGGCTGGGGCTGAAGGGCCCTGATCACTGGTGATGGAAGGCAGTCCTTGCTGCTCAGGAGTTTCCCCCCCTACAGGTAAACATCCGAAACAGAGACAGGTCCCACAAGGAAGTCCAGCGGAGGATCTCTGCCCATCAGCCAGGTAAAGGTGATGGCTGGGGGCTGGGTGAGGAGGCTCCTGCGCCGTCCAGTATGAGGCTTTAGGTGCTCACATACCAAGCTGAAGGTCAAGGCAAAGGCTGAATGGGGTGAAATTGGCACTGCCATCCAGGCGCAGCTGCCCTAGCCCTGCCCTGTCCTCTACCCCCTTTGGAGGCACAGGGCCCCAAGGCCAGGAGGAGTCCACTCAGCTGTCACCCATTACAGAGGATCGTGAGAGCCGTGCAGATCCCTCGGAGCCAGGTAAGGTGCAGCAGCCCGACCTCCTTCCTGACTCCTCTCAGCCCTCCCCTTCAGCCTCCTCCAGACTGACCTCTGCCCCCGCCCTGGGGCTGCAGAAGGCCAGCTGTCTGAGGAGGAGAAACCAGATCAACAGCCCCTGAGTGGCGAGGAGGAGCTAGAGCCCGAGGCCAGTGACGGTGAGGGGCACTCTGCAGCGGGACCTGGGTAGACTGGGGTTGGCCTGTGGCTAGGGAGAAGGCCACATTGGGTTGGGTAGGGGCAGGAGCCCCTGGTCTGGAATTTCTCATTTGGGATTTCGTTTCTCCTTCCCCTGGCCCAGGTTCAGGCTCCTGGGAAGATGCAGCTCTGCTGACGGAGGCCAACCTGCCTGTTTCTGCCACTGCCCTTGCCCCGGAAACCGTGGGCAGCTCTGAACCCTCCACAGGCACTGTCCGACAGCGCCCCATTTGCTCTAGTTCCTGAAGAGAATAGGGCAGAGTCCCCACACTCCAGCCCTCTCCCCCCCGATCCCTTTCCCTTTCCGGGGCTCCCCCAATAAACTCTCTTCATGCCAGCTGCCTCCCTGACTCTGAACTGGATTCAGGGCCATTTGAAAACGTGATGTTCCCCAGGCATCCCCCACCTCGATTGGAGGAGGTTGTCTTGTCAGGGGCTACCGATGGGGAAGACCTCCAGACCCCGGACTATTTCAGGCACAGCTGTTTCCATTCATCAGCCTAGGACGTCCAAGGAGCGAAAACCTGCCCACTCCATCCATGTGACTCTCATCTCCCTCTGGGGAGGGGGATAGCATAGGGCGGGTCTGGAAAGCTGGGATACATCATTCTGGCCTCCGTACCCCTCCCTTCCTCAGTCCATTGGGAGGCAGAAGACAGGAAATGACTGCCATGAATGTGGTATGATTTTTTACTGAAACAGCATTTTGTAGCCCAGGCCCCATGCTGTCCACAGCTGTTTTTCTCTCTGATACCAGCCAGGTGGCCCCGTCCTTTGTGTTCCCCTCCTCACCCCCTCACATGACTTCAGCCTTTGGATTCTCAGCTCCTGGCTGCTTTCCACATTCCACTGCTCTTTCAGAACCCAGGCATCCTGGCCTCCAGCTGAAACCGCTGCATGTGGCTTCCCCCACCCCTGGCCCCGTGACTCAGGCCCTCTGAAGGGACCAGCCCTCTTCTTGGCACTCACTGGGGAGGGGGGCAGGGGAAGGGGGGCCAGGTGGTGACATCACAGTTGAGGGGTATAAAAGCTTTGAGCCAAAACAGAATTGAAATTGAAGACACTGAGAAAACCTGACTGCGCAGCCTGTGCTCCTGGGGACCTCTTAGGACCCCCGGCCTGCTACTCACTGCATCAAGGCCTACCCACTGGTAAGGCGCTGCTTGTGAGCCAGGGAGGTGGGGGGCAGGCAGGGACAAGGACTGATAGGTGGGGAGGGAGGGTTCCAGGGCCTCTGTGTCCCATCTCTTCTCCTTTCTCACCTCCATCTCCTTTCTGGGTTTCTGCATGTGTCACTGACTGATTGATACTTATTTTACTTAGATGGTTTCTCTGGGTGGCAGCTGTGAACTATCCCACCTTCCTTCCCCAGACTGCATAAATCATTTACTCCTGTTCTCCCCTCAGCACTCAGTTTATTCATTAACTGTTTCTCGTGCTTCACGCATTGCTGGTCGCACACTTCTCTCTGTCGGGTCAGACGCCATTTTATTCTTTTTCGCCCAAAACCAAGCACATAGGCTGTTCAGAAGTTGGATGACAAAGGGGTGTACCGTCTCATTTCCACCTCTTTCCTGTTCTCCTCGCGGTCCCCGTTCGGTCGTGTTTCCCTGTCTCTAGAGCTTTTGTTGAGGGAGGGGGGCCTGCAAGGTGTGAGGGCTGGCCGGCCTTCACCCTTCCCCCTCCTTCCCTTCCAGACCCCATGCCGGGAAATCCCCGCCTTCTGTGGCTCCTGGCTGTCACCTTCTCCTTGGTTCCCAGAGCGCAGCCCTTGGCGGGAGACGCGGAAGAAGAGGAGCAAGATGAGACACCTCTGCCGGCTGTCCCCTGCGACTACGACCGCTGCCGCCACCTGCAGGTGCCCTGCCAGGAGCTGCAGAGGGCCGGCCCGACGACGTGCCTGTGCCCTGGCCTCTCCAGCGCCACACAGCCGCCCGACCCGCCACGCCTGGGGGAAGTGCGCATGGAGGCCGAGGCGGGCCGCGCCGTGGTGCACTGGTGCGCCCCCTTCTCCCCGGTCCACCAGTACTGGCTGCTGCTTTGGGAAGGCGCCGGGGCTCCGCAGAAGGGGCCTCCCCTCAACTCGACGGTCCGCCGAGCGGAGCTGAAGGGCCTGAAGCCCGGGGGCGCATACGTCGTCTGCGTGGTGGCCGCCAACGCGGCCGGGGAGAGCAGCGTGCCCAGGGCCGAGGGCCTCGACGGCGCGGGCGGCCCCGCCTTCGGGCCCTGCGGCCGGCTGACTGTGCTGCCGAGGCCACTCACGCTGCTGCACGGGGCCGTGGGCGTGGGCTCGGCGCTGGCCCTGCTCAGCTGCTCCGCCCTGGTCTGGCACTTCTGCCTGCGAGAGCGCTGGGGCTGCCCCCGCCGAGGCCGCCCGAGCGGCGCGGGACTCTGAGGCCGCCCGGGGGCCTCTCCGGCCAAGCTAAGCCCGGCGCCGCTCCGGGGGAGGTGGCGGCCCCCGACAGACGGCGGGATGGAAGGCCGGGCGCTGGGTCCCCACTGAGTCGGTTCAGGCCCCAGACTTTCCACTCTGCCCCGAGCTTAGGTTTAGGAGTAGAGAAGGTCAGCAAATTTTTTCTTAAGGGACCAGAATAATTTAGGCTTTGTGGTTCCAGGGGATAAAATCGAAGATATCATGTAGTTCTTACACAACCATGTAACCATTTAAAAATGTAAACATCATTCTTAGCTCTTGGGCCTTACAAGTCAGGCCCTGGCCAGATTCGGCCCATTGGCTACGGTTAGTCTACTTCTGTCGTACAGCCTCAAAAGGGCCCTGCCACTATGGGTGGCTTCCGTGGGGTTTTGAGAATAAGCTGCTGCGGTATGGGAGTTTGGGGCTAGAGACCACTCCTTCTCCTTCTGCCTTTTTGTTTAGATAGTGAGGATGCGCACTGAGTTAGAGTCTACCTGTGTCTGAGGCGGGTGGAAATAAATGACTGACATGGGGTGGAGAAGAGAAGGACTGCCCAAGCTGCTGTCTGAGACAAGCTTGCGGTTTTGCTAGTAAAATTATAATAATAATAATACAATAATAGCAAAGGATTCCCCCTCCCGCATTTGTGTTTATTGTATATTCACTGTAACAACATTAAAGGAGATGTAAAAGGAAAACATTTTCAATTTTCATGATCCTTTTCAGTTCCTCGTCCACACACCGATTTTTCGGAGTAGTATACATACTTTCGAGTTTTTAAATTAACTGGATGTAGAAAAGTCGAAGTTGCTACACAGTTTATTCCTCACTTTTACTGATCTTATAACCTTTCCTCAAATTATAAAAGTAACACATACAAATTTCAGTACTGAAGAGGATAAAATGAAAGTTCCCCTCCTCCTCAAGAGGTAATTGCCTGTAGCAGAGCAAATTTTTCTCTAAGCAATGCAAATATATTTTTTTCATTCAATATATTATGGACAATGTTCCCTGTTGGTAAATCACAGCCTCCTTAGTTATGTGAAAGGCATAACTTTCCACTGGAGGATGCTCCTTAACTGGCAAGAGCCTTGGCTCTTTGTTAGAACATTTGTCTTCAGCGTTTGCTATGGACATCCTTGTTTGTTTGTGTATCCTCACATGTTTGTGTACTTCCATAGGGTACTTACTTGGAAGTAGGTGAGAGAAGTAGTACTATACAATTTAATCATTCTTCTATTATTGGAACTCTAGAATAAATTTAGAACACATTTGTTATTTTGAATACACTCACCACATTGCCATGAATACTTTGTCTTTTTAATCTGATTCCTGTATTTCTCAGCATTTATTCATTTACAAATAATGAGGGCCTACTACCTCACTTTTTTGTTGTTTTTTTCCCCGTACTTTTTCTTCCCGACTGTCTTAATATTAAAGACACGCTTTACATGCTTTCGTACTTAATCTCTATCACAGTCGTTCTAAGAGATGGTGTCACCTTTTCACAGATGAGAAGTTTGAGGTTCTAAACGGTTTGAAGCTATTCAGTACAAATAAGGAGGTGAGTTAGGACTTCTCGATACAAGTTGCCCAACTCCATAGCTGATGATCATTCCACCACAGAGAGGCAGCACAGCCTAGCAGTTCCAGCACGCACACTGCATGGGTTTGAATCCTAGCTCTGCGACCTTCGGTAAATTATCTCATCTTTCTGTGTCTGTTTCCTGGGAC
Source organism: Tursiops truncatus (assembly GCF_011762595.2). NCBI lineage: Eukaryota > Metazoa > Chordata > Mammalia > Artiodactyla > Delphinidae > Tursiops > Tursiops truncatus. The sequence goes on along the minus strand of NC_047041.1, from coordinate 99,381,687 downwards.
TAATAATAGTATCTACATCATATGGATTTTTGTGATGATTAAATATGAATTAACCATATAAAATTCTCTAGTGCATATATTATCAATATCAGCAACTTATTATTATTCTGCCTCCTAAAAAACATTTAAAGTGAGCTTTAACTTAAGGGACCTAACAGCCTAGGTAGTGGCGGCGGGCTAAGTAATCAACAAGACTACACACTACGGGGACAAATGCTAATGGAGTAAATACCGGGGCTGGGAGATGGAGAGGGGGTGGTCAAGGCAGGCTTCCCTTGGAAAGCACACCCAGGGACTTCCCTGGTGGTCCAGTGGTTAAGATTCCGCGCTTCCACAGCAGGGGGGCGCAGGTTTGATCCCTGGGGACGTAAGATCCCACATGCGTGCGGCCAAAAAAAAAAAAAAAGGAAAGAAAAAAAAGAAAGCAAACCCAGGGTCCAGTCCGAAAAAACGACTGGGAGTTAACCAAGCCCACAGAAAAGGCAGGACATCCCAGACACAGAGGGACGGGTATGTGCAAAGGCCGGGAGGAGGGAGAGTTTTGCGATCTGCACAAGTTACCCTCAAGTGGTGAGAGATGAACCCCGCACCAACTACCAACATTTACACAGTGTAGTCTTGCCAGACACCTCAGGTTGGTGCTATTGTTATCCTCACTTTACAGATGGGACATTAACAAAAGAAAGGGTAGGAGGAAGCCAGACTACCAGCATTTAAGTTTCGTCCTCGGTGACTGAGGTGTCATGGAGAAATCTTAATCAGGGAGCTGATGACAGGATCAGTTACTGTGTTTTGCAAAGATCCCTTTGGCAGTAGCGCGGAGGATAGCTCAATTGCCGGACAGGATGAGCAGGTCAAAGGGTGCGCACATTTCTATGGCTCCTGATAAACACTGCTAAATAATTTTCCAACCGGTCGCGCTAAGGGGCCATATCGAGAGCTGTCTTGATTCGCCCAAGGGTTTCACGGCGGCATCGCCCTTCTACACCGCTGCGGGGCACCCGGGCTTGGGCGGGGGAGTGTGAGCTGCCTCCCGGGCCGCTACTCCTACGCCCCGCCTGTCCCCTCAGCGCCAGGTCCTGGCAGCCGGGCCAGGCCTGTGTTTTCTGGCTCTCTGCGGCACCCGTCCACGTCCGCCTCCACGTGACCCAAACAGATTCGGGCACTTCCGCTTCCTCTAGGCTTTCTTCTCGTCGGCGTCCAGGGCCGGTCTGGAGCCAGTGAGTGAGCGAGCGTCCGGTTGGGGCCGTAGGGGGCGGGTTTCCGCGCCGGCGGGGGACGCCCCGCATTGACCCTCTCCGGCCTTCTCGTCCCTTCCAGGTCCCCGCGGAAGCGGCGGTGGCGGCGTCATGGCGGAGCTGACGGCTCTGGAGAGTCTCATCGAGATGGGCTTCCCCAGGGGACGCGCGTAAGGGAGCCCCCTAACACCCGTCCGCGGGGGTCGCCGACCTGTCCGGGCCTTTACCCCAGCCTGGCCTCAGGCTCTACGCCCCAGCCTGACCATCGCCATGGCTCGTGGGCGCTATTCACGGTGTTTCTGCCCCCAGGGAGAAGGCTCTGGCCCTCACAGGGAACCAGGGCATCGAGGCTGCGATGGACTGGTGAGCGCTCAGACCGGGTAGCAGGTGGCTGGGGACTCCTACGAGGGGCAGCCTGAACATTAACTTCCCTCCTGACTTTCCCTGTCAGGTTGATGGAGCATGAAGACGACCCAGACGTGGACGAGCCACTAGAGACCCCCCTTGGACATATCCTGGGACGGGAACCCACACCCACTGAGCAAGGTGGCCCTGAAAGTCCTGATCGAGGGACCCACTGTGATTATTCAGGAGGGCCTGAGGAGGAGGATGAACGGGTGATAATACTGATTGTTTGTCTGTAGGACCTGAGTCTGTTGTGGGAGAAAGCAAACCCGTTTTGACTGAAGAGGAAAGACAGGAACAGACTAAGAGGTACGAAGAACAAGCTCCCATTTCTGAGGCTCCTCCTCCACCTCTCCCCAGAGGTGTTTGGGCCTGTGTTCCCGGATTCTGTTTTCTGAATCCCTTGTTAATAAACACACCCTCCCAATTTATGTCCATTTCTCTTGAACCCTTTCCTCTCTGCAATACAGGATGTTGGAGCTGGTGGCCCAAAAGCAGCGGGAGCGTGAAGAAAGAGAGGAGCGGGAGGCACTGGAACGGGAACGGCAGCGCAGGAGACAAGGACAAGAGTTGTCAGCTGCCCGACAGCGGCTACAGGAAGATGAGATGCGCCGGGCTGCTGAGGAGCGGAGGAGGGAAAAGGCTGAAGAGTTAGCAGCCAGGTCTGGGTGCTGGGGGTGTTGGCCAAGAGATGAGAAAGGAATCAAGATTTGCTTTGTCAGTGTCTGACCTACTTTCGTTCTGTCTGCATTCCAGACAAAGAGTCCGAGAAAAGATCGAAAGGGACAAAGCAGAGAGAGCCAAGAAGGTAGGTGATTGGGTACATACTGAGGGTCATGAAGTAGGGGGACTAGTAAATCCCCTTTTCTAGCTTCAGAGGGAAGGGTTGGGCTTAGTGCCTGATTGTTTAACTTTATCCTCCAGTATGGTGGTCATGGGGGTTCTCAGCCATGCCCACCAACAACAGAGCCAGGCCCCGTTCCCTCCTCTCCCGGCAAGGAGCCTCCCACGAAGCGAGAGTATGACCAGTGTCGCATACAGGTACTGATTCTGATTCCTGTCTTGCTCCTGGGACCCTTTGTTGGCTTGTAAGGCACCCAGCCCAGCCCAGAGCTTTTTTCAGTTATGTACCCTTTGCCAAACCTCTTCCATCTTTGTAAATGACTTTTGAAATCCTACCTGCTCTGCTCTTAGGAAAGATATCAAATTTTACTTGCCCCAGTCTTATATAAATCTATCTCTCTTTCATATTCAGCAGTTAACTTCTTACTTGTTCACCGTATTTTCCTTTGGCTTATTATACAGCTATTTGCACGATGTGGTACCTATCCAGATATTTTGTGTAATCTGGTCTTTGTTTTCCTTAAATTGTGAGGGAGCTAGGAGTCTCTCTTCAGTGTTCAGTAAGGCCAAGCCTAAGTGCTTGTTCATTAGCTGCTTTAAATAGTAATTATGCTGCTTCAGTCTCTCTAAGAGGAAGGAGAAGCCAACTTTGCTCTTTTCCTTTTCCTTACCTGGGCACTTCACTCAGTTTTGACACTCACAATTCTGTATTTCTGTCTTGCCTTCCAGGTCAGGCTGCCAGATGGGAGCTCACTGACCCAGACATTCCGGGCACGGGAACAGCTGGCAGCTGTGAGGCTCTATGTGGAGCTCCACCGTGGGGAGGAGCTAGGAGGGGGCCAGGATCCTGTGCAGTTGCTTAGTGGCTTCCCCCGGCGGGCCTTCTCAGAGGCTGACATGGAGCGGCCTCTGCAGGAGCTGGGTATGACACGTGGGACCTGAAACCAGGAGGGGGATAGGGGACATGCCCGAGAAAGGAAGGGATGCAAAGAAGGGACTTTGTGGAGATAGTGTGAGGCCAGGAATTTGGGGGGGCTGGGGAGGGTGGGCAAAAAGCAGATCTTTTGGTTCAAACCTGTTTCGTTCCATCTTCAGGACTTGTGCCTTCTGCTGTCCTCATTGTGGCCAAGAAATGTCCCGGCTGAGAGGCCTTCATCCCACCACCCTTCTCTGACCTCTCCATCTTTGATAAAGCACTGACATTACCTTCCTAATAAATAGACCCTCTGAGTTGTGTATGCGACTGACTCCTTCCTGAATGGCCGGGAGGGACAAAAGGAAGGCTTTTAGAACAGACCCTATGCTTCCTCTTAAATTTCCACGGGAGACTTGTTTCTAATCTCTGGGTCTGATGAGTTGCTTGGGAGGTTGAAGGGGAGAGGTGCTGGAGTGTGGGGTGTACGTTGGATAGCATCTTTTGCTCCTATGGGTAAGGCAGTACCTAAGCCTGAAATCCTTAGTAGCTATGTGCCTTGACTTCTTTAATTAAGCCTAGTTTCTTCTTTAGTAAACAGGGATAATAGTGCCTGTTAATTGGGGTTGTGGGGGCTTATGTAATGCTGATGTAAGGTGCTTTGGCACCGTGCCTGGCACCTGGTAAGTCCCCAATTAAGTATTAGCTACTAGAAGGGTAGTTTTTAAAATGTGGCCATTCGGGCTTCCCTGGTGGCGCAGTGGTTGAGAGTCCGCCTGCCGATGCAGGGGACACGGGTTCGTGGCCCGGTCCGGGAAGATGCCACATGCCGCGGAGCGGCTGGGCCCGTGAGCCATGGCCGCTGAGCCTGTGCGTCCGGAGCCTGTGCTCCGCAACGGGAGAGGCCACAACAGTGAGAGGCCCGTGTACCGAAGAAAAAAAAAAAAGTGGCCATTCACAGTGAGAGGAGCCATAGTGTGACCTTCACAACTGCATCTCTTCTGCACTAAAAAGCATGAGTACTTAATATATACCACGCAGTTTTAAGTGCTTTGTATGTATTAACTGAGATATGAAGGCAGTATTATCTAGCTGTAGGTACAATGATCCCATTTTAGAGATTGGGACGCCAAAGCACATGACTTGTCCAAACTGACAGAGCTAGCAAGTAGCAGAACCTGGACACATCTCTGGGGAGCGTGACTCTAGGGCTCAGGCTCTGAACTGCCGAGCTCCCCTTGCGCTGCTGCTGCTCACCTCATCCTCGTGCTCCCTCAGACAGCTGCTGACCTCCCTCCTCTCATACCCCGACTAGGAAAGAGGCCACAAGTAAACTGTAAAGGTCGCACATGACAAATGTGCTCAGCTTACGACTTCACCATCTAGTAGCTGAAAACTGCACCAATGCTCATATCTGGGTTTACACCTCAGTGTTACCAAGCTTTATTTAGTGTGTTCCGGCTTTATTTAATACAAGCAGCCCCCCCATCCCCCATCAATTGCAATCTTGTTTGGAACCACGGGACATAAAATAGACAAAAGGGGAGTGAAATGGTTGACTTCGCTGTAGGGCGGCCACCCCACTGATAGCTTTATCTCATCCCATCAGTGGCATCGCCAATGGATCCTGTGACGGATTCAGAAATTGAAAGCCACTGCAGTGAACACCTTGTGGGAGGAAAACCCCAGTGCATTTAGTGAGAGGCTGCCCTGTGCCTGGCACTGCACTTTACATTCCTAAGTTCACCTTTTTACAACTCCCAAGATAATTGTCACCATTTATTTATTTATGTATTTATCTGCACCAGGTCTTAGTTGCAGCACTCTGGATCTTCGTTGCAACATGTGGGATCTCTTAGTTGCGGCATGCAAACTCCTGTTGCAGTACCTGGGATCTAGTTCCCTGACCAGGGATCGAACCAGGGCCCCCTGCATTGGGAGCACAGAGTCTTAGCCACTGGACCACCAGGAAAGTGCCCATTATCACTTTTTATGGAACAGGACTAAGGCTCAGAGGTTAAAAACATGGAGGAGTTGAAACAAGATCTGACTCAAAGCACACCCCTTTTACCGCTCCTACCACGAATTAAGGTCACAGAAGGCATTATGGCACATGTTAATTGCTAGAAGCCCCTCTCCAACCTCATTCGAAGGACAGGCACCCAGAGTGTCCTCTATGCGTATTTACTGCACAAGAGTTTCCAGGATAACGATTTCAAGAACATCACTTGGTTATCCCTGAAAGTACACTCACGCAAACCACGTGACCTGACGTGTGTTTTGAAAACGTGGTCGCTCTGCCTATAGGGCTTCAGCGTCACATGAAGGGCGGGGCAGGCGGGAGCTGCACTCAAGCTCGCCCGCAGCACTGACCCCCATAACACTCTAGGCTTTTATGGGCGTCCAACCGCAGTGCTCACTCTCTGGATGGAGGAACATGATTTATTGGTTCCTTCAGTTAGCCACATCCGATGCCCTGGCCCAAGACGTGGACGTTAAAACACAGTCAGTGCAGGGTTTGGGGGGGAACGTGCTCACCCGGCGGCAGCTTCCCAGGTCCCGAAGAGGTCTGCGCGTGTCTGGACTCCCCGCCGGCCCACAGAGGAGTAAGGCCGGCTCGGGCTCCTGCGCTGCAGCGGAGGTCCCGGCGCGCACGGGGGCAGGTCTGGCCTCAGGCTGACTTCCCGCCGCCGCCACTCATCCAGTTCTTTCTCCAGGCGACGTTCTCTTGCGTGGCCACGGCCTCCTGCAGAGTGGCCAGAAGTAGCTCTTTGGTCCCGGCCACCTCGTCCCTGCGCTGCGGGTCCTGCTCCGGCATCTCCTGCGGGCAGAAAGGGAGGTTCGTAGTCCGGGCTACCAGCCTGCGGTTCTCCGCCCGCTCGCCCCATCTCGGCCTCCCAGCTGCTCACACCTTTAGCATCGCCTGCTTCTGCTGCTCTCCCGGGGTCACGAGGACAAAGAGCGCGGTGCCCACGCCAGCCCCCACGCCCAGCACTGCGCCCACGACCAACGCTTTGCGCAGGGTCTCCATGGCCGACCGCGCGACCAGCGAGACGCACTCCGGAGCCTCCAGTAGCCTAGCAAGGCCGCCGCGACGTCTCAATCTGCGCAGGCTAGAACGCCTCACACAGGAAACCATAGAGACGGGGCCGGGCTAGAGAGGGCCTGGCCAGAGAAACGTTTCGAAGCTAGAGCGCCTGGGTGTTAAGACTAGGTTTAGCTGAGGAGGTTGACCACGTCAAGAGGTGTTGGCACCCAGGGCCGAGCGTGGGGCCCCTTGTCATGAAATCCCGAGGAGGATTGCTAAGGGGAGTGTAAGTGTCTTCACTGTTGCTGTGAGTTTTACAATTGCCCAGCTCCGGAATGTCCTGATCAATAGAGGGTCAAGGCTGTGCTCTGTGCTTTTCCAATACAGTACATAAGGACATTCAGATACTTATAAACATCAATCTATTGACTGCCTTCAATCCCTTCAACTCCTGAATAAAAACTCAAAGCCAAGTGTACCGGGTGGGGGGAAGGGTATATTTATGTTTTCTTTTTATTTTACTTGTTGAAAGTAAACGTTACCTTTCTCTTCACGGTATATAACCTTTTTTTTTTTTTTAAACCATGGATTTTGTGTAACATACCGAATTCTAGTTTGGAGAAGAAAACACCTCTTAGTTGTGTGACCCCGGGCAAATCGTTTAAGTTCTTTGTTTCTCGGTTTCTGCATCGGAAAATGAGGCTAATAACAGTATTTATCTCATAGTTTTAGGATAATTAAATAAGTTTATATGAAAAGCATTTAAAACAGTTCCTGGCAAATAGCATACACCATAAAAATATTCATTAAATAAGATACAAAGAAACATGTCAATGAGGGAGACCCAGTAAGAACCAGAAAATTCCAAGTTTGTTATCAAAGCTCTTCACTCACAGGGCTTTAATCCAGATGCCCTCGTTAACTCCTACTAACGCCTTTCCCAGTGTCACCAGGGAGTGAGTAGAAATAAAGCTCCTATCCCACCTCTTGGGATTGTCCCCTCCCCTGAAAGGCCCATAATCTCCTTGCATGTCAGCCTCTTCTCCTCAGAAGTGATTAAGGGGCCAGGCGCCAAAGCAGATTAGAGGAACAGTCTGCGGGGTGCTCTGGGCAGGGATACTCTACTGAGTTCAACCACCCTGCACTCCAAGAATCAGCACCCATGGCCCTTGTGCCAGGGAGCAGCGAGGATGGGCCTTGGCCTAGAGATAGCCCAGGCTCCTCCCAGCAACCGGAAAGTCCTAGACTCACCAACCCTCTCTGGGACGACAGAGGAGAAATTGGCCAGGTTGAAGGTCACCAGGATGTTCAGGTTAGTACTTCCCCACCTTGTGTCTTGCTGTTGGCTCATTCTAATTTGGCCCAAGCCCCCTGCTGTGCCCATCCAGGTTGTCTGTCAAAAGACCCGCCTCCCCTCCATCGTGGTGGAAGCCGCTGAGGCTGAAGGGAGTGAAGAGAGTGGGGAGCTCCGGTGGCCACACAAGGAGCTGCAGCTGCTCACTGATGATGAGGAAGAGGAGGTTGAGGTCTTCCAGGACCAAAGTGAAGAACCAGGTGAGGGAGGTGGCTGGTTCAAATGAGGCTGTTGTGAATGGGATGGTCTAAGCAGGACAACTTAGTTGTGTCTCTTGCATTAAGCAGCACACACAGTAGGTGCTCAGTAAACACAGTGAAGAAAAATGTAGAGGTGGGAGATAAAAGTCAAGGTGGGGCTTCCCTGGTGGTGCCGTGGTTGAGGGTCCGCCTGCCTATGCAGGGGACACAGGTTCGTGCCCCGGGCCGGGAAGATCCCACATGCCGCAGAGCAGCTGGGCCCGTGAGCCATGGCCTCTGAGCCTGCGTGTCCGGAGCCTGTGCTCCGCAACGGGAGAGGCCACAACAGTGAGAGGCTCGCGTACCACAAAAAAAAAAAAAAAAAAAGTCAAGGTGGTTGGCAAAGCTGATGAACTTTAAAAGGCAGTTGTGATGTCAGATAGGTGACACCTTTTAATATGTATTTTTAATACTTTAAGATATTTTTGTCATGGGGGAAAGAATAAAATCACCCCAAATCCGACTACCCAGAGATTAACATTTTGGATGCCTTCTCCTCCAGATTTTTCTTCATGTCTATATACTGTTGCAGAAGCTACTTTTACTATATGCCAGGCACTGTGCTGAACACTTTTACATATATTTTTCAGGACCCAGTGAGGAAGGATACTTTCTCCCTCATGAGGAAACTGAAGCTGTTAAGTTAGGCTCTTCATTATAATTGCTGTATTATTTTTATAAGCAAAAATTACATGCATTTGTTTTATCTTAAAAAAAAATCCAGTCATATATCAGGTATATTTTTCACTGTTAATGGGCTCTAACTCCCTCCCTCCCACCCCCCAGGCTGGACTTGGAGCTCACTGGACCCCAAATCTCCCTTAAGAACCTTTAACCCAGAACTCAGCTGGGGGCAGGAACAGGTAGATCAAGATGCCTACTGGATTCCAGAGGAGACAGATTGTCAGGAAGCCCCCAATCCCTGTCCTCTCTGGGACTCGGCATCAGGTTCCCATGTGTGCAGAAGCTGCTTTGTGGAATATTCCCATTTCCTGCCTCCCAGGAGCTTTGAGGGTAAGTATCACTCTCCCTCAAACATTTTACCTAGGTTTATGAAGCCCTTCTACCTATCCTTTCACAATTTTCCCCTTCTACAAGCTGAGAAAAGTGAAGGCTTACAGGTTAGGCCCCTGGGTCACACACACGTCATATCCAAGGAATCTGGATTAAGAATTCCTATCTGAAAAAAAAAAAAAAAAGAATTCCTATCTGTGCTTTTAGGAGCTCGGTTAACTGGGCTGGCGAGTGACCCACTTGTACCTTCTTTATTCAGCACTCATCTTGTGCCTGGCACTGCTAAGTGTTTCACCTGTTGTTGTATGGAATCCACATAATTCCAGGTATTATTCCAACCTTGCAGATGAGTAAACTGGGGCACAGAAATATTCAATACTGTGTGCACACAGCTAATAAATACGAAAGCCCGGATCCAAATCCTCATTTTCCGGTCATCTTGCCAAGACAAAAGCTTTCTCCAACTCCTCACCCAACAGAAACACTAGGGTCAGGTTTTAAAAGTCTTTAATTGGAGCTTTGAACCAAGTAAGCAAAGTAGGTGATGCCCCCGAAAGGGCCCAGCTCCTGCACAGACACAGTGCAGCCTTGGGACCCTTGCTCCAGGCAGGGCAGCCGCACATCAGGGTCCTCATCTGAGAACTGAATCAGGGTCCCCCCAGGGCTTAGGACCCTCAGGCACTCTGACAGCAGCTGGTAAGCCCCAGGCAGAGCAGCCTGGGCAAGAGCATCCCAGGTACCCTTGTCTAGCACTAGATGGAAAGAGCCTGAGGAAGCCACTGGCTGCAGGTTGAGGGCATTAGCTTGCATGAAGTGGAGGCGTGAGGCAGGGTGCCCCGGGCACAGGGGTGTTTGGCCTTGGCCACCTTCCAGGAGGCTGTTCATGTGGGCCACAGCCACAGGAGAGGAGTCCACCCCCAGCACGCCCACTGGGTGCGGGCATTTGGTGTAGAGGCCCGTGCACAAGCTGGAGGTGCCACAGCCCACGTCCAACACCCGCGGTGGACAGGCAGCTGGTGCCTCCTGCAGCAGCGGCAGTAGGAGCCCCTGGGCTTCCTCGTATCCAAAGAACCAGTCGAAGGTGCCCGCGCTGCCCTGACGGGGCTGGGCGGGGAGCTTATCCCAGAGGCGGCGGTCCGCCAGGCAGCTATCAGCCAGGGAGCCTGTGGACGAGCGGAGGACTTGCGTCACCCAGCGCCCAGTTCTAGCAAAACGCGACAAAACCCACACCAATGTGGCCTGGGGCTTTAAGCGGCACAATTTCAGGGACTAGACTCCTGTGTAACAAAGAACCCAACTTGCCCTCCCTCTGTCCACCTTCCCTACCCGCCACGGCGCGACGGGCCGCCGCCGCCAGGCTCGCCAGGTGGAGGGTTCGGCGCAGGGCTGCCATCCGGAGGTGACGGCAAGGTCGGCCGGAGAAACTTCTGCGAAAATGTCGCCCGTACTCCGGCAGGGGCCTGAGGTCCAAGGGAAGATTTGCAAAATACGCTGTGAGGAATCACGCGTACAGCCTCCCTAACTCTGCAGCCTCGGAGAAAAGGAACGCGGACACAAACTTACTACGGTACGAACGGCTTTTATTGTTTGCAACGGGAAGTGGAAGAGGAGGGGATGCGACAGCTCCGGCTCCTGGGGCGGCTCCACAGACCTGAAATCAAAGGAGAAGGTGTGAGCACCCCGGGGAGGAGTCTGCTGAACCTCGGTTCTGCCCTGCTCCTTGGAGCCCTGTGTCCCGGCGCTTGAGGATAGAACCCGCGGAATGGAAGCCGCCGGTACCGAAGACATGACGCCGAGGGGGCCGGAGCCCTTTCCCTCTACCTCCGTACATTACGCGGACCGGGACCGCACGCCCGGTCCCCGCCAAGAAAAGGAGGGTCAACAGGCCCCACCCAGAAACCCCGCACGGCCAGCCGGTGAAAACACTAAAACCGACACTCACTCAGTCGCTGTCCTCGGAAAGGCCAAGACCCCGACCGGGCTCCTTTATATAGCTCCAGGACCCGCCCCCCTCCCAGCTACGATTGGCTAGCGGAGGACTGAGGGGTGGGGCGCACACGGACCCTGCGCAGAGCTGAAACGCTGGTCCCTGAGCTGGTTTCGCAACGCAGCAATGGGTGCTCCGGGGGGGAAGATCAACCGGCCGCGAACGGTGACTGTGTGGGAGCCCGACCCTGTTTCCCAAGCGTCCTGGAGCCCTTTACCCTCGCCCGAGTTGGACTCGATGGGCCAGTGTCGCCGGGTGCGGGGTCCCGGGTCGCGGTGCACGGCACCCATCTGATTAAGCATCTTCCTCCCCCTTAGGAGCTGAAGAAGAAGCTGTTCAAGCGACGGCGGGTGTTGAACCGGGAGCGGCGACTGAAGCACCAGGTGGTCGGGGCTGTGATAGACGAAGGGCTGATCACGAGGCACCACCTCAAGAAGCGGGCGTGAGTGCCAGACCCTCTCCCTTTTGGTCCTCCCCACCATGCCTCCTTCCCTCCTCCTTGTCGAGCTCCGGAGCAGCTAACACCTTTTTGCTTTCCTTGTGTACTCACGTTTATGCAAGGAACGTTTGTGCCTAAACTCTGCTAGTCTCTCACTGTACCTGTAGCTCACAGCCTTTCTTTGGTTCTTGGACTCTGATGAGAATCTAAGGAGAGCTGTGGACTCCCCCACCTCCCCAAGTAACATTATTCACTCGCACAGATTATTTATTTATTTATTTATTTATTTATTTTGCGGTACGCGGGCCTCTCACCGTTGTGGCCTCTCCCGTTGCGGAGTACAGGCTCCGGACGCCCAGCCGCTCCGCAGCATGTGGGATCTTCCCGGACCGGGGCACGAACCCGTGTCCCCTGCATCGGCAGGCGGACTCTCAACCACTGCGCCACCAGGGAAGCCCCACACAGATTTTTTTATAAGTACATTTAAAAGCACACACATAAGTGTGCGGCGAATCATTCGATGAATTTTCACAAGGGCACATGTGAGATTTTGCATATAATCTGAGTCTTGGGGCAGAGTTCCCACCCCATTCTTTCACTGACTTGTTTATTATAAATATTTAGTTTATAAAGCGGCATAATAAATATATTTGGTCCTTGTCTCTGCTTTCTGGCAGAGCTAAATTTCCTGAGTGATAAGAGTGACTTTTTGTTCATAAGGATCCCCTTTTGAGCACACCTAAATTTATGCAAATGGTGACTTAGCGTGGGGCTGGTCATCAGAAAGATGAAGTGATTAGAGGATTGGAAATTTAATTCCCTCTCACTGCCTGTGGGAAGGGGGTGGGTGGGTGCTGTAGATTAAGCTCTACACAACCTCTTGAACCAGCTCCTGATTGGTCAACTGGTGGAGTTACTGGGAGGCTGGCTCACCTGGAGAGAGCATGGAACCTCTGGCCCCTTCCATACCTTACCCTATGCTTCTCTTCCATCTGACTGTTCCTGAGTTGTATCGTTTTATAATAAATCAGTAAATGCAAATACATGTTGCCCTGAGTTCTGTGAGCTGTTCTAGCAAATTATCGAGTCTGAGAAGGGGATCATGAGAACCCCAATTTATGACTGGTCAATCAGAAGTACAGGTAACAACCTGGATATGTGATTGGCATTTAAAGTGGGGGAAAACTTAACCTTTGGTATCTGTTGCTGTGTCCTGGTAGATAGTGTCCAAATGGAGTTAAATTTGTAGGACACCTAGTCAATGTCCATTGAGAATTTGGAGAATTACTTGATGTGGGAAACCTCCCCCACCCACCACATCTGCTGTTAAAAGTATCAAGAATAAGGGACTTCCCTGGCGGTCCAGTGGTTAAGACCAATTGCGCTTCCAATACAGGGGGCATGGGTTCGATCCCTGGTCAAGGGAACTAAGATCCTGCATGTTGAATGGCCAGAAAAAAAAAAAAGTATATACATATATATATATATATATATATATATGTATTTATATATTTATATATATTTATAAAATAAGAGGAGGAAACGTTTCTATTATGTACTAAATTTTAGCAATTAATGTTACTTTATGTATCTGTTAAGACTAGTTTTAGGTAAAGTAACAGTTCTTTGACTTGGATCCAAAGACCTTTTCAGTAACCAGGACCACTGTGTGGTCTGTATTGGTTCAGGTTAACCTGGATATTTTTGCTCTTACCAATCCTTCAGGTCCAGTGCACGTGCCAACATTACTCTGTCTGGGAAGAAGCGCAGAAAACTCCTCCAGCAGATCCGGCTTGCCCAGAAAGAGAAAGCAGCCATGGAAGGTGAGGCGAGGGCACAGAAGCTGGGGTGAGGGGCCAGCTGGGTTCATTTGGGTTCTTTAATGCTTCCTCTTTCCCTTTGCTCAGTGGAAGCCCCCCTCAAGTCAGCCAAGACTAGTGAACCACAGCCCAAATCAAAAAAGAAGACAAAAGTCCCCCAGGATGTAGACATGGAGGACCTTGAAGATAAGAGCTAAATGTCACACCCCTTCCACCAGAAGATTCTCAGCTGGAGCCAGGAGGACTCGATGGTTATTTCAGAGGACTTTGGAGAAAGCGTTGCTCCTTTTCACTGTCCCCAGATTCCTCTTCCCTAATGGCCTAGTGACCTGCCCTGGAGGGATGTATTGAGAGGTAGAGGGTAGAAAAGAAAGATTGGAGAGGGGGTCCTAAGCAGTCAACTCCGTTTGTAAAAAAGCCCTAGCATTCTCACTGAGATGTGTGTGATTAAATGTAGGAATGGGGATAGGCCATGAAAAGGGGCTGTGAGTGTGGAAACAAGACAATTAGGAAACAGGACCCACAGCTCTTACTTGACCAAAGGCAACAAGAAGCTACCCTCCATGATGGCCCTGTCTCCCCGATGAGTGACACTCCATCTTTCCATTTCTGACAAAAATAAGGTGTTCCGTAGAGATAGCAGAGGAGGTAATGGTCTTGATACTGGCCCTACCACCTCCTCTGTGTGACCAGGGTGGACAAGTGACCGTGGTTGTCTCTGCTTCCTTTGCTGGATTATATTTTTATAAAGTGAACGTTATTTTTCCCTTTTAACGTTCAGAAATTCTGTTTGTTGGAAGCCAGGGCTGGGGTGGTTAATTAAAGTGAGAAGCTATGTGTGCAGAGATGTGGTCAACTGGGGAAAAGCATATTCTCTCCTTGCTCTGTTAATCAGTGCAGGCTTCCTGGAAGAGGGAGGGTTTGGGTACAGTGTTGTGCTCCGCCCTCCTCAAGTTTATATTTTGAACATTTTCAAACCTTCGGTAAAGTTAAGAAATTAGCACACTGAGCCCTTAAATATGCACTCTGCTTGGATTTATAGCTGTTTACTGTTTCCTCAATCCAGACACCGTTAAGGATCACGCATAGCATTTAATTGTCATGTCCCTTTAGTCTCCTTCAATCCAGAACAGTACCCCTACCTTGTCTTAGGTGACTTGGTGTCTTCGAAGAGTCTAGCCTAAATTAATTAATTAAAGAATATCTCACAGCCTGGGTTTGTCTGAGTGTTTCCATATGTTTCCTCATCAATAGATGTAGGTTAAGCATTTCTGGGAAAAATTCTACATAGGGGATATTGTGTACTTCCCATTGCATTTCATCAGGAAGTAAGTGTTGACTGAAAAAAAAAATACACAACCTAAAGGTTGAGAATTATGTTTGATTCAGCAGACTTGCTGAAAACTTAAACCTGGAAGACAGCCTGTCAGATAGCTCTGAGGTAAGGGAGGAGCCAGGATATAGAGGTGTTTTTGCAACAAAAACCAGGTAGTTGGGACATCAAAGATTATTGTTAATTAAAGAAAATCAGACTTCTCAAGTTAATTAATTTAGTGCTTTTCTATGTATGGGAAGATGCAAGAGTCTCAGCTCTTTGATATGCTCCTTAACTACCTATGGCCAGTATCCTGTTCTTTTTCCTCCTGAATCTCCTCCTGAATCACCGCTGGGGATGGCTGCAGTGGTTGATGGTTTGATGGAGGGCAGCCTGTTTGGAGACCGTCGGAGACGGTCATAGTGGCTGATTGCTTGATGGCCGCAACATTGTTTGTTTTCTGATACACCAGGCAGGCGAATTTTTCGTCCACACATATAATATTAGTTTGTCTCATTATCGGTGATTCCTAGTGTTAAGTGGGTGTCTGTCAGATTTCTCCACGGTTAAGGTATTCTTTCCCTTTGTAATTAATAAGCAATCTATGGAGTGATACTTTGAGATTGTATGAATACCCTGTTCCCCAATGACCTCTCAACAATGGTTTTAGCATCCATGATGATCCATACCTGAATTAGTTAGTGCTGCAAAATGGTGATTTTTCTAATTGTATCATTCATTCATCCATGTTACTCATTTTACATATTCTGTAAAGGAAACCCCTACTTCCTTTTTAATCTCATTTTGGTTGTTAAACATCTGTTACTATCACTTTTTCATGCTCCAAATCATACCAAACTGGCCAGCCAAAGCCCGTGTCTTTTTTTTGAGGGGGGGTTCCGGGGGGGCACACAGGATATAGCATCTTGGTTCCCCAACCACGGATTGAACCTGTGCCCCCTGCAATGGAGGCACAGTCTTAACCACTGGACCACCAAGAAAGTTCTGGTCCTGTGTCCTTTTGACACAGCACCACCAGTATCTGAGCAATCCCTTGCTGTCTGGCACAATGTTCCAGGCTCACCTGCTACTTCCCCTGGGCTAAAACTTGGTATCAGCTATTTTTCTATGGAGACAGTATTATGTCCAGTTTTGAACACAGAAAGGAAAAAGTACTTGTGTGAAACTGAAATATATTCAGAGGCGGTAAGGAGAGGAGGGGAGAAGCTGCAGGGAGAAGGAATTTCAACATCTTGGGATTCTCATCTCCTTTCATAATTTTGTTCTACCCCCTGTGCCTAAGGCAGAAAGGAGCTTGCTGTGTTCAAAGAAGAGTTTCTGTACCTGGTATTGTGCTAAATTCTTTACACAAATAATCTGAAGTGGGAATTTCCTGGCAGTCCAGTGGTTAGGACTCCATGCTTCCACTGCGGGGGCATGGGTTTGATCCCTGGTCGGAGAACTAAGATCCTGCATACTGCATGGCATGGCCAAATAAAGAAAAAGAAAAAAAAAAGAGAGAGAGAAAGAAATAGGTGAATAATCTGAAGTGATCTTTGCAAAAAGTTTGTGAGATACGATACAACATGCGCCATTTTACAGTTAAGGAAAGGGGCTCCGAGCAGCTGAGTCACTTGCTCAGGGTTACATTGCTAATTAATAGCAGACATGAATCCAGATCTGTCTAACTCCAAAACAAGCACCCTTAGATTGTGAAATCTTTAAGGGCAAGGACCACATAATAGTCTCATAGCTGGAAGAATTTATCGGGTTCAAAAGGCACTTTTTTTTTTGGCCATGTCGTGAGGCATGCGGATCTTAGTTCCCCCACCAGGGATCTAACGCATGCCCCCTGCAGTGGAAATGCAGAGTCTTAACCACTGGACTACCAGGGAAGTCCCCAAAAGCCACTTTTCATAGATCAAAAGTCAAGGCCCAGAGAAGGGAAGTGTTAGGTCCAAGTTTGAAGCAGAGCTAGGAGCAGAAATTGTCTCATTTACTGTCCTAGAGCATATACGCTTCATGAGTGATCGAACTTCTAAAATTTAAGGATAAATATAGAACCACCATAATTAATCATTTAGCTTTTAAAACACCGTCACTTCAAAGGTATCTTTAGAACCTACCATCTGGTGTTATTCTAACTCACATTTCCACTGAGAACGATAAGCCCTCTGGTTAATACAGGCCTCAGAACCTACCTTCCTTTTCATTCATCCAACCAACTATTAAGAGCCTGCTACATGCCAGGAAGACACTGTTGTATGTGATGATGATAATGCCTTTAACGAAACTGGCAACATCCCTGTTGTCAAAGAGCTGGAGTTCATTCAACAAATATAATAAAAACAGCTGTTGCTTATATAGTGCTTACCTACCATTGCAGGCACCAAGTGCTATACAGTAAACATATTACCTGGTTTAAATTTTCACAAGCCCGTGAGGTAATTGTACTATTAACATCCCGATTTCCAGAAAAGCAAACAGGCAGAGAGGGGTTAAATGTAGTACACAGCCGGTTAGTGGAATAGCTGGAACGTGATCTAGATAGACTGGTTGGAGCGGGGGCTCTTGATGAGGTGTATTATATCCTCATAAGGTTACCAAGCTCTCTCTGCAGCTATGGGGATGTGAGGTTGGGGAAGGCCCCCCTGCACTGGGAGACTGGGGAGCCTGACAGAGATCGTAGTGCTAACCTAGGACTGGGAGAACACCTTCAGCGTAGCCAGCCCAATTTTTTCGGGCTTCCTCCTCTCCCTCTCTTTCCTTGTCTTCTCTTCATCTTCTCTTACGGACTTTCACTCCTTTCTTTCCGTCTCTCTTCCGCTTTCCTTCTTCCCTTCTCTCCTTTAACTGCTTTTTACATTGTCACTGGTTATTGATTAAAATGTTTCCTAAGGTGCTTCCTTTTTTAAAACCTCGAGAGTTGAAAATTTTGTTTCGGCTTTAGGAAAATTAATTAAATCCAATTAAGTGGTCGCAGCTAGCCTTAGTCTGTGTAAATAGCCCTCTCGGGGGAAAAAAGTGGTTGCGTTGAGGGTGGGTCGGCTTCCCGCTCTCGGGTGCAGTCCCGTTCTGGGACGCCGACTCATCTCGGAACCAATGTGTGAGGGTCACGGACGTCGCCGGATTGGTTTTCCTGAGAGGCTTTGTCGCTGGTTCCTTTCGGGTTTCCCGGCAGCGCGCATGCGCCTCCTGCGCTCCGCCGCTCCCGCTTCGGGCTCGGGCTAGGGCTCCGGGATGTCCGCGTTGTGCGACCCTCCCGGGGCCCCAGGGCCTCCCGGGCCTGCCCCGGTCTCCCACGGTCCCGCGCCGCTCAGGTAGTCAGAGCCCCTGGCATCTTTCCCTACCGCGGGGTCCCGCGCCGATAACCAGCCTTCTCGGCGGAAACCCGGATCCCACCTCGAGAACTCGCGTCCGGGTTCTCAGAGATTCCCGGACGGGTCTTCCCAGAACTCAGGGACTGCCTCACTAAAACTCTGGGCTCCAGTGCCCGCACTCCCAAGATCTCGGTACTGCCTACCCCTAAACCCCAATGCCCAGTTACCCCGGATCCTGGCCTTGCTCTTCCAAGAATTGGGAATATCAGAACTCTTGGGAAACCAGGTGCCCTGTCCCTTAGACCCGAGGGAACCCAGGGTCCCCTGACTTCATGGAGACTCCCTGAGCACCCAGGCCCAGAAACCCACAGAATGCTTTCTTCTAGCCTTTCCCTTGCTCTCCAACGGAGACACTCCCCTCACCGTAGAGTGTTTTTTTTGGAGGAACCAGAGATGAATGGCACAGTCAGAGCCTTATCAACCTCTAGAGGATGCTGTCAGAAAATGCAATAAGAGGAAGTAACACTGGCTTCTGAACCTCTAAGACTGAACCCATATGTTTCAGGAGGGGAAGGGTTGAAGGGCATTAGCTTGTCTCTGCCCTGGGGCACCTTGATTGCTGGGGCATACTGAGGGTTTTGGGAAGGTGGTGGCTGTTGATGTGGTGGAGTCCAAGTGGTTGGTGGTTAGGATGCTTGCAGAATATGGGAAGAAGCAGGTTTGGGGAGGGAGAGCTCTTACTAAGGGGCAAATTTGGGCTTAGAATTTTCGTTCCATTAAGAGCAAAATCCAGCGTTCTCGTTTGTATGTAGGGGGGAGTGCAGTAAAGCTAGAAAGGTGTGTTTAAAGCAGATGTTACAGGAACACAAACTATACTTACTCAATTCAACAAATATTTATTGAGTATTTCCCATATTCCAGGCACCCCAGTAGAAGAGGATCCACTGTTGAAAAGCAGAGAACTGTTAACTACCCTCTTGGACTTTATAGTCTGATTACTTACCTTGGTTTCCTTTCCTGTAAAATGGGATCATAATGGTACCTACCTTATTGGGCTGTTATCTGTATTGAAATAATACAAGTAAAGTACTTAAAAGAGAACTTGATGTATTACAAGAGTTATCTAATATTGATACTATTGTTATTTATTAAAAGAAAAATAGCTAGCATTTACTGAGTAACTAGTGTGACCTAGATATGGTGCTTACGTGCTTTATGAATATTATCTTTTGAGGGAGGTACAGTTATCCCTATTCTACATAGAAAGAAACTGAAGCTCACAGAGGGAATGTAACTTGCTCAACAACTCCCAACACTCTAACTCTGCTTCTTTTGCTTCCTTACAGTGCTCAGGAGCTGTCGCAGGAAATCAAGGCCTTTCTGACTGGTGTAGACCCTGTTCTGGGCCACCAACTCTCTGCTCGGGAACATGCTCGCTGTGGCCTTCTTTTGCTCCGCTCTTTGCCACCTGCGCGGGCTGCTGTGCTTGACCACTTGCGAGGTGTCTTTGATGAGAGTGTCCGGGCCCACCTGGCTGCCCTGGATGAAAGCCCTGTGGCTGGTCCACCTCACCTCCGTCCACCGCCACCCTCCCATGTCCCTGCTGGGGGACCTGGTCTAGAGGATGTGGTGCAGGAAGTGCAGCAGGTGCTGTCTGAGTTTATCCGGGCCAACCCGAAGGCGTGGGCACCTGTGATTAGTGCATGGTCCATTGACCTCATGGGGCAACTGAGCAGCACTTACTCGGGCCAGCACCAGCGTGTGCCCCATGCCACTGGCTCTCTCAACGAATTGCTGCAGCTGTGGATGGGCTGTCGGGCCACACGCACATTAATGGACATCTATGTTCAGTGCCTCTCGGCTCTCATTGGTAGTTGCCCAGATGCTTGCGTGGATGCCTTGCTGGATACCTCTGTCCAGCATTCCCCACACTTCGACTGGGTTGTGGCGCATATTGGCTCCTCTTTTCCCGGCACCATCATCTCCCGAGTTCTCTCCTGTGGCCTTAAGGACTTCTGTGTTCACAGTGGGGCTGGAGGTGGAGCTGGTGGCAGTGGTGGAGGCTCTTCTCAGACCCCCTCTACAGACCCCTTCCCTGGATCTCCTGCCATCCCTGGGGAGAAACGGGTGCCCAAGATTGCCTCAGTTGTAGGCATCCTAGGGCACCTGGCCTCCCGCCATGGAGACAGCATCCGACGGGAGCTCCTGCGAATGTTTCATGACAGTCTGGCAGGGGGCACTGGCGGCCGGAGTGGGGATCCCTCCCTTCAGGCCACAGTTCCCTTCCTCCTGCAGCTGGCAGTCATGTCACCAGCTTTGCTGGGCACAGTCTCTGGAGAGCTGGTGGATTGCCTTAAGCCCCCAGCTGTGCTGAGTCAGCTGCAGCAACACCTGCAGGGATTCCCCCGAGAGGAGCTGGACAACATGCTGAACCTGGCCGTGCACCTGGTGAGCCAGGCCTCTGGGGCAGGTGCCTACCGCCTGTTGCAGTTCCTGGTGGACACAGCCATGCCTGCCTCAGTCATTACCACCCAGGGCCTGGCTGTGCCAGACACCGTGCGTGAGGCCTGTGACCGGCTGATCCAGCTATTGCTGCTGCACCTGCAAAAGCTGGTTCATCACCGGGGAGGGTCTCCTGGGGAAGGGGTGCTGGGCCCCCCCCCGCCCCCCCGCCCTGTGCCCTTTCTAGATGCGCTAAGAAACCACGTTGGAGAGCTGTGTGGAGAGACGTTACGTTTGGAACGAAAACGCTTCCTCTGGCAACACCAGCTCCTTGGCCTGCTCTCTGTTTATACCCGGCCTAGCTGTGGACCTGAGGCCTTGGGCCATCTCCTGAGCCGGGCCCGAAGCCCTGAAGAGTTGAGTCTGGCCACTCAGTTATACGCAGGGCTGGTGGTCAGTCTCTCTGGCCTCCTGCCCCTGGCCTTCCGAAGCTGCCTGGCTAGGGTACATGCAGGGACTTTGCAACCTCCCTTCACGGCTCGGTTCCTGCGTAACTTGGCACTGCTAGTGGGGTGGGAACAGCAGGGTGGTGAGGGCCCTGCAGCCCTAGGGGCCCGGTTTGGGGAGTCGGCCTCAGCTCATCTGTCTGACCTGGCTCCTCTCCTGCTCCATCCTGAGGAGGAAGTAGCCGAAGCCTCTGCCTCCCTCCTGGCCATTTGTCCCTTTCCTCCGGAAGCCCTGTGCCCTTCCCAACTCCTGGGACTGGTGAGAGCTGGAGTGCATCGCTTCTTTGCCTCTCTCAGGCTGCACGGTCCCCCAGGGGTGGCTTCCGCCTCCCAGCTTCTTACCCGCCTCTCCCAGACCTCCCCGGCTGGGCTCAAGGCTGTCCTGCAGCTGCTAGTTGAGGGAGCCTTACATCGGGGCAACACAGAACTGTTTGGTGGGGAAGTGGATGGGGATAATGAGACTCTCTCAGTTGTTTCAGCTCCTTTGGCTTCGGCCTCCCTGTTGGACACAAACCGGCGGCACACTGCAGCTGTGCCGGGCCCTGGAGGGATTTGGTCTGTTTTCCACGCTGGAGTCATCGGCCGTGGCCTAAAGCCACCCAAGTTTGCCCAGTCACGCAATCAGCAAGAAGTGATGTATAACACCCAGAGCCTCCTCAGCCTCCTGGTGCACTGCTGCAGTGCCCCTGGGGGGACTGAATGTGTGGGCTGCTGGGGGGCTCCCACCCTGAGCCCGGAGGCAGCCAAAGCAGTGGCAGTGACCTTGGTGGAGAGTGTGTGTCCCGATGCAGCCGGTGCTGAGCTAGCCTGGCCTCCTGAGGAGCATGCCCGGGCCACCGTGGAGCGGGATCTCCGCATTGGCCGGCGCTTCCGGGAACAGCCTCTGCTCTTTGAGCTGTTAAAGTTGGTAGCAGCTGCTCCCCCAGCCCTGTGCTACTGTTCCGTGTTGCTGCGGGGGCTGCTGGCCGCCCTCTTGGGCCATTGGGAAGCCTCTCGCCACCCTGATACAGCCCACTCCCCCTGGCACCTGGAGGCATCCTGCACCCTGGTGGCTGTCATGGCTGAGGGAAGCCTCCTGCCACCAGCCCTGGGGAATATGCACGAGGTATTTAGCCAACTGGCACCTTTTGAAGTGCGTCTGCTGCTGCTCAGTGTCTGGGGCTTTCTCCGGGAGCACGGGCCCTTGCCCCAGAAGTTCATCTTCCAGTCAGAGCGTGGCCGCTTCATCCGGGACTTCTCCAGGGAGGGTGGGGGTGAAGGTGGAGCCCATCTGGCTGTGCTGCACAGTGTCCTCCACCGCAACATTGACCGCCTGGGCCTTTTCTCTGGCCGTTTCCAGGCACCTTCACCGTCCAATCTCCTTCGGCAGGGGACATAGCCTTTCCATGCTCCAGAAGCCGAGGGAGGTTGAGCCAGGAGAGACAGGGGGCTAAGGTGCTGCAGAAATGTGGAGGTTTCTCTTCTAAGACCTTGGCCTAAAAGAGCGCTGTCACTTTCTTCCTCCCCCACCTTTTTTTCTAAATAAAATTTGCCGAGTTGAGAAAAACAAGAGTCCGGTGCCTCTGTCTGATGTGGAGAGCCGGCAAATTCGGACAGCTCCTGTCTCTGAACAATCCCGCCCCCTCCCTCAAGCCCCGCCCTGGCCCCGCCCCCACCAGCATCTAGAGTACGCTCTCGGCCAATGGGACAGACGCCAGCCTTCAGTGTGGCCCGGCCAATCAGGAAGCCGGAAGGGGCGGGCGCTAAGATACGTGGCTCAACGCGCGCTGGGGGAGGGGAAGCTCCGGGTCAAGGAGCAAACCCGGCACAAGATGGCGGCGGTAGCGGCAGTGGCGGCGCGTAGGAG
Source organism: Tursiops truncatus (assembly GCF_011762595.2). NCBI lineage: Eukaryota > Metazoa > Chordata > Mammalia > Artiodactyla > Delphinidae > Tursiops > Tursiops truncatus. Next base: position 99,358,978 of record NC_047041.1, on the reverse strand, counting down.
GCGGTGAGGAGCCCGGATCCCGGGGAACGCGCCCGGGACGCCCCCAGACCCCCAAATCCCGTGTCTCTCCTTCCTGTATGTTCTCCTGAGACTCCGCCACCCCCAGCCTCGTGAGGACTCTTTGTCTCTCTGGAGGCGGCCTCGGGTGCCCCCAGCCTCCTCGCCGCGTCGGGGGGCCCTTGTTTCTGGGGCTCTCCGCTCCGGCCCGGTGGCTCTAGAAGGCCGCAGCCTTGTGTTCTTCTTGGCCTTGGCCACTCTCAGCCGCCGCCCTCCCCTGGCGGCTTGCGGCGGTTAACGCTGCCGCCTCTTTCCTGCAATGCGCGGGGCCATCGGGGCAGAGGAAGAGATGCGGCCCGGCCTCCGGGAATGCAGCCTGCTGCCCTGCGGCCCCTCAGCCGCGCTGGAAGCACCGCGGCCGGCAGTCTTGCTTCCACTGCCCTTCCCGCCCTCCCCTCGAGAGCCCCGGACCCTGCCCTGCCCTTGTCTTCACGTGGACACCAGCCCTGGCTTGTTTGGTGTCCACGGTCGTTGGGCACGGCTGGGGCAGGATCCCGTAAGTTCACAGTCGACCTGGATGACGTTGCTCAAACACAACAGTGGTTTGTTCTGCATTTATATTACTGAAAAGATGGTTCGAAACAATCATCAGCGCCACAGAGTGTTTACCAGGACCTAACGGATGTATCGGGGTGGGAGAGGCACGTACTGTCGGCAGCGGTGAAAAAAGCGTGGATCGTAAATTTGACTCCAGAAGCCTGTGACCTGAAACAATAAATGAGTGCACCTTTCCTTGCGACTCATTCCTGACCTTGGCTTGTGACCACCTCTTGCCCAGGGGCGTTCAAGGCATTCCTGAGTTCTCAGGGCCTTCCAACAGGTTACATCTGAAAAATCTTTCAGAAATTCTATCCCCATTGGCGTCTCTCCAAACCCATTTTATAGATTGTGCAAGTAGGGCTCCAGGGAGTATTTAATTCACTGTACTTCTGATTACTGCTGCTTTGGGCTGGTGGACACGGGGTCAGTTGCTCAGGGTGTCCGCTGCAGTCACTCCTCAGGACCTGGGCCACATGCCTTGCTTTTGAGTTTTCTGGTAGCATTTCTTCTGCTTGTTTTGCTACTATTTATTCCTGCTTGACCTATTAAACCACAAAGCCTGGTGTTTTCCTCATCTTTCTGTGTGGCCTGGCTTGCCTTGCACATTCTTCTGGAACTGGAGGGCTTACTGTGTTCTGTGATCTCCTTTCTAGTGATTTTCTTTACCTTTAGCTTTCAAGCAGATACTGAGGATATGCTGGATACAATGTGTTTGTAGGCCCTACTCTTTGGTTACCCTGTTAGCAGGTAGCAAAGTTTTAATGCTGAGGAGAAATGTGTGTTTTTGTTTGTTCTCCCTTATTTGGAACACTTTCTCAGAGTGTGCTCCTAATCAGCCACTGGGAGAGCATGTTTAAACTGCAGATTCCCTGGGACCCGGGAATCTTCATTTAGTAAGCACTGCACGTAACTCTTAACAGACGCTAAAGTGTGAGAATCCCTATTTAGGGTTTACTCAGAATGGATGGATATATCCTTAACAAACTAACTTGTTCAGATAAGCTTGTTAGTCCCTTGTCTGTTATTATTTTTTTTTTACATCTTTATTAGAGTATAATTGCTTTACAATGGTGTGTTAGTTTCTGCTTTATAACAAAGTGAATCAGTTATACATATGATCCCATATCTCTTCCCTCTTGGGTCTCCCAAAAATATGGAACGCTTCACGAATTTGCATGTCATCCTTGCGCAGGGGCCATGCTAATCTTCTCTGTATCGTTCCATTTTAGTATATGTGCTGCCGAAGCGAGCACCCTTGTCTGTCATTTGATAGCATGTTGGGGAAGTGACAAGTTTGCGGAAACCCTGGTGATGGTCCTCAGTGAGGCAGGCCCTGCTGGTGGTTAGTGCATGTGCTGTGCATAATGAAGTGCCCGGGCCCTGGAGTTAGGCAGAGCTGAGTTCACCAGTGTCACCTCATACTGGCTGTTAAATCTTGGATGAATTATTGAACCTTTTTTTTTTTTTTTTTTTGCGGTACGCGGGCCGCTCACTGCTGTGGCCTCTCCCGTTGCGGAGCACAGGCTCCGGACGCACAGGCTCAGCGGCCATGGCTCACGGGCCCAGCCGCTCCGCGGCATGTGGGATCTTCCCGGACCGGGGCACGAGCCCGCGTCCCCTGCATCGGCAGGCGGACTCTCAACCACTGCGCCACCAGGGAAGCCCCAAATTATTGAACCTTTTATGCCTCAGTGCTCCCATCTCGGAAAAATCCCAATCCTACATTCACCAAGAAAACAGTGAAAGAAAGGGAAAAGAGTTATTAGTGTGTATAAAGAATTGGTTCTGAACACTGGTTGCCTATTAGAATTGTTTAGGGGAGTTTAAAATCTGATGCCCAGGTTCCACTTCAGGCCAATTAGATTGAAATCTCAGGGTGAGACCTGGGCATAGACACTACTAAAAACTGCAGGGAGAGTTAAAAACTAGTATAGGGCTTCCCTGGTGGCTCAGTGGTTGGGAGTCCGCCTGCCGATGCGGGGGACACGGGTTTGTGCCCCGGTCCTGGAAGATCGCACATGCCGCGGAGCGGCTGGGCCCGTGAGCCATGGCTGCTGAGCCTGCGCGTCCGGAGCCTGTGCTCCGCAACGGGAGAGGCCACAGCAGTGAGAGGCCCGCGTACCGCAAAAAAAAGAAACACAAAAAAACTAGTATAAGGCGGTTAGCCAGGCCCCCGGGTGCCTATTAGGACTCAACACAGGTTAGCTGTTGTTATTCTTTTCAAGCTTACGTGGTGACAGTGGTGACTTATGTCAAAGATACAGCAGTGGAGATCAGAGGAACAGGATGCCTAGAGTGTTAGGGATGTTAGGACCCTAGGAACCTGTGACCAGCAGGCCAGCTGAGGGTACATCTTGAACTTTTTCACTGTAGGTCCCCCCAGTGTCTTTCCAGTGAAAAGGCATGGCTTACTGTGTTTCTCTGTTCCACACATAAGGTACCACCACTTCCCCTGGGACTGGCTGTTACTGTTCCTTTCCTCTGAGAGGCTGATGTAACCTGAGTCAATACCAGGCCTCTGAAGGCCAAGGATCCTTTGTCCACTTCCTCTGCCTTTTGAAGGAAAGGTGTGCGTGAGCCAGCTCCTCAGGCCTGACACTTAAGCCCTGTCCACTCTGCCGTGTTTTCTGTTTAATGGGACTCTATCTTTCTCCCCTTTTAGGGTTGTGGTGGGAAGAGGCCTTTACCTCAGAAGGTGGGGCCCTTTCTGACCCTGTGCTGATCGTGCCCTCTTTGTCCTTTTCCCCCCTAGGTCTTGGACTGGTTTGGTACTGGCTTGTTTAGGCGTCTGCCTGGGAATTACCCTGGCTGTGGATAGAAGCAACTTTAAGACCTGCGAAGAGAGTTCCTTCTGCAAGTATGATATTTCTGGGAGACAAGAATGGAAAGTAGGGTAATGTGGGAGGTGTCTGTGGCAGATGAGGTAGCCTGGGGCACTGCAGCTGATAGAAGGACTTAGGGGCCTTGGGGAACCCTCCCCCGTTCTCAGTCATTTCACATTGGCAGGAGGCAACGAAGCATACGGCCAGGCCATTCTCCATACCGAGCCTTGCTGGACTCTCTGCAGCTTGGTCCTGATGCCCTCACGGTCCATCTGATCAACGAAGTCACTAAGGTCAGGGGAGAAAAGGAAGAGTCTGGTGGGGGTGGAGAAATGGCTAAGGGGTAATTCGGGAAGGGGAATCCTATAGCCAACATCCTGTGCCATCTAACCTTGGGACTTGTACTTTGTGAGGAATTCAGATTTCAGATCCCTTAGGCAAAGGGCTAGAAGGAGGAGACCCCCTCGGGAGAGAAATGGGTTCAGAGGGCATTTCCTGGTATAGCCCATTCCTTTCTCCAGACCCAGACCTCTGCCTCCACAGGTGTTGCTTGTGCTGGAGCTCCAGGGGCTTCGAAGGAACATGACTCGGATCAGAATTGATGAACTAGAGCCCCGGCGGCCCCGATACCGTGTGCCAGACGTGTTGGTGGCTGATCCCCCCACAGCTGGGTAAGTTTTTCCTGAGGAACATCTCCATCTCCATGGCCCTTTCCCTTCCTAATGAGCCTTTATTTGGCAGCTGACTTTCTCTTCCACATTGGGGTAATAGCTGAATAGCACCCGGCCACTCTCCTCAGCCTTCCCTCATCTGTTCTTCTGTTTCACTTGTTTTCTCAACTGATTGATTGATTGATTGGCCGAGCTGCTCGGCTTGCGGGATCTTAGTTCCCCAGCCAGGGATTGAACCTGCGCACTGTGCAGTGAAAGCACAGGGTCTTAATCACTGGACTGCCAGGGAATTCCCTCACTTGTTTTCTCTTTCACCCTTTATCTTCATTCAGTCAGCAAAGAAATACTGCTTCCTCTTCTGTGCCAGGCCTGGCCTAGGTGCTGGAGATACAAGAGGGAGTCAGCAAGGCCATGGAGCTCGCCTTCCAGGAATACAGTGTCTCTGTGGTTGGTTCCTCCCTTCCCTTCCCTTCCTGTCCTGTCCCCCCGTCTTGTCTCGTCTGTTCTTTTCTTCTCTTTCTTTTTTTCTCTTTTCTCTCTCTTTTTTTTCTCCCCTTCCTTCCTTCCTCCCTTCCTCCCTTCCTTCCCTCTTTCCCTCCTTCCCTTCCTCCCTCCTCAATTTCTCCTCAGATATTCAGGATAGGATTATTCAAATACTCGGGTCATGACACATCGTCGTCATTATTCCACGCATGGCTCTCTGTTAAGTATTTAACTTAGAAAATAACATGATAAACCCTTCACCTAACCCAAACATATACATCTCACTGTCCTGTACCCGACTCCTTCGGAGATGATTGTTATTCTGAAGTTTATTATTCCCTTGTTTTTTTGTTCTCACAGTTATATCGTGGGTACATATATACATATACACACTTTCGTACATTTGCCTAAGCAATAAATTATGTGATTTTGTTTTTGAGCTTTATAGGGAAAGTATCTTAGTGAATGTGGTCTTTTGGGATTTCCTTTTTTCACTTAACTGGATTTAACTTTGTTGCATGTAGCTCCAGAAACTCATTTTTACTGCTGTATAATGTTATGTTATATGAATATATCCCGATTTACTTCTCCATTTCTGTGTTGATGGGCATTTGGGTTGTTTCCAGTGTTGGCGTGAACATTCTTGTCCATGTCTCCTGTCTCCCTGTGCAGGAGTTTCTCTTTGGTGTATAGCTAAGAGAAGAACTGCAGAGTTGTAGAATATGGACATCATCAACTTTCCAAGATAAAGCCAAAGTGGCTTACCAATTTACACTTCCACCAGCAATATATAAGAGGCTTATTGAACTGCATCTTCTCCAGCCCTTGGAACTATTGGACTTAATTTTTGTCAGTGGAATGGCTGTAGGATGATACCATGTGGTGGTCTTGGCTTGCTTGTCTTTCCCAGTTTATTACTGATATTGAGCATGTCTTCATGTATTTATCTGTCATTCTGTTCTGTGAAATGGAAGTTCACTGCTCTGCTCATTTTCCTTTTATGTTGTTTGTCATCACTGATTTGTGGAAATTCATTAGTCTTGATACCAGTTCTTTATTACTTACATGTATTGCAGTTATCTTTTCCCAGATTGTAGCTTATCTTTTTACTTTTCTAAAGGTGCCTTGAAAAAAGAAGATTTTTTAATTTTATTTTTTAAAAAATTTTATTTATTTATTTTTGGCTGCATTGGGTCTTTTGTTGCTGCGTGCAGGCTACTCTTCATTGCAGTGTGCGGGCTTCTCTTTGCGGAGCACAAGCTCTAGGTGCGCAGGCTCAGTAGTTGTGGCTCGAGGGCTTAGTTGCTCCGCGGCCTGTGGGATCTTCCCAGACCAAGGATCGAACCTGTGTCCCCTGCACTGGCAGGCGGATTCTTAACCACTGCGCCACCAGGGAAGTCCCAACGATTTTTTAATTTTAGAATAGTTTTAGATTTATAGGAAAGTTTCAAGAATATTACGAGAGTTCCTGTATACCCTGTACTCTTGTTTTCCCCTGTTAACATTATTGTGATATATTTGTCATACATAATGAATTGATATCATTATTGTTAACTAAAGTTCATATTTTTTTTTCTTTTTTCATTCCTTTTTTTAAAGTGTTTTTATTGTTTATTTTTTTGTGGTACGCGGGCCTCTCACTGTTGTGGCCTCTCCCGTTGCGGAGCACAGGCTCCGGACGCGCAGGCTCAGCGGCCATGGCTTATGGGCCTAGCCACTCCGTGGCATGTGGGATCTTCCTGGACCGGAGCACGAACCCGCGTCCCCTGCATCAGCAGGTGGACTCTCAACCACTGCGCCATCAGGGAAGCCCTATTTTTTTTTTAAATTTTATTTATTTATTTATTTTGGCTGTGTTGGGTCTTCATTGCTGCGTGCGGGCTTTCTCTAGTTGCGGCGAGCAGGGGCTGCTCTTCATTGTGGTGCACGGGCTTCTCATTGCGGTGGCTCCTCTTGTTGCGGAGCACGGGCTCTAGGTGCGTGGACTTCAGTAATTGTGGTGCTCTGGCTCAATAGTTGTGGTGCACGAGCTTAGCTGCTCCAAGGCATGTGAGATCTTCCCAGACCGGGGATCAAACCCGTGTCCCCTGCGTTGGCAGGCGGATTCTTAACCACTGCGCCACCATTTCATTTATTTTTAATTGAAGTGTAGTTGATGTACAATATTACATAAGTTATAGGTGTACAATATAGTGATTCACAATTTTTAAAGGTCGTACTCCATTAATAACTATTATAAAATATTAGCTACACTCCTTGTGTTGTACGATATATCCTTGTAGCTTAAAGTCCATATTTTTTTCAGATTTCCTTAGTTTTTTTGTTATTTGTTTATTTACTTATGGCTGCATTGGGTCTTCGTTGCTGCGTGCAGGCTTTCTCTAGTTGCGGCAAGCGGGCTTCTCATTGCAGTGGCTTCTTCTGTTGCGGAGCATGGGCTTTAGGCGCGTGGGCTTCAGTAGTTGTGGTGCACGGGCTTATTTGCCCCGCAGCATGTGGGATCTTCCCGGACCAGGGATTGAATCCAAGTCCCCTGCATTGGCAGGTGGATTCTTAACCACCATGCCACCAGGGAAGTCCCAGATTTCCTTAGTTTTTACCTAATGTCCTTCTTCTGCTTCACGATCCAATCCAGGATACTGTTTTATATTTAGTTGTCATGTCTCCTGAGGCTCCTCTAGACTGGGACAGTTCCTCAGACTTTTCTTGTTTTTGATTACCCTTAACGTATCTTTCAATAAATAGAAATTCTGAATTTTGTTGTCAGGTAGATAAGTCTCTTACCTTTTGGTGTTAGTGTTTTCTAAGTTGTGTTTAAATAATCCTTATCTACCTCAGAGTCAGAAAATATTTTTTTATATTTTCTTCTAAAGGTTTTACTCTAAAATTTTAAGTCATAATCTGTCGGGAGTTGATACTTGTATCTGGTATGAGGTAGGAGTGTGATACCATTTCTTTTCTATACAGAAAATGTGTTTTTCCGCTCTGTTATTGAATAGTCCTCCAGACCTCACTGAACTGCCATGCCATCTGTTACATTTCAACATTCTAAGATGCTTGGGTCTGTTTCCAGGCTCTTTATTTGATTCCTTTGGTCAACTTATCTGTCCCTGTACTGTTACCACACTGCCTGTATAGCTCTTAGCAGGTCCCCCGTCTTCTAAGTGTCATGACTGCTCCTGGCACTTTGCACTTCCTTATATCCCTTTTGATCTTTTTCCCAGGCTTTCTGTCTCTGGCCGGGATGCCAACAGCGTAGAGCTAACCATGGCTGAGGGGCCCTATAAAATCATCTTGACGGCACAGCCATTCCGCCTCGACCTACTGGAGGACCGCAGCCTTCTGCTCAGTGTCAATGCCCGAGGACTCTTAAATTTTGAGCACCAGAGGGCTCCCAGGGTCTCGTGAGTACAGGGATCAGGAGTGAAGGGGACCTAGTGTGAAGGAACCTAGGGGTGTCGTAGGATCTGGCACTGGGTCCCTGGGAGGAAGACAGGGTGGTAGTAGAGCCAGGTCGGGGCTGGGGGCTGGGCGAAGCTGACCATCAGGGAGGGTAGGAAGCAGACCTGGGTTGAAGTTTTCTCCATTTCCTGTACAGACCAGGAGGCAGTCACTTTTGTCCATGAGCTGTACCCTGGGCACCTCCTCCCTCAGAGGCCTGCCTGGGTCTGCCTTTCCCTCTTCCCCCTCTCACACCATCACACTTCCCAGATTTATTTTCTTCCTTTTTTTTGTTTTGTTTTGTTTTGTTTTTTGTTTTTAATTTCTTCCCCCACCCCATCTCTGGAAGTTTGTCGACTGAAACTCACTTTTATGTTTCTGTTTTTGTGTTGGTTTTGTGCCTCCTTTTCCCCTTTCCTACCCATCTCCTCCTGCCCCAGTTTCTCGGATAAAGTTAGTCTCACGCTCGGTAGCATTTGGGATAAGATCAAGAACCTTTTCTCTAGGTAAATCCATGACCACTGGTACTGTATCTGTTCCTCTGCCCTTACCCCCCCTTCACTCTGGCCCCCAGGGAAGGTGCCCCAGACCCTTCCATACCCTGTCCTTCACTCACCTCTTTTTCCCCAGCTATATGGTCTCTGGTTCCCGTTCCCCATTCCCTTGGCTAGGAGCCCCCTGGGAGAAGGAAGATGAAATGTTGGATATCCTTGAGGAATGTAGGGAGCTTCTTGCTTTGCCAGGGGGTGGAGAGATGCTGCCTGTTGCTGGGGTTCCTGCCTCTCAGCTGGCTTGCACTGAGGCTCTGGGCAGAGCTGCTTGCCAGCTGCCCTTGAAAGCATCCTTTGGCAGAATCTCTTGTTTGAGTCCCTGTGTAGAGGCTTGACCATGGTTATGACTCACTTGCCTTTGCAAAACCCTGTGTCACGCCAAGAGGCTGAGGCCCAGTGAGGGAAGTTGGGGCCAGAGTCTCTTGGTAGAGGCAGCAGGGCTAGGACTGGCATTCCGAACCCAGGCCCTTGAACCTGTCTGCCTGTCTCTTCTGGAACGCTGGCAGAGGCTGATGGTTTGGGCCTGTGTTTGGAAGGCACCCCTTGGTGGCATTTACTTCTCATTTCCCTTTCTCATTTCTCTCCCTGTCCTTTGCACACTTATCTGCTCACTGGGGGTCCCTTTCCAAGCTTTAACATTCAGTCCCTTCCTCCAGTGCCTTCGTTCCTTTGGACCCTTGGCTCTCTATTCCCTCACCCCTCCTTCCACTAGCCCCTCGTCCCTGCCCCCTCTGGATTGGAGCAGACAGCTCTCCTACCTTCCAGGCAAGGATCAAAAGACCCAGCTGAGGGCGATGGGGCCCAGCCCGAGGAAACACCTGGGGATGGTGACAAGGCAAGTTGGTGGGGGTGGGTGGTTGGAGCACAGGGCTGGCTGGGAGGTTGGAGGGGAAAGGCCCACAAGAAATTTGAGCTTAGTCTTGCCATCGCGGATGGGATTTAGAAAATGGGCAAGGGAAGAGAGAGGACCTGGTGTGTGATTGAGTAGTGGTCTGCTTTCTTCTTCCAGCCAGATGAGACCCAGGGGAAGGCAGAGCACGATGAGCCAGGAGCCTGGGAAGAGACATTTAAAACTCACACTGACAGCAAGCCCTTTGGTGAGGGGCTGGGGGAGCCTTGGGCAAGAGGACAGAGAGTCCTTGCCAAGCAGAAGCTCATCTTTTGCTTTTCTTCCAGGCCCCACGTCTGTGAGTTTGGACTTCTCTCTGCCAGGCATGGAGCATGTGTATGGGATCCCCGAGCATGCAGACAACCTGAGGCTGAAAGTCACTGAGTGAGTCCTACAGTGACATCAGGATATGGGGGGAGGGAAGGGGGCAGAGGCCAGGGCTGTGGGAGATGTGCACACAGATTAGACACTCCAGACGAGCGTGGCTCACTTCCTGTGCCAGAGAACCTTGGGCCATCAGAAAATGCTGCTTTGAGAAAGGGCAGAGGGGCCAGTTTTTATCCCTCATCTGTGTCTGTGGGGCTGGGGCTGTGCATGCCATGGCCCGGGGCCAGTCTGTCTGTCTGCCTGCCTGCAGGGGTGGGGAGCCGTATCGCCTCTACAATTTGGACGTGTTCCAGTATGAGCTGTACAACCGCATGGCCCTATATGGGTCTGTGCCCGTGCTCCTAGCACACAGCCCTCATCGGGACCTGGGCATCTTCTGGCTCAACGCCGCAGAGACCTGGGTTGACATATCCTCCAACACTGCAGGCAAGGTGAGCGCACAGGCGTGGGGAGCAATAAGGGAGGGAATCGTCAGGCCTTGAGACAGATGGGTTTGTTAGGGGCATTTGCTTTGAAGAGGCTGGTAGAGTGGCCTACTTGGATACCTGTTTGGGGACTGGATGAGAGACAGGCCCTGGGCCTTCTGGGCAGCATATGAGTTCCCCAGACACTCCCAGAAGACACAGACTCATGGGGAAGGTATTTCCTTTTCTGCATTTATTAATACATTTGTTATTGAGTATGCGTTAGGAGCTTCAGACCCTTTTCTAGGTGCTGGGGATATATTGCTCACTGAGTTAGGAAAGGAGGAAGACAGATTAAACAGGTAACAGAGGGAAGATGAGTTCAGTGGTGGTAAGTTCTAAGAAAGAAATGCAGTGGTCATGTGATGGGGATGGGCGGTGCTGCTTATGATGGGGCCCAGGGAAGCCTCACTGAGGAGGTGACGTTTAATCTCAGCCCGAAGTGACTCAAGGAGCCAGCTGTGTGAGGACTCTGAGGAAAACACTGCTGCTTTGTCTTTGGGTTGGGAAGCAAGAGGGTGGTGTCAGACCTCTCTCTGGTCCCCTCTGCAGACCCTGTTTGGGAAGATGCTGGACTACCTGCAGGGCTCTGGGGAGACCCCACAGACAGATGTTCGCTGGATATCGGAGAGTGGCATCATTGATGTCTTCCTGCTACTTGGGCCGTCTGTCTTTGATGTCTTCCGGCAGTACGCTAGTCTCACAGGTACGCAGTGTCCCTACTCTGTCAGCCTGCAGCCTCCCTTTCTGGTCCTTGGCTTCTTGAGGGATGACTGCATTTTCAGAAATCCTGTGCCTTGGCCTATTCTCTAGCCCGGTGCCCTTTCATCTCCCTCAATTTCTGGGCATCCCCATTGGCCCCGGGTTGAGCCTGACCCCATTGTGACACCCATCCCTCACTGAACCTGCAGGGACCCAGGTTTTGCCCCCGCTCTTCTCCCTCGGCTACCACCAGAGCCGCTGGAACTATCGGGATGAGGCTGACGTTCTGGAAGTCGATCAGGGCTTCGATGATCACAACCTGCCTTGCGATGTCATCTGGCTGGACATTGAGCATGCTGATGGCAAGCGGTATTTCACCTGGGACCCCAGCCGTTTCCCCCAGCCCCTCACCATGCTTGAGCATTTGGCCTCCAAGAGGCGGAAGGTAAGAGGGCCGCAGCCATGGTTGGTTTTCTCAGGCATGATAGCCCTGGAGAACTCTCACTACCCGTGTTCCGTGCCCCCAGCTGGTGGCCATCGTGGACCCCCACATCAAGGTGGACTCTGGCTACCGCGTACATGAAGAGTTGCAGAACCTGGGTCTGTACGTTAAAACCCGGGATGGCTCTGACTACGAAGGCTGGTGCTGGCCAGGTAGGTGGGCCCGGAATTAAAGGAGGCTATTGGGAGGCCAGGGAGCTAGAGTGGAGGCTATTTTACCCCTCAGGGGTTGAAAGCCATCCTTGATTTCTTCTAGGCGCAGCCGGTTACCCTGATTTCACCAATCCCAAGATGAGGGCCTGGTGGGCTAACATGTTTCGCTTTGACAATTATGAGGTATGGCAGCCCCTCCCCGACCTGCCTCTGTCTTTCCCACTCTGCCTCTTGGAATCAGTCATTCTCTGCCTGCTATCCCTGCTATGGTTGGTTGCTCATAAGATATCGGGGCCTTGATGATCCTGGGGGGGGCCCTGAGAAACGCATCTTTCTGGATTCCTAGGAGCTCTCTGCTCAGACACTGTTTTGTCTTCTCCCTCCCCTCTGTCGTCTGTCCCCATTCTCTGCCTTGTGTTCTCAGGGCTCATCTCCCAACCTCTATGTCTGGAATGACATGAATGAACCGTCCGTGTTCAATGGTCCTGAGGTCACCATGCTCAAGGATGCCCAGCATTATGGGGGTTGGGAGCACCGAGACGTGCATAACATCTATGGCTTCTACGTGGTAAGGGACTGAGAGAGGAGAGACCAAGGACCGAGAACTTGCACCGATGACAGCTGGCTTTTGCTCCTCACTACCCTTCTTTCCTGTTCCCACGCAGCACATGGCGACTGCTGACGGGCTGGTGCTGCGCTCCGGGGGCATAGAACGCCCCTTTGTCCTGAGCAGGGCTTTCTTTGCTGGCTCCCAGCGCTTTGGTAAGATTTGGAGAATAAAGCTGTGGCAGAGGGACCTGGGCCTGGTTCTTGGAGAAGTCTGTCCATCCTCTGAGAGTTACGTATTTCCTTCCAGCTGTTCACTAAAAGCGAGGCAGGGAGTGGGAGGGCCAGTCCGTGTTGAAGTGCTCTTGTGAACTCCGCCGTCTTCAGCAGGACTCTGGGGGCCCCAGAGGAGATGTGGCAGGTTAGAGAGGTCAGCTGTATAAAAGGCTGAGCCCCTTCACTGTTTGCAAGTTCCCTCCCTCTTTTCTTCCTCAGGAGCCGTGTGGACAGGCGACAATGCTGCCGAATGGGACCATTTGAAGATCTCTATTCCTATGTGTCTCAGCTTGGGGCTGGTGGGACTTTCCTTCTGTGGAGGTGAGAGGGGGAGGAACTTGGAGCCTTGCTTTGGCGGGAGAGGGGCAAGGTAGAGGGCATAAAACCTAGGCCTGTGCAGAGAACTGACAGTCCACGATGGGGCCTTGGGGGGCTCCTTAGGCAGCAGCCCTCCCTCACCCTCTTTTCCAACCGGTTTCCTCCCTCCCCTCTCTAGCGGATGTGGGCGGCTTCTTCAAAAATCCAGAGCCAGAGCTGCTTGTGCGCTGGTACCAGATGGGTGCCTACCAGCCGTTCTTCCGGGCACATGCCCACTTGGACACTGGTCGGCGAGAGCCGTGGTTGTTACCGTCTCAGTACCATGACATAATCCGAGACGCCTTGGGTCAGCGATACTCCCTACTGCCCTTCTGGTATACCCTCTTCTATCAGGCCCATCGTGAAGGGATTCCTATCATGAGGTGAGGCATTCAGTTGAGTCTGTGTAGAATGGACTGAGATGGCTGGGAGACTGGGTTCCATCTCTGGGCCTCTTTCTTCATTTATGAGGGCCTTGTAAAGGAGGGAAATCTGACTGCAAGGTCAAGAGTAAGAAGAGACCAGTGGGGAGATGAAGAGCAGTGAACGTTACTGAGTGCTTATGACATGCTAGGCATTACTCATCACTATCCCCAGAGCCAGAAACAAGTCAGACAAGTGTCGTACCCTTGTGGAACTTACATTCTTGGGAGGAAGACAGAGAGACATGTAAACAAATATGGAAATAGGAAAACTGCCAAAACTGACAAGGTTTTTGAAAAAAATAGAACAGGGTAACGGAGTTAAGTTCCACAAACAGGCCACGTAGGGCTTCCCTGGTGGCGCAGTGGTTGAGAGTCCGCCTGCCGATGCAGGGGACACGGGTTCGTGCCCCGGTCCGGGAAGATCCCACATGCTGCGGAGCAGCTGGGCCCGTGAGCCATGGCCGCTGAGCCTGCGCGTCCAGAGCCTGTGCTCCTCAACGGGAGAGGCCACAGCAGTGAGAAGCCTGCGTACCGCAAAAAAAAACAAAAAACAAAAAACAGGCCACGTAAAGATGAGCCCTGACTGATGAGTAAGACAGGCTTTTGTGACGCAGAGGAAGAATGTTCCAAGCAGGGGAGACTGCAAGTGCAAAAATTATGAAATGGAAATGAGTTTGTTATGTTCCAGGAGTAGGAACAAACCAGTGTGTCTCAGGGGTAAAGAACCAGAGGGAGAGGTAGATGAGGTGGAGTGGAAAATTCAACCTGAACTAGAGGGCTTTTCAGGCCAGGATAATGAAGTGGCCGCTGGGAGGTAGCTGTGCAGAGCAGTTTCCAGAGGGAGCAGGGTGGGAGGAGGCAGGGAGACACGTTAGGAGGTTAAATGTCTAGACCAAGGTTAGAGTGCATAGCTGAGTCCTTAAGCCTGCTGGGCTGTCTGGCTGCCAGCTCGCGGGTCTTTCCCCTGTGCTCTTCTTTTTGCCAGTGCCTGGGGTAGCATCTTTGACTTCTGCCAAACAGCAAGTGTCTTCCTTTCTTGTCCTGCTTCCTTCCTAGGCCCCTGTGGGTTCATTATCCTCAGGATGTGACCACCTTCAGTATAGATGATCAGTTCCTGCTTGGTGAGAAACAAGGGGGACAGTTAGTGGTGGGTTGGGATAGGGCTGAGAGGAAGCAAGCACTGTGATAGATACGTCTGTGGATGTGCAGGGAGGGAGGAGTGAACGAGGCCAGGGGTGCAAGGGGGTGGGTGCTCTAGGGCTCCCTCTTTGGGAACTGATCTCCCCAATTCAGAGTTGATTCTGCTGTGTCTTAGGGGATGCATTGCTGGTTCACCCTGTATCAGACTCTGAGGCTCATGGCGTGCAGGTCTATCTTCCTGGCCAAGGGGAGGTGAGTTAAGGAAGGGTGTGGTGGGGAAAGGTGGTGGTCAGAGAGGGTAAATAGAGTGGGGGGTCCTCTGTGCAGTGAGTGACCGAGTATATCTTCTGCACCCACAGGTGTGGTATGACGTTCATAGCTACCAGAAGCATCATGGTCCCCAGACCCTGTATCTGCCTGTAACTCTAAGCAGTGTGAGTATGCCTGGCCCAGCTGCCAGCTCCATCTGCCTGTAGGTTTCCAGAAGGGGAGAGAGTGTATACTTTGGTGTCCAGTTCCTAAGGGGACGCAGATATACACAAGCAAAAGATATTGCAGGGCCCAGGGTTGAACAACAGGGCTACTTCATCCCAGCACTGCTCTTGCCCTAGATCCCTGTGTTCCAGCGTGGAGGGACAATTGTGCCCCGATGGATGCGAGTGCGGCGTTCTTCAGACTGCATGAAGGATGACCCCATCACTCTTTTCGTTGCACTCAGCCTCCAGGTGAGCGCATAAGCAGGGAGCCTCCTCAACCATCTGCCTACCTTCCTAGGATTCAGTCCCCTGGGGATGTGCCCCTCACTCCCTCTTGGGCTCAGGCTCTCGCCTACCCCACTTCCTGCTCAGGGTACGGCCCAAGGAGAGCTCTTTCTAGATGATGGGCACACGTTCAACTATCAGACTCGCCATGAGTTCCTGCTGCGTCGATTCTCATTCTCTGGCAACACCCTTGTCTCCAGGTAAGGAGGTACCCTTTCTTCCTTGGCAGCCTCTGGGATGCTTACAGCTCACTGTGCTCTTACATCATGGCCTTGCTCTGCTCTCCTCCTCTCTGCTCTGACAGTTTTTTTTCTGATGGGTATCCATTTTTGCTTCCTCCAGCTCAGCAGACCCCAAAGGCCACTTTGAGACACCAATTTGGATTGAGCGGGTGGTGATAATAGGGGCTGGAAAGCCAGCAACCGTGGTACTCCAGACAAAAGGTGAGTGATCTGGCCCCCAGGTGGGGAAAGAGAAGAAGCAGGGCAGGGTTGGGGACCCCCTGTGTATAGGAAAGTAGTTGCTATTGACTCTGGCACTCTTTCTCTTTCCTCCACCAGGATCTCCTGAAAGCCGCCTGTCCTTCCAGCATGACCCTGAGACCTCTGTGTTGATCCTGCGCAAGCCTGGCGTCAGTGTGGTATCCGACTGGAGTATTCACCTGCGATAACCCAAGGGATGTTGGGGTGGGGTGTGATGGTCTTGATAGTTACTCTTCCTTCTGCCCTGGAGTTTGACCTTCCCCAGACTTCACCTTTCTTATCTCAAGATCTACATTCTGCCAACATCTGGGCAGGATGAGAGGGCTTTCCCTGGGCTCTGAATTCATTTTGTGATCTCCTGACCTCTCCCACCCCATTGACACCACATCTCCCTTCATCCCCAAATATTCTGTTGCTCTGACTGGAGCACATTCACCTGTGAAGACCTGGGGACCACAGGGCCCTTGCTTTCCCTTCTCTTTTCTTTCTTCTGGGGGCCCTGAATCTCCTCCATACCCTCTCTGTTCATGTCTCTTGTGTGTTGATGCCATTTCTTGGAAGAAGATGAGGGCAGTGAGCTTTAGGGCTCCTTTTCTCCTTCCCCTTCCCTCCCCACCAAACTGTTCTCCCTCCTTTTTATTTCTTCCTCCTGGCTCTTCTCTATCAGGCCTCTCTGTTTTATGCCCCATTGATGCACAGGGTCCACCCCTTACCCTGATAAGGGATGAATGGATCAAAGGAGTGAGGTTGCTGGAAAACATCCTCTTCCCTGGCATCCCAGCCTTTCCTCTCCCTGCTTCTATCTAGAGCAGCTGCGGTTCTGACAGGGGCAGTTCTACCTCCCCTGTCCCTTGGGGGAAAGAAGTTTCCACTCCTTAAGAGGGGATGAGCGAGACTTCTTTTGCCTCCTAAAATTTTGTCCCCTTGAGGGGCATTCCAGATGGAGAAATCAGTTGCGGTTTCATCGAATCATGGTCACCTGTATTTATTGCTGGGGGAAGGCTGAGGGTGGGGGAGATGATCATGTGCGCTCAGGGTTGGCCCAGGGCCCTGGGTGGGGGGTGGGGGAGGACTAACTGGGGACGATGGGGAATGTTTGTGGGAATTTTTTTTACTTCCTTTTGGCCCCCAGCTGTGACAGGTTTTGATAAAAGGAGAAACAATAAAGAGAGAAACCATAAATAACTGTTGGCGTCTGGATTCCAGTTCTGGCCTGAACCACAGACCCCTAAAAGCCCGAGGACCTGACATTTTCATTTAGCTTCAGCATAAGCCTCATTGGTTGAGCAAAATGAGTGAGTGCAAGCCTCCTTCAGCTTGCTTGATGCCAATTTTATTTTAATTAATTTATTTTTGGCTGCATTGGGTCCTCGTTGCTGCACGCGGGCTTTCTCTAGTTGCAGCGAGTGGGGGCTACTCTTCGTTGTGGTGCGCGGGCTTCTCATTGTGGTGACTTCTCTTTGTGGCGGAGCATGGGCTCTAGGCGCATGGACTTCAGTAGTTGTGGTACGTGGGCTCTGTAGTTGTGGCTCGCAGGCTCTAGAGCGCAGGCTCAGTAGTTGCGCATGGGCTTAGTTGCTCCGTGGCATGTGGGATCTTCCCGGACCAGGGCTGGAACCCATGTCCCCTGCATTGGCAGGCGGATTCTTTTTTTTTTTTTTTTTTTTTTTTGGTACACAGGCCTGTCGCTGTTGTGGCCTCTCCCGTTGTGGAGCACAGGCTCCAGACGCGCAGGCTCAGCGGCCATGGCCCACGGGCCCAGCCACTCCGCGGCACATGAGATCTTCCTGGACCGGGGCACGAACCTGTGTCCCCTGCATCAGCAGGCGGACTCTCAACCACTGCACCACCAGGGAAGCCCCTGGCAGGCGGACTCTTAACCACTGCGCCACAAGGAAGTCCCTGATGCAAGTATTTTCATAGAGGAGCCCAGCAAGGTCATCAGATTTTGGTAGGCCTAGTTAATAGTGGTGACCAGAGCTAATGGGGTCCGTCTTGAATAGAAATAGCTATATGTCAGATGTTCTCATACTAAAGACTGCTTCTCTTTAGCTAGCAGCATTTTTAAAAATTTCCCATTGTTTTAGTGACAGGAAATAGTTTCCTCCATTTTGTAGACTGACCACAAGTCTTAGAGATTATTTTAACAAGAAACTAGGTTTTGTTTGGAAAAATTACTGCTCAGGATGGTTTATGCCTGTGAGGAGTTAGGGGTTGTGTTTCTGGAATTCCTCAGCTCAAGAAATATTTCCAGGGGCTTCCTGGGTGGTGCAGTGGTTAAGAATCCGCCTGCCAATGCAGGGGATATGGGTTCGAGCCCTGGTCTGGGAAGATCCCACATGCCGCGGAGCAGCTAAGCCCGTGAGCCACAACTACTGAGCCTGCACTCTAGAGCCTGTGAGCCACAACTACTGAGCCCACGTGCCACAACTACTGAAGCCCACGTGCCTAGAGCCCATGCTCCACAACGAGAGAAGCCACTGCAATGAGAAGCCCACGCGCCGCAATGAAGAGTAGCCCCCGCTGGCCGCAAATAGAGAAAGCCTACGAGCAGCAACGAAGACCCAGTGCAGCCAAAAGTAAACAAATAAATAAATTTATTTTAAAAAGAGAAATTTCCAGTTAATTCTCTGGGAGGTAGCTCATTGCCTTGACATTTTACCCCCACCCCCTTCTGTCACCTGTTTCAGTGTGGGTCAAAGGAGACAGTACAGCTCCTGGAGTCAGGTATCTAGAAGGGACATAGAAAATTGTACGATGGGAATTACATGATTTGGCGCAATTTTAGTTACTTATCTGTAAAATGGGGACAATACCTATCTCTCACACAGAAGTGGACCAAGATACTGTGACAACCCTGAAGAAGAGCAGTTTGCTCCTGAACTACTGCCAGATGTGCTGGAAAAACACTATGGATATAAACTCTTCATCCCAGAAAGGGACCTGATTCCAAGTCATACTAGAAATTCAAAAAAAAAATCCAAGAAATATTAGAATATGAGAGGTTGATTAATTAATGAAATATCAAAAATACCCCTTTACTATTTTTTGGTTTAATTTATTAGATTACTATGTATTTTTTGCATTTTTGCCAAGAGTACCTTGTTAAATATCAAAATTCTGCAACATCAATCTTTAGAGTTTTAATATCCTAAATTGTATTAAAATTATAATCAAAGGATTATAGTGAGGATTGTATGAGACACCCAGGGCACAGGCTTGGTACATGATAGGCCCTAGATTTCACTCATTCATGTAACAAGTATGTACTGAGGTACTGTTACTACCTGCAGTGACTGATGGATGAATGAATGACTATAAGGAGAAAATCTGCGCAGAGGGACTAGAGATCAAGGGGAGGGTCCCAAAGGCACTCCCAAGTACCCTACCTGGCTTTTGACCGCCGGCCGCGCGCGCTTGATACGCCGGATATGACGTCACCCACTACCGTGGTTCCCAGAACTAGGCGGTGGGAGCGGAAATTAACCCGGAGGGAGGGAGTGTGCAGACTGACCGGAAGTGGGCCGCGACGTTTACTGCCAGCTCCAGCTCCTGGGAGCAGGTCGAGAGGAGGGTGAGGAGGGCGGGTCAAGGGGCGGGGCCGCTTCAGGGGCGGGGCTTGCAGGCTGGCGGGCTGGGGGCGGGGAACTTCGTGCCTGCAGGACCCCGCCTGCCCAGGCGCCGGCGGTGGCGCGGCCATGAAGCTGAAGCTGAAGAACGTGTTCCTCGCCTACTTCCTGGTGTCGATCGCCGGCCTCCTCTACGCGCTGGTGCAGCTCGGTGAGCGGGGCGGGGCGGGGACGCGGCGGGTCGGCCCTCGGGCACCCGTCGCCGAGCGTCCCGCCCTGGGGATGAACCCCCGCGCAGACCCCATTCATCCGGCTCGGCCCTTCTACAGCCCTCTGCGGCCGCCGGGCGCACTCCCCTCTCTAGAACGCACCGCGGCTGCCCGCCGCACCTCGGGTGAAATCAGACTCCTTCCCAGAGCCTGCAAGGCCCCGCATGATCCTGCCTTGGTCTGCCTCTCTAACCCCATTTCCTAACCCTCTCGCTCGCTCTGCTCCGGCCACACTGGCTTCATGACAGTTTCTTGAAAACCCCACACTCATTGCTTCCAAGCACTTAACCTGTCCCCGCTGCCTGTGGTGCTCTTCGCCCAGCTCTTTCCCAGCTCCCTCTCTCATCCTTCAGGTTTCAGCTCACATGTCACCGCCTCACAGGCCTTCCTTGACCACCTTAGCTAAAGTACCTCTTCTCAATCTGGATTCTCTTTAAGTCTCTATCCTATTTGTTTCCTTCATGGCCCTTACCACGGTTTCTAATAATTTTATTAATTTGTTTCTTTGCTTAGTGTCCAGCTCCTCCACTAAACTGAAACCTCCATGAGGGCAGGGACCATGTCTGTTTGCTTTCCTAAGCTGCATCCCGGGCACCTAAGGCAGTGCCTCCCAGGAGGAGCATTCAATAAATATTTATCCAATGATGGAATCAATGAATTTAATGAGTCTTTGGTCACACAGCCAGTGGAACAGATTGAACCCTGCCTCTTATGCAGGGATTTAGAGACTGGGCCACTGCATGATCCTCAGGTATTTGAAAGACTGTCCTGTTTTAGGAGATCAACTTGTTCTTTATGGTTCCAGAAGGCAGAATTAGGACCAGAAGGTAGAAAGGATGGAGGCAGGTAATCAGCTCAATAGCCAAATGAAAACTGTAATGGATGGAATTGGTAAAGTCGGAGAGGGGCTGCTAATTGAGGCAGTGAGCTCCCCACCACCCAAGGCATAGAAAAGCTGTTAGAGAAGTTGTAAAGAGAGCCCTGCACTGGCTAGTTGAACAGAAGGTTATGGCCCTCTGGGATGCTGAACATACTGTGGTTCTCTGCCCCCATCCCTGCTTCCTGGGACCAGGCCAGCCATGTGACTGCCTCTCTCCCCTGCGGGCAGCAGCAGAGCAGCTTCGGCAGAAGGATCTGAGGATTTCCCAGCTGCAAGCCGATCTCCGCCGTCCACCCCCTGCCCCCGCCCAGCCCCCTGAACCTGAGGCTCTGCCTACTATCTATGTTGTTACCCCCACCTATGCCAGGTATGGGCTGTGATGCACCCAACATCTGCATGGACCAAGAGGCTGGGGTCGATGATGAGTTTCGGGAGGCGCTGGGCCAGGGGATGTTCCTCAAGCTAAGGCATGACAAATGACAGGCTAAATGAACCACATCATTACTCTAAGATTTGTGGGAAAATGTTTTTCTATTAAAATAGACAGGGATGCGCTGTGAAGTAGAATACAATATTCCTGAGAAGTTTTAAGATAGAACAATAAAGTTGCAAAGAAATTCTGAACTTGCCAGTGAGTTCACTCTCTCTCCTTAGGGAGCCTTTGGTGAGAAAGTTTGGGAAGCCCTTGACTAAATCGAAGTAGAAAAGGACTTGGCCCTGCGGTCATACGGGGGTCTAGAAATAGTTACACCAGCTATTATTTGCAGTGTGTTTACTCTCTGCCCCACACTGTGCTAAGTGTGTTCCTTTTTTTTTTTTTTTAATAAAACGTAGCGTTATTGGTGACACAAACCAACTGGGAAATGTGGTTTTGAATCTGTAGCCAAAAGGGCTTGCTGACATCTGCCTGGAATCAGATGGCTGACCCACCTACGCCAGGGCATCTCTAGACCCTCTCCACCTCCCTACACACACCATCAAGCCTGGGGCGGGCAGGCCCATCTGAAGGGTAAAGAAGCCTGCAAGAGACTGGGCCCCTACCTTCCCAGTTTCTTGTCTAAACTCGGATAAATCTTCGTCCCCTGAAGAGGAATGAGCCAAAGGGCTCCTCTAAACTCTTCTACCTGGAAATCCAAGCATAGGCGGCAAAGAACATGGTCCTACTGGTATTCTAAAAAGTCATGATCTTATTTAATCTTTAAAACAACATTGTTGTAAAGTACTGTTATTTTAAAGTTATTTAAAGGAAACTGAGCCTTGGGGAGATGGAGCCATTTCCCCAGATATCTCACCTAATAAGTTACAAAACTGGCGTTCAAACCCAGATTTGATTTCAAAGACTGTGCCCTTAATTTATAGTCAGAGCCCTGGGGTTGAGGTGAGTGACAGACATGGACATTAAGAACAGGGCAGGTGAATCAATTCCCTGGCGGTCCAGTGGTTAGGACTCAGCGCTTCCACTGCAGTGGGCATGGGTTCCATCCCTGGTCAGGGAACTAAGATCCTGCAAGCTGAGTGGCTGGGTCAAAAAACAAAACAAGACAAAGAAAAGAACAGGGCATTTGGGTGCTGGTCAGGGAAAGGTCACGGGGGGGGGGGGGGCGGTGCTAGGAGTGGCCCAGGAGAAGCCATATGTACCCTCTGGAGTGGGCAAATGGTGCCTACCCCTTTCCCTCCTGCATCTTTCCCCCTGCAGGCTGGTGCAGAAGGCGGAGCTGGTGCGGCTGTCCCAGACCCTAAGCCTGGTGCCCCGGTTGCACTGGCTGCTGGTAGAGGATGCTGAGGGCCCCACCCCGTTGGTCTCGGGGCTGCTGGCTGCCTCTGGCCTCCTCTTCACACACCTGGCGGTCCTCACCCCCAAGGCCCAGCGACTCCGGGAGGGCGAGCCAGGCTGGGTTCGGCCCCGAGGTGTTGAGCAACGGAACAGGGCCCTGGACTGGCTCCGGAGCAGAGGGGGTGCTGTGGCGGGAGAGAAGGATCCACCCCCACCAGGCACCCGGGGAGTCGTGTACTTTGCTGATGATGACAACACCTACAGCCGGGAACTCTTTGAGGAGGTGAGCACTGAGATGGGGCTGGGGAAACAGGCCAGGTGGGGCCCGCTTCATCTTTTTCCCTAGGTGAGGAGTGGGGAGCGGTGGGGCAGAGTGACTCAAGTGGTCCTTCCCGCTGCTCCCATTCCTCTGGGCCACCTCCTGTCTGTTTCTTCTTTCCTGACTTCCGGTAGATGCGCTGGACCCGTGGCGTCTCAGTGTGGCCAGTGGGGCTGGTGGGCGGCCTGCGATTCGAGGGCCCTCGCGTACAGGATGGCCGGGTCGTGGGCTTCCACACCGCGTGGGAGCCCAATAGGCCCTTCCCACTGGATATGGCGGGATTTGCCGTCTCCCTGCCCCTGCTGTTGGCGAAACCCAATGCCCGGTTTGATGCTACTGCTCCTCGGGGCCACCTGGAGAGCAGCCTCCTGAGCCACCTTGTCGATCCCAAGGACCTGGAGCCACGGGCTGCCAACTGCACTCGGGTAAGGGGATGGAGGTGGGCACGGAAATCTGACTGTGGGAAATCTGACTGTGGGATGGGAGAAGTGGAATGAGGCCCTGGGGAGTAGGATCAGGGATGGGTGTTTGAACCAGGAGAGACCCTCCAGGGCTCAGATTCAACCTTGCTTGCTCTCCTGAAGGGGAAGCTGGGAGGCAGGGAAGGAAAGTGGTCTTCCTGCCACTCTGTCTCCTGGCACCCGTGTGACACAGAGAGGGTAAGGGATTAAGCCCCATTTTAGAGGCACTAAAGGCTCCCCCCACCCACCCTTCATACTTGGCAGCCAACCCAGTGTGTGTTGAGGGGGTTGGAGAATCCGTTCTACACTGCGTGCCCCAGAGGCTTGGCTGTGGCTGGGCCCGGCTCTAACTGAAAGCTCTCGGGACAGGTTCTGGTGTGGCATACGCGGACAGAGAAGCCCAAGACGAAGCAGGAGGAGCAGCTGCAGCGGCAGGGCCGAGGCTCAGACCCAGCTGTTGAGGTGTGATGGCGGCCCTCCACTGCCCACCACCTCATCAGACACAGATCTGTGGGACTGGATCCCTGGCCTGCCCAGGATGTGGTTTTCCAAGTCCTGAGCCCTCAGAGCCAGGGGCGGCCCTTCTGCCCCTTCAACCCCAGGGCGTGGCCCAGCTGCTTCTCCCCTCCCCCAGCTTGCCTTGTGGCACTGCTCACAGGCTAGGGACAAGCAGCCCTTGTGTTGAGCCAGATGGGCTTGTCTGGGGCGGAGCAGAAAACAGAGAGTCTCGGGCGGGAGGGCGGCTGAGTGACTGGGTAACTTATTGGGGCTGGGCATGCACTGGGGGGCTGGAGGAGCTGGGCTGGACCCTCCCCACCTGAGCATGCTGACCCCCCCCCCCCGCCCCAACCTCCAGAATAAAAACACTCAACTTGGAGGGGCTTCTGTTTTCCTTCACTTCCCATGTCAGGTTCTTGCATTTGATCCTTACCAGGTCAAACCCCTGGAGTCCTGGCTTCTCCATCAGACGGAAATCAGTTCTCTCAGGGCCCCCACCCCCTTGAAGAGGAAGATCAGTGGCTTCAGTCCAAAAGCTTTATTGAGTCTGTGCACCAGAAGCAGCCTCCAGTCCTTCCCATGTCACTTTCCCACCACCCTGGTTTTTTTTTCTGTTCTTCCCTGGTGGTTCTGGCCATGGGCTAGGCCCTAGGACACCTGGTTTTCTCTCCTACCCCAGTCCAGCTCACTGACTATCCTTAACCCTCTAATCCCAGAGATCCCTCCTCCCCCACCTGGAGCCTATAAGGAGTTGTGAGGTTTCCAGGCTTGTCCATCTCTCCCCTTCCCCCCACCCCTCATCCCCACCCCAAGCTCCAGGCCACTAGGCCTCAGGTAGACCCTCCTTGGGAGGTTCCTCTTCTGGTGGGGCCTCCTCAGGTGCTGGCCTGCGGGCCACCCCTCCCTGTAGCCACGCTGTTTTCAGCATGTCTTTCAGCCCAGCAGGAAAGAGATAGCCCTGGGCCTCTCCCTCCCCATCGATGACTCCTCCGAGCCCCTCCAGTGCCGTTTGCAGGTACCGCAGGCCCAAGAGTACCAGAGTCTGTGGGGAAAGCAAGGGGCAAGAGGTCAATGAGGATCACAGCAGTTTCAGGGGCCCCTGGGTTGGAGGCGGTGAGGAGGCCCAGAGGAGGCCTCAGACACTTTGCTGACTCACCTGCAGCAGGAAGGTAACAGCCAGCATGTTGCCCAGTGTGCTCGCCAGCCCCTGCAGGTGCCCCAGCAGCACCTCATGGCATCCTTGGGCCCAGAGGTTTAGGTTGGGCTGTCGGGGATCAAAGAGGGGGTGGGCGTGGGGGTCTGAGAGCTGGCTTTGCAGGCAAGGTCTGGGTGAGTGGGGATTACAGCAGGAGAAAGGGACCCCATCAATCAGATATAGGCCTTCCACATTGCTCTGGATCCGGCTGCAAAGGGAGGGGCAGGGGTGTTAGGATGTCTGGAGATAGAGGCCTGGGGGAGAAGCTGCAGGGCACAGGAGTTGAGAAGGGAAAAGACGAGTGAGACATGTACTGACTGCTTTACTATGTGCCAGGCATGCAGACATCATTCGTTTATCCTTACGACAACTCTGTAAGGTGGGACTTTTATCATCTCCAGTTTACAGACAAGCAAATGGGCCCAGAGCAGTTTGGTAACATGCCCTGGGTCACACAGCTAAAACATGGCAGAGCTGTGCTCCATTCTCTCAGTCACTAGACTCTACTCATTGCCTGTCTGGGTGAGGTGGGGTTGCAAGGAAGGAGGAAGAGGAGGAGAAGAAGGAAGAGGGAGGAGGAGAAGCAAATCACTCACTCAGCCACGTCCTGGTCATTGGGATCCAGGTAACGGTTGCTGACCCACTGGATCCCAAACCAATCCTTGTACCCATGGCGCCCGCAGCAGTGGTGCCTCAGCTGCAGCTCGTCCAACAGCCGTTTGGCTTGACAGCGTCCGGGGACCTCTGTGTCCTTGTAGTTAGCCAAGGCAGTCCCCAGGCCCTCCTCCAGTCCTGTGTCCAGAGTCCCAGGCAAAGCCAGGGCTAGCCCCAGGGCAAGAACCAGGAGCCCCCCGCCACCAGCTGTGCCAGCCACCAGCAGCGGGCCCAGGACCCCTCGCCAGGGAGGGTATTGAGCTGCATCCAGACTGGCCCTGCTGGCTCCTGAACCCACCAGTCCTGTGCCCAGAGCCACTGCACTGGCTGCCAAGGCAACCTGGGGCAGGGCAGCGACCGGGCAGGAGGGAGCCAAGAAGGTGCCAAGGTGCCACAGCTGGACCAGGAGATGCCCGCTACAGAGGAGGGTGAGGCCACCGACCACCGCCAGCAGCCAGGAGAGGAGCCAGAGGCCCTGCGCCAGACGGATGCGGGGCTGGAGGGGCAGCACCAGCGGCAGCACCGGCGCCATCTCCCATCTCTGCCCAAGGGACAGCAGAGCTGTCAGGGACAGGGGTTGGCCGCGGCAGGATGCTGCGTCAGCCCAGCCTGGCTTGAGCTGGGCTAATGCCACCCTGACCCCAATACCCTGGGCATCCTCCCGCCACAGCCTTAATAACCCTCTGCCCTGTGCCCTGCCAGTCCCAATTCGGGATGCCTTGGCCTTGCCCCTTAGGAAAAGCCCCGCCCCCGGGCAAAAGGCCTATTTCGTGACCCCGCCCCTGTCCCTTCGCGGAAGTGGGGAGGGGCTGGTCGGTTCTGCCTCGACAGGCTAGGGGCTGGGGGCGGGAGACCTCACGGCCCGCGCTCCTTCCCAGGTCCCCAGGGAGTCCGAGGGCCAGGATCCCGGAAGGGCCTGGAGGGTGGTGGCCGGAGGGGGCCGGGGGTCAACGGGTTGGCCCCGCCCCCGAAGCGAGCTGCGAGGCCCGGACAGGGAGGGGTTACCAGGCGGCCCGGCCCCCCCCCTCGTCCCGCCCCCCCACCTCCCGCGCTTCCTGGCGGCCTCGCGTCCGGCGCCTGTTTGTGCTGCGGCGCTGGGGCCCAGGACGGCCCCGCCACCCCACCCCCGGGAGCCAAGAGCGGTCCCGGGAGAGTCCGAGGCCCCGGCGGGCCCCGGAGCCTGCGGCCCCGCCCCACAGCGCCCCCTCCAGGCCCTTTCCCCGCGCCCGACAGCGCCCCCGGGGGGTGGCTCGGCTCCCTTGCGCGCGCGCCCCGGGGTGCTTCCCCTTCCCCTCTCTCTGGCCATGGCCCCGGCGGCTTAGACGCCTCCTCCTCCGCCGCCGCCGCTCGGAGCAAGCCGGGGGCCGGATGGACGGGGCCGGGGGGCCCGGTGAGTACGGGGCGGGGCGGGCGGCGTGCCCCTTCCCGGAGCGCCGGCCGGTCGGGCGCTGCCATTGCCCGACGGCTGTTCGGGGCGTCCCCGCGTGCTCCTCGGCTCCGGGGGCTCTGAGCATCCTCCACTGTACCTCAGGTCGCTCTCCCTAGTTACTTGGGTCCTCCAACTGTCATTTCGGACTTCCCCAACGTCATCCTACCTCCCGTGTTACTTTGGGCCCCTCGAAAATTTCCTTACCTCCTGTGTTACTCTGGGCCTCTTTTCCTGGGATTTTGGGTCTTTTTACTTCGGACCCCCACTGTTACCCTGGGACCTTCGCTATGACTCTTCTCTCCACTCATACCCTCTCCTGTCACTCTAGATGTCGTCTTCTTCTCTGAGTCCTCAGGATGACTGTACTGTTGTGTCCCCCCCACTTTTCTCCGGGTGCTCCCTCTGAGTTTCTCTGCCTTCTCTGGAGACCTGAGCTTGCTCTGGGCTGGGCCCTGTCGTCCCTCACCAGCACTGCGCTTCAGCCTGTGGTTCCCACGTTCCTCGCCAGTACTCCATTTTTTCCCCCGGGTACTCCATGGTACTCCCTGTCTTTGCGGAGGCT
This sequence comes from Tursiops truncatus, assembly GCF_011762595.2. Lineage (NCBI taxonomy): Eukaryota > Metazoa > Chordata > Mammalia > Artiodactyla > Delphinidae > Tursiops > Tursiops truncatus. The sequence continues at coordinate 99,331,720 of NC_047041.1, read as the reverse complement.
GGGACGGCAGCAGGAAGGGAGCTTTGCCAGGTTCCTCGCCTGCCCTGCCACAAGGAGGCCCTTGATCCTTTACTACCCGTCTCCTCCCCTCTGGGAGCGCATCCAAGCCTGGAGCTGCTCGAAGGGTGCAGGTCCTATTGGACAAATGCACAGCTGGGGGCAGAGAGAATCCCCTCAAGCCTTTCCCCAGGTGGTGGGTACATTCTGACTGCTTCTTGCCCCTTTCCCAGGTGAGGGCCCTGCTCAGGAGGCCCTGCAGTCCCTGAGCCGGCGGCTTCAGGTGCAGGAGAAGGAGATGGAGCTGGTAAAGGCAGCCTTGGCAGAAGCTCTTCGCCTGCTGCGGCTGCAGGCGCCTCCCACCTCCCTGCAGGACCCTGGCGCACCAGGCCCTACAAGGGACAGGTATGCATGTTGTCAAACCTTCTTCCTCCCCCTTGCTGGGGCCTGCCCCAGGCGCATCGGGCTGATGCACTGGCTCCCCAGCAGCGCTGCAGCTCCCCCGGGACTGCCACCCACACACAGCCCCTCCTCGGTGAGCCGAGGCACCCAGACAGAGACAGAGGTGGAGACGGAGTCATCACCTGGCCCCCCTGGCCTGATCAACGGGCCCGCGGCCCCGCATGGGGGCGGTGAAGAGCCCGGTGGGACCCAGTCCGAAGGAGGGGGCAGCAGCAGCAGTGGCACTGGCTCGCCCGGCCCCCCAGGGCTCCTCAGGCTGGTGCAGCCCCCACAGCGTACTGACACGTGAGTGTCCTGCGGCAGAGGCTGGGAGGGGAGGGAGGAGTGGGGAGCACGATCCGAGGGAATGACTTTCACCTGCTCACTGTGCCCCGTCCGACCAGGCCCCGGAGAAATTCTTCCTCCTCCTCGTCCCCCTCAGAGCGGCCTCGCCAGAAACTCTCCCGGAAGGCAGCTTCCTCGGCCAACCTGTTGCTGCGGTCAGGGAGCACAGAGAGGTGGGCGAGGCTCCCCTCCCCCCAGCCCGCCCCACCCCAGGCTCAGGTTCTTGACTTTTCACATCCCTCACCTCACTTCCCTGGGTGGGGTGGGGGGACCTCATTGCCCAACAGGAAGAAAGGAACAAGCACTCCTGGGGTGCCTGCCGTGTACCCGGCACTGTGCTAAACCCTCGACCTCCTCCGTCTCATTCAGTCCCCATGACATCCTTGGGGGGTAGGTGGTCTCATGCTGATCATTGTCCAGGTGAAGAAGCAGGCTCAGAGAGGGTAAGTCATTTGTCTGGGGTCACACAGCTAGAGCCAGGATTCCAACCCCACTCTTCCTGACTCCAGTTCCCCTGCCGTTTCCACCATATCACAACATACCTTCCAAGATTCCAAGAGGGTTTTCCAAAAGCACCCATGATTTTCATGGTGACGGTCCTCAGAGTCTCAGCCTCCTCCCACACCCCAGCGTACCAAGCTTTACTTCTAGAGAGCAAGGGGAAATCCTGGTGGCTGAGCATAGTTGTCTCAGAGTGTGTACAGGCCCCGGGACGCCTGAGTGTTCATTCTAGCCCGATCCTTGGCCTCTCTTTTATTCTTTGAAGAGAGATGGTCACCTTATTATCTAAGGACAGTGATCTCTGGAATTCACCTGTCACTTTCCCCTTGAGAGAGAAGGACTATTCTTGCTTACCTCTCAGATCCCTGAAAGGCAGGGCTGATGTACATTCTGGATTCACTAAAGGCCCATTTTACAGATGGGAAAATGAAGCAGTTAATAGCCAGAGGCCTGGTGGTCTGGAGGAAAGTGTCACCCCACCCTGCCTCTTACAGGCTTACTCAGCCTCTTTAGCCTCAGTCTTCTCATGCCTTAAATGGAGCTAAAAGTCCCCACCTGAGCTCTGAATGCACACGATGCAAACTGAAATTCTGCAGAGGTGACTGTCATCTCTAGGGTAGCCTCCTTTCTTACGTCCTGCCCCTCCACAATTATGTCTTAGGACCTGACCCCAATCCCTGTGCTTTTCTTCCTTCGCAACAGCCGTGGGGGAAAAGACGCCCTCTCCAGCCCTGGGGGTCCTGGATCTCGGAGGAGCAATTATAATTTAGGTATGTACAGAGGGATCCGGAAGAACTTGGATGATGGGGTTAGGGTTTGGGCTGCAGCCCCAGGAGCTATTTTGGGGGACCTGTGAGGTATGGTGGGTTGAGTTCTGCTCTGGCTTTCCTGGAAGGGAAGCTACAGGGTCGTGATTGACACCCCCTTCTTTTTTTGTAGAAGGCATCTCAGTGAAGATGTTCCTTCGCGGCCGCCCCATTACCATGTACATCCCGTCTGGCATCCGCAGCCTCGAGGAGCTGCCCAGCGGCCCACCCCCGGAGACCCTCAGCCTTGACTGGGTGTATCCTGCCCCTTCCAGTCCCATGGGAACCACCCTTCCCATCCTGGAATGTCCCCCCCGCTTGCACCTCCTGGGTCTGCAAGGAGAGTGAGACCTCTGAATCCTCCGCTTCCATCCTCTGCCAGTGGCGCTGCTGTAGCCAGAGCTCTGTCTTCCTCTCCTTTTCCTCGTGGTGCCCTTGATCTGACCCTTTCCTTGACCATGATCCCCACTCCAGTTACGGGTACCGGGGTCGTGACTCCCGCTCTAATCTGTTTGTGCTGCGCTCTGGGGAGGTGGTCTACTTTATCGCCTGTGTGGTGGTGCTGTACCGGCCCGGGGGAGGCCCAGGGGGTCCTGGAGGTGGCGGCCAGAGACATTACCGGGGGCACACGGACTGCGTTCGATGGTGAGGGTCCTAGGGCTTGGGAGTGGGCAGCTCTAGGCATGGGGATGGTGGGCTTGGCAGGAAGAGGGTCTGGGTGGGTGTGGAGGAACAGGAGAGGAGAGTGGCCTGGGTGGTCTTGAGAGACCACCGACCCCCTTCCCTAGAGTGTCTCCTCCCCCACTTAGCCTGGCTGTTCACCCTGATGGTGTGCGTGTAGCCTCAGGACAGACAGCCGGAGTGGATAAGGATGGAAAGGTAAGGCCACAGTCAAACGCCAGGCAGACAGGATGAAATTCCAGCCCAGCTGTCCTTCACACCCCTGACCCCTTCTCTTCCACCAGCCCCTGCAGCCTGTGGTTCATGTCTGGGACTCAGAGACGCTACTGAAGCTGCAGGAGATCGGACTGGGGGCCTTCGAGCGGGGTGTGGGGGCCCTGGCCTTTTCAGTTGCGGTGAGCTGGCCCCGGCGCCTCGAGGCCCCCATCTTCCCTGTCCGGGAACCCCCTCCTTGTACTTCACCAGGAAGCCTCAGAAGTCCTGGCCTTCCTAAGCCCCACCCAGCCGGTTCTCCTCAGAGACAGTGTGGCCCCTTCTGCTCTCTCAGCCTGTCGTGGCACCTCTGGCCTAATTTGGACCATGAATCCTGAGACCTCCAGGCCTTACTCGGCCCCTCTGATGTGTCCCCCATCTTCAGGATCTGGGTGCTTTCCTCTGTGTGGTGGATGATTCCAACGAGCACATGCTGTCTGTGTGGGACTGCAGCCGGGGAACGAAGCTGGCTGAGATCAAGGTGAGGTATCCTGGTGGCCTGGTGGGGCGCTGAGGTTGAGGTGCTGGGAGTGGTGGAGTGCAGAGAGCTCCAGACTTCCCCGTACGTGTACCTCCTTTCTGGCCTGGTCCCCTGGAGCAAGCCTCCTAGCCTCTCTGAGGCTGTGAAGTGGGGACCACGGAGGTTCTGACCTCGTGAGGGACACTGTGTTAGGCACTAGTGAGTGACTGCCAGTAGTGCTCTTAGGGGACCAGGGCCTTGGAGGAAGGGTTGTCCTGAGGGTCCTGGGCTGCTGCAGACCAGTTGTCAGGATGCCAGTTGAAGAGAGTCTGGTAGAACGAAGGTGCACAGGGCTTGGAGTGGTTGAATCTAGTATCTTCCCTTCAGAGTACAAATGACTCAGTCCTGGCCGTTGGCTTCAACCCTCGCGACAGCAGCTGCATTGTCACCAGCGGGAAATCCCACGTCCACTTCTGGAACTGGAGTGGTGGAGCAGGGGTTCCTGGGAATGGGACCCTCACCAGGAAACAGGGTGTCTTTGGGGTGAGGTGTGGATGGGTGCAGGGTGGTGGGGGAGGGCAGAGTGGCGATGGAAGTATTGGTCTGAGTACTGTAGACCCTGACGCTACCCAACTCCCAGCTGTCCCGAGACTTGTAGCGTCTTTGACCTCTACTCTCTGCTCGCCTGGCCCCTAGAAATACAAGAAACCCAAGTTTATCCCCTGCTTTGTGCTCCTTCCGGACGGAGACATTCTCACAGGGGACTCCGAGGGGAACATTCTCACCTGGGGGCGGAGCCTCTCAGATTCCAGGACCCCAGGCAGGGGCGGGGCCAAAGGTATGTGATTGGGGGTGGCATCTGGGAAGGCTAGTTCCCCAGACGGTCTGTGAAAACAGAGGAGAGGATTTCCCATCCTTTGCCCTTGAGAATTGATCGTGCTCTGTCCGAGGGTGGGGCTCTCTGGGGAGCTAGTCTAGGAGGGCAGGGGGCAGCACGGCAGAGAGGGCTGGGGCTTTGGAGTGTGCCAGACCCTGGGTTCAAATCCCAGTTTCGCCCCTAGTTGCCTGGCCCTTAGGAAGTTACCTCACTTCTCGGAAGCTTGGTCGTCCAGTCTGTAAACTGGGGAGAAGCCGAGGACCAGACTAGGCACTCAGCACCCGGCAGTCATTGCTCTATTGTGACGGCCTCGGCCGCTCCTGTTCCCTACTTCCCTGCACCCCAAAAGCATGACCCACCCAGGACTTTGCCAACAGAGACCTACGGGATTGTGGCCCAGGCGCACGCTCACGAGGGTTCTATCTTCGCCCTGTGTCTCCGGCGGGACGGGACCGTGCTGAGTGGTGGTGGGCGGGACCGCCGGCTGGTCCAGTGGGGGCCTGGGTTGGTGGCCCTCCAGGAAGCTGAGGTGAGGGCTGGGCTGGGGTCAAGGGAAGGAGAGGGAAGAGGAATGGTCAGCGGGCCCCTGACTTTCTGCCACCACTCTGCAGATTCCTGAACACTTTGGGGCCGTGCGGGCCATTGCAGAGGGGCTTGGCTCTGAGCTGCTGGTGGGAACCACGAAGAACGCATTGCTGAGGGGAGATCTGGACCAGGGCTTCTCCCCTGTAATCCAGGTTGGGGGGGGCGCCAAGGGTTCGAGCGAGCAGGAAGGGAAGGGCTGTTGGGGAGGGGCAGAGGTGACAGCGCACGCTCTGCCGCAGGGTCACACGGATGAGCTCTGGGGGCTCTGCACACATCCCTTCCAGAACCGTTTCCTCACCTGTGGCCATGACCGGCAGCTCTGCCTGTGGGATGGGGAGGGCCATGCGCTGGCCTGGAGCATCGACCTCAAGGTAGAGCTCTGTGTCCCCGGATCCTCAGTGTCACGCCCACCATGACTCCTGTGGCCACCACTCCTTCCCCAACACCCCCTTCCCTTTTGCTCCTAGAGGCAGCCCGTTTGTACTGGTGTGGCTGTACTGGCTGGTAAAATATTCATTCTTCTGTACTGATGCCTCCAGTGCCCCTGAGCACTGCCCTCCCCCCAGCCCTTAGACGTCCTCTTGATCCAGCAACTGACGGTTAATCTCCAGCACAGCTGTGGGGTGTCACTTCTGGTTGTTAAGTGTTTTGAGTAGCACCTCTGCTTAGGCTCCGGTGATACCCTGCCTCCATCCCAGGTTTCCTGTCCCTCTCATCCTTGAGAGGAGGGGGCTTTGACATTGTTATCAAGATGACAAGGTATCCATCTTAGTTCCCCCACTAGAAAGGCATCTTCTTGAATTCACCTTTCCCCCCTCCCAGGAGACTGGTCTCTGTGCTGACTTCCACCCCAGTGGGGCAGTTGTGGCCGTAGGACTGAACACAGGGAGGTGAGAGGGAGCCAGGACTCCTGGGAGGGGAAAGCAGGAGGTATGGGAAGGGTTTCTGGTAATGGCGGGGGTGGAGGAGTGTGATCGCTGCCTGCTCAGGAGCCCCAACTGCACCCTCCCTCTTCTCAGTGCTTTTCCCTGCAGCCAGGGTCTCCCCTGCTCTCCTATGGCAGCTGTCATCACACTCTCCCCCATCCATTCTCCCCTCCAAGCAAGCCTGGGAGTGGAGGAGGTGGCAGCTCAGGCTAGAGAAGCAGCGGGGATGGGAGGGGCATAGGGGAGACTAACACAGGGAAGTGACAAGCTTAACAGACTCCACAAGGCCCTGGTAGTTGGGCCCCTGTTCTCCCTTTCAGATGGCATCAGGAGCCCCTCAGCTTTTATCTGCCCATAGCCCCTTCCCACTTCCCAGCATAAGACCGCAATGATAGATAACCTCTCTGTCTACATCACAGCCTTTCTTTTGGTGTCTCTGAGGCTCTCTGACTTGCCAACCCCTACCCTGCTCAGGACAGGTATCCTCACACCTGCTTTCCACCCCCCTCCCTTCTAGGTGGCTAGTTTTGGACACAGAGACCAGAGAGATCGTGTCCGACATCACTGATGGCAATGAGCAGCTCTCAGTGGTCCGGTACAGCCCAGGTGGGAGCCACCCCCACCCCGGAACCTAGACTCATCCCTGGCCCTTCCCTCTCTGAGTGACTGTCTTTGTAGATGGGTTGTACCTGGCCATCGGTTCCCATGACAACATGATCTACATCTATAGCGTTTCCAGTGATGGTGCCAAGTCCAGCCGCTTTGGCCGCTGTGTGGTGAGGAAGCTGGGGTGGAGGGCGGGGCATTGCCATAGCAGGTAAACTAATGTCCTTTAGGAGGGTGAGGGGATGGGAAACGGTGGCTACATTGTTAGTCTCTTGACCCTTGCTCCCAGGGTCACTCCAGCTTCATCACTCACCTTGACTGGTCCAAGGATGGGAACTTCATCATGTCCAATTCTGGGGACTATGAGATCCTTTACTGTGAGTGACAGTAGGGGAGGGCATGGGGAGAGGGTAATAGGGGTGGGTTTTATTTATGTGAGGGGGCTCCTGGTTGGGAGGGGATGAAGGAGAAGATGTGGGGGAACTCCAGGTGGAGGGGCAGTCAGACAGGGAGGTGGAGATGGGTTTGAAGTGGAGTCAGAATTATACACATAGGAGAAATGTTGTCATTTGGACAAAAAAACCACACACACAGTTTTGCACCATGTCTTGTTCCCACAAGGCCTTGGGGGAGTTGAAAAATGCACCAAGAAAAGATTGTTTTGGAAAAGTTTCTCAGGACAGGTGTGGAGGGATTGATTATCAAGGGAGGAGGAACTGATGAGAAACAGGACAACTTCAGCTGAGAACTCAGGAAGCACATGGGGCTGGGTGTTGCCCTGGGCTGAGGGCTACCACCCTGACCAGATCACGTGCCACCGCCTCAAGCCAGTCTTTCCAACCCTTCCATGGCATCTTCCCCACTGAGGGCAGGGTGAGAGCTGAGCTGGGTGGGCTCCCTCTCCCCAGGGGACGTGGCTGGAGGCTGTAAGCTGCTGAGGAATCGTTATGAGAGCCGAGACCGGGAGTGGGCCACCTACACCTGCGTGCTGGGCTTCCATGTCTACGGTGAGCAGGGGCCCAGGGCCGCGGAACCCTGTGGGAGAGGTGCGGGGACAAGGTGCAGCCCGTCCCGGGCTCGCAATGCTGGACAGGTGTAGAGGGGTGGGCGTCAAGAAACTGGCAAATCCAGCCCAGGAGGCCCCTCCGGCCGGCCCTCGGGACCGGGAAGGATTGCCTGGAACGCGCGGCCGGTGGGTGGGTGGCCGGGCCGCCTGAGCGCCGGAAATGGTGCCGCTCTGGACCGTGGGTGGCGGCCGGGAGGCTGGGCTGAGGCTGGCCCCTGTGCTAGGCGTGTGGCCTGACGGCTCGGATGGAACCGACATCAACTCCCTGTGCCGCTCCCACAACGAGCGCGTGGTGGCTGTGGCCGACGACTTCTGCAAAGTGCACCTCTTCCAGTACCCGTGCGCCCGCGCCAAGGTAAGGCCTCCCGGGGCCTCCGGGGCCGGGCGGGAGGGGTCCCAGGGCTCCGCGGCCGCTGTAGCCCTACCTTCCTTCCTGCCCAGGCGCCGAGCCTCGTGTACGGTGGTCACGGCAGCCACGTGACCAGCGTCCGGTTCACGCACGACGACTCGCACCTCGTCTCGCTGGGCGGCAAGGACGCCAGCATCTTCCAGTGGCGAGTGCTGGGCCCTGGGGGCGCGGGGCCGGCGCCTGCAACGCCCTCTCGAACCCCCTCCCTGTCCCCCGCCTCCTCTCTCGACGTCTGACCGCTGTCCTACGGGACCCACACAGGCCCTGCAGCGTGGCCCCGCCCCACCCAAATTCCCCATTACCGGGGCCGACCCTGTCCTCGACTTCGAGACATTCCCAAAAGCGCATTTCCCTGGAGGGGGCGAACGGCACCCCTGCACACACTGTATAGACCCGCTGGCTGAGCCGGGCAGCCCCAGCCGGGGCCCTGACTCCCGCTGCCTGCTGAGGGGCAATAAACCAAAAGCAAAGTCGCCTCCCGGTCCTTTTGTGGGGTGCGGCTGGGCGCCTAGGGCCTTTGTGGGGATGGGGAGCAAGGAAAAGGGGAATGCGGAAAGGGTGACGGAGCGTCGACCTTTCATGCAAATAACGGGCAAAGCCGCTTGCAAATAACTCCGAGAAGTGCAAAGGGCGCTTCGAGTCTTTCGCGGCCGCATGCGGAGCTGCAGCACTCCGGGGCGAGGAAAGAGTTAAGCCCAACTCCTCTCCCCGCCCTCGGGGGAGGGGCCGAGCCGCAACGGAAATAACCGAGCGCCGGGCCGCGGTTGGCCGGGGGGAGCCGAACTTCTTCCGGAAGTAGCCGAGCTTTGAGGTCTAGTTCTCCGACCGGAGCCGAGCGCTGGGCCTTGTTCTGCGGATCCGCCGAAGGTGTTCCGGAAGGAGGCGAACCCCGAGGCGGGCAGGGCAAGCCTTCGCGGCGGCCCTCCGAGTCCAACGTCTGGCGGGGCTCGGCGAGCGCGGGGGGAGCAGCAGCCTGGATCCGGTCCGGCGGGAGCCGAGCTCCTTCCGGAAGAAGCCGAGCGGGCCGGCGCCGGCCTCGGCGTCCCGGGCTAGAGGCGGTAGAGGCGGCGGCGACAGCGCGGGCCGGGATGAACCGCGACGGCTGAGGCGGCGGAGGTGCCGGCTGCGCGGGCCCGACTGAGACTTCTGTGAAGCACCAGCCCCGCGCTCCGGGCTTCGCTTCGAGCCCTGCCCCAGTGAGCCTCCCGGACCCCTTTGTGCGGCCGGAGGCGGCGGCGGGAACGGCCATGGCGGCCAACATGTACCGAGTGGGGGGTAAGTACCGGGCGTAGGGGCTGCGCGGCCCGGGGCGGGAGAGGCTGGGGGCCAGGATCGGAGAGGCTTGGCACCCAGTGGCGCGGGGAGCCGCGTTTGGGGCGGCATGGTCCAGAACGCGGACCGGAACCGGAACCGGGAGGGAGGGGAGGGAGGGCGCGGGGATCGCGACTCGACTGAGCACCGAGACTCCCGGAGAGGCTTCGGGCGGCCCGACGGCACTCGCGGGGCTGAGTCTGGGGTCGCCGGTGTCGCGGAGTGGGCTTGGGAAAGTGGTTCTGAAGGAATTGACAGGGCAGGCAGGGGACGCGGAGGGCCGGGGCGACCGCTTTGCCACCTGCGGGGGAGCCGTTGGGAGGTTTCCTCTTCCCAGGCGTTATTGTGCGCCTCGGTTCGCAAAGGTGGGGGCCCTGCGCAGGAGTGAACAATTAGTCGCTTGGCCCAGACTGGGATGCAACTCCGTCGCTGAGTGGTGGGACTGCTGGGGAACCCCCTGCTTCTTGTCTCCCCCTGAAGGCTCACTTTTGAGTGAAGGATCTGATTTTAGAACTAAGTGATAAGGGGTGGAGAGTGGGGCATCCTTTCCTTATTTTCTGTTAGTTTCTCCACTTCCACATTTAAGCGTCCTCTCTACCTCGACCCTTATCTCCTTTTGGTCTACTCGGGCCTGCTTTCGCTCCTCCCACCCTGGTGCTCGGCTCTCCCATCTACTCCTCTGATCTTGCCGGTTCTTCCCCACCCCCTCCTACAGATTACGTCTATTTTGAGAACTCCTCCAGCAATCCTTACCTGGTTAGAAGGATTGAAGAGCTCAACAAGGTGAGTGGAGCAGAGTCCCGCCACGTCGCCACCAACCCCCCCCCCCCCCCCCCCCCCCGCAACCTCCTCTTTCTTCTGAAGTCTCTAACTTCAGGTGAATGAGAGAGAGAGAGAGAGAGAGAGAGGGAGGGAGAGAGAAAACACAAACCCTATCCTAAGTACCCATTCATATTCATTCATTCATTTATTCATTCATTCCACACATTCAGGAAAGGCTATTGAGAGCTTAGTGGGAACTTTGCTATTCTGTTTCTTGGGGGCCAAGGAAAGGGATTTGGAAGTCTGTCCTTAAATGTAAATCTCTTGATTCATAATTTCTTGGGCTTTTCTTACATCCTTTAGACTTGCTCACTGTTGTTAGTCTCTTTATGCATTTCCACTTTCAAATGACTACTTTTCACCACCATTTTTTCTCTCCTTAGACTGCAAATGGAAATGTGGAGGCAAAGGTTGTGTGCCTTTTCCGGCGAAGGGACATTTCTAGTAGCCTCAACAGCCTGGCTGATAGTAATGCCAGTAAGTGTCTTTGTACCCCACCCCCGGCCCCCCGTCTCCCCCTGCCCATGATCTGAAACCTGCGCATGTCTCTGCAGGTGTTTCTCTTGGTAGCATGCCCAAGGCAGGGGTGTGAGTTTGGGGGTGGTAAATGCCTGATCTGCAGAGGGAGGCCTGTTTTTACACGTTGGGTTGGAAGCAGGGTGGAGAGGCCATGATAAGGAAAGCCAGAATTTGGCTTGTGTGTGAGCGTGTATTTACGAGATGATAGTATTTAAATAGGGGATGAGGAGGAGCTTTAGAGAAGCAGGACTCTTGGGGGACAGTTTTGGTTATGTTGGGACAATGGGTGGTGACTGTGAAGGTCAGATGAAGAGGAAGAGATCGTACTTAGAAGCCTGTGTAACAGGGAAGCAGGTTTTTTTTTTTTTTTTTTTTTGTGGTCATGAGGTGGTAAGGATACATGGGTGGGAGGGAATAAATAGGAAGCCAGGAGTTTTCTTGCACTTTTCCTCTTTCTCACCTATCCTGACTTCCCCTTTACTCCACTTTACATCTTTCCCTTTTCTTTTTGCCCTATCCTACGTCTCTTTATGCTTTCATCATCTTTTCAGATACATGTTCTTCCATTTCCCTTAGTTTCTTTTTCTTTTTTCTGCTTTGGCTTTCTTTTCCCTTCCTCTTGTTTTTCCTAAATTATTTTTCTCATTTTAGGCTTTTTTGGGCCTTGGACATGAAGGGGTTAATGAGGACCTGGGCCTACCAAGTTCTCCGGCCCTTTGGGGTTTCCAGTCCCTTCTGGCAGGGGCTGACCTTGGCCTTGTCCAATCAGAAAGGGTGTGGGGGGTGTGGTCCCCCTTGCCTTAGGGCAGGGTTTCCGGAGCACACAGGCGAGGGGGTGGAGCCTACCGCACACCCCCCTTTCTCCCTGAGGCTGGGAACAATGTACCAATGAGCCTGGGCCTGTGGCTCCTTTGCCCCCTCCCTGTTTGGTTGGCACCCAGCCAAATTAACCCTTTCCACCAAGGTTTCAGGGCAAGTTGCAGCTCCTTGGGGAGGAAGGTGTTGGCACTGGCTTGAGAGGTACTGTCCTTGAAAGCCCCACAACAAACGATTGTTAGCCAAGTAGAAAACAAGGGATAGTTAGGGTCGCACGTGACATTTAAGAGCAAAGTCTCCTGAAATTTGCAAAGAGGAACTGGTAAACACACTCCTGTGTGGGGCTTTTACTCATTTATTTAATTTGGATTTCTGGACCCCAGGCTAGTTTAGCAAGAGACAGGTGGGATCTTCTTGCTGGGTCTCATGTGAGCAGATTTGTGCTGTATGAGTGGTGTCTGAGCCGTGGCACCTGGGTCTGTGATGTATTTCTGTGGCAGTCTTTGTACTCTCAGCAGCTCTTCCCTAAAGAGTGATGGAGAGTTGGGAGTATTTGTAAGGGGGGTGGGGGTGGGGAAGCTAAGAGGGAAAGCTGGTGGTGTGAGAGGCAGGTACCTAGGGAATGTGAGAAAAACAAGTGAGACAGGAAATATTTTCCCTGGGTTAGAGCTTCTAAGGTGGCTTCTTTCTGAATTAGTTTCTGACTCGGCGTCTTCCTCCTAAATCTCCCAGGGGAGTTTGAGGAGGAATCAAAGCAGCCAGGGGTGTCGGAACAGCAGCGACATCAACTGAAGCACCGGGAGCTTTTTCTTTCTCGGCAATTCGAATCGTTACCAGCCACCCACATAAGGTATGGGACAATCAGGGCCACTGTGGCCTTCATGCACTTATTTAGAAGGTGGAAAGGAGGGACTAGTGTATTGGAGCTGCTGTACAGAGGAAATGAGGAACTCACCCAGGGTTTTCTGACCTCTCTCCTGTAGGGGGAAATGCAGTGTGACCCTCTTGAATGAGACAGATATCTTGAGCCAGTACCTGGAAAAGGAGGTGAGAAAGAGGTGTCGGGAGAAGAGGGAGGGAAGTAGGTATTGCCCCAAAAGGCAAGAAGAAAGTCTGACTGGGATGAGGTACAGGTTGACGGGCTGCCTGTCTTGGGAACTCTGGATACACCCCACTGCCCCCTGCCTATGAGGACTGCTGCCCTGCTTACCTTCTCTCTTTCCATCTCCAGGACTGCTTTTTTTACTCACTGGTGTTTGATCCTGTGCAGAAGACACTTCTAGCTGATCAGGGGGAGATTCGAGTTGGTTGCAAATACCAAGCTGAGATCCCAGATCGCCTGGCAGAGGGTATGCAGCAGGAGACAGTGTATTATGGCTACGGGGTTGTGTAACATCAGAGTCTCTGAATGGTGTGCCCTGGCGTTGTGTGGTGCACAGTCTGCCTGGCTCTGTGTTGTGAACGTAGCAGAATGGGACCTTAGGAACCGGAAAGGGGCAAATGGGCACATTGGGAAGAGAAGTCTGAGAGTTGAGGTGGCTGACAGAATCCAAGGAGGAGACGAGGTGTTACTTTGTCAAGACATCTATTATCCTCCCCGATGATACCATTTCCCCATTCCCCAGGAGAATCTGATAATCGGAACCAACAGAAGATGGAGATGAAAGTCTGGGATCCAGACAACCCTCTCACAGACCGGCAGATTGATCAGTTTCTCGTGGTGGCCCGGTGAGGGGTGGGTGGATGGGGCAGATGGGCTGGGGGTGGTGTGGACATAGTTCTGATTCATGTTCGTAGAGATGGACTTTATTTATTTTTGGCCTGGATGTTGTCCTTTTTTCTCATCTGGCTTGGTTCCTCAGCCCACTTGCGCTTTCTGCTTTCCCTGACTCCTCACTCTCTCCCTTAGAGCTGTGGGGACCTTCGCGAGAGCCCTAGATTGCAGCAGCTCCATTCGGCAGCCAAGCTTGCACATGAGTGCCGCCGCCGCTTCCCGAGATATCACCCTGGTGAGCAAGAAGTTGGTGGGTAGTTGGGTAGGCTGGGCTTTGTGGGGACCTGCAGAGCCTTGGGACTCTGCAGGGAGGAGGGTATCTCTGAGGGAGTGGGAGTATTTAAAGAGCAACAGAGGAGTGGTGCTGAGGGTTTCAGGTCATCAGCATTGTTTCCCACCTTTCCTGTAGTTTCACGCCATGGATACATTGCAAAGGAACGGCTACGACCTGGCTAAGGCCATGTCGACCCTGGTGCCCCAAGGGGGCCCGGTGCTGTGTCGGGATGAGATGGAGGAATGGTCAGCCTCAGAGGCCATGCTATTTGAGGAGGCCCTGGAGAAGTACGGGAAGGATTTCAATGATATTCGCCAGGACTTTGTAAGTGGATGGGACTAGGAGGAGAGGTGGAAGAGGTGACAGGTGAGGGAACCAGGACCAGGGGCCAGATAGCAGCTCATCCTTCTTCCTTGTGCCTCCTCAGCTACCCTGGAAGTCACTGGCCAGCATAGTTCAATTTTATTACATGTGGAAAACCACAGACCGATACATTCAGCAGGTGAGGTCTGGGCTGGGGAGGCTGGACCAGAGGCCTCCTGCTCACCTCTGCCTTTGAAGTTGATGACATCCTCCCTGCTGAGATGCTCTGATCCTTTTTACTTTTTCTCCTTCCTGCAGAAAAGATTGAAAGCTGCTGAAGCAGACAGCAAACTAAAACAAGTCTACATCCCCACCTAGTAAGTGCGACGGATAGGGGAGACAGGCATGTTTCCCTTCTCAGCCCCTAACCTGTGCTTTCCTAAGTGGTTGGGGGGTGGGTCGGAGACGCTGTCAAATTACAGAGACAAAGTGGAAGTGGATTCTTTTCCTTGACCAGTTCCTGGTTTCTCCTCCATTAGCACCAAACCAAACCCTAACCAGATCATCTCTGTGGGCTCAAAACCTGGCATGAATGGGGCTGGATTCCAGAAGGGCCTGACTTGTGAGAGTTGCCACAGTGAGTTCCAGGAAGGGATAGGGATGCGGGGGGTGAGCCGGGCGTTTGCTCTGGCCCAGCAACCTGAGAGGCTCAGGTAGCCTCCGGACCATTCCCTCCTCTCCATGTTCCTGCAGCCACACAGTCTGCCCAGTGGTATGCCTGGGGCCCACCCAACATGCAGTGCCGCCTCTGTGCTTCCTGTTGGATCTACTGGAAGAAGTACGGGGGACTGAAGACCCCAACCCAGCTTGAGGGGGCTGCTCGGGGCACCACAGTAAGGATGGACGATGAGGGACAGGTTGGGGAGAGCAGTAAGCTAATTGGTGTGAGCTTTAAGTGAAGGCCAGAACACCCAGCTCCAGTAAGGTTATGGCTTGACTGGGGTGGGGGTGGGGTGGTACTGGACAGTGGTTGGGGAGCCAGGCAGGTCAGGATGGCAGCAAAGAGATCAGGCAGGAATAAAAGACCCTCCATCAAGAATGGAAGAAGGGAGCCTTGGCGACTGACTGTGTTCTCCCCTTTTCCTATGTCCTTCTTCCAGGAGCCACACTCGAGGGGTCATTTATCCAGACCCGAAGCCCAAAGTCTCTCCCCCTATACGACCAGCGCCAACCGGGCCAAGCTGCTGGCTAAGAACAGGCAAACATTCCTGCTGCAGACCACGAAGCTGACCCGTCTTGCCAGACGCATGTGCAGGGACCTGTTACAACCGAGGAGGGCTGCCCGACGACCTTATGCCCCCATCAATGCCAATGCCATCAAGGCAGAGTGTAAGGGCAGGAGTGCTGGGGCTGGTGGCAGGTTCGGGGTTGCTCTGGCCAGAGACC
Organism: Tursiops truncatus; assembly: GCF_011762595.2. Classification (NCBI taxonomy): domain Eukaryota; kingdom Metazoa; phylum Chordata; class Mammalia; order Artiodactyla; family Delphinidae; genus Tursiops; species Tursiops truncatus. The sequence continues at coordinate 99,316,503 of NC_047041.1, read as the reverse complement.
AGTGTTTCTCTGGGTGTTTAAGGACAGTAGTAGGGATAGTAGGCCACAAGGATTTGTTACGAGGTTAGGCATGGTTCCTGGCCCCAGAGGAGGCCTGAATAGTGAAGCGCCTTCAAAAGCGTTCATCTTTGTTCTCCAGGCTCCATTCGACTCCCTAAGGCCGCCAAGACTCCACTGAAGATTCACCCTTTGGTGCGGCTCCCCCTGGCAACTATTGTCAAAGATCTGGGTAAGGGTGGGTATAGGATGGGGAACCTTTAGGGTGGTGTCTGGCTCCCGGTCCTTTTATCATCAAGATCCTTCTCTTCCCCTGCTTTTTTCTTTCCCACTGAGTCCAAAAAGGTTTAGTCTAACAGACTGTACTTTTGTAGGTTAAAAATGTTACTTTTCACATGCTATCCAGTATAACTATATATTGATTGATAAGATCATACTCATGTGTGACTTTTGAAATACTGGTGATTACTCTCCAGACCCCTCCCCCGTCACTGCTTTTGGGGATGCATACAGAAGAGGAAGTGTGAACGTCCTCTAAGGTTTCCTTTCTTTTTTTTCCCTGACAGTGGCCCAGGCACCTCTGAAACCAAAAACACCTCGGGGTACCAAGACGCCGATCAACAGAAACCAGCTGACCCAGAACCGGGGACTGGGGGGCATCATGGTGAAACGGGCCTATGAGACTGTGAGTTGACAGACTGGAGTGGGCCGAGTTGGGTGGGCTTTTGTATCTGATAGGTGTCTGAGAGTCTCCTCTCTCATTGTGCTGCCCCATTCTTTTCCAGATGGCAGGAGTCCCCTTCTCTGCCAATGGAAGGCCTCTGGCCTCAGGGATTCGCTCAAGCTCACAGCCAGCAGCCAAGCGTCAGAAACTAAACCCAGCTGATGCACCCAATCCTGTGGTGTTTGTGGCCACAAAAGATACCAGGTAGGGAGCCCTCCATGGGAGGGGCTGAGAGGTTGACAACCTAGATTGGTGGATATGGGAAAGGAAGTAGGAAGGAGTATCTGAGCAAGACCAGCTCCACGAAGACTGGGTGCAGGGTGGGTGGGGATGTTAGGAAGGAATGGGCTGGAAGGTGGAATTGTAGTGGAATGTGGGGTTTCATCTTGAAGGTCTTTGCCTTTTTTATTGCCCCCTTCTCTTCTTGGCCAGAGCCCTGCGGAAGGCTCTGACCCACCTGGAAATGCGGCGAGCTGCCCGCCGGCCCAACTTGCCCCTGAAGGTGAAGCCACCACTGATTGCAGTGCGGCCCCCAGTCCCTCTTCCTCCATCCTCACATCCTGCCAGCACCAGTGAGCCCATTGTCCTGGAAGATTGAGCATCTGTGGGGAAGGGAGGTGGGCTGAAAGCTAGAGGGTGGGTGCACAGGGCACCTAGCCTCCCTTCCCTTTAGTATCAAAGGGAATGAGGAGTGAAGGAGGGAGGGAGCAAGTGAGCGTGTCCTTGGAGGGGTTGGACGCCCTCTGGTGTTAGCACTTGGAGGCTTGTCCCCTTCCAGTGCTTCTCTGTGCCTGGTGGTGGAGGGCAGACTGCAGGAACTGGTCCATTGTGGGAACCTAGCCTGTTTTGGGGGGTAGGACCCACAGTTGTCTTGGACAGTTTTGGGGGGAGGGTTTTTAAATTTTTTAAAAATTTTGCCTCCCTTTGTGAAAGGGGATGGGGGAGGGGAAGAGTAAACAGATATCAGGTGGTGGTATCTGGTTGGGGGTGGGGGGCGTGCACTGCCATGACTGCCATGTCTTTTTTTTTTTTTTTTTTTCTCCTAATTGAGGGTTTCTCTTCCTGTCCGGTGTCCGGACTTTCCTAATTGGAGTTTGAGGTCCCATAACCCCAGCCTATGCTCGCTCTTTCCTTCCCTCCCCTTGTCCCCTCTGCCTTTTGTACGCCAGTTCTCAGAAATAAAGACCTTTTGTCTGTTTTTTTAACCTCGGATTCTGTAATTGGTTCTTATAGTAACAAATAAAAAGCTGTTTTCTTCAGCTCCTCCTGGCTCAGCTATTCTCTGCCGTGTGCATGCGTGTGTGTGTGTGTGTGTGTGTGTGTGTGAGTGTGAAGGTGCTTCTTTATTTCCTCTTAATCCCCTTTCCTTTTTTTTTTTTTTTTGCGATACGCGGGCCTCTCACTGTTGTGGCCTCTCCCCTTGCGGAGCACAGGCTCCGGACGCGCAGGCTCAGCGGCCGTGGCTCACGGGCCCAGCCGCTCTGCGGCATGTGGGATCTTCCCAGACCGGGGCACGAACCTGCGTCCCCTGCATTGGCAGGCGGACTCTCAACCACTGCGCCACCAGGGAAGCCCTCCCCTCTCCTTTTTACTTAGAGGATTCTGGGAGTTGTTAGAGGCCAGAGCAGGATGTAGCCCACTTTGGGGTGTACTGTAGGATCATATCACCTAGGTCTGTGGTGTATTTGCACAGATTGCTGCTTCAAGGATCCCCAAGGGCAGCCTCAGCAACTGCCTTGATATTGGGGCCCACTCTAGTGCTGTTTCCTCCCTTTTTAAGTTTGGGAGACAGATTAGACATTTGAGCTGGTCCCAACAAGAGGAGCACCTTAGGAGAGAGAACGAGAAGTTACGCCTACTGTGTGCTCCTTGAGCACTTTCTTTAGAGATGGGGAAAAGCCTCAGCAGTTGTGACTTGCTCAAGGTTAGATCCTGAGATGTCTGCCTCAGGTCCGCTGCTCTTTCCACAGCCGGAAGCTGTGGAAAGCTGTGGGTTGATCAAACACAGCAGGAGCTGCTTAGACCAGCTGATAGGCCCCTCCATCTCATGGTCCTTGTCCCTGGGGCCTCCCTAGCTCTCTTCCTCCCTCCCTGGCCTGAGCCAACACCTTGGTAGTGTAGGGAGGAACTGACCACTATAACATTCTAGGGGGAAGCAGCACCCTCCAGTGTCTTCACTCAGCTGCCACCATAGCAGGTTCTGCTAAATGCCTTTAAGTGGGCCGGTGGCTCTGGCTCCTGGTGGGTGCACTCCACGCAGCCCGCTTACGCGGAAGAGAGGCGATCTGGCTGTAGCCCGTGGAGTGCGGAAGGTGCCCGGTGGGGGCAGAGCTCCCCAACCAGGGTTAGGGAGAGGTTGCAGAACTCCCATTCTGGGAGAGGACCGACGGCAGAGGGAGAGGGTAACAGCCCTGAGGAGGTTGGGAGTCTAGGGACAGTGCGGGCTTTGTGGAGGATCCGCCTTTATTCACTAGGTAAATATGGGGTTGAGGATACAGTCTCTACTGCCCCTTGAAGGAGGACACAGCCTGCTCTCGACCACCCAGCAGGGAAACCGCCTGCCGTCAAGCAGCGGGCCCGGCAAGAAACCCGGCACACGCTGTGGCTGCCTTATGAATATTCATGACCTTTGGGCCAATCAACGTCTGAACAGCTCAGAGCACGCCAATTGGCTTACCGCATGCAGATAAGCATCGTAGATGGTATTCCTAAAGCTGGTAGAGGCTTAAGTCGGGCTGGAAACGGAACCTTGAGCGAAAAGAGCTCGGTTTTCGGAGGAGTGTACCGCGCGATTGGGCGACGGCTACGTCACTTCCTATCGGACGGGCGGAAGTTGCTTCCCAGCATGGTGCAATTTGTAGAAGTGAGTTCCGGTCGTGGCCGAAGTGGTTGCATTTTGTTAGTACCGGACAGTTGTGATGGCTGCGGTGGATTCGGATGTCGAACCGCTGCCTCGCGGGGGTTTCCGCTGCTGCCTCTGCCACGTCACTACGGCCAACCGTAAGCGGTGGCTAGTGAGGGGGGTGTTTATGGGCTTTCGTCTTTGGGTCCTAGCGAAAGTTAGGGTTATAGGTCATAGTTCTTGCCAAGTCGGTTGGTAGGGTCTCACCTCCGTTTTCTCTCCGCTGTCCGAAGGGATTACAGAGCGGGGGAGAGTCCCACCATCTTACACCCCAGCTTCCCAGTATCCGAAATCTCGACGACAGAAGTTTCGTTATTTCCTCTTTAACCGTCATCTATTGGATATTCCCTTTGTGCCTGCTACTCCGCTGGGTTCTAGAGCGGGGAGAGGGGATTTAGAGATGAAGGAGCTCACCACCTAGAGATGGAAACAATTTCAGTACCTTATAGATGTGTTTGGAAAGCTGCCCGGTCACAGAGAAGGTAGTAATTAAGTGAGGGAAGCCCTACAGAGGAGCTTCCCAAAGGCAGAGATGGGTGAAGTAGTATGGTATGCATGTTTGGAACGTGGGTTTGGAAAAGGAGACAAGGTCCTTTTATGACAGCGTGAGAAGCTCAATGAAACCTCATATTCCACTTTTGAAGTCTGGAATCATAATCTCCCCTAAACATGATCTTTCATTCTTTTCCTTTGTGAATGGCACTACCACTTGTCCAGTAGGGCAAGCCAGAAATCCAGGATAGTCTTCTCTGGCCCCACATATACACTGGTGACATCAAGCAGCTGACTCAAAATGTAATAAAAATTTAAAAATCAGCTAAGTTTTCCCGCATTCACCATGTACCAGACTCTCAGGCAAGTGCTATATATGAATAATATCAATGTGGTAGGTACTATTATTATCTCCATTTTATACCTGAGGAGACATGAACAGCGAGGTTAAGTAAGTTGCCCAAGATTTCGCACAGCTTGACAGAGCTGGGATTTGATTCTGGGTAGTGTGACTTCTGATCCTGCACTTGTAATCTCTATAATATACCCAGAAATGATAAATAGTCTAGGGTCCTGATTTATTTAGTTCTTCTATAAATGACCTAGATAAGTTACCTGTTAATTTCTTTACAGTGTGCAGGTGTTGCTCTACCTAGCACTTGTAGATGGTTTAAGAAATACTTGTGGGGCTTCCCCGGTGGCGCACTGGTTAAGAATCCGCCTGCCAATGCAGGGGACACAGGTTCCAGCCCTGGTCCGGGAAGATCCCACATGATGTAGAGCAACTAAGCCCGTGCACCACAACTACTGAGCCTGCACTCTAGAGCCTGCGAGCCACAGCTACTGAACCCATGTGCCACAACTACTGAAACCCGTGCGCCTAGAGCCCGCGCTCCACAACAAGAGAAGCCACTGCAATGAGAAGCCCTCACACTGCAACGAAGACCCAATGCAGCCAAAAAAAAAAAAAAAAAGAAATTGAAAAAAAAAAAAGAAATACTTGTGTACAGCCAGTTCTCCTGGGAACCACTTAAAATGCTTTATATAGACAAATGGACGAGAGCGGAAGCTGCAAGGAGCCAGGACTTTGTCATTCAAATGCCACATTTTCTATGGCTTGGAAGAATCAGTAGGATCTAGGTATGCCGAGAAAAAAGTCGGGGTAGGTACACTGAAGAGCAATTCGGATGTTTTTGTCCTCACGTTTGTCTTTGCAGGACCCAGCCTAGAGGCCCACCTGGGAGGCCGAAAGCACCGGCACCTGGTAGAACTACGAGCTGCTCGAAAGGCCCAGGGACTTCGAAGCGTGTTTGTCAGTGGCTTTCCCCGGGATGTGGGTTCTGCTCAGCTCTCTGAGTACTTCCAGGCATTTGGACCTGTGGCCAGTGTTGTCATGGACAAGGACAAGGTAGAGTGAGTGGCTCTGGGGGTAAAGAATGAGTCAGGTGTCCTGCACACCAAAAGAAATGGGGCGGGAGACCAGCAGCCTGTTTCTGCTGGTTCCTAATGTGGCTTGCCCTTGGTGGACACTCCAGTACTTGGGCTAGTCCAGCTTTGTGAGTCTCTCACCCTCGCCCCCCCACCCCTGCTTGGATTTTATCAGTTCGTCAGAATTAGTCACTGGGGAACTTGTTGGTCATTTATTTATTCAGTCAGTCTTTTATTTGCCAAATATTTATTAGCTGCTAACTTTGTACTAGGCACTGCTTAGAACTGCATTCTGAGTAGTGCATAGGTTAGTCATGGTCCCTGCTTGCACAGACCTTACAGTCTAGTGGAGGAAGTAGACAATTAAATGAGTAACTACTACAGTGAAGTGGGTGCTTTAAGACCACACCATTGGGAGATCTATCCTAACCCTTCAAGAAACTGGTTGATAAACCAGCTAGCAGTTTATTAACTTATGCTGAAAGGTACTGAGGTCATCCGGTCAGAATACCCTGTCGTCTGGACAATGCAAGACAAACAGACTTGTTCTTTGTGGTCCTTTTTGTCTTGCTTCCATGCCGACCTTTTGTCAGAGTCTCTCTAGTCCCCTGGAAAAAGTTTGCCGTTGTGGTGATGTGCTCCGTGGTCATATTGTAGCTCTGAGGCTACACTCTGGTTTTGTGGGCTTAGATGATCCCAAATCTACTTAGCAGCTCAGGTCTTCTTTTACCACGCCGTGGGGTCTGTTTTTCTTAGAAATTGCATTCAGCAACCGACTCACAATGGTTTAAACAAACAGGGTGCAGTTGTTCTCTTATAACAAGAAGTCCAGACCTGGGCCGTCCAAGATTTTACTGTTTTCCTGCTCTGTCATTATGGGCATATGGCTCTCACTTCATAGTTGTGATTATGCTGGTTCCACATCTTCCGACAAGAAGCAGCAGCAGGTTGAAGGGCAGACTATCAAAGGCTAGGGTCATCTGAGTCTGATCCCTTCCCCCGCTTTCTTTATTTCCCAGGAAAATATTTCTCAGAGGCCTCTTCAGCAGACATCTCCTTATATTTCATTGTCCAGAACTCTGTCTATTGCCTGGTTACTCCTAGCTACAGGGAAGCCTGGGAAATGAAGTTTTCTTAGCTGGGCACTTTGCCCCTCTGAGCAAAAAGCAGGGTTCTGTTAGTAAGGAAGTTGGGAGAATGTATATTGGGTGGGCAATTGGCAGTGTCTGTCCCAGGTGAACTCTTCAGAAAGCTCAATGCCACCATTTTTGTTCATATTTATTTCAATTGTAAAGAAAGATCTTTTCCTGAATTTAAACCTCAAGTTTTTGAGGCTTCTATCAATAATTATAACAATAATGACTAAAATTTTTATGGAGCAATTATTATGCACCAATTATATGCTAAGTACCGTATATCTTTTTTTTTTTTTTTTCCCGGTACGCGGGCCTCTCACTGTTGTGGCCTCTCCCGTTGTGGAGCACAGGCTCTGGACGCGCAGGCCCAGCGGCCATGGCTCACGGGCCCAGCCGCTCCGCGGCATGTGGGATCTTCCCGGACCGGGGCACGAACCCGTGTCCCCTGCTTCGGCAGGCGGACTCTCAACCACTGCGCCACCAGGGAAGCCCTAAGTACTGTATATCTTATTTAATCTCCACAACATTTCCTTGAGATCATCACTGGGGAAGTTGGAGATTTGGGGGAGTCCCTACTTGGGAGGCAGTCACGAGTTACTTAACCTCTCTGAGTTTCAGCTGCTTAATTTGTAAAAAGGGAATAATAACACATACCTTGTTGTAGGAATCTTACGAGACTTTGAGATAGCTTACGTGAACTGTTCGGTTAATAATAAGCCCTCAGGGGGCACGGGTTCAGTCCCTGGTCGTGGAACTAAGATCTTGCATACCACACAGCACGGCCTAAAAAAAAAAAAACAACTTGCAAAAAAAAAATAAAGACCTCAGTAAATAGTGGCTGTAGTTGGGGATGCTGGTATTGAGAGGAGAAAAATGGCCGGGATACATCCTTCTGAATCTGCTTATCCCACCCTCCCTGATGCCTTTTGTGCCGTTCTTGAGAGAAATATGTGCACACAGACAAGGCCAAGCAAAGAGACACCTAATTGCTAGCTGGGGCTTCGGCTGCAAACTTGGTGTTGCACTGCAGTCTGTTGAGCTGTGTGATTCCTCAGAATCAGAAGATTCACTTGGGCAGGCCCAAGTGGCTGCCTTTCTCCTTAGTTTCACTTTGGTTCTTTGTGCTATTTGACATAGGGTAGAAGTGAGGGTAGACGGGGGACCCCCTTTTCTTTTTCCCCTCCTTGTATTGTCAATTGATATTATATATTATTAAGATATATAATTCACTGTTTGTTAGTATATTTGGAAGATTCTGCAACCATCATATGATCTAATTCCAGAATGTTTTTTATCACCCCAAAAAGGAACTGTGAATCTATTATCTGTCATTCTCCAATTGTGATTCAGGCCTGTGTGCTGGTGAAGCCATCCCTCTGGTTAATTTTTGTATATGGCGTGAGGTAGGGGTCCAACATCATTCTTTTACATGTGGTTATCCAGTTATCCCAGTTGAGAAGACTGTTCTTTTCCCATTGAATGGTCTTAACACCTTTGTTGAAAATCAGTTGGTCATAGATGTACGAGTTTATTTCTGGAGTCTCAATTACATTCTCTTCATCTGAATGTCTGTCTTTTTTTTTTTAAAAAATAATTTTTGGCTGCGTTGGGTCTTCATTGCTGCATGCGGGCTTTCTCTAGTTGTGGCGAGCAGGGGCTAACCCTTCGTTGTGGTGCACAGGCATCTCATTGCGGTGGCTTCTCTTTGTTGCAGAGCATGGGCTCGGGAGCGTGGGCTTCAGTAGTTGTGGCTCGTGGGCATAGTTGCACTGCAGCATGTGGGATCTTCCTGGACCAGGGCTCGAACCTGTGTCCCCTGCCTTGGCAGGTGGATTCTTAACCACTGCACCACCAGGGAAGTTGTGAATGTCTATCTCTATGCCAGTACCACACTGTCTTTTTTTTTTTTTTTTAATTAAAAAATTGTTTGGGAACTTCCTGGTGGTACCGTGGTTAGGACTCAGCGCTTTGGCTGTCAGGGCCTGGGTTCAATCCCTAGTCAGGGGACTAAGATCCCGTGAGCTGTGCGGCATGGCCAAAAAAAAAAGTTTTTTTTTAATTGAGGTAACGTTGGTTTGTAACATTATATAAATTTTATGTGTACAACATTATATTTCTATTTCTGTATACCCTACAGTATGGTCACCACCAAAAATTTAGTTTCCATCCATCACCATACAGTTGATCCCCTTTACGCATTTTGCTCTGCTTCTTCCCCTCTGATAATCACTACTCCTCTCTGTATCTATGTGTTTGTTTTTGTTTGGTTTGTTCATTTATTTATTTATTTATTTATCTATTTAATAGATGTTTTTATGGTACATATAGTACTTTATTTTTTTAAAAACTTTATTTATTTTGGCTGCGCTGGGTCTTAGTTGCAGCACGCAGGATCTTTGTTGAGGCACGTGGGATCTTTTAGTTGCAGCATGCGGACTTCTTAGTTGTGGCATGCATGCAGGATGAGTAATACTCTAATATTCTATTGTATATATACACCTCATCTTCTTTATCCATTCATCCATTCAGGGGCACTTAGGTTGTTTCCATACCTTGGCTATTGTAAATAATGCCGCAGTGAACATAGGGGTGCATATATCTTTTTTTTTTTTTTCCCTGTACACGGGCTTCTCACTGTTGTGGCCTCTCCCGTTGTGGAGCACAGGCTCCGGACACGCAGGCTCAGAGGCCATGGCTCACGGGGCCCAGCCGCTCCGTGGCACGTGGGATCTTCCCAGACCGGGGCATGAACCCGTGTCCCCTGCATCGGCAGGCGGGCTCTCAACCACTGCGCCACCAGGGAAGCCCTCATATATCTTTTCAAATTAGCGTTTTCGTTTTCTTTGTATAATAACCCAGGAGTGGAATTGCTGGATTGAATAGTAATTTTAGTATTAATTTTTTTGAGGAATCTCCATACTGTTTTCCATAGCGGCTGAACCACTTTATATTCCCAACAGTGCACGAGGGTTCCCTTTTCTCCACATCCTCACCAAGACTTATTTCTTGCCTTTTTGATAATACCCATTCTAATAGGCATGAGGTGATATCTCATTGTAGTTTTTTTTTTTTTTAATCTTTTTTTTTTTGGCTGTGTTGGGGCTTCATTGCTGTGCACGGGCTTTCTCTAGTTGTGGCAGGCGGGGGCTACTCTCCCTTGCGGTGGCTTCTCTTGTTGTGGAGCATGGGCTCTAGGCATGCTGGCTTCATTAGTTGTGGCACGTGGGCTCAGTAGTTGTGGCTCGCGGGCTCTAGAACACAGGCTCAGTAGTTGTGGCGCGCGGGCTTAGTTGCTCTGCGGCATGTGGGATCTTCCCGGACCAGGGCTCAAATCCATGTCCCCTGCCTTGACAGGCGGATTCTTAACCACTGCGCCACCAGGGAAGTCCAGTCTCTTTGTTTTTAAAATTTTGGTTGAGTTGTATAAGTTCTTTATGTATTTTGGATATCAGCCCATTATCAGATATATCATTTGCAAATATCTTCTCCCATTTGGTGGGTTGTCTTTTTATTTTATTGATGGTTTCCTTTGTTGTGCAGAAGCTTTTTAGTTTGATGTCGTCCCATTTGTTTATTTTTGCTTTTGTTTCTCTTGCTTGAGGAGACATATCTAGGAAGATATTAAGAACAGTATCAAAGAGCTTACTGCCAGTGTTTTCTTCTAGGAGTTTTATGGTTTCAAGTGTTACATTCAAGTCTTTAATCTATTTTGAGTTTATTTTTGTGTGTGGTGTGAGATAGTGATCTAGTTTCATTTTTTGCATGTGGCTGTCAAGTTTTCTGAACTCTGTTTATTGAGGAGACTGTTCTTACTCCATTGTATGTTCTTTGCTCCTTGTTGTAAATTAATTGTCCATATACATGTGGGTTTATTTCTGGGCTCTCAGTTCTGTTCCATTGATCTGTGTGTCTGTTTTTCTGCCAGTACCATGCTGTTTTGCTTATTATGATTTTGTAATATAGTTTGAAATCAGGGCGTGTGATACCTCCAGTTTTGTTCTTTTTTCTCAGGATTGCTTTGGCTATTTGGGGTCTTTTGTGGTTCCTATAAATTTTAGAATTTTTTGTTCTGTTTTTGTGAAAAATGTCCTTGGGATTTTTTTTTTTTTTTTTTTTTTGAGGTACGTAGGCCTCTCACTGTTGTGGCCTCTCCCGTTGCGGAGCACAGGCTCCAGATGCGCAGGCTCAGTGGCCATGGCTCATGGGCCTAGCCGCTCCACGGCATGTGGGATCTTCCTGGACCAGGGCACGAACCCATGTCCCCTGCATCAGCAGGTGGACTCTCAACCACTGCACCACCAGGGAAGCCCTCCTTGGGATTTTGATAGGGATTGCATTGAATCTGTAGATTGCCTTAGGACATTTTGACAATGTTAATTCTTCCAATCCATGAACATGGAATGTTTTTCTATTTATTTGTGTCTTTTTCAGTTTTTTTCAACAATGTCTTATAGTTTTCAGTGTATATGTCTTTCACCTCCTTAAAGTTTATTCCTAGGTATTTTATTATTTCTGTTGTGATCGTAAATAGTTTTCTTAATTTTTCTTTCTGCTGGCTGATTGTTAGCGTACAGAAAGAGAACAGATTTTTGTACCCTGCAACTTTGCTGTATTCATTTATTATTTCTAGTGGGTTTTGGTAGAGTCTTTAAGGTTTTCTATATATAAAGTCATGTCAACTGCAAATCGTGATGGTTTTGCTTCTCCTTCCCAATTTGATGCCTTTTATTTCTTTTTCTTGTCTAATTGATCTGGCTAGGACTTCAATACTGTTTTGAATAAGAGTGGTGAGAGTGGGCATCCTTGTCTTGTTCCTGATAGCTTTCAGATTTTCACCATTGAGTATGATGTTAGCTATGGGTTTGTCATATATGACTTTTATTATATTGAGGTGCATTCCTTCTCTACCCATTTTATTGAGAGTTTCTATCATAAATGGGTAATGAATCTTGTCAAATGCTTTTTCTACATCTACTGAGATGATCCTATTTTTATTCTTCAGTTTGTTAAAGTATGTGTCTTGTTGATTGATTCATGGTTGTTGAACCATCCCTGCATCCCGCTTGATGGTGTGTATGATCCTTTTAAGGTATTATTGTATTGTATTTGCTAATACTTTGTTGAGCATTTTTGCATCTATGTTCCCAAGAGATATTAGCCTGTAGTTTTCTTTTTTTGTGTTGTCTTTGTATGGTTTTGGTATCGGTGATGTTGGCCTTGTAAAAATAAGTTAGGGGGCTTTCCTGGTGGTGCAGTGGTTGAGAGTCCGCCTGCCGATGCAGGGGACATGGGTTCGTGCCCTGGTCCGGGAAGATCCCACATGCTGTGGAGCGGCTGGGCCCGTGAGCCATGGCCACTGAGCCTGTGCGTCCGGAGCCTGTGCTCCGCAACGACGGGAGAGGCCACAACAGTGAGAGGCCCATGTACCCCCCCACCAAAAAAAAAAAAGGTTAGGAAGCGTTCCCTCCTCTTCAGTATTTTGGAATAGTTTGAGAAGGATAGGTATTAAGTCTTTGATGGTCCTGGACTTTTGTTTTTTGGGAAACTTTTTGATTACTGTTTCATTCTCCTTACTCGTGATCAGTCTATTCAGGTTTTCCATTTCTTCATGATTCAGTCTTTGAAGGTTGTGTGATTCTAAGAATTTGTCCCTTTCTTCTAGGTTGTCCCTTTGTAGGTTTGTTGGTGTATAGCTTTTCATATTCATAATATTCTCTTACCCTTTGTATTTCTGTGGTATCCGTTATTATTTCTCCTCTTTCATTTCTGATTTTATTTATCAGAGGCTTCTCTCTTTTTTTTCTTAGTGAGTTTAGCTAAAGTTCTGTCACTAGTACCACACTGTCTTGATTACTGTAGAGAGTACCTTTGTATAAGCAGGATGAGGTTCTAGCTTTACCAGTGAAGAAAATATAAAAAAATATGGCCTTTTGCCAGAGCAGTTATATTTTTTCTGCTCCTGCTAACGTTTTACCTTAAAAAAAAAAATGACCCAATGAATATCATTAAACTCAACCAAATCATAGCAGCAGTGCTGTCATATTGCTGGTAAGTTTGTTGAAGATAGGGTTTATATGTTTATATTTATGCCTAACACAGTGATCATTACATGGATTCTTTTTTTTTTTTTTTTTTTTTTTGTGGTACACGGGCCTCTCAACCGCTGCGGCCCCTCCCACTGCGGAGCACAGGCTCCGGACGCGCAGGCTCAGTGGCCATGGCTCACGGGCCCAGCCGCTCCGTGGCATGTGGGATCCTCCCGGACCGGGGCACGAACCCGCGTCCCCCGCATCGGCAGGTGGACTCCCAACCACTGCACCACCAGGGAAGACCCTACATGGATTCTTAATATTAAAAGAGTCTAATTAAAGCAGGAAAAGTTAGGGGGTGAGTCACAGTATTACCAGTGAAATGTCATTGGGAAGACGGGGGTTTTATAAAATAGGTAAAATGAGGTTTTTCAGAGGCAGGCTTGGGTGAGAATAAAATGTATGCGATTTGAGTGAAGGAGATAATTGCTTTTCTAAATATGTTCCCTGGTGGGAATTCCCTGGCGGTCCAGTGATTAGGACTCCACGCTTTCGCTGCCGAGGGCGTGGGTTCAATCCCTGGTAGGGGAACTAAGATCCCATAAGCCTCGAGGCGTGGCCTAAATAAATAAATAAATATGTTCTCTGATGTTATGGAAACAGCAAACAAATTTCCCAATTTATATGGTGGTCCCCATTTTAAAGATTCTCACCCACTGTCAGACCATGTGTTTGGATTCTAGGTTCTAAAACCATCATCATTGTCCCTCTTGTGGTTTGACAGGGAGTGTTTGCCATTGTGGAGATGGGGGACGTGGGTGCCCGGGAAGCTGTTCTCTCACAGCCCCAGCACAGCTTGGGAGGACATCGCCTGAGGGTCCGGCCACGGGAGCAGAAAGAGTTCCAGAGCCCAGCCTCCAAGTCCCCCAAAGGAGTGGCCCCCGACAGTCACCAGCTGGCAAAAGCACTAGCGGAGGCCCCGGACGTGGAGGCACAAATGGCGAAGCTCGTGGGGCTGAGGGAGCTGTCTGAGGCTGAGCGGCAGCTTCGGAGCCTCGTGGTGGCCCTGGTGCAGGAGGTCTTCACAGAGTTCTTCCCTGGTGCGTCACCTCCCTCACTGTGTCTGAGCCCTCCCTGTCCTTCCTCCCCTGTGTTTGCATCCCCAGTCCTCCCTCAGCTAGTGGTGTTCATTTGCCTGCTTTTCCATCTTTGTGCCCCATTTTGTTCTTCCACCACTTACTCCCTGCAGTGTCTCTTGACCTTTATTCTCTGCTTGGCACCCAGGCTGTGTGGTCCATCCTTTTGGCTCTTCCATAAACAGCTTTGACGTCCATGGCTGTGATCTTGACCTCTTCCTGGATCTGGGGGACTTGGACGAGCCCCAGGTATGTGACCATGGAGGCAGCTGTGAAGAGTCAGTGGAAATGGTCATGTCTGGGCAAACACTTGACCTCTCGTGCCTTAATTCCTCATCTATAAAATGGGGGTAATAGGACCTGCCTGAAAGGGTTATTATAATTGGAGAAATGTGAATATGTATGGATATTGGATAGGATAAGATGAATCAACATGGGATAAATGGCATTTGTAACAGGGAAAAAAACAGATTTCAAAATAGCATGTATAATATCTTATTTGGGGAGATAATGGGTTATGTTTTTGCTTATCTGTGTTTTCTAACATGTAATGTACAGATCCTGCCTTGGGAATAGGAAAGGGTCATTATTTTTTAAATAGACTATTTTTTATCTTTTTTTTTTTTTTTTTTTTTTTTTTTTTTTTTTTTTTTGCGGTACGCAGGCCTCTCACTGTTGTGGCCTCTCCCGTTGGGGAGCACAGGCTCCGGACGCGCAGGCTCAGCGGCCATGGCTCACGGGCCCAGCCGCTCCACGGCATGTGGGATCTTCCCGGACCGGGGCACGAACCCGTGTCCCCTGCATCGGCAGGCGGACTCTCAACCACTGCGCCACCAGGGAAGCCCTAAATAGACTATTTTTTAGAGCTGTTTTAGGTTCATAACAAAATTGAGCAGAAAGTACAGAGTTCCCATATACCTCTCACCCACAGAAGGTTTTTTTTTTTGCTGCACCTCACAGCTTACAGATCTTAGTTCCCCCACCAGGGATTGAACCCGTGCCCCCTGCAGTGGAAACGCACTGGATTCCTAACCACTGGACCACCAGGGAATTCCCTTTTTAGTCTTATTTAATCTGGAACAGTTCCTCTGCCTTTTTTTGTTTTTCATGACAATAACGTTTTTCTAAAATACTGACCGTTTATTTTATGGCATTAAAAGGTTAATTTTTAAAAAGGCTTGTGAGGGCTTCACTGGTGGCGCAGTGGTTGAGAGTCCGCCTGCCAATGCAGGGGACACGGGTTCGTGCCCCGGTCCGGGAAGATCCCACATGCCGCGGAGCGGCTGGGCCCGTGGGCCATGGCCGCTGAGCCTGCGCGTCCAGAGCCTTTGCTCCACAACGGAAGAGGCCACAACAATGAGAGGCCCACGTACTGCAAAAAAAAAAAAAAGCTTGTGAAGGTTAAATGAGTTGATATTTATAAAGCCTTTAGAATAGAGCCTGGCACATAATAAGCAGTAATAGGTATATCTTAGGGATGGAATGTTCCCTGGTTAGGGGACCGCAGGTGAGGCAGTTACTCAGCTCGTTTCCATCCACAGCCAGCCCCAAAGGCTGCAGAATCTCCATCCCTGGACTCGGCCCTTGCATCCCCACTGGATCCTCAAGCCCTGGCCTGCATCCCAGCCTCCCCTCCAGACTCACAGCCTCCAGCTTCTCCCCAAGACTCGGAAGCCCTGGACTGTGAAGTCCCTTCCTCCTCTCTGGCACCCCGGACTCCAGACTCTGCTTTGGCCTCTGAGACCCTCGCCTCTCCCCAGTCCCTGCCTCCATCCTCGCCACTGCAGGAGGACCTGGGAGAGGGGGACCTGGGGAAGGCCATGGAACTGGCAGAGGCCCTGAAGGGGGAGAAAGCAGAAGGGGGAGCCATGCTGGAGCTGGTGGGATCCATTCTTCGGCGCTGTGTCCCTGGAGTGTACCGAGTCCAAACTGTGCCATCTGCCCGACGCCCTGTGGTCAAGTTCTGCCATCGGCCTTCAGGTCTCCACGGTGACGTCTCCCTCAGTAACCGGTACCTTTGTTTGGGGGGTGGCGGGGAAGGCCGGATGGGCACTCTGGGGAGGTTGAGGAGGGTGCCCTGCACCAGCTGAGCCTTTGGTTGTCCTTATTTGGTCCTGTCTGTCTTTCTGATGCTCATCTCATGTCTGGCTTTCATTTCAATGTTTGGAAAGTGTGTTTCTTGGGATACTGTTTTTAAGGATTTAGGAAAGAGTTCCATGGTTGAATAAGTTTTAGCATTGGGAAATGCTGAGTTAAACACAGGCAGGTTTCTCCCTTCCCTCCCTCTCCCCCACTTCCTCTTTCCTCCCTCTCCCTCCCTTCCTATCTTTCTTTGCATAGTAAAGGCTCTGATAAGTCTTACAATAACATGCTCTGTAACTAAGACATTTATAGGATGTAGTGTTTCCCAGACACGTTTGATGTTCTTTTGTACATACTCTCTCCAGACCATGTCAGAAAACTCGGGAAACCCTCTGTTGGCCTTCTTCCAGCTGGCCCCCATTACACAAGCCTGGAATAAGAGCTGGGGGTGATAGGTTCCTGAGCCCTAACACCCTTGTCCCCCCCTCTGTCCCAGGCTGGCCCTGCATAACTCCCGCTTCCTGAGCCTCTGCTCTGAGCTGGATGGGCGAGTACGGCCCCTTGTGTACACTCTGCGCTGCTGGGCTCAGGGTCGAGGGCTGTCAGGTGAGAATGAATCAGGACAGACTTGGGGCTGTGTTCGTGTCGGGGCAGAGGCAGGGACTCAGGGAGAGAAGGAAGGTGGCAGGTACAGGAACCAGGGTTGCGAAAACTGCCAAGGAGGGGATCAGAACCGCCTCTAATCTAACCGGAATTAATTGATTATTTACCCAGGGAGTGGCCCACTTCTCAATAACTACGCCCTGACCTTGCTCGTGATCTATTTCCTTCAGACCAGGGACCCTCCTGTGTTGCCCACTGTGTCCCAGCTCACCCAGAAAGCAGGTACAGTAGCCCGGCCTCCACCCGCTCTGTCTCGTGAGCTTCATCTCTCTTCTTCATCTCACTTAGACATATTGAGCTTCCCTGGGAATGAGATCTCTGCTATCACTCCCATATCCACCCTCCCCCGCCCCCCCTTAATCTTCGTGCTTCCAGGCTCACCCTCACCTTTTTTTACTTTCACAGGTGAGGGCGAACAGGTGGAGGTTGATGGCTGGGACTGTAGTTTTCCCAGGGATGCCTCGAGACTGGAGCCCAGCACCAATAAGGAGCCCCCGAGTGAGTTTGGGGAGCCTGGGAGAGGACTAATAAATGGTGCTAATGACACAGTTACTGGCACACAGCAACCTCGTGGGATAGCTAATATTGTTATTGCTACTTAACAGATGAAGAAACCATGCCTTGGAGTAATTGAGTGGCTTGCCCGAGGCCATGCTGCTGGCGAGGGGAAGGGGCGTATCTGGGAGCGCCACGGGAGAGAGGTGTGACCTCCTGTTTATAGGGATCAGAGGAGCCTGGCCCTGGCACTCTTCTGAGCCACTTGGAAGGGAAAAAGAAAGTCCAGCTAAGGGAATGGCTCTGGCACAGGGCTGATCTCACTTCTGGCCTCCAGGTGACCCCTTTTCCCTGGGTTTTCTGTTCCTCCAGGTTCCCTGCTGGCCCAGTTCTTCTCCTGCGTCTCTTGTTGGGATCTTCGTGGCTCACTGCTGTCCCTGCGGGAGGGTCAGGCACTGCCTGTGGCAGGGGGCCTGCCCTCTAATCTCTGGGAGGGTCTGCGCCTCGGTCCCATGAATCTCCAGGACCCCTTTGACCTGAGTCACAACGTGGCAGCCAACGTGACCAGCCGGGTGGTCGGGCGGCTACAGAACTGCTGCCAGGCGGCAGCCAGTTACTGCCGAAGCCTCCAGTACCAGTGCCGTTCCTCCCGGGGTCGGGACTGGGGGCTGCTTCCCCTTCTGCAGCCCAGCTCCCCTAGCTCCCTGCTGTCTGCAACACCCATCCCCTTACCCCCCGCTCCCTTCACCCAGCTCACTGCTGCCCTGGCCCAGGTGTTACAGGAGGCTTTGGGGTGCCATATAGAACAGGGAACCAAGAGACTGCGGTCAGAGGGAGGTGGGACTGGGGAGCCTTCCCAGGGAGGGACAAGCAAAAGATTGAAACTAGACGGACAGAAAAGCTGTGAGGGGGGGCAGGAGGAACAGCAGGGACGTGCAGGGGGCCACAGTGAAGATGGGGTGGAAGAAATGGCGATAGAGGCTGGAGAGTCAGTGCAAGACTGGGCCATGAGGAGCCCTGGGCAGCCAGGGGAGCTGGCCCCGATGACCGGAAAGCATCTAGGCACTGGAGAAGAGGGGCGGTCAGGCCCCGCAGCGCTGGCTGAGCAGGGGCCCAGAGGACCTGCGGCAGCCCAAGAAGGGTCTCAGGCCGAGGCAGGGAAGGGGGCGTTGCTCTCCTCAGTGGGCTGGCGCTGCGCCTTGTGCCACCGAGTGTGGCAGGGGCGGCGGCGTGCCCGAAGGCGCTTGCAGCAAATCAAGGAAGGCGGTGGAGCTGGTGCTGGCACAGGAGCAGAGTGGCTGGCAACTGAGGCTCGGGTCACCCGGCAGCTGCGAGGCCTGAGCGGTACTGAACAGACGCCAGGGGCCGAGCCACTCCTGACCTTCGTGGTGTCTGTCTCCCAGGCTGACCAGGCTCTTACTGTGACCCCACTCCGGGATTCTCAAGGCCTGTTCCCTGATCTCCATCATTTCTTACAGGTTTTCCTCCCTCAAGCACTTCGAAACCTGCTCAAGTGAAGATGGGGACCGTAAAGGGCAATAAAGCTGCTAGTTTAATAAACGCTAGTTTCTGCTAATTTCCACCTGGTAATAATCCTCCTTCCCCCCAGTGCTTAATGCAGCCTCTCCCAGGTACCCTCTCTCGCCACCCTAAGATAGGTCTCTCAGTATGTTTCCTTCAGAGCCCAGGAGGAGTGTGTGTTTGGCACCTGGACCCACTCAGTAGAGCTCTGGAAAGATGGAGTGCTGGGTGGGTGGCTTGAGCAGCACCTGAGACGTACCAAGTTTGCTTCCACATTTACCTTACTGCCCAGAGTTGTGAATGGGGACAGGGCTTGAAATTTGGATTCAGGGTTCTTCATTCTCTCACTTAATAGAATTCATCCTGTTCTTAAATTGGGTTCAGATCTGAGCATGGGTAAAGGGCGACCCATCCATTGAATTGTCAGCCTTTCCCGGGTGACAGGACGTGGCTGGGTTCTCCCTCAGCCCCTCCCTTGTTGCAGGCCCGAGGACTAGCTCCTCTTCTAAGCAGTAACAGCATCCTTGAGCTGCAAGGTCGTTTAATGGCAAAAAACCTCTTTTACAGAGGGCTTCGGACTTCGGCTCGGGTTAGATGTACAAGCTCTCCTCTAGAAAGAGCCGGAACAAAAGGAACGTGGCACCTCGCCACCTCCACGCAGTTGCTTCCGCTCCTATGAGTGTCACACAACCACGATGTTCGGGGGTCTGGCAGGACCTCCAACAAATCACCGCGGGCCCCGCGACCCGGAGGGAAACGCCTCTGGGGCCCGGCGCGATGCCGGGCTGGCAGCTCTGCCACGTAGCTGCAGAGGGCCGGCTTTCCAGCTAGTTCTCACAGTCTCCCCACCCTCCGCGCCTTCTACCTCCATGTCGGGACTCGGATTGGGCCCCCCCCCTCACCGCGCAGGCGCGAGCTTTTTCCGCGCAGGCCCCAGGCCCCACCTCCTGTTTCCTTTTAGCTGCCGTGGGATACCGAACTGTCGTGCGTAAGCCTTCTATGCCGTCCTCGCTTTCCGGCTGCTGTTTCTCCACGGCTCTCCCCTCCCCACCCCCCCCACCGTTCTCTCCCTGACGGCTTACTTTGCGGCAGCGCGGAGGGCCCCACCCCCTTTCTCTGCGGAATCACCATGGCGGCTGGGGTAAGTTTGCCGGCTCTGGCAATCCAGGTCACCCTATCCGACGCCATCCTCTGCCGGAGTGGGTCCAGCCGGCGTCAGAGGGTTTCTGGAGCCGAGTGGGGAACTGATCCGGGGTCTAGAGATCGTACTGTTGGAGAGTAGGGCTTCCAGGCCCCGGAGGGGAACTGAGGCTGGGGCTCTGGGAGGCCAAAGAGGTGGAAGGGTCTGGGGTAGAAGAGAAAAGGGATGCCAGATCCTGGCAGTCTGGGACCTGAGAACGGAGTTCGGTTCGTTGCCTTCTCGAGACGTGGGATCCGGGCAGGTTGACAGAACTTTTGCGACCGTTTTGTGGGGCAACAGGAGGGACAGGGGAAGAGGAGGGTCTTTGTGGGCACGTACGGCGGGCCACGGTTAAGGGTCGTCCTGCGGGGAGGTTTGGCAGCGAGAGGAGTCTCCGGACGCTGGAGTCAGACCAGTTGGACCCCGCTGGCCACGTTAATAGAAGGAGAGAAGGAAACCCCTGGGAACTCACTGCGGGACAGGACCGGAGGGATGGTACGCGTGACAAGGAATGAAAGGTTTTTTAGGGAGACCGAGTTGGCTTAGGAAGAGAAGATGCCATTCGGTCTCTTTGTGGCTGTTCGGAGGGGGACTTGGAAATGTCTTGGTTGGTGTGTGTGTCTTGGAAACAAGGGTGATGCTTTTGAAGGGTGAGCGGCTCAGTAGAGTAAGCAGGCGCTCAGTGACCATCAATGAATGAACAAGGGCTCTGGGAAGGGAGGGGTGTGTATTTGTCGGCAGATGGAATCTGAGGGAGCTAGAAGTTGTGCATTTCTTAGAGGTGTATTTGAGGGGAAGAGAACGCTTCCAGAGACGTCCTTACGGAAGGTCACATCTGTCAACAAGCTTTATTTAGCAGTTGGTGTGTAGTTCTGTCCTCGTATTTTGGAGGACTCTGATTACACAAGACTGCAGATACTGAAGAACTAACTTGGTTCACCAAAGGGAGTAAAAGAGTGAGTCGAAACAGATTGGGATTACTCGGGGACGTTGTTCCTGGGTAACACTTAGGACTGGGACCCTTCTAGTCATTAATGGCTTATTCCCCGCCTTTTCCCCACAGACCCTGTACACATATCCTGAAAACTGGAGGGCCTTCAAGGCCCTCATTGCCGCTCAGTACAGCGGGGCTCAGGTCCGCGTGCTGTCCGCACCACCCCACTTCCATTTTGGCCAAACCAACCGTACCCCCGAGTTTCTCCGTAAATTTCCTGCTGGCAAGGTGAGTAGGGAAGTGGAGAGGGGGCTTTGGTCCTGAGAACCCAAGGAGAACTGAGATTCCATCACTCTGAAGATGACCTCCATCTTTAAAAGGGAGCTTTCCATGTTACTTTTTTTTTTTTTCATGCTTCAGAGAGTTAAAAACTTTTATTTTGAGACAGTTGTGCTTTATTTGTTGTTAAAAATAGTACAGAGCTGTTCAGTCATTTCCTGTGAAATTCACAGGCTTCTTTTTATTTGTGGGAGAGAGGATCAGTTTTGACTGATTTCAGTGCAAATAGATCAAATGTTTGCTATGAGTAGAATTCTTGCCTCAAGAGGCTTACAGAGATAGATAAATAGCCATGCTACATGTAGAAGAGATCAAGTGCAGTGGGGGAGTACTATAATACTTGGGATAATACAGACAGAAATATCAGACTCGGGTTTCTTGCCTTTTGCTTATTTGACTGAGATTATATACAAATATCTAATATCTAAAATTTGGGGGTCTCTTATGTGAGTTCAGATTGTAGGGGATGGCAAGTTACTCATACAGTTTTGGTTCTTGAGTTTCAGATAGTGTCAAGAGTTTGGTCAGCAAGGGTTCTCAGCCTTATATAAAAAACTTTATTCAAAACGATTGAGTCCCTGGGCATGACTAGTGAGAAACTGCTGTGTATTTACTTATGACTGCTTTGTCCCCAGGTTCCAGCCTTTGAGGGTGACGATGGCTTCTGTGTGTTTGAGAGCAATGCCATTGCCTACTATGGTAATCTGCAGTGGCTGGGGAATGGGAAGGTCTGGAGGTGATGGGGTGCAGGAGAGGGTGAGGGGAGCTGGAGCGGGCAAGGAGAGGAATTTTCAGGGACCTGCACTGGCTTTGACACAGCCCCAAAGCTCTGACCTTTATGTTCTGCCTCTGCAGTGAGCAACGAGGAGCTGCGGGGAAGTACTCCCGAAGCAGCAGCCCAGGTGGTGCAGTGGGTGAGCTTTGCTGATAGCGACATAGTTCCCCCAGCCAGTACCTGGGTGTTCCCCACCTTGGGCATCATGCACCACAGCAAGCAGGTGAGCCTTGGAACTTGGGGAGAAACCAAGAGCAGGGGTGGCGTCAGCTCCTCAGTATCAGGGAGGAAGAAATAAAAAAGATTGAGGAAGGGTGATGCCAAGAATATGTGGATAATAAATACCTAATCTTTGAGCTTTCAGTTGGGAGCGCTGGGCTGTTGATGGTATATGGATTCTTTGTCAGACAGACCCAGTGGAGGTGGGAGGTCTGAGTGGCCAGAGGAGAGGCCTCTGCTCTAGAAAGGTTGTACCAAATGGTAAGGGAGTGGTTAGACCAGATGACCTCTAAGGTTCTTTCTAAAATTCAAAGATATATGCCTACGATCAATGCAGTGGGAAATGAAGCCAGACTGCGCCATGAAGAAATTTAACGTTGAGAGCTTGATTTGCGATACATTTGGAAGGAGCCAGGACTCAGTGGAATAGCTACCTTAGTTCTATTATTGGGGGAGAAGGGCAGGGACGAGGGTTGGTACCCACTGCCGAGTCTGATCATTTTAAATCAATAGGCCACAGAGAATGCAAAGGAGGAGGTGAGGCGAATCCTGGGGCTGCTGGATGCTCACCTGAAGACGAGGACTTTTCTGGTGGGCGAACGTGTGACGCTGGCTGACATCACACTTGTCTGCACCCTGTTGTGGCTTTATAAACAGGTGAAGTTTGTAAAGAATCTGGGTTGACAGAGGGTAGGTGGGGATTAGAAACAGAGTGACAGGCTTGCCAGGTTATCTGTATCCTGCTGATGTGAGGGAGTCTGAGGCAACAGCCAGTCTTTAGGAATTCCAGGGTTGAGTACCACTGTTCACGGAAAACTGGGCGCCGCTCCGCGGCATGTGGGATCTTCCTGGACTGGGCCACGAACCCATGTCCCCTGCATCGGCAGGCGGACTCTCAACCACTGCGCCACCAGGGAAGCCCTGGTTTGTTTTTTTTTTGCTACGTCATGCAGCATGCAGGATCTTAGTTCCCCGACTAGGGATCGAACTTGTGCCCCCTGCAGTGGAAGTGCGGAGTCCTAACCACCCGACCACCAGGGAATTCCCAGTTTCTGCATTCTTTTGTTCCCTTAAGATCATTAATTACAAAGACCTGTTCAAGGACAAGTAGTACAGGTAGGTTCAGATCACAAAATGGCTTAGGCCAAAAATGGCTTCTCTTATGTCAAGAAAGTGCCTGGTTCTCTTTTTCCACAGACCCTCTACCCTGTCTTCTCACACCACGACTGCTTTCCCTCCTGAGAAGTTTGATCCTGTTCTGTTGCCCTTAATTTCTGTTTGGCAGCTAGTACGTTTAGTTTGTTCCCGTGTTTCTCAGGTTGCCCGGTTGTGCTTAGTTGTGAAGACAGAGGTAGAGGTGATAGCTTCAGCATCAAGATCTTTGGAGGCAGAACTAGGATCAGTTCGTGGCTTCAGTACTTACTGGTTGTTGGGGGGAGGGTGTGTGTGGATTCATTTAGTCCTCTTTTCCCCCCTGTGGAAGCCATAAAACCAAGGTAGGAATAATCACTGTTGAGGTTATTGGGTTAAAGATGGCACATTGCTGGTTCCTAAACAGCAGCTCTGGGACTGTTGCTGGACCAGAATAGTAATGTGATAACAGCAAAGAAAAAAGCACCTACTACGTGTCAGAGCCTGTGCCAGGGCATAACAAGGACAACCTTAGTGAGTCTTTGCTTGTTGTGTGGGTGAAAGAAATGTAGCCTGGAAGTTGTGGAGTAGGATTTGAACCCAAGTACTGCAGAATCAGCACTACGGAGCTGACTGCGATGTATCCTTGACAGGATTATTTTCCCTCTGATCTTGGCAAACCGAAAAAATGGTAGATGAATTTTTCATGAAGCTAAGTTTAAGCACCCTGTTATTCTGAAATAAACTTTTTTGCTGTTGACTGTTTACTTTCTGAAGTTTGATGATGCATGTATATATCTCTCACATATCACATAGTTCACATAGAGAGTTTTCATTATTTGCTTGGCAAAGTGAATAGTTCGTAGTTCTCTGTTGGTCCCCAGCCTTTTAAGTTCTATTGACACGTGAAATGGCTTTGTAAAAGGAGTAAGGCACAATATAAATATTCCTACCGGGTAGATTCGCAGTGAATAGGGGGTGGGACGAAGCATCCATTAAGTTGGATTGGACTGCAGGAGAGAGATTAGTAAAGTAAGTGGGCAGTAGCCCTCCAGGGAAAGCTGGTGTTCTGGGGGCTGAAAGGAAGCTGGAGCTTTGGTGTGGAAAGAAACAAGGGGCTCTGACTGGAAACTCGTCAGGATTTTTCCCTCCGCTGAGTTTATGTCCACTCTTGCATCCTGGCAGGTTCTGGAGCCTTCTTTCCGCCAGGCCTTCCCTAATACAAACCGCTGGTTCCTCACCTGCATTAACCAGCCCCAGTTCCGGGCGGTCTTGGGGGAGGTGAAACTCTGTGAGAAAATGGCTCAATTTGATGGTAAGTCTGAGGAGGTAGGGGAGCGTGCCGGCAGGGTCAGGGGACTGGTTTGCTCAGTCTTAACCCATTGACTTCCTGTCTAGCTTTTGGGTTTTGTGGACCCACAGAACATAGGGCATCGCACGTAGCAGCTAGTATTTTGTGATAGTTGTCCTCTGCACACACATGCTCCCGCTCATTTGTGTTAATGTGTAGAATCATGATGCATGTGTATGTGTTGCTGAGGGTTGCATTCTTGCTCAGGATGTACTGTGAGGTGGCGGCGGTGTAGCGTCAGATCCCTTAGCTCCCGCCCAGCAGCTTTTCCTCCATTACTTTGCTTGTGCCTGGCTTGGGAGGGTTGTGGAAAGAGACCAGACGTTGACTTTTCTCCTTCCGTTTGCACCAGCTAAAAAGTTTGCAGAGAGCCAGCCTAAAAAGGACACCCCACGGAAAGAGAAAGCTTCTCGAGAAGAGAAGCAGAAGCCCCAGGCCGAGCGGAAAGAGGAGAAGAAGGCAGCTGCCCCTGCTCCCGAGGAGGAGCTGGATGAATGTGAGCAGGCGCTGGCTGCTGAGCCGAAGGCCAAGGATCCCTTTGCTCACCTGCCCAAGAGGTATGGATGGTGGAGGGTAGGGGGCATGGGGCCCAGGAGGGCCTGTGCTCACCTCTGTGCATCCCCCTCATACTGCTAGGGCCTAGGATTTTAGGTTGTCCGTACAAAATTGAAAGATGTATTTTAGTTGCAAATAAAGCAGCTTCCAGACTTTACCGTCAAGAGTTGGGTGACTTTTGAAAGTAGCAAACAAGTTCCTAATGCATCTGGTATTTGAGGATATCAGAACTCCCTTTCTAGCAAAGAAAGCACATGGGCCCAGGGCCCAGAATCCGGTGTGGAGGTGAATTGATTGGTCTTGCGTGCGCACGTTAGGATTTGAGATTGAGAACGCTCGGAACTAATACACTGAGGGGCGCAGGAAGGAAGAAAATGCAGAGAGCGTCCATCTGCCCTGCTCTGCTGGCTTTGCTGAGGCAGCGGGCACCATGTCAGTGTCCTCTGATTGTCTTTTTGCTGTTCTGATGCATCAGCCTATATAAAAATTGCTCACTTTAAGAGAAAGGATGATGACCATGGCTACGTAGTGTCTGTCTGGTTTATTGTTTCCCAGCGTGGGGGAGTTAAACCCCACAAGGAGAAGGACGTATATGGGGTGGTCGTCTGTGTCCTCTTCTCAGTCACCATAGGGGTTCCTGGAAGAAGGAATACAGTAAAGGGGGGATTTTTAGTGTGAAAAAAGTGGGACAGCCAGTACTTGCCCAGTTGTTTACCATCAAATCTTTCTTCAGTCACTGCTCCGGGTCATCTTATTAGAATTTCAAGCAATATGAGAAATGTCTTTTCCATGGTCACGTCACTTAGTTCGCTTTTCTGTTTTTCTTGCCCATTCTGCCTTTCCTAAAGCCATCTATCCTTTCACTAGTTGGTTTGTTGGGGTGCAACAGTGTTTGACCTCCCCATTATGTAGTGGTTTGTATTTGCGATGAAGGAGCACGCACTGGTGGTAGGCATAAGAAGAAGTATGTGGAGTTGTAAGCGACCTAGTACTGGATGGTTACCATTAGGAACCGCTGCTTCCCCATTTGGGGAGCAACTTGGGGTGTAGCTGAGAGCTCTTACTCCCAGGCACTTCATACAAGGCGGCTCCTAACGCAGCTGCTTTTTAAGGATATATTCCTTTCTGAATCTAGCACAGGGGCAGGTCAGGAGTGAGCAGGATTTTTGGTATCTGTAAGTAAGCTATGATAACCAACCCAAATTATGTACACCCTTGTAACATATGTACTGCTAATAGCTAGAGATACTCACGTATATTGGGTCTGTACACTGGGCAGAAAATAAATCAGGCAGTAAACTTAAAATCTTTAATAAACTTAGCATTTTTTAAAAAAATAATTTTTTAAATTTTTTGGCCGCGTTGGGTCTTCGTTGCTGCTCACGGGCTTTCTCTAGTTGCAGCAAGCGGGGGCTACTCTTGTTGCAGTGCGCGGGCTTCTCATTGTGGTGGCTTCTCTTGTTGCAGAGCACAGGCTCTAGGCGCGTGGGTTTCAGTAGTTGTGGCACGCAGGCTCAGTAGTTGTGACTCACGGGCTTAGTTGCTCCGCGGCATGTGGTATCTTCCTGGACCAGGGCTTGAACCCATGACCCCTGCATTGGCAGGTGGATTCTTTTTTTTTTTAACAGTTTTATTGAAGTATAATTTCCATTATGAAGTATAATTTCCATTACGAAGTATAATTTTCCATATAAAATTCAGTCGTTAAGGCTTCCCTGGTGGCGCAGTGGTTGAGAGTCCGCCTGCCGATGCAGGGGACACGAGTTCGTGCCCCGGCCGGGAGGATCCCACATGCCGCGGAGCAGCTGGGCCCATGCGCCATGGCCGCTGAGACTGTGCGTCCAGAGCCTGTGCTCCGCAACAGGAGAGGCCACAACAGAGGCCCGCGTACCGCAAAGGAAAATAAATAAAATAAAATTCCGTCATTATAAGTATATAGTTCAGTGTCTTTAACTAAATTTATAGATCTGTGTAACCACAAAAATTAAATTTTAAAACATTTCCAACACTACAAAAGTTCACTGGCAGGCGGATTTTTAACCACTGCGCCACCAGGGAAGCCCCAGCACTTTTTTTGTTTTCTTTCGTATCATTTGGGAGTGCTTATTAGTACTTATTCGTTACATTACCATGGTGTACTCCTGGGCTGCCAAGATGATTTTCCCCAGGATTCTTAATGACTCAAAAGTGATGTCTTCAAAGACAAGACTCATTTGTCCAGAGTTAATTTTAGTCCTTTTAAGACCTTCCAGCTACCCTAACCCTGTGGTCATTTGTTTGGTTTTTAAAAATTTTATTTATTTTTTTATACAGCAGGTTCTTATTAGTTATCCATTTTATACATATATCAATCCCAGTCTTCCAACTGTGGTCAGTTTGGGGAGAAAAATGGACACATGGTCATAAATAATAAAGTTCAAACAGCTCAGGAGAGAGTAAAGAAAAACTCCCCAGCCCTAATTTTTTTTTTTTTTTTTTTTTTTTACTGAATTTGTTACAATATTGCTTCTGTTTTATGTTTTGGTTTTTTGGCCCTGAGGTATGTGGGATCTTAGCTCCCCAACCAGGGATCGAACCCACACCCCCTGCATTGGAAGGTGAGGTCTTAACCACTGGACCACCAGGGAAGTCCCCCCCAGCCCTACTTTTTGGGTGGTTGAGGAAGTAAAGCACCTCAGATGAGGTCTCTGATGTGCATTTGGGAAGGAACCTGGGACCTCAGGTTAAAGGACAGATTCTCTGCTTTGCTACATTGCAGCAGTGAGCAAGTCACACCACTTAACCTTATTGGTAAAGGGAGGGATGGTAACATTCTCTGACTCTAGGGTTTGTTGACATTAATTATATACTAATGAATAATTGAACCAATTAAACATTCAGTATAAGGGGGTTTAATAGATTTATGGCACATTCATGCAGAAGATTATTTAGCCATTAAAACATCTGCAAAACATTCTTGATAGCCAGGCAGTATTAAGTAAGCAAATTGTGTAAGGCACAGAATTACATGCACCATCTTTGGAAAATTGCTAGTGGGAAGTACATTAAAATATTAGTTATCTTGTTTGCTGGCATAGTGAGTGATTTTCTTCAGTCAGTATGTGTTTTTATAATTGGAAGGAAAGAAAAAAAAACCAGAAGCCCTACCATGGGGGGAGGCACCTCTCCTCTTCTGAAGCTGGCATCCTTGGCTCGGTGTGCCAGATTGCTTCAAAGGTCACCTGAACTTGTTTCTGAGCAGAGTAACTAAAGGACACGGGTGTAGGATTTGGGGTGGAGGCCCTTTGCAAACATTCACTTACATTGCCATCATATTATAGTGTGTGTAACCTGAAGAGGCCTGTGTGATGGGGAGGGGTGGGGGCAGCGACTTGGGTGAGTCAGGAACTTGAGGGTGACTCTTGGATAAGAGCCCGGGGAGGGGCCGGCCAGGGAAAAAAAAAAAAAAAAGGAGTCCTCGCTGTGAGTCTCCACCAGGGGGCAGCAGCTCACCGTGTCTTTCTTCGGGCAGATCCTGGGCCCCACCCTCCACGTGCCAAGCATATTTAGGCTGGGGGTGGGGGGATACGGGAATGCCCTGGGCGCCTTTCATACCCCCCAGCTCTCCTCCCTTGGAAGGTGATACACGTCTGCCAATCCAGTGACCCTACCTTTAAAGCAGTATGTTTGAGTGGAAATGCCGTTAGTTTCTCTTAGCGTGGCAACGTTGCCGCAGTAGGACCTTCTCCACCTTGATCTCCTTGCTTTTTTTCCTTCATTCAGTACCTTTGTGTTGGATGAATTCAAGCGCAAGTACTCCAACGAGGACACACTCTCCGTGGCGCTGCCGTACTTTTGGGAGCACTTTGATAAAGATGGCTGGTCCCTGTGGTACTCCGAGTACCGCTTCCCTGAAGAGCTCACCCAGACCTTCATGAGCTGCAACCTCATCACTGGTGAGCAGAGGGTAGCTCTGGGAAGAGGAAGGGAGGAGACAAGGTAGTGGGTGACATGATTTCAAAGGCTGAATGTTCTTCCTTGCCCTTCAGGAATGTTCCAGCGATTGGACAAACTGAGGAAGAATGCCTTTGCCAGTGTCATTCTGTTTGGAACCAACAATAGCAGCTCCATTTCCGGAGTCTGGGTCTTCCGAGGCCAGGAGCTTGCCTTTCCGGTGAGGAAGGTGCAGGGGAGGGGTCTTGTCTCTTTAGGGCGGGGCGAGGGTTTGGGAAGTGCACTCGTATTCCTGAGCCGTTGGGCATTCCGGAGAGTTCAAGGAATGTGTCCACGAAGGAGCTGTCATGTTCGCAGGAGTCCTGGGGTCTGATGACGGGTGTCTGAGCTGGAAATAGCAGGTGCGGGGCAGTGGCCAATAGCCTGACCACATGCTTCTACCTGGCTTTTCCTCCCCAGCTGAGTCCAGATTGGCAGGTGGACTATGAGTCATACACATGGCGGAAACTGGATCCCAGCAGCGAGGAGACCCAGACGCTGGTTCGAGAATACTTTTCCTGGGATGGGGCCTTCCAGCATGTGGGCAAAGCCTTCAATCAGGGCAAGATCTTCAAGTGAACATCTCCTGCCATCACCTAGCTGCCCGCACCTGCCCTTCAGGGAGAATGGGGGTCATTAAAGGAAACTGAACATCGAACCCTCTCCTGCCCTGCCTCCTTTGTGGGTGATGGCTTCTTCAAAGGGGAGTAGATATGTTGAAGCAGGGTGTCGTGTATACCTGCAGGACCTCCCTGTGTAGGAGAGAAGTGTTCAGAAGAGCAGAAAGAGAGGCCTCTCCTCAGTTTTGATTTTTTTTTTTTAATTGCCTTGCCTCTCCTGTGATGACCATCTTCTAGCCTAGCTGGGAGAGACTGGATGTAGTTAGGAGGTGGTGACACGGGGCTTTTGCAACTACCTAACTGGAGACCTTCCCGCGTGAAGGGGGAGAATACCTGCCGATGGGGTGAGAGCACAGCATGCAGAGCGACTTACCACTACTTCCCGCAACTGCCCTGTGAGGTGGGGCAGCAGCCGTATCCCAAGAGTCAATAGTTTCAACACTTCAGACAAACAGCGAGAAGAGACTCCTTGGAACAGATACTGGCCTGTGGCCCCTAACCTGGCTGCGGATCATCTCTGGGGTATCCCTACTTTCTAACAAGGAAGTGGGGTTCAGAGATTTAAGCAACTTGCCTGTGATCACACATCTTAGGTGGTGGAGACAGGATTTTGAACCCAGTGGGTGTCCCTGGAGCCTGTACCCTAAAAACGCCCTAGCGCTTCCTGCAACGTAGAGCAGTCATAAACGTCTTTTAACAACCCTGCTCAGACCAGTGGTTGCTATTTTTTCTCCTTTGAGCTTAATTTTTTGTTATACCCTTTTCAGGGATAACTTGCCCCTACTCTGATTGTCTTTTCTGTGTCTTCTGAAGAGCATTAAGGATCTCTCTGTAAATTTAACAGCTCAGGTGAAGTCGGAAACCTGGTTTGATTCACATTTTGAGGCTTTGGTCTCCAGGTTGTGGTTTTCTGAGTGGTTATTTTTTCCCATCCCTTAAGTCCAAGCACAAAGCAAGGGCAGGGGGTCTTGGCTTGGGAGGGGAAGAAGGTAATCTTTCCCGGTACAGGTGGGGGCTGCTAGCTTTTGAGGGAGTAGGGCTGTAATCTCGCTGGTACCTTAACTGCAGTTGGGGTTCTGTGAACAAATGGGCAGGGGAGAGTGGTGGTTTGGAATCCAGTTGGGTGAGGATGGGTTGATTCTTGCTCAGAATTTGCACCTTGGTAGTTGTGAGTTGGTTCCAGACTTGCCACCTGTCTTGCTTCTGAGCATTCTGGGCTCCTGGAGGATAGGAGCTAGAAGTGCTAGGTGCTGGCCAGGGTGTGCCCTGAGCTGGTTGCCTGCGCCTCACAGAACCAGTCAGACTCCCCTTCCGGGTTCCATTTCCCTCCACACCCTCTGCTCCTTGGCTTGTGTAATTTTCACGACCTTCCTGGTATCCTTAATCTTCCCAGGACCTGAAGATGGAGGCAGGAGAGATTGAGCTGTGCAAGTAGGTTTGCAGGGTTAGGCCCGAGAGGCCTGGGGAAAAGGGGGCGGCTTGGGCAGCGGCGGGCCTGGCAGCCCACGTGCATGGGGGGCGGTTCTGGCCTGTGGGGGGGGGGCTGGACCGCCTCCTAGCCTCCCTCAGACTGCAGGAAGAGTGACTCATCCACACGTCCTTCTTCTTGTGCCTGTAGCTCTGGCGGTTGGTGCCGAGGAGTGTGGCCAGGTTGGTTGAGGCCAGGCCTGCGCTTGGGGCAGGGCCAGGACCCACAAGCAGGAGGTGGGGTGGGAGGCCCAGAGGAGAGGGGGTTGTGTGGCCTCAGGAAGGTTTGCTGTTGGCCTCCAAAGGGTGGGGGGGCCTCTACCCTGCCGGGGTGGGCAGGAAAGAGATTAATATCAGGAGATTCTAGGGCAGATGTGGGGCGGGGAAAGGGGGAGTACAGCTGTAGTTAGGTCGGTCCCCGCCCTGCCCCGGGGAGCCCTGAGTCACCACCGCACCGCCTGAGGACTCGGGATCTCTCCAGCATCCCACCGGGTGCCCGCCCCGCCCTCCGTGCTGCGCTAGAGCCCCGCCCCCCGCTCCTCCCAGGGCGGGGTGGGGGCGCTCTCGGCCCCGCCCGGCTCGCTAGCCACAGCCAGTGAGCCTGCGCCGTGGGGACGTCTCCCGTGGTGGGGTCGTTTTCCAGACGTGCCGGGGAGGCTCACCGTGCAGCTGGCGTCCCCGCGCCCACGGTGCTGCTCGGGCCGGCAGGGGCTGGGGTCGCGGGGCGGAAAGGGAAGGGGCTGCTGCGAGTGGGTGGAGAGCTGAGGACAGGGCAGGATCTTGGAGAAATGGGATAGGATGGGGGGAGGAGGAGGCTATTTCACCCACTTACGGAGCAAAATCTCAGAGCCTCCGGAAAGGGAGGGTGAGAAACTGGAGAGGGGGCCGGGGCTCAGACGTGCGTTTGACTGCAGATACAATCTACAGTGGCTGGAGTGTGAATGGGAGGCTGAGACTTGGTTTAGCTCGTAGATAAACCAGTTATAAACTGGTTATAAGCGGCTGTTTATTTTAGCTTTGTTGGCGTTTCTGCTTAAGTCACTTATTAAAAAGTCAAAAGCCTTTAAAGTTCTTCCAAGAAACACCTAGGTTGTCTTTTCTTCACGTCCTGGTTGGAGCTGGACATCTGCTGCTCACACTGGGTCAGTCCCATCCATCCCACCAGCTGCCCACATGCCCCAAATGTGCCACTTCCCCTTTTGAAGGGTGGGGGAAGGGTCTAGAATGTTGAAGGGAGAGGAGTGAAGCGCTTTGAAGACTCCACCCAGTCATTTCTGAAATTAGTACCGTGATTTTCATGGCAACCTTTCATGGCATGTCCTCAGAACCCGAACTTTCCCTCCACACATCAGGTGGGTGTTCCTGGGTGACTGTGGCTTACCCGGCTCACCCCATCAGTGGTACCTGCAGGACACTGTAACTTCCCCAACTTGCTTTGGTCCTCTATGTTTTTTGGTTTTTAGGTTTTTAAAATAAATTTATTTATTTTTGGCTGCATTGGGTCTTCGCTGCTGTGCGCAGGCTTACTCTAGTTGCGGCAAGGGGGGCTACTCTTTGTTGCGGTGCGCGTGCCTCTCATTGCAGTGGCTTCTCTTGTTGCGAAGCACGGGCTCTAGGTGCGTGGGCTTCAGTAGCTGTGGCGAATGGGCTCAGTAGTTGTGGCGCACGGGCTTCGTTGCTCCGCGGCATGTGGGATCTTCCCGGACCAGGGCTGGAACCCGTGTCCCCTGCATTGGCAGGCGGATTCTTAACCACTGTACCAGCAGGGAAGTCCCCTCTCTGTATGTTTGAATGTAATTCTGGGGCACCCACCTTATTTATTCTTCCCCTAATGCTATGGAGCTAAAATATTGGTGCTCCAGAAAGGTTAAGAGAAACTGTGCCACCTGCTCTTGTCTGTTTGCTCTAATCAGGCTGGCATGGCTCCCAGAGAAGGCTGTTGTTTTACTCCAGTGGAATGACTGGGGTGTCCCAGTGCCTCAGCACGCAAGGGGTGGGTGGAGTGGGGGTAATGGCGGTTGCTGGGGAGTAGCTCTGTATTCATTTGAATCTCTTGTAAGAGAGAGAATGCCTTGGGCAGGTGGGGCTGGTTCAGTGGCAAAGGTATCCTTGGTGACCCTGGATCTCTACGTGTTCCTGGATTTTTTTCATTCTTGTAGCCCTCTCCCCTCCTGTGGCCGCCCCCTTTTGTTTTGCTGATTTCCTCAGGATTCCAAGGGGAGCCTGTTGACCTTACTTTGTTTTACACGATGGGCAGGCCTTGCGCTGAGCGGGAGCTGGATGGTCATTAAGGGTTTGGGGCTATTTCTGATCAGATCTCCCATGGAATGTGCCTCCCTCTACTTCCAGCTGCCCCCTCCCCTCCGCAGCAGGAACAGCTGTCATGTGAGGGCCTCTCCCGCTGGCTCAGCCCTTTTGCAATCGTTTGGCTGGCTCTGCCTGGATGGGGGTGGATAGTGAGGATGGGCAGAGCCAAGGGGTAAACGAGGGGACACGGCAGGGCAGGGGAGCCATTGGAGGGTAGGGAGGGCTACGGAGTTGAGGGCAGAGGGGTTGCCAAGGCCAGGCAGGAGGAGTGGAAGCTAGACCAGGGAGGTTAGGGTGCTCATCGAAAGACGTGGGGCCCACACTGGGATCGGAAGCTTTCTAGGTGTAAGGGAGAGTTGGTTATAGCGGGACCCTGGGCAGTCATTCTCCAGGGAGATCTGCATTTCCCCTGATTCACAGGAGAGCCACGGGGTGCTTTCCTGCCCATTGGCCTGTATTCAGGACCTGAGTCACCGAGTTGCCTAGAGTGTTGGCTGTCCTGTAGTGGCGGTTCCTGTGCCCGTACCCCATCCACTCCTACTGTTAGGACAGGGGTTAGCAAACACGCCCCTTTTATCCCGCTGTCTTCAATAGCAACTTTCCATCTCTTTGACTCAGTCTTACAGAATGTACCTCGGGGAGACCACAGCAAGTAGTCCCTTTCTTTTACCCAAGAGAAAACTAGAGCCCAGAGAGGGGAAGTGACTCATCAAGGGTGCATGCTTCTCTTTCCACAGTTTTTGCAGCCGCTCACCGAGTCACTTTTGCTCCTAAGAAGAGCAGGAGGACGCGTCCCTCAAAAGCTATGGACAGGGGCTTCCCTGGTGGCGCAGTGGTTAAGAATCTGCCTGCCAGTGCAGGGGACACGGGTTCGATCCCTGGTCTGGGAAGATCCCACATGTCACAAGCGACTAAGCTCGTGCGCCACAGCTCCTGAACCTGCGCTCTAGAGCCCATGAGCCACAACTACTGAGCCCGTGCGCCACAACTACTGAAGCCTGTGCTCCTAGAGCCCATGTTCCACAACAAGAGAAGCCCACACACCGCACCAGAGTAGCTCCCGCTCGCCGCAACTATAGAAAGCCCGCGGGCAGCAACGAAGACCCAATGCAGCCAAAAAGTAAATACAACTTAAAAAATTAAAAAAAAAAAAAGCTGTGGACAAAGTACAGTAGTTTTGGAAGCGAGGAGAGGGTTGTATCTAAGGCTGCCAGCAGCCCGAGTAGGCAGCCCTGACCCGGGAAAGGATTATGGAAGTGGAGCAGGTCCTGGGGCAGGGGCAGGCCCAGCAATCCAAGTCCCGGGGCGGGCAGAGGGCACAGGGTGTAGCAGAGGCGGGACTTCGAGTGACAGGAACCTCAACTATGTGGTGACTCAGGCCCTGGGCAGCCTAGGCCCTTCCTTCCCTGCTCAGCCTGCTTCTCCTTAAACTAGACTTGAGAAGTATGGGCACAGGAGGGAGAGAAACCCTGGGCTGGTCTTCCCTTCCCTGGGGAACTGAGGGAAAAGCAGAGGAATTTGGAAAGGACGGCAGAAAGGCAGATCCCAAAAAAGGAGAGAGGAGGCTGGTGTTCCCCTCTCCCAGCCCCTCCCTCCCTGCTGCCCGCTCCCTGCTGCCCGCTCCCTGCTGCGGAGGGGAGCTGCCTGGGGCGTTGGCTGCTCTGTCCATTCCAGCTCCCTCCCTCGGCTCCTGTTTACAAGTCCATCCGCCCAGTCCCTGGCTCAGCTCTGGGCTCTTTTTTTCTCTCTCTCCCTCCCTCCCTGTACAGCCTCATTCAGTCCTGTTTTGCCACTTCTTTTCCTTAATCTTGGGTCTCCATTTCCCATTATCTTTCTGCTCCCCCAGCATCCCGGCACCCACAGCTCAGGTGCCTCTCGGCCATCTCTCTCTGCCGCTGGGGACCCAGCTGTCTTGATGTGGCCGCCTGCCCCACTCTCCCTGCTCACATCTGTTCCCCGTCTCTTGCCTAGACAGCCTTTCTTTGCCTTCTTACATCCCAGAGTCTCTACTCAGGGCCCTGTGTCTCATCTCTCGTTCTCTAATCAGCTTTCACTTGGGTTCTGCTTGGGCCTGAAGATTTCAGTTAGGACTGAGTGTAATGGGAGGGTTTCCGGTATCCTAGCTGTCTGATCTGCGTAATTCAGGAACTCCTTATTTGAAGCCTGAGGTTTAACACAGGCTGGGATTTGAATTGAGCTGGAGAAGGATGGTTTGACTTGGCTTCCTGTTTTGGGTTTGGGTTAGGAGTTTGGGGTTTGAGAATTGCTTAGAAAATAATGTTTGGGTCCCAGAATCGCCCAATAATTTTGCTGTTCCACTAGGGAAGATGATAGATTAGAATCAATGACAGTGAATGGAGAAGGACCTGGTGCTTGGCAGGGATGCTCACCTCTGGGCTGGTGTGGGTATGGGGTAGAGGTGGGGTCTGGGAGATCCCAGATGGCTCGAAGAAGGGGTAACAGTAATTTCTGTGCTTCTAAGGCTGACATGCCAAAGGGCCCTCATCTGGGGAAAAAGTCTGCTTTCAAAGAGACTGCAAGCAGACTGCACACTTCGCTTCCTTTCTGGGATCAGAATTTAAAAGCCATGATGACTCTTTGAGCAGTTGGCTTCTTTTCTTCCTCGTAACTCACTGATTTCAGAGAAGGGGACTGT
Organism: Tursiops truncatus; assembly: GCF_011762595.2. Classification (NCBI taxonomy): domain Eukaryota; kingdom Metazoa; phylum Chordata; class Mammalia; order Artiodactyla; family Delphinidae; genus Tursiops; species Tursiops truncatus. Next base: position 99,280,392 of record NC_047041.1, on the reverse strand, counting down.
GGAGAGAAGGGAGGGGAAGGGGAATCCCCTGGCATGGGGCCTGCCCACGGAGCTCCCCTTTGTGGTTGCTATGGAAACAGGCATAATAAGAACAAAACAGAGGCACGTTGCCTGGCAACAAAGGAGCCCAGGGTTCATCACACACATACTACATACATATCAGGGAACCCCCAGGGAGGGCGTGACACTTCTGGGGAAGCTAGGGTATCCCAGTGATGAGGAGTCCTAGAGCTTACCTAGCTTTTCCAGTGAGTCTGGAGGACTGGTGTGGGATGCTTCTGAAGGATGATGTAGTGGCAGGGGAGGGCTCACGTCCTCTCAGATCCCTGGGTAGCCCTTATTTTGACAGGAAAGTCTGAAGCAAAGGTTTTCTTTGCGATGTTGGAGCCAACTGAGGGGACTCATAACTAAAAAATAGTGTGTCTGTGTGGGGGGAAGTAAGGTAGGGGTGTAAAAGATATGTAAGAAAAGATAATGTCCAGTTTTTCCAAAGCATAGGACTCAGAGTACAAGGTAAGGTGGCATCAGAGGATAGATCCTTCTGGACTGAGCGCCTTGAGGGCAGGGATTCCATCTTGCCAAGTACTCCATTACCTGCACAAGCACCACCAGCACCACCACCCCCAGCGGCCCCTGACCCAGTGCTGGACACAGTGAATGTTTGTGCAGCTGCATGAAAGACCTACACGTGGGGGAAGTGCTCCCTGAGGCTGAGAGCAAGGGGAAGCTGACTTCCCCTCATGGGAATCATGGGGTACAGGATGCTGTTGTATAAAGAACAAGGGCTTTGGGGCCATTTATACCTGTAGTTCATCCACTCATTCACACATTTAACCAAGTGTTCTGGAGTGATTGCTTGGTGCCAACTACTGCTCTAGGCGTGGCGTATACAGCTGAGAACAAAGAATTCCTGCCCTCGTGGAGCTTAGATGCTGGCGGGAGCTTTGACTCCTGTTTCTGAGGGTTGTGTGATTTTAGGTAAATCACTGCCCCTCTCTGAGACCCTTTCCTTCCTGCATGTGAGGATTAAACGAGCTGACACGTCAAGTGCCTGCAGCAGTGTCGGGCACAATCCCCACTGAGGTAGCTTCGGGGAGGGAAAGCTGGGGGCTACAGCAGTGGGCGGAAGGAACAGGGTCGGCAGAAATTTCTAAAAGTGTGTGTCTCCAGTTGCACCATTGCCACCTGTTGAAGATACTCCCTTCGCCTGGGCTGAGGAGGCTGACCTAGGAAACCCCAGCTTTGGTCTGGCAGGCACGATCATGGCTTTTTAGAGGGCAGGGTCTAGGTTACCGCTTATCTACCCTCCTAGCCTAGAATGCGGCAGGAGCCAGTCCCCAGGACCACCTCCCAGCAGGTATCCTGACCCTCCTACCGCTGAATGAAGTACCTGGACAGTAATCCCTGCTCTGCGGCTGCTCCCCGACCATCCTCTCCGCCTTTTTCTCTGTTGACCAAGAGGGTGGCCGGGACAAACAATGGAGCAGATAAGTTGGCTCTGAGCCCAGGACACTAGCCTCTGCTCTTTCACTCCTGGGGGGCTGATGGCGCCCAAGCTGAGGTGAGGGGACAATATCCACACCGTTCCCCACTCTTCCTTTCCTGCTCCAGCCACCTCCCTCCAAAATCCCATGGCCATCTTTCCAGAGCTATCTTTCTGAAAAACCTACCTGCAAATCAGCTCCCGTCTTAATATGCACTGGAAACCCTTGTACTTTCAAGGAGCCAAATGATTCATTTTGTAAAGTTAAAATCCTTCGGTAAACTGTTAACAGTGATTACTTCTGGGGAGAGGGACTGGGTGGGGGGGGAGATGTCTACTTTTTTTTTTTTTTTTTTTTTTTTGCGGTACGCAGGCCTCTCACTGTTGTGGCCTCTCCCGTTGCGGAGCACAGGCTCCGGACGCGCAGGCTCAGCGGCCATGGCTCACGGGCCCAGCCGCTCCGCGGCATGTGGGATCTTCCCGGACCGGGGCACGAACCCGTTTCCCCTGCATCGGCAGGCGGACTCTCAACCACTGCGCCACCAGGGAAGCCCGAGATGTCTACTTTTCATTGTTCTACTTTTCTGTACTGACATTCTTCACCCTATGGAGGTATTGATTTTGTTTCAGAAACAGCAACAAGGATTATCTGACTTGTAGGATCACAGGCCACTTTGTCTGTATTCTTGGTTCATATTTAAAAACTGAGTAAATGTTATTTAAAATGAGATAAATTTTAAAAAGCCATTGGTATAGGAAATAATTAGCTCTTGGTCTCTATTTTTATTTTTTAAAGCATCCCAAAGTTGAAAAGTTTAGATTTTTTCTTTAAATAAAGTAGGTGCTGGGAAAGGGGTGCAGACCACAATGGAGGTGGAGGTGATTCTTCAGAAAGTCTGCGTTTCTGATTTTGTGTTTGTGATATGGGTGGTGGAACCGACTCTGCTGCGGGTTTGAGTCACTGTGTGTGTGTGTGTGTGTGTGTGTGTGAGAGAGAGAGAGAGAGAGAGAGAGAGAGAGAGAGAGAGAGAGAGAGAATGAGAGAATGCTGGTGCCCAAGTCTGCGCTTTGACTATGTGTCTCTGCATGTCTATGCTTGTCTGAATGTCTACACATGTGTCTCCACCTTTCTGTGTTCATTATCTGAGTGTCTGCCTGTCTGTGGCTCCTTTGGCTATCTCTTCCCTCCCCCATGCCTGTACCCTGTGCTGGTAACTGGACCTGGGACACAGCCCCCAGGGCTGGCAGCAGAGTTGGCTGCTGGGTATTTTTAGCCTGTAAACATGCTTGCCATTTCAGAGGACAGGGCCGCTGGTCTCAGCCCCAGCCCACTCATGATCATACAGCGAGGAGGGCGCTCCCTGCCGGGGCTAGGTCTTCTCAGGTCCCCAGCCTGGGGTCTCCCTTCTGCACGCAGCATTCCAGAAGGAAGGAAAACTGGCTTCGCGTGGGTAGTGGGTGGCCATCCAGGAAGGAGGATAAGAGAACTCACGGGGTAGAAGCGAATGAGGGTGTAGCCAGAAGGCCCCTGCACCCCGTCATTAAGCGTTTAATAAAATCTCCGTGTAGTTAGAAGTGCCTGTGGGAAATGGCTTAAATTTGGAAACTCTGCGTCCGGCCAGTGGGGTGGTGGAGGGAGGGGGTCGGAGAAGAAATAGGTAGGAAGAGAAAAGCGGGGGTCAGGGAGGTAGACAGCGGGCTCTGCTCCTCCAAGCGGTGCAGGCCTGACTCCGGTGTCGCTGCAGCGGCCGGAGCAGCACGGTGGCACGGGGGGCACTGGTGACCCTGACTCCAGCAGGTGGGGCGAGCGTCTCCAGGCTGGTTCTGTGGGGGGAGGGCCCCCAGAAAGAGGGAAGGTGAGAAATGCGCGCGGCTGCGTGGAGCCTGGGAACCGAGTGAGGAGCCTGGGGCCGAGGATTTGAAGGGTAGCTGCCCGTGTTGAGAGAAAACTCAAAGGTCCGCGTCAGGCTGGCGGTCGCGGCTGAATCACCCAAGTCCCCCAGCCGCAGCCTGAACCCCTTGGTCCTTCCTGAAAAATGGGCTGATTCTCAGTTCCAGCTGTGAGGATGAACCTCAGGGAGCTTCGAGGAGTTTCTTGCCGAAGAAGCCACATAGCGCATCCTTTGGGGGTAGATCCAGGCCCGGGCCAGGACGGGGGGCAGTGGATGCGGGGAGGGGAAGGCAGCACCTCGGACGTGCGGCGTCCCCGGGTCCCCGCGGCCCCCAGTGCCCTCCCAACAGCGCGTTCCCTGGTGCCTTCAGGGTTGGCCCCGCTCACCAGTCCCAGCCCCGCTTCGGCCTCGCCCGGCCCCGCCCTCTCCCCACCGCTCAGGGCAGACCCGCCCGCCCGCCCCAGCCGGAGTTACAAGAGCCGCCTCCGCGCACGGGGGCCGGGCCACTCGGAGCAGCTCCGCCGCGGGGACTGCACCGCCCGCCCTGCCGGACCCGCCCCGACCGGGGCTCGCCGCCCGCAGCAGCCGCAGCACCGCGACCTCGGGCCCTGCGCTGGCTATGGCTGTGCCCTGGGGCTGAGCGCGCAGGTAGGGGCGCCGGGCGCACCTCGGCGCAATCGGGGAACGGGACTCCGGGAACGCGCGAGGGGAGGTGGGTGGCAGGGCTTGGGCGAGGCGCCTTGGGCGGGTGTCACTGGGAAGATTCAGTTCGGCGCAAGGTGGGCAGCCCCGGGCCGCACGGGGAGGCGACGCGTCGCGTCCTGGGAGCCGAGCTCTGCCTCCGGAGTTGGGGCGCTGGTAGGGGCGCAAGTTGGGCAAAGTTGGAAAATCGCTCCGAGACGCGGTTTGCTCCAGTCTGTCTTTCTCTCGAGGGCTGGCTGTGGTCCCTGCTGCACGGCCGGGCGCCCGTTCTTGGCCTGGTGGCCCCTGTCCCACCCCCTCCTTCTCCGTGGGGCGGTGGCTGAGCGCGCTGCTTCGTTCCTATTCCATGTTTACTGGAGAAGTTTCCGAGATCGCGGCGCGGCCCCTCGGCCCCGCCCGGCGCCCCAGCGGCCCCGCGCCGCGCACCCCCTCCGCCGTCCCTCCCCGCGCCCCACACCTCCGCCCCTGACTTCGCGTCCCGGGTCCTCCCGGCCCCACCCAGTTCTGCACCACCAGCCTCTCCTTTTCTTGCTCCGAGCGGCCCCTCAGCCTCCCTCCAGCTGCCCCGCCCTAGTCTTGCCCCTCTGTGTTCCCAGCTCCAGAAAACTCCCTTCTTCCGCTGGGGTCGCTGAGCCCAGGAGTTTGCAGCTCGCCCGGCAGCGGGACGGGTGGGAGTGGGGGTGGGGGACATAATTGGAGAGATGCCTGCGCTGGGGTGGGCGGGGAGGGGGGCTGTGCCGCGGCATAGCCCTCGGGACCGCCCCTTCCCCTTCCGAAGCGGCGCTCTCTCCCCAACCCCACTCCCAAACCCGGCCGGGTGGGACGGCCCCCGCCCCAGCGCCTGGCTCGGCGCCAGCAGCCTGAGGAATGTGGTGGTTGGAGCCGGTGACTAATTCAAACCAGAACTCGGGGAGGAGTGGTGAGGGGCAAAGGGGAGGGCGGCGAAGGGGCTGGTTAGGGAGGCGGGGGCAGGAGCCCGGCTGGCGTGGGAGGAGGGCTCAGCTGCCCTCCCTGGCTGGAGCCCTCCTCTCCAGAGACGCGCTCCTGGAGAGGCGGCTGGGGGGCGAGGTCCTGCCGTGGAGTTGGAAAGGCACTGGGCTTAGGGTGTGTTCAGAGAACTGTGTTATGTAAGGCTTTCCCATGCAGGGAGAGGGTGTGCAGTGTGCGAGGGCCGGCCCTCCGCTGGCGGGCTCGGCGCCCCCTGCAGTGCCAGGGCCTTGGGAGGCGGGGGCGCAGCCCTTTGGCGTCTCTGGCCACGAGGGACACGTGGGGTCTGAGCAGGGCTGACTGTGCCCCATGCGTGGGAGGGGAGCCGAATGGGCAGATGGGGCATCTCACGGCACTAGCTGGGCCCCAGCACCACGTGGGGGCAGCTCTGGCGCCTCTGCACGTTGTGGCCACGGAGAATTGTGTGCCTCGTGTGTGTGCCTTTCACAGGGCGTGGCTGCCACCGAGGAGGAGGTGAGGTGCCCCCAGGGAGCCTGCCGCTGGGTGCCCTGCTCTGTGGAGTGGATTTGTGGAAAGGCAAAGTGGGATCTTCCCATGGCAGTGAGGTCCTTAGAGAATGACCTGGACTTTCGGGAGGAAAAGGGACCCAGATATTTACCTCTGGGTCCCCAGCACAGTGCTGGGCTGCCAATAATTGGTTTGGAAACAGTTTATTAGAATCCAGCCTCTGACTGCAGGGGTCGCATGCCCTGTGCACAGCCTAGCACACGATAGGGATTGGGTTGATTCTGTGGGACACAGTGGCGCATTGGAGGGTTGCGGTGACAGGTGACGGTGAGGGATTTCGGGGAAAGGAGGGAGAGACTGAAGATGCCTTGGAAGGCATTTTAGGGCCTCCTCGCCTGTAATGGGTCTAAATTCAGGGAGTAGATTCTGCTTTCATTCCGCCCCTCTTCCCCTGCCCCCCATGAGGGAAATCTGTGGGGCAGGGTGTGGCTCTCACTTCCTTTCCGAGGCTGAGCGGGGCAGCTGCCTTCACCTTGGCACCCAGGGGTGATGGGTTGGGCCAGCACTTGGTTGGTGTGTGTGCAGAGTGGGGAGTAGAAGGGAGCCCCAGGCTGAGGGGGTACCTCCTTGCTCTGAGCTGGGAACTGTGGGATGAGGTAGCAGGGAGAGGACCTGGGACCATGAGAGCTGGGCTAGCAGAAGTCAAAGGGTCTGGAGTATTGGCAATGCAGATTGGAGGGTGTCTGAGCCCCTCTTCAAAGCCCTGTCTTTAAAGGTTATATGCAGGGACGTTGTTCAGAGAACCAGGACACAGAGGGAGCCACAGAAGTCATTGGGGCTTAGAGCTGCAGCTGTGGGCCCACAGCAGTGAGTCAGGGGTCCTGGTTTGGGCAACTTCTTGCAGAGCTAACCTCACAGAGCTGAGAACTTGTACCAGCCAGACTTGGTTGAAGGGCATGCGTCTACAGGTCCAGGGCTCAAAGTGGGACCCAATAGAGTAAACCATGGGGGACTTGTGGAAGGAGAAAGCCAGGATCAGCCAAGGGCAGGGTATGGGCCGGGGGTCCCCAGGGTCACCCTAGTCCCAGGAAGGCCGTGGGTGGAGGTGCCCGGGCACTGCTGGGCTGGATTCTTAGGCTCCCTTGGAATTGGCTGGCTGGCCCTGGCAGAGCACGCCACCCAGAGCCTGAGGAGCTTGTTTGAGGGGTTGGGGCAAAGCTGTGGGAGTGGAGGAGTGTGTGGGGCTCTGGGGTGTGGCTGTCACCTTCCTCAGAACCTGGGAACCACTGGGGGACGGACAGAGAGGCAGACTGGGAGAGCTAGTCTGACTCCTGCTGGGAACTCTCCCATGCCGGCTCTGTCCTCCCCACCACACCTGGAAGCCCCAAGCTTCTCTCCCTGGAGCTGGGCTGATCAGGTACGTGTGCACACGAGGAAACGAGGTGGCCCCTGGAGAGCGGTGAGAATGGGATGTTTCAGCTGGTGGGTGTCTGGGGCCTTCTGTTCTCCCTCTGACCCCCATGGGCTTTATCCAGGCTCCTAGGGAGCTGCCATTTCCCTGGGCTGCGACCATCCCGCTGGGCTCCCAGGCCTTCCTGAGAACAAGCGGTTTCCTCCAGGCCTGGGCGAGCCCGAGGAGTGGTGAGGACCACGCTGGGGGGAGGGGGCACAGCGGGCTCAGCAGGAACGTGTGTTTTGATTGAGCCCCTCTTCCTCCCGGCTGGCCTCAGTCCACATCTGGGGGCCCTCTGGGCTGTTGTACTGGAGGTCTTGGGTCCGGGGTCCCTGTTTCACTGTGGCCTTGAGTCCCTGTGACCGCTGTGTCACAGCAGAGAGATATGTGTTATTACCTGTGAGAGGGTGTCTCTGGCTGTGCTCACTGGTCCTGGATGTGTCACCTCTGCTTGCGTCTGGGGTTTATAGAGCAGGGGACAACAGTGGGACTCTGTCCCAGTGGTGGAGGTTTCATGGGGGCTTCAGGGGCTGTAGGTAAGGGCTCAAGTAAGTTTCTCCATCCTGGACAGGTTCCAGGCCCTGGAGTTTGTGTCCAGAGGCCCCAGGGAGGGTGAGCACAGCCGTGGGAGTGAGGCTGCGCTGATCCAGGCTGAGCGAGGCGCCGCACAGGGCCGGTCAGGGAGGGGCATCCTGCCCGGTCCCCGGGGGCTGGAGCGGAGGTTCTAGGGAAGGGGAAGCGCCTGGTTTTGCGTCCTGGCCGGGCTGGGGGGGGTGGCTCTTTGGCAGCTGAGCCGAGTGGCCTGGCCCCGAGCCCCTGCACTAGCGTGACCCGACCTCTGGGCGGAGAGATCCGCCTTGGTCTTGTCCGCGGGCAGCTCCCAAACTGTAATCTACCCCCGGGGCGAGACCCGGTGAGACAGCGAGCTCTTCTTCACCCCTTGCCCCAGTCAGGAGGACCCCCCCATCCCCCAGCTGCTGTCTTAATCCCAGCCGTCCAGGGTCAAGGCCCACTCTTCCCTGGCGAGGTGGCCAGGTGTGGGGACTGCCCGCTGGAGAATGGAAGCTGTCCCCAGTCCCTGCCAGAAGGAGAGGGGAGTCCGTCTTGGTCAGGGGAGGAAGAAGGAATCTCTCTCCCTGTTGGAAGCTTGAACTTGGAGCGCTGGGGCTGCGGGAGTGGGAGGGGCCAGGGGACAGAGATGGAGAAAGGTGGCTGGGTGGAGCCCTGAAAGCGGCTGGCTGGCTGGAGTGGGGGTGGGGGGCTGCTCTGGAAGTCGAGGGGCAGGAAACTCTAGTGTGATGGTGAGGGGCCAGGCGAAGGGGCTGACGTGGAGGAGAGGGCTGGAGTGATGAGGCTGGAAAAACTTGCTCCAAGTGGGAAGTGTGGGCGGGACCAGCAGCCCCGGTAGCCAGGGAGGAGCTAGGCGGGCGCACGCGCTAGAGGGAGGCACGGAATCTGGGCACCAGGTTAACAGGCAGAGGCTCCCTCCATGATGCGCAGGGCCTGGGGCCGCGCAGACAGGTGTCTGTGGTGAGCTGGGGGAGGCAGGGGCTGTGGGCCTGCTCTGGGCTGTGAGGAGGGGGGACTGAGGAGTGTGTCTGCGTGCCCGGGTTGTGTGTGCTTCCCTGTGTGTCTTTCTTTGATTGTTTCTCCAGTGCCCATGTTGCCTGTGTCTTGCAACATGTTCGTCAAATTCTCCCTGATGATTCGCCCTCCCCAACACACATACCCCATTCAAGTTGAAAGTGCCCCCTGGGGGTGTGCCGTCCAGAATCAGCTGACCTCAGAGTTTTTGGTTCCAGCGTAGACTCTGAATGGAACGCGGTGCTACTCCAGTTAGAATGGGGCAGGTTGTTTTCCAGACCAGGGTCTGGCGGCTGCCTATGTGGAGGTCCCTTTGGAGGCTTCGGCGCTGGAAGAGAGGCGCCCCTGTATTCCTCCTTGTTCCTCTGGACCTGGGATTTCCCAGTGAGTGGAAATGTTTGCCTTGCCCTGCGGGTGCCCGTCTCTAGAGTGGGTCTGGTGCCTGCCAAGCCCAGAAGGGGATGATTCTCTTGGTCTTCACCGGCTGGGGTCCAGAGAGTCTGCAGGTGAGCTGGGTTCCGGGGGGCTCAGGATCTCTGGCTCCTGGGAACACAGCGTTGATGACTCAGAACCAAAAGGGCCCTCGGATCCTGGGCTCTGGGGTGCCTGGGACCCTGCCCATTCTGTGCTAGCTGTCCCCAAGCTGGGCCAGGACAAGGCTGGTGTGTGGGCAAGAAGCTGATGGCCACTCCCCCTTCCCCGTGTGCTGGTGCACCTTGACGGGCATCACTGCTTCCTGGGGTCTCTACCCGCGCCCCTACCCGAATCTCAGCCCCTCTCTTTCTGTGTGTTTCTGTCCCTCCGAGACATCCTCCTCCCACCACGTCTGCTCCCTCTGGATGAGCGTGGAGGCCTCTCCGCCTTCCTGTGGATGTGCCTCTCCAGCTCTCACTCTGCCCCCCTCCAGTATAGGTCTCTCGGTCTCTCCTTCCCGTGTATCTCCCTTGTGCATCTTTCTCTGTGGTTTCTCATCCTCTCTTGTGTGTTTATTTGTGCCTTTGTCGCTGTCCGTGGGTAGAGAGGCCTTGGAGTCAGAGAACCCCGGGCTTGTATTTCAACTCTGTCTCATACTCGGGCAAGTCATTTTACCTTGGGGCCTATTTCTGCACTCTAAAATCAGGATATTAATTCTTAATCACATAGGGTTGTTTGGGGAAGGAAGGGGACCCCTTGGTGTCTTGGGGCACCATAGGAGCTCTGCAAAGTTCTCTTTCTCTCCCCCTGGGGCGGGGCCGGGGGCGGGGCCGGGGTGGGGGTGGCGGTGGCGTTTTCTTTTAATGCGGAGCTTTCTCTGCCTTGTTACTGCCCGAGGAGTGTTCAGGAGCGTAGACGGCCTCTCCGGGCGTGTCTCTCTTTTCTCCGAATGTCTCAGCCCCTGGTCCTGGTTATAAGTGTTCACAGCTTTCCCGCTGGTGGGAGTCTGTGGCTCTGGTGTGAGTCACCTCATTGTTCTGAGCTTGGGGACTGCTTCCCCCTGGCCTGTGTGTACGGTGGTGGCTCGGTTTGCTCGTGTGCTGGGTGGAAGTTTCATTGCTGTCAGCGTCCTCCCCACCGTGGGTGGGTGTGCTTCCTTCTGCCTTGGAGTGTCACCTCCTGTGTCCCGCCTGTGCTGGGCATATGGACAAACTTCTGTCCCTCTGCTGGGTGTCTTGACTCCGGGGTTGGTGCGTGGAGGCCTTGAGGCCCGTGGGCCTGACTCTCGGGTGTGTGTGTGTATCAGTTCCTGTCATCTTGACGCTGACGCTGGCTGCGAGGTTGTCTTTGGCTGCTGCAGCAGTTAGGCTGGGTCCCCTCCCTGGCTGTTTTCATACTGGATCTTGGGCAGAAGGGGCTCTGTTTCCTGGGAGCAGTGGGAGAACATGTTCCTCTGGAGGTAACACCTGGCGGAGACCATCTTCCTGGGGCAAAGAGTCTGTTTCCTGGGCCTTGTCCCGGATTTGCCTGGGTGTTGCCCCCAGTCTGCAGAGGTGGCATGGGCAGAGCCCTGCTGCTCTGCACATCCTCCTTTGTGGTTTTGAACTGTCAGGGCAGCTTCGCTCTTCTCTAGCCGCTTCTGGCCTGAATTACACTCTGTCCCTGCAGCCTCAGTTGCGTGTCCTCTCTACCTTGAAGCTGGAGTGGCCTCACCAAATCACTCCTTTTTTGCCCTCCAGGCAGCCCCGTGTCTTAGAGGGTCTCCAGTCCAGCCCATCCCATCACGAAGGTTACTGTGAGCCAGTGTCGGGTGGACTGCGGGCAGGGAGCTAGCAGTCCTGGGTTCTAGGCCCCCAACACTCCGCCATTCTCAGGGCTCTGGACCTCACTATCCCCATCTGTAAATAGCAGGTGGTGCTGTCCCACAGGACTTTGCAGCGGTAGAAATGTCCTGTACTTGCGCTTCTAATGTGGTAGCCCTGCGTGGCTGTTGAGCTCTTGAAGTGCGGCTGCTATAACCAATGGACTAAATGTTTAAGTTAAATTAACTTACATTTAAATAGCCACATGTGGCCTAAGGTTTCTTCCAGTCCGAGGGCTTATGCCACTTGACTGAATGTGTGGAATTCCCCAAAGCTCCAGAGACCCTGCTTTGGGCAGCAGCAAGGTGGAGCCCCAGCCCCCCGGGTAGCTGGCTTCACCTGACTTGTGCGGGAGGAGAAGGAAGGCCCATCTGGGCTCGGTACAGGCCCCAGGGGTGGGCGAGATGGAGGGCTGGGACCCAGGTGCAGAAAATAGGCCCTTGCCACCGTGGCCTCGAATCTCCTATCTGCACCCCCGTGCCTGGCCAGGTCAGATGAAAGAGGAGGGGAGTCTTTCCCGGCTGTGCCAGGAGGTGAGGCCTGAGCCAGAGCAGGCGTGGTGGTTGGCAGCCCTGCCTGGCCGGGAAGCCAGCGGATGCCCTGCCAGGGCCAACCTGCAGCCTTGGGTCCAGCGCCTCCTCTTCTCACGGACTGTGGCCCTTTCTCTGCTCACCATGGCCTCCTCGCTAGCCCCAGGGGTTGAGGCATGTGGTACATCCCTCCTGAGCCTCCCAGCTGTGCTTCCCTGGACTCCGGGCCTGGGGCTCTGTGCCGAGCAGCTGGCAGGGAAGCCCCCTGCCTCTCACCGGCCCCAGCCCCTCTGGCCCCCGGGGGTCTGGCCCGTGAAGCACTTGGTCGATCGGGTTTTAGGCGTGACCCTTGGCGTGTCTGGAGCTACTGCGGCCGCAGTGACTCACTGGGGAAGGAGGGAAGGTGGGGCTGAGACGTGGGCGAGGGTGAGCTGTCTGGCTTGCTGCCCCATCGCCGCCTGCTGGCTCAGCACCAGATGCTGGGCTGAAAAAAGGGGCCCTGCTCAAGGAGGAAGAGGGGCGTGCCAGTGCAGGCGGTGGCTTCGGGGATCTGAGAAGCCCTCGGGTGGAAGCCCTTTCCTTCCCTGCCCTGCCTGACTCCTTGTCTGCAGGGCTGGCTTCTCAGTGCTGGACGCCGGGGGAAGGCACCATTTAAGCTCCAGCTTGCTGTTTCACTATGGGTAGGGTCAGCGGGACTTCCGGTAGGAAGGAAGGAGGTGAGTTCCTCAGCTCACACCTGTGCCAACTGGCTGCCGCTGGCCTCCTAGCCGGCACCTGTGCTGACGTAACTACCGCGTGAGCGAGTGCAGGTGGTTGGCGAACCGGGTGTCTGTGGCTGTTTTCTCCGGTGTTGTGATCTGCCTGACACTGGAAGTCCTCAGTGCCTATGAATTTCCATGAATCCCGTCCTCAGAGGCAAACTCAGCACCTTCAAGACTCCATTTAGATTTCATTCCCCCAGAAGGCTCCCAAGCCTTCCGGAACATTCAGAGGCGAAATTGGTCATGCCCAGAGCACCTTGCTCATAACTTATATCCGGGACAGAAGCTAAGTCTTTTAACGCTCCATAGCTGGCACGTGGAGTGCATTCAGTAAACGTTTGGAGGACGCATGAGTGAAGTTAGGTGATAGCCTGATGCAGTGTAGAGTTCAGTGCTGGGCTGAGCTGTGTCTGTCCCTTGCTAGACTTCTCGGCAGTGTCCTGTACAATGTTGGACATACAGGAGACGATCAGTATGCATGTATTTATTGATTGGTTGGCTAATTTCTGGGTGTCAGCAGATTTAGGGAGGAGCTTTGGGCGAGGTTCTCCACGATTTATAGCACCCCCCGCACGGTTTCACAGGCGTACTTCTGGGTGTCTGGAGGCTGGAGGCCTGCCTGGTGTCTTCCCCGGCGCCTCTGCAGCCGACAGTTCCTCCCGTGGCTGGAGGGTGTCTTTGCTCCCTCAGTGCCCGCACCTATGGGGGCCTGGTTTCAGGGCCCAGCAGGTGTAGCCAGATGGGCCCTGACTCACCACGTCCTTGAGGCAGCACAGCTGGACCGCAGCCTCTTGGGCTTGGGCCGGTGCTGGGGGGCCTGGGGCTTCCATTGTTTGGCCTCTGCCTGTGGTAGGGCTCCTGGAGCTCCCAGCTGGCGAGCGTCCCCCTGGTTCTGAGGCTGGGGTTAGGGTGACCCGGAGTCACTCACTGTCGGCCACTGGCAGAGGGAGGGCACCACCAGCCAGCCCTGCTTGCAGGTTGCCAGTGGCCCCCAGTGCCGGAGAGTCTGAGGAGGGGTCTCGCACAGGTTAGAGCTGCAGGCCTGATATGGCATCGGAGGAAGAGTTACAGGCTCAGAGCCCGATCGTAGCTGCTCTCTCACGGTGCACCCCCGGCCGGCTGGCCTCTCCGAATCTCGGTTTCCCCACCTGCACTATGGGGGCTGAAGCTGTTACAAGGGACCTAATGAGAATGGGGTTGTTGGGAGGCTCCGATGGGCCAGAGCTTTTCTCACATGCTTTCTCTTGCTCCTTCAGTCCTCATGGGAATCCTTTATCGTCTCCATTTTCTCAGATGAGGAAATGGAAGTTCAGAGAAGTTAAGTGACTTGGCCCGGGTCACACAGCCGGGAAGATGCAGAGCCAGGATTTGAATCTGAGTCTGGCCTCTTCCAAACCCCCTTCCTGTGATCCCAGGCTGCAGAGTCTTGTGTGAATGGAGCTGATGACAGTAGCGGGGTTGGGGATTTGGTTTGGCCCGGGGGGGTGGGCAAAACGACCGGCCGTCTCTTGCACAGCAGCTGGTCGGGGTTTCGACAAGCCGAGTGCTGAGTGTGAGCCCGAATGTGACCTTCTCCCTAGGCTGTGTGACCGAGATTCCCAAGAGAGAGACACTCCGAGAAGAGGAGAGGAAGGAGGGGCGGGCTTCTGGCAAGGCATCCGCTCCTGAACCAAGTCCTGCCAAGGTCAGTAGGAGGGAGGGTGACGAGGGCGGTGGAGGTGAGAGGATGGGGAGGGCAGAGACCTGGGAGGCACGTGCTATCGGGAGGCAGGGCCGGGGGGGACAGGACGAGGGGCCGGTTGCCTCCGCTGCGGCTGTGTCCACCGTCCACCTTGGGAGCCCGCCCACAGTGGAGGCAGGCACCTCGGAGACAGTGCCCCACGCCCAGGGGGATCCCTGGCTTCCCCATCCCCTCATGCCCCCACTGCCCCGTTTCCTTACCTCATCCAGATGGAGAAGGAGGAAGAGACGACCCGGGAGCTGCTGCTGCCCAACTGGCAGGGCAGCGGCTCCCACGGGCTGACCATCACCCAGAGGGACGATGGCGTCTTTGTGCAGGAGGTGATGCAGAACTCCCCTGCGGCCCGCACTGGGGTGGTCAAGGAGGGTGAGTTACCTCGGGGTTTGGGCTGCTGCTGGGGCGGGGAGGGGGAGGGTGCTGGAGGGAAAGGCAGGGGCAGCACAAGTGGGTGGGTGGTTGTGGAGGGCTGGGTCCCAGTGGCATCAGGATGGCCGGTACCTAAGCCCTGCCCTCCCCTGCCCGCTCTCTATCCCTGGTTCTCTCACAGTCCTCGCGGGAGGTGGTCCTGAGGACTGGTGGACGCGCCGTCCTCTGTTCCGACTCCTCCACCCATGAGCTCTGCCACTTTGGGCAAATTAGGTGGCCTCTCTGCCTCAGTTTCCTCATCTCTACAATGGGTGTTACCACACCTGCACGTCAGTCTGAGGGCCCGGCACAGAGTGGTTGTGTGTTGTTTCCCCGAGACCCTGGGTGGTCTTACCCGCTTCCCGCTCCTCCCTGCTCAGGGGACCAGATCGTGGGTGCTACCATCTACTTTGACAACCTGCAGTCCGGAGAGGTGGCCCAGCTGCTGAGCACCATGGGGCACCACGCCGTGGGCCTGAAGCTGCATCGCAAGGGGGACCGTTCCCCTGAGCCCGGCCAGACCCGGACCTACGATGTCTTCAGCTCCCACAGCCCTGACGTGGTTCTGGTGAGTGCCTGGCCGGCTGGCCGTGCCCTTAGCTCCCCCGACCACGCCGACGGGCTGATCCCCCTTCCTGAGCCTCTGTCCGCCCGCTGGGCAGCTTGTCCTTCCTGGCTTCTCTCCTGCTCTCACCCTCTGCTCTCTGTAGAGCCAGCCTGTTTCTCCTTTTCACGTGTGGCTGCCGCTAAAAGTCTTCTGTCAGTCTCTTCCGAGGGTCCCCGCCTGGGGACCCACTCGTTGGTCTATTCCTCGGTGCCAGGAGGAAGTTGGCTGCTTTGCAGGCATCTTTGAAATGATTTCACAGGTGCCCAGTTCTGCCTCACAGACATCATTTTTCTACTTCCAGAGGCCTGGACTCATCTGTGAGTCAGAGGCTGGGCAGCAGAGTGCCTGAGGGACAGTTCTCTGCTGCTTCTGATGGCTTGTTTATTTAACAAATAATGAGTCCTCAAAGTGGAAATGTTAACCCTGGCACAACCAGGCTCAACAAATGCTTTCCGAAGGGTCCCTGGGAGGATTCCCCTGCAGATTAAACAAACAAGCCAGGCAGGTGAGAGGCGAGAGGTGAGAGCTGAAGGTCCAGTCAACACGGAGCTAGTCACCGGGAGGTGTCCCTGAGACCTGCTGGGCTGATTCGAATCTAGAATTGATTGTAAATCCTTCTCCCAGACTCCACTGTCTGGGAGTCTACCTGTCCCCACTCCCCATGGCTTTTGCTTACCAGAGATTCCCCAAGTAATTTCTGTTCTCCTCCTGTGGTGTGGCCGTCAGCCCCTCTCTTCAGTCCCCTGTGCTGTGTCCCAGGAGGCTCCGTGGGCCTCCCTTACGGTCCCGGCTTCTTTGGGAAACAGGCAACCATGCTGTGGGCTGGGCTGCGGCCAGGCGGCTGTCACTCACGCAGACGCTGCTGCAACCTGTGGGGGGCATGTGTTTCTGCAGAGCGGGGATGACGAGGAGTACCAGCGCATCTACACCACGAAGATCAAGCCTCGGCTGAAGCCGGAGGATGGAGTGGAAGGGGAGCCTGGGGAGACCCAGAGCCGCACCATCACGGTGACTAGGAGGGTCACAGCCTACACTGTGGACGTGACAAGCCGCGAAGGAGCCAAGGACATCGACATCAGCAGCCCTGAGTTCAAGATCAAGATTCCACGGCACGAACTGACTGAAATCTCCACCGTGGATGTGGACACCCAGCCTGGGAAGACAGTGATCAGACTGCCCTCGGGCTCGGGGGCACTGTCCCCCACCACAGGCTCCACTGTGGACATCCAAGCAGGGTCCATTTCCACTTCAGGACCAGAGCTCCAAGGTGCTGGCCACTCGAAGGTCCAGGTCACCGGGCCTGGGATAAAGGTGGGAAGCCCGGGTGTCAGTGTCAGTGCAAAGGGCTTGGACTTAGGTAGCAAAGGAGGGGTCCAAGTCCCAGGGGTGGACGTTCTGTCTTCTCTTGGGGGTGGGGCAGCAGAGTGGCAGGGCCCAGCTCTTGAGAGTGGCAACGATGGGAAAATTAAATTTCCCT
The DNA here is from genome assembly GCF_011762595.2 of Tursiops truncatus. Lineage (NCBI taxonomy): Eukaryota > Metazoa > Chordata > Mammalia > Artiodactyla > Delphinidae > Tursiops > Tursiops truncatus. The sequence goes on along the minus strand of NC_047041.1, from coordinate 99,264,026 downwards.
CCATGAAGCTCCCAAAATTTGGTGTCTCAACAGGGCTTGAGGGTCAGGCCCCAGAGGCAGGGTTGAGTGTTTCTGCCCCTGAATTCTCTGTGGGGCACAAGGGTGGCAAGCCAGGCTTGACCATTGGCGGGAACATCCAGACCCCTCAGCTAGAAGTCAGTGGTCCCTCTGCCAGTATTAAGGGGCTTGAGGGGAAGCTGAAGGGCCCCCAGATCACTGGGCCATCCCTTGAGGGTGACCTGGGCCTGAAAGGTACCAAGCCACAGGGGAGTTCAAGGGTGGACATCTCTGTGCCCAAAATCGAGGGCAGCATCGCTGGCTCCAGGGTGGAAGTTCAAACTCCTAACATTGATATTCACGGGCCAGGGGGCAAACTGAATATGCCCAAGGTGAAGGCCCCCAAATTCTCTGTATCAGGTTCTAAGGGAGAGGGAGCTGGCATTGATGCGACACTTCCTGGGGTCTCTGGGGATGTTGGCCTACCTGAGGTTGCTTCTGGGGGACTGGAAGGGAAGGTGAAAGGTCCTAAAATCAAGACTCCTGAAGTGATTGTTCAGACACCTAATATCTCCATGCAGGATGTGGATCTGAGCCTCAGGTCCCCTAAACTGAAAGGAGACATTAAGGTTTCTGCTCCTGGGCTTCAAGGTGATGTTAAAGGCCCTCAAGTGGCAATTAAAGGCGCCAAAGTGGACATAGAGACACCCAGCCTAGAGGGGACCGTGACTGGCCCCAAGTTTAGTGGTCCTTCTGGGAAAGAAGGAACCTGCAAGATCTCTATGGCAGACGTAGACTTAAATGTTGCCGCACCAAAGGTGAAAGGGGGTGTGGATGTCACGCTTCCAAAAGTAGAGGGGAAAGTCAGTGTCCCTGAAGTTGATGTCAGAGGCCCCAAAGTGGATGTCAGTGCCCCAGATGTGGACATTCATGGTCCGGACTGGAACCTGAAAATGCCCAAGATGAAAATGCCCAAGTTCAGTGCTCCAGGAGTTAAAGGGGAAGGGCCAGATGTAGATGTGAATCTCCCCAAAGGTGATGTCAGTATTTCAGGGCCCAAGGTCAGTGTGGAAGCCCCAAAGGTCAACATAGGGGGCCTGGTGGGCAACCTTAAAGGTCCTGATGTTCAGCTGCCTGAAGTGAGTGTCAAGACACCAAAGATCACCATGCCTGATGTGGATTTGCATGTGAAAGGCCCAAAGGTAAAAGGACAGTATGATGTAACAGCAACAAAACTTGAAGGAGAGATGAGAGGCCCCAAAGTGGACATTGATGCCCCTAATGTGGACGTTCATGGCCCAGACTGGCACCTGAAGATGCCCAAGATGAAAATGCCCAAATTCACTGTGCCAGGGTTCAAAGCAGAGGGCCCCGAAGTGAATGTAAACCTGCCTGAGCCTGATGTGGACATTTCTGGGCCCAAGGTAGATGTCTGTGCTCCAGATGTGAGTATTGAGGGACCAGAGGGGAAATTGAAAGGACCCAAGTTTAAGATGCCTGAGATGAATATCAAAGCCCCGAAGATCTCCATACCAGACGTGGACTTACATTTGAAAGGCCCTAGTGTAAAAGGAGAGTATGATGTCACAGTGCCGAAGGTGGAAGGTGAGATTAAAGTTCCTGATGTTGAACTTAAAAGTGCCAAACTGGACATTGATGCTCCAGATGTGGACATTCAAGGCCCAGACTGGCACCTGAAGATGCCCAAAATGAAAATGCCCAAGTTCAGCATGCCCGGCCTCAAAGCAGAGGTCCCAGAAGTGGATGTGAACCTGCCCAAGACTGACATTGACATCGCTGGACCCAAGGTGGATGTTGAACTTCCAGATGTGAATATTGAAGGACCTGAAGGAAAGCTGAAGGGTCCCAAGTTTAAGATGCCTGACGTGAATATCAAGGCCCCCAAGATCTCCATGCCTGATGTAGATTTGCATATGAAAGGTCCCAAGGTAAAAGGGGAATATGATGTTACAGTGCCAAAACTGGAAGGGGACCTGAAGGGGCCAAAGGTAGACGTCAGTGCCCCAGATGTTGGAGTTCACAGTCCTGACTGGAACCTAAAGATGCCAAAGATGAAAATGCCCAGATTCACCAGGCCCAGCCTTAAAGGAGAGGGCCCAGAATTGGATGTGAACCTGCCCAAGGCTGATGTTGACATTTCTGCACACAAGGTAGATATTAGTGCTCCAGATCTGAGCCTTGAAGGACCAGAAGGGAAGTTGAAAGGCCCTAAGTTTAAGATGCCTGAGATGCACTTCAGAGCTCCCAAGATGACCCTGCCAGATGTTGACATGGATTTTAAAGGACCCAAAATGAAAGGGAATCTAGATATGTCTGCACCAAAAATAGAAGGTGAGATGAAAGCTCCACATGGGGACATCAAAGGTCCCAAAGTAGATGTTAAAGCACCAGATGTGGAAGTTCAGGATGCAGACTGGAGTCTGAAGATGCCCAAGATGAAAATGCCTAAATTCAGCATGCCAGGCTTCAAAGGCGAGGGCCCAGATGTGGACATGAAACAGCCCAAGGCTGACATTGAGGTCTCAGGACCCAAGGTGGACATTGAAGCCCCAGATGTGAGCCTGGAGGGGCCAGAAGGAAAGCTTAAGGGTCCCAAGTTTAAGATGCCTGAGATGCACTTCAAGGGCCCCAAGATCTCCATGCCTGATGTGGACTTAAACTTGAAAGGCCCCAAAGTCAAAGGGGATGTGGATGTGTCTGTGCCCAAGATAGAAGGTGACATGAAAGTGCCCGATGTGGACATCAAAGGCCCCAGAGTGGATGTTGATGTCCCAGATGTGGATGTTCAAGGCCCTGATTGGCACCTGAAGATGCCCAAGATGAAAATGCCCAAGTTCAACATGCCTGGCTTCAAAGGAGAGGGCTCTGAAGTGGACGTGAATCCACCCAAGGCTGACATTGATGTCTCAGGACCCAAGGTGGACATTGAAGCCCCAGATGTGAGCCTTGAGGGGCCAGAAGGAAAGCTTAAGGGTCCCAAGTTTAAGATGCCTGAGATGCACTTCAAGGCCCCCAAGATCTCCATGCCTGATGTAGACTTACACTTGAAAGGCCCTAAAGTCAAAGGGGGTGTGGATGTGTCTGTGCCCAAGGCAGAAGGTGAAATGAACGTGCCAGATGTGGACATCAAAGGCCCCAAAGTGGATGTTGATGTTCCAGATGTGGACGTTCAAGGCCCCGACTGGCACCTGAAGATGCCCAAGATGAAAATGCCCAAGTTCAGCATGCCTGGCTTCAAAGGAGAAGGCCCTGAAGTGGATGTGAACCTGCACAAGGCTGACATTGACGTCTCAGGACCCAAGGTGGACATTGAAGCCCCAGATGTGAACCTTGAGGGGCCAGAAGGAAAGCTTAAGGGTCCCAAGTTTAAGATGCCTGAGATGCCATTCAAGGGCCCCAAAGTCTCCATGCCTGATGTGGACTTACACTTGAAAGGCCCCAGAGTCAAAGGGGATGTGGGTGTGTCTGTGCCCAAGATAGAAGGTGAAATGAAAGTGCCAGATGTGGACATCAAAGGCCCCAAAGTGGATGTTGATGTTCCAGATGTGGATGTTCAAGGCCCTGACTGGCACGTGAAGATGCCCAAGATGAAAATGCCCAAGTTCAGCATGCCTGGCTTCAAAGGAGAGGGCCCAGAAGTGGATGTGAACCTGCCTAAAGCTGACATTGACGTCTCTGCACCCAAAGTTGAGACTGAAGCCCCAGACGTGAGCCTCGAAGGTGCAGAAGGGAAGCTCAAGGGTCCTAAGTTTAAGATGCCTGAGATGCACTTCAAGCCTCCGAAGATCTCTATGCCAGACATTGATTTAAACCTCAAAAACCCCAAGGTGAAAGGTGATGTGGATGTTTCTCTGCCCAAAGTTGAAGGCGGTCTGAAAGGGCCAGAGGTTGACATCAAAGGTCCCAAAGTGGACATTGACGTCCCCGACGTGGATGTTCATGGCCCAGACTGGCACCTGAAGATGCCCAAGATAAAAATGCCCAAGATCAGCATGCCTGGCTTCAAAGGAGAGGGCCCAGAAGTGGATGTGAACCTGCACAAGGCTGACATTGATGTCTCAGGACCCAAGGTGGATGTTGAAGTTCCAAATGTGAATATTGAAGGTCCAGATGCAAAACTAAAAGGTCCTAAATTTAAGTTGCCAGAAATGAATATAAAGCCTCAGAAGATATCCATGCCTGATGTTAGTCTGCATTTGAAAGGCCATAAAATGAAAGGAGATTATGATGTTACGGTTCCAAAAGTAGAAGGAGAGATTAAAGCTCCTGACATTGACACCGAAGGTACAAAAGTAGACATTAATGCACCAGATGTGGGAGTTCATGGTCCAGACTGGCACCTGAAGATGCCCAAGATAAAAATGCCCAAGATCAGCATGCCTGGCTTCAAAGGAGAGGGCCCCGATGTAGATGTGAACCTACCCAAGGCTGACATTGACGTCTCAGGGCCCAAGGTGGACATTGATGTTCCAGATGTGAATATTGAAGGTCCAGAGGGGAAACTAAAGGGTTCCAAGTTCAAGATGCCAAGCATGCATATACAAACACACAAAATCTCTATGCCTGATGTTGGACTTAACCTGAAAGCCCCTAAACTGAAAACTGATGTAGATGTTTCTCTTCCCAAAGTGGAAGGAGACTTGAAAGGTCCTGGAATTGACATAAAATCCCCTAAAATGGATGTGGATGTTGGTGATATAGATGTTGAATGTCCAGAAGGAAAGCTTAAGGGTCCCAAGTTTAAGATGCCTGAGATGCACTTCAAAGCCCCCAAGATCTCCATGCCTGATGTGGACTTAAACTTGAAAGGCCCCAAAGTCAAGGGGGATGTGGATGTGTCTGGGCCCAAGATAGAAGGTGAAATGAAAGTGCCAGATGTGGACATCAAAGGCCCCAAAGTGGACGTTGAGGTCCCAGATGTGGACGTTCAAGGCCCCGACTGGCACCTGAAGATGCCCAAGGTGAAAATGCCCAAGTTCAGCATGCCTGGCTTCAAAGGAGAGGGCCCCGATGTAGATGTGAATCTACCAAAGGCTGACATTAATGTTTCTGGCCCCAAAGTGGACATTGATACTCCTGATTTGGATATTGAGGGACCAGAAGGAAAATTAAAAGGTTCTAAATTTAAGATGCCTAAGTTGAATATCAAAGCTCCCAAGATATCCATGCCAGATGTGGACTTGAATTTGAAGGGACCCAAACTGAAAGGAGAGATGGATGCTTCTGTGCCAGAACTAGAAGGTGATCTCAAAGGTCCGCAAGTTGATATCAAAGGTCCTAGTGTGGATGTGGAGGTGCCTGACGTTGATCTGGAAGGTCCTGATGCAAAGTTGAAAGGCCCTAAGTTTAAGATGCCAGACATGCACTTCAAAGCCCCCAAGATTTCCATGCCTGATGTAGACTTACACTTGAAAGGCCCCAAAGTCAAAGGGGATGTGGATGTGTCTGTGCCAAAATGGGAGGGAGATTTGAAAGGTCCCTGTGTGGATGTGGAGGTTCCTGATGTTGATCAAGAATGTCCTGATGCAAAGTTGAAAGGACCTAAGTTTAAGATGCCTGAGATACACTTCAAGGCCCCCAAGATCTCCATGCCAGATGTGGACTTACACTTGAAAGGCCCCAAAGTCAAAGGGGATGTGGATGTGTCTGTGCCCAAGATAGAAGGTGAAATGAACGTGCCAGGTGTGGACATCAGAGGGCCCAAAGTGGACGTTGATGTCCCAGATGTGGACGTCCAGGGCCCAGACTGGCACCTGAAGATGCCCAAGATGAAAATGCCTAAATTCAGCATGCCTGGCTTCAAAGGCCAAGGCCCAGATGTGGATGTGAACCTGCCCAAGGCAGACATTGATGTCTCAGGACCCAAGGTGGACATTGAAACCCCAGATGTGAGCCTGGAGGGGCCGGAAGGAAAGCTTAAGGGTCCCAAGTTTAAGATGCCTGAGATGCACTTCAAGGGCCCCAAGATCTCCATGCCTGATGTGGACTTAAACTTGAAAGGCCCCAAAGTCAAAGGGGATGTGGATGTGTCTGTGCCCAAGATAGAAGGTGAAATGAAAGTGCCAGATGTGGACATTAAAGGCCCCAAAGTGGACGCTGATCTCCCAGATGTGGACGTTCAAGGCCCCGACTGGCACCTGAAGATGCCCAAGATGAAAATGCCCAAATTCAGCATGCCTGGCTTCAGAGGAGAGGGCCCTGAAATGGATGTGAACCTGCCCAAAGCTGACATAGACGTCTCAGGACCCAAGGTGGACATTGAAACCCCAGATGTGAGCCTGGAGGGGCCGGAAGGAAAGCTTAAGGGTCCCAAGTTTAAGATGCCTGAGATGCACTTCAAGGCCCCCAAGATCTCCATGCCTGATGTGGACTTAAACTTGAAAGGCCCCAAAGTCAAAGGGGATGTGGATGTGTCAGTGCCCAAGATAGAAGGTGAAATGAAAGTGCCCGATGTGGACATTAAAGGCCCCAAAGTGGACGTTGATATCCCAGATGTTGATGTTCAAGGCCCCGACTGGCACCTGAAGATGCCCAAGATGAAAATGCCCAAATTCAGCATGCCTGGCTTCAGAGGCGAGGGCCCTGAAATGGATGTGAACCTGCCCAAAGCTGACATAGACGTCTCAGGACCCAAGGTGGACATTGAAACCCCAGATGTGAGCCTGGAGGGGCCAGAAGGAAAGCTTAAGGGTCCCAAGTTTAAGATGCCTGAGATGCACTTCAAGGCCCCCAAGATCTCAATGCCTGACGTAGACTTACACTTGAAAGGCCCCAAAGTCAAAGGGGATGTGGATGTGTCTGTGCCCAAGATAGAAGGTGAAATGAATGTGCCAGATGTGGACATCAGAGGCCCCAGAGTGGATGTTGATGTCCCAGATGTGGATGTTCAAGGCCCTGATTGGCACCTGAAGATGCCCAAGATGAAAATGCCCAAGTTCAGCATGCCTGGTTTCAAAGGAGAGGGCCCTGAAGTGGATGTGAACCTGCACAAGGCTGACATTGATGTGTCAGGACCCAAGGTGGACATTGAAGGCCCTGATGTTAATATTGAAGGACCAGAGGGAAAGTTGAAAGGTCCTAAGTTCAAGATGCCAGAGATGAACATCAAAGCCCCCAAGATCTCCATGCCTGACTTTGATTTGCACCTGAAAGGTCCTAAGGTGAAAGGAGATGTGGATGTTTCTGTGCCTAAGGTGGAAGGTGACCTGAGGGCCCCTGACGTTGACCTCAAAGGCCCCAAAGTGGATATTGATGTCCCAGATGTGGACATGCATGGCCCAGACTGGCACCCGAAGATGCCCAAGATAAAAATGCCCAAGATCAGCATGCCTGGCTTCAGAGGAGAGGGCCCAGAAGTGGATGTGAACCTGCCCAAGGCCAACATTGATGTGTCAGGACCCAAAGTGGACATTGAAGGCCCTGTTGTTAACATTGAAGGACCAGAAGAAAAGTGGAAAAGTCCAAAGTTTAAAATGCCTGAAATGCATTTTAAGACTCCAAAGATACCCATGCCAGATATTGATCTTAATCTAACAGGTCCAAAGATGAAAGGAGATGTGGATATCACATGCCCCAAGGTAGAGGGAGATTTTAAAGGACCTGAAGTTGACCTCAAAGGCCCCAAAGTGGACATTGATGTCCCTGATGTGGATGTTCAAGGCCCAGACTGGCACCTAAAGATGCCTAAGATGAAAATGCCCAAGTTCAGCATGCCTGGCTTCAAAGGAGAGGGCCCCGAAGTGGATGTGAACCTGCCCAAGGCCGACATTGATGTGTCAGGACCCAAAGTGGACATTGAAGGCCCTGTTGTTAACATTGAAGGGCCAGAAGGAAAGTTGAAGGGTCCTAAGTTCAAGATGCCTGAGATGAACATCAAAGCCCCCAAGATCTCCATGCCTGACTTTGATTTGCACCTGAAAGGTCCTAAGGTGAAAGGAGATGTGGATGTTTCTGTGCCTAAAGTGGAAGGTGACCTCAAGGTCCCCGAAGTTGATGTCAAAGGCCCCAAAGTGGACATTGATGTCCCTGATGTGGATGTTCAAGGCCCAGACTGGCACATGAAGATGCCTAAGATGAAAATGCCCAAGTTCAGCATGCCTAGCTTCAAAGGAGAAGGCCCAGAAGTGGATGTGAATCTGCTCAAAGCTGACATTGATGTGTCAGGACCCAAGGTGGACATCGAAGGCCCTGATGTTAATATTGAAGGACCAGAGGGAAAGTTGAAAGGTCCTAAGTTCAAGATGCCAGAGATGAACATCAAAGCCCCCAAGATCTCCATGCCTGACATTGATTTTAATCTGAAGGGCCCCAAAGTGAAGGGTGATGTGGATGTGTCCTTACCAAAAGTGGAAGGTGAGCTTAAAGTTCCTGAAGTTGACATGAAAGGCCCCAAAGTGGACATTGATGCCCCAGATGTGGACGTTCATGGCCCAGACTGGCACCTGAAGATGCCCAAGATAAAAATGCCCAAGATCAGCATGCCTGGCTTCAGAGGAGAGGGGCCAGAAGTGGATGTGAACCTGCCCAAGGCTGACATAGACGTCTCAGGACCCAAGGTGGACATTGATGCCCCAGATGTGAATATTGAAGGTCCAGATGCGAAACTGAAGGGTCCCAAGTTCAAGATGCCAGAGATGAATATCAAAACTCCTAAGATATCAATGCCAGATTTGGACCTTGATCTTAAAGGCCCTAAAATGAAAGGAGAGGTGGATATTTCACTTCCAAATGTAGAAGGTGATTTGAAAGGGCCTTCTCTTGACATCAAAGGCCCGAAGATAGATGTAGATGCACCAGATATTGATATTCATGGCCCAGAAGGCAAATTAAAAGGTCCAAAGCTGAAGATGCCTGATGTGCATGTAAACATGCCCAAGATCTCCATGCCAGAAATTGACCTGAATTTGAAAGGCTCAAAACTTAAGGGAGATGTTGATGTTTCTGGACCCAAATTGGAAGGTGACATTAAAGCTCCCAAGTTAGATGTAAAGGGCCCAGAAGTGGACATTTCTGGTCCTAAGCTCAATGTTGAAGGCAAGTCAAAGAAATCTCGTTTTAAGCTTCCCAAATTTAATTTTTCAGGCTCCAAAGTTCAGACACCTGAGGTAGATGTCAAAGTCAAAAAGCCAGATATTGATGTAACAGGTCCAAAAGTTGACCTTAATGCTCCCGATATTGAGGTCCAAGGAAAAGTGAAAGGATCCAAGTTCAAAATGCCTTTCTTGAGTATTTCGTCTCCTAAAGTGTCTATGCCTGATGTGGAGTTAAACCTGAAAGGTCCTAAAGTCAAAGGAGACTTAGATGTTGCAGGTCCTAATTTAGAAGGTGATTTTAAAGGACCCAAAGTGGACATTAAGGCACCAGAAGTTCATCTTGATGCACCTGATGTGGATGTTCATGGTCCAGACTGGAATTTGAAAATGCCCAAGATGAAAATGCCCAAGTTCAGTGTGCCCGGCTTAAAAGCAGAAGGGCCAGATATGGCTGTGGATCTGCCAAAAGGAGACATCAACATAGAGGGTCCCAGAGTGGACATTGAGGGCCCAGAAATCAATGTGGAAGGTCTAGAGGGAGGCTTAAAAGGTCCCAAATTCAAGATGCCTGATATGAATATCAAAGCTCCCAAGGTCTCCATGCCTGATGTGGACTTACACTTGAAAGGCCCCAAAGTCAAAGGGGATGTGGATGTGTCTGTGCCCAAGATAGAAGGTGAAATGAACGTGCCAGGTGTGGACATCAGAGGGCCCAAAGTGGACGTTGATGTCCCAGATGTGGATGTTCAAGGCCCTGACTGGCACCTGAAGATGCCCAAGGTGAAAATGCCCAAGTTCAGCATGCCTGGCTTCAAAGGAGAGGGCTCCGAAGTGGATGTGAACCTGCCCAAGGCTGACATTGGTATTTCTGGCCCCAAAGTGGACATTGATGCCCCAGATGTGAATATTGAAGGTCCAGATGCGAAACTGAAGGGCCCCAAATTCAAGATGCCAGAGATGAATATCAAAGCTCCCAAAATGTCCATGCCTGACCTTGACTTTAACCTGAAGGGCCCCAAACTAAAGGGTGATGTGGATGTGTCTTTGCCAAAAGTGGAAGGTGACCTCAAGGCCCCTGAGGTGGACATCAAGGGCCCCAAAGTGGACATTGAAACTCCTGATATTAACATTGAAGGCCCAGAGGGGAAATTGAAGGGGCCCAAATTCAAGATGCCAGAGATGCACCTGAAGGCGCCCAAGATCTCCATGCCTAACATTGACTTAAACCTGAAGGGGCCCAAGGTGAAGGGTGATATAGATGTTACCCTTCCCAAGACTGAAGGAGATCTGAAAGGCCCTGAGATCGACATCAAAGGTCCCAAAGTGGATATTGATGCTCCAGATGTGGATGTTCAAGGCCCTGATTGGCACCTGAAGATGCCCAAGATAAAAATGCCCAAGATCAGCATGCCCGGCTTCAAAGGAGAGGGGCCAGAAGTGGATGTGAACCTACCCAAGACCAACATTGACATGTCAGGACCCAAGGTGGACATTGAAGGCCCTGATGTTAACATTGAAGGACCTGAGGGAAAGTTGAAAGGTCCTAAGTTCAAGATGCCAGAGATGAACATCAAAGCCCCCAAGATCTCCATGCCTGACTTTGATTTGCACCTGAAAGGTCCTAAGGTGAAAGGAGATGTGGATGTTTCTGTGCCTAAGGTGGAAGGTGAACTAAACGCCCCTGACGTTGACCTCAAAGGCCCCAAAGTGGATATTGATGTCCCAGATGTGGACATGCATGGCCCAGACTGGCACCCGAAGATGCCCAAGATGAAAATGCCCAAGTTCAGCATGCCTGGCTTCAGAGGAGAGGGCCCAGAAGTGGATGTGAACCTGCCCAAGGCTGACGTTGATGTCTCAGGACCCAAGGTGGACGTTGATGTTCCAGATATGGATATTGAAGGTCCAGATGTGAAACTGAAGGGCCCCAAGTTCAAGATGCCTGAGATGAACATCAAAGCCCCCAAGATCTCCATGCCTGACTTTGATTTGCACCTGAAAGGTCCTAAGGTGAAGGGAGATGTGGATGTTTCTGTGCCTAAGGTGGAAGGTGACCTAAAGGCCCCTGAAGTTGACATCAGAGGTCCCAAAGTGGACATTGATGCCCCAGATGTGGACGTTCATGGCCCAGACTGGCACCTGAAGATGCCCAAGATAAAAATGCCCAAGATCAGCATGCCTGGCTTCAAGGGAGAGGGGCCTGAAGTGGATGTGAACCTGCCCAAGGCCGACATTGATGTCTCAGCACCCAAGGTGGACATAGACACTCCTGACATTGATGTTCATGGTCCAGAAGGGAAACTGAAGGGCCCCAAGTTTAAAATGCCTGACCTGCACCTCAAGGCACCCAAGATCTCCATGCCTAACATTGACCTGAATCTGGAGGGCCCCAACGTAAAGGGTGATGTGGGTGTTACTCTGCCCAAAGTTGAAGGTGACCTCAAGAGCCCTGAAGTTGACGTCAAAGGTCCCAAAGTGGACATTGATGTCCCAGATGTGGATGTGCATGGCCCAGACTGGCACCTGAAGATGCCTAAGGTGAAAATGCCCAAGATCAGCATGCCTGGCTTCAAAGGAGAGGGCCCAGAAGTGGATGTGAACCTGCCTAAAGCTGACATTGATGTGTCAGGACCCAAGGTTGACATTGATGTTCCAGACGTGAATACAGAAGGTCCAGATGCAAATCTGAAGGGCCCCAAGTTCAAGATGCCAGAGGTGAACATCAAAGCTCCTAAGATCCCCATGCCTGGCATTGACTTAAACCTGAAAGGACCCAAAGTAAAGGGAGATGTGGATGTTTCTCTGCCTAAGGTGGAAGGTGACCTCAAGGGCCCCGAAGTTGACGTCAAGGGCCCCAGAGTGGACATTGATGTTCCAGATGCGGACGTTCATGGCCCAGACTGGCATCTGAAGATGCCTAAGGTGAAAATGCCCAAGTTCAGCATGCCTGGTTTCAAAGGAGAGGGCCCCGAAGTGGATGTGAACCTGCCTAAGGCTGACATTGACGTCTCAGGACCCAAGGTGGACGTTGATGTTCCAGATGTAAATATTGAAGGTCCAGATGCAAAACTGAAGGGCCCTAAATTCAAGATGCCGGAGATGAACATAAAAGCCCCTAAAATCTCCATGCCTGACCTTGACTTTAACCTGAAGGGCCCCAAAATGAAGGGTGATGTTGATATCTCTCTGCCCAAAGTTGAGGGTGATCTCAAGTCCCCTGAGGTGGACATCAAGAGCCCCAAACTGGACACTGACACTCCTGATATCAGTATTGAAGGTCCAGATGGAAAACTGAAGGGGCCTAAATTTAAGATGCCAGAGATGAACATCAAAGCCCCCAAGATCTCCATGCCTGACTTTGACTTAAGTCTGAAAGGGCCAAAGGTAAAGGGGGATGTGGACTTTTCACTGCCTAAGGTAGAAGGTGATCTGAAAGGGCCAGAGGTGGACATTGAAGGTCCTGAAGGGAAACTCAAAGGACCCAAATTTAAGATGCCTGATGTCCATTTTAAAACCCCACAAATCTCCATGAGTGACATTGATTTGAACTTGAAAGGACCTAAGATAAAAGGAGATTTGAACACTTCCATCCCTAAACTGCAAGGAGATCTGAAAGGCCCCCAGATAGATGTTAAAGGCCCTACGCTGGACATAGACACTCCTGATTTTGACATTAATGGTCCAGAAGGGAAACTGAAGGGCCCCAAGTTTAAAATGCCTGACCTGCATCTCAAGGCGCCCAGGATCGGTGTGCCTGGCTTCAAAGGAGAGGGCCCCGAAGTGGATGTGACCCTGCCCAAGGCTGACATTGACGTCTCAGGACCCAAGGTGGACATTGATGTTCCAGATGTGGATATTGAAGGTCCAGATGCGAAACTGAAGGGCCCCAAGTTCAAGATGCCGGAGGTGAACATCAAAGCCCCTAAGATCCCCATGCCTGGCATTGACTTAAACCTGAAAGGACCCAAAATAAAGGGAGATGTGGATGTTTCTCTGCCTAAGATGGAAGGTGACCTCAAGGGCCCCGAAGTTGATGTCAAGGGCCCCAAAGTGGACATTGATGTTCCAGATGTGGACGTTCATGGCCCAGACTGGCATCTGAAGATGCCTAAGGTGAAAATGCCCAAGTTCAGCATGCCTGGCTTCAAAGGAGAGGGCCCCGAAGTGGATGTGAACCTGCCTAAGGCTGACATTGACGTTTCAGGACCCAAGGTGGACGTTGATGTTCCAGATGTGAATATTGAAGGTCCAGATGCGAAACTGAAAGGCCCCAAGTTCAAGATGCCGGAGGTAAATATCAAAGCTCCCAAAATCTCCGTGCCTGATGTCGACCTGGATTTGAAAGGACCCACAGGCAAAGGAGATTTCGATGTGTCTGTCCCTAAGATTGAAGGGACTTTCAAAGGCCCCAAAGTAGATCTTAAAGGTCCAGGTCTGGATCTTGAAGGCCCTGATGCCAAACTCAGTGGCCCACATTTGAAGATGCCCTCACTGGATATATCTGCCCCTAAAGTAACTGCGCCTGATACTGATTTGCATCTCAAGGCACCCAAAATTGGAGTTTCTGGTCCCAAATTAGAAGGCGGTGAACTGGACCTCAAGGGACCCAAAGTTGATTTCGAAGCTCCAAGCTTAGATGTACACGTGGAGAGCCCAGATATTAACACTGAGGGGCCAGATGTGAAAATTCCCAAATTTAAGAAGCCCAAGTTTGGGTTTGGGGCCAAAAGCCCCAAAGCTGACTTCAAATCACCTTCCCTCGATGTGACAGTTCCTGAGGCAGAGCTGAATGTTGAGGCTCCTGAAATTGGTGTTGGTGGCAAGGGCAAGAAGAGTAAGTTTAAAATGCCTAAAATTCACATGAGTGGTCCTAAAATTAAGGCCAAAAAACAAGGATTTGATGTGAATGCGCCTGGGGGTGAGATTGATGCCAGCCTCAGGTCTCCTGATGCAGATGTCAACGTCGCAGGGCCGGATGCCTCACTTAAAGTCGACGCGAAATCTCCCAAGACCAAGAAACCTATGTTTGGAAAAATGTACTTTCCAGATGTCGAATTTGACATTAAGTCACCTAAATTTAAAGCGGAAGCTTCCCTCCCTGGCCCCAAAATGGGGGGTGAAATCCAGGCACCTGACCTGGATGTTTCCTCACCAGAGATTAACGTGGAAGGTCCTGACATCAAGCTGAAAGCTCCCAAGTTCAAGGTGCCAGGTGTGGATGTCTCAGGGCCAAAAATAGAGGGCGACTTGAAAGGCCCCAGGGTGCAGGCAAACTTGGATGCATCTGACATCAACATTGAAGGCCCAGATGCTAAAGTCAAAGCACCGTCATTCAGCATTTCTGCCCCTCAAGTCTCCATCCCTGATGTGAATGTTAACTTGAAAGGACCAAAGATAAAGGGTGATGTCCCCAGTGTGGGACTGGAAGGACCAGATGTAGATCTGCAAGGTCCAGAATCGAAAATTAAGTTCCCCAAGTTTTCGATGCCCAAGATCGGCGTCCCTGGTGTGAAGATGGAGGGTGGGGGAGCTGAGGTCCAGCTGCCCTCTCTAGAAGGAGGCTTGAGCGCACCAGATGTTAAGCTTGAAGGGCCCGATGTGTCTCTGAAAGGGCCAAAAATAGACTTGCCTTCAGTGAACCTCTCTGCGCCAAAAGTCTCTGGACCTGACCTTGACCTGAACTCGAAAGGACCAAGTTTGAAGGGAGGCCTGGATGTATCTGTTCCCAGCATGAAGGTGCACGCTCCTGGGCTTGACCTCAGAGGTGTCGGTGGAAAGGTGAAGGTGGAAGGTGATGGTATGAAAGTGCCTGGAACTGATGCCACAGCAATGCTTGATGTCGGTGCGCCAGATGTGACCCTGAAGGGACCAAGCCTGCAGGGAGACCTGGCTGTCTCTGGTGACATCAAGTGTCCTGAAGTATCAGTAGGTGCTCCTGACCTAAGCTTGGAGGCACCTGAAGGTGGTGTCAAACTTCCTAAGATGAAGCTGCCCCAGTTTGGCATCTCCGCTCCAGGGTCCGACTTGGACATCGGCGTCAAGGGGCCACAAGTCGCTGGAGAACTAAAGGGGCCCGGCATAGATTTGAACCTCAGAGGCCCGAACCTGAAAGGGCCTCAGATCTCTGGCCCTCAAATCTCAGCACCAGATGTGGACTTGAACTTGGAAGGACCAAAAGCAAAAGGCAGCCTCGGGGCCAGTGGTGACATGAAAGGCCCCACAGTTGGAGGAGGTCTTCCGGGCATCAGTGTTCAAGGCCTAGAAGGAAACCTCCAGACGCCTGGAATTAAGTCATCCAGATGTGAGGTGGAGCTGCCAGGTGTGAATGTGAAACTCCCAACCGGGCATATTTCTGGTCCTGAAATCAAAGGTGATCTGAAAGGTTCAGGAATAGGTTTCCACGGGGCCCTTCCTGACATTGGCATGAAAGGGCCTTCCTTTAACGTGGCATCTCCTGAGTCAGATTTTGGTGTCAGCTTGAAAGGCCCGAAAATCAAAGGAGGCATGGATGTTTCAGGGGGTGTCAGTGCCCCAGATATCAGCCTGGGTGAGGGGCATGTGAGCGTCAAAGGTTCCGGCGGGGAGTGGAAAGGACCCCAGGTCTCCTCTGCTGTCAACCTGGATGCACCTAAGTTTGCCGGAGGACTTCATTTCTCAGGACCAAAGATAGAAGGAGGTGTCAAAGGAGACCAGATTGGACTTCAGGGTCCTGGGCTGAGCGTGTCTGGGCCTCAAGGTCACTTGGAAAGCGGATCTGGAAAAGTAACATTCCCCAAGATGAAGATCCCCAAGTTCACCTTCTCTGGCCGTGAGCTGGTTGGCAGAGAAGTAGGGGTGGATATTAACTTCCCTAAAGCGGAGGCCACTGTCCAGTCTGGTGCCGGAGAGGCCGAGTGGGAAGAGTCTGATGTAAAACTTAAAAAGTCCAAAATCAAAATGCCCAAGTTCAACTTTTCCAAACCTAAAGGGAAACCTGGTGTCACCGGCTCACCGGAAGCGTCCATTCCAGGGTCCAAAGGTGACCTGAAGAGCTCCAAGGCCAGCCTAGGCTCTCTGGAAGGAGAGGCAGAAGTCGAAACGTCTTCGCCCAAAGGCAAATTCTCCTTATTCAAAAGCAAGAAGGCACAGCACCGCTCAAATTCCTTCAGTGAAGAAAGGGAGCATTCTGCATCTTCTACCCCTCCGGGAACTTTGGAGTTCGAAGGTGGGGAAGTGTTGCTGGAAGGCGGGAAAGTCAAAGGGAAACATGGGAAGCTGAAATTTGGTACCTTTGGTGGATTGGGGTCAAAGAGCAAAGGTCATTATGAGGTGACTGGGAGTGATGATGAGGCAGGCAAGTTACAGGGGAGTGGAGTGTCCTTGGCCTCTAAGAAGTCCCAACTGACATCTTCTAGCAGTGACAGTGGGACTAAAGTTGGCATCCAGCTTCCCGAGGTGGAGCTGACAGTTTCCACAAAGAAAGAGTAGCAGGCCTCTGTGTGTGTGTACATATATGTATAAAAATACATCAGCCTTGGGTGAGTTTGTATATAAACTCCAAAGAGAAACCCGCCGACAGCCTCAGCAGTAACGCAAACACCTGGCCTCTGGCAGGGGCGAGCGCTGAAAAGACAAGCGCCTATAGGCTCCTCCTGGAGCTTTACAGATAGGTAAAGAGTTCTAAGTTCTTCGTCCAGCCCGTGTGCAAAGTCAACAGTATTTGCCTTAAGATTTCAGGTTTTTGTTTTTGCATTGAACGCTGAGAGCTCCTGTTTACTAAGCAAGCTTTTGTGTTTATTATCCTCATTTTTACTGAACATTGTTAGCGTTGGGGTCATGGAAACCCACTTTTTCATTGTAATGACTTTTGGGGCTTCTGTTAGTCAGGGTGGGGGGTGGAGAAGGCAGTAGAGGGGGGCCAGACCTTCATTTCTCCTGCCGTCCGGATCTACTCAAACAGGAAACATCCAAAGATGGCTGAGAGGAGCCGCCAGGCAGGGCGTGTGGGTGTTTCTAGAACTCTTTAGCGTTGCTTTTTCTTCCCCAGGGGTGGCGGTCCCAGCCCGTTTGGGGCTCACCATGAGAGGGAATTTAGAGTCTGTTTGCAAATTAGCCAACCCACCGACTCGACACGAGGGCCTTCCATTCTGTGTGTTGTAAGAGAAATGTTTTCTTTGTGATCGCCACGTTCCTGATATTAATTCTGATTTCTTTTAACAAATGTTATCGTGATTAAGGAAATTTCCAGCACTTTAATGGCAAATTAATTGAGAATGTAAGAAAATGGATGCTGTCAAGGGCAAATAAAGCTGTTTATTAACCTGGATGTCCTGTGCCTTTTATATTCTGTAATGGGAGGATGAGGCCTAGGGAGGCTGCATACCCAGCCCTGACAGGTCAGACTGGGTCCCCTCAGTGGCATTGCTAGTTGCATTAGTGGGTGATGGGACGGGTTCTTTGCTTCTCGATTCTCATGGTGAGGCTGGTTGTACCATTGCTGAGATATCAAGAGAGGCTGGGCACGCTGGCAGCCCGAGCCCCGGGACCTGCCCACCAACTCGGCATCCTCAGATAGGAGTATACGATTCAGAGATGGTTCAGACATGAATGGAAGAAAAGGCCTATGGAATGGCAGAAAGGGATCTGACCGTGGGCCACAGGCCTGCCAGCTGTTCCAAACTTGGCTGTAGGTTTGCTGGCTGGTCTCGTTACCTGCCCTTCTGGGCCTCAGTTTCCCCTTCGAAATAAGGGTGCTGATCTCGAATCACATGTCCTTATGCTTCCTTCTAGTCCACGTGAGCGCTAAACTTTATGAAAAATCTCTTCTGACAGAAGTCCCCTCCCCCACCCCCTTTTTTCTGGCCTTCCCTTGAGGCACGCAGGATCTTAGTTCCCCGACCAGGGATCGAACCCATGCCCCCTGCATTGGGAGCACGGAGTCTTAACCACTGGACCTCAGGGAAGTCCAAAAGTCCCCTTCTGATTTACAGCTCTGTAGACAATACAGAGTGGGGGGACCTTCTAGAAACTGGCTTCTGATGTTGGTCATTGCTGGGCAGAGGGCAGCGCCTTCTTAGGCCAAAATGATCGAACCAAGCTCATCCCCCTTGCCATTCCCCAGAGCTGCTTCCTTTCTGCCAGTGGAAGCAGCTCTGTACCTCTCCCATCAGCCCTGGAGTGGAGATACCAGCTCCAACCCCCTCCTGCCCTCTCCAGAGCCAGCTTATCTGCGGGTCTCAGCGCAGAGCAGCGGGATCTCCTGCCCAGCGTGAAATCCACCTGCCCTCGCTTGGATTTCAGACGGGCCCTTGCCAGCTTCATCCACTCCCGCGTCAGCCAGCAGAGCCTGTGTCCTTGGGGGGCTTTGGAGCTCACGGGTGGCTCTTGCTTTCGGAAGGATAGGTAGCAAGGGAGGTGCTTGATCCCCTGTGGCTTTTTAAAATATTTTTTAAAAATTTTATTTATGTATTGAAGTATAGTTGATTTACAATGTTATATTAGCTTCAGGAGTACAGCAAAGTAATTCGGTTTTATATAAATAAATATATATATATATTCTTTTCCAGATTCTTTTCCCTTATAAGTTATTAGAAAATATTGAACATAGTTCCCTGTGCTATACAGTAGGTCCTTGTTGGTTATCTATTTTATATATAGTAGTGTGTATCTGTTAATCCCATACTCCTAATTTATCCCTCCCCCAGCCCCCGTGGCTTTTTAAAAGCTGATTTTGTGAACTGGGCAAGAGTTTCCTCACCCATAAACTAGGGGTAGCATCCACAGGCCCAGAGTCTGTCTGTTCAGGTGTTTGGGTTGTCTGCTGTGCAAGGGTGTCGCATTTAAGGGTATAGCATTCATGTCACAGCCATTTGTTTGTTTATTGAGAGCATGAGGGTGGGCATGGAGTCCTAGGGAGGTGGGTGTGAGCCCCTGCACACACACTGAAAAGCTAGAATGTGCACACGCCCACTGGCGCACGTGCCTACACGCAGCTGCCTTCCGTCCTAACCAGGTCTGGGCACCCCACAAGTGTGCTGCTTTCAACCACGGCCCAAATCCCAGTTCTCCGTTCTGAAGCTGATGAGTGTGGAGTGGGACGGAGTGTGCAGATGTGTGGTCCTGGCGTCTGGAGGGGGGATAAGTGGGTGACAGTGTGGTGCACTTGTGTACACAGCCAGGGGGATGCCCACTGGGACGCTGGAAAGATCTCCCAGGCAGAACTACCCAGATTGCCCAATAATATGGCAATTAAAAAAAAATTTTTTTAGCTTGAGGAAGGGGTGATGTACACTAGTGTGACCCTCAGCGTCCATTCATTCAGCAAGTATTTTTAGAGCATCATGTGGTTAGATGCTGTCCCTGCCCCCCTGGTCTCAGAATCCTCCTCTGCTGACCTCCACAGACCAAATGATGTGATGGATGTGGGACACTGGAACACTGGAAATACACACGTGTAAGTGACGCTTCTACCAGGGATGATGAGGATGATGGTGATGTTTCCCTGGACTCTCAGGGTGAGATCTCATTGGCTGGGACAGTCAGGAGTAGTGGGTCAGATGGATCAGGAACATGGCAACGGGCCATTCAAATGTGAGAAACTTCCCAGCTGCCCTCCTCCCACATCAGGCCCAGGCTGGAGGCAGTGACCACAGGACAGGAGCCCTCCCTGCTGCAGTGACTGTTACCACCGGAAGGGGGAACATGGAGGAGGTGCCAGGGGGTGGAGACGCATATGGAGGGCCCATCCCAGCGAGCTTTCCTTCGCTTGTTCTGCCCACCCACTCTCAGTTCCCCCCTTCCTCCGTTCTTCCTGACGCCTTCTCACCGCCTACCTGATGGGGATGGTCCAAGTTATTCCCCAAAGTCCTGCAGGGCCCAGATTCAGGAGGTCTTAATACTCTGAGGTCCCAGTTCCTGCATTTGAGGGCGGGAGTGGTCTCAGGAGACCTGGAGGGGGCTGGGCTGGGCTCCTCTGGGTCCTTCCTTGGAGTTCCAGCACGGAGCCACAGCAGGGCCTGCAGCCTGACAGTGCACCTTGCTTTAAGCAGTGTGACTGACTGTGGGCGTGGCTAAGGGGACGTTTGGCAAATTCAATTCTTTTGTTTTTTTTTTTTTTACTTTTTTTGGCCACACCCCACGGCATGTGAGATCTTAGTTCCCCGACCAGGGATCGAACCTGAGCCCCCTGCATTGGGAGTGCAGTCTTAACCACTGGACCGCCAGGGAAGTCCCCAATTCAATTATGTTGAAATGCACCCCATGCTCACAAAAGGCAGTGTATGTTTTTCACCAGCTCAAACTCATTTCTGTACGTGTCAGGGTCCCTACAGGAAACGTTCGTGAAGACAACTCAGCCACGGAGAATTTAACGGCGGCTGTTCACGCAGTAGTGGGCCAGGACCAAGCAGCCAACAAGGGGTGGTGAGACCCCCAGGGACAGCGGGAGGCTGGTGCTACCCCTGGGCCTGAAGGGGCCTGGGAAGAGATGGTATTCCTGGAATCTAGCCACGAGGGGCCACAGCATCTGCCAGGACTGCCTGCCATGAGAAGCAGGAAGAAGCTTCCTGACCTTTCCTTCTGATGGTGCCTTGCGCTGGAGGGCAAGCGAGCCCAGGTCTTTTCTTTTAAAAAAAAAGTTTATTTATTTCGTTGCGCCGGGTCTTAGCTGCGGTAGGCGGGCTCCTTAGTTGTGGCATGTGAACTTAGTTGCGGCATGCATGTTGGCTCTAGTTCCCTGACCAGGGGTCGAACACGGGCCCCCTGCATTCTGAGTCTTACTCGCTGCACCACCGGGGAAGTCCCGAGCCCAGAACTTGCGGGTAGAGGGATCGGCCTTCCGCAGGCACAGAGCAGGGCAGAGAAGCACGGAGAAGGGGTCTCAGGGTGGATGGCAAGATAGAGAACGACCGGGACAATGCCCTCATCCTCATTTTTCTGTTTGGCAAGTGTGACTTTCTATGTATTGAGGTTTCTTAAAATAGCCATGGTTACGTGGGATGTAGCTAAGGTATGATCATAAAGTAATACGACAATTTTTGTTTTAAACAAACACACTTATACTCGGGAGGTGCTACACTTCTGTGAAAATTTTACTGTTAAGAATATTTTTGTCCCCTCTCTTTTGGAACTGCTCTCAACATCACTTGTGCATTTAAAAAAGGAACAATTTCCTTGGGGAAGCACAAATCTTCCTCTCTTGAGGTCTGCAAATGGCCAAAGGGCCTGGAAGATCCTCCAGGGTTCCCAGGACAAAACTCTGAAAAGACCACTAGCCTGGGAGTAAGTGGGATTCGCCATGACCTTGAACAAGTGAAGGCCCCTCTTTGAGCCTCGGTTTACTCATTTGTAACATGGATAAGGCAGGCATTCTCTAAGGCCCTTGCCAGTTCCAATAGTCTATGATCTTTTCAGAAGCAAGGCTGGTTAATTAGGTGGATGGGGCTGTTTGGGGTCAAAAACAAGGCACGATTATAATGTAGCGCAACTAATTTTCCCATGTGGCTGGTAAACCAACTCAAATGTTTTGAGCAACAGCACTGTTGAAATACTGCTATGTCTCTAGTGGCCCAAAGCCAAGGCACTGCACCCCCAGTACTTTGCATGTTGCTGGCACGTGCGTCTCATTTCTCAAGTCCCATCTTAGCTCTCTGGCATTGCGTGTTAGCTGTGACGTGAGAGATGCTGCTCAGCTTGTAACTGACGTTCCTTTTTTTTTTACAGTGTATTTATTTATTTTTGTGGTACGTGGGCCTCTCACTGCTGTGGCCTCTCCTGTTGCGGAGCACAGGCTCCGGACGCACAGGCTCAGCGGCCATGGCTCACGGGCCCAGCCGCTCCGTGGCATGTGGGATCTTCCCGGACCGGGGCACGAGCCCGTGTCCCCTGCATCGGCAGGCGGACTCGCAACCACTGGGCCACCAGGGAAGCCCTACAGTGTATTTATTTTGAATTCAGACCTACAGAGAAGTTGCAAGAATGACACAGTGAATAACCATATAACTTTCACTTAGATTTCCCAGTTTTACCTTGTTGGTTTTAATCTCTCTCTCTCTCTCTCTCTCTCTCTCTCTCTCTCTCTCTCTCTCTCTCTCTCTCTCTCTCTCTCTCGATGTTATGATTATCATTATATCTGCTGAATCATTTGAAAGTGAATTGCAAACATCATGACCCTTTACTCCTAAATCCTTCAGCATGTATGGACATTCTCTTATATAACCACAAGATAAGAGCCAAATTCAGGAAACTTAACATTGTTATTATTATCTGACATATTGCCCATATTTAAATTTTACCAATTGCCCCAGTAACTACAATTTCCTTGTAGCAATGTCTTTTTGCCCATTTAGGCTTCAACCACCTGTGATCCCACGTGACCTTTAATTGTCATGGTCTCTTTAGCTTCTTCAGTTTGGAACAGTTCCTTTGCTTTTTGTTGTCATTTGTGACACTGAGATTTTTGAAGTGCACAGGGCCAGTTGTTTTGCAGCAACGTCCCTCGGTGTGGGTTTGTCTGAGGATATTTCCTCATGCTTGGGTTCAGGTTATGTGTTCTGGGGCAGCGATCCCACAGAAGTGGAGTGGGGTCACTGCTCAGGACCCTCATGACTTGGATCGCTCGGTGAAGGAGGAGATCGCCAAGTTTCTCCATTGTAACAGCGCCAAGTCTTTTCCCCCTTTGGAATTAACAAGTAAACCCAAGTTTTCAAGAAAGAAGTCCAAGTTTGGGCAAGTTTATTTTGCAAGCAAAATAGGGCTGAAAGGGCTGGTGGCCTTGAAAGGGCTGGTGGCCTGCGTGCCTCGGCCTTGGCGTGCTTTCCGGCTGCTGTTTGGAAACTGGAGTTCTGGCTTTGGGCTCAGCACCACAGAGCAGCTCTCTGTCCGTCCTCATCAGGACAAAGAATTCAGTGCATGAATGCTTGCCACGGGTTGGGAATGCCAGAGCTGTTTACCGGCCTCTGAATCGCCCCGTGGAGTCAGGCATTTGCTAGAGCTTCCCAAGGCTGACTGATGCCAGCAGAGGTGCTGCCGTGAATGGGCCAGAGCAAATGTGTGTGGAACATTCTGCTGAGGCCAGTGGTTTCAATTCCCTTTAAAAATCTCTGTTATTTTCCACCACAAACTTGAGACCTGGCCTTAATGGAAAACCTCCCAGCAGCGGGGCTGAGGATTGGAAAGGGTTAAGAACGAAGAGCTTCTCTCGGGACAGGGACTGGTGGTGCACAAGGTGCCCATCTCTTGAGATCTCATGCTGAGTTCTCACTCGGCCCCTGGCCAGAAGGCTATAGAAAAGTGAGGTTCAGAGAAGTGAAGCAATCCATCTCCACCCTTGGAGCTGGAAGAGGTGACTCTGTCTAGGTCAATCCAAGCTTACTAATTAAAAAAAAAGCATTTTGGGACTTCTCTGGTGGTCCAGTGGTTAGGACTCCATGCTTCTACTGCAGGGGTTCCATCCTTGGTTGGGGAACTAAGATCCCGCATGTCAGGGTGTGTCCAGAAAAAAAAGAATTTTTTTAAAATTTAAAAAAGCATTTTTCCCCCTTTCCCCTGATGCCATTGCTGTTTCCCTGAGGAACCCGGGAATTTTTTTCTGTGGAGGTTTTAGGAAATGGAAGCTGTCTTTCAAAATTTGTAAGGCCTTGACCTTTTGAGAACTGAAGCAGTTATTAAATACTTATGGGCAAAGCCCGTTTCCTCAAGGAGACTACAAGGGAATAAGTAAGGGAATAATAAGGGAATAATGATGATGATGATAATGATGATGGTAGCTATCAGTTCTGCCACTTCCTAGCTGTGTGATCTTGGGCAAGTTATTGAACCTCTCTGTGCCTCACTTCCCTTATCTATAAAATAGTGATGATACATTACCTCTCTCATAGCAGTTTTGTGAGGAGGATGTAAGTTAACACATACAGTATAATGTATTTGGCATATAGTAAGTACTGGAAGTGTTAGCCATTTCTATTGAATACTTACTTTGTGTTAGGCATTGTATATGTATTGTACACACTTTATCTCTTTTGATTTCTATAACCCTATGAGGTGGGTATTACTTTCCTCAGACATAGAAACTGAGGCTCAGAGAGGTTAAGCAATTATGTTCAGGGTCACACAGCTAGTAAGTAGCAGAAACTGGAAACCCCGGCAACTTGGCTGGTTTCTGGTCCAGCCCAGAAAAGGCTCTTATTCATTTGCCCATTTGGGGGGTAGGGGTAGGCTCCAGGCCTCAAGTGAAGTGAACCCTTGGCCCAGGTTCAACCTTGTCAGCTGCTGCCAGCCCCTCCTCCCCAGTGTTACCCTGGGTTTTTTCCCCTCCTGAGTATTCACTTTTCCAGGATGATGATAAACAAGGGAGAAACGACAATCAAAGCATGTGCATTATAACTGCCTCACCCACTGTCCCTGACGGCTGTCCGGGAAGCCTGGAGGCTCCCCTTCCACCACCCCATCCAGTGGACTGGCTGCCCCCCAGCTTCGGAATGCAGGCCAGCTGAGGCCTCTGGGGATCCTCTCTTGGGGAGGACCTGGGAATGTGAGGGGGCTCCAGAGAGGAGTTTTGGGCAGGAGAGTTGGTCCCAACCGTGGACAGTCTCCCTCATCCCTTCGCCTGCAGGCCTCCTGGGCTCCAAAGCTGAGGCTAATTGGAGCCCAGCTGGAGCGAGAACTCGCTAACCATGAGCCCTGTGAGCGGAGCACTTGCTCTGTCCCACCCACCAGCGGCGCCCCGCCCAAGGGGAAGGAACTGAGGCCTCCACGAGTTTGGACCACTGGCTCTTTCCTCCGGAGATTATGGGGGCCCGAGGGAAGAAGGAAGTAAAAAGCAATCTATGGGGAAAACCAAAAAGCGAGCGCGGGACAGGGCAGAGGTGGATGCGGCGTGGCCGGTGCCGGGAGGGAGAAGGCAGCAGGGGAGGAGCAAAGCCCCAGGAAGGGGGACGATTTGGAACGAGCAGCTGGGAGCGTGTCAGGGCGTGCGGAGGGAAGGAAAGAAGAGAGGACCTCCAGGGAGCAGGGACTGCGCCGAAGGGCTTTGAGGGGACTTTAGCCCCGCTCCCTATCTAAGTCCCTCCTAGCGCCCCAAATGAATTTACCACCTAAATAAAACAGCATTCTTGCAACTTCAAGTTCTTCCGCTCCAACCAGAAACCAGGTGACACCCTTAAGCCCCCCATAATGTAATCATGGGGCCGCCATTTTCCAGGGAGTAAGAGAGCCTTCCGGAGACTCGCGGTCCCGGAGAAGTGAGAGGGAGCATGGGAGGGAGGGACGGGGTGGGGTGGGGGGGGCGCACAGGACAGTCTCTAGGGAGCATCTGACGCCACGCCCCGTTCGGCCGAACTGCCAATTGCCAGGCCGCATCCAGGTCCCCGTGACTCGTTGCCAGGCAGATTTCTATCCACCTCTGGGCTGCTGCGAGTCACCAGCCCAGCTTTGGCCGAGTGGGGTAGGGCGCGGGGCACAGCGGGGAGGAAAGAGGGGTGGGTGTGGGTGAGGGGCGTGGTGCGTCGGGAAGTTGCTGGAGGCCAGGTTCACAGCTCCCAGGGAGGGCGCTGCCGCGGGAGCTAGCCACCTTACCCCGGTGGGTCCCTAAGTCCTAAGCCTTGCAGGGACACGAGCTTTTCTCTTAGTCGATCTGAGAAACTGCTCTGAGAAACTGCTGTGCTGGAGGGTGCCGGGGCCCTGTATGTTAATTCTTTGGGATATTTACATTTAAAAAGAGGACTTTGGGGCCCTGAGATGTGGGTCCCTCCTGGTGGTTATTTCAGGCCTTTGGGCAGGCCGGCTCTGGTATTTTGGGCCTGGAAAGCCTTTCAGCAAAGCCTCACAAACAGCATGGGTAGGTGCCCACCTTGCTTTCCCCTCTGGGGGCCTGACATGGCCCCTCGCCTGTAGCCCGGCATTCAGACTCTTGCCTTTTTGTTTTTGTTTCGTATGGCCACGCTGGGCGGCTTATGGGATCTTAGTTCCCCGACCAGGGGTCTAACCCATGCCCCCTGCAGTGGAAGTCCAGAGTCTTTACCACTGGATCGCCAGGGAATTCCCGTCCCCTGCCTGTCTTAAGGTCCCCCACTCCAGGCCAGGTGAGGGAGGAGGCTTTTGACACCCCCTGGCTTTCCAGCCAGTGCCCTGTGGCCTGGGTTTGGGGTTTTACCTGGGGGTGTGGTCTCCACCAGGGCGCAGGGCCACCATCCTGGCCTCCATCCTCTGGCTCGGTGGCCGGGCCGTGGGGAGGGCTGGAATGTGAACAGGCGGGAGAGAATAATGCCAGGGCTTTTTCTGCTTGTAAGAGTGCAAGTTCGCTCACAACTTGAATTTCAAGTGGGCCCTTCAGGCAGATTAGGGATGTTAAGTGAGAGAGTGGAGGCATTCGGTGTGGATTGACTAAATTCCTAGAAAATAAATTCTAGGAATTTAGCTGCGGGAGGGAGAAGTGTCAGGTGGGCATTGTCGGTGCCACGCGTGGCTGGGGTTGGAGCTGCTGCTCCAGGAGGCCTGGAGGGGGAGAGGTGGTGTTTTTCTTTCCTTCTTCTATTTAAACACCCTGTGTTCCAAAAAGTACTTGTTTCTTGAATCTTATCTAAGAGACAAATGAATGCTTCTAGCTAAAGTTTAAAAAAATTATTATTATTTGAAAAAACTGAGCTACAGTTCTCTTACGGAGGAGAACCAGTCCCTCCAAATAATGGAACTGCCCTTTGGTAACTGCCCTTTGTTTGAAGTAATTATTGTCCCTAAAAATGGGAAATTACACGTTACTGTTTATCAAAAGGAAATAAACACCTTGGGCTAACAGGGTTCTTGCCACTGGATGGTGATTCCAGACCTTGCCAGCAACCCAGGGAAACAGCCTGCACTGCATGTTTTGCTCACACACACTTTCGGTGTTTTGCGATTTTTTAAAGGGGAAACGTCTGGAATCCGTGCGTCCCCCAAAGATTGCTTGCCCTGTTCTTGTTATGTAATCGTGGAGAACTGATAGGGCTTTTCTGGTGGCTGAAATAAGTACAGGAAAAAACACGGGGGGTGGGGCGTGTCTGCCGCTCCTTTTGCTCTGATGTGGATGGGCCCCTTCTCACTAAGTGAGTGAAGAGTTGGCCAGGGATGCTTTATAGAGACAGCATGTAGGTTCACAGAGGGAAGATAAGGTCTTGGAGGTGGCTCTGGGCGTGTCTCAGCCTTTCGGGCTCCACCCAAGGCCCCAGGGAGTCCTCGAGCACTCCCCTATTTTTTTATACTTTTATGAATTTTATTCAATAACATCTGTATCGATTCACGTAATTACCACCGCAATCAGGAAAACCTCCCCACGCCCTGAAACCCTTAGCTCTCCCTTTATAGTCACACCATCCCTCGATTCCCTGGCAACCACAGTATAGTTTTGTCTTTTTGAGAATGTCATATTAAAGGAATCGCACAGATCATGTGGTCGGTAACCTAAGACTGGTTTATTTCATTCAGCATAATGAACTTGAACTTTATCCAAGTTGTGTATATTGATAATTCATTCCTTTTTATTGCTGAGTATTATTCCATTGTATGAATGTACCCTAGTTTGTTTATCCATTAAACTGTTGAAACACATTTGGGTTATTTCCAGTTTGGCACTCCCCTCTTTTTAACTCTGGTCCTTGTCCGCCCCTGCAGCCTCAAGCCGGCCTCTCCAGCCACACCCAGCTCTTTCATCTCCTGCTCTCTGGCCCCCTGGCTTTCAACAAGCTTCTCTTCCGCAATCCTTTGGGTTTCAGCTTAGGGAGCACTTCCTCCTGGAAGTCTTCTTCCCCTGACACACAAACAGCGCCCCCCGTCCTCCCCCCACAGTCTGTGCACCTGCGTTGCTCTGTACTTTCCTGTTCTCAGCACTGTTCACATTAGATCATCAGTAACTGGTTGCTTGTCTAGCTGCCTCCGCATCAGACTGTCAGCTCCGTGAGGGAGGGAGGCGGTCAGCTCATCCACCATCATATCGCCAGCGCAGTGCCAGGCAAATGGTGCACAGCTTGTGGCAGAAACTCCATCAGCCCTCCTGTCACTGTCTTATCACTTAATACCCTTCCCCTTAGCGACACGGACTCCTATTTTCCTTCTGTCCATTACCGCATATTTCCCTGATCTCCAATGCATTCTCTTAGACTTTGGGTAAAAACAATCCAACGAAAACAAACAAAATGAAATCCAAAAGCAAACCAAAGAAACAAACACCAGAAATGATTCCCTAACAAGTTATTACGCAAGTTGTGCAAATCAGCTGCTCTCCTTGAGCTGTTCATGGGCCTGACCTAACTTCAGTAAAGGATGGAAAGTCAGCAAACTTCAAAATCCACACTTTTCCAGCATGTGGGACTGCCTTGTTGGGGTGGAAGAGGAGGTAAAGCAAAAGCTTGGAGACTCAATCTTGTAATAACCTATAATGGAAAAGAATCTGAAAAAGAAATGTATATATATATATATTTATATATGTAATGGAATCACTTAGCTATACATCTGAAACTAACACAACATTATAAATCAATGATACTTCAATTAAAAAAAAAGGCTTGGAGACTGAAAAAGTGAAGAACTGATCTAAGAAATGTGGGGTGGCTGCTTCAGAGGGGGTGCTGAGTGGGGAAGAGACCTGTGGGGCTTTGGTGGGAGACGCAGGTAGGTCACGGATGGGTTGGAGATGGCCCCCACCAGAATTACAGCAGAGATTTGATGGCCAAGAATTGCAGTTGATGAAGGGGGAGGGGAAGAAAGCTGGGGTGTGAAGGAGGAGGAGGGTCCCCAAATCTGGTCAGTTTGGTCCAGTACCGGTGACGGACACCTGAAATGTCAGTTAAGTCTGGAAAGTGTGACCTTTGATTATTCTGTTCCCAATTGATTATTTTGTTTGTATTACAAAATGCATCTTTCGGATGCGATTCTTTTTTTTTTTTTAATATTTATTTAGGGACTTACCTGGTGGTCTGGTGGTAGAGAATCCGCCTTACAATGCAGGGGAGGCCAGTTTGATCCCTGGTCAGGGAACTAAGATACCACATGCCGCAGGACAACTAAGCCCGCGTGCCACAACTACTGAGCTCGCACACCTCAACTAGAGAGCCTGCGAGCTGCAAACTATAGGGCCCACGCACTCTGGAACCTGCGCGCCACAACTACAGAGCCCACATGCCCTGGAGCCTGTGGGCCACAACTAGAGAGAAGCCTGCGCGCTGCAACGAAGTGCCCGCGTGCCGCAACTAAGACCCGACACAGCCAAAACCAAAAATAAATAAATAATAAATAAATCTTTAAAAAATATATTTATTTATTTGGCTGCACCGGGTCTTAGTTGGGGCACGTGGGATCTTTGTTACAGCAAGTGGGATCTTTAGTTGTGGCATTCAGACTCTTTTAGTTGTGGCATGAGGGATCTAGTTCCCTGACCAGGGATCGAACCTGGGCCCCCTGCACTGGGAGCACAGAGTCTTAACCATTGGACCACCAGGGAAGTCCCTCGGGTGAGATTCTGATGCCCTGACCAGGCTTTCTTATTTCTTATTTATTTATTTATTTATTTGGCTGCATTGCGTCTTCCTTGCTGCGCGCGGGCTTTCTCTAGTTGTGTCGAGCGGGGTTTACGCTTTGTTGTGGCTTCTCTTGTTGCGGAGCACGGGCTCTAGGCGCGCGGGCTTCAGTTAGTTGTGGCACACAGGCTTAGTTTCTTTGTGGCATGTGGGATCTTCCGGGACCAGGGTTCGAACCTGTGTCGCCTGCATTGGCAGGAGGATTCTTAACCACTGAGCCACCAGAGAAGTCCCTAGGCTTTGTTTTATTAAGGGAGCAATACAAAAAAAAATCACCGTCATTTTTCTCCCCCATCCCTTCCTTCCTAGTGAGATTTGTGACCAGAAATCCCAGCCAGGATGTGCAGAGTTGTGTTTTCCCCCTGAAGCAAGGTGGGGCTGACCCTCTCTCCATGGCAGCTCACTGCCACCCTCCACCCAGCTGTTCTTTCTGAGCTGGACAGACACAGGGACAGTGGCTCCGATGCCAGTGCAGACTGTTGCAGATTGAGACAAAGCCCTTGTGTATTTTGCTGGGAAGCACTTGGCTGTGAAATAGTGACATGTGAGCAGGGGAGCACATGTGGTGTCTGAGCACATGGCACTCACATCCACGCCTTTCAGGGCGTTTCCAAGTCTCTGTTGAGGACCGTGAGGCTGGGGTTTGCCATATGTGTTTATCTTCTCAGGTTTGGGCAAAGTCCTTCTAGAAAGTAGATTTGAAAAAAGAAAAAAAAAAAAGAAAAAGAAAGATTTGGAGGCATTGAGATCAGAAATCTCCTGGGGAATTGTGTATTTTAAAGCAATGCCATGTGTTTAAGCAATGTACACCTCGAGTTGCCAAGAGAGAAACACCATTGCCAGCCCCATGCAGACTTGTGCAAATGGTAGCTGACCCAGGTGCCTTATGCTGGTTCCTTGTTCACAGAGCAGGCTCCTGAGCTGGGAAGGACTTGCCAGCCGAGAGCGAGAAGAAAGCATTATTCTTTTAATAATTAAAAAAAATTTTTATTCAAGTATAGTTGATTTACAATGTTGTGTTAATTTCTGCTGTACAGCAAAGTGATTCGGTTATACATATATATATATATATATATATACACACACACATTCTTTTTAAAAAAATAAATTTATTTATTTATTTATGGCTGCATTGGGTCTTCATTGCTGCATGCAGGCTTTCTCTAGTTGCGGCGAGCGGGGGCTACTCTTCGTTGCGGTGCACGGGCTTCTCATTGCGGTGGCTTCTCTTGTTGCAGAGCACAGGCTCTAGGCGCGCGGGCTTCAGTAGTTGTGGCACACGGGCTCAGTAGTTGTGGCTCACAGACTCTAGAGCTCAGGCTCAGTAGTTGTGGCACACGGGCTTATTTGCTCTGTGGCATGTGGGATCTTCCCAGATCAGGGCTTGAACCCGTGTCCCCTGCATTGGCAGGCAGATTCTTAACCACTGTGCCACCAGGGAAGCCCCATATATGTACGTTCTTTTTCATATTCTTTTCCATTATGGTTTATCACAGGATATTGAATATAGTTCCCTGTGCTATACGGTAGGACCTTGTTGTTTATCCATTCTCTGTTGAAAGGATTATTTACTATGTGAAGTGGTGGGTCAGGAATCTCCCCGTTGATTCTCTGAGTTCAAAGTGGAAAAGAAATGAAGTGGAGGTGATTCTTTAGCTTGAGGTCCAGTCCATCAACTGGGCAATGGTGGTTTTAAACCCACTTGGATGTTATAAGTCATCAGACCTCTGCAAAGCTGCTCACACCGCCCTGCGTTTCTCCCTGTCTTGCTCTCTGAGGTACAGCACGTGGGTCTGGGAAGAACAGGTTCAAACCTGACACTGATCTTTAACAGAGCCAGTCTTCCCTAGCAAACATGACTTTCCAGAATAATTAGATTACCTTTGCCTCCCAGCACCCGTGTGAACTGGCATCACATGACGCTGGCTGGCTCAGGGTCAGCTGGGGCATCCCTGGGGCCTCTGAGGGATGATCTGAAGGCCTCAGGAGAGGCTGCCCGAGCCTGAAATCTCTCCCTTACTGGCTTTTTAAGGGTGTCCGCCATTTCACTATTATTGAGTCATTCCTCTGTGTGTACCCCAGGGCCCGCTCCTTGCCATCATTCTGTGGAGGCAGGCTGTTCTGGGTTACAGGATTCCCTTAACCCTCTCTCCTTAAACTGTATGTTTAATCTCTTGAGTAAACCACAAATTCAGTTCCACTTTTTCTTTTTCCAGTTTTATTGACATGTAATTGACATGTAATGTTGCGTTAGCTTTAGGTGTACAAGGTAATGATTTGATCTATGTGTATACTGTAAAATGATTACTATGGTAAGCTTCGTCTCAGTGCTGCTTTTTCAGGTTAGACCTCTCTGGAGTCACTTCACCTGTCCTATTCCCTATTCCATTCAGCTCAGACCGGAAGCAAAGCAGAAATCAGGGGCCCTGGTGTCGGGGACAGAGGGGCAGAAGGAGGGGAAGTGAGGATGCTGAGGAAGGGCAGGCTCTCACATAGCTCCCAGCACAGTCAGGGCTGCTGGGCCTTGCTCTGGCGCCAGATGACACTTGAAGGGAGAGACGGGCTCCCCGCTTTTGGCCAAGGTGGAGCAACGCCTGCTCCTCCACGAGCTCCTTTCCTCTCTAATCTTCCTTCCTTCCACTCACTTTCCTCTTACTCTCTGTCCCTCTGTCACCCTACTTGTTGGCTCTCAGCCATCATCATTCTAAGTGGCCCCGTGCAGGAAGGGAACTCTCCTTGGTAGCCCTGAGGACCCAGGCCTCCGAAGCCAGACCAGAGCTTGGCTGTCCCCTTCCCTCCTTCCGTACTTGGTTCTCAATCCCTTCTCAAGGCCTGGGGAGTGGCACTGGAGCTGCCCAACTGCAGACACCTCTTCCTTTTTCCCTGGCCTAGGAGAGCTGACCCTGCCTCTGGGCATATTTTATCAACCCCCCAGCTTCTCTCCCTGAGACACGCGCGCAGCAACGAAGACCCAACACAGCCATAAAAAAAAAAAAAAAGACCATAGCATATTGTTTTGCAATTTGCTTTTTTCCCCTTAACAATATGTTTTGGAGATGTTCTGTGTAGGTAAATACAGATCTGCTTCATTCTCCTTCACTGTTGT
Source organism: Tursiops truncatus (assembly GCF_011762595.2). Classification (NCBI taxonomy): domain Eukaryota; kingdom Metazoa; phylum Chordata; class Mammalia; order Artiodactyla; family Delphinidae; genus Tursiops; species Tursiops truncatus. The sequence goes on along the minus strand of NC_047041.1, from coordinate 99,231,348 downwards.
GAAATATTGCATAGCCTAGATGAAATATTGTAGTTGCATGTTGTTTCCCGTGTCTAGGAACACCCCAGCACACGCCATTTTGAGCACATGTACAAGGATTTCACTCAGATACCTAGCAATGGAATTGCTGGGCAAAGGAGCACATGCATTTAACATTATAATAGCTGCTCCCAATCGCCCTCCCAAAAGGCAGTATCTATGTACATTCTGGGTATGAAAGCCCCTGCTTTCTCTATACCCTTATTTGTTTTTATTGAGCTCTTTTATTTTTTACCAATGTGTTGGTCAAAAAAACATGATTTCATTGTTAAAATAAAAACTTCAGTTCAATCTTCCTGGCCAGGAAACTGTGAGCGATTCACATTAGTAACATAATAACATGTACAGTAATAACACTATTTAACCACTGTGTGCTTTGTTACTATTTTACAGGGAGTGAGTAACTAAGCCGGTCTCTACCCTTTTGCAGGGGAATCTCGTTATGTATCAGTTTTCTCCACACACTTCACTGTACCTTTTAGATGTAAAACGCCAGCGTCTGGGGTCTTGGAGGGCCTCTGGGGAATGCCCCACCCAGTCCCCCATCCTCTCTTCTCTGGAATGGCTCCAAAGAGTTCTTTGGCCACAGCCTGCCCTTCCTTCACGTCCGTTCCTGCCACACAGTGGTCATGCCCTGGAATGATGATGCCAATTGTCTGGTCTGACACAGCAGTGCATTCTCTGCTCCCGGCCTCTGGGTTTCTCCTTTGATCAGGTTGGGACACGTCAGCAGCAGTCGTTGGTTTTGTCCCTTGCTTGACTTAGATGATGCCAGGCTTATCTTCTGGTACATCAGAAGCTGTACCACCAGCTGGATCCTGCCTTAATCTTTTCCAAGCTCACACGTCATCTAGTACAATGTTTTCCACAGAGGAGTCCCTTTTATTTATTTTTTATTTGTTTTGGCCACACTGTGCAGCATGCGGGATCTTAGTTCTCTGAGCAGTGATGGAACCCTGCGCCCCCTGCAGTGGAAGCGTGGAGTCTTAACCACTGGACCGCCAGGGAAGTGCCGGGGAGTCCCTTTTGTTTGTTTGTTTTTGTTCGTTTGTTTTTTGCGGTACGCGGGCCTCTCAATGTTGTAGCCTCTCCCGTTGTGGAGCACAGGCTCCGGACGCGCAGGCTCAGCGGCCATGGCTCACGGGCCCAGCCGCTCCGCGGCATGTGGGATCTTCCCGGAGCGGGGCACGAACCCGCGTCCCCTGCATCGGCAGGCGGACTCTCAACCACTGCGCCACCAGGGAAGCCCGGGAAGTCCCTTTGAAAAGGAAAAGCTTTAAGAGCATTTAAATTTTTACACCATTTAATTTCATGACTCTTTCTCTTCCCCATCTCCACCTCGATGTCTTGGGTTCCTTGTTCTATTTTTCTCATCCTCTGTACTCAGGAAGACACCAAAATGGTGGCTGTGAAAGGATTTTTCTCCCTGAAAGTTTCCTCTGGACACTCTTCTCTGTTACTAACAAGACACACCTTAGAACCACTTAGTGCCTTAATATTAATCTCTGGGGATTGAATTGGACTCACCACTCAGTGCGGCTGTATTTAATAGTGGCTTCCTTCCGAGGCTTACATTTTTAGAGAGGTCATAGGATTTTAAGGCAGGGGGACTTGTTCTGATGGTTTCAGGTTAATTTCCTATTTGTATCAGATTAATTTCCTATTTGTATCAGAAAACCGTTTGCTTGCTGATTTGATTATCTCCTTTCCTAAAGTCAATTGAGACCGAATTTGGTTGTTACCCCTTTATCCAGTCCAGCTACCACAGAACCTTTGTTTTGCCAGTGCAGTAATATTATTCTCTCGTTTCTAAAGTGCTCTAGTTCAGGCTATGAGTTCTGCCAACAGGACAGTGCGAGGCAATCGATATAATTAGCAAAGAACCATATTTTCTTCAGGATAACTTCTTCTTTTGGATATTTTGGTCACTTTGCCTTGGACTTTGTTTTTCTTTCATATTTTCTAGTATATGCTGGGAAACATAAGTGGATGGTTTAATAGTTTTGCGTGTGGGTTCATGAACCAGGTGGCCTGGGTTCAAATCCCAGCTCTGCGACTTCCTAGCTGTGTGACCTTGGGCAAATTACTTAAGCTCTCTGTGTCTCAGTTTTCATGTCAGTGGTTGTTAAAGAAATGCAAGTATCATTCAGTCAAAAAAATATTCCTTCCTTCCTTCCTCCTCCCTCCCTCCCTCCCTCCCTCCCTTCCTTCCTTCCTTCCTTCCTTCCTTCCTTTGTCAGTCATCTATTCAAGCCACAAACTTTTCCAGAGTGCCTGGGACAATGTGCTAGGCTCTATAAACAGGGATACAAAGACAAATGATCCATGGTCTCGGCCCTTAGGAAAGTCTAATGAGGGATGTGCTTGTTACTTATGGTGAGGATAGATCACCTGGAAGAGGAAAGCATGAATAAGAAAACTGACCAATTTGAAGTTGAAGATCCCGACTCATTCTTTCATCAATCTCCAAGTTACTTTCTCCCGAGAAAGAGTAATTTCTTGGGCTGATGTTCAACTTGAGCAAACACCTGAAAGGAACAGCCTGTGGAAGCTACTGATAGTAACTCTGTTCTCCACAAACTGTTTCCATGTTGTTGCCAGACAGGATTCTGGCATTGGCCAGGGAATCCCGTGCTCAGGTAGGCTTTCCTTCCTCAGGGGACCCCCTACTCTGAGATGGTGGTGTCCCCTGCGTTGGAGATCTACCACATAGGCTTCAGGAGCTCTTAGTGGAATTCAATCCACTGGTTAGAGCTCCTGCCGCATGGCATCCAGGTCAGTTGTGGTACAGAGAAAAGATGCAGAGTGGACGGTAACACACCCTCCTTTCTACACGTTCCTCACTTGACAACATCTTGTTCCTCAGTATTGAATTGCACCTTATCTCTTTTCTTCTGCCACCGCCAAACCCTTGAGGCCAGGGACTGGGTCTGCTGTACTGATGAACCTGAGATGGCATTGTCCCCTTTCTATGAGGGTCACTGGACTTTCACAGAAGGATGTCTTTCAGCTGATGCCAGCTCCCTTCTTAAGATCCTGTTATCTCTCCTACAGGCAGAGCTTCCAAGTGATGGGTGGGCTGGACTGAGATGCGGTGGGGCGTAAACGTGGGGCCCCTCGTTTTTTTTATATATTAGGCATTTGAGAAACGTTAATTGGTTGGGTGATTTGATGTGCGACTGGTAACAACCCTTGTCCTTGTTGTTAGAATGCACCACAGCCATCAGCCCTGGAATGCAAAGACCAGAATAAACCTGAGGAAGCCACCAGCCAAGCCCGGGCAGAGTCAGTCTCCACCCCAAACACAGGTGAGAGAAGTCTCGTGGGCCCCGAAAGAATGATAACTTTAATTGTAATAATGATACCTCCATCCAGACATGAGGCTCATGGGAGTCTGTGCAGATGACCATGCCTCCCTGGACCAGAAGCCACACTCAGGAGAGAGCTGGCTCGGAGCACCAGGGCCCCCCCACCTTCCTCTCTAGGACCTAGAAATTCAAGTCTTCCTCTCTCCTTTCAGCTGTTTGAAAAGCCTGTGGAAAACGCACAGAAGAATTAGAAGAATACAGAAGAATAATTGACTCCTTCCAAAGGAGTCTCAAGGGTTTCTTTGTATGTAGGGCTGTTAACATGTGTGGCATATGAGGAACAGTCACACGGCTTATAGGACAGTATCTGTTGAATTCAGGGTGGGGCAGAGACCAGAGACTTAGAACTTAAGGATTAGTAGCTACTTCTAGTGAAGAGCCACAGAGTTGAGGAAAAAGTATTTTGGATCCTGTAGCGGAAATGCTTTCTCCAGAGGGGAGACGCCCACGTGAAGGGGGAGATGAGAGGAAGAAGTAACTGTGGGAAGTGGAAATCCTGGTCATGGGGATCTTAATTTGGGCCATAGCCAGGGTTGGGGCTCACTGTATTTGAGGTAGTTGCGGACATTTAAAAATCAGGAGATTTCCAGAGAATCGGGAATGTGGTCGAGAGGAATAGCCTAAAAAAAAAAAAAAAAAAAAGAGGAATAGCCTAGCTTCTCTTGAAATGTTGAACTCGCCACCAAGCCTGCATGTCACGTGGCACCACCAGCTGGAGCAGTCACCGTTCGTCACTGGGGAGTATTGGGGTTTCCTGTCCCTTCGCCCCCGTAGACGCCGTCCCCCCCCCACCTCCTCCATCCCGGCATTAGCCTTATCCCTCCAGGGGTTCTGTGCATACCCTTCCCTCACCTCCCTCAGTCACCCCTGCTCTCCTCAGCACCCCACCTCTATCTTGGCATCTCCTTTCGGCAAATAAATACGCTCTCGCCCTTCCCCCTTTAAAGCAACCCTCCTTCAGCCCCTCCCCCCCTTGCTGTGGTGTTGTCCTTGTAGAGCCAACCTGCTTGGAAAGGTCACCTGCTTTCTCTATCACCTCTTCCTCATGTCCCACTCATGCCAGTGCCCCACCCACTGCTATGGGGCTTCCCCCGTCTCCACCCAGAGCGGTTCTTGCTCATCCTTCATTCTGCCCAGGGTAGTCTCAGGGCGTTTGGTGCTGTGTCCTCTCCCTCCTGGAATCCCCCTCCTCCCCTGGCTTAGTGATTTCTCTCTTTTTTCTTTCTTTTTTTTTTTTTAAAGACTTATTTTTTTTGAGATTTATTTATTTGTTTGTTTTTTGGAGGCGTTGGGTCTTCGTTGCTGCACGCAGACTCTCTCTAGCTGCAGTGAGTGGGGGCCACTCCTCACCGCCGTGTACAGGCCTCTCACTGTGGTGGCCCCTCCCGCTGCGGAGCACGGGCTCTAGGCGCGCGGGCTCAGCAGTTGTGGCGCGCGGGCTCAGCAGTTGTGGCACACGGGCTCAGTAGTTGTGGCACGCGGGCTCAGCAGCTGTGGCGCACAGGCCTAGTTGCTCCGCGGCATGTGGGATCCTCCCGGACCAGGGCCCAAACCCGTGTCCCCTGCACTGGCAGGCGGACTCCCAACCACTGCGCCACCAGGGAAGCCCTATTTTTCTTTTTTTTTGACCTCACTGCACAGCTTGCGGGATCTCAGTTCCCCGACCAGGAACTGAACCCAGACCGCAGCCGTGAAAGTGCCAAGTCCTAACCACTGGACCGCTAGGGAATTCCCTAGTGATTTCTCTTCTATCTGCATGGTTAGGACGACCTTCCCAGGCCCCTTATGGCCTTGTCTCTTCCCGCGAGCTCACAAGTGGCAGAATTTCCCGAGGCCCTGTCCTGGGCTCTTTATTTTTCTCGTTCTGGACTCTCTGGGCAACCTCTTGGTGCTGCTGATTCTCAAGCCTGCTTTCCAGCACTGGGCCCACCTGCGCCTCCCCTCACCCTGCCAACCGGACCCCCGTCGAGTTTTCTCTGCCTCTGATCAGCTCTGTAACCATCTGGTCGCCACACCAGCACCCCCCTCCTTAACATCCCTGACATCTTAGGTTTTCATTATTGACTGCAGTTGCCACCATTATTTACGGGTCCGCCTGTCTTAGACCTTTTCCTCCACAGAGGGAGTGAGCTTTAAGTAGAGGCCAGTCTGAAAGAAAAATCGGATCATGTTACTCCCGTGCTTATAATTCTTCAGAGGCTCCTCTTGGCTTTCAGGGTGAAGTTCATCTCTTTGTCTTAGCACCCAAGGCTGCCATGACCTGCTGACGTTTCAGCACCCACGGCTTTCCCATGTGCACCTGTCGCCCCACGCATACCAGAGTGCTTGCTGGTACCCAAATTCATGATGTTGGTCCCTGCTCCTGTCTTCACAATTCTCCCCAACACTCTTTCTGCCCCCCGTTTTTCTGGGCCTTTGAGTCACTACCTCAGACCCCCTGAGCCTCTGGGTCTGGGCTCAGTGCCCTCCTGCGGTGCCGGGCACCCCCATTTCAACTCCCACAGTACTGGGCTTCTGCTAGACTTCGCATCCCCTGGGGACCCGGGAAGGTCCCCTGCACAGTATGCCTGGCACATACGATAGAGAGATGCCGGCAGGAGCTTCTGACTGGCTTCCCAGCTCTCACGTGGCGGCGCACTCCTCGTCCTTTTGGGAGCAGCTTAGACTCTCACAGTGTTTGCGTTTCCAACGCAGCACTTTTTTCTAGTACGATGTACTTCAACATTTATTAAGTGTCTCAAGATTTAAAGACGATTGGGATTTGACCCCTTTCCCCAAAGGACCTGTTATACACCGGATGCATCACATCTATTCACTCAGTAAGCATTTACCGGCAGCCAGCACAGAAGGAGGTAGAATTCATGCAGCCAGGCACGGAGATTCACATAAAGTCTGCGGAGCTTAGAAGAACTCGCTGGGGCTTTTCATCTTCGCGAGCTTTGCTTTCAACGACGGGAGAAAGATTACAGCTGTCCTTGCTGGGACTCCTCTACTGGCCAGGTTACAGGCTTTTCCCTGATCACAAACGTTTCCTTTGAAACTGCCTTCACGGCCCTCACTTTCATGGACTTTGAAGTGGGAATTTCATGTAAACCTGACTTCAGCTGAAACGAACATTTCCTGCCCCCGCCATTGGCCTCGGGCTTTCTCTACTTCAGCTTCTCAAGAGGTTTCTGCCGTGTCCCTTAATAGTTAAAAACAGAACAGAGCTTGGGGTCGGCTTTCTCACAGCAGCACTGCTGTCAGCTGTTGTCATAAAGAGTCATTTTGGTAAATAAGCAGAAAATCAGTGTGTTTGATCAGAGAGCCGTGGCTGGACTTTGAGATAAGACCGTGAGGTTCAGACCAGTGGGGCTTTTGCTCCAGACCTCTATCTGGCCAACGTGGTGTCTTAAGTGCCTAAGAGGGTTTTGAAAGATGAAATGCTGGGAAGTTGAATCTATAAATGTCCACCCCCAAAGTCACAATGTTTGCACGTCACACTGTCTGGCATTGAGAGCTGGGTAGCCTCGTGGTTAAGAGCTCCGCTCCGGAACTGGACTGCCGGGGTTTCAATCCTGTTTCTGCTACTCTAACCTTCTGATGGGACAGGTTCTTGTTTCCCCATTTGTGAAATCAGGATGATTAGAGTATTTCCCTTGTGTGGTGTTAGTGAGGATTAAGCCAGTTAGTAGCCGAGCAGGGCTTAGACACAGAGTAAGCACTCAGTAACGTGACCTCTTGTACTTATGCCCCTTTATCAGCTCCACACAGGATGTTAAACACAATGACTTTCTCTGGGTCACCAGAGCCGTCATCAGATCTCCCCACCTTTGCTGGTCCACAGCATCCCTGCTCCCGTTGTTTCAATCCTCTTTCCTTCTCTGGCCGTCTTATTCAAGTCCTCTCTCTCTCTCTCTCTCTCTTTTATTGGCTGTGCTGCATGGCTTGTGGGATCTTAGTTCCCTGATCGGGGATCCAACCTGGGCCCCTGGCAGTGAGAGCACCAAGTCCTAACCGCTGGACCACCAGGGAATTCCCAGTCGTATCTCTTTCATATGTTCTTTCTGCCTGGAATAGGCTTCTGTTTCACCTCTGCCCCTCCCCCCGTGTTCTGTCTCTCTCGGTTGAAGCCCTCTTGGCGGATTACGTGCAGATATTCCTGCAACCACCACTAACCATGGGGAAACTCTAGGATGATTTTTTTTTGTTTTTTTTTTTGAGTTTGTATTTATAAATCTCTAAAGCCTTTATTTATTTATTTATTGCACATTCGGGATCTTAGTTCCCTGATCAGGGATCAAACCTGTGGCCCCTGCAGTGGAAGTGTGGAGTCTTAAACACTGGACCGCCAGGGAAGTCTCTCTAAAGCCTTAGAGAGCCCTTGCCAGTGGACTAACCTGTGAGATTGCCATCTAATTTTTTTTTAATTGTAAAATATACATAAGATTTAGCGTTTTAACCATTTTTAGGTGTACGGTTCAGTGGCATTAAGTACATTCATGTTGTTGTGCCGTCATCACCATTCTCTGTCCCCAGAACACCGTCATCTTCCCAAACAGAAGCTCTGTACCCATTAAGCAATAACTTCCCCTTTTCTCCCTCCAGTTCCTGGCAACCACGATTCTGTGTTCTGTCTCTGTGAATTTAACTACATTACGTGCCTCATATTGGTGGAGTCATACATTTGTCCTTTTTAAAAAATATTTATTTATTTATTATTTTTGGCTGCGTTGGGTCTTCATTGCTGCACGCGGGCTTTCTCTAGTTGCAGAGAGTGGGGCCTACTCTTTGTTGCGGTGTGAGGGCTTCTCACTGCAGTGGCTTCTCTTGTTGCGGAGCACGGGCTCTAGGCGCACAGGCTTCAGTAGTTGTGGCTTGCGGGCTCTAGAGCGCAGGCTCAGTAGTTGCAGCGCATGGGCTTAGTTGCTCCGCGGCATGTGGGATCTTCCCGGACCAGGGCTTGAACCTGTGTCCCCTGCATTGGCAGGCGGATTCTTAACCACTGCGCCACCGGGGAAGCCCCATACATTTGTCCTTTGATGGCTGGCTTACTTCACGTAGCATAATGTCTTCAGGGTACGTCCATTCTGTAGCATGTGTCAGAACCTCCTTTCTTCTATAGGCTGAATTTTATGTATAGGTCACATTTTGCTTATCCAGTCATCTGTCAATGGACATTTGAGTTGTTTCCACTTTTTGGCTATTGTGAATGGCACTGCCGCGAACATTGGTGTACAAGTATGAGTCCCTGCTTTCAATTCTTTTGAGTGTTATGCCCTGTGGTGGAATTGTGGGATCATATGGTCCATCTCTTATGCAAGGTTGACTTTATAAATCAAGATCAGAGCTTGAACACCTGGTGGGAAAATTCTCTCTTTACCTCCCTTCTCCCCCACCCCCACCCACCCCAGGCCCTCCCACGGACTTTATCTCCATCAATGTCAACTCTACCCTCAGGCGCTTCAGGCTAAAACTCGAGTCATCTTGGACTTCTCGAATTCTTTTACAACTCATGTTTAGACAATGAGCAATTCCCATCGGCTCCATCCTCCGTACCCAGAATCGAGTCACTTCTCACCATCCCGAACATTGCTGCCGGATCCAGGCCACCACACCTCATCTGCATTATGACAATTGTTTCCTAACTGGCCTCCCTGTTTCAGTCTTGGTCCCCCTCTGGTCTCTTCTGAGCACAGCAATAAGTTCAACCCGTGAAAAACATTAGTCAAATAATGTCATTCCTCATTCCAGCAACTCACTCCCCATCTCACTCAAGGCAAAATTTAAATGCTTGCAAAGGTCTGTTGGCCCTCACTGCTCATCTGACCCCACCTCTCCTTCCCTCATCAGCTCAGGCCACAAGTGTCCCCTTGCTGTTCCGCCTCAGGGCTTCTGAGTTTGCGGAGAACTATGCCTAGAATGTTCTTCCCTTGACAAACTCTTCGCCTTCCAATGTCACGTCTCTAGAGAGCCCTTCTCTGAAAACTTACTTAAAGTAACAAGCCCTTGCTCTCCTGATTCCAGGCGTCACCCATGCCTTTTACCCACTTACTTATCACTGTCTGACACATACTCCCTCCCTAATCTGTTCCTTTCCTTCCTCCTCACTAGAATGTAAGCTTCATGATGTCAGGGGCTTTGTTTGGTTTCCTGTCATATCCTCAGTGCCTGTAACAGTGCCAGGCACACACTAGGTGCTCAATTAGTATCTGTTCAATGAATGGATGGATGGTGCTCTGAGGTCCCCACCTTAACGGCCCACAGATGTTCCTAGTCTCTGAGAGTTATGCAGACGTATGAAAATCCCATGGCTACCAGGCTCCAGTCTCATCCTTCTGGCCCAGGGCAGCTTCAAAATGAAGCAAACTGGATTGATCACTTTTTGCAGCCCCCTTTAGCCTTAGTAGTTCTTGTAAATGCCCCTGATCACTGCAAGGATTTATCCTATAACAAACAGCCCTTCAAAAACCTGTACCCAAAAAACAAAACAGAACAAAAAACAAACCTGTGCCGTATCTGAGTTCCCCAAACTGGACTCTGTGGGCATCTTCTCAGGGGCTCAAGGAGTCTCCACAAATCAAATAGTGTTTTTACATTTTGATGACAATCTGAGGGGAAAAAAGCCAACAAATTCTTGGTTTTTCGATGACTGCCTTACAGCTGAGGAGTGTCATATGAGTGGTTCCAGGGTGGCTGCATTTGTGTGTGTGGTATTCTTGGTGCCCAGGGATGCCCTGAAGTGATGGTCTTTCATTTTTATTTGTTCAAACTGGGGTCGCTGGTTCGTGAATGTCTTCTTGCAAATCCATGATAATTTTTTTTTCCCTGTAAATGTGTCTGAAAGATATGTATTCAGACTGCACAGCTAATAACCCTGAGCTACTGTGCAGGCTGAAATACAACACCAGGCTAGAAATCTTCCAGGCTCCAGGCCTCGATTTTACGTGGGTCTGAGTCAGCCTAGGGCAACAGGGTATGAAGCAGAGGCAAGAATATTGGTCTTAGAGTCAGGAGACTGGAGGTGGCACCAATCTCGGTCTCTGAACTAACCGTGTGACCCTGGGTTTGTCGCCCCACCTTTGTGGGTTTCATTCTTCCTCTATAAAATGAACCAGAGAATCTGAGTCTCTTCCAACCCTGACAGTCTCTTTTGTGAGATATGTTGGGGAGAAATGCCCATTTGGACACCAGGAAAAATACATTGTTGGCACCAAACCCTGGCGCCAACAGGACTGGCCATGAGGATAATAGTGACACTTACTGAGGTGTCCATTCAAGGCTCGTCTTCTCTGAGTGGACTTTGCTGAGGATTCTACCTAGAAATCCCACCTCCATCTCTATCCTTTTTACCCTAGTTGATTTTTCTTCATATTCTTCTCCTGTGCTTTTGAGGAAATCTGACCTTTATTAAGGTTATTTCTTATTATCTGTCTTCTCCTTCTAAAATTAAACTCTATAAGGGAGAGTTTTTTTTTTTTTTTTTTTGTGCAAGACTGTGCTCCAGTGCCTTGGAATGGTGTCTGTCCCTTACTGGGTACCTGATCAACATTTTCTGAATGATTTGGGCACCTCCTCTGCTTTGGGTCCTGTGCAAGGTGCTTTACATTTTAATCAATAAGTGCATGAAGTAAGTATTATTATTAGCCTTGTGTATTGGCTGAGAAAACTGAGGCTTCACAAAAATCAGGTAACTTGCCTGTAAGTGTCACAGCTGAAACTTAAACCTGGGTAAGTTGCACACCTTCTTGTATTCATCCTTAGCTTTGGCACCTCTCAGCCAGGAGGGCTCTAGTGCCAAATGCATGAAGCACAGATGGGCTATTCTGTGGCTCCGGTTTTTTTCCTTCTTTTGTGCAGCTCTGTGTACAGGGAAGGGGAAATTAAACTCTCATTTATTGAAGAGACTGTCTTTCTCCCATTGTATAGTCTTGGCTCCTTTGTTGTAAGTTAATTAACCATAAATGCATGGTTTAATTTCTGGGCTCTCTATTCTGTTCCATTGATCTATGTGTCTGTTTTATGCCAATGCCATACTGTTTTGATTACTACAGCTTTGTAATATAGTTTAAAATCAGGATGTGCGATGCCTCCAGCTTTCTTCCTTCTCAAGATTTCTTTGGTTATTTGGAGACTTTTGTGATTCCATAAAAATTTTGGGATTTCTTTTTTCTATTTCTGTGAAAAATGCCTTTGGAATTTTGATGGGGATTGCTTTGAATCTATAGAGTGCTTTGGGTAGTATTGATGGAAATCAAACTCTCAGAGTCCTCCTTGACTGCCTTTGCTTGCTCTGACTGCGCAAAGAACTCACTGTGCAGAATTGCAGAACTGGGTGTTTTGTTAGCTATCCTCTGGTTCCACCAATCCCTTCATTTTAAAGTGGAAGAAACGGAGACCTAAAACAGCTGAGTGCCACATAACTCCTGTATTGTCTTGATCTATGGACTGATTCATGAGCTTTCAGTGGTCTGGGTGGTAAACCAGAAGGCCCTTGGCAGCAAAGCTGGGAGCCTGCACAGTGTCAGGGGCCCACCCCACCTTGATACTGTGGCCATCTACTGGCCCCTTGGGCCCTGGGCCTTCGGGGTCTTCTGTTACTTGGGTGCTGTTCAGTTTCCAGGGAGCAGACACTGGCTGAGGGCCCTGCCTCTGGTCAGACCACCCCCCCCAGACAGTGCTTCTTGATGTGAAAACCATGTCTGTCAAAATGTCATCTTCTTGGTGTTCAAATGTTCCAGGAGGATGGGTTTCAGGACCATTCTGTGGGCATTTTCATGTCTTCCTGTTCCTGACATGTTGTCCCTATCTTTTCCCTCCTGGGTCTCTTAGGGGTTAAATGCTACCAGGAAGAAACAGGGCAAGTTCTCCCCCTTATGCTGAAAGTAAAGAATGAGGAATAGTTTCTGTTCATGAATAAGCTATTGCTTATTGATGTTCTGATCACAGAAAAAATGTTCTTGTTCCTGTTGGTTACACATGAAATTGCAGCGAACAGTACAAGACTGACTATAATTAAGTACTTGAGAGATGTGGTCTCTATTATACCAGGTGTAGAAATTCAAGGGAGAGAGTCTTGGAGAGGGATGAAATGGTCACGTAATAATAAAAATGAAACAAGAACTAACCCTTATCAAGTGCTTTCTGTGTGTCGGGCACGATACAAATGTGTTACGTGACTTGAACTCATTTAATCTTCTCAATAACCCTGCGAACCCTGTTCATCTCCATTTTCCAGTGGAGGAACCTGAGGCACAGAAAGATTGAGTAATTTGTTCAAAGTCATACAGAGCTGGAAGTGCAAAGCCAGGATTTGAATCCAGACAGCCTGGCTCCAGCGTCTTTTCTCCGAAATACTGCACCTAATGGCCTTGATGAAGGCTTTGTGAAGGAGATGAGACTTGAGCTGGACCTTGAAGAAGGAAAGGTCTGACAGCGTGGGGACATATCTGAGTGATGGAGTGGGCATGGCAGACCCCAACAGGGAGGAAGGGACTGGCCTCACTCGGCAGAGTGCGTGTACTGGGGAGCAGCAGGGAAGACGGCGGGGCAGTAAGTTGGGAACAGATTATAAAAGGTCTTAGCATCTAGTCAGAGGGTTTAGACTTGATCTGGAAGGACCCAGCCTTTGAAGTGTGCTGAAGGATGACTTGCTAGAAGCAGAGGTTTGGGGAGGTTTTTTTGGTGGCAGTGGTAGGTCTGAGGGTAGGAGGTGCGGAGGCAGGAAGGAGGCGCTGGAGGGTCGAGCCTAGAATGCTGGTCTCAGCTGGGCCAGCTTGGGAGGGAAGATGCATGCAGAGTGGGAAAGACAGGGGACAGACTGGAAGGGCTCTCACCACCTGAGATCACCATGATGCAGTGACATTCTGGGTAAGCAGAGGCCCCGCACCCCAGAGCTGCACACACCTGGCCCAGGAGTGGGCCAGTGGCTGCCCCAGCACTAAGAAGTATGCCTGAACTGCCCCGCATCTGTCTGCCCTGCTCCACCCTCAGAGCACAAAAGGGCTGCGCTTTCCCTGCACCCTCCAAGTCCTGCACACCTTTCTCGTGGCCACCCCAACCTAGGACCCCACAGGGAGGGGAATTCTGGAAATTCCACATACAGAGCAGATTCACTTTTCTTTCATTCTTCTCTTTCCCTCCTCAGCGATTTGACTGAAAGGGCTTCCACAGATGCAGCATAAATTTTCTCAGCGAATCAGTTGTAGCCAAACATCATATCTGAGGATCTCCCACCCTCCCTGCAAGTTCATAATAAATCTCACCTCTTCTCTGAACTTCCTGAAGTTTCATCTGTGCCACTCCCATCCGGGGCACGTGGTTTTCTACAGCTGCATCTTCTGTACGAGTTTGCTCGGGCCTCCAGGACCAGACGGCTGAGCAGCAGACATTTGTTTTTCACAAACCTGGAGGCTAGAAGTCCAAGATCGAGGTGTGGCAGGGTGGGTTTCTCGAGGCCCCTCTCCTTGGCTTATAAATGACGGTCTTTTCCTGTCTCCACGCGGTCGTCCCTCTGTAACTGTCTGTGACCTTATTTCCTCTTGTTATAAGCACACCGGGGTCATATGGGGTTAGGGCCCACCCTAATGATCTGATTTTAATGTAACTGCTTCTTTAAAGACCATCTTCAAATACAATCACTTTCTGAGGTACTGGAGGTACTTCTACATGTGAATTTGGGGGGCAGGGGCCACAATTCAGCCCATAACACCTTCCTTCTCATGCAAGTTACCTCAGGGTGAAGGGTCAGCCCAGCAACTACCCAGGCTGCGCTGTTCTTACATCCAGTCCCTCATGAGGGACAGCCTCTGGGCTTTTCTGTGAAGGGCGTTATTTACTGAGGCCCGGTTTCCTACGCAGTGTCGCAGTGTCGTCGCAGTGTCGTCCTTCTCCAGGCCAGGAGCTTTCTCCACGCAGGCATTCCAACTTGGTCAGATCCGAAAGTAGTAAATCCAGGGGAGATTTTTTTTTTTTTTTTTTTTACTGTGTGCAGAATTCCTGGCATAGCAGAGAGCTCAGGAAGGAAGGCCCTGTTTGGGGCCAGAGATCAAGGCTTTGGAGGCTTACCCCTCTGAGAAAGCGTTAGGCCCTCCTCTCACTAATCCTGTTTGCTCCATTAGCCTCTGAATTGATGTACCTAGAATGACGCACTTTGTCACAACCAATGATTTCATGTAACCCTTGAGCTTTTTTTTCCCCCACCCTTAGAGTACCAGTCACTGGGGGATCTAGAAAGGAGTAGAGAGGCAAGATTGGCAAAGGGGAGGGTTCTGTGGCTCTCAGGGTCCAGGACAGGTCACTGGGTCCAGTCTGCTCTCCCAGCGGGCACCTGTGGGGGCCAGAGGGCTGCCCGCCTGGCAGGAGGTGGGGGTCTGGGCGAGGTGAGGCTTCCCAGGCCCTGCCTACTGTCCTCCTGCTGGAAGTGGGGAGGGAGCGGGTGACAGCCTTCTACAGATCCGGCAGAATCGAGCCACAAGGGCACCGGGCATCTTCCTCCCTCTTCTCTAGATTCCAGCTCCCAGGCACCGGCCAAAGTTGCCATCGCTTTTTATTAAAGTGAAAAACACTTCACTGAAGTGAAATATTCGAGATATGAATATTCTCCAAAGCCATTTTGGAAATTTTTCAAGAATAGTTTCTGAGGCAAAACAGGGAAAAGGGCAAGATTGCACGCAGGGCTGGATGACCCACTTGGAGAGCCGGTTCTAGAAAGAGGACTTTGATTTGATGCTACGGCCTCACGCAGAGGGAAGGAAGGGAGCGGGAGGGTTGGGTTGGAGGGCTGGAGGCCTGGCCCTTCTCCAGGGTGTCCTCCTTGGTACGTGACAGGCCCTTGGGGAGACACCTTAATAAAGGGGTCACGAGCAGCCTGGCAGCCTTCTGACCCTCCTGGTACCCAAGACAAAAGTGTTAGCCTGAAGTGACTCTTTAGGTAGCTTCCTAGCACATTTACCCCTTTACAGACCCCAAACTACGCAAGTAAATGGACCTCTTTTAAAAAGATAAAGGTATTAAAAACATCCAACTATCTTATTACGGTAAGTGCTGAAGGAGATGCACTTTGTAATCTTAGCTGTCACATTAGTGAAACACTTTTATCCCAAAAGGCCTGGGAGGTATTATTTTAAAGCTATTTTTGTACTAGTGTAGACTTTCTTCTTTTCTAAACATGGCTAGAGTGGTCAGTTTGGGAAAAGTAGAAGAGGAGAAAAAAGGAAAAGAAGAGACACTTTCCTACCAGCGCTCTCCAGAGGTCTAGAAGCTGGTAGAAATGGCCTGAGTGAGAGCTGAACCAAGGGCCCTGGGTCGGTGGCGGAGGCTCGGAGGGGCACTGGCAGGGCCGGAGGGGCCCAGTTTTGGTGTGAGGCGGCCTTGGGGCCTGCCCCACCCCCCTCCCAGCCCCTGGGCTCTTGCTGAGAGGAATGGAATGTGTGTGCGGACCGGACCTGCCAAGCCGAGGCCTCTGAGAAGTCAGGACCCTCCTTACCTATTGCCAGATGTTGTTTCTGGCAGGTAACTTAGGAGGCCTGAGCATGGGGGAAGGGAGACCCCTGCGGTGTGCAGGCGCAGGGACTTGAGGGATGACGGAGGGCAGGTCCCGGCTCAGCTTGGTACCCAGGCTGCTTGGGAAGTGTTTGTGGACCGACTGTCAAGTTCACTTTTGTTGGGCAGCTCCCACACTCCTGGCACATTGCATTCCTCCTCTAGTGTCATCCGCACAAGAACAGGTGAGGAAAGTCTCATGTCCATTTCCAGACAGGGGACTTTGGGATCTGTACGTTCTGTGACTTGACTGAGGTCACACAGCTAAGAGGCCGTGACATTCCCGGCTCTCATGCTGAGGGGGCATAAGAACCACTGGGGAGCCGGTTAAAAACGTGGGCTTCCCCGCACCACTCAAGATTCTGATTTTGTCATAGCATTTTTTTAAAACTGTGGTAAAATACACAGAATAGAAAATTTACCGTTTAACCGTTTTGAGTGTATCGTTCAGTGGCATTAAGTACATTCGCATGGCTCTGCAACCATCACCACCAACCATCTCCAGAACTTTCTTCATCTCCCCAAACTGAAACTCTGCCCCCATTAAACAACCACGCCCCTCCCCCTCCCCCAGTCCCTGGTGACCTCCGCTCTACTTTCCGTCTCTGAATTTGACTACTCTAGGGACCTCTGTAAGTGGAATCATGTAGTCTGTGTCCTGTTGTGTCTGGCTTATTTCACTGTCACAGTATTTTAAACAAGGGCCCCTGGCAATCCTCATGTAGGGGTCTGGACCTCTCTGAGGAATTCTGGCCGAGGCTGGGAGGCGGGTGAGGGGAAACGCCTTCCTGGCACAGGCTTTGCTGGCTGAGTTTATATGCATGGGAGGGCTGGGATGAGTCGGGGAGTGCTGGTGGAGAGGTAGGAAGTGGGAGGTGACGGTATGGTGTCAGAGGGACCCTGGGGTGGGCAGTGGCTGGTTTCTGGCAGGCATTGCTTAGGGTAGGGTGTTGACCAAGGCCTAAGAGCTCAGGGCGGGAGGACGGGAGGGACAATTGTGTGGACTGGTCAGTTCAGGGAAGGCTCCCCGTTTCTTCTTAGCTTCTCTTTCTCCTAACTGCTAAGGAGGATGGAGGTGAGGCGCACATACACTGCGCCTGCGCACGCATCGCACTCTCCCGCCCCCCAACCCCCCCCCCCCCCCCACCTGGCTGCGGTCTGCCTGGCCTCCTATTGGTTGCCTGGCCCCGGGCCGGTCTCCCTCCGTCTCTGTACCTCTCTTTCCCCATTTATGACATTTATAGTTACAGTACCAATCGCATAGGTGTGTCGTAAGGATTAAATGAGAGAATTCCTGCAAGGGCTTAGAACAGTGCTTGGCACAGATTAAGCGGCCAATCAATACCCAGCATAACGCAGAGGTTTCTGGTGGGGCTGTGATTTGCCCCGACTGTTTGTTTTTTTCATAGTAACGTAAATACAGACTCGGAGAGGAGGTGGAGGACTTGTAGCCGCAGGGTGTACTGATAACACAGGTAGTGAGGGTGGGCGCTGGTGGGTGGTCCCCTTGCCAGCCTGAGCCCGTGCCACGTCTTCTGCTTGGTTTCAGCCTCTCTTTCTCTCAGCCATATGACGAAGAGGTCGTCGGCAAACCGGGAAGAGGGTTCTTACCAGAACCCTACCATGCTGGCACTCTGATCTCAGACTTTCAGCTTCCACAGCTGTGAGACAGATTACTGTCGTTTAAGCCACCCCGTCTATGGTATACAGTGTTTGTCATAGCAGCCTAAACCGACTGAGACACAAGGGATGGGGCTAAACATCCTACAGTGCACAGACCCGTCTCCCACAGCAAAGAATTATCCAGCGCAAAATGTTTTTTTTATTTTTTATTTTATTTTGGCTGCGCCAGGTCTCAGTTGTGGCACGAGGGGTCTGTAGTTGCAGCATGCGGACTTCTTAGTTGTAGCATATGGGATCTAGATTCCCGACCAGGGATCGAAACCGGGTCCAGGCCCCCTGCATCGGGAGCGCGGAGTCTTACCCACTGGACCACCAGGGAAGTCCCAGCACGAAATGTCTGAAATGTCGCTTCGAGACACTCTGCTCAATGGTAGCTTTTTTTTTTTTTTTTTAATATTTCTTTATTTGGCTGCACCGAGTCTTAGTTGCGGCACACAGGATCTTTAGTTGCGGCATGTGGGATCTAGTTCCCTGATCGAACCTGGGCCCCCTGCATTGGGAGCGTGGAGTCTTAACCACTGGACCGCTTAACCACCGGGGAAGTCCTGCTCTAGGGTAGCTCGAACTGTGCTTGCAGCCAGAAAGCACTCCTGCAAGGACTGCCGGCATCCCCATAGTTCCAGATGGTGACCCTTTTGTCCTCATCCCTATGGCTGCAGGAGGCTGACGCTCATGCCCACCTTCTCCCGTAGTGGTGCAAATAAGCTCAGAAGTTCTTTAACTTGCCGTGGTAGACCACTGGCGGAGCCGGCATCTGGGGCGTGGCAGGGAGGGTTAGGCCCGAGGGGTTGCAACAGACCCATCATCTCATATTATCTATGTATTGAATTGACATTCACCAACTGGGTTAGCACAGGGTTATTGTGGATAACTGGGCTGTTTAGAAGTCCCACTGCTCCCCCCTCCCCCACCCGGAAAGAACAGAGGTGAGTTGAAGATTGTCAGGAGATGATGATCTGCTGCAAATGGTCATTCACAAAGTCATTGACCTGCCCACCTGCGATGGCCACTCGTTGGACCCTTTACTCAGCACTCAAGCCTCACTCCGTGGCTGCATGACAAAGCAATTGGATGATGCGATGAGTTTTAAACTTCTCAGCTTTTGCGGTTTTGGTGGCTAGGAACCAGAGCCCTAGTTACAGGAGTGTTTTCTAATCTCTATGGGGTTTTTCCGTGTAATTTTTGGTTTATGATCCAGCGCTCATACGTGGATGAGCTGTACTTTCTGCTTTCCCCGTGTCGTCCACTTTGTAAACTTGAATGGTTTCACGTGTCACCTTCTCTGTCCCTGACACCTCTCCCTCTTGTGGAATGACCTGTTCCTTTCCTTGTACCCACACAGCCCGTTATGCTGTGAGAGCCCATAGCTCTCATTACAGTCTGGTTATGTCAATATAATCCCAATATAAGGAATATAACTCATATAATTCTCCCCAATGGAAGAAGATTCTGGAGGGGAGGGACTACATGTTTTCTCATCCTTGAGCCCTCAGTACCGGGGCTGGGTCTGACCCAGGATCAGGCTGCAGGAAATGTTTACTGAGCTGAACTGAACTTCAAAAGAGTAAAGCGTGTGCAACAATTTGATGGTGAAAATGGCAGCTCTGGGCCACTCGATAGATACATGGAGGAAAGAAAGACACTGCAGCAAGTTCTAGCAGGGTATGTGGAAACTGCCTGAGAGCGTGTCCATCTTTTTTTTCCAACCAACTACAGCTGCTAGCATGCATTCCTCAGTGTCAAAAGGCTTGAGTGTTTCAAGATGCATTTTTGGAATGCTGGGCTAGCCATCGAGAATTTAAGATGTTTATAGGATATGCTTTCTGGTGAGATCACTGCAAAAGTTTGAATTGTAGAATATGAATTTTCTTTTAAAGAAATGCAATTATATTACTTTGAAGACTATACTAAGTGTAATTGAACTAAGCTGAGAGGAAGGACCTAGGCTTTGCATAACCACCAAGTAAACTAGGTCTTTTAGAAGAGAAACTTGGGGACCTTAATGAGTATACAAATGATTCATAATTAGCAGGCATGTTGTTTGTAAATAGTTTATTATCCCACATAGTTTAAATGCTTCCTCATTTTAGATATACGATCAATTTGCTTAATAGCCTCTGTTTAAACGATCACAAATACTGGATCAGGGATATTTAAAATTTTTTTATTTTGTTTTTATTTTTGGCTGCGTTGGGTCTTTGTTGCTGCGTGCGGGCCTTCTCTAGTTGCGGTGAACGGGGGCTACTCTTCGTTGCGGTGCGCGGGCTTCTCATTGCAGTGGCTTCTCTTGTTGCGGAGCACGGACTCTAGGCGCACGGGCTTCAGTACTTGCGGCATGCGGGCTTTAGAGCACAGGCTCAGTAGTTGTAGCGCACGGGCTTGCTGCTCCGTGGCATGTGGGGTCTTCCCGGACCAGGGCTCGGACCCATGTCCCCTGCATTGGCAGGCGGATTCTTAACCACTGCGCCACAAGGGAAGTCCCGGCATGTTTGAATTGACACGTGTTTGTTTCATTCATTGATCTAACCAGTATTTATTGAAAGCTCATTATGTTCCAGACCCTGGGCATAGCAATGAGCAAAATCAAGTCCTTGTCTTCTTGGAACATTCTAGTGAGGCGAGGCGTGATAAGGGTTGCAAAAATCCAGATGGCTAATATTCTGTATAATTAACTTGTTTCAACGTAAGGCACTTTTGTGTTGTCCTGGAATAGCTAAAGATGGATACATCATTAGAAACACATTCCTGGTCTATAGGACTTGGAGATAAAAACAGAGAGAATGACACCTTCACCCTCACCTTGGATTTCTCCCATTAGGGACTGCTCACACTTATAGTGCAAACCCTTTAAAACCACATCACCCTTTGGTTCATCCGCAGAAATGCGTTGGTGGCTTGTGTATACCCAACACTTCTTTGCAATTAACAATTACAGTGATTTGCATGAGCAACGATTTAACGCTCATGGGAGTAAAAAGTCATTTTCAGGCTTGATTCCACTGACCTTCATATCAAAGGAGCTCAGCTGGATTGCCAGTTTTTACTTATTCTGCCCATTCTTTTGGCAGATTTTAGAGAGCAGATATTTTCAGAGTTGGTGATTCAAAAAGTAGCAAAATATGTGGATTTGGAGTGAGAGGACCTGGATTCACGTTATCCACCCGCCATTTATTGGTCAGGTGACCTTATGAAGCTCCTCTAACCTGTAGACCTTAGTTTATCATAAAAATGTGGCTAAAAAAAACAAAAAACAAAAAAATGTGGCTAAAACTGCCTGTGCTGGTTACTTCGGGGGTGTAAGTGATTTATAATAATTTATAAATGAAAGTGTCCTATGTTGAATGAACATGGGCCGTTGCTATGATAATTTATAACACACTTCCATGACTTTCTTCAGTAGTTTTCAGTTCTGTAGCTTTAATAAATAGGGACAGAGAAAACTGCTGACCCACTGGGCGTGGCAGCTGCGTTTTCAATAACTGTTAGTCCTAAGGAGGGATGAGGTGTAGGGCTAGAGACCAGAGATGAAATGAGAGGGGAGGGCAGGTGTGGTGGGAGTGAGGAACAGCCGGTGGCTGGGCGGGGGTCTGTGGTTATAGAGGGAAAGGTCTTTTTTTTTTTTGTTAATTATTTTATTGAAGTATAATTGATTTACCATGTTGTGGCAATCTCAGCTGTACAGAAAAGTGACTCAGTTATACACACACACACATTCTTTTTTTAATATTCTTTTCCATGATGGTTTATCCCAGGATATTGAATATAGTTCCCTGTGCTATACAGTAGGTCCTTGTTTTTTATCCATCCTATATATAATAGTTTACATCTGCTAATCCCACACTTCCCTCCCCCACCAACCTCCCCCTTGGCAACCACAAGTCTGTTCTCTATGTCTGTGAGTCTGTTTCTGTTTTGTAGATAGGTTCATTTGTGCCATGTTTTAGATTCCACATATAAGTGATATCATATGGTATTTGTCTTTCTGACTTACTTAACTTAGCATGATAATCTCTAGTTGCATCCACGTAGCTGCAAGTGGCATTATTTCGTTCTTTTTTATGGCTGAGTAGTATTCCATTGTGTGTATGCACCACATCTTCTTCATCCATTCATCTGTCGATGGACATTTAGGTTGTTTCCACGTCTTGGCTATTGTGAATAGTGCTGCTGTGAACATAAGCGTGCGTGTATCTTTTTGAATTATAGTTTTGTCCGGGAATATTGCTGAATCATATTTTAATTCTATTTTTAGTTTTCTGAGGAAGCTCCACACTGTTTTCCATAGTGGCTGCACCAACTTACATTCCTACCAGCAGTGTAGGAGGGTTATAGAGGGAAAGTTCTGCATGTAAGATACTGAAAGTGGAGTAGTTTCAGGCCCTCTTAAGCCCTAGGGTGCCACCTAGCAATGGGGTTGCTGAGACGAGGTCCCAGCTACCCTGTTTTAGAATGCAGGAGGCCAAGAGGCCGTTTTAGAAAGACTTCTATTTAAAACTTTAAATGTCTATCCCTTAAAGGTTTCATCTTCGGCCATTCAGGAAATTCTACTTTATAAAGTGACTCATTCATTCCCCGAGGGTTCCACAACGCCAAGGTTTTACTGGGCCAACCACAGAGACGTCCATTCCTGGAAGATTGTTCCCATTTTGTCATGGACTTGGAGGGAATATTTTTGAATTCTCAATTATGGAGAACTCAAAACACTTTTTTAGAAATTAGTTCTAAAATCCTTAGGTATTGTCCTTCTCTTACTCTTGAGTATGAAAATTGGAAATGTCTTATGCTCTCCAGATTAAATAATCTTAATGTGCTTAAAAAGGCAATTTAGATTCCAACCCTACTGTGATACAGACACCCCCTCTCCAGGACATCCCAACCACCTTCCCTCCAGTTAGTGGGGGATCCTTTGATCTTCTTTCTTTCTTTTTTTTTTTAATAAATTTATTTTTTTAATATAAATTTATTTATTTATTTACTTTTTATTTTTGGCTGTGTTGCGTCTTTACTGCTGTGCGTGGGCTTTCTCTAGTTGCAGTGAGCAGAGGCTACTCTTCATCGCGGTGCGCGGGCTTCTCATTGTCGTGGCTTCTGTTGTTTTGGAGCTCGGGGTCCAGGTGCACAAGCTTCAGTAGTTGTGGCACACTGGCTCAGTAGTTGTGGCCTGCGGGCTCTAGAGCGCAGGCTCAATAGTTGTGGTGCACGGGCTTAGTTGCTCCGCGGCATGTGGGATCTTCCCGGACCAGGGCTCGAACCCGTGTCCCTTGCATTGGCAGGCGGATTCTCAGCCACTGCGCCACCAGGGAAGCCCTGATCATCTTTCTGTAATCGCATCCTCAACCTTAAAATCCCACTGTCCTCACCTCTCTGCTTCCAAAGCTCAGGGCTTAGCTTCCTGCTCTTCTCTATCCACTAAAGAAAGGCTTATTTTCCCTTGAATCATTTTTTTCTTTTTTTATTGAAGGATAGTTGGTTTACAATACTGTGTTAGGTTCAGGTGTACAGCAAAGTGATTTGGTTACACATATATATTAAAAAAAATTCTTTTCCATTATAGTTTATTACAAGATAGTGAATACTGTTCCCTGGGCTGTATGATCATTTTTTAAAGATGTGACAAAAAAACCAAGTTTTTACCAATTATTTCAGACAACTCAAAACTGTTGAAAGGGAAAAGTGGGCGTCACCCCCGATGCCCTCTCCAAGGTAAGCCCCACTTGGCCTGGGTATGCACTCTTTCTGGGAAAGCTCTCCGAGGCTGAAGGCTTCGGGACAGGGTCTCTGGATCCAAGTGTCCAGCTCTTTGTGGTCCAGCCCACATTTCTGCTGGACACTGTCACGTGAGTCCCTCATTTCAGATACAGCAAACCATAAGATCTGCTGGCAGAATCCACTTCTATAGCCACTGTGGACAGGCATTAAGTGACCTGCAAGACAGGTTTCCTGTATGTAACCGTGGGAACTACCTTGGACCTCCGTGTGCCTCAGTTTCCTCATCTGTAACGTGGGTTAGAGCACCATGATCCCTCACACACTCTTTTGCTCTGATCAGTCTATGCGTCCAGCCCCCTCCTCAATTAATATTTCTAGTTTCCCTTCCTGCACGGGTCATTTTTTTTGCCCAGCAGAAGGGCTTGTGGAGGAGTGTGGAGAACAGGAAGACTGAGGTCACCTTTGGGCTGTTAGCTGTGTGACCCTGCCAGTCATGTGGTCCTCTGGACCTTAGTTTTCTCATCTGAGAAATGGGGGACCAGGGCTGTCTGATCTCCAGGAGACGTTCTGGTTCTCCTCTGAACCCCATGATTCTCATGACCTCCTCCTGCCCAGGGCGACCCCTCTGGTCCTGAGGGAACAGTCAGCTCAGCGTAGCTGTTTGCTTCTTTCAGCACACGGTGGCAATGGTAGGTTTTGGGGAGGGGACAGTCTGGGGAAGATGGGCCCTTTTCTAGAGCCCCTGAGTCAGTTCCTCATGGTCTGACTTCCTTTTTTCCTTTGAAGCGTTGTGACATCTCAGCATATCACCCACGCTCACGTTCGGCTCTGAGAGCATCCCAACACCATTCCAATCCCAAGTACGAGCGATTTGGAGTGATTTGGAGATGCGTCCTTGCGTGGGGTTTTGAAGGGGCTATAGGATAACCAGGCATCCCGGCTTGCCCTGGACTGTCCTGGCTTTAGCCCTGGAAGTCGCATGTCCCAGGAAACCCCTCAGTCCACACCAGGGTGGTTGGTTCCCCTCCCTGTGGTCCCCATCAGGGCCTGGCTGATTTCCCCAGTGGGACGGACCACGGTTAAATAAAGGAGTCAGCACGGCAGTGAGTCTCAGAATCAGCTGGGGTTCTGGACACATACAGATTCCTGGGCCCCATCCTGGAGGGTCTGAGTCAGTAGATCTGAAGGGGGGGCCAGGAATTTGATGTGATCAGGCCCCCAGGTGGGTCTGGGGCAGGTGGTTCAGGTTCCACACCTGCTAGGCTTGGGGAAATGGAGGAGACAGAGTCAGCTCCTGCTCTTCTGACACAGGCAGGAGCCAGGTAGAGCCAGAACTCCCTCTGATACGCAGCGGAACGAAATCAGAGCTGTAAAGTGAGTAACGTGAGTGCTGGCCAATGTTTTTCCCTCCTCCCACCCTCCAAAGTCATTCAGTGCTTACAAAGCTTGGCTTTGTTCATTATGAGGGCTGACGTGGCATGCTTTGGCAGGGGGTCTGCACAGAGGGTGGGTTAGTTGCCAGAAATGGCCATCGCCTGAGGCTCACATCAGACTCTCCTGTCTCAAAACACCCCTGCACCGGGTGACCCCTCTGGTGAGGGGACTGAGGGGGACCATCACTAAAGCCCCTTGCGGCTCTGATGTTCTGGCCCCGGGCGGTGAGGAAGTAGCCCTGTCCTTATTCTTGGTGGGCAGCTGTCACTGCTGTCGCTTACAAGCTAAGCCTTATTCTAAGATGAAGTGATGCTCTGGTGTCCTCAAGGGCCCTTAGTGATAGGGTTGGTGGAACAGGACCTGGAGGTCGGGTGGCCGTAAAGGGCTCACTTATCCTCTGGGTTCGGGGATGCTCCCTTGTCCCTGATGCCAAAGGATAAAGTGGCAGAGATGTCCTTTTTTTTTCTTTTTCTAATTGAAGTATAGTTAACTTACAATGTTGTGTTAGTTTCAGGTGTACAGCAAAGTGACTCAGATATATATATATATATTTTTTCTTTTTTTCAGATTCTTTTCCCTTATAGTTTATTACTAAATATTGAGCATAGTTCCTGATGTCTTCTTATTCACGCCTCGCGTTGTTATTTCGATGGTTTGGTTTTCCACAGTCTCTCTGTCCATGGTCGTTCTGAGGGTGCTGGCTGCTGGTGGAAGATGGTATTCTTTCCAGACCCTTTGGTGGCCTCAGAGTTAACTTAGAGCTCCTGACTGGGCACGTGGCAGTGCGTTTAGACACAGTCCTCTTGCTGAGATGTGTTCCAGGAGCAGCGCCCCTACATCCGGACCTACAATTCAAACTCCAGCTCCTGCTTCCAGTCTCCTCCAGTCCCCACTCCTCTGGGTGAGCTGAAACCCCCCTGAGGGCTCTCTCCCCTCCTGTGGACACCAGACTGTGACCTTCTTGGAAGACAGTGGTGCAGTGCCAAGTTCAAGTCCTGGGTTCAAATCCTGGCTCTGCTATTGACTAGCTGGGTCTCCAAGATAAAAACATGGCAGGGACTGTGATGGTTCTAATGAGGCGGTCGCTAGGAGACTGTTGTGCCAGTTCCTTCCCACCTTCCCCACCCCTCAAATAATAGCAGCTAGCAAGAAACTACAGGAATCTAACAGACCCTTAATCCACTAACCCCTTCTGCAGACAATGCAAAGGAACAGGCTGAGCAGCATCGTGGGTAGGACCTCTGGCTCCAGAGAGGGGCTGCCTGCATCCAGTTCCAGCCCCCCCACCCCCTACAAGCTGTTCTTCCTTAGCCTCAGTTTTCCCCTTGCCTTGTAGATAGGGTTGTGTTATTAAATGAGGGACCATACGTGAAGTGTTTGGCACGGTGCCTGGCACGTTGTAAGTGCTCAATAAACGTTAGCCATTGCTATTTTTGTTATTGTTGCTATTGTCTGCTTTAGAGAGGGCCCCCTGGCATGCTGGGTATTGGCTGGTGCGAGTGAACTGTGTCAATAAAGCCAACCCCGGCCAGAGATGGATGCTTAATAGGATGTATGGCCAGCATCTGCCGCGCCCTCCCCGGTTGCCGTGGTTACTGACCTGGGCACCTGGTTCTCTCTCTGTTGCTGGTGCCTCTCCAGCTCAGGTCTAGGTGACGTCATTCCAGCCTGGTGTCGTTCCATGACTGCTTCTCTGCGGTCCCCTCCTGGACGCTCTGGTTTCAGTTTTGCTCCAGCTGAGCAGAGGCAGACCCCACAGGTGACAGAGTGAAGGGTGAACTGGAGGGACCAAAGGCCAGGTGTTGGTTGAAAATCTCCAGGGGAGGCACGGTGAAGGCTGGAAGGGCACGAGCCATGGCAAGGGAGAGAGGACAGCTTTAAGAAGTGTTCTGAATTTAGAACTAATAGGATGTGGCATTCTAACACATGAAGAGAAGAGAGGAAGTGAAAAATAAATGATACTTCTAACTTGAAAAGCCCTATTCTATTCTTTCTATGCTTTACTCAATGGATCGCATCAATTCCTGTGACTTTAAAGACCGTTTCTAGGCTGATAATCTCCAAATTCTCAATTCCTTGAGCTCCAGCCTTGCCCCCTTCACTTGGATGTCTCTGGAGGCATTTCAAACTCAGCATTTCCAAAATGAAACTCCAAAAATGGCTTGCCTCCCTCACTCCCAAATTCTTTTCTCCATCTCAGTAAATTGCGCTACTCTCCCTTGTGTCCAAGGTAGAACATATGAGTGTCATCCTCCATGCCTCCCTTTTCCTCATCCCTTGTATCCCACTCACCAGCAAGTCCCATCATGTGCATCTTGGGACTATATCACAAAGGAAACACACCATCTCTCTCCATCTCTACTGCCACCATCCAAGGCCAAGCCACCACCCTCTCTCACCTGGGAGACTGTGAGTCCACACTGGGCTCCTGCTTCCACTCTGGCTCCAAATTCCAGCCATTTGTTCTAGGAACACAAATTTGACTGTTCATCCTCTTACCCAGTGATTTCCAACTGCACTTAGCATGATAATCACCACCATCCCATGGCTCACACTTTTCTGTCCTGGATCTCGCCTTCATCTGACTTCCCGCCTCCCGTCACTCTTCTTTGGCCTCACTGGCTTCCTTGGGGTCCCCATGACGCGCCAAGTCTTTCCTTCTTTGGGTCCATCGTGGTTCCCACTGTCTGGAATGCTCTGCCTCATCTTTGCACGGCCAGCTTCTTTTCATCCTTCAAACTTCAGCCTAAGTGTTCCCTCTCAGCTCCCTGCCCAAGACCTAAGGAGACTCAACATCCTTCTCGTCATCCTCTTTATTTATTTTTATTTATTTATGGCAGCGCTGGGTCTTCGTTGCTGCATGCGGGCCTTTCTCTGGTTGCAGCGAGAGGGGTCTACCCTTCGTTGTGGTGCGCGGGCTTCTCATTGCGGTGGCCCCTCCCGTTGCGGAGCACGGGCTCTAGGCGCGTGGGCTCAGCAGTTGCGGCTCGAGAGCACTAGAGCGCAGGCTCAGTAGTTGTGGTGCATGGGCTTCGCTGCTCTGAGGCACGTGGGATCCTCCCAGACCAGGGATCGAACCCGTGTCCCCTGCATTGGCAGGCGGACTCCCAACCACTGCGCCACCAGGGAAGCCCCTCATCATCCTCTTTAGCCAATCATTTCACTCAGAGCACTCACTGTTCACAACTTGACATTTTCACTTGTTCATCTTGTTCATTGTTTGTCTCCCCCACTGGAGTGGCAAGCCTATAGGGCAGCCTGGCACAGAGAAGGTGCCAACAGGCATTTGTTGAATCGATGAACAGGTGGCTGATGGGGCTATGCGCTTAAGGAGCACAGGGGGCCAGGAGAACGCTGATAGTCAAGGGGTGGCAGAGGGGCTGTCAAGGGGACTTGAGACCAAGGGATAGGCAGGTAGTGTCAGTAAAAAGAGAGGAGTACCACATTGGTAGGGTATACTTTTGGCTGCAGGTAACAGCAAAAGTGTCCAGTGGTGATGTAGACAAGAGGGATTATTTTTAAAAATTAAAAAATTAAAGTATAGTTGATTTACAATATCGTGTAAGTTTCAGGTACACAGCACAGCAATTCAGAATATATATATTCTTTTTCAGATTCTTTTCCCTTCTAAGTTATTACATAATATTGAGTGTAGTTCCCTGTGCTATACAGTAGGTCCTTGTTGGTTATCTATTTTATACATAGTAGTGTGTATATGTTAATCCCAACCTCTCAATTTATCCTTCCCCCAACCCCTTTCCGCTTTGGTAACCATTAGTTCGTTTTCTGTGTCTGTAAGAGGGATTCTTTTTCTCATGGTTGAGATGGTCAGTAGCAAATCTCTGGTCAGTGCCACTGAGGTCCTTTTGATCTCCCCTCAGCTTCAGGCATCACATCCTCCCACGACTGAGTTCAAAGACAGAAAAGGGAGCAACCTGGGCAGACATTGTCCTCACGGCTCCCTCGTATTGGTGGGGGTGGGTGGTGGTAGAGGGGTTGTCCCCAGAAGACCCCCGTTTATCTCCCCCTATATCCCGCTGGTCAGAAAGGACCCATGCTGCCCTTGGACCAGAAGCTGTGCCCATCTTGCTGAAATGAAAGAATCTCTTTCCTGTCCTTGAACTAAGCTGGGATTCTGCCAGCGAAGGAGAAGGGAAATGGCTTTGAGTCAGCAACAAGCAGTGCTGGCCCCAAGTACATCTCACAAGGAAGAGTCTTTTCCGTTGGCTTCACTGCTACGGAGAGGTCAAATGGGATGGGTGTTGAGAAGTGGCCGCTGGATTCGATGCTTGTAGACTATTTGTGGCCCTTGAGAGGCAGTTCCCATCGAGTAGCCAGGCTGGGCTGCACCCGGCAGGGGCTTAGGAATCCCTGGGAGAAGCTCAGGAGATGAAAGTGGGCTACCAGGAAGTTTGGAGTTAAAGCGAAGAGGAGGGATGGGACGGTCTCTGGGCACAGGAGGCAGACACAGGAGGTCTGACTTTTCATCCGGGACAGACTTGAAGATGTTTACAGGCGGAGCAAAAGAAGCCAGCAGGAGAGGGAGGGTAGGGATTTTGAAGCAAGATGGGGTCGTTGATTCCTGTGCTCTGAAAGAAGTATGGGAATGGGATCAGTGCACAAGAGGTGGTGGCTGTTACTGGAACAAGTGGGGAGACTTTTCTGAAGAGACTCAGATGCCTTCTGAGACTGGGGGGAAGGAGGAGGGAAGTGGGGAGGACGGTGAAGACTCCCAGGAGAGACAGAGATTCCTTATTTTCCTTGATGTGACAATGGGCTCACTTAGAGATTGAATTCATGATATTGATCTTTCCATCAACCCATCATTTTAACATCTGATATAATAGACTCTAAAGAGACAGATCACGTTCCTGTGGTCGTACACCGGAAGGTCCAAGGACAAAGCCTATCCCTGAGTTTTCTTGTTCAGATGGACGCAGCCACCCAGGACGTGGTCAGGGGCATGGCTATTGCATGATGCAATCCAGGGGGTGGAGGTCACTTCACACACAGCATGGAGCTGCCAGATCCTGTAGCCGACGGGCAGCAGGGCGGAGAGGGAGAGTCCTGGGCTGCACACAGAGGACTTGGGAGCCAGGTCAAGGTCCCCCACTTACAAGCTGGGGTTCGCTGGCATCTTCCAAGCCTGAGCTTATCTGCTGTGGGGGTGGGTTACGGTGCTTGTCTCCTCCCTCCGCTGCCCACAGTTATAAAACGTGCTGGCTTCTCACAGGGATTAAGGGAATGCCTTCTTGCCCCGTCACCGCCCCTCTATGGGGAGTTTGGACCCTGCTCAGTAGCCCCTGGAATAGGATGGTACTTTCTTCCCCGTTAGCCCTGGCCTGTCACTTCCGAAATCCTTCCCCTTGTGTTTCACGGGATGATGGCGCAGCGCCCAGCTCGTAGAACTGGGAGCCAAACCTTCTCCTCTGTTTACTCAGATCGCAGCTATGGCTGCAGCAAAAAGCAAACAGCAGTTTGACTAGATGCATGAGCTCAGTATTCCACAGCCTCGGAAGCTCGTGTCTGCTTACGTAGGAGGCACAGCACACAATATTATGTTGAAGTGACTAACAGCCCCAACAGAAAAAAAATGCATTTTTAAGAAAAAGTTCTTAGCAGGAATGTTCAGATGCTGAGTTGGTAAGACTGACACTAGTTCTGTGTGTCTCCTCTTCAGAATCTCCTTCCTGTCCATCCCCATCACATGCTGCCTCGGGGTGTGGGTTCTGAAGGGGACATGTCTGCCGTGTGGTCACCCTCTTTACCAGCCCGTGGGGGTAGGACTTTGGGCTCCACACATGTTCACGGAGTCGCTGGGGGAGGCTGATGCTGGTAAGAAGTGAGGAACAGAATCATTTGATCCCATGAAAGCTGCCATGATTGGATCAGTCCTGCGCATTGGCTGGGTCGCCTGGACCCCACTCCGTCATCTCTAAAGTGGGACTAACGATAGTTTCTCCGGCACGGGATGGCTGTGGAGAGTCAATGAGTTTATACCTGTGAAGTGTTTAGGAGGGTGCCCAGAGGCAATCGGCGACTCAGTCAACAAATACAGAGCGCCTGTAACTTGTCCCTGTTGTGCCTTGTGGGAAGGAAGCCCCAGATGCGTCTATGCCCTCGAAGAACCAGCATCTATCTGGAGAAGGAAAATTGGACACTGTGGACATCAATAGAGAACAGTGAGGCCTGGGGGAACAGCCTTTCCCGTAGCGAGGACGTCCTGGAGGGTGAACAGCTGCTGGGTGGGGTGCGCTGTCAGCCGGCCCTGCTTAATCTCTTGGCAGCCGAGGCAGGGAGAAAGGAGAATCTGGTATTCATTGTGTGGCTGTTTCTGATTTCCTTCTGCTTTTGAGATCCTCTTCTGAGGGAGAACAATGGCCCCAGAGGCTCAGGCTTCCTTGGCCAGGTACCCGCCAAGCTCTGGGGGAGGCAGCGCCCAGAAGGAGGCAGCAGCCAGCCGGGCACTCGCAGGCGGGTAGCGTTTCATTCCCGTCTTCTGAGCATCTCTGGGGACACCGGGTTTTGGTGGCTGGTTCAAATCCCAGCCTATTATTTATCATTGTATCCCTGGGGCTTTGAGTGAGTCCTCCCAATCTCATTTACGAGTATTCTTTTAAAACTTTCTCTATTTGACGGGGCTTCCCTGGTGGCGCAGTGGTGGAGAGTCCGCCTGCCGATGCAGGGGGCACGGGTTCGTACCCCGGTCCGGGAAGATCCCACATGCCGCGGAGCGGCTGGGCCCGTGAGCCATGGCCGCTAAGCCTGCGCGTCCGGAGCCTGTGCCTGTGCTCTGCAACGGGAGAGGCCACAACAGTGAGAGGCCCACGTACCGCAAAAAAAAAAAAACAAAAAACAAAACTTTCTCTATTTGACAAGGAAGAGCAGTCCTTCCTGTACCACCAGGAAGGCAGTACCGTCAGAGGCTGAGAGAGCAGAGGGGGCCGTCGAACACATGGGACTCCCTGTGGGCTCTTGATTTTGGAGCCACGAGGTTGCTCCCTGCCACTGTGTCCCCAGCAGGATGTGGAGAGTGTAGGGTCCTCGAGCACATCGTCCAGCCCACAGACCAGCGCCTGGGAGGGGTCCTCAGCGGAGGGCCCCGGGGCTGGCGTTTCCCCAGCTGGTGCCTCGTAAGGCCAGCTGGGGGCAGAAGGCCGAGGACTGTGTCCAAAGAATGGGGTGGGGTTTCCTCATTCCTCTCTGTCATCACACTTGGCCTCTTATTTGTGGATTTTAGTTCATTTAGCGGCCTTGCTGGATTACTCTTTCATCACCAGAAAGCAGAGAGAATCCAAAAGTGACTGACCCACATGTGGAAAGGGGCAGAGACAGCCGGAGGGCCATTGGATTACGATCTTCAAGTCTATTGAGAAAGAGGCTCTGAGGACGGCAGGGCAGTGTAAGAGGAGGGAGGGGGAGGCACAGCCCTGCAGGGGCTGGGGCAGGGGTCAGCTGTCTTCAAGATGTGACAAGACCAGGGCAGGGTTGCCCAAGCTTAAGTCACTCCAGTGCCATCATCACAATTTCTGCCACATCCACATGCCATCGTATACTATTTGTTTAATAACTGTCTTTAAATAGATTTATTTTAAAAACCGTACTTAAAAAAAAAACCTTGCATTTAATTAGAAAAAAAAATCTTTATGTAATTACCATAAATGAAACCCAGAATTTTTCTAATAAGCACTGAAACAAGTTCATAACTGTTAAAGTAAAAATATTCGTCATCGGGCTTCCCTGGTGGCGCAGTGGTTGAGAGTCCGCCTGCTGATGCAGGGGACACGGGTTCGTGCCCCGGTCCGGGAGGATCCCACATGCCACGGAGTGGCTGGGCCCGTGAGCCATGGCCACTGAGCCTGCGCGTCCGGAGCCTGTGCTCCGCAATGGGAGAGACCACAACAGTGAGAGGCCCGCGTACTGCAAAAAAAAAAAAAACAGCAACAAAACAAAATATTCGTCATGTACCACTAAAATTTTGACCGCCACCCAGAGCTTTGCATAAGTTCCTGGTATAGGCTTTCTTTTTGAAATTTATTTTTATTTAACAATTTTTTAATTGAAATATAGTTGATTTACAGTATTCTGTTAGTTTCTGGTGTACAGCAAAGTGATTCAGTTATATATATATATATATATAATTTTTCAGATTCTTTGTCAAATATATATATATATATATACTTTTTCAGATTCTTTTCCATTATGGTTTATTACAGGATATTGAATATAGTTTTCTGTGCTGTACAGTAGGACCTTGTTGTTTATCTATTTTATATCTGTTTTGTACTTGTTAATCCCATACTCTTAATTTATCCCTCTCCCCCCTCCCCTCTTTGGTAACCATAGGTTTGTTCTCCATGTCTGTGAGTCTGTTTCTGTTTTGTAAATAAGTTCATTTGTATCATATTTTAGATTCCACATGTAAGAGATATCATATATTTGTCATTCTCTGTCTGACTTACTTCACTTAGTATGATAATCTCTAGGTCCATCCATTTTGCTTCTAATGGCATTATTTCGTTCTTTTCTTTATGGCTGCGTAGTATTCCACTGTGTGTATATATATCTTGGTTTTTACACACCAGGCTTTTACACACCAGGGGGTCCACGCGTGTCTGAGGGGGGTGAGGTTGACATTAGCTACAAGTAAGGAGCAGGGTGATTTGTGTTGACTTGTGACCCCATAAAGATGCTCCAGGAGAGCAACTGCTGCTTGACCAAGGTTTCCCCAGGCCCCATACCCGCATCTCCAACATGGGAGAATGACAGTGTCTCCGGGGGAGGATGGACTGAATTCATGTATTTACAAGGTATTTAGAACAGCGTCCAGTGCACAGTAAGGGCTCGACAAGTGTTAACGCCCACCATGACTTGAGAGATGCTGGCTGACGGCTCTCGGCTGCCCTGGGCATCCCATCGCCTGTCTTCCTGGAGACAGGGCCAGGACTGACATGGTCTTGGCGTTCCCTCCCCCTCTCATGGTCTCTTGCTCTGTAACTTCTCCACTGGGACAGGTGTGGCCGGGTGGCCTGACCATCATTTACCTCATGATTATAGGATTAAGTTAGGATGCAGTCATGGCATTAGTCAGCATGAAACATCCCCGTTGGAACTGGTGGTCATCTGTGTCCACTGGAGGCTCTGGCATGGCTCCGGGGGACAGGCACTCATGGTGGATCTGGGTCTGCACCTCCATCTGAGCAGCCCCGTGTTGTTTCTGGAATGGGACTCACAGCTTGGAGAAAGAAACGAGCTGTGGGAAGCAATCCCAGGTTCCCCGGTGGGACTGGAAATACTGCTTCAGGCCCTGGAATTTTACTTTCCTGTTTGGCCTGGCACTCGTCCTCCCCTCCCCCAGCCCGCCACATATTCGTCTCGGTTGCATCCTCTCCCTCCCCCTCTCGAATCCTTTTCCTCATCTGTAAAAGTGGAGGTTGCGCTAGATCGTATCTGAGGCCCCTTTGAGCTTGAGAAAGCTATGATTCACCTCTCAGCCACCCCCTCACTTTTCCCGCGGGCCTCCTGATTGACACTGAGAAGAAAGGTAGGAAGGAAAAGAGAGAAACAGGGAGAGCCGTGCATCCTACAGTGTAGGCACCGGCCCCCACGACACAGAAGTATCCGGTCCAAAATGTCAGTAGTACTAAGGCTGAGAAACCCTGCTTTAGGGAAGGAGAGCCAGAAGGAAAGAAATGATTTAAAAGGCAAATGTATAACAAATGCGCCCGAGATGATAAGTGATTAGACAAATGATGATGAAAGGGAAAATTCAGGGAGCACAGGAAATGCATGGGAAAGAGGTGTATAAATGGGGAGAGAAAACATCGCTAGGGTGGAGAAGGATGTGTTTGTAAGGTGATCACGGTGTGGGTTGTGAAAGCGAGCTGCTGGCCTGAGAGTATAAACCAGCGCTGGGGGGATTGCCATCCCCCTTCCTTGGCCACTCTGGAAGATGCCGCTCCTCTGCAGCTCCTCCTATGGAATTTCAGCAGTGCAGCCAGTCAGCAATGGTGCCTGTTAATGCCACCAAGTGGCTTTAAGGTAACAGGCTGGATGGTCCGAAGACTTAGGCAGTCGTTACCGTGTGAGCGTTATCATGCTTCATTTTTTCTGTGAGACCTTTGCTCCTCATTGAACTAACAACCACTCAGTTCTCTCCAGCTCGAGAGGAAGACACCACGAACACACGATGAAAAGAAATTAGCATAGAGTGTATTCATGACCGCGGGGGTAGGTAAACATTTCTAAAAGAGAACACCAAAAGCACTTCTAACCATAGAAGAAAAATGGCTACATTGGACTGTATCAAAATTAGAAGGCTCTCTTCATAATAAGGTACCATGAAAAACATGAAAAGACGAAAACGCTAATTCAAAAAGATACATGCACCCCAACGTTCATTGTAGCACTATTCACAACAGCCAAGACATGGAAGCACCTCAATGTCCACCGACAGAGGAATGGGTAAAGAAGATGTGGGTACATATGCATGTATTTACAATGGAATGTTACTCAGCCATAAAAAAGAATGAAATAATGCCATTTGCACATACATGGATGGACCTAGAGATGATCCTACTAAATGAAGTGAGTCAGACAAAGAAAGGTAAACATCATATGATATCGCTCATATGTGGAATCTAAAAAAATGATACAAATGAACTTATTTACAAAATGGAAATAGACTCACAAACATGGAGAACACACTTGTGGTTACCAAAGGGGAAAGGGAGGGGGGGATAAATTAGGAGTTTGGGATTGACAGATACACGCTACTATGTATAAAATAGATAACCAATAAAGCTCTACTGTAGAGCACAGGGAACTATATTCAATATCTTGTAATAACGTAGACTGGAGAAGAGTCTGAAAGAGAATATATATGTGTGTATATGTGTGTGTGTGTGTGTGTGTCTGAATCACTTTGCTGTACACCTGAAACTAACACAGCATTGTAAATCAACTATACTTCAATAAAAAATAAATTTTAAAAGGCACCATTAAAAACATGAAAAGGCGAGTCTCAGTCTCAGAAGAAGATGTCTGCAGTACATATAACTGGCAAGGTGTTCATTTCGAGAGGAAATGAAGAGCCACTATAAATCAGTAAGAAAAAGGCGAATGACCCAATAACAACTGGGCAAAAACCTCACGGACACTCACAAAAGAGCATATCCAGATGGTCAAAGAAACTATGAAAAGGTGCTCAACATCATTACTCATCAGGAAAATGCAAATTAAAACCACAGGAAGCTCCCACTACACAGCCACCAGAATGGCAAAACTGAGAGCGAGCCCCAGGCGTCACTGAAGACAAGGGGCCACTGGAACCCTCACGCATTGCTGTGCGGGGTGTAGGAACGGCACAGCCGCTTAGGAAAATTGTTGGGCAGATTCTAGTAAAGCTAAACCTTTCCCAGTCTAGAACCCAGTAATTCCACTCCCAGGTACACAAACCCAGTGCCCGAGCTGACAAAAGGATATGTACAGAGTGTTCAAAGGAGAAATTCCCTGGCGGTCCAGTGGTTAGGACTCCGTGCTTCCGCTGCAGGGGGGTACAGGTTCGATCCCTAGTCGGGGAACTAAGATCCTACATGCCACGTGGTGTGGACAAAAGATTAAAAAAAAAAAAAAAGAATGTTCAAAGGAGTTGTCTCCAAATCCCATCCACAGAAGATGGGACATAGATTGTGGTACATTCATAGAAGGGAGTGTTACACACACAACCACGACAGAAGACACATTGTCTGAGTCCATTCGTATGAAATTCAAGAAGAGGCAAAGCAAAGATATGGGTCAAATCATGGTCGTAGCTGGTGGGCATATGGATTGAGATGTGCAGGGGGGAACTTTCTGGGCTGCAGAAATAGTCTGTCTCTGGACTGGGGTGGTGGGTATACACGTGCATATAAACGTAAATAATTATCAAGCTGTCCATTTAAGATGAGTGAGTTTTATGTACTTTATATATGTTATGCTTCGATTAAAAACAATGAAAAGACGCAGATTCTTATGTCCAAGTGAAGTAATAACAACAATAATAATGTATCGAATACCTTCTATGTGCCAGGTGCTTTATACAGATTATTTCACTTCATCCGCCCAAACTCACCTGTCGGCCAGGGATTATTCTCATTTTACACGTGAGGAAACTGAGGCTTCGAGAGGTTCACTAGCTTGTCTGAGACTCACAGCTAGTAGGTGCCGGGGCCGGGGCTCGAGCTCCACAATCCAAGCTCTTGCCACTCGGCTTGGGATCTCAGAGTGATTTTTTTTTTTTTTTTTTTCCGGTACGCGGGCCTCTCACTGCTGTGGCCTCTCCCGTTGCGGAGCACAGGCTCCGGACGCGCAGGCTCAGCGGCCATGGCTCACGGGCCCAGCCGCTCCGCCGCATGTGGGATCTTCCCGGACCGGGGCACGAACCCGCGTCCTCTGCATCGGCAGGCGGACTCAACCACTGCGCCACCAGGGAAGCCCTCAGAGTGATTCTTGGTTCACCATCAAAGCTCTCTGTTTCACCTGCTACTCCTCCCAAACACAGAAGCCTTAGATACCATATTTTAAAGAGAACTTCATCGTGTATCCTGATATTCCAGGAGCTCAAATCCCTCTACCTTCTTTTTTTTTTTTTTTTTTTTTTTTTTTTGGGTACGCGGGCCTCTCACTGCTGTGGCCTCTCCCGTTGCGGAGCACAGGCTCCGGACGCGCAGGCTCAGCGGCCATGGCTCGTGGGCCCAGCCGCTCCGCGGCATGTGGGATTCTCCCAGACCGGGGCACGAACCCGTGTCCCCTGCATCGGCAAGCGGACTCTCAAACACTGCGCCACCAGGGAAACCCCCGTGGAACATTTTTGAGTAGGGAGGTGTACGAGGAAGCCCGGACGTGCACACCCACGTGGGAGGGAAATCGACTCGGTCAGGAGGCCAGTGAGGAGAGAAACGTGCGGGTCCAGGTGGAGATGAGTTGGGTGCACCTCAGGGTGGAGGTGGTGGGATGGAAGGAAGGTGCAGGTAGATGGGGAAGAGGGTGAAGGAGTCCTCAAATCTGGGAACCACTCTTCTGAGTTTACGAAGCAGGGAGAAAGTCAGTTTGGAGATGATGAAAGGGATTCCTTAATGGCTAAGACCAGAGGGCGTGCATCTCATCCCGCCCTGGTTCCGCACCTCCTTCGGCCTGCTATTGGCACATTCTCAAGAACACACTGTCCTCTTCTGGCCTCAGACTTGCACAGGGCACCCGAAGGACAGACACTGGCCTTCTACAAGCTTCCTTTCCACCCTTGCCACACGGGAACCCACAGAGGGAGGCGTGTCAAAACCCAAACAGATCCCACAGCGGAATCGTTTCCCTATAGGCCCCTCCCCAAAGTAAGAGTTTGTTGAGGTGCTCTTCCAAGGGGTGGGGGGACCTTTTTTGTTCAGCCTGTGAAAAGTTAACAAAAGGCCTCCCGATTTTATGGAGAGATGCAAACAGTGTTTTGAATAAAAATCCCTTTGTTATTGTTGTTTTACAGAGCTGTAGCCGCGGCCAGGAAGAAATCCGCCCCCTCTGAAGGCTGTTTTTGTGACTGTTCTTGGGAGCATTGTTCTAAAAATGGGAAATTACATATCACTGTGCCAAAGGAAACAAACACCTGCAATTAAAGGAATACCTTCCACGAGGTGGCTTTTAGAGTCCCGGCCGGCTCTGGACGAAGGGCTGCTGCACCAGTTCTTTTTGGTGCGTTTCTTCACTTCTAAGGGAATCGGGTTTGTAACCAGAGTGGGCTTTGGCAACGATGGGGCTCGGGTGGTGGTCCTTCACTTATTCACTCAGTAAACATCTATCAAGCATCTGTGCTGGGTCAGTCTTGGTGGTTTTCACTACTCCCTTCCCTGGCGTTGTTAAAATTACCGGGAGCGTTGGCTACAGGCAGCGACTTTCTGACACTATTTTTCAGAGTCAGTGTTTGACTTCTGCCCCCAGATGATGAGGTACCAGAGAGAGCACCAACTTCTCTCCTTCCTCTCCTTTCTTCCTCCCCTTCCTCTCTCCCTCCTTTCTCTTCCTTAGTTACAGAAGTAAACCCGCTATTTTCAACATGTCAGTCAATACACTTCTTTAGGCAAAGGACTTTTCTTTTCTTTTGTTTTTTTTTGGCCGCGCCGCGTGGCAGGCGGGGTCTTAAGTTTCCCCAACCAGGGATGGAACCCGTATCCCCTGCAGTCTAACCACTGGACAGCGAGGGAATTCCCAGGCAAAGGATTTTTCAAAGTTTCCGGTCACTGGGGTACAGTCTGAAATTCTTGTCTGTGGTGTAAGATATCGAAAGATAAATTTTTGGTTATCTGGTTAATATTTAACATTTTCAGCATCAATATAATTGCAAAATAATCAGGTCTTGAAATGTATTGATCGTGAAACGAATACGTTTCAGATGGATTTGTGGTTTCAAAGAATCCAGTTTCCTAAGCTGATCTCATCTCTATGAGAAACAGGAACGAAGAAGGGAGCGATGGGGAACAATGAGCTTCTAACTTTTGGGAAAGCGTTGACTTTGGTTAGAACTTCCTGCCCATGAAGTGCTTGCCTTCCTCCAATGGGTTGGCCAGAGAGTGATGGCAGGTCCCACCGGGAAGTAGAGAGATGGAATAAAAAGGCTCTCCGGTCCCGTAATGTACTTAATCTACTGTCTTAGTTTCCAGATGGGTCTGAACTTAGCCACTAGAGGAAGAGCCTAGGAGCTGAGTCTTGAAGGAATCTTAAGGTTGCCAGATTTAGCAGATGATAATACAAGATGTCAGGTTAAATTTGAATTTTTTTTTAGGTTTTTAAAAATATATATATTTATTTGACTGCACTGGGTCTTCGTCGTGGCATGCGGGACCTTTAGTTGCGGGATGTGGAATCTAGTTCCCTGACCAGGGATCGAACCCAGGCCCCCTGCTTGGGAGATCAGAGTCTTAACTGCTGGACCACAGGGAAGTCCCTAAATTTGAATTTTAGTTAAATAATGAATTTTTTTTTTTTTTTTTGGTATAGCTATGTCCCAAACATTGCATAGGGCACGGAGGATGGAGCTTGGGTCTTTAAGTGACTTTGGGAAGGGGAGACATTATAGTTTGTGGAGGTGGGAACAGCATGAGTTTGTTGCCTGTTTAAATATTCATGTGTGTGCCTCATGGTAATGCAGGGAAGTGTCACCCGAGGAAGGAGGTCTGCCTGCCAGGAAGATGGTCTGTTCTGGGCTGGTGGCATCAGGAGATTGACCCTTTGCTCTCCCTTCTCTGGGCTGGCGGGAGACAGATGAGAAGTGGGTCCTGGTTGTCCCTAGATAGCACTGCCCGGGTCTGCCTTGTGGTTCTGTGGCATCAGGACCCGCCTGAGGGACACGATGAGAAGGGCTCCATGTCCCGAAGGCGGCTGCACGCTAACTGAGCATCCACACCGAGAGCTTCAATGAGAAGCACGTGGGTGGATTAATCAGTCAGAGGCTAGTGGACCAGACGGCGTATCCTCCCCTGTGGACGGGCGTCAGGAAGGTCGGGAAGTGAGCACAGACTTAGAACCAGTAAGCGTTCTTCCATTGCTTTTTCTCCCTGCTCAGGACCTCTGTGCCTCCCTCGCACTGCTATCCATCCCCTCCTCTTTGGCACAGGATATCAGGTTAGATTTCCACGTCCTACACGACACTCAGATTCTGGTCCTGCCCCCCAGATGACTCCCTCATCACCTTGCTGGAGTGTAGGGTGTGGCTGCATTCTTTTCTCCTAGTTAGAGACAACCTCTTGTTTCATCCCCATAGATAGCTCACCCCATCTACCATCTGTGAATTTACCAGCCTAACCTGAAGGGCAATCTTTTTTTTTTAACATCTTTATTGGAGTATAATTGCTTTACAATGG
Source organism: Tursiops truncatus (assembly GCF_011762595.2). NCBI lineage: Eukaryota > Metazoa > Chordata > Mammalia > Artiodactyla > Delphinidae > Tursiops > Tursiops truncatus. The sequence goes on along the minus strand of NC_047041.1, from coordinate 99,190,709 downwards.
TGTGTTAGTTTCTGCTTTATAACAAAGTGAATCAGCTATACATATACATATATCCCCATATCTCCTTCTTCTTGCCTCCCTCCCACCCTCCCTACCCCACCCCTCTAGGCGGTTACAAAGGACCGAGCTGATCTCCCTGTGCTATGCGGCTGCTTCCCACTAGCTATCTATTTTACATTTGGTAGTGTATATATGTCCATGCCACTCTCTCACTTCGTTCCCGCTTACCCTTCACCCCCCCTGTGTCCTCAAGTCCATTCTCAACGTCTGCTTCTTTATTCCTGTCCTGCCCCTAGGTTCTTCAGAACCTATTTTTTTTTTTAGATTCCATATATATGGGTTAGCATATGGTATTGGTTTTTCTCTTTCTGACTTACTTCACTCTGTATGACAGACTCTAGGTCCATCCACCTCACTACAAATAACTCAATTTTGTTTCTTTTTATGGCTGAGTAATATTCCTTTGTATATATGTGCCACATCTTCTTTATCCATTCATCTGTTGATGGACACTTAGGTTGCTTCCATGTCCTGGCTATTGTAAATAGAGCTGCAATGAACATTGTGGTACGTGACTCTTTTTTTTTTTTTTTTTTTTTTTGCGGTACGCGGGCCTCTCACTGCTGTGGCCTCTCCCGTTGCGGAGCACAGGCTCCGGACGCACAGGCTCAGTGGCCATGGCTCACGGGCCCAGCCGCTCCACGGCATGTGGGATCTTCCCGGACCGGGGCACGAACCCGTGTCCCCTGCATCGGCAGGCGGACTCTCAACCACTGCGCCACCAGGGAAGCCCTACATGACTCTTTTCGAATTATGGTTTTCTCAGGGTATATGCCCAGTAGTGGGATTGCTGGGTCATATGGTAATTCTATTTTTAGTTTTTTAAGGAACCTCCATACTGTTCTCCATAGTGGCTGTATCAATTTATAATCCCACCAACAGTGCAAGAGGCTTCCCTTTTCTCCACACCCTCTCCAGCATTTATTGTTTGTAGATTTTTTGATGATGGCCATTCTGACTGGTGTGAGATGATACCTCATTGTAGTTTTGATTTGCATTTCCTGGAGGGCAATCTTATTTCCAAACCTTGTCCACTGCTATACCCCCAGCGTAGGTCGGGGAAGCAGCAGGATTTGAGGCCAGAGCACCGGGGAGGACCAGGCTCTCAGGAGGGCCTCCTGGGCCAGGCGAAGAGTCTGGAATTTATCCTGTAGGAGCCTGTTAGCAAAGGGAAATGAAGGCTGCAGATGGAATTAAGGTTGCTAATCAGCTGATGCTGAGATGAAGAGACCATCTTGGATTACTGGGGCGGGCCCAGTGCAGTCACAAGGGTCCTTCCGCATGGGAGAAGGAGGCGGAAGAGGAGGCCAGAGGCAGAAGAGGAGGCTGCACTGCTGACCTTGAAGGTGAGAGAAGGGGCCATGAGCCAATGAATGAAGGGGGCCTCTAGAAACTGAAAAAACAAGGAAACAGACTCTCCCTTAGAGCCTCCGGAAGGAACACAGGCTGCCAACACTTTGATTTTTAGTTCAGTGAAATCATTTTGAATTTCTGACCGCCAGATCTGTAAGATGATAAATGTGAATTTTTTAAAAAAGCCATTAAGTTTGTGGTGATTTGTTACAGGAGCCGTAGGAAACTAGGTTAGAGGCTATTTGCCATACTCCAGGCCGCAGATGGTAAAGACCTGCTACTGGAATCAGAGTAGGGAGAAGGGGACACATTCAAGGTAAACTGAGAAGAGACGGACTCAGAGACCAATGGACACATAGGGTCAGAGGTCAAGAGATCCTTCCTCTGGCCCCAGTGCCCTGAGGCCTGGCCCTCATCTTCTTTCTTCCAGGGAGTCCCTGACCAGCATCTCCATCCTGTCCCAGAGCTGAAGGACTATCTACATGTGTCACCAGGGCCACAAGAGGGAATTTTAAAGGACTCTGTAGCTCCATGTCTTGGAGTCACACAGGATGCTTGGGTGCGGCAGGCACATACCTTTAGATATTTTAGGAGTTATCTAGGCTACTGTCATAGGCTAGGAATCCGTTCACTTGATGGGGGACGGATCTGAGTTCCAAACGCCTGGTTTATCCATTCTGATGCGACCGTGCATGCTAAGCTGAATCTATTTTCGGATTTATTTATATTTGCACGTACCACAGCTTTATAATTTTAGTTGGTCACAGAAATCCGTTGGGTGGCTAACTCCTAATGATTCATGCTCACATTGTTTCCGCGTGCCCGCTGGTGCGTTCCGTAAGTGCCTGGGAGGAACGTTCCCTAACGACACGTTGCAGAAGGCATTGTTTGTGTGGCCGCTTCCTCATCAATCAAGGTTTTCTTTATCATGTGTCTGAAGCCATTCTGAACAGCAGTCACCCTACGGTGAATTACTACCCACAAATCCCCTGGCATTCGCAAACAGCACGCTGGCATTAGCCATAAACTAGACATCATTTTATCCACATCATCTACATAAAGTTGGTAAGGGCTGGTTTCACTTCCTCTTCCTGCTCTGTGAATCATTTATAGATTTTTCTGCCTGGCTAACATCAATCCACTCACATGTTGAGGGTGTAAAACTATAGCTTTCCTACGGATCCATCAATTTAGGCATTGACATAGCAAGGGCAAGTGTTTGCATTTCGCAACGTGGTGGCAATGGTTGGTAATGACCACTCCTCTTTAGCTTTTTTTTTTTTTTTAACATCTTTATTGGAGTATAATTGCTTTACAGTGTTGTGTTAGTTTCTGCTGTATAACAAAGTGAATCAGCTATATGCATACATATATCTTTAGCTTTCTTCAAGAGTAAATGTTCCGGGCTTCCCTGGTGGCACAGTGGTTCAGAATCTGCCTGCCAATGAGAGGACACAGGTTCAAGCCCTGGTCCCGGAAGATCCCACATGCCGCGGAGCAACTAAGCCCGTGTGCCACAACTACTGAGCCTGCACTCTAGAGCCCGCGAACCGCAACTACTGAGCCTGCGTGCCCCAACTACTGAAGCCCACGTGCCTAGAGCCCATGCTCTGCAACAAGAGAAGACACCGCAATGAGAAGCCTGCGCACCGCAACGAAGAGTAGCCCCTGCTCGCCGCAACTAGAGAAAGCCCGTGTACAGCAACGGAGACCCAGTGCAGCCAAAAGTAAACAAATAAAACTAAATAAATAATTTATTAAAAAAAAAGGAGTAAATGTCCCTTTGGTGGCAGACTGCGGGAGTAATATACTTTTCAAAGATCAATTTCACCCAGATTCACGGTTTCATTGACAACGTGATCAAGAAAAAATGTGGTCTTTCCCCTGGGCTCCTCAGAGGTATGAATGCTAAAAAATGCTAAAAGTAATATAGTGCTAAAAATACATTTCTTGTTTTTAATCTTTTTTTTTTTGGCTTTACTGAGACGCATTTTACATTTTTTTCTTTACACAGTTTGTGCGTAATACTTCTCAAATGCAGGAAGCTTATATCCATACATTGGCCTCCTTGTGTTCTAGAGTTCGGCAGATTCATAGTGAAAAAGGCTGATTATATAATTATATATTTATATGATCCAGGGCTGGACATGTTTTTTCTCCTCCTCCTCCTTCTTCAAATGTACAAATCATTCTTAGCTTGAGGTCTGTTCAAAAATAAGCCATGGCTTGAGTGTGGCCTGCCAGCCATAGTTTGCAGAGTCGTGCTATAACGTAGGCCAGGGGAAAAAAAAAAAAAAAGCCAAAAAAGAACCCAGAGACATACCTTCATTCCTCTAATCTCCTTTTGCTTTCTGGCAACATGCGTCACCCAGATACGTGCTCTTTCTGCGGCTGTGATCAGTTCATCTTGCCTTCTGCTCTTTTGAAACTAAATGTACATTTCTGTGTGCTGCCAGCTCGCGTTCTCTGGCTCGCCTACCTCTGCAGCTCCCTTGAGGTGGAGACTCCCTTTTATCCGCAGATACCTGTTGTATTTGCCCGAGGTAAATATTTCCCCCGTTGTGACTAGGTAATTAAAATTCTGAACCTTTATGACCCCGGATCCTTATCTGTTTGAACAACACTCATCTAGGTGGATGGCTCAGAGGAGCCCCCGGGGAGTCCGCAGTGAGGAAGTTGGGGAGGAGGGGGAGGCAGGAGGCGCCCCACCCTCTACCAAGAACCTTCTGGAATGGCCAATCCCCCTGAGCTGCGCTGGAATTTGTACAGTCACAGGCCCTCTTTTGTGGCAGACGATGAGGGAGGGGTGCGATGGCTTTATGGTTTGTGTGTGTGTGTCTGCGCGAGCGTGCACACACCTGTGTGTTTGGGGCAGGGTGGGTGGACGTTTCTCATCGGTATCACTTGGTGGGTGGACGTTTCTCATCGGTATCACTTCAGTTATTAGCTCAGGAAATTCCTGCGTCTGGGATCCTACTCCCTGTAGGGCAGGGGTTGGGGCGTGGGCTCTGGAATCCGGGTTGTGGGAGGAATAAACAAGAAATTGCAAAAATGCCTGCCAGCGAGTAAGCGATCAATAAAAGAAATTGTTAGGTTACTTGAGACTTTAAAAATGGAGCGGATGGAGGTCAGAGGTCAGCTCCACCAGCACCCCGTGGTCCTCTGTACCTCCGGGGCCATCGTTGTAGATTCCGTTGGACGCGCCCTTGGAATTGTTCGGGAATAGAATCATTACTAATTCCCAAAGTGCTGACACATCACTGGCAGCGTTCAGCGGGCGGCAACTTGGTGTGACTGCCCTTGCTCTTCCTCAGAATTCTGATGAAAACCCCCCTGAAAAATCAAATTAAAGCAATCAAAGATGATAAAAGATCCCTAGAAAGGAACTGTGCTTCATCATCTGTCCCGCGGAGTGAGCCGGACTGGGTGGAGCCGCAGGGCTCAGAAGCTCCAGGGCCGGACCAGCGCGTCCGCTCCTGGACGCCTTGGTCGACACTGCCCCCCAGTGGCCTCGGCGGCACCGGCCGCTGAGGGCGGGGAAGGCGCGTCCCCGTGGGACCACGTTGCTTCTTGGAAAAATACGGACGGAAGAGGTTTCTCTCTCTCTTCAGACCTCTCCTTGCGTGCTCTCTGCTTATGCCCTCTCCATTCCCGCTTCCCCTGTGCGCGTCCTCCACTTTCATTCAATTGCTCGGGATGGTGTGGCTTGGACAGGGACCATTTGCCACAGGGACAGGGGATGTTTGGGGGATATTTATATCCACATGGGACCCATCTTTAGGACGAGTTCTAGCCTTTCCCCATTTCGCTCTAGGACGAATCCCCCCCTCCCCCGCACCAGGAGGCATGTGGGATCTTAGTTCCCCCTAAGGGGATGGAACTAAGGGATGGGACCCGCACCCCCTTCATTGGAAGCGCAGAGTCTTAACCACTGGACCTCCAGGGAAGTCCCTAGGGGGAATTTTTACAGCAATCATCGATAGTTTTTGAGCAACTTATGCTGTGTGGCCTGTGTAAAGGCCCTGAGGTAGGAAGGGGCTTGGTGGCTTGGTTCTTAAAAATACTGAAGGCCAGAGGGGTGGACTGCAGAGATGGAGTGAGCAGTGGGAAGGAGGGTGGGAGATGAGAGCCAGCGATGAGCACGTTCTGCATTTGAAGTTTATAAGAAGAGTGCTAGGAAGCTTTGAAGGGCTTTACTCGGTTGGGGTGGGGGAAGTGGCCCAGGAAGGGGGTTTTCATTTGATAAAAACTACTTTGGGGCTTCCCTGGTGGCGCCGTGGTTGAGAGTCTGCCTGCCGATGCAGGGGACACGGGTTCGTGCCCCGGTCCGGGAAGATCCCATATGCCGCGGAGAGGCTGGGCCCGTGAGCCATGGCCGCTGAGCCTGCGCGTCCGGAGCCTGTGCTCCGCAACGGGAGAGCCCACAGCAGTGAGAGGCCCGCGTACCGCTAAAAACAAAACAAAACAAAAAAAAAACACTACTTTGGCCTCAGTGTGGAGTGTGGACTGCAGGGGTGCTAGCGTGTGAGCTGGGAGCCAGTTAGGAGGCTCCCCTCCCCCGGGGTTGTGCGGCAGAGGAATGCGTAGCGTGGCCCAGGGTGGCTCTGTGGACATGGAGGTAACCTGCTTGGCTGGACGTGACAGTGCTGGAGAGGGAAGGGCTGGGGATGCCCCTTGGACTTCAGGCCAGAGCAACCGGGCGGCTAGGGATAGAGATGGAAAGAGATGGGGTGGGGCGGGGGGGAATCAGACTTCTGTTGGACAAGAGGAGTTTGAGATGCTGGGTAGACGGTAGGATCTAAGGGGAAGAGGTGTGGACTGTTCTGGTGGTGGTGATAGAAACCTGGAGGTAAAGTTCTTTCTTTCCTTTTTGTTTTGTTTTTTTTGCGGTACACGGGCCTCTCACTCTTGTGGCCTCTCCCGTTGCGGAGCACAGGCTCCAGACGCGCAGGCTCAGCGGCCTTGGCTCACGGGCCCAGCCGCTCCGCGGCACGTGGGATCTTCCTGGACCGGGGCACGAACCCGTGTCCCCTGCATCGGCAGGCGGACTCTCAACCACTGCGCCACCAGGGAAGCCCTTTCTCTCCTTTTTTATTTTTATTTTCGCTGCACCACACAGCTTGCAGGATCTCAGTTCCCCAACAGGGGTTGAACCTGGGCCCTGTCAGTGAAAGCCCAGAACCCTAACCACTAGGCCACCAGGGAACTCCCTTTAGAAGGTTCTGAATTTTCTCCTGGGGTCCAAGGGCAGGGCTCAGTGGGGCCTCAAGAAGGGCAGGGGCTCGGGAAGAAGCCCAGGCAGCCTCCCCTCTTCCCTCTTGCTTCGCCCTCTGCCTGCAATGCTCTGTCCGCCTCCCCCCATCTCGTTGAATTCCTCCCATCCCTGCTCAGACCCTGAGCGGGGGGGACTCCCGGGCTGGCCTGTCTGTGCTGCTCTTGGTCACATCACTCCCTGTATTTCTTTTATGCTTTAATCAGAGCTCTATCTATCTGTCTATCTGTTTCCTTGTTGATTTGCAGGGCGCTGACCATCTTCCCTGCTAGCTTGCCAGCTCCTTGAGAGCAGAGGCCATTGTTTTCTTCACTCCACTCTACTTGGGCCTCAGTGTGGTTCTGGCGCCGAGCAAGGGCTTCATGCATATTTGTTGGGTTATGAAATCTGCTCCCGGGTTCCTCAGAGCGCCCAGCACCACTATGAACACATGGAAAGTGCTGGTAAATACCCAGGGATTGATTTCACGCCCGAAGACTCCTTTGCCGCAAGAAAAAAGGGGGTGGCGTGAAAGTTGGCTGGGAGGGGACTCAGGGAACGGCGGGAGGTGGGGGCAGGTCAGAGAGGGGCTTCGGGGTCTAACAAGAGCATCATCGCCGGTGGACGGCAGTAATTAGGTGCTGACCAGCCTGGTCCCGACCCACCCACCCCCCAGACTCCTCTTCTGGGCAGTGACTGACGTGAATGGACAGTTTGACACGTAGGCCTCTGCAATTTCAGCCTGGAAATAGGATGTCCTAACAATGATGACTGATAAAGGATCTAGAAAATGCATGAGTAGAGGGTTTTTGCTTTAAAAAATAGTTCGACAAATAATTTCGTGTAGCAAATATGAAGTGAGCGAAACAGCCTGCCTTCTCTGGGAGTGCCCCTCAGAGTCTATTGCTCCTTGAAATCAGCCCCAAGGACCCTGGATTCCTAATCAAGGAATCGAGTCTGTTCCTCCCTCCAGCCTTTGTTTCCTAAGTTTCTTAGGAATTTGCTCCTTCTGTAGGTGGAGGGCATCAGTCGTGTGCTGGGTGTGATTTGCAGGACTGTCACAGGGCCACTCAGCCCCTCATAGCACCCTACTGCTCTGTCAAAATGCTTGAAACGTCCACCATTTAGCTTTGGGAGACAGAACTCTCTGGAAAGCTCCATCTTTGTGTGCAGGCATGTCTGGGTAGCAGAATCACCTGACATATTTTTTTCCACCCAAGAGTGGGATCCCAAAGGGTCTGGAAGAAACAGAACACTTAACTTCATTATTAAGTGGGTGTTAGGGGGGTCAGCCTCAGGTCAGCTGCCACCCTGTCTAACCTCCCCCCGCCTTCCCCCATAGGTCAAGTTTGAGCAAGGCCCTGGGAACGTTTCCAGGCCAGCTGTCTGCCCGTGGAAGGGAGTATATGCTAGAAGCTGGTCTGCCACCTGTGGACCGGAAGTGAGACAGGGTCTGGGCCCCTTGGGGATGTGTTTCCATGGCCACTGCTTTGTTTTGCTCTAAACCTACCCCAGCAGCGGCACACCTTCTCACTCTAGCAGGTGAATAAAAAAGAGATGGGGACACAGAGATGTGATGCTTGTCCTTTATTGCAGGGAGCCAGGCAGGGCTGGTGGGGATGGAGTGAAGGAAACATCCGGGGAGTGGCAGGGGTCTCGGCAGGTGGAGATCTTCAGCTTCTAAATCCTAAGCACAGTGTGGGCTTTGGATTATTTTGTCCTAAAGCAAACAAACAAAAAACCCAATACAATAGTGAATGAACATCAAAGTCAGACCCAGAGACTTTAATGTCACCTAAGAGGTTCGGTGTTTCTGGGAGGAGCTAAGCTTAGACTATTTCTCAGAAGCTTCTTTATTTTTATTTTCTTATTTTATTTATTTATTTATTAATTTTTTAATTTTTGGCCGCACGGCATGCAGGATCTTAATTCCCTGACCAGGGATCGAACCCACACCGCCTGCAGTGAAAACGCCGAGTCTTAACCACTGGGCCGCCAGGAAAGTCTCTCAGTAGCTTCTTTAAAAAAGGTAAGATAGGGCTTCCCTGGTGGCGCGGTGGTTGAGAGTCCACCAGCCGATGCAGGGGACACAGGTTCGTGCCCCGGTCCGGGAAGATCCCACATGCTGCGGAGCGGCTGGGCCCGTGAGCCATGGCCGCTGAGCCTGCGCGTCTGGAGCCTGTGCTCCGCAACGGGAGAGGCCACAACAGTGAGAGGCCCTGCGTACGGCAAAAAAAAAAAAATAAATAAAAATAAATAAAAAATAAAAAAGGTAAGATGGGGCTTCCCTCGTGGCGCAGTGGTTGAGAATCTGCCTGCTAATGCAGGGGACACGGGTTCGAGCCCTGGTCTGGAAAGATCCCACATGCCGCGGAGCAACTAGGCCCGTGAGCCACAACTACTGAGCCTGCGCGTCTGGAGCCTGTGCTCCGCAACAAGAGAGGCTGCGATAGTGAGAGGCCCGCGCACCACGATGAAGAGTGGTCCCCGCTTGCCACAACTAGAGAAAGTCCTCGCACAGAAACGAAGACCCAACACAGCCAAAAAAAAAGGTAAGATGGCTGTGCCTGCTCCCTGGGGACATTTGCACTGTGACTCTCCTCTCTGGATTAGAAAAGTGTCCCCCAAGGGAGTTGACACTGCAGCTGAGGGATGTGGGAAATCCTCCGCTGGGCAGTGGGAGTGGAGGGAGCCGTGTACCGTGAGCTTTGTCATGCTGTCCTGGGCCTTCTGGGGGAGGGTGTCCACCAGCATCTTCAACTGGGCCCCTGCATTTTTCATGTCTTCCTCAGGGCTGAAGGGTTCAAGGGCAGCCTCAGAGCTGGGAAGCGTGCCCATGAAGAGGTTTTCGATGACATGTAGAAAGTTCAGGCAGACCTCTGTAGATGCTGGAGCACAGAAAAGAGAGAGCGCGTGTATCCAGGCCCTTGTCTACACTGGCCAGCTTCCTGCCTGGGCCTGGCCCAGATGCACACAGCTGCGCCTGTCAGCAAGACATAGCGGCCCTTTCGTCGACGGCCTTGAATGGGAGACCTGGTGGCGCTCCAAGCAGTCGGCTCTTTGACGCCATGTGGATGCCTTCTGGGCTGTGGCCAGCTTTTCGTGGCTTGCCGGAGCCTCCCTTGTACGTCCTGGGTTGCGGCGGCAAGGCGCTACTGGCTCTTTCTGATAGAGTTCTAGGCAGGGCACTGAGAACAGAAGCTGCTGATCTCATTTGTTTGGTGTGCCGTGCGGGGGCTGGGAAGAGGCCGTCGAGGGTTTTGGCTCCCACCGGAAACATGCCTCTTACCGATGGTTAGTGATGGTCTGAGCCACACGTGACAAAGGCAGGCTCTGGCAGGAAGAGGCACTTGTGCCAGCCAAGCATGAGCCCCAGAGCCTGGCCCAGAAGAGGAATCCACTGTGGGCACCAGGCCTTGTGGGCTCATCCACACACAGACACGTCTCTGCCTCTATTCCTGGCCCCGCCGTGTTCCCTTCACCAGAGTTCTCCCTACCCCGCCTCCGGTTGTGCTCCTTTTTGGGTCCCTGCCCCCAGGAATGTGGGGAGAGTCACCATCCCCTACTCCCTGCTGGCCCATCTTCCTACTGAGTGTCAAATCCCCGTCCTTGAATTTGCTGCCTGGTGTGCGAACTCCCCTGCCTGGGCTCCAAGGCCCCACTCAAAGTGGCCACTCCAAGTCAGACCCTCTCCGGAACTTAGATCCCTGCTTTGCAACTTACTATGTCACCAGCCAAGTTACTTTATCTTTCTTTAGCTCAGTTTTCTCATCTGTAAAATGGGGATAATGTCCCCACTTCATAGGGTTGTTGTGAACGGGGTTCAGCACGGTGATGGGCACATTGTAAGTGCTAAATAAATGTTAGACCTTATTATTGGTATTATCATTTGTGCACCCACAGGAACGTACCAACACATCCCGGCCCCACCTCCTAACATATTTCAGTCCTGTCTTGCTGAGCCACCCGCCTCTGTACCTCGCATTGAGATCTTCTAATTAACATACGTTTCAGTCCAAATGATGTTATTTCCCCTTTAAAATAGACATCTCTGCACCATAGTTGTTCCCACTGCCTCTTGGTCTTGGTTTTCTAACTAACTCCCCCGTCTCGCCAAGGTCATGAAACTTATCTCCACGGTTGTCAGGAAACTTTGAAAGTGAACTATCGGGAATTTGTTTAAAATTTTTTGTTGTAGAAGGAGTAGAAGAGGCTGATACAGAGTAAAAAACAGTTCAGTAACCCAGCTCCCAAGAGATCAGGGGGTTTCCGGGGAGGTGTGATTCACTCCACCCCCATTCCTCTCAGTGACAGCTGCAACTCTTCAGAGACTCCTAACCCTTGTTTTGCAGAGGACAGAAAATGTTTAGAAACCTCCGTTCTGAGTTGGCAGTTTCCCAAAGGGAAGAGCCCTTTCTAGAATATTCCTCTCTGTGCAGGATGGGAGACCTTGCCTTGGGTTGGGTTTCTTTGGAACCCATGAGGCTCCTTCCAGCCCCTTTGGCTGCCAGAGTGGTGTGTTGACCCCAAATCGGGAGGCAGCACCCAGGTCTCTTGGCGTCTCGGGGTCTGTCCAGCCCTGGGCTTTGAGAAGCTTGTTTGTTCCTCTTATTCTGCTGGTCATTGCATCTAGGTGGGATATTCTCCATCCCTTCCTCCAGTCTGTTCCATCCCCTGCACCTCTGAGGTTGTTGGATATGGAAGATGGGGTCCTTTTCAGGTTTCCCCACAGCCTCGGGGCTCTCCCCAAGTTCCCGAGATGAGATTGCTCGCTGGACCCAGCTTCCTGGCTGGGAGTCAGCTTCCCCGGCCTCTCCCGGCAGCTAAACAGAGGGCATGGGCAGCCGTCCCCTCTCCCGAGCAGAACTGGGAGAGTTCTTGAGCTCGGCTTGGGGCAGAGGGCTCTGGACACTCACCAGGGCTGCAGAAGAGAGTCAGGGGGACCAGGGTGAGGGCAATGGCGAGCTTCATGGTGGGAGGGAGGCTGGTGAGAGAGGCTCTGTCCCTGTCTCCGGATCTGGTGGTCTTGTGGGAGGTGTGCCCATCCGGGTATCTTCTTATATGCTCCTGGAGCGGGGAGGGCAGGGCGAGGGCTCCACTTATGGGACCACACTGTTGACATGGGCATCAGCTCAGTGGAGAAAGTAAACATTCTTCTTTCTCAACCCGCTTTCTGTCCCCATGGAAACTGAGCTCACACAATAGGCCACTTGGGAGAGGGGAACCCAGGGTCCGGTGTGGAGGCAGCAAGGGTTCCCAAGTCAGAGGGTCTGGAGAGCTGGCCGCCTGGGCCACTCTCTCTGAACCTGAGCACTGGGCAGTCCAGATCGACAGCCAGAAGCAGTTGTAGAGCCCACCTGGACCCATCACCCTGGGAGAAACTGAGGCTTAAGGCCCCATAGCAGTGGCAGCCACAGGCCTAGGACTCGGGACTCCTGATACTTCAATGGGCTCCTCCCCAAGGAAATGGCTGGACCTTAAGCTTCCAGGGTCCCACGGTCCAGAGCATCTCGTGGTCAGACTTGGGGGAGACCCTGGACTGAAGCATGTTGACAGGTGAAGGAGTTCTCCAGAAGGCCCCTGAAACCCAAGCCCCAGGTCAGGCTGGAGGACACACTGCACCAGCTGGGTCTGGAGTCCTGCCCTCCTGGCGGCAAATCTATGGGTGGCAAATTTGGGCCTTATTGCACTTGACCTCTTAATGGCCTTGACCCTCTTGCCGGAGCTGTTCTCTCGCCTGCACTCCCACGACTCAGTCCTTTCCTGTTTTCCTCCCTGACCGACCTTCTTGTTCTATAGACGTTGATTCTTCACTGACTGAGCTTACGTATTGGTGGTTCCAGGCTGTGGCCGTGGCCCCTTCTGGCCTCCTGACGCTACGTCAGAGGCTGCCTGTTTCTCTCTCCAGTGTCTGTGCCTTAGAACACAGGCCTGCCGGGGTCGAAGTCACCTGCTAAACGGCCTTCTGCCTCCTAACTTGTCCTCCTTGGCCATCCTGGGAAAGGCCACCAGGAGGATATTTCTAAGCCTGCTAATCACATCCTCCTCCTTCTTGAAGCTTCCTTGGGCGGATGGGATAAAATTCAAGTGTGATTTATTACCAGGCCCTTGTCCACTGGCCTTTGCTTACATTTGAGCCTTATTCCTCTGCTCCGCTGCGTGGGGATTTAACCCTATCTTAGTATTTGCCGATTTGGGAACATGCCTCGTGTTTCTTCATGCCTTTTTACCTTTGTACAAGCTGTGCCTCATGCCTGGAACACACATCTGCCTTGCCTCCTCCAAATCCTATCTGTACTTCAAGATTCAATCAAATGTTGATTCATTCATTCATTCAATAAGTGCTGACCACCTGCTAGGAGTTTCAGGCACTGTGCTAGGCGTTAGGCGTTGGCTCAGACACGGAGCAGCCCTGCTTTGGAGCCCCTTCAAGATGAAATTGCCGCTGGGCTTCGAGGAGTGAGGTCAGCAGAGAGCAGCCAGTGACCGGTCCCGGGAGTCGGCCCAGTCCCTGGGGGTCTGCTGCCGCTGCAGGGAGCTACTTGCTCAAGGTCACACCCTCCCCGGGACAGCTCTAGCAGGTGGTCCTTTCACTCTAGAGCGCTGTGCCTGGCTGGCCAAGTCTTTGTCGGGCCTGTGTGGCCTGCAGGCCGGTTTTCCCCTCTGCCCAGCCCAGATTCTGCCCATTTCCCTTCACAGTTATTGATCCCTAGGAATAATCTTGTACCCCAGACTCCAGCTCAGCATCTGCTGTCAGGACAGCATCAACACACAACAGGGATGCAGGAATGAACCAGGCGGGCCCAGGTCCCTGCTGCCGTGGAACTTCACTCTGGTGGGGAGACAGCAAGCGGACGGTGAAACAAATGAAACACTCGTAGGTGTGCTAAGCGCTACGGGAGGACGAAGCGGGGACCCTATGGTGGAAAAGGAGAGTGAGGCCACTTAGCGGGGGGATGGGGCGGTCCTCTCTGAGCAGGTGACTCGGTGCCGAGATCTACAGGGGAGGGGCCTGCGCAGAGGGGGTGCCCAGCACTGAGGCCCTCAGGTGGGAAGGACCTGGGCTTGTCCGGAGCACTGAGGGGCATTGCGCCTGGAGTGGGGAGTGGGGACCAGATCCTGAAGGGCCTCCAATTAAGTTCTTTATGCTCTGGAAGGGGTTTCCTTTTTCATTGCTTTAAAAAAATTGTGTTAAAATGCACATAACGTAAAATTTACTGTCTGAGCCGTTTTTAAGTGTCCTGCTCAGTGGTACTAAATACTTTCACACTGATGGGCGCCCATCACCCCCATCCACCCCCATAACTCTTTTCATCTTGTAAAACTGAAACTCTGTACCTGCTAAACACCAACTCCCCACCCCGCTTCCTTCAGCCCCTGGCAACCACCGTTCTACTGTCCATCTCCACGATTCTGACAAGTCTAAGAACCTTATAAAAGTGGAATCGTGCCGTAATTGTCTTTTTGTGACTGGCTCATTTCACTCAGCATAATGTCCTCAAGGTTCATCCAGGTAGCATATTGCAGGATTCTTTCCTCTTTGAGGCAGAATAAGATTCCATTTTATGTCTAGATCACATTTTTCTTATCCATTCATCCGTTGATGGACACTACAGTCGTGTCTGCATTTTCACTATCGTGAATGATGCTGCTGTGAACAGGGGTGTACAGTCTGGAAGGTGTTGATAGGGAGTGATGGGGTCTGATTTCCCTTTTGATGAGATGTCTCTGACTACTGCTCTGAGGGGAAAGGATGGGGTGGCGTGGGAGTGACTGAGCGGCTCAGCAGAAGGGATAGTGGGTTTGGACCAGCTGATGGCAGTGGGGTGAGGATGTGAGAGACCCAGGGACAGGCTTGACGTTGGATAGAATAAGACGGACTGGGGAGGGAAGCATCAGGCTGGGGCAGCCAGGGACCTGGGGTGCTATTTCCTGACCTAGAAAAGACTCGGGGGCTTCCCTGGTGGCGCAGTGGTTGAGAGTCCGCCGGCCGATGCAGGGGACACGGGTTCGTGCCCCGGTCCAGGAAGATCCCACATGCCGCGGAGCGGCTGGGCCCGTGAGCCATGGCCGCTGAGCCTGCGCGTCCGGAGCCTGTGCTCCGCAAGGGGAGAGGCCACAGCAGTGAGAGCCCTCGTACGCAAAAAAAAAAAAAAGACAAGACTCGGGAGGAATAGGATGGGGGTGGGATCAGAGCGACGCGTTCTTCAACCTGCGGTGCCCGTCAGCCATCGCTCTCACTGTCAGCCTCTATGGCCCTCTGTTTCGTGCTTTAACTTTGCAATTCTTTACTTGTTCTAACCTCTTACCTAATGTTTGCTAAAAAGGAATCCGTGTGGCATTAATCGATGAATGTGAGAGTTGGAGGCTCAGAGCCGCCTTAACACGGTTCAAAGCACAGGTTCTGAAGTTGCCATCGTGTGGACTCATGGAGTAAATTACTGTGTAGCTGAAAGATCAGGAGAGGAAGGTCTTCTGAACTGATCATGAAACGATCTCCGAGGCAGGCTGCAAAGGGGGAAAACAAACAAACAGACAGACGAACAGGGGACTTCCCTGGTGGCTCAGTGGTTAAGAATCCGCCTGCCAGTGCAGGGGATACAGGTTGAAGTCCTGGTCCAAGAAGATCGCAGCTAAGCCCGTGCGCCACAACTACTGAGCCTGCACTCTAGAGCCCGCGTGCCTAGAGCCCGTGCTCCACAACAAGAGAAGCTACTGCAATGAGAAGCCCTCGCACCGCCACAAAGAGTAGCCCCCGCTCACTGCAACTAGAGAAAGCCCGCGCGGCAACGAAGACCCAACACAGCCAAAAATAAAATAAACAAATAAATAAATTTATAAAAAAAGCAGACAAAAACAAAGTGGAACAGAGTAAAAAACAGAATATAAGAGCAAAAGAATCCACATATGTAATTGCTTGTCTATGCAGAAGACGTCTCTGGAAGAGGATGGTGCTGGTTGTTTCCACAAGGTGCATGGAGGGGACCCAGAGAAGAAGACTTCACTGTAAGCACTTTGGTGCCCTTTGCATCAGGAATTATATAAAAATATTATCAATAGAAAAGGAAGAATAGGTCTGACACTTGCTACAACATGGATGAACCTTGAGGACACAGAGCTAAGCGAAATAAGCCAGCTACAGAAAGACACGGGCTGCGTGAGTCCACTTCTACGAGGTACTGAGGGTAGTCGGATTCACAGAGAGAGAGAGAAGCATATTGGGTGCCAGGGGCTGGGGGGAAGGGGACGGAGAGCTGTTTTTGTTTAATGGGGACAGAGTCTCAGTTTGGGATGATGAAAAGTCCTGGAGGCGGATGGTGGTGATGATTGTACAACAATGTGAATGTGCTTAATTCTACTGAACTATATACACTTACAAACGGTTGAGATAGTAAATTTCATGTTGTATGTGTTTTCTCATAATTAAAAAATAATAATAATAAAAAAGGGAGAGAACAGCTCAGAGAACGAGCCTGAGTTGAATCCCAGGTGCGTCGCTTACCAGTTGCACTATCTTGGGCAAAGTACTTCACTCCTCTCTGCCTCGATTTCCTTGTCTGTGTGATGAGCATAATAATATTATGTATTGCATCTGGCCATGAGGATTAAATCTGGGTGATGCACGTTAAGGGGTGCCTGATATGGAGAAAGTGCTCAGTGAATGTTGGCAAGTATCCTACTGGCGTGTCTCCACGTCGAAGGCGCAAGAGAAGTACTTTCAATTTTGAGTTTCCTGGGCTTCCCTGGTGGCACAGTGGTTAGGAATCCGCCTGCCAATGCAGGAGACATGGGTTCGAGCCCTGGTCCGGGAAGATCCCACAGGCCGCGGAGCAGCAAAGCCCGTGCGCCACAACTCCTGAGCCTGCGCTCTAGAGCCCACGAGCCACAACTACTAAGCCTGCACACCACAACTACTGAAGCCCAAGCGCCTAGCTCTGCAACAAGAGAAGCCACCGCAATGAGAAGCCTGGACACCGCAATGAAGAGTAGCCCCTGCTCGCCACAACTAGAGAAAGCCTGTGCTCAGCAACGAAGACCCAATGCAGCCAAAAATAAATACAATAAAATAAAATAAAGAAAGAAAAGAAAATGCATGGTATTAAAAAATTTTTTTTTGAGTTTCCTTGTTCAAATTCACACACTTGACTCTGGGGGATGCAGAGGATCTTGGGTAAACTGCCCTGCATTCACGCTGGGCCTGGGCCCCCAGGATGAGGGTTTCCTTTGTTCCTTCTACACTGCTGTGTCCGTCACATACACCTGTGGGCTTAGCTGACTCCCACGTTCCTGACCTGACCCCAGGGCAGGGCTTGATAGGCAAGGTTACATGAACAAAGAGTAGTTCTGAGGTCCCCCGGTTGGTAAGCCTCTTATCCTCATCCTTGAGTCATAGAACTAGGGTGTCTCCATGAAGCCTCCCCCAAACTGGCTGTCAGACAGGGAGGGCCTTCTGGGCACATGGCCTGTCTCCTTAGTGACACCGCCCAGGGGCTGTGCAGAGAAGGGCCCTATGAGTGTCATCAAGACAGTTCATCAGGTCAAAAACCTTCAGCCTTCATGAAGAACCTTGGGCTAATCCCCCCAGAGTGGTCTGCGTGCTGTTCTCCAGGGCTGTGTCGTGCAGAATCGTGAATGTACTGTTCCTGCTTCTGTTCCTCTCTCTGGATACTCCATTGCTGGTTCCAAGTGTCCCAAGACGGGTTCTTCCATCCTGGCCCTTGGTGGGATGGTGGGGAGGGGCATTTCTCTCCCCCGCCCGGGAGTCTGCAGAGCAGCTGCTTCTCTGCCTTGTCCTGTGGGCAGTTAGGCAAAAAGGGTCAGTCAAGGCTCAGAGCCCAGAGCTTCTTAGACCCTGACAACTGCTCCTCAAACCTTAAACACCCCCGCACTGCGAATTCCAGGCCAGCACCTGCAGCCCACCGTAGCACATGGTAAGAGCCGGGAGCCACCGATTCTGGCCGCGTGTGGGCAGCCCCCTGGTCACTGTGCAAAGACAAACTGTCTGCAGGAAGATAAGGCTCTTGGTTATTAGCACCATGGGTGTGGCAGTGAGTTGGCACAGTTCCTGCTGGGTCCTCCTAGCAAAAAACTGTACCCTGTGTTTCCTGGGTCTGGCTCTGGAGCTTCAGGGAGAGGGCCTGGCCACAGCTAGGGCAGTGGCCAAGGAGCCTGTCCTGGGTGCAACCTTCTCCAGGCTCCAGCTCGGAGGGTGAGAGCACCTTGTGCCTGGCTCCAGCATCTGCTGGGGCCTGAGGGTGGGAGGGACCCAGGGAATCTAGAAGCCCTGCTTGGGGATCTGGATTTTAAGGTGTGCCGGTCCCTCTCCCCTGCATGCGGCGTGTGTGTGTGTGCGCACATGTGGCTGCCAGCTTGGTGAGCTCTGTTCAATGCCCCCTGGGGAGCCTGCCCAGGTCCCCACTTAGAGGGCCGGTAGGGATGGTGGTGGGGAAGCCTGGGCCAGAGGCAGCCCAGGGAAGGTATTGACTGAGACCTGCTGTTGGCCCCTGAGCTTGGTGTCGACTCTGAGCCAGAGGCCGGGGTGCAGCCTGGGCTGGCATCTGGCCTATGGCAAGTCCCAGCCTGGCCCAGAAAACAGGTTGGAGGCTGTGGGAGGGCCATGCTGATCCTATCCATCCGGCTGGGCCAGCAGACTGGGACTGGTCAGGCCGCAGGCTCGCGGGGTCAGCGCATGGGGCAAGCTGTGGAGTGTTTAGCCTCCTCCCTCCCCCCCGGGCTTCTGGCTTCATGCCCGTTCAGGAAACGGCCCCTGAGCAGAGCAGGATTTCCCTTGTGGGTTTGCTTCCTTCTTTTCTGCCTCAGTGGCTCCTGGGGATGGCCCCTGCTTTGACCCAGCCCTACCAGGAGGGGTCTGGCAACTTCTGGACGTTTCAGCCAGAATGAGCAAAACTCCACTGGCCGTGATGCCTGGGGCCTGTGAGCTTTCAGAAGACCTCAAAATTTGTCATGAATCTGTTGGATTCCAAGTGTAAAAAGAAAACCAAAATTGTAATTAATGAATATTTATCTAGGTAACATTATTTCCACTAGCTTACTGGGACTCTGTTCAACTATGATATAGTTATATGTGGATGCAGTAAAGTTTAAGTTGTATGAACCCAATGCATAATCTATTCTTAGGGTCAGAATTAGTAAATTTATACAAGCCTCTTTCAAAAGTTTATGGCTCAAATTATATTTATTGTGGGAAGCGTATATATTTGAATGTGTTTGATATGATATGGGATAGAAACATCAACACTAATAGGCCCTCACAATATCTCCAGCTGTGGTCATAGCAGAACACAGCCACCATCCAAACAGGCAGGGAGGGACCAGAGAGAAGAAATACCCCAGCTTCTCTCTTGTCCTGTCCTCTGGTCTATAGCCAGAGCCTTCCATTGGCCTAACCAACCGGCATCAGCTAGCAAGGAAGCCCCGGTTTTGTGGCCCTTAGAGGTCAGCCTCCAGGGACGTGGAGTAGATCATGAGAAGGTGGAGAATGAATGGGGGGAGGGGGTGAGTGTCACATATAAGAAAACCAGCCTTGGGACTTCTCTGGGGGACCAGTGGTTAAGAATCCATGCTTCCAATGCGGGGGGCTTAGGTTCGACCCCTGGTCAGGTAACTAAGATCCTGCATGCCACGCGGCGTGGCAAAAAAAAAAAGAAAACAGAAAGAAAGAAAAACCAGCCCATAATAGTATCATTCTACATACGCAGCTCTGGATCTCTCTTTTCCCACTTAATATACGTCTTGGATATCTTTCTAAACCTTGGCACTTACAGATGTTGATTTTTTTCATGCTGCAGAGTATGCATTTGCAGGATGTAATAAAATTTAAGTTACCAGTACCTTTCTGATGGACACTTGTATTGTTTCCAGTTTTTCTGCTATTATAAACCCCTCGGCAACTACATACCTCTTTCTGCCCAACGCCTGGATATAGATGTGCTTCTCTCCCCACCGGTACTGACGTTCTCTGCGGAGGGGTTGTTGTTGGTGAATGACAGGGCTGGGGAGGTGGGAGTGGGAGGGCGTCGGGGTGGGTGAGGAATGGGGGATCTGATTTGGGCAGGGATCTTGATCACCTTCCCAGGGGCAAGTTGTCCCTCAACCCGCAGAAGAGGGCAGGAGCCAACCGAGATGCTCACGTGGGCCGCGGAGCGGCATCCTGTGAGCGCGACACCCACCTCTCAGTTGCGGGTTGTACCCGGGTATAAAGTGACCTGGCTTTTGCTGTTTCTGGAGTTTCAGGGAGGGGTGGGCCGCGGCAGGTTTCGACCCGCTGAGGATCTGAGCCTTTTCTTGGCTCCCCAGCCAGGCAGGCTCCTGGAGCTGAAACCTGGGGGCTGGGAGCTGGGGATGGGCCTTCCTGAGACCGGGGGCCTGGCAGCCCCAGCAGGTTCTTGGCTCTGGGGGAAGCTCCCTCTAAGGGTGGGGACAATAAAGGTGATGGAAGGCCCTGTTCTGCAGGGTGGAAACTGGTTTCCCCTCCGTTTTACTGGCAGCTCTGGGGATTTGGGCAGCAGGTTTGCGTTGACAGCATGTGACACGATTCACTTCCTGACCTTTCCCAGGGAGTGTGTGCACTTGGTTGCTGAATTCTGCAGGCTCTCTGCTCTGCAGTGAGTCACCAGGTCCTGCCCTCCACGTCTGTCCTGCCCTGGGCTTCTGCCCACTGTGGACTTGGCAGGTCACTGCCAAGGTCCCTCTGCCCAGCGCCTGTCGACCCTGCCCTCACCCGTCAGGGGGGACATAAGCCCACCTGGTCAGCAGACGGGGGTCAGGGCCCAGCTCTGCTGCTGGCCGGCCAAGAGGTTCTGCAGGGCTGCGGTGGTCCCGCATGCACAGGGAAGGGGAGAGAAGACCACCACGGGCTCCTTCAGGCTCGTAGCCTGAGACCCAGCGATGTCTCACCCAGAGGAGCCTGGTGAGCCCCTGGCCTGCGTCCTCCACCCACGGCCTATGCTGTCCCCTCTGGGACCCACATCACTTTCCGTCCATCAGGGTGATGCAGCGTCCTCAAACACAGGTGTTCACGAAACGAACTAGAACTTTATCATCTATCTCTATTTTTATAACTAAAATAGTTACAGTTTATATCTATATATTTTATATGTAATGTGTTTTATCACATATACATATAAACATACATAATACATATAATAATAATATTTATATGATAACTAAAATAACAAAAATAAAATGTAATTTCAGTCTCAAGCCTTCACTCTGCTAAGGGGGTGGAAACCTAGTCTCAGCCCCCTTGGGGCTTCTCCTGTCCAGAGCTGTGCCTAACCTCCAGGGGGGCTTGTTCAGAACCAAGGCTTTGGTGGGGTTTGTGTGGTGAGAACGTCTGGTGCTTGATGTCACCTGTCACCAGCTCATCTCTTGTTGCTGGCCATCAGCCTGTGCAGGCCTCCAGTTCACTGGCTTTGTCTGCCACCTCGGGGCCACTCCTGGGTGCACAGAATCCCACGGCTGCTCCCACGTGGTGCGGGGCTGGGAGATTCTGCTGTGACACCACCTCAGATGTTATCACGCATCCATTTCTTCTTTGGGGGGTTCTGCTCTCTGCTCTCAGATTCTTCAGACCCACCTGAGCACTTTGCCGTCTCACTAAGGCTTGGTCTCTCCGGTGGCTTACCTGGTGGATTTGATAACCAGAGAGGATCCGTTTTTAACGCCTCCCTACTATAGACAACAAAACTTATTCTCATTAATAACTGTGAAATGAAATGAAGAAAAGAAATGAAACACAGAAAAGAAATGCAGACAGTGATCACTGATTTATTTATCTGTCAAGATCATTTTCTTTTATTGAAATACACACACCCTGCTGGCAAATATAAATATCAGAGCACACAATATTCACACATTAAAACACAGCTCTTCAGCACTATTTACAATAGCCAAGCAACCTAAAAGTCCATCGACAGATGAACGGATAAAGAAGACGTGGTACATATACACAACAGAATATTACTTAGCCATAAAAAAGAATGAAACAATGCCATTTGCAGCAACATGGACTAGCCTAGAGATTATCATACTAAGTGAAGTAAGTCAGAAAGAGACAGACAAATACCATAGGATATCACTTACGTGTGGAATCTAAAATATGACACAAATGAACTTATTTATGAAACAGAAACAGACTCACAGACATAGAAAACAAACTTATGGGGACTTCCCTTGTGGTCCAGTGGTAAAGAATCCACTTTCCAATGCAGGGGACACACGTTCGATCCCTGGTCGGGGAACTAAGATCCCACATGCTGAGGGGCAACTAAACCCACACACCACAACTACTGAGCCTGCACACCTCAAGTAGAGAGCCTGCGTGCCGCAAACCACAGAGCCCGCGCGCCACAATTACAGAGTGGAAAACCCGCACGCCACAACTAGAGGGAAGCCCCCGCGCCGCAACGAAAGATCCCACACGCTGCAACGAAGATCCCGCGTGCCACAACCAAGACCAGATACAACCCCCACCAAAAAAAGAAAACAAACGTATGGTTACCAAAGGGAAAAGGGGGTGGCGGAGGAATAAATTAGGAGTTTGGAATTAGCAGATACAAACTACTATATATAAAATAGATAAACAACAAGGCCCTACTGTATAGCCCAGGGAACTACATTCCATATCCTGTGATAAACTATAATGGAAAAGAATATGAAAAAGAATATATATATGTATATATCTGAATCACTTTGCTGTACACCAAAAACTAACACAACATTGTAAATCAACTATACTCTAAAAAAAAAACCGCACAAAAAAACAAAAGCACAGCTATTTATTCAATAGTTTGTATATTTACCTAATGAACTCTGATCCTTTGGTTATAATCTGCTATACTAATTTCTTATGTAAATAATTATCCAATTAAAATTTAGCCAGAAGTAAAGTTTTATAAAACTGAAATATGTACCTGCAAAAGGTAAAATGAGGCAACTACTAAATTGTACCACTGATGTACTGTTTTATTTATTTGATTTGTTCTTTAGTTTTAAAACAATCAGCAGTTGAAAAAAGAATACATTTCAACTTTAAAGATATTAAAATTCAGTCCAATATTTCACGTATGAACGAAAATGTTCACTTCTTAAACAAAAAGATTATACCTTACACTGTTTTACTGTTTAAAATGTTAAACCCAAAGAAAAGCCTGGGGCTTGGCCTCAGTAATTTCCCCATTTCCTGAGATGCCCTCAGCTGTCCTTCCCCATGTTTACCTGCTGAGATCTCCCTGCGTACACCGACCTTCCATTCCCATCTCCACTTGCTGAAATCCTTCTCACCTTCGAGACTCAGGCCAAAGGCAACCTTCCACTAAGACTTCTCTCATCTCTTCAGGGAGAATGTGGCATCAGCAGTGACAGCAGCAGCAATAACTCCCACCCACCCTCTGCCCGGCACCGCACTCAACTCCATCTCTCATTTTGGCCTTACAACAGTCCTACGAGGTAGGTTCTGCTCCCGTCCCCATTTCAAAGATGGAGAAACTGAGGCTCAGGAAGTTGCCGGAAGTCTTGCAGTCACAAGTAAAGGAAGGAGTAAGTCAGACAGAGAAAGACAAATATCATGTGATATCGCTTATATGTGAAATCTAAAAAAAGAAAATGGTGAAGATGGACTTATTTACACAACAGAAATAGAGTCACAGATGTAGAAAACAAACTTATAGTTACCAGGGAGGAAACGGGGGAGGGAGGGATAAATTGAAAGATTGGGATTGACATACACACACTACTATATATAAAATAGATAACTAATAAGGACCTACTGTATAGCACAGCGAACTCTACTCAACACTCTGTAATGACCTATATGGGAAAGAATCTAAAAAAGAGTGGATTCATGTATATGTATAACTGAATCGCTTTGCTGTACACCTGAAACTAACACAACATTGTAAATCAACTATACTCTAATAAAAATTTAAAAAAAAAATCAAAGTTTAAACAAAACAAAACAAGTAGAGGAGGGAGGATCTAAACCCCGGGAGGCTGACCCTGGCCACGATCTCCAGCCCCTGTGCTGAGGGTCCCCACCCTGCCCCCGCCATTGACCATCCCATCTCCAGCCCTGTGTTCTGGAACCTGGGACATCGCTGGGGGGGGGGGGGGGGGGGGCGGGGATTAAACCTAATTCTGGCCCTTCATCCCTCACCCCAAGCACCTGCTGTTTTTATTGCCAAGAAAAATTGGTTCCATAGAACTATTGTGAAAATTTTGAAGGAAAAGAAGTTCAGGTGCGAGGAAGGGACTAACGGAACTTGGCAAATAGAAGGTAATTACTGTAAATCGCATCTTAACATTTTTGTGTAATTACATACTTCTCTGTGGTTCAAACTGCTCAAGAGTTAGTTTTAAAATACAATCCTGGGACTTCCCTGGCGGTCCAAGGGTTAAGACCCGGCACTCCCAATGCAGGGGGGCTGGGGTTGATCCCTGGTCAGGGAACTAGATCCCGCATGCTGCAACGAAGATCCCGGACGCCGCAACTAAGACCCGGAGCAGCCAAATAAATAAATGAGTAAATAAATAAATATTTTAAAAATAAAATAAAATAAAATAAAATACAATGCTGACTGAAGTAATTAAGTTCTCCCCCCCTGCCCCCATCTCCCCTCTGGAAGGCTGGGCCTCTGTGAGGAAAGGCCCATGACCTGAAGCTGGCCGTCCTCCCAACAGGCGACACAGCACCCAGCACAGGGATGTTTGGAGCGATGCAGGACTTTGAGCTTTCTTTCTCTTAGCCTCAGAGGTGTCATCTGTAAATTGGGGCCAGTGGAGGCCGCCAGCTGTCCCTCTCAGAGGGGCTGTCAGGGTTCAGCAAGTGACGGGAGGAAGCCCATGCATTCCAGAGGCCTCAGCTTGAGTGGGTTGAGGGGAGCGTGTGGGGAAGAGACAGTGGTTGGCTGGGGCCCAGGGCTTGGCCCTGCTTCAAGGGTCTCACAAGCATATGGGGAGGCAGACGGACAAGGCGACCATGGTTCATGGACTGTTCCCTAGGAGCTGCTCAGAGGAGGAAAAGACAGAACGGCTTCCTGGAGGAGGTGTCTTTGAGTTGGGTGGGTGGGAACTGGAAGGAAGCGAGGTCAGAGCTGGGAGAGGCCGGCCCCTCCATCGGCTGTTGTCCACATGCCGAGCCTGGGGCTGGTACTGGGGACACCGTTTAGAGTGGGAGACAGAAGCTAATCGCAACAGTGACAGTTTCCATGAAGGAGAGATTCCGGCATGGAGGAGGGATCACTGGACCTGGGTGTTGGAGCAAGGGTCCCTTAGGTGGGCTCTGAGATCAGCAGGCGCTGTCTAGTGGGGGGAGGAAAGGGGGCTCTGAGCAGAGGGAAGAGTGTGTGAAGCTTGGTGGCTGGAGGGAGCGGGGCCCTGTAAGAAGCCGGCGTGGCCGAGGCCCACGAGCTCGATGAGTTGGAGCCCTCTGGGCAGGGGCCCGTCCACACAGAGCCTGGAGTGACAAAGGGGCATTTGCGTTTAACTTGGTCACAGGACACCCGGAAAGGTACTAAAGTGGGGTGCAGGGCAGCCTGGAGCAGGGGCAGGGGGCACAGGCGGGGGACGTGCATCTGGTGGATGGAGGAGAATGGGGCTTGTTGGGGTGGGGGAGGGCAGGTGGGCACAGCTCAGTTCATGGAGTCTTCTAGAAGCACCACTCTGGAGGGCGGGCTGGGATTGGGGTGGAGTTTGAGTTCATTGTTATTTGGACTCTGTGGTCATGGCTGTTATGTTTGTTAAATGAATGTAAACAATCGCCCTGATTGGGCTCATGAACTTGGATACAGAGAGGGACACTGCCCACACACCCACACCCACTCAGGCCTGGGGCTGGGCCTCAGCCCCACAAGCAGTCCTATCATGCAGATGGGGAGTTGGCTGTAGAAATGGCCCTCCAGGGGCCATTCCAGGCTGGTGACCTGGGCGCCCTAGCCGTGGACCCGCGTTCTGCCTGTTCCCTGCCCCTCTCACGTTCTCACGGAGCCCAGCCCCGCTTCCCCACCCAGGCCCTGACCTGCTGGAGCCACTGCCAATAGGGCCTTCACCTCACCTGGGAGCTGACGTCTCTCCTGCAACAGCAAGGGGGCCCCTGACCCTGAGCCCACGGACGGTGGGGCCTGGGGCCTCGTGGTGGGCCCGCCTCTGGGCTGGGTTTAGAGGGGGTGATGGGCAGCGCTGGCTCTGTTTCCCCAGGTCTTGGGTGGGTTTGCCCCCGCCGGGCGCCGTTGTGACTAGGGCTGAGGCTTGGGCTGTCATCCAGCCTCCTCAGGCATCCCTGCTTGCTTGCCTGGGCAGTCCCATCTCCCCTGGCCTCGCTTTTCCCATCTGAAAAATGGGCATAGCACCGGGTGGGCAAGGTTGTTGGGCTTAGGGAGGGTGAGTGGCATCACGGGTGGCCTTGGACGTTCCTTGTTCCAACCCCGGAGATGAGCGGCCCTGCAGTCCGGCCAGCTCTGGGGAGAGGCTTTCTCAGGCCCGGGGGGCTCCCTCTGCCAGGAGATGAGCTCACAGGGCGGGCCGGGCCTTGGGGGCCACACATCCGTTGTCCTCCCTTTCCTGGGAGTTGGTCCAGAGACAAGGGGCAGGGCGTCTGCTTTTCATCGGGTGCGTGTTTCTAATTCCTTTGGCCTCTGAGCTCCTTTTCAGAAGGAGGAAGAGGCACTTAACTGACTGTGAGCCAGCACGGTGCTGAGGAAGAAGGGCTGGGCTTGGCGTCGAGGAGAACAGGATCCGGGCCTAACCGGGCCCCTTACTGGCGTGTGACCTCGGTGAGGTGTTCACTGCCTCTCAGCATCCAGGGCCCCATGTGGAAAATGGGAATAATGATTTCTGCCCTGTCTACTCCACAAAGTAGAGAGAGATGGGAAAGTGCTTTGTAAACTGCAAAATATGAAACGTCCCCTCTGCGGCGGCATGGTTGTAGGTGGGGTCCCGCCCAGGGGCCTTGCCCCACCCGGGGGCAGCCAGGCCTGCTGGCCGAGCCCCGGGTCTGTGTCTCCAAAAGGTCAAAGCGACTTTAGGTCCAAGGAATGGAGACCCATTTTAGGAGCTGCTGGCTGGGGACCCTAAGCAGGGCAGGGGCTCAGAAAAGGAAGAGTTCAGTCTGGCTGACGTGGCCTGGGAACAAAGTAACACACTAAGGAGAGCTAACGCTTACGGAGTGCCCGGCACACTTCTAAGACTTTTCTGTGTATTAATTGATTAAGCATCACAACCACCCTCGGAGGGAGGTTACTGTTTTCCTCCCCGTAAACCCTTCAAGGGTGGAAAGGCATTTTGGGAGAGGGAAAGGGGTGGCCAGAGGCTGGGGAGCCCCTCACATGCAGGGGCAGCGGGAGGAGAAGGCCCAGGGGTCGGGGTCTGACACCACAGCAGCAGGAACCCTCGGAGGCTCCTGGGTGAACTAATCCTTGAGGGTGGGCGGGAGGGGGCTCTTGGGAGGACTGGCTGTGGGCCTTCCTTATTCCTCTGGCTTCACACTTGAGCACAGGTCCAGCGGCCACCCACGCGGCCCCTCCGGGAATCCCCGACGCCAAGAAGGGCCGAGAAGCCGGGCAGTGCTGGCGCACGGGCTGAGGCTCTCGGAGCCGGGCTGGCCAGCGTGGTGGCCAAGGGCCTGCGGGTGCCAGGCCGCACCCCATCCTGGGACCTGACCCCGGGAAGGGCAGGGCAGCACCGCCTGCCGGGTTTTAGGGGAGCCACGAGCACTCTGCCCACGCGGACAGGACAATGGTGCCCTCCCGGTCTGAGCCCCTCATGCAGCCTGGTCAGGGGACTGGCCCAGCTAGGGAGGGGGTGGTAGGGCCACGGCCCCAGTGGTCAGAGACAGGAGACAGCGCTGGAATCTTTCCTCTCAAAGAAAATGAAGCCCCTTCCAAGGGAGGCCACCCCGGAGTGCCCGGGTGGAGGCCCTCGGCCTGAGACCTGGGGTGCAACGAGGTAGGCGCATCGCCCTCCCCAGGACTGCCGCCCATTTGCATCCACGTAAGGCCTTGGGGCTGGGAGTGGGCAGTGTGTGTGGGGAGGCTGGCTCTGCAGGGCACCCCGCCCTGGGTCCTGACCATTTCTGCTTGAGAACAGTTGACAAACATGCAGGAATTTAAGACAAAGAAGGGGACAGGGTGTGAAAGGGCTTGGCGGGGAGCGGCAGTCTTGAGTGTGAGGCATCCAGGGTGTGTTATCTGTGGAAGAGCCAGAGATAAGATGAGCAGAGATGGATGGGAAGATTGGGGAAGCCCAAGGCAGAAAGGCTGGATCCAGGGCGGGGTCACCAGGGAAGCAGGGGCCACAGTGAGCTGTGTGGGCTGAGTGGGCCCAGGGAAGGGAGGGGGCAGACAGGCGGGAGGGAGGGAGGGAGGGACTCGCCTGGGTCTTCCTTACTTTTTCAAAGATTTAAATACTCGGCGTCTCAATAGAACACTGGGAGGCAGCGTCCGAGTTCAAAGCCCCAGGGATCTGGCACCAGTGGACAGGAGAGTGTTGTTCTCAAGGCAAGAGCAGCCCAGCCTTTGTTCTCATCCCACAGAAATATCCCTGCCTTTGGTGAGACGGCACCCAGCGGGGCCCATCTGTAAATACTTCGGAAGATGCCCTTTGCCCAGGAGGCACTTGGCGCCGCTCCCGCTTACTGTGTGGACGGCAGGCCAGGCCTTCCCTGGGGGCTGCATGGCGAACCCGCTCCCCACCTGCTCGACCCACTCCAAGTCACTCTTGGTCACATTTCTGGGTGGGGCCCTGTGCTCCGGCACAACCCACGCTTCCCTTTCCAAACCTTAAGCCTGGTCCTGTTCCCGCAGCCCAGCACTGCGGGCTTCCACTGCAGAAGCAGAGGAGGGAACCTGAACGGCCAGGCAGGTGTGGCGGGGGTCCTGACTACCCAACGAGCCAGAGCCATTAAGACGCGGTAGGACCTGTGAGGAGAGACCGAGGGCACAGTCACCCATCCAGGCTAGGGACAGGCTTTGGACACAACTGCTGTCGGTGACGTTTTCTGAGTAAACTGGACTCATTTGAATGTTGACTGAGTATTATAAAAGGTGAAAGTTTACTGACATGGAAAGGTGGATTATTAACTGAAAAAAACATTTAAAAAGCACATGGAGTGGCCTCATCTGGGACAAAATACTAATGAATACACAGTAGGTGTTAATAGTGATACTGACTGGGGTGCTAAGAAGTTTTTCCCCTTATTTTTTTCTTATGTTTGTGGATGTATGTTTTCTCACCCTTAAAATTTTTTTTGGTCAATTTTTTTCCAACTTCTACAATGAACATATACCCCCTTTTATTATATTAATTTATTATATAATAATATTAATATTATTATTATATTAAAAGGTTATTTTTAACTAAAAAGTGTTTGGTAAAAATTGCTACCCTGAAAAATAACAACCCTGGGGCTGCCTGAGTCATGGATGGAGCCACGGCCTACAGGACAGGAAGAACTAACCTCTCTGCTCCTTTGCTCCCAGCCAGAGCTTAGAACCCAAACCCCATCTGAGTTCGGCCTAGGATCCGGAAAGTACTGATAATTGCAGAGCAAAAAACAGACTTGACTCTGAGATGATCTGTGATTTAAAAAAAAAAAAAAGGATCCCAGCCTGGTCTCCTTTACCAACCCAGTCCAGGCCTGGCCCAAACGTCTCTTTGTATGAAAATCCAAGTCCATTTTAATCGTGGGTTGGGGAAGAAAAGCAGAATTTGAAACAGAAAGTCGTTACGTGTGCTGTTCTTTTCTGCTTGTCACCCGGAGCGCTCGTGGGACGGCCCCTGCTTGCATCTGGGGGCGCTGGGTGCCGCGCACGACGTGAGAAGTCCATCGTCACCCAGGGACAGAGGGTTTGGGACCAGGGAGGCCAATACAAACCGCGGTTTAACTGGAATGCGACGAATGCCCCGGGAAACCTGTTTCTCTGGGCCTTACTTCACCTGTCAGCAGAGCCCTGTCGTCCCTGAGCCTCCCCTGGCACGCTAACCCCTCACAAGAGACGAGCTGCATGCCTGTGGCCCAGCTCTTCTGGGTCACACGAGTTGGGTGGATGAGCCGGACCGGCGGCCTGCCTCTCTGATGGCACCTGTGCCCCAGAGGGAACCACCGCTGGGCACCGCGCCCACCACCAGCCCAGCCCCGTCCCAGCCCCATTCCTTCCTGGGTCCCTCGCACACAGTGCAAGAGGGGGCGGAGGGTACCACACGCCCTTCAGCTGGCCGCCCTGCGGGCCGCCCCCAGCCCCCTCAGAGCTGCCACCGCCTGTCCAAATGCAGCCACGGTTCTGGGCGAGGGTGAAGGCAGAGGTGGGGCGGGAGGGACGGTGTCCCCGCGGGCTCCCTCCGCCTCCCACTTCTCAGGAGAGGGTGACACAGCCCGCTCCCTCCCCCTCTGCCCTCAGAGTCCATAATCTCTCATGCTAGAGAGGAACATGGCTGGAACGGACATTACTTGAAAGAAACATTTATTGTCCAACAGCTCCACAGTTAAGGCCCTTCCTTCCCTGGACGGGGGCCCAGCTGCCTCCCGCAGACACCCACCCGCTCTGGGCTCTGGGCTCCCATATTCTCCTTATGGGTTACCGTGTAACCCTCTTCCTGGCTGTAAGGGGCTGCCGGCCGCGGCAGCAGGTGCAGAGCGGGCTTCACTGATTTAAGAGTCAGAGACATGGTTGATTTCGATGCGTTCTGTGGGGCATTTGCTAGCATTTGTTTTTCTGGACAACTGTGCTCTAAAATAATAGTATTTAGATGAAATGAAGGTCAGAACAGGAACCCCCTCGCGGTTCCAAAATTTCTGAGTAGATTGATTTGATTCAGGGTGGAGATGAGTTTTCTCCCCTTTGGGCTGAAAGCGGTGGACAGTGTGTGGTTTGCTGCCCTCCTGTGGCAGAGAAGGGATAAAAGGCTGTCGTTCCCCTTCAGATGCTATGGTGAGCCTACGTTTGTTGGACAGTTAGGGAGCTGCCCCCTGGCAACGTGGGGGGCGGGAGAGACCCACGGTGGTCTCCACATACGGGATCCCAGGCTAGTGGAGTGACCGTTCACTGAACCGAGGTCCGAGGGCAACAACACGCGCCTGGGCTCACACAGAGGGGCTGGGGACCCTTCCCTAAGTGGGCTGCCTGACCAAAGAGGGCAGGTGGCCCGAGCTGAGGCCCCAGCGGCCCCTGGTGACTAGATCCACTTCCCTCGTGAACAGAATCGAGAAGCGCAAAACCAGCCTCTGCTCCCCGCTCCTCCCTTCTCCCTTCTCCACTCGGGGATGGTTACTTCTGCAAAAGTCTCTCCCTTCCCAACCCCTAATGTAGTCCTGCTCTGCCTCCTGTCAGGGGCCGAACTGTGTCCCCTCAGAATCCCTATGTTGAAGCCCTAAGCCCCAGGTATTTGGTGACAGGGCCTTTGAAGAGGTGAACATGAGGCCGTTAGGTGGCCCTGATCCCATGTGACTGGTGTCCTTAGAAGAGGAGGAGATTTGGCCACAGACTCTATAAAGAACAGGCTGCGCGCAAGCCAGAGAGAGCGACCTCAGGAGAAGCTACCCTGCTGACACCTGCACCTGGGGCTTCCCGCCTCTGGAACGTCTGTCGTGTGAGCCACCGCATGTGCAGCCCTAGCAAACGAATACACCTGCTAACAAAGTACTTATTTCTAAAGGACGATTGCTGCATCTGAGGTGTTCAAGGGTGGAACCACATGGACTCCCTCCTGGGCCACACGTCCTCTATTTGTCCAGAGGGTCTGGAGATAAACACTGAGCAGCTGTCCTTCGTTTTCATTTAATCTTCATAGTGACCTATTCTATAGATGACAACATTCTCAGAAGTTAACCTGCCCGGGGTCACCCAGGTCGTGGGGAGAAGCAGGATCCAGTCTGCCTCCAAGCGCCACCTCTCTCTCCCTCTCTCGGGCTCAGGGCAGCTGACACGGGCACGGGGAAGGTCAGGGGACAGGGGCCCGGACGGCGTGACTGTCTCGCGCCATGGGCGGCCAGCGCGAGAAGCTGGACCCATAGGCCGTGCTGATTCCTGCAGTGGTGGTTTGGCTTCTTCCTTAACCCATCCCGAAAAAACTCAATTCCTCCGAAAACTCTCGAGTGTTCTCCATGAGGCGGGCAGTCTTATCACACCCACACACCACGCTTAGGCTGAAAGCTCTGTTTAACGAGTTTACCTGTCTGAACTGACAGACCAAGGGAGTTCGTGTACATTCTGGTCAACAGTGACTCCTAAACACGCTGTTATTCTTTCAAAATACATCTTATTAGTGGCGCATGGAATTTAAAGTGAAGCAAGTTCTTTCCAGAGAGAAGGTAAAGCCCTGACAGACTAACACATTGAGCAGATGTGTCACAGCGAAAATACCATTTCCAGGGTAAAGAGGTTAACAGGAATGCTCTCCACCAAGGAGATGCCTTTCTTCACCGTGCTGACCACAGTGTACACTTGGTTCAGCTGGGGGAACCCACAGCACTGGACAGTCATGGACGCCATGAAGTCGGGGTCATCTCGACACTGACTGGCCCTTCCCTGTCATAGCAGAGGCGGAGAGGTCACGACCCCCATCGCTCGTGATGGGGACCCGGGGGTCTGGGAGGCGGAGGATGGCTGGGGGGAAACACGAGGTGAGCAGGCTCGTGTGTGAGGCTGAGAAAACCCTCAGACTTGGAGGGCCTCCAGAGTCTCCATGATGACCCTTCATCAGCAGATTAGAGCCAGGGGTTACCAGAGGGTCCTTAAAGCATCTGGAAACACGCCTATGTTAGTAAGTCAGAGAAGATCTGCACTTTCTTAAAAAAAAATCAGTTTCTTGGGGCTTCCCTGGTGGCGCAGTGGTCGAGAGTCCGCCTGCGCGATGCAGGGGACACGGGTTCGTGCCCCGGTCCGGGAAGATCCCACATGCCGCTGAGCGGCTGGGCCCGTGAGCCATGGCCGCTGAGCCTGCGCGTCAGGAGCCTGTGCTCCGCAACGGGAAAGGCCACAGCAGTGAGAGGCCCGCGTACCGCAAAAAAAAAAAAAAAAAAAAATCAGTTTTTCTCTCAGAGATTCTTTTACCTAACGTTCTTCTGGCTCAGAACGAGCTCTGCAATGTTCACGTGCCTCGCCAATCCGTTAGCTCTGCTGCCCTGCCTCCCCTTCACTGTCCCCCCACCTCATCCCAGCACTGGGTCCTGCCCCAGAGCGCTGCTCTCCTCCGGGCCCCCCGCACCCTCGCGCCTACAGCCTCTGTCACTGCAGTGGGTCCCCCAATTCCAAAAGGCACTCCCTGTACTGAGGCTGTTTCTGTCCTGTTAAGATCATGCTGTTTCTTCTTTCTAACCTCAGATGATGGGGAGTATTCACGAGGAAGGCTCAGCGAGTTTGTCATCTTCACTAGTCTTATTTGATCCTAACATGGGCATGTCACACATCACTTCGGAATCTGTCCCCAACCAAACACTGATCAAGGCAACAAAACGAGTGACAGACTGCAGAATTTTCCATTTCTACATCTAACTGATTGAGCTAAGTCTTAGCTTCTAGAATACAGCTTCCGGGGACTTAGGGCAGGTCAGTGATGCTGGTGTCACCAAGATCAATTCCAGAGTACAGCTTGCCGTCCTTTGCGGCCCCCCAGGGCATGGATGTGGAGGTCCACTTCACCGCCCAGTCTCCTGCTTTGTTGACCAAGATGACACCACCTACACCTTTGACCTTTGACTTCATATAACCCAACGATGCGTCAGCGGCCTCTTCTAACGTCTTTCCTGAAAACAATGAGAGGTTGAGAAACAACACAAGTTAGTGAAAGGAATCTGGTGGGAAAATTATTTACAGTATGAAAAACCGAAGCGTCTTAACAAAGAGTCTTAGTAAGTGATTTCTATTTCAATGTCTCAAACAAGGACTCTCACCCTACAAGGCCCTCCCTGCACTGGATGAAGCTGCCTTTTCTCCCACACGCAGGCTCAGAGTCTCTCTACCGCCCCCAGGAGGCAGGAGGCAACCAGTATTGCAAATGCTCTTCTTTCCTGACCCTAACAGAAGGGGCGTTAACCTGAAAGCAACGTCTGCAGCAAACAAGAAAGGGTTTCCCAACCCTCTCCGTCGATTTATAAACAGCTCCTATCCCCTCACAGTCAGACGGCACGGCCTTGTTCCACGTACCCTGTTCCACGTGGAAGAGGGTGAGTCTGGCCAGATTCACCTTCAGGATGCTCTCTCCGTGCCCTGTTGTTGAAACGGCTCCAATATCATTGTCAGCATAACCTCCAGATCCTGCTCAAGGAAGGGAATTGTTTCTAACTGAGAGGCAACCGTCAAGAAATTCAAACACTTATTACAAGTCTAACGCTACATAAATGTTAAACGCCAAGGTGCACTGGTGAGCGCCGTGTCAATAATACCCTGAGATGGGGATGGAGGGCATGTCGGGGAGGCAGGCCTAGCCTTCCCAGGGCAGCGACACCAGGGCAGCCCCTCCTCTGCCCCCAGCACATCCACCCAGCGCACAGGGTAAGACATATACACCCCTCCACTCCCCCCACCACCGGGAATTAAGTCAATGTGCTCCGAGGTTAACGCGAAGAACACTTTGACGTGCAATATCTTGTAGCGGTGGTGCGTCACTCCAGTACTGGTGTGTCCACTACTGTTAGGTAAAACATGCCACTCAGATCTAACAACTGCAAACTTAAATTCTCAGCTTTCTTAGTTTGCTCATTGGAGCCCATGCCTGGGAAAAGGTTTCGTGTACTTAACCCTTTGGGAATAGTCTGCAGCTCCTGAAACGGATTAGAGAGAAGACAGAGGCACCGGGGGTGCTGCGGCGGCTTCAGTACCCCAGCTCCACCTCCCTCCCAAGTCCTCCACGCCCCCCCCCCCCCAAAACACAGCATCTAGGAAACAGGTGCCTGCTGGACACGCCACCTTCTGCACGTGCCCTGGGCGACCCCCTCCAACCCACCGCCACTCCCAGAAATTCTAAAGCTGCCACCAGGAGGAGGAGGAAATGAAGGAAGAAAGAAGTGGGTGTGGGGGTGAGGCGAAGACCAGAGAAAGAGGACGAGAGGACGGGGGAGGGCAGGGGCAGGGGCAGTGATCATCCGTCCATCCCACCTATACATGGCGTGTCCCCGACGCGGCCCAGCATCTTGTTGACGACGCCCCCCGTGGAGGTCGCGTAAGCCACATTTCCTCGGCAGTCCACGGCAACGGCACCCACGGTCCCCAGGTTTCTGCCAAAAAACCAACAAAGAGTGGCTGAAGATGAGAGACACTCCCACAGGTGACAGGGTAGCTTAATACACTTCGATATTAACGGCACATGGGACACACTTTGATTCCAGCATTCCCCACTCACGGAAACGGCAAAGAGAGCCTGTTTGCATTACATTCTACATGTCAGTTAGACTGCTGGACATACCTTTAGCCCTCAGCTCTAAGGGTCCATCCAATCCCAGCACCACCATTTTCTAGCTGGGTGATTGAGTTAAGTTTTATCGTGCCTCATTTTTCCCATCTGTAAAATGGGGATACAAATAACTGGGTGCATCTCAGACTTCCGTGTGCATCAGCACCCCTTGGATCCTCAGCACCTCCATCCAGAGACCCCCGAGTTGGCAGGTGCAGGATGGGACCCAACACCGTGTACTTCTGACAACCACCCGGGTGACGCTGCTGCCGCCTGTCCGCACACCCCTCTGCCCGTTTCATGGGGCCTGCTATGAAGGTGAAATAAGTTGACTTTTTCTCTAACGTTTTATTATAAATTTGCAAGTAACAAACGTTGAAGCAATTGTACGCTAACAGCCGTGTACCCACCACCCCGGTTCTACAGTGAACTATCTCAGGCACTGGTCTAAATGCTGGGACGCAGCAGAAAACTAAATGGTCAAAGTACCTTCTCCCACGGAGCTTGCATTTGGGGCACAGGGTGACAGAGCAATAAAGAATGTCAGGCTTTACTGAACAGCAGTAAACTACAGCCCATAGCAGCACGTGGGACACGTGATGGTGGAGACGTGCTGCTTTCTAAGGGCCTCTCTGAAGGACTGAGGGTAAGCCATGCTGATTGCTGGGGAAGAACATTCCTGAAGCAGGACATGCTTGCCAAGTTCAAGGAACTTCAAGGAGGCCACTGTGGTTGGAGAGAATAAAGCCAGGGAGAGTGTGCAGCAGGGTCAGAGGGACGGCCAGCAGGCAGACCATGAGGCTTTGACAAGTGGGGTGACTGTACATCCTGGTTTCCCAGGACCGTCCTGACTTATGCCTGTTGTCCTGGCTTAATGAATAGTGCCCCTTTCACTCTCAAAACTAAGTTCCAGTTTGAATACTGAATCACATGGTCATCCTACTTACAGGCCCTCGGAAGGGCGTTTAGTCTGAGTGAGGTGGGAAGATGCTGGAGAGTTTGAACCGAGAAGTGTCACGAGATGAGTTAAGTTTAAAAAATAACCATTCTTACCGCCATGCCCATCACCGGCACGGCTAACATGAAACAGACACGGTATCAAGTATGGGCACAGAGGTGCGGGGACCACGACCCTCACTCACTGCTGCTGGGCATGTGGACTGGCAAGGCCACTTTGGGAGGCCACCTACGGGGTCTCCTAAAGCCGACTCAGCCATTTTATCCCCACACTTCTGTCCAACAGAAACGTGGAGGTAAGTTCACCATGAAAGTGTACAGAATGTTCACAGCAGCACTACTTGTAATAACAGCAAACTGCAAAAGACACAAACATCTGCCCAAGTAAATAACCTGTGACACACTATGCTTCAGTGAAGGTGGACTCTGCTACACACGAGACAGATCTCAGAAACATAAGAAGAGGCACCCCAAAAAGCACGGACTACACAACCCCACTCAGATAAAGTTCCAAGACAGGCACCACTAGCCCTCGGTGCTGGAAGCCGGGCAGGCGGTTTCCTTGCGGGGAGGGCAGTGACGGAGGGGGGTGTGTGTCGGGCTGTGTGCTGATTACATGTGTGTCCACCCTGTGGAAGCGCATCCAGGGCTCCAGGTAGGATCTATGCACCCGGAATGTGTGCTATACTTCTACAGAGTCATCTTAGGGAAACCGTTCTGGCCATTGTGTGTGGACTGAGGGAGATGAGAGAGGAAACAGAGACCCCTTAAGAGGCTGGAGAGGCAGTGGTTTGTGTCGGGGTGTTTCCAGAGGAGAGGGTGGGAAGGAGGCTGGACCTGGGACATTTTGAAGGCAGAGCTGACAGAATTTGCAGGTGGACCGGATGTGAGAGAGAGAAATCTAAGGCAGAAACTGAAAGGATGCAAGAAACACTTATTGAAAGGTGGAAGACTGGGAAGACCTTTTTTGCTTTGTGGTGTGTGTGGAGTGGGGTTGGGTGGGGAAACAAGTTTAGTTTTGGACAAAAGCTTGAGGTATCTGTTGGGCAATCACATGGAGAGGCTAAATTGTAGCTAGAGATGTAGCCTGGCATTCAAAGGACTAGAAAGAGAAAGCTGGTATCCTATTAGAAGGAAACGGGAACCCTATCTCCTATCACTCACAAAAGCCAACCCAGATAGCTAAGGACCTAAATACAAAACACAAAATTCTTCAAGGAAATCTAGGCAGCTGTATGTCTCAGGGCGGGGATGGCTCCTAAGCTTCTGGTCTTACAAACTACACAAGAAGAGGGAGAGTACTACTGATCACAAAAAACGTTCAAATGGCAAAAATACCATAAGCAAAGTAAAAGCAAATAAAAACAACAGATTCGGGAATTTTGTTTTGAGCAGAGAAGACAGCCTTAAGATTGATAAGAAGAGGACAAAACAACTAAAGAGAAAAAATGATCACAGGACAAAAATAGGCAAATTCCTGGAAAAGAATGACCCATAAACAAATGCAAAGTATCCAAGCTGGCGGTTGTCAGGGAGGAGCAACGGCAGTGACGCGAGCCCCTCCCGCCACATAAGGAGAGAGGTACCCTGTCACTGCTGGTGGCAGCCCCCCAACACGTACAAGGAAGGGGTTGAGGCAAAAATACAAAGGCAAATGGAGGCCCACACACATGTAATATTTAGAAATAATAAAGATGTTCTATCCTCTTACCGTGATAAATGTATCTTGAGAAATACTGTGAAGCTATGGTTTTCACTTGACTGGAAGCTGACAAACTACCAATGATGACAATCTATTAACATGCACATTTGTATCCTTTGTTGATCAGCTGGTGATGGCTGGATGAGTGGGGCAAAAGACCACACACAGACACATATACAGTCATAAATTATTATGTATTTATTCCATAAAATTAATTTTCATTGCCTTCATCTCAAGGGGCATTGATCACGTTCTTATGATCAACATTTCCATGTAACATGCATTCTACTGACAATGTGACAAATAACACAACTTTTCTTTTCTTTTCTTCTTTTGCGGTACGCGGGCCTCTCACCGTTGCGGCCTCTCCCGTTGCGGAGCACAGGCTCCGGACGCGCAGGCTCAGCGGCCATGGCTCACGGGCGCAGCCGCTCCGCGGCATGTGGGATCCTCCCGGACCGGGGCACAAACCCGTGGCCCCTGCATCGGCAGGCGGACTCTCAACCACTGCGCCACCAGGGGAGCCCAACACAACTTTTCTTGAGCGATGTAGTTCTTAGGAAGTTTTTAATTAATTTTAACTTGGAGAAGCTTCACTCTGCTGAGGCAGTAACGTTGGAACTATATATAAAACTCCTAAAGCAATACTTAGATTTGGAAATGAATCTTGATTTTTACATTACCACACTCAAATGTTACATGGGGTTACGTTTGATAAATTGTTATCACAGAAGATTTTACTAAATATTTTAATTTGATCATTTAAATCACAACCCCTTACTATAGTCATTTTTGTCATCTCTTAAGCAGTGTTTAAATCAATGCAGAGTATCTTAAATTCTTCTTTCAAATTTCATTGCTGGTATATTACAAAGAAAATGGAAAACAGCAGTATGTTGCTCGATTTTGTTCAAATCTCTCTACAAATGATACTTATACTTCGATTTATAATGAACAGAAAAACAGCCTTTAAAGAAACTGGTTTCAGGATCAGCTGTACATGAATGTTCTCCTTCAAGTTAGGCAAATCTTTTTGTTTCCTTTGTTTCGATTTCCTTATATTTTCTGCGGATGTCACTTTTCTTGCATATTTCCCATGCACTTTTGGCTTTGTTTCTCTAAATTAAAAAAAAACATTTTTAATCCTTTAAAAAATGTTAATAGCCAAACTTAGATTTTTTTTTTAAAGCTTCTGTTAAGCTTATCAATGGAGAGGAATAGTTCAGACTAAGTAACTGTAGATAGTGCAAATTCAAAATTAATTTCACTTTCTGTCAAAGTCCGTGATTTGTTCTTTAAGGAACATCTGCGATTTTTGCTGAACTCTTCTTATCTAAATTCGATTTCATTACTTCAACAGCATTTAGCTGGAATTCCCTCCACATCTCTCTGAGGTCTGTTATAAGGTCAGATGTGAGTCTGATTAAGCTCTTCCACCTTCGGCCACATCTAGAGTATCTTGCAGTGGACCCTCTACTGTCTCACAGCATCGTCAGTATTGGTGCAGCTGAGGGCACGTCTCCTAGAAACAAACTCACGGTGAGCTGGTCGTGTCACACAGGATACTTCTGGACTCTTGGCCAAAGTTCGTGCTTACATACCTTTTATTTACCTACCATGTCAGCTCCATTATCACGGGCTTCCCTTTTAAATGTTAGTTTTTCAACATGTTTTCTGATCATGGTCCACTCTAGCTGAACTGAGTTTTTTAAACTTCATTATGATTTCATGTCTTGCTTTATTACCCATTAAACTAACCTATTTGAATTCTCTCTCCTAGATACTTATCATTAGGTTTTTTTCCTAATTACGTTTTGGCATTTTATCAAAACTTGAAATAATTTTTATTAACCCTAGAAATTCCCCATTGTTTTCCGTAAACGTTGTGCCGATGGGGTCATGAAAAGTACCATTACACTTGTCCAAATAGTATTATTCTTTCAAGAACATTACATCTATGTTTTCTATCTGTGTCTTTTCTGGTTATCAACTGTTTATTGTTTATTCAGTCTTTTCCCAGCGCTTCTAATAATTGCATGTGTCCTTTTTTGGTGTATGGTTACACCAAATTGCTTGATGATTAGCAATTAAATCTTCCTTTAGTAAAGAACATGAAGTTGTCGGGATTTCATCTGAATTGCTCAAGTTGTGGATTTGGTGAGAATACTATTCCTACTAATTTTCATTGTTTTGATAAGTAATTCAATCTTCATTGAACAAAGAAGCTGTAATGTTCTCTTTGTGAATTTTATGCGGGTCATCCTGGAAGAAGACTGCTTACTTTTTTTTTTTTCCTCTAATTTTTATTCATTTATTTATTTTTTGGCTGCACTGGGTCTTTGTTGCTGCTCGTGGGCTTTCTTAGTTGCAGCGAGCAGGGCTTCTCTTCATTTCGGTGCGCAGGCTTCTCATTGTGGTGGCTTCTCTCGGTCTGGAGCACAGGCTCTAGGCGCATGGGCTTTGGTAGTTGTGGCACGCGGGTTCAGCAGGTGTGGCTCGCGGGCTCTAGAGCTCAGGCTCAGTAGTTGTGGCGCATGGGCTTAGTTGCTCCGCGGCATGTGGGATCTTCCCGAACCACGGATTGAACCTGTGTCCCCTGCGTTGGCAGGTGGATTCTTTACCACTGAGCCACCGGGAAAGTCTAAGAGTGCTTACTTTTAAAGCAGACTGTTTCTTTGAAGATCTTTTACTTCTTTTCCTCCTTTTAGCTTTTTTTTCTTTTGTGAATTCCACTTTAGTATTCTTTTTCTATCAAAATCTTGACTTGTACACATTTTCAGTAATCTAGGAATTAGAAAGTGAAATGTAACTATACTGAGAGTGTACAAAATTAGCATATATTTTCATCAAAGTTAAGGGCAAATCCCCCCAAAAAGAATAAAAGTAATTTGCAGATATAATTTCAAAAGTTAGTTTTTTCCTAAAATTTACAAAATTATTAATATTAAAGTCTAAACATCAACTAAAATTAATGAATATAACATTTTAAATAAAAATTACTTAAAAATTTCAACATTTAAAAAAATTTAACTCAACCTTAAGTATTTTTGTAAGAATAAAACCATCCATGAGTCTAATATTCAGTGTCCATTTAGTTGCCAGCATAAAAAATTGGTTCCTCATGCAGGTTCTGTCTATACCTGTGATGTCCAATACAGCAGCCACTGTCTGCATGTGGCTGAGCACTGGAAATGCAGGCAGTCTACAGTGAGACACGCGGTCAGTGTAAAATACACGGCAGATTTGGAAGATCTAGCATGAAAAGATGTAAAGTATCTCATAAATAAATTCTTACATTGATTACATGTTGAAGTGATAATATTTGGGGTATATTGGGTTAAATATATTATTAATTTCACTCATTTCTTCTTACGTTTCTTTAATGTGGCTACTAGAAAATGTTAAATTACATATATGGCTCTCAGGTTTCTATTGGACAGTGCTGGTCTAGACCTACATATCTACAAATTTAGGAGTAACAGGAATCAGCCCTCATGTGCGAGTCTTGCAGATATCGTACTAATTCATGAATAACTCTAGAACCACAAACTGAAACATGCGGAAAGAAAAAGGACACTGTGCACTACTGGGAAACAACACTTCGTTATGCAAGAATTTGTTTGACAAATTACTGTCTTTTTCTCTTACCTAAGTCCTTCTGCTGTTCAAGTCTTCCCCACACTCCAAAACAGGGCCCAGTTCTGATGTCAGCAGTGGCATATTCCACAAACCTTTTGACTCAGGTGGTCTTTACTTCCGAGACATAGAGCAAGAGATGCAGAGAAGCACTTCCCTGGGGGCTGAATGGTATTTGGCACAAGAGTGGATGGTGAGGGCTATGGGTAATGCTGTGTCACTGCTGAGTGACAGAGATGCCCCATGGATCTGCAATAAAGCAACTGTTTTGTGTAACTGTGATATGAGGGTCATCTAAAGTGCAGGGCCCAGGGCAGGAGCCCCTCTTGCTTATATCGAAGAGCAGTACTGGCTGGTGGAGATGTGTGTTGTTGCAGAATTTTTGGAAAGCAATGTGGCAACATCTATTAAAATGTACATGAACCACTGATAAAGCAACCCCATTCCTGTGACTTTAGCCTACAGACACAACAGCATACTCAGTAAAGATTATCAACAGCTACCAACATATGGCCAATCTTGTAACCTGGGGACACACTAGAATTACCTGGGGAACTTTTTTCTAATGGACTTGCCTGGCCTCTCCACCTCAGCTCTACTCGATTAGATTTTTTTTTTTTGGCCACGCCATGCGTCATGCGGGATCTTAGTTCCTCA
This sequence comes from Tursiops truncatus, assembly GCF_011762595.2. Taxonomy (NCBI): domain Eukaryota; kingdom Metazoa; phylum Chordata; class Mammalia; order Artiodactyla; family Delphinidae; genus Tursiops; species Tursiops truncatus. Next base: position 99,148,692 of record NC_047041.1, on the reverse strand, counting down.
ACCAGGGATCGAACCCACGCCCCCTGCAGTGGAAGCCTGGAGTCTTAACCGCTGGACCACGCGGGAAGTCCCTAAATTAGATTCTGTAGGGAAGGGGCTCAGACATGTAGATTTTGAAAAAGCTCCCTAAGTGATACGAAAGTATACCTCTGGTTAAACATCACAAATCTAAAAGGGTATGTGGAGTTAATAGATTACATTCCATTATAAACTTCCAGGCCACATTCAAATTTTATTTTTCAAATTTTGCTTTAAATTAAGGTCCTTTTATTTGGTATTTTTGAATTGGTAACACAGAAAACCATAATTCAGAACACATGATGAATTCACTTATAAGGGCTGTACTGATTTCTCGGCCCCGTGAAAGGGCGCCTAAGTAAGTTCATAGGGTGGTCTACATCACAGAGAACCTGTGCAGTGTACCGAAGATAGCAAACTGATCAAGAAGTATGCAGGTAATTAATACCTTTACACACGGCATTCATCTATTAAATCATGCTGGAGAAGGAACTCTTAGCTGAATTTGAGTTACTATTCATAGGAGTAATAAGTGAGGTTAAATTTCAGAGTCAAAAGAGCAGTTTTTCCATTACTTAGTGTGAACTATTTTGTACAAAAACTGAAACGACCAAGTGATATTTGACTTATTTAAGAAACGTGGATAACCAGACACGAGTCCCACTTTCACATCTGAATAACTCGCAAAAATGTGAGCCACAGATGATACTTACTTTTGGTAGTCTGATTTCTGAAGCTTTTCGTTTTCCAGACGTTTTTTGTTTCTTTCTGTAACCAGCTGTTCTCCAGGAATTGTTGGAATCCCACTGGCTGCTGCAAATTTTGCTGCACCTTGGTCAGTCAGAAAGCAGTGGGGTGTCTTGAGCCAGAAAGAAATGGGAAAACAGTTAGTTTTGTGAAAAAGTTAAAATCTTTTCAACTGTTCCTACTGTGTGAAAATCATTATTCTCTCTGGGTACAAAGCCTCAAAAATGCAAATTCCACTGGCTTGCTTTTCTGAATGATGAAAAAAGCCGAGCTCTCCGAGTTTTTGTATTTTCAGAAAAACCTAGATGATGGAATATTACTAGGAATTCAACTTACATATGATCTTACATTTAGAGAATTTAATCCATTTTTATTTCATACATGCTATTTATTTATCTACATATCTATGTATGTAGGTATATATTTATTTGCTGCACCACACAGCTTGCAGGATCTTAGTTTCCCAACCAGGGATCAAACCTGGGCCCCCTGCAGTGGAAGCGTGGAGTCCTAACCACTGGATCGCCAGGGAATTCCCCCATACATGCTATTTAAACAGTTGGTCTGTTCAGTGTGTATGTGTTGTGTTACATGTGTTGAAAGCAGGCTGAAGAAAATACAGGAAGATAACAGGAAAACATGAAGATAATGTGAAATGTAATCACTGGTTAAGTGATCATGAGTCAAATTACATCAACTGAGTCAGAATCTTGGTTTCCTTGAGAAACTTAAATAACATTGTTTTTGTTCTTTCATACAATTTCAGGAGAACAGTGATCTCGAGTATTTCCCTACAAGTCAGAACCCTTTTAGTCACTGAAGTGCAGCAGTGACAATTCCTTAGGAAAAGGGTGCTTTAGTCCCACGTACCTTTTCCATAACAAGGCGCGCAACTTTAATGGGATTTGCGACACAGCGGACTGCAGACACCGCTCCTGCAGACAGGTCTTTCCCATTCATGATACTTGCATCCATTTCAACTTCACCATCTTCGTTCAAGACAGATCCACAACCTAAAATCAAAAAGAAGCCGAAAAGCAAGAATTAAGAATTTGGAAATGGCTTCAGAGTTTCCCCTAAGCTGCCTACTTTAATTCATCCTCGACTCCATTGTCAAAGGAACATTTTTAAAAACACAGATCTGACTTGATACCCCATGACCTACACAGTAAACGGTATGAAGCCCTTCCTGATCTGGCCTCTGACTTACTTTTCCAGCTTCATCTCTTCTCCTTGGCAACATTTTACTGAAATATTAGGTTTCCCTGAATGTACCATTAGCTCTCATTACTCTGTTCTCTTTACCACTAGCAACTTTTCTCCAACTTTCTCTGCCTACATAATACTTGTAAGCCTAGCTATTCTTAAACTCTATGTGACTCAGTTTCCTCAGAGGGATAAGAACAAACCTCAAGAATACTTAAAGGAGTATAAAAATATCCAGCAACTAACAAGTGTTTGGTATCTAATAAGAAATTACCAGGCTCAGAAAGAAACAGGAAAATATGACCCATAATGAGGAAGAACAAAAACAAAAAATCAATTAATAGCAACAGACTCAGAAATGACATAAATGATAGAATTATTAGACAAAAATGTTAAAACGGCTGTCAGGGCTTCCCTGGTGGCGCAGTGGTTGAGAGTCCGCCTGCCGATGCAGGGGACATGGGTTCGTGCCCTGGTCCGGGAAGATCCCACATGCCACGGAGCGGCTGGGCCCGTGAGCCATGGCCATTGAGCCTGCGCGTCCAGAGCCTGTGCTCCGCAATGGGAGGGGCCACAACAGTGAGAGGCCCGCTTGCCACACACACACACACACACACACACACACACACACACACACGGCTGTCATATGTCCCAGAACATGGAAGAAAATATGAAAAGGACCCAGAGAGAACTTCTAGAGATGAAAAAAGAAGTCTGAAACGAAAACTACACTGGAAAGGATTAACACCAAATTAGACACTGCACAAAAGAGGAATGAACTTGAAGACACAGCAAACAAAAAGACTGAAAAATAATTGAACAGAGTTTATCACTGAGCTCAGGGACAGTTTCAAGCAGCCAGTATATGTGTAATTGGAGTCCCCAAAAGGAGAGGTGAGATAGAGGGACAAAAAAAATATTTAAGGAAATGATGAATTTTCAAATTTGGTGAATCCTATAAATTCACAGATCCGAAAAGCACAACAAACTCCAAGAAAAAGAAACATGAACAAAACTACACTCAGGCACATTTAGTGCTAATGAGAAAGAGAAAATCTTAAAAGCAGCCAGAGAAAGACACATTAGGTACAGAGGAAAAAAGAAAAATGATAGCATACTTGTTGTCATAATCAATGCAAACCAGAAGACAGAGGAGCAAGATCTTTGAAGCCCTCAAAGAAAAAAAAAAAACTGTCAAGTTGGAATTCTACACCCAGTGAAAGCATCTTTCAAAAACCCAAAACAAAGACGTTTATAGACATAACAGAAGTTAAAAAAAAGTCATCAATAGCAGATGTGCAATATAAGAAATGTTAAAGGAAGTCTTTCAGGCAGAAGGAAAATGATAGCAAAGAGCAATCAGGATTCCCCCAAAGAATGAACACTGGATATGGCTAATATGTGGATAAACAGAAATACCTTTTCCCTTTATTTTTACAATATCTTTAAAATATAACTGTTTAAAGGAAAAATAATAACAACGCATTAGGCAACTTATACACATAAGTAAAACATATGACAACAGTAGTACAAAGGCTACGAAAGGGGAAACAGGTGTATGCTGTAAAAGGTTCTTACATTATGCATGAAGTGTGATATTACTTAAGGTAGACGGTGACAAGTCAGAGATATATACTATAAACCCTAAAACAACCTTTAAAAAAAGAAGTCGAGCTACTAGGCCAACAAAGGAGATAACATGGAATTATGAACATTCAATTATTCCAAAAGAAGGCAGAAAATAGCAGAAAAAGAGGAAACAGGGAACAATGAATAGACTGGACAAATAGAAAACAAACAGCAAGATGACAAAGTTATGCCTAACCATATCAATGATCACATTAAATGTAAATGGTCTAAACACCCCAATAAAAAGCAGAGATTGTCAGGACTTCCCTGGTGGTCCAGTGGTAAAGAATCTGCCTTACAACGCAGGGGACGCAGTTCGATCACTGGTCAGGGAACTAAGATCCCTGAGAAGAGAAAACCCACACGACACAACTAGAGAGAAGCCTGCACACCACGACGACGAGCCCGCGTGCTGCAACGAAAGATCCTGCATGCCTCAGTGAAGATCCTGAGTGCCGCAACTAAGACCCGATGCAGCCAAAAATAAATAACAAAATAAATAAATAAAAAATAAATAAATCTTAAAAAAGGCAGAGATTGTCAAATTGTACAAAAAGATAGGACACAATTACATGCTGCCAATAAAAAAAAAATCCACTTTAAATATAAAGATGCAAATAGGTTAAAAGTAAAAATGGACAAATTATACCGTGCCAAAATGAATCAAATGAAAACTGGAGGCAAAGTATACTTCCCAATAAGGAACATTAAATAATAATAAGGACATTAAGTAATGATATAGGGGTCAGTTCACCAAGAAGACGACAATCTATATTGTAAACAACAGTTTCAAAATACATGAAGCAAACACTGACAGAACTCAAAGGAGAGAGAGACGAATCCAGTTACAATGAAAGACTTCAATACTCCTCTCTCATTAATCAGAAATGGACAATCAAGATACAGAAGGTATGAACATTACCAATGAACTTGACCTTATTGAGATTTATAGATCTTTCCATCCAACAAAAGCAGAGTACATAGTCTTTTTAAGTGCAAATGGCCAAGGTAGAACACATTCTGAGCCAAAAACCAAACCTTACGAAGTTTAAAAGAATACAAATCACACAAAATATGTCCTCTGATCATAACAGAATTAAACTAAAAATCATTAACAGAGAGGTATTTAGAAAATCCACAAATATTTAGAAATTAAGCATCACACTTCTGACTAACCCATGATTCAGTGAGGAAGTCACAAGGAAAATGAGAACACATTTTGAACAGAATGAAAATTAAGGCAACCTGTAAAAACATGTAAAAATCAAAGCAGTGCTAGAGTAAAATTTTAAACATTAAATGCTTGTATTAGAAAAGAATAGTCTCAAATTAATGATCTAACAGGAAAAGAACAGTAAATTATTTCCAAAGCAAGCTGAATGAATAAAGGAAACAATAAAGGTAAGTCAATGAAATTCAGAACAGAAAAAGAGCAAAAGAAAAAACAGAAAATGGGACTTCCCTGGTGGCACAGTGGTTAAGAATCTGCCTGCCAATGCAGAGGACGTGGATTCGATCCCTGGTCCGGGAAGATCCCACATACCGCGGAGCAACTAAGCCTGTGTACCACAGCTACTGAGCCTGTGCTCTAGAGCCTGCGAGCCACAACTACTGAGCCCATGTGCTGCAACTACTGAAGCCCAAGTGCCTAGAGCCCATGCTCTGCAACAAGAGAAGCCACCACAATGAAAAGCCTGCGTACTGCAACAAAGAGTAGCCCCTGCTTGCTGCAACTAGAGAAAGCCCGTGCAGCAACAAAGACCCAACGCAGCCGCAAACAAACAAATAAATAAATAAGAAAAGAAAAAAACAGAAAAGTTCACCAAATCCACTTCCCGAAACTAAAACTAGTTCTTTGAAAAGAACAATAAACTTGATAAACTCTAGACTGACGAAGAAAAAAAAGACACATTACAAAAATCAGGAATGAAAGAGGGGACCTCTCTACAGACCATACAGACATCAAAAGCATAACACAGAAATGTTGCAAATTCAGCAACTTAAACCAAATAGAAACATTTCTTGAAGGACAACTGACAAAACTCACTCAAAGAAGAAATAGATAACCTGAATAGTGCCATGCCTATTAAAGAATTTCATTTCTTAAAAACTTTCCATCAAAACAAACAAAAAAACCAATCTACCAAATATTTACAAAGAAATAATAGCAACCTTATACAAACTTCGAGAAAAACAGAAGAGGAGGGAACACTTGCCAATTCATCATATGAAGCCAGCATCACCTTCATTTCAAAACCAGACAGATGTTATAAGAAAATAAAACTATAGACCCGTATCTCTCATGAACATTGATGCAAAATCCTCAAGAAAACACCATCAAATCAAACCCAGCATTCACATATGTAAAAAATAACATGTCACAACAAAGTGGTGTTAATCCCAGAGAAGAAAACCTGGTTCAAAATTCAAAAATCAATCAATCAATATTCACCATATCAACAGACAAAAGAAAAACCACATGGTCATTCAATAGATACAGCAAAAGGATTTGATAAAACTCAACATGCACAGATGATTAAAAATCTCAAAAAACTAAGAATAAGGAACTTCTCAACCTGGTAAAGGGCACCTATAAAACCCTACCACCAACATCATACTTAACGGTGAAAGACAGTGCCTTCCCCCTAACACTGGGAAAAATGCAAGAATTTCTGCTCTAACCACTCCTATTCAATATAATATTGGATGGCCCAGCCAATGTTAGAAAAGAAAGAAAAGGCATAAAGTTTGGAAAAGAAGAAATAAAATGGTCTCTATTTGCAGTTGACATTACTAGAAGTTACAGTAAGCAAGACAGTGTGATGTTGGTGAAAGAATTTGACAGATAGATCAATGGAGCAGAATAGAAAGCCCAAAACAGATCCACATAAATATATAAACTGATCTTTGACAAAGGAGGTGTGATACTTTGATTTATCATAATTACATATTTTGGTCTTCATCCAGGTACGGTTCACAGCTGCCAAACCCTTTGGAATTTCCTAAGGGATTAGAACAATGGGAGCATCTTTTGTTGTAATGTTTGGTCTTTTGCCCTCAGTTCCTGAAACCACTTCAGATCCATACAGGTGACCTGGGTGTCCTGTTACTCATAACAAGCAGTTTTCAACCAAAACCAAATTTATGTTAATGAGGTAACTTTTGAAAACCCCCTAAAGGTGGGGGGCTGGTTGCCACCGGAACCAACCAGGATTAAAGGGCTGGAACTTTTAGTCCCACCCCCTGATTTCTGGGGAGGGGAGGACTGGAGATTGAATCAATCACCAACTGCCAAGGATTTAATCGATGATGCCTATGTAATGAAGCCACATTTTGTGTAAGTGTTGAAGAGCACAGAACAGAGGCAAGGGGACAGAACAATTACTAAATACCTGCTGACTAACTGGTTAAGATTTCCTGAAATTCTTTTCTCTGACAGATGTCAGGTAGGTGGTGTAATTCCCTAGAAGCGTCTTAATCCCTAGATCTTAGGTTTTCTACTTCAAAATAAAGAGGAAATGAGTGTCTTCCAGCAAGTTACTTAAACTTTTTGTGCCTTAGTTTTCTCATCTGAGAAATGAGCGTGATAATAATTACACCGAACTCATAGGACTATGGTGCAGATTAAATGAGTTAATCATGCAAGTTTCTTAGACCACTGTTTGGTACATAGTAGACACTCGTGGTGGCTATGATGATTATTACTCTAAAAAAGGACTGATTTGCGTGAAAGAAGCCAAACACAAAAGAATACACTCTTTGTGACTGCATTTATATGAAATTCTAGAGAATGCAAATTTATGACAAAAACAGACCAGTGGATGCCTGGTGCTGGGGCTGGGAGGGGGGATTAACTGCAAAGTGGCAGGAAGGAATGTTTGGGGGTGATGGAAATTTATTTTTTAATTTATTTTTATTTATTTATTTTTTGCAGTACGCGGGCCTCTCACTGTTGTGGTCTCTCCCGTTGCGGGGCACAGGCTCTGGACGCGCAGGCCCGGCGGCCATGGCTCACGGGCCCAGCCGTTCCACGACACGTGGGATCTTCCCGGACCGGGGCACGAACCCGTGTGCCCCGCATCGGCAGGCGGACTCTCAACCACTGAGCCACCAGGGAAGCCCCCGGGTGATGGAAATTTTAACATCTTGGCTGTAGTGTGGTTACACAGGTATGTACATTTTTCAAAACTTAAAATGGGTACAGTTTATGGTACGCAGTAAAGAAAGGGCATGTGTGGGACTGGGGATCAGAGTGGCAAGCTGCCTTTGAGAAGGCAGAAGCGCTAGTGCAGCACATTACGGCTCTGGGCGTCTCCCAAGCAGGGCTACCGTTTGAGTTAGATGTGTCTGTGACTCTGGTAGGTATAGGGCAGGCGCTGTGGCAGAGAAAACAGAAGGGGAGAGTGCTCCTGGGATTTGGTCTCAGCTCTGGAAGGGGGCAGGAACCCCACGTACTTCCCCTAGAGCAACAGCTCCTAGCAGCGGTGTACACAGAGCTCCAGGTGGAGCCTCTCAGGAGGGATGAACTGCAGCGGCCAGCGGGCTGAACTCAGAGCCCTTTGGCTGGTTACTACTCCTGGTCCCTGGCCGTTAACCCCTTGCACTGACAGCTGGGCTGTTCTAAAGACATTAACCCTATGGCTCTGACAACAGGAAGCTGAAGGGTGGATGATTAACGAGTGGGCCTTTGTGGGGTCAGGATGTGTGGAGGTGACATTTGGGTTTGCCTGCAAGAGCCTGAGGCAATCCTCACTGTCGTCCATGTCCTGGCTCATAAGGCACTGACACCCCCTGGCCATCAGGGAGCTGATGCCCTAGCTTGGGTTCAATCCCTAGCAACTGACCCTTCAGTAGATACAGCAGATTGGATGCACGGAAAGAGTGGCCACCACAGAGCTCGGGTGGGATGGCCTATTGCCACAGATGTCGGGTTGCCCTTGAAACACAGTGACTGGGTTAATGCGATCACAGCATGTCCTGTGTGTCCTAAACAGTGCCCGTGGCAACTGCCAAAGGAGTCTGAGGCCACCCACCAGAGCTCCTAACTGGTCAGGGATTGGCAAACTGACTCTACTGGCCTCCTCCCTCTGAGAGAGGGCTCTAACGTTCCCTGGTTTGTGTGGTCTCCACATCTGGCTTAACCCAAGCTTTCCCCTGTCCCCATGCAAACCAGGCCGCCACTGTTAGGGGATTAGAGAAGCTAAGTACCATGTAGGGGTCCCTCATCAAATAGATAGTGACTGGGGCCACATTTCAAAGACTGTGGATTGGGACATGCAAGACTGGGCAAGGGAACATGGCACTGAAGGCAGGTTCTATCTCCTCTGTAACCCACAAGCAGCAGGGCTGAGAGAAAGGAAAAATGGAATGTGAAAGCAGTGCCTTAACTTATCAACAGATAAAGCCACTGTGGCTGGGTGTACTAACGTGCCGTCCAAGGCTTTCACACATCTGAATGATCAACGAGTAGGGCTGTCGCCCCATATCCCAGACTGGGGACCCCTACGGAAGCACCGATGCCAAAAAGGTACGTCAGGAAACAGCCGCTGCCCTGACTTTCACCATGGATCAACGTGCTACGGTGCCGAGAACACCAAACTGCATCATACCTGGGAAAGGAGATTATCTACTGGAATTTGCACTGGGACACTCTAACAGGATGGGTGAGGGGGAACTACTCAGTCTCCACTGGGTTCCTGTTGTCCTGCCACAAGCTGGGCCTGTTGAAATGCATTATACCTGGAATGGAATGCGCACCACTGGAAAAGAGCAGGTGAGGGTTCTGGTCTCATGTATCCTGCCACCAGTCCATCTCCTCAAGCCTGACAGCACTACCTCCCCTGGCTAACGTGTATGGTATATAAAACCAGATCAAATTCCTAAGGCTGCTGACCTCCCTCTCCTCAAGGCCAGGTGGGCATGTTCTGTTTCCCACTGGCATGATCTTTTCGCTGCTGTCTTTGAGCCCTCCGTTGGCCTGCAGCACATGACAGCACACAGAGCGTCCTACTAAACGCACTCACCAAGCCTTGAATGACAGCCGACAAAGCCTGTTCTTCCAGCACACTGACATGTCTCTAATGAGACAAGCTCTCCTCCAAAACAGAAAGACCTTGGCCATTATCACTGCCTTGCAAAGAGGCTCCTAGACCATTATCCAAACAGGATGTTGTGTGCTCACACCCGATGGGTCTGTTAATGTGTTGCCTCTATTCAATCACAGGACACAAGTGAACGCTCTGGAGTGATCTGGCTCCCCGCCTAGGGGACTTAGTAACAGTGGTCTGAATCATGAGGCTCTCAGTGGAGAAAGGTATCCGTGATCTGGGGAATTATTGTCTTAACCCGTGTTTTCTTCTGTATGTGCCTGATGCTGTGGCATCTGCCTGCAATGCAGCCAGACGGCCGCCAAATGAGCCACCCGTTATTGCCCGCTCAGGGCACGCTGCGGAAGAGAAAGTGTGTGAGACTGTAAGAGCCGGTCACGAGGGGTGGAGCGCTGGGGCAATCGGAGTCCCCTCACCCCTTCCTCTTTCCTTGGAGTGTGCTCTCCGCTTGTCTTCTTGCACCAGAAGCTGCCCAGGACACAGCCTTGAGATGTGGTGTTGAGACCATCTGGACGGTATATGTGACTGAGCCCAGATAAGGCCACTATATAAACTTTTAAGATTCTGGTGGGCATGGACAGGGGTCTATTTATCCTGCAAGGCAAGCCTCTTGTGTAAGTTCCCATGCTTATTAAACCTGCCACCTACCACTCTGGAGAGATCTGCCTTTTCCTGTGGTCTCTCCCTGCCCTCCCTGTATGGGGGACCGATTCAAATTACACCCTGAAGCTCCCAAGGTTGCCACCCAACAGTAGTCTACCCTTTTCCCCCACAAAAAGATGTAATTAAAAAAAGCCTCTTGGGGCTTCCCTGGTGGCGCAGTGGTTGAGAGTCCGCCTGCCGATGCAGGGGACGCGGGTTTGTGCCCAGGTCCGGGAAGATCCCACATGCCGCGAAGCGGCTGGGCCCGTGAGCCATGGCCGCTGAGCCTGCGCGTCCGGAGCCTGTGCTCTGCAACGGGAGAGGCCACAACAGTGAGAGGCCCGCATACCGCAAAAAAACCCACAAAAAACCAAAAAAAGCCTCTTGGTATGTGAATTCTAGAAAGCAGATTAAAGAAAAAAGGGGGAATAATGAATTTTAAAATTCTTTAGAGCAACTTGGTCAACAGGTAAAGAGAGAAAAACTAAATCTTTTCAGCATATTAGATTTTAGCATAAAGGTGAAGAGACTCACTGACACTTTAGAGAGGTTCTATTTATCTGGGGGTAGAAGCTTAACCTGGTTTAGCATCAGTTACCAGTTGCAGTGCAAATTTACCTGCGTTGAACTCGGGATCATCTTCCAGGACGGTCACGGCTCCTTCCACAGCGTCAACTGCGCTCCCTCCCTCCTTGAGGATGTTGTAACCCACGGTGGCGGCTTTGACAATGCCCTGGCGTACCCGCTCCTTGCGGTCCTTGGAGATATTGCTGCCTCCGCCACCGTGGACCACGACGACGGCGGGGTTCATGGCGACGGATTCTAGGGATCAGAAGACGAAAGCGTCCTTTCAAGCGGGTCCAAGAGAACCGCACGGGGCTTAAGTCTCCCGTTGGGGACAAGGTCCAGTTTCTACGCAGGGAGGGGAAAGCCCTCAGAGTTTACAGCCTCAGGCAAATTCCTGAGACCCAGGGAGTACGGAGGACAGACGCGGCTGGGTTTGAACTTTGGAAGTAAAGCCCAGAGCGCCCGCCTCCGGCCCGGGGCACCTGCTGACTTCGAGGGGGCGGTGGGATGCTCTGCACCCCAGAGCCCGCGCCCCCTCCTCGCCCACTGACATCGGGCTTCCGTTTCCCTGGGGAACCCCGGTTCCTGTCTCGTGCTGGGCCCCCGGCCGGCATGGCATCTGGGGTCGCAGCTCCAGCCTTCCTCCCCGGCCCCACGTCGGGCCTCGGTTTCCCTGGGACTTGTTCCCGGCTCCCACCCCCACCGCGGGGCCAAGGGCGGCCTGAGGGCTGGATCTCGCCAGTGCCCTCCCGCCTCCAGTCCCCGGCACCGGGGAGTGTGCCTTTCGGGGACTCGGGTGGCGACTCCCTCAGGGCCGTCGACTTACCGAGGACGCCGCAGGAGGCGGACGCCGGGGCTTCGGGCTTGGCCGAGCCTCCCGGTCGGCCTCGGAACCTGCACAGTCCACTCTCTCCAGTCGAAGCCGCTCTGGAAACCGCTGTGCCCGCAACCTCTCTGCCAGCAACGGCTCCGCGCCTGCGCACGAGGGCGGGGCAGAGCGCCGCGGAGAATTACCGTAAAGCCCCAACGCACCACCGCGGCGCAACCCCTCTGCCGGCTTCGCCACTGCGGATCCGACTCTCGCTGCCCGGCTCCTAGGACAGGGGCTATGCTGGCCTTCTGTGCACGCGAGCTTCCTAGTGGGATGCGGGGAACTCCTCCTCCTCCTCACGAGGCGGAGGGGTGGTGTTGATGGCGACATGCAAGAAGGGATGTGCCGCGGTTTTGTAACCGAAAACTGAAAAGCACCGCTGCACGCACTGAAGTCCTTCCTCTGCCCGAGATGTTTCGCAGACTTGCTAGTTATTCTCTTCCTTTTAATTGTGTCTCCCCGTAACGTTTGGTAAAGAACAGAAAGATAACCTCCGTAATCGGTCTGGTTCTGTGCCTGGGGTGCACTGAAGGGTCTGAAAACCCCTCCTCTGAGTCTCAGGATCTCAGCTCTAAATTCCTTCAACCACAAGTGACCTAATTTTTTGGTGACAATTTTCCTCCTCCCTGCCCCAGAGCCTGAAAGGCTCTGAACCCCCTAGATGATTGATTGTATTCCCCCGGAGCTGCCCTAGATTACTGTTACCATAGTGACCTTCAAATAGAAGTTTGCACTTCTACCCAGTAAAACAACTGCAAGATACTAGGTTAGTGACATGAACCAAAGGATACATTATTCTGTTACGTAAAATAGCGGCAAAAACTCACGGGCATTTGAAGCTTTGAATTAGAAGAAATAAGCAGCGGGCATTGTGCAGAGAGAACTCAGTCCTTTTCTAGTCCTCCCTTTTCTCCTAGACCACAAGGTATCAGCAACCAAAGTTATCTCACTGGCTTTCTGACCGCTCTGACTAACACAGCCCCACATCTGGTAATTGCTATTTATGAAATTTCCCCTAGACAGCTACTAAGCTATGAAAGTTCTCTCAACACTGGACTATTGTACACAAAAGGCACTCTAGAAGCATCTTCCTATCTCTTCTCCGGGTAGTCGAATGTGTGTGTCATATTCAAGCTGTGTTCACTGCAGCTACTTTGAATCCCAGCCTACATTACTCTATCACTGGGGTACCTCTTAGGGACCCAGTTTGACAGCGCAAGCCAGGGGATGCAGATAAATTCAACATCAGCCTCAGGTCAAGGCCATGGAAAGGAAGCCTGCTTCAGCCATAAATATGCTACACCATAATCTTGACTAGGAAACGTTCAGTTCATCCTGCTGTAATTGGTTTTTGTTTTGTTTTTTTTGCGGTACGCGGGTCTCTCACTGTTGTGGCCTCTCCTGTTGCGGAGCACAGGCTCTGGACGCGCAGGCTCCGGACGCGCAGGCTCAGCGGCCATGGCTCACGGGCCCAGCCGCTCCGCGGCATGTGGGATCCTCCCGGACCGAAGCACGAACCCATGTCCCCTGCATCGGCAGGCGGACTCTCAACCACTGCGCCATCAGGGAAGCACATCCTGCTGTAATTGTAATTCACCTAAATTCACTTTTTGAGAAAAGAGGTTAAGGTTTCAGTATGATAGGACAACCTAACTCCCTAGTTGCTTTTCTTCCCCTTACATGGAGGGTTGACTGTACAAATAGTGAGTACTTTTGGCTCAAAATGTGGCATGGATCAAAGCATAACTTTATATGGTCAGTAAGATGCAGTCATACATGTAATGTATGGCAGGCGGACTCTCAACCACTGCGCCACCAGGGAAGCCCAAGAATTTGCATTTCTAATGAGTTCTTAGGTGATGCTGCTGTTGCTCCTCTGGGGACCGCTCGTTGAGAGCCACTTATCTAGAAGGAGCTATTGAGATCTTGTCCTTTGAAAACTCATCCAAACCGACGTTTGTGACAGTCTTCTTCATGGGATCTAGAGAATGGGATTAGGAGGTTGGGAAATTTGTGCCAGTTTTGGTTTTCCTTTTTTTCCATTCAAGTGTTCCATGAATGATGAATGAGCTTTTGTTTAAGTGCCCAGTGTTAGAGTGCTCGGTTTAGTCCATCTGGGAGGGTAGGCTGGGGGGGAATTGAAATAGGCTGGGAACGATTAAAATTAGGCCCCCCAAATAAATTTGCAGCACTGATAGCAGTTCTCAGTGAAGAGGCAGCTATTCCAAGAGGTGTCTATCAGCTAAGCTTCCTGCCACATCTTTCCCAGGGAAATTCCCAGTGCTGATTAAAGCCCTTTGGTGGGCTTTTCTGTCCACAGACTAAGTGATGAGCATCTTACGGGCAGGAACCTTGACAGTTCTATTTGCAACACAAGGCCAGACCAGCGCCTGGCTCTCTGAAGATTTCCATAAATGTTTGTTGGATAAAGAACAAATGGTTCAGAAACTCAAAAAAGCAAATTCCCAGAAGTCTGGGGCAACAGCTCTTGGAAAGAATGAAACTGGAGTGGCCTGGATATTTGTGAGCTGATCAGTGAGCACAACTTATTGCTATGGGAGAAAAACCCTGGATTTCAGATAGAGGTGCCTGGAATCCATTTTCCTGGCAGAGTCACATTGGTGCCTACTTGAGGGTTGTGGCTTAGAGGTAGTAACAGCCCCATGACGGGCACCATCTGGGCTGTTGTGTCCAGTGCTTTATGCTCTGGCACAGAGCCTGGTACACAGTAACTGCTTGCTTTTTTTTTTAACTTTAAAAAAATTTAATTTAATTTATTTTTTTATTTTTGGCTGTGTTGGGTCTTCGTTGCTGTGCATGGGCTTTCTCTAGTTGCAGCGAGCGTGGGCTACTCTTCGTTGCAACGTGCGGGCTTCTCATTGCGGTAGCTTCTCTTGTTGTGGAGCACAGGCTCTCGGTCCACAAGCTTCAGTAGCTGTGGCTCGCGGGCTCTAGAGCGCAGGCTCAGTAGTTGTGGCGCACGGGCTCAGTTGCTCCGCGGCCTGTGGGATCTTCCGGGAACAGGGCTAACCCGTGTCCCCTGCATTGGCAGCCGTATTCTTAACCACTGAGCCACCAAGAAAGCCCTCAAAATGCTTATTAAATAAAAAATGGACCAACTTCATTCAGATGGGGGGGCTTCAGCATCGGACAGGGGTTGGGCTGAGGTTTGGGGGTCCTGAGGATACTGATGGATAGTAATTGTAATTCAAAGCTCAACATCTGAATAAGAGAACATACTTATATAAGGAAAGAAACTTCTCTAGATTAATCAACCCTAAGAAGTCTAAGCTGGATACATTTTCAGCTGAAAAATACATTTTCAGGTAAGGGGTGTATTTGTTATAGACAAAGCATGGCAAAGTATAAAGGACAAAATAAAAATGGCTATAATTCTGCCACTTGGAGATACTCAGTTAAATTTTTTGGTATATTTCTCCCTTTCACTATTAAGATGCTCTATTTCTTACTTTTTCATCCCAGGTAGCATTATTTGTGAGCATTTCCATGCTATTAAATGTTGTACTACTAGAAATAATACTTCAGGGAACATTTTAATACATAAGTCCTTATTTGCATTTTTTGATTAATCCTCTAAGAAAAATCCATAAAGTAGATTTTTTAGGTCAAAGGTTATGCATGATACATATTGGAGGTGGAGCAGGAAATAAGTTATGTTTCAAGAGTATTGATGAATTATGACTTTCCTCCTACCAAAAGTTCACAAAAAATATGAGAATTGTTTCTAAAACAGTTTTGGAGAGCCACAGATTTTGAATGGAGTCGATCGCTCTGTTACTGCCTTGGACAGGATTCCAGTCATCAGTCCCTTTGAAATGTTTCCCTGCATAATAAGCACATAGCATGCAAATTTCTAAATCCAGAAAGGAAAGCGCAAATAAATAAGCTTCTAAAATGTGAGGCCCTTTAAGAAACCAAGTAAGCTACACAATGCTTCCTGGAATTAGGCAACTCTGCAAGGCAGGCTGGGTAAATTCTCAAGATGACAGGCCACTAAACTGTTTCTCTAGGGACAATAAGGGACCCTGCTTAGCACCCATTTTGGGAGAAGTGGAGAAAGCACACAGGCAGCCAGCCAAAAGCTTTAGTGCCTCATTGGAATTCATCTGGGGTCCGGTGGGCATCTGTCTTTGGACTGTTTTGTTCACTGTTTGTCCCCGTGCCTGGCAAGGAGCCACAACACCACACTGTAGGCTTCACAACCACACACTCTCCCCTGAATATGTTTCCCTAATTCCACTGGGCACAACCTGATGTAGCATTGTCTGTGCTGGGAGGTGCTTAGAGGAATATGAAAGCTCTCAAAAATCCAAGGTGACTGTAGGGAGATTATCAACTAGCTGTAGACACCGGACAGATTGTATTAGTCAGAGTTTCTGGTTGCATATATTGGTACCCATCTGGCTAGATGGGGCTTGTGAAATAAAAAATTATATATATATGTGTGTGTGTGTCTGTGTGTGTGTGTGTGTGTGTGTGTGTGTGTGTTCCTGACACAGAGCTCCTAAAACCCTTGTAAATCCCTAAGTGATAAGAACACTAGGAACATCTTTTGTTCTAATGAGGTGACTCTAGGTGGGCTCCTGGGTGAACCCTGGATGGCGGCTGCTCACCAGAAAGACCAAGCCGTGATTTGAAGTGTGGAATTTTCAGCCCCATCCATCATCCTCCAGAGAGGGGAGAGGGGCTGGAAGTGGAGTTAATAATTGATCACGCCTACAAGAGGAAGCCTCCATAAAATCCCAATAGTATGGGGTTCAGTGAGCTTTCAAGTTGGTGAACACATCCACGTACTGGGAGGGTGGCGCACCCCAACTCCACAAGGACACGATCTCCTGCACTCCGGACACCGCCCCACCCCCCAGACCTCGCCCTATGTACTCTTCATCTGTCTCTTCATCTATATCCTTTATCGTATCCTTTAATAAACTGGTAAATACATTTCCCTGAGTTCTATGAGCCACTCTAGCAAAGTAATTGAACCTTATGGTGGCGGGGGTGGGGGGAGGGTGTGTGGATCATGGGAACCCCTGATTTGTCCCCATGTTTGACAGAAGTTGTGGGTAACCTGGGGTCCTACACCTGCGATTGGCATTGGAAGTGGGGTGGGAGCAGTCTTGTGGGACTGAGCCCTTAACCTGTGGCATAGTGTCAGAACTGAGTTAAATTGTAGGACACCCAGCTGGTGTTGTGGAGAATCGCTTGGGGCAGGGACCATCCCTCCACACACACATCTGGTATAGAAGTATTGTGAAAGTGGTAATAGTATGAGAGCAAAGGAGACATACAGGAGCAAAGGACAGAAGGAGACATACAGAGCAAAGACTTGTAGGTTTTTCCAATACAAAGGTGCAAAAGGACTTATTAGAGAATATTGAGAACCTCTGGGATGCTCTACATCCACGCAGATGGGAAAAATAACCAACCACGCGATGGGGCTTACTCTAGGCTCCAGAGAACATACCTTCACCAACTTGCTAGGCACCCTCATTAGCCACCTTCCCTTGGGACTGGACACCTGTCTCTCCAGCTCTGCTTCCCCTGGCCACCAGGGACCTTGGCTACTTGGCTAGCAGGAGCACATGCCCCCCGCCACTTCTTCACCCTGCTCATTTGTGAAGCCACAACTCACGTGGATGCATCTGGTTGGTGGAACCCAGGTCATGGGCCCCCACCTTAGCTGCAAGGAAGTCTAGGAATGCCCAGTTTGGAGTTTCTACCGTAGGAAGGGCATGCTTCATATAAAAATATTGCCAAGGGCTTCCCTGGTGGCGCGGTGGTTGAAAGCCCGCCTGCCGATGCAGGGGACACGGGTTTGTGCCCTGCTCCGGGAAGATCCCACATGCCACGGAGCGGCTGGGCCTGTGAGCTGTGGCCGCTGAGCCTGTGCGTCCGGAGCCTGTGCTCCGCAACGGAAGAGGCCACAACAGTGAGAGGCCTACGTACCACAAAAAAAAAAAAAAAAAAAAAAAAAAAAAAAAAAATTGCCAAAATGTAGGGGGAATCTTGAAAAGATTGGGTAGCTGCAGATGACAAATATCCATTATCCAATGAATGAAAACTACTGGGGCAAAAAAAAAGCAACACAGTCAAAGATTTTGTGGCATAAATTATTTGGGTATTAGAGGATTTCAGAGAAAGGAAAGGAACTTGTGAGCAGTGGTTTGGCACAGACAATCTTGAATTTGGTACAAAGGAAATAAAGGATTTGAATTGGAAGAGAAAACGGAAACAGAGGGCATTTCAGGTGGGAAATTCAGCTTGGGCAAAGGCATGGAGAAGGAGGGGCTGTATAATTTGTTGTCCAAACCAGCACACTTGAGGGTAAAAGTGTAACCGAGCAGGACCCTATGAGGCCTTCCCAGGACAGATCCCCCCATGTCCTGTGCCTGCCTTTTGTTTTCATAAAAACTTTAGATTCCTAGGTCTTCCTGAGTTCCAAAGAATAGATTCAATCAAAGTGTGAAAATGCAGAAACAAAAGAAAACATTCAAGCAAGACAAAAAAATAATAGTTTAACCATTAAACAAAGTCAAGGACCTTTAGTTCCTCCTCAAGGGCTAAGATAATATTCTGAGCCATGTCCTTTGAGCTGTTTTGCAGATACTGAAACCCCCACCAGGTGGAAGAAGTTAACTGTATGCTGACCATGAACATGTGGACCCCAGACTGGTTGGAACCAGAAGGTTGATGATGTTGACTCCTGATTGCCTCACCACCAACCAATCAGAAGAACGTCCACGAGCCGATTGTGTACCCTGCAACCCTTTCCCTCATCCAGTCTTTAAAAACCTTTCTCTGAAAGCCATTGGATAGTTCAGGCCTTTTGAGTGTTAGCTGCCTGGACTCCTTGCTTGGCGCCCTGCAATAAACCTTACACTCTCCTTCACCACAACCCAGTGTCAGTAGATTGGCTTTACTGCAAGTGGATGAGTGGACCCAAGTTTTGTTTGCTAACAAAATGAAGCACTCTAAAAAATTATACTGGGACAGAGCTTCCCTGGTGGCTCAGTGGTTGAGAGTCCGCCTGCCGATGCAGGGGACACGGGTTCGTGCCCCCGTCCGGGAAGATCCCACATGCCGTGGAGCGGCTGGGCCCGTGAGCCATGGCCGCTGAGCCTGCACGTCCGGAGCCTGTGCTCCGCAATGGGAGAGGCCACGACAGTGAGAGGCCCACGTACCGCCAAAAAAAAAAAAAGGGGGAGAACAAGCCAAAAGGAGCAGAACAATAACAAAGTATAAAGAATAAAATAAAATTAGAAAAATAAAAGATTAGAAAATATATATATAAATGAATCAGCAACAACAAGGTAAAACAAAACCCCAACCTAAAAGAAGAAAAAAGAAAAAAAAAAGGCCTTGGCTATGGGGGGAGGAGTTTGGGGGGGTGGAACTTAGGCAGGGGTGGGGTTTAGGGTGGGGCAGGGCCTACGTAGGGTGACGTTTGAGCATAGGGCGGGGCCTAGGCTCAGGACCCATGTAGCCGAAGGCCTTGGGGGCGGGGCTTAGCGCGGGCAGCGTTCAAGTGTGGGGCGGGGCCTCTGCTTAGGACCAGCGTGGAAGGGGAGAGGCAGCACCTGTGGAGTGTGGAGTTCCGGAGTTGGAGGTAAGCCCTGGGTGAGGGTGTGTGGGTGGGGTTTTGCCCAGCGGTTGGAGGGAGTCTCAGAAGAGGTGTCTGAGTGTAGAGGTGGAGCCCTGGGTGGGTGTGTAGGGGCGGGGCTTGGGCTCTGCACTGTAGGAGGGAGGCTCCGAGGTCAGAGGATTAGGCCCAGGAGCCCAAGAGCTCCCCGGTGCCTAAGTGGACAGGGAAAGCACTGCCATGTTCTCTTCCTGTCCTCTGCGCCACCCCCTCTCGGTCTCCCCCAGGTTCTCCCCTGTCACCTCTGGACCCCTAACCGTGGGTGGGTCCCCCTGGGTGCAGAAACTCCTCCCCTCCCCCAGCCGCCCTTCATGGGTGCTGGTCCCGTCCTGCCTCCACTTCGCCTCCCTCCTCACTCCCCCCCACACCCCACGTCCTACCCAGTCGCTGGGGGTTCCTCCCGTCCCCTTAGGTGTCCGTGGCCCCCCACCAGTGCCTGGTAGGTGCCCTAGTTGTGCAGAGACGTGAATTCTGCGTCCTCCTAGTCCGCCATCTTGACTCCACCCCCTATACTCATTCTTTTTTTTTAATTTTAAAGAATTTTAATACATAATATGAACTATTTCAGTCCCTCTTAACATGTAAGACCCTGACTCAAAGTATTTTTATACCGTTATTTTCAAGTATTGCACAATATAGGTACAAAATTAATATTTATGATTACATTTTCTTCCACAATATATAGCAAAAATCTTTAAACCTTTAACAGAAAATACATTTTTTCAAAAAGCAAATATTCGTACATTTTAATTCCACCACTAAAGGAATATCCTGTACACAATTTAGAATAGTTGATGTCTTTAAAATGGGTATTTTACAATTTCAGTAAAAAAAAATACAACATGAAGGTGCTGCTGTCACAGATCCCTGTAGTAAAAAGATATAAATGCAGGGGCTTCCCTGGTGGCGCAGTGGTTGAGAGTCCGCCTGCCTGTGCAGGGGACACGGGTTCGTGCCCCAATCTGGGAAGATCCCACATGCCGCGGAGCGGCTGGGCCCATGAGCCATGGCCGCTGAGCCTGTGCGTCCGGAGCCTCTGCTCCGCAACGGGAGAGGCCGCAACAGTGAGAGGCCCGCGTACCGCAAAAAAAAAAAAAAAAAAAAAAGATATAAATGCAATACCATGTCGTAGAAACAATATATATATAACCTTTGATATTTTACAAACTTTGTACTAAATTAAATTATACAATTAGAAGAGACCAATAAACCCACTTATTAGTGCCAATTTTTTTTTTTTTTTCTTTTTTTTGTGGCACACGGGCCTCTCACTGTTGTGGCCTCTCCCGTTGCGGAGCACAGGCTCCGGACGCGCAGGCTCAGCGGCCATGGCTCACGGGCCCAGACGCTCCGCGGCACGTGGGATCCTCCCGGACCGGGGCACGAACCCGCGTCCCCTGCATCGGCAGGCGGACTCTCAACCACTGCGCCACCAGGGAAGCCCAGTGCCAATATTTTATAAAAGAAAAAAATCAGCCATGTCTTTGCTATATCTTAAATACTATAAGAGGCCATATCTGAGAGTATACTTTAAAATATACAGTCAGTATAAAATAACTTTGTGCTTGGTTTGCAATGAAAAATGATGCATGTTTTATTTTTGTAACCAAGCTTGAATGTATCCTTACTATAAGCTTAAAAAAAAAATCTCAAGGAGGTTATAAAAAAAAAAATCCCCCTTGGGCCTGAGGATTTTAACTTGTACGATACATCTTTTCTTTTTTTTAGTTAGCCATAACAGGCTGGAATGGCTGGTTAGAATACTGCATGTTATTTAAGCTAAAATTCAAGCCATCTACAAAAGACTTCTCGTGGAGGCCTCCATAGGCCACAAACACATCAAAGGCATTACTGTTCTGGAGAGGACTGAGGTTAAGGGCGCTGTCACCTGGGAACATTCTATTGGTACTACTACCTTGAGCCTTTATATTAGGAAAAATAAGTTTCTTGGCGTTAGGAGAAAGAGCGGAGGTTTTCTGCTGTTGCTGCTGCTGCGGTGGTGGTGACGGCGGTGGCTGGGATGGCTGTTGCTGTGGCCGTGGCTTCTGCTGGCTACCCAGGCCCAGCCCATGCCGAGAGTGCACTGAGGAAGAGATGGCTTTCTGCTTCAAGAGGTCATTCACGTTCAAGCCGAGGTTGATAGGGGAAGTACGTGCAACCTTGTTGCTTCGGCCACTATTCTTCATTTTGGTAGAGCCGAACTTGGTGGCAGCAAAAGTGGCAGTGGTAAAGGTTAAAGGCTGAGTGGACCGGGGCATGAAGGGAGGGCTTACAGCAGCAGAGTGACCAAAGGGAGGAGATGGAGAGCTGGACGCTGATGAGGCTGGGTCACTTGTGGGCATAAAAACCGGGACCTGGGCTTCCCTGGTGGCGCAGCGGTTGAGAGGCCGCCTGCTGATGCAGGGGACACGGGTTCGTGCCCCGGTCCAGGAAGATCCCACATGCCGCGGAGCGGCTGGGCCCGTGAGCCATGGCCGCTGAGCCTGCGCGTCCGGAGCCTGTGCTCCGCAACGGGAGAGGCCACAACAGTGAGAGGCCCGCGTACCGCAAAAACAACAACAACAACAAAAAACCGGGACCTCTGGGTTAAAGCTGTTTTTGAGCTCCTTTTCCAACTTACATCCATTTTCATTATTATCATCCACATAAAACACCTTCAGTGGTCCCTTTTCACCAGTTTGGTAGGAAACCTCAAATGGGTCGATCCAAACACTAGGATCCTACGGCAGATTGCCACGAACACCATCAGTGCCCAAACCACTCTCTTTGGAGGCTTGTTCAATCACTGGGTCCACTTTCTCCCCTGCGTGTATACATCTAAACCCTGATCCTTCGTATGGCTTTTCAGGATTCCAGTGCCCTTCATATTTCTTCTTAAGAAATCTTACAAGCTCTTCACCAAAACTGTTGACACGTCTCCTGGGAGGGGGCTGCTTCCACCACAGACCCGGCAGCTGGGCAGGGGCACGGGAGGGTAGGCGGCGGTGAGCCGGCCGGGCCGAGGGCGCGCCGACGCCGCCAGGCGGCGCTCGCCCCTTCTGGCTTGGGGTGGCGAGGACGGGGTCAGGGGAGCGCGCTCACTTCTCCGCACAGCCCGGTGCCCGGCCCAGCGTCCGCGTAGAGCGCCCACTCCGCGCCGCGCCGGGGCTTTCCTCCTTCTCCCCTACACTCATTCTTTAAAGACTAAACTTCTGGCCTCTGAGGAGGGGGAGGAAGGGGCTTTTTGTCTGACTGTGGGATCAGAGAAGCGATGTAGCTGTTTAACTCGATATATAATGTTCAACCAACAACAATTGCTTGGGTTACGGATTGGGTTCAAAGGCCCCCAACAAAACCTGACCAAGCGGTTTAGCAAGGTAAGTGTTGATTTTTAAAAAGAGTATAACACGAAATCTAGTGTGAGTGATCCAGGCTGGTGCAGCGGCGGTGCACCCCATTTTCTGCCGTTCTCAGCATGTGACTTTCCTGTTTCTGGCATCCTTCTGGGCACTTTGATCACTACTGGGCAGGAGGAATGGGGAAGGGCAAAGGGGAAAGCTCATGCCTACTAGGTTTGTCCCCTTAATTCAAGAAAGCATCCTTAGAAGTCCCCAAGTGGACTTTTCATTGGCCAGAAATGGGTCCCATGGCTGCCCCTAGTGGCAAGAGTCTCAGGGTGGAGTTTTTTTTGTTTGTTTGTTTTCAGATGGCCTTTATTTAATTCAAAAAGGAGTTTTTATTTTTAACAGGGCACCTGTATCCCTGAATAAAACCAAGTTCTCTGGGAAGGAAAGAAGGGTGACAGGATACTAAGTAGACAACCTGAAGCTACTGTCACCCCTGTCTCCCCACCTTTGGTAATTCCTGTGCTCCAAGTACGGAGCTTCTCAGGGCTTCACCTGAGTAAATTGATTCACCTCTAGGTAGATTGTAACTTCCTTTCATCTGCCGTTTGCTTTCCATCTTCCAAAGTGACCTCTTTTACCTGCCAGGGCCTTCTCTCCATTTCTCCCTGTCCTTGTGGCTAATATACCTTTTAACATCGTCTGTTATCATTTTAGTAGGATTTGGAAGGGAGGGATGACCAATTTGTGTGACTGATAACACCATTTGAAGTCAGAGGTTGCCTAGAGCTCCAAGGAGGTGATTCTAAACACAGTGGCTCTTGGTTTTCTAGGAGGAGAGGAAGTGGGAGGGCTCCCAGGGGCAGAGTGAGGAAGTGGGACCAGAGCAGGAGGAAGTGGGCGGGGCAGGGTGGGGCGAGTTAGCTGGACAGAGGAAGGGATTGAAGGAGAGGGAGGGAAGGAGGAAGAGAAGAAGAAACGGAAGGAACAACTAACATTTCCTGAAGGTTCACGAGGAGGCGCCACCAGCGCACTGCTTTACAACCTTCATCTCTTCTAACCTCAGCCACTCTGCGGACAACCCAACTCCCCCCTGGTCTTTGGCCGTAGTGGCCAGAGTGTGTCTGTTTCATCCTCTTGTCTATGGCTTTAGGTCCTCCCAGGGTCACTGGGTAGCAACTCCCCAGCTCCACCACTCTCAGCCACGTGGGGAAAAGGCTTTCCCACAGGTCCCACTGGGGCAGAGTGGGAATCGGTGAGCTCCCTCCAGCCCTTCTAGGGTGTGCAGAAGTCTTGGGGGGGACTTCCCTAGTGGTCCAGTGGCTAAGACTCTGTGCTCCCAATGCAGGGAGCCTGGGTTCGATCCCTGCTCCGGGAACTAGGTCCCGCATGCCACAACTAAAGATCCTGCATGCCGCAATGAAGATTCCACACGCAGCAATGAGACCCTGTGTGCCACAACTGAGAACTGGCACAGCCAATAAAAACAAAACAAAACACAAAAACATCTTGGGGCTTGCTGCCCCCCCCCCCAGGACCTTCATACAGGAAATGGGACTCAAACCTCTCTATTCTGAGATTCCCGAACTCATTTAGGAGTTCGAGTACCCCTGACTCCAGGAGGTGAATTTGTTGAGAAACAGGTCATGAGGCAGTTTTTAGGACCTCCACGTAAACATGTCCTGTGATTGTTCTTAGAAGATCTTAGATCTAGCTTTCTCCTCTTCCCTGCTGACCAGAGGATTTTTAATCAGTCAGGATGGGAAATGTGTGAGTGCAGATAGATTCTGCCTGCGGTTGGATTCCTAGAGATAGTTTTTCTTTATATCTGGACTGTGGTTTTTAAACTCAAAAGCCAAAAATGTGAGGTCTGCAAGTCTCATTGGTAGTGCAGTCATGCTATAAAGAGAAATACGGGAGAGGGAAAGAAGGCACATAAATCTATTCCACGCTGTACAGTTAAAAAAAAAAGATACAGAAGAATTTAAAGTGAAAAGTAATAGTTTTCTGTCCCCCTTGCCCCCTCCCCTTCTCCAGTCCCTGGCATTACTGCCAGGAGGCAACCCTTTAAAAGTTTTCTTTATTTTACTTTATTTTTATTGAAGTGTAGTTGATTCAAAATATTATGCTAGTTTCAGATGTACAGCAAAGTGATTCCACTATATATAATACATATATATGTAAATTCTTCTTCAGATTCTTTTCCATTATAGGTTATTACAAGATACTGGATATAGTTTCCTGTGCTATGCAGTAGGACCTTGTTGTTTATCTAATTTATATCTGTTTTGTGTCTGTTAATCCCATACTCCTAATTTATCCCTCTCTCCCCTTCCCCCCTTGGTAACCATAAATTTGTTCTCCATGTCGGTGAGCCTGTTTCTGTTTTGTAAATAAGTTCACTTGTATTGTACTTCGGATTCCACATGTAAGTGATATCATATAATATTTGCCTTTTCTGACTTAGTTCACTTAGTATGATGATCTCTAGGTCCATCCAAGTTGCTGCAAATGGCATTATTTCATTCTTTTTTTTTTTTTTTTTTTGCAGTACGCGGGCCTCTCACTGTTGTGGCCTCTCCCGTCGCGGAGCACAGGCTCCGGACGCGCAGGCTCAGCGGCCATGGCTCACGGGCCCAGCCGCTCCGTGGCATGTGGGATCTTCCCGGACCAGGGCATGAACCCGTGTGCCCTGCATCGGCAGGCGGACTCCCAACCACTGCGCCACCAGGGAAGCCCTATTTCATTCTTTTTTAATGGTTGAGTAATATTCCATTCTATATGTATATATCACATTTTCTTTATCTATTGCTCTGTTGATGGACATTTAGGTTGCTTCCATGTCTTGGCTATTGTAAACAGTGCTGCAGTGAATATTGGGGGTATGTGTGTATCCTTTCGGACCATGTTTTTCTCTGGGTATATGCCCAGGAGTGGGATTGCAGGATCATACAATAGGTAACTCTATTTTTAGTTTTCTAAGGAACCTCCATACTGTTCTCCACAGTGGCTATACCAATTTACATTCCCACCAACAGTGTAGGAGGCTTCCCTTTTCTCCACACTCTCTCCAGCATTTATTGTTTGTAGATTTTTTGATGATGGCCATTCTGACTGGTGTGAGGTGATATCATATTATAGTTTTGATTTACATTTCTCTAATAATTAACGATGTTGAACATCTTTTCATGTGCCCCTTGCCATCTGTATGTCTTTGGAGAAATGTCTATTTAGGTCTTCTGCCCATTTTTGGATTGGGTTGTTTGTTTCTATGATATTAAGCTGCATGAGCTGTTTGTAAATTTTGGAGATTAATCCCTTGTCAGTCTCATCGTTTGCAAATATTTTCTCCCATTCAGTGGGTTGTCTTTTTGGTTGTCTCTTCGCCTGCCTGTAGGAGAGAGGTTGTCCCCTTCTCACAAGGAGAACTGGCTGTGAAACTGGGCAATGGATTATGGGGTATGTGAAGCTATGCACCCCTCCTTGGCTCCCTCAGCACCTGGCTGCTTGCAGGCTACTCATCTCTGCTCCTTTCCTGTCCCAGAGGGTATTCTGGGGTATAATTGTCTGCACTTCTTATAACACTCTGGAATGTAGGTAAGGGTGTTATCATTCCCATTCCCCCCCATGTGTACATAACTGCTCTGCTTCTGCTTCCGTGATATCTTTCTTTGTTTGTTTTTTTGCTTGTTTTATTTTTTCTTTGCTTTCTTTCTCTCTTTAAATTTTTTTTATTATTTTTTGTTGTTGTTTTCTTTCTCTTTTTTTCTTTTTTGCTACTGTCATGTCTTTAAGCTCACTGGGACAGGCCAGGGGATGTTGCCGGTAGATGGTAGCTGTTCAGCTGAGCTTGGGTAAGTTCATTTTGGCCTAGAATTCAGCTTTACGGAGCTGATCTTTTGAGAGCTATTTTACTCCCATGTGTATTTTTCACTTGATTCAGAACTCGGAGGGGGAGATGTGATTATTCAACACTCTCACAAACAACAGTGTGGGCTCTGGAGACAGGATCCAGTCTCAAATCCCAGTCCTTTCATTTACTAGCTTTGTGACCTTTGGCAAGTTACCTTCTCTGAGCCTCAATTTATTCATCTGGAACTTGGGGGTCGTGATAATTAGCCACCTTTAGAGCTGCTTAAATAGTGGGTATAATGAACTTAATACATTTCTTGACACAGTAAATGCTCAATAAATGTTAATTATTTTGACCTACGCTCTGAAACAGTTCAAATGGCATAGAAATTATCTGATCCTTGCAGGTTAATGAAAATTATTTAGTAAGTCCATCTGGTCTGGGAGCTTTTTGTGAGTTAGATCAGGGGTCAGGAAGTCATGGCCCGTGGGTCAAATCTGGCCCTACACCTGTTTTTACATGGCCTGAAAGCTAAGAATAGATTTTACATTTTTTAAATGATTGAAAAAATCAAAGGAGGAATAATATTATTCATTTATTTATCTTGGAAAACTTTTTTTATTGAAGTATATCTGACATATAACATTGTGTAAATTTAAGGTGTACAACAGGTTAATTTGATACATTTATATGTTGTAATATGATCACCAGTGTGGCAATAATTAGCATGTGTGTCATGTCATATAATTATCATTTCTTTTTAGTGGTTGGAATGGTTAAGTTCTAGTCTCTTAGCAGGTCTGATGATTATAATATAATATTGTTGTCTATATTCATTATACTGTGCATTAGATCTCTAGAGCTTATTTACTACCTGTTGCAAGTTTGTGTCCTTAAACAACATCTATCTTATGCCCCCACCCCCCATCCCCTGGTAGCCACCATTTTACTTTCTGTTTGTACACGTTTGACTTTTTTAGATTTAGCATATGAGGATATCATACAGTATTTATTTTTCTCTGTCCGACTTACCTCACTTAGCAAAATGTCTCAAGCTCCATTCATGTTGTCACAAATGGCAGGATGTCCTTTCTCATGACTGAATAATATTCCGTGGTATATAAATACATACCACATCTTCTTCATCCATTCGTCCACTGATGGGCACTTAAGTTGTTTCCATATCTTGGCTCTTGTGAATAATGCTGCAATGAACCATGGGAGTGCAGATATTTCCAAAAGAAGAATAATACATTGTGACACCTGGAGATTATGTGAAAATCAAATTTCAGTGTCCTTAAATAAAGATTTATTGGGAGATGACCATGCTCATTTGTTACAGACTGTTTTCATGTTACAATGGCCGAGTTGAGTAGTTGCAGCAGAGACCTGTGTGTCCCATCAAGCCTAGAATATTTACTACCTGGCCCCTTACGGAAAAAGTTTGCTGACCCTGAGGCAGATGACTGACACCTTTCAATTTCTTCTATGCTTATTATCCTATTCAGAAATATAGTAAGAGTAAGAGAGGAGGATTTTCTCCTTTGCCATGTTGAGCAGGCAGTGCTGATGGCATAGCCAACGAGAGATGGTATGTAGATAGCAAATATCTCAATGAGATTGTCATTAGATTCCCATTAATGTAGAGCAGGAAAATCTTAAAACGAAGCCTGAGTTTTCCATTCCTGTGCATTACAAGGTCAAGGGCCCACACTGAAATCCCGTAGTGTGTGTCTGCTTAGGGCAATCCTGGCAACCTTACTGGTTTCTTCTGAGCTGGACTGTTGCCCTCCCTCTGCTCAAATAAATCCAAACCATTCTCTTCCAGGAGCCACTTCAGAATATGTTCCTTGCCATCGATCAATGGAAAGAAATGATGTTTATGAGAGTATTGTGTGAAATGTGGACTAGAATAAAGTGTTGACTATTGTTATTTTACACAAATGCGATTGTCTGGGTTTGTCTGGTTTGCTTGATCAACCCTGGCACAGCCTTTCCTGCTGCTTGCTGAAGTCCTGTTTCTGGTTATCCTGGGTTTCATCTCTGCTGCTGATGTCGGGTTCTGTCCTTTGGGTGGAGAAGAGGATGCCTGCAGACCCAGAGCTGCTGTTTATAATCAACATTACTGTTGTTTTATTTTTGTTAACAGAGCTCATCCTCTTTGTCTGATGGAACTCAGCTACCTTCCATCAATGTACAATGACCAAGGACATTGTGATGCCTTTGGGAAAGGGTTGATAGGGGGATGCAACAGCAACTAGGGTGTCAACGACAAAGTCCCAGGTTCCCATCCTCCTACATCCAGGCTAACTGCCAAGCCTCCGGGTAGATGTCTAAGTGTCCCAGACAAGGCATCCTGTATTTCCATTTTGGTTTTGGATTCTGTCATCGCTGCTCCAGGCAATTCTGTTAATCATTTCCTTTGTCAAGTTTACCCAGGGTTGGGCAGATCCCATGAGCAGATTCCCTTAAACTCACACGCCCCTGACTTGTAAGCCAGAACCATCAACTTTCAGTGGGAACTGTGAGGGCTGGAGATGCCTCAAACCAGCGGACACTCTCCGTAGCTGTATGGTCCAGTGGGAGTTTAACACTGGCCTATATTATGCTTGGGCAATGAGGCTTTGTGCCCAAATTCATAATTTTATATTATCCCGATGTCCGTCATTGTGGGGGGACCCAGAAGTTATAGTAACAATCTCTAAAGGCAACGCCTTGATGAAGTCCAGAGAATTTGCCAACGATGTTCTCTCCTTCTGCCCCATTCCATCACCCACTCACTCCTCCACGCACTCCATTCCAGCCACTGCCACAGTCGACCACTGGAACTCTTCTCTCCAGGGTCGACAGTGTCTACTCAACCACTAAGTTTAAAAGACAGTTTTTCATTCTTACCTTGCATTTCATATCTGTCCTCAAAACCCCCTCTTCCTTACCTCCTGTGATCTTGCACCCGGGAGGATTAGAACACCATCTCCAGATGCTGCAGGGTCAGTGTTAGGTGTGACCCTCACTCTGGAATTCTGGTGTGTCTGAAGCAACCTCCACATTAGTCAACAGAAGGAGTAATGCTCAGTAGAAACCTCACCGCCAGATCCTGTAGGAAGGAAGGCAGAGGAGCTGAAGCCTTTGTGATGTGGCCTTGGTTAGTTAGCCAGATTACAACCTGAACTCACACCTGCATGAGAATCCCTGTCCTCTCTCTCAGCAGACATGTTCACTTCCTGTTTCAGAGGAGACAGAAGCCACAGGCTGGATTCCAAGCGGTCACGTCTAATGAGCCCTTTTCATGCCCTATCTTGCTTGACTCTGCAGACTTTACTTCACCCCTCCTTTCCACTGTGACCCCTCTTGTGTCTCTGCCCTTATTTATTTATTTAAAGAAGATGTTGTGGGTAGGAGTTTACTAATTAATTTATTTTTGCTGTGTTGTGTCTTCGTTTCTGTGCAAGGGCTTTCTCTAGTTGTGGCGAGCGGGGGCCACTCTTCATCGCGGTGCACGGGCCTCTCACTATCGCGGCCTCTCTTGTTGCGGAGCACAGGCTCCGGACGCGCAGGCTCAGTAGTTGTGGCTCACGGGCCCAGCTGCTCCGCGGCATGTGGGATCCTCCCAGACCAGGGCTCGAACCCGTGTCCCCTGCATTAGCAGGCAGATTCTCAACCACTGTGCCACCAAGGAAGCCCTCTGCCCTTATTTTATAAGTCTCCTTGGTGGCTTCCCTTCCTTCTGTTTGTCTAGACTTTTCTGACAGTCAATTCTCTTCTCTCTTCATGAGCTTGGTAATTTAAACCACACTCATGGCTTCACCTACAATTTTTATGATCACTAAAGCCCTGTCTCCAGCCCAGGGCTCTCTTGATAGCGCCACATCTGCTTGTTGGACGTTCACGGGCCTATTCTGGGTGCTTCCAGCTTGACAGATGGAACTCTGGTTCCTTCTTCCAGGCATCTGGTAGCACTCTGCCCCAGGCCCGACGTTTGTGCAGACACACGGCACTACCTGCAGCTCCCAGACACGTCATTCTCACCACTCCCTAGCGGCAGTTATGCTGCTGCCTGTTTCCTCCACCTGGAACCCCCTTCTCTTCCTTACTCCCCATCCCCCAGTCTTCTCAAGATTAAGTTCAGAAGTCATTCCATCCAGGGTCGCCTTCCTTGAGTCCCTTTGCTGTTACCCTGTGTGCACACCGGTGTGGAACTCATTACACAGGATTCTAACTGTGGGCTTCTCTTCTTCTTTCCTTGCTGGCTTGTGAGCTCCCTGGGGACAGACTCCCAACGATAGCACAGCCCCACTCTCTTGCCATTCTGCTGTTGACTGAAGGAAAAACGCACAACATAAGAGCTGTGAGTTTGGGTTTTATTTGGGGACCTTATGAGGACACTAGCCTCTCAGGAGCTCCGAGAGAACCGCTCTGAAGAGGCGAGGGAGAAGCCAGTATACATATATGATTTGGGGCTGTGGAATACGTGCAGGCAAGCATACATCTCGGTAAGAGATTACGCGTGGTCACACGGATCAGATATCTCAGTTAGTGGTTTGGTATTTGTGTGTGTGTGTATGGGAAGATGCAGGAACCTGGGTTCCTTAAAATTCTTCCCGAGATGTCTCCGTCTGAGGAGACTGCTTCTCCAAAGCACAGCGTATCCTGTTATTGTTCTGATTTCCTCAGTGACTTAATCCTTGTAGGACTGGGTGGTGAGCAACACCCTTTGTTCCTCTTTGTTTACATTGCTCTGTGTGAGGGAGAAGCTTTTTTATTTTATTTTTTATTTTTTTGCGGTACGCGGGCCTCTCACTGTTGTGGCCTCTCCCGTTGCGGAGCGCAGGCTCCGGACGCGCAGGCTCAGCGGCCATGGCTCGCGGGCCCAGCCGCTCCGCGGCATGTGGGATCTTCCCGGACCGGGGCACGAACCCGCGTCCCCTGCATCGGCAGGCGGACCCCCAACCACTGCGCCACAAGGGAAGCCCGAGAAGCTTTTTTAAAATCACAAATTATCCACTGATGTTAAAGTATATTTGAGAGTTCTGGCCAGAGGTTTGCTGTCTTGCTTGTGCAGTCAAATCACTCGGGAGCTTTTAAAAAAATACAGATTCTCCACGCTCCCCTTTCTGGAGATTTTGACTCAATAGATCTGAGGTAAATCCCAGACACTTGGACTATTTAAACTCCACTAGTGACTCTGTGGGGCAGCAGGACCGGGAACCACCGAGAAGGTCCTCTACTAACGAGGGACACATTTATGAACTGTGTTATCAGTGAGCACATTGGCAGGGTTTGGTAAGTCCCAACCAGGGGGCAGCAGTGGTGCTCCCCTCAATCCCACAGGATGCTGGGGAGGTCCTGCGGCCAGCTCCCCCTCCGTCCCCAGGGAGCGGCGGGCACAGTAATGAGAACCATGGAGCCCTGGGTTCATATTGTTTGCAGTCTCAGATCGTACGACAGTTACTCTCTTTATATAAGTTAATGCAGTTTTCTCATTTGTAAAAGATGGCTAGTAAAAGTGCCACACCATAGGTTTTATATGATGGATAAATTGTGTGTGTTTGTGTGTAAAATTTACCAGTCTGACACAAACTTAACTCTCAATAAAAGCTGACTACTATTTTCTTGTCCTTTTTGTCAAAAGACGTGTCATAGGCTCTTCCTAGTTTAGAGCACTGAAGAAAGCCACATAATCACCGATTTTCAGAACTAGAAGGAAACCTAGATTCGCTTCCTCTCTGAACTAGATGGAGAAGCAAGCACAGCTCATGGTTTCTGAGTCTGTAGACCCATGGACCCAAGGATGCAGTCACATCTCTCTTACAGCACTTGGAGCTGTGAGGAATTCTGCTGAACAGAGCTTGCGCCGGTGCAAGTATATTCCATTACGAGGACGGGTATCTCTCAAAGAGGACTGTGTCCACATATTTTTATTACTCCAAAAGCTTTTCCCACCGGCTCAGGGTTTTTTCAGCTCAGAGCTTATCCTTTCTCATGTCTGCCTTCCTCCTTGCCTAGCTGGCTCTCTATTTCAGTTCAGCCTTCCCATCCTTGGGGAATTGGTCCCTCACTCCCAATGACTTGGTCAGTGTTCTCTTTTATGGCTGGGCTGGTACCATGCGCATCTTTGGCAGCAAAGACGAGGTTGTGGTTTACAAGAGTAAACTCAGTTAATGGATGCGAGCCCCGTTGGACTTTAGCTCCATAATTGCAGGGGCAATATCTGGTTTTCTCTTCTTTGCTTAGAACAGTGCCTGGCCCAGAGAAGAGGAACAGCAGACATTCTTTGCCGGAAACACAGTTGTCACCTTCCATACATGCTCTTGGATTGCAAAAATATCTGCAGCTAATAACAATGGTGGTAATAGAAAGAGTAGCAACATTTGATTGCTAACTATGGCCAGACACTGTAGAAACACAATTTATTATATTTAATCACAATTTATTATATTTAATCCTTGCTACAAATGTATAAGATTTCCATTGTATAGTTGAGGCAGCCGAGTGTAGAAAGCAAGAAACTTGCTCAAAATTGTACATTTTCAAAGCCAGAAAGTCCACCTCCAGCACTGATGATCTGTGCATTGTAAAGAAAGTGGTACTTTCAGGTTGGATGTCTAGTAGCGGTGACATGTCAGATGGACTGGAGGTGGATGCAAGTTAATTTCCGTCTCAGTTGCCCCTTGCACCTCAGTTTCTGATCAAATAAATTTTTCTAGTCGAAGACTCCTCACTGTCGTTCCTTCATCTGTCTCTCTTTAATTCTTTTTTCCTTCTTCTGTTTTTTAGACAAGATTATATATTAACAACAGCAAACACCGGCATGGATGTAAGCGCCAGAAATTCTCATTCAGTGGGAATGCAAAACAGTACAGCCACCTTCAAAGGCACTTTGTTAGTCTCTTAAAAACGAAACATACTCTCACCATATAAGCCCGCAATTAGGCTCTCTGCTATTTACCCCAAAGAGTTGACAGCCTATGTCCACATGAAAACCACACAAGGATGTTTGTGCCTGCTTTATTCATAGTTGCCCAACTTGGAAGCAATCTAGATTTTTAACTGAGTGAGTGGATAAATAAACCACGGCACATCAGACAACGGACTGTTGTTCAGTACTAAAAAGAAACGAGCTACCAAACCTTGAAAAGACACGGAGGAATCTAAATACATATCACTAAGCGAAGGAAGCCCACCTGGAAAGGATGCATGCTGTATGATCCCCACTATATGATATCCTGTAAAAGGTAAAACTGTGGAGACAGTAAAAACATCAGTGGTTTCCACAGGTTAAGAAGGAGGAAGAGAGGGCTTCCCTGGTGGCGCAGTGGTTGAGAGTCCGCCTGCCGATGTAAGGGACACAGGTTCGTGCCCAGGTCCGGGAAGATCCCACATGCCGCGGAGCGGCTGGGCCCGTGAGCCATGGCCGCTGAGCCTGCGCGTCCGGAGCCTGTGCTCCGCAACGGGAGAGGCCACAACAGTGAGAGGCCCGCATACCGCAAAAAAAAGAAAAAATAAAGGAGGAAGAGATGAGTACACATGGCACAGGTGATTTTCAGGGCAGTGAGACTATTACACATGGTACCATAATGAGGATAATTAGTATTATACATCTGTCGAACCCCATAGAACGTACAACACCAAGAATGAACACTGAACTATGGATTTGGGGTGATAATGATGTGTCAGTGTGTTACCAAGTCCAAGCTCATACTGCCTGCTGCCCAGTAAGCCAGTAAATCGAGAGACAGGTTGCTGGGGCAAGGCACGACAACTTTATTAGGAAAGCCAGCAGACCGAGGAGATGGTGGACCTGTGTCCCAAAGAACCATCATCCCTGAGTTAGAACTCAGGCTTCTTTTATACTAAAAGGGGTGGGGGGTAAAGTCAAACATTTCCTGGTTCCAGTCAGACTCCAGAGGGGGTGTGTTAATTTCTTCCTCGCAGGAGTCATTCACAGGTGGGCTTTGTCAGGAGGTTTCCTGTGAGCTAAACAAAGGTATTTTAGCTTAATTCTCATTGCGTGGGAGGCTGTGTTCCCAGGGATGGGCCATAATGTTTAATTTAAGCTTGTAGGCACATCTCTTTAGTGATTAACTTACAGCAAAAGCAATAGAATACAGAGGTTAAAGTAAAAGAAACAGATCCAATATGGAGTCAGATTTGTTCTTCCCTATTGCAAATGTAGGTTCATCAGTGGAACAAATGAACTATCTGATGAGAGCTGTTGATAGTTGGAAAGGCTGTGCCTGTGTGGGGGAGGGACTATATGGGAACTTTCTGCTCAATTTTGCTGCGGATCTAAAACTGCTGTAAAAAATAAAAGTCTACTTTCAAAAAAGGAGGGACATATGTTGTTAAAATATCCTCCTCAGACAAGGGGAAAAATTCCATGGAGAAAGAAAAATCAAGGAATAAGTCATCACTTATAGACAGCTGATCAACTATCGGGGAGTTAAAGGCAATCTATTGAAAACACTATTAGAACTCATTAGAATTCATCAAGTTAGCTGAATACAAGATCAGCATATAAACATCAAGCACAATCGATAAGCCAGCATGTAAACATCAAGCACAATCGATAAACCAGTACATAACCTAATGGAAATAATGATAAATGGACGAAGGTAACGATAGCAACAAAAAAAATATTGAAATATATTTAATTAGGAATATATAAACGTTTAAGGATAACATCATGAAACTTTACTCCTGGATAAAAAAGGGGGTCTACCATGAGGTTTTTGTATAGCAGTCTAAATACACACACACACACACATACACACACACACACATATAATATATATATGATTGTTTTAAGTTGTTGATCTCCTAATTTCAAGTGGATTTTAAAAACCCTGCATCTGTACTCTCCTCCCATTACAATTACTGCTTTTGACGTCATATTTTACATCTAATTGTTTTGCGTATCCCTTAACGGCTTATTGCGGACACAGATGATTTTACTACTTCTGTCTTGTAACCTCCCTACTAGCCTTGTGTGTGGATGGTTTCCTACCCTTATTGTATGTTGCCTTCACTGGTGAGCTTTCTCACTTCAGAATTTTGTTTCTAGTTGTAGCCAAGAAAGGGGTCTAAGTAAATGGACGCACCCACCTTACTTTCAAGGAAATATGAAAGCATTTAATGATGTCAACTGTTCTCACACTACTCTACAAATTCAGTGCAGCCCCCATTAGAATCCTAATGTGGCAGCTGTGGGCTTATTTTAAATTCTAAAGCGCTGTTTTAATGTCTCAAAATTAGCACGTACTCACTTATTGGGTTGAGAGGAGGAGCCCGACTTTGGTCCCAGGTTCAAGCCCAGCTCTGGCACTTTCTACCTGTGGGGACACCAGCAAGGTGCTCACCCTCCCAGCCTCAGTTTCCCCATCTGTAAAATAAGGTGACATAATCCTGCCTACTTCATGGGATTTGTCTTAGGATAAATAATACAGGAAAAAAATGTCCAGCACAGTATCTGGCAGTAAAAGTAGCTATGACACTTAAGTAACAAAAAGGAAAAGAATATAAGTACTAAGTCAAACAAAGTAAATCACCTCTCTCCCAAAGTCAAATAACAAACTGAGTCTACCTGACTTTGCCTATGAGGAATGTTTATTTATCCTAAATGCTAACAAATTGTGCTTCAGAATTTGACTCTGGTTCCATTGGGATTTCTCTCAGTTAAGAAGAGACCATTCCTTTTTCAATCACTTTATTGTTTTATGGCGAGTTCTAAGTGACTCTTATTGTGGTTTTAATATTCTTAGTACTGACTATAGGAACAAGGGTATAGGAAGGTGGTGGGTGGAGATAGATATTATTTATCCCAAGACACACAGGGACTCTGGGGACGCATGTCTTCAGCGGGATGCTCTGGTCACTCGTGTCCTTTTGGCTGAGGTTGGAAATCCCAGAGATTCTTTAGGTCTTGCAACGGACGAACATATGTCCCACCTCCCCTTTCATAATCCCTCTTGTTCCAATTTACCAAAGACAGTAGGTTTCTGCATCATCCACCAGAATCTTAACACAGAGCCTTGACTCTGCGTTTAGAAATCCCTGGACCTCAAAGAAACAGTTTAAAGTCTTATTTGGTGATACAGAAAAATTTTTCTATATCAAGTGATTTCTACTTCTTTCCTCTAATAAAATCAAAAGAGGACCTAATTTAGCTGACTGATGAATTATTAAAAATCATTTTGAGTGATAAATTACGATGCCATTTTTAGCCTGTAGTTCAGAATGATTGAAAAAATTGAATGGCATCGCTATCCAAAACTCATTCTGCAACTGCAAATTCATGTGACAAGTGTTTTCAGAGTTTACATCCATGAAGGTGAAAAACATGAATAAAAGTACCTCATTTTAGCAATAATTCACAGTATCCGTGTATATGTAAAATCAAGAGTCCTCATTCAGTTCATGAAGAGATACATTTATCAATAACATTTTACATCACGTGTTTAAAAAGAATCAACAATTGAAATAAATGTCTGGTCTTCATGCAAAGTTGCAGGCATCTCTGCTGGTGCCCAAATCACCGATACACCTTATCTTACAAACTCCTTGAAGCCACTTTATCCCTTCTTCCCATGCCTTTCTGCATTGTGGAACCTACGAGATTTATGCCCTGAGGTTCCTCAGGGAAACGTGTGAGTGATGTAGCCACGCCTTACTACTCCCACAGACCACCTGCCAGGCCCCCTCCTACCCCTAAGGCAGCTCAGACTTTGGGCCAAGGGTGTGAGCTGCAGAGGGAGGCATATAACATGGAAAAATCCACTGGGCATCAGAGGTTGTTTCCTTCACCTTGTTCACCAACTCTTGCCATGAAGTGATGGCCTTGTGATGTTTAAATCTCTTTTCTGTGTCATACCTTAGGCAGAAGGAGGTAAGAAAATATCAGAAATGCTTGGTTTGCTCCGGAATTCTCCATAACAGTTACTCAGTGTGTGCACTGGGCTACCTGTGCTGTTCATAGTGCTGGGGATCCAGCCCAGGTACCAGTTGAGACACAACCTACAGTTTGGGGACCATCATCCACTTGTAAATTGACTTCATCCACCACGTGGCATCAGTGGGGTACTCCCGTGAGCCAGTGCCATCAGGTACACTATTTGGATGGCCCAAGGCCTCCTCTTCTGAGAAGGCAGAGCTGTGTTCATCACAATACATTTTGCCTCAATAATACAATTTTTAACTTTGTATTTGGAATTAACTTCAAACACGCAGAAACATTGTAATGATATGTATAGTAGAACACCATCATGCCATTACCCAGATGCACTTTTTTTAAAATTGAAGTATAGTTGGTGTACAGTATTTTATAAGTTGCAAGTGTACGATAGATTCACAATTTTTAAAGGTTTTATTCCATTTACAGTTATTATAAAATATTGGATATATTCCCTGTGTTGTACAATATATCCCTTGTAGCTTATACATAATAGTTTTAATTCCCTACCCCTATACTTCCTCTCTCACCCTCCCTCTCCCCACTGGTAACCACTAGTTTGTTCTCTGTACCTGTGAGTCTGTTTGTTTTTTGCTATATTCACTAATTTGTCGTATTTTTAAGATTCCACATATAAGTGATACCATACAACATCTGTCTTTCTCTGTCTGACTTATTTCACTAAGCATAATACCCTCCAAGTCCATACATGGGGTTGCAAATGGCAAGATTTCATTCTTTTCTATGGCTGAGTAGTATTCCATTATATAGATATACACCAGATGCACTTATTGTTGATGCATTACTTGATTTACTTTATATATGTTCTTTTGGAGACTTCTTCTCACAAAGACACAGGCCAGACATTTCAATACATGGAAGAAAAATTCCAACAGACACGCATAGCCTTTAACATGAAATTATACCCATATATTCCACTGGCCCCAAAGCTGTGGCAAGACCATACATACATAAAGTCAGGGACGATGTAGGGACTAAAGAAACTACAATAAGCAGATCTTTTGTGGATGCGAACCCTCCCATGTCAAGAAGAACATGTAGGCTGCATTTGAAAGATTGGAGGAGCACTGCATTAATGAAACTGTCATGGGCTCCTGATTTCCAGGCAGTGTTCCAGAGGTTTCCCTTACCATGCAGAAGACACTTGAATGTCAAGGACCCTCCCTCCATCCGAAGTCCTTTTCTGCAGGAGCCAAGACTGCCAGACCAAGGTGAGGCACTGTTCCAATACGTCTGTTCTACCTAGGGAACGGATGTTACCGAAAGCAATTCCGAGGGAGAGCTGCCTTGTAGCAGTGAAGCCAGGTGTTAACAACTCTTCCTGCTCCTCCCACAGTAAG
Organism: Tursiops truncatus; assembly: GCF_011762595.2. NCBI lineage: Eukaryota > Metazoa > Chordata > Mammalia > Artiodactyla > Delphinidae > Tursiops > Tursiops truncatus. The sequence goes on along the minus strand of NC_047041.1, from coordinate 99,109,760 downwards.
GTGAACTGGCGTGTCCTTGAGATACACGTTCTCATTGTAGGGCAGCCCCACAGGTGCAGGAGACCCCTGAGGACAGCAAGTCACAACCCCTTCACTGGTCCCTTCCTGAATAGGGGAGTTTGAGTCCTCTGCGAACACAAGTGCCACTTATGATAATGGAAATAGCAGATTTTGCCATCTTTCCCCTTGAGAAGAAAGGAGTAACCCTATGGTGTCCATGACAGGTTGAATGAAAATGAAGGTTTTTTAAACTTATTTATTTATTTGTTTTGGCTGTGTTGGGTCTTTGTTGCTGTGTGCGGGCTTTCTCTAGTTGTGGTGAGCAGGGACTACTCTTCGTTGTGGTACGTGGGATCCTCATTGCAGGAGAAGCAGTTGGCTCAGCAGTTGCGGTACGCAGGCCCTAGAGCATGCGGGCTCAGTAGTTGTGGTTCGTGGGCTCTAGAGCTCAGGCTCAGTAGTTGTGGAGCACGGGCTTAGTTGCTCCACGGCATATGGGGTCTTCCCGGACCAGAGATTGAACCCGTGTCCCCTGCATTGGCAGGCGGATTCTTAACCACTTCGCCAGAGGGAAGTCCCAATCTCAGACTCTCTTGCCAGCTGCCTTCTCATTAGCTTCTCTAACGGAAGACACTGATGAAGATAGGAAGGTGGGAAGAGGGCAGAAGTCATGTGCTGCGGTATTGTTTAAGGGAGAAAAGCTTTCTAGAATCCAGTTTAGAATTTGTCTATCTGTGGCAGACCACTAATTGGGGACCTGTTGCCTTCCCACGATCAATAGAGAGAGAGGCAGAGAAACCAATCAATAAAATAAAGAATTTGAGGTGTGGCCCTGACTTGCCAGCCCTGGGCTATATGGACTGTGTCAGCTTGAGAGAACCAATTCATCTTAAGTCCCAGTAAATGGAGACACACTTTCTTTACATGAGAGTCCGTATTGTGCTCATCTGGTGTATTGAAACTTTTTAACGGGAATCTGGACCTCTCATAAAGGTGTTTTGGTCCATGTATCATTGGGTTTTTTTTGGTTTGTTTTTAAAATATTTATTTATTTATCTTTGGCTGCATTGGGTCTTCGTTGCTGTGCGCAGGCTTTCTCTGTTTGCAGCGAGCGGGGGCTACTCTTCGTTGCAGTGGCTTCACTTGCTGTGGAGCACGGGCTCTAGATGTGCGGGCTTCAGTAGTTATGGCACGTGGGCTCAGTAACTGTGGCTCTCCCGGCTCTAGAGCGCAGACTCAGTAGTTGTGGCGCACGGGCTTAGTTGCTCCGCGGCATGTGGGAGTCTTCCCGGACCAGGGATCGAACCCGTATCCCCTGCATTGGAAGGCGGATTCTTAACCACTGTGCCACCAGGGAAGCCCCATGTATCATTGTTAAATCAGTCTTTCTGCGGGGGAATAAAGGCTGCGACTTCCGCCACCTTGCTGATTTCACTCTGGGGATATCCTAGTTCCTCTCTAATTTCCAGTAGCTACCACGGAGAGCATATAAAAGCTGCTGTATTTTTTACACATTGTTGATACATCTAGCCTTACAAAGTATCTCATCTTACTATCTTAATACTGCTTGTTGTATTTCAAGAGCCTGTCTCATGTTTCCTGGCAAAACAATCATGCTCTCTGCAAATGAATGTGTTTTCTGTCTTCTTTGGAAATATTTAGGATTGGTCCATTTTATTATTTTTGTCGCTACTTAGGGGGGTTGACACAAAGCAAGGTTGACTGACTGCATGTCACAGGCATATTTTTGTTTATCCTGGATTTTAATGGAAATGTCATTAGCATCCATTATTTTATTTTATTTTAATTTTTTTAATGATTTTCTTTGTTTTGGCCGTGCCATGCGGCTTGTGGGATCTTAGTTCCCCAAACAAGGATGGAACCCAGGCTCTCGGCAGTGACATCAGCAAGTCCTAACCACTGGACCGCCAGGGAATTCCTGCATCCGTTATTTTAGAACTGCACTTGCTCTTGGCATTGTAAATTATTTTTTTGTACCTAAATAGTTTCTTCTATACTTATTTTACTTTAAATTTTTATTAAGAATGGTCATTGAGTTTCATTAAATAACCTTCATCTAGTCATATAATAGGGAGATTTCTCTTTTTCAGTTGTTGAGATGATGATATTGGTAACGTGTATGATATTGAACTGCACCCTTGGTTTTGGAATCCCCTGTGTATGTTTCACATTTTAATCCAAGGCCACCTCTGGCCTATATTTAATGATTTCAGAGGAGACCTTTTTTTTTTTTTTCGGTACGCGGGCCTCTCACTGCTGTGGCCTCTCGCGTTGCGGAGCACAGGCTCCGGACGCGCAGGCTCAGCGGCCATGGCTCACGGGCCCAGCCGCTCCTCGGCATGTGGGACCTCCCCGGACCGGTCACGAACCCGCGTCCCCTGCATCGGCAGACGGACTCTCAACCACTGCGCCACCAGGAAGCCCAGAGGAGAACTTTTATATACACACACACACACACATTGACATAATACTGTGGTTCTCAAAGCCTGGTCCATGGGCCACTGTGGAACTCTGAGATTCTTACAAGGGGTCCTGGGAGATCAAACTCTTTTAATAATGATACTAAGTTATTATTTTTCAGGTCACTCTCATTCTCTTACAATTGTTCTTTGGAGTTTTCCAGAGGCTACGTGATATGTGACACAGCAACAGAATTAATGCAGAAGAAAATATATTTCAGCAGTTTTCTATCAGTCATATGTTAAAGAGACTTGCAAAAGTCTAAACATTGGTAATCCCAATGCAACACAATTTTTTTTGTCCTTTTGGAAAATATAAACTTTTTAATAAAGATATGCTATATATTAAAATATATGAATTTATTATTCTTATGATTAAATAAAAAATAAATATTTTATAAATGTCTCCATTTTAAACTGTGTAAATGTAGATATTTATAAGCCACTTAAACAGAAGCTCTTCCTTGTGGTCCTTAATCGTTTTTACGGTTATAATGGATTCCCTTTTCTGAGAACCATTGACATAATATAACCACAGACATGTAAGTACATTTTATATATGTATCATTTGAATAATACTAAGTACCCTACTTATTATTTTCACTCCTAGCTATCAATACTCATAAAAACAAGGAAGGTTGAGGGACCTCCCTAGTGGTCCAACGGTAAAGAATCTACCTTTCAAGATCCCACATGCCTCAGGGCAACTAAGCCCCCGCACCACAACTACTGAGCTCACACCTCAACTAGAGAGCCTGCGTGCCGCAAACTACTGAGCCCAAGCGCTCTGGAACCCACGCGCCACAACTAGAGAAGAGAAAACCTGCACTCTGCAACTAGAGAGAAGCCTGCGCGCCACAACGAAGAGGCTGCATGCCTCAGTGAAGATCCCTGTGCCGCAACTAAGACCTGACGCAGCCAAAAAATAAATAGATAAAATAATAATAATAATTAAAAAAAAAACAACAAGGACGGTTGAGAAGAAGTGGACGTTGACAAAAGGATGATCAAGGAAGATCTCACTGATAAGGAGACATTTGAGTAGAGACCAAGGACACAAGAGAAATTGAAATGAGATTAAAACAGGATTGGTGTGCACTGCATATTCCTATATGTGTTCAAAGGCAAATACTAATAATAATAAATTTTAAAATAGTATTCAGTTGTTAGATTGTGTATATTTGGCAAATACACTGCTCAGAGACAGGACTAAGTGGGCAATTAATAGATATTTTTTAAGATTTTTTTTTTTTGGATGTGGACCAGTTTTTAAAGTCTTTGTTGCATTTGTTACCATATTGCTTCTGTTTTATGTTTTGTTTTGTTTTTCTTGCTGCGAGGCACGTGGGATCTTAGCTCCCTGACCAGGGATGGAACCCGTGCCCCCCGCATTGGAAGGTGAAGTCTAAACCACTGGACCACCAGGGAAGTCCCAATAGATCTGAATCCAATAATTCTTTCAGTCTCTGATATTCTTTCTTTACCTCCAAAACACATATATATCTTCATCCTTCTACTTATTTATTTTTTTTTGCGGTACGTGGGCCTCTCACTGTCGTGGCCTCTCCTGTTGCGGAGCACAGGCTCCGGAGGCGCAGGCTCAGCGGCCATGGCTCACGGGCCCAGCTGCTCCGCGGCATGTGGGGTCTTCCCAGACCGGGGCACGAACCCGTGTCCCCTGCATCGGCAGGCGGACTCCCAACCACTGCGCCACCAGGGAAGCCCCCTTCTACTTATTTTTATATTATCTCAGTGGTTTCTCTAAAAATGGTTATTACTGTTACATATGAGTCCAAGTTGGGGGACTGGAGCTGGGGGTGCTCCTCAGAACACAGTGGATGCTGACAGTGGGCGGTGGGAGTATTTGCACTGGGTGTGGGCGTAAAGAGATGCAGTGCCTGTGCAGCATTTGAAAGTGATGAGTGAAAGTGAAGCTTCCCCGGAACCTACTTTTCTAAATAACATCAGTGATAAAGTTCACCTCCCTGAAGAGATATCAGTATAAGTTTTAATACTCGTTCTACCTTCCATTGCCCTGGAACAGACCACTCCCAGAGCCCTGTTCTCGATACTCCCCTGACTCCATGCGGTCAGTCAGGCACCCAGGCTGTCCTGATGAAGGCCTCAAGCATCTCTTAGGGCCTCAGGACTCTACTGGATCTTGGCGTTAGGTGGCAGATGAGGGAATAGGGAAGGGGCTTTCTGAGACAGGTCTGGAGGTGATGTTTCCCATGACTCCCCCATTCCATTGACCTGAACTCAGGGACGTGGCCACACCCCAGGGAAACAAAGCCAGCTGTGTGTCCTGGCGGCAGAGGAAAATGGCTTGGTAAATAGCTCTCTAGTATCTGTTTGTTTTGCTTTTTTAAACTGCTTTATTGACTTCACAATATATAACGAACATCTCTTCATGCAACAGGTAAAACTCTCCTGCTGATAGAAACTTACAGATTGGGTCAGAAACACAACATTCAATTAGAAGTTGGCAATAGGAGACCCACAAGAAACAAGTAACACCAAAAGGTTTACAACAAAGGTACGTCACAAACATTTAAGTTTAGGAAAATATGTGTCTCCCTACTAACTTCAGGGAAGACATCAGGATTCAAGGCATAAGGCAAAAATCATGATGGTCCTGGTGAGGGGGGTCAGGGCTAACTGCCCGCGGGCTATGACTCACTGCTTTTCCCTCAGCTGCCTCACCTCCTCCCCAATCCTTTCCGTATTCTCTTCTCTCATCCTTAGCTGTGGCTCTCTAAGACTCTGAGTCATGTCGCATCTACACTGCAGGGTGGACTGCCTAATGCAGAACCGCCTACGATTTCCTCTAGGTACACACTGTTCACCAGCCTCCAAAGGGCCACGGGCTCTCCTTTATCAGCATCTCGCCCCTTTTCATCCTTGTTTTCATTCTCCTGGTTGGCATGTTCCATGTTGAGAGTGTTACTGCCTGTTCCTCTTTGGACGCCATTGCTCCTGGGCCTGTCCTCGCTGCCTCCTGCTTCTCCCGATTCTTGCTGCACGTGCGCCGCCGCCACACTTCGACTCGCAGACCGTTTTCTGTGGCCAAACGCCATGCCGCGCGGGGGCGCATGGGGGCTGCCGTCTCTGCCCCGGGACCCCTGGGGAGGGGTCCACAGGCCGTGTCCGCTCGCCCACGCCATCTCTGGGGACCCCCCTCCGGGTCCCTTACCTATTCTCCCTGCACCTCCTACTCTTGGGGGCCGACCCCGGCCCGCACTCCCTCAGGGCCACCAGGAGCAGGGAGCGAGAAGTGAGTGAGCGACGGCCGGGCTGATATCTGTTTTTAATATCCTTACTGTCTAGAGCATAAACTATTTTGTAAATTGTTGATCTTGGTAGGCAAACCTATATTTCATTTCTTTTCCTTAAATTCTTTTTTTTAAAATAATTTTTTAAAATTTATTTTTATGTATTTTATTTTTTGGCCCTGTTGCACAGCATGTGGGATCTTAGTTCCCCGACCAGGGATGGAACCTGTGCCCCCTGCATTGGAAGCGTGAAATCTTAACCACTGGGCCGCCAGGGAGGTCCCAATATTTCATTTCTAATCCTGTCACCCTCAGCAAGATCTATAAACAAAACACATTTTTTCAACAGCTTTATTGAGATATAACTCACATATCATAGAATGCATGCATTTAAAGGGTACACTTCAGTGGTTTTCAGTATATTCAGGGTTGTGCAGTCATCCCCACAATCCACTGTAGAACATTTTTCACCACCCCCCAAAAGAACCCCCCAGACAGCAGACATTCCCCATTCCCAATAACTCCCTCAGTCTCAGGCAATAAGTAATCTACTTTCTGTCTCCATTCTCTTTTAATGTTGCCGATGAAAAGTCTGTTGTGAATTCTAGTTATTTTGTGGGAAAAGTTTAGATTTTTCTTTTCAACTTTGATTTTCTGAAACTTCACGGAAACTAGGCTTTATTCAGACATCAGTCTTTTTCACTCATCTATCTTAGCCCTCACTGAACCCTTTTAGTCAGAAACTGACGAAACACGTTTATCTTTACTACCATCCCCAGGCAGTTGCCATCCTGTTCTTTTTTTTTTTTTTAACTGAAATATAGTTGATTTACAATATTGTGTTAGTTTCAGGTGTACAGCAAAGTGATTCAGTGATATATACATTTTTTTTTCAGATTATTTTCCATTCTGTTCATGTATTTTGTGAGAAGTGTTTTAACTCGAGTGTTTACTTCCAGGAGACGCAATATTTGCTTTAGTCTAAGACACGTGTTAGAAGTACAGCTAGAACGATGCATTTCTGCCTGGACAGATGTTACTATCCTGTCTCCAGCTCCAGGTAATAAGAGTCCTACAGAGTGTACTTAGAAGGAAAACTACGAGCAATATTTCCATGAGGTCTTTTTCTCCATCCTCATTTCGCCATAAACTTCTAACACGGCACTAAGGATTCTAGCCTCCTCCCTGGTCTGTGATTCCTGTTTCTTTCCACCCGAGTTTGTCACCAGTGCATTTTCCGCAGGGCATGTAGCCCTCACGTACCTACCGTCTGCTCTCCATTCCCTATCCCCTGAGTGCTGAAGCTACGTATTAGGTAATGAGGACCCCAGGTTGAAGCCTTTTCCACTCCACAGAGCGACAGCCCAGTGCTGGAGAAAGACACCTAAAATAAATACATTGGGTATGTATTTGACGATTCATTGATTTCTATTTTCTAGGAAGCGTGGTGTTTTTTTACCGAGTGATTGGAGATTTTCCTATGATCATTCTCTTCTTGATTTTCAGTTTGATTCCACGATGGTCGAAAACATACTTTGTACGATTGCACTTATTTTGCCATTGTCAAGGTTAGTCGAATGACGTGTTGGTGTGGACATCCTTTGCTCCCGTCTCCAGTGTTCCTGCTACACTCCCATCCTCTGGACATCTGGTAGTTGTTGGCACGGTCCACTCTCATTCTTTTTGGCGCTGTTGGCACGGTCCACTCTCATTCTCTTGAACTCCGCGTGGATTTCCAGGCACAAGTCCCTTGAACAGACACTCTTCGGCTATATCATTGGCCAGGTGGTGCGCCTGGCAAACACGTGACCATGGAGAATGGGTACCCTCACTCCACTGGGGCAGCTCTGTGATGTCCTGAGGCAGATGGAGGCCCAAGCTGTCCAGGTGCTGAGACTGGGGCTAGGAAGGGGCTTTCTGGGCCTGCCCTGTCTAGAGGCTGACATCAGGTTCTGCAGTCCTAGGAGGGTACCTCCTGGGAGCTGCCATTGCTCGGAATCCTGAGACCTCCTCCCTTCCAAGCCGGTGACCGGTCTGACTGGGAGATGGGAATTTCACTGACTACAGTCCCATTTGGCCTTCTGGCGCCGCAACGCAGGACCTTCTCTTGTGTTTCATTCCTGTCCGTGTTATACCTGACAGAGGAGTTGAACCTGGTGGGAGCTGAATTGTCCCGAGAAAGGGCCAGAGGTCTACCTGGTGGAGGGGATGCCCAGGTAGGAAGAGGGACCCTCGGAGGTGTGAGCAGAAGTGGCAATAACTTATCCCTGGTTACAAGATTGTGGGGACTGGTAAAAGTAAGGGGAGATAAGGTTTGATTTTAAAATCTCTTGCTTTGGGACTTCCCTGGTGGTCCAGTGGGTAAGACTCTGCGCTCCCAATGCAGGGGGCCCAGATTCGAGCCCTGGTCAGGGAACTAGATCCCGCGTGCATGTGGCAACTAAGAAGTCCACATGCCGCGATTAAGAAGTCCACATGCCGCAACAAAGACCCGGCGCAGCCTAAATGAATAAATAAATATTTTTTAAAAATCTCTTGCTTTGCTTTATTCCGATGTAGTGCACACTTTTCCCTTGACCTTCCTGACTTCGTAGGTCATTGTGTGAATGAGCGATGGACCATGTTGCCACTCGAGGGACACAACTAGGGAGATTCACACAATTGAAGGGGGCACCAAACATCTCAGGAAGTGGGATAAATAATATTTTTGTGAACTATTTTTAAAAGTCAAGATCAGTGCCATATATCAAATTTAAAAATCAAGACGGGGGCTTCCCTGGTGGCGCAGTGGTTGAGAGTCCGCCTGCCGATGCAGGGGACACAGGTTCGTGCCCCGGTCCGGGAAGATCCCACATGCCGCGGAGCGGCTGGGCCCGTGAGCCATGGCCACTGAGCCTGCGCGTCCGGAGCCTGTGCTCTGCAACGGGAAAGGCCACAACAGTGAGAGGCCCGCGTACTGCAAAAAAAAAAAAAAAAAAAAATCAAGACAGGATTCACCCTGGCTTTTGCCTGAGCCACCTCTCTCACTGGCTCTGTTCCCAGCCCTGCACACTTGGGGCAGAGACAGAGAGAGCTGAGAAAAGTGCCCGGCCCTGGCCAGCAGGGGTCAGAATGAAGATGAAGACTATGGCGGATCAGGGAATTGGGGCGGGACCCAACCGCCAGAACCTGCCCTCTGGTTCCTGGGGAGAAGGGGGTGGGTGGGGAGGGGAGGAAAACCAGTTTCCAGACAAGGGATTAATTTATTTTTTTGTTAACATCTTTACTGGAGTATAATTGCTTCACAATGGTGTGTTCGTTTCTGCTGTATCACAAAGTGAATCAGCTATACGTATACATTTATCCCCTCCCTCTTGCGTCTCCCTCCCTCCCACCCTCCCTATCCCACCCCTCTAGGTGGTCACAAAGCACCGAGCTGATCTCCCTGTGCTATGCGGCTGCTTCCCACTAGCTATCTCACCCATGAATTCTTTAATGAATAATTGTGTGTGTGTGTGTGAGAGAGAGAGAGATGAAGCTCTTTGAAGCCTCTATTTTAATCAGACAACAAAAAAGAACTTCAGGTTTGCAGATACTTTATTGAAATGAAAATGTATTTGAGGTTTCAACAATTGTCTTGCAGTGTGTAGATCAAAAGACAAGAAAGACACACACACACACACACAAAGAAAGACAGCTTGTGGTTTACACTCATCGCCAGTCGACGTCTTCTGAGTCAAAGATCTTATGGAAAGTTAAAACGGTTCACAGAAAATACTATTATATATAATTTCCTGGAAAACAAAAATAAACATCACTTAGATTTTCAACTCTTTCTTGTAAAGTAAAATCTTGCAGAATAAACATTTCTTACTGTTTTCCTGAATCTGTCCACACACACCTGTCATCCAAGAGAATTAGTGCTGGGAGTAAAATCAGAATGATCGCATCATTTATTTGATCATTCAGGAGACATTTATTAACGTCAAAGAAGTTCTGGTATTTCCAGATCTTTTCTCCACCAGGGATCCCTTGAGTAAGTTTTTTTCTGCACATTTCTTGTTCCTTCAAATAACTTATCCATAACTCTGCTGCACGTATTATCATTTTTCCACACAGAATGGTGAAAATTTCAGCTCCAAGACATTTTTGAGTTCCTGTATGGCCTTACTGTCAGAAATATAGAAAGTAGCCTGCTGCCTTTTACCTTTGACTTTGGGGCCTACAAAATCTTGAGGCTGTGCACTAAGAATGATTTGTCTGAGCTACGTTTTTAAAGGAAAAAACCCCATCATCCTTAATTGTAAGGATTATTCAGTAAATTTTAGTAAATACATATAACATCTAATTTACCATTTTAAATACGCCTAACACCATATTCACTCAGCAGTCAGTGCAACCAATCTCCAGACTGTCTTCATCTTGCAAAAAAGAAACTCTATAGCTGCTAAATAACTCCCATTTTCCTCACCATCCAACCCCCGGAAACCGCGATTCTACCTTCTACCACTCTTCTACACCAAAACCTGTACAGGAATGTCCATAGCAACGTTACTCATAACAGCCCCAAAGTGGAAACAAAAACCTGTACAGGAATGTCCATAGCAGCGTTACTCATAATAGCCCCAAATTGGAAACAACCCAATCGTCCACCAGCTGATGAATAAGATTAACAATATGGTATGTCCATACAGTGGAATATTGATACAGGCTATCACGTGGATGAATCTTGAAAACATTACATAGGTGAGAGAAGTTGGACACGAGAGGCCACATGTTGTGTGACTGCACTGATGTCCAGAGCAGGCGAATGCATAGAGACAGAAAGCAAAGCGGTGGTTGCCGGGGCTTGAGGGCAGAGGGGCGTGGAGAGACACTGCTTAATGGGGTGCGGTTTCTTCTGGGGGTGATGAAAATGTTTTGAAACTGGAGAGTGGCGATGGTTGCACAACATTGTAATAAATGTACTAAACGCGGCCGAATTGCACAATTTTGATGGGTGAATTGTGGAGCGCGTGATTTGTATCTTCCCCCAAATAAGCTGTTTAAAAAGGGAACTCGTGAAGGGGAGGGACAAGCGAGGCCGGGCAGAACGGGGATCCAGCCACGGGAACCATCTTCTTAGGATGTGCCCCTGGGGCTGGCACCATCAGATGCCGGTGGCCACACCAGTGGAGTCTGTGGGCACGGGGTTCCCATGTTCACCCCGGCTGCCGTGATTAATCAGGATTGCTCTGGAACATTCTGGTCATTCCCTCCAAGTTGAAAGTCCTGGATACGCACACGCCTTTGGTCAACCCGGGCCGCCTGCTGCACGTCCGAGCTCTCTGTGCCGGAGAGCTGGAAATGCGACTCTGTCCCCTCTCAGCCTCTACAGTGTGAGGTGGGGTCCTGTCTCCCACCTGCCTTCAGATTCCCATCAAATAGGAAGGGTCCAGACGCTGAGCGGCCAAAAGGGGACAATGGTCCATGACACATGGCAGCTCCTCTGAGAACCTGGAGATTCTCCAGTTCCAGCAAGCCCAAGCCCGGGCTCCTCAGATGGAGACAGGCTGGGACCTGGGACACGTTGCTGCAGCGTTTGCACCCGGATAAACGTCTCCTGGAGCAACAAAATACAAAGAAACTATAAGGGACTAAAAATAACTGCATGCAGTTGGGGCAAAGTATGGACAACAAGATACAAAAAGACCAAAAACCCAAATGCCACTTCTGAAGAACCGGGAGTAAAAGCAGGGGGTCGGGAGAAAAGCAGGGTACTGCTCATGTCCCCTGCACACAACGCCACCAAAGAGGTGGGCAGGCCACCTAAGCCACCCCTCCGGCCCGACCCCTGGACACACCCCTACCCTCCCCCCATAGAAGGAACAAGCTTGCCCCCCTTGGGAAGCAAGCAGGCAAGCAAGCCCTAACCAGAATCCCCTCGGGAACTCTCAAAGCTCCTGTGATCCAGCGGTATCCCATGCTGATGACATCAGAATGCCTGGGGTGCCACCGGGCAGCAGAGTTTGGGAACCTCTAGCACACAGCATCTGGCACGGCGCTCCCATAAGGCTGGCAGGACGGTGTGCTCACAGCAACATAGCAGATGGAGAACCCGGGGTCAAAGAGGGCAATGTCATCTTGCAGGTTGACGGCCAGGCTGAGGCAGGACGGGCCCCCTGACCACTGGCATCTCCACACGCAGTGGACACATGTCTGTGTGGATGAGCTCTGCTCTGAGCCTCTGCATCAGGCTTCCCCACCTGGCCACGCTCCCCCAGCACAGCCCCTTTCCTCCCAGCCAGACTCCCACACGGGAGGGAGGAGTGACCACCAGCTTCCGGATGTCACAGGCCCAGGGCCCAATGGCCATCGGGAAAATATCTGTGACTTCCGTCTAGAAGGCTTGGAACCCACACAAAAGCCTCAGCTGCCTCAGTACAGGGATGTGGTCCAAGGGAAATAGACTTGCCTCACAAAACACTGTCTCGTTAATGATTTCTTACTATAAAGGTTTTTTGCTATAATGGCTTTTTGCCACATCGCCACTGTTTGAAAAACTATTTTTTTAATAAACTAATTTGTTTATTTTTGGCTGTGTTGGGTCTTCATTGCTGCCTGCGGGCTTTCTCTAGTTGCGGCGATGTGCAGACTTTCTCCCTTGCGGTGTGCAGACTTCTCATTGCGGTGGCTTCTCTTGTTGCGGAGCACGGGCTCTAGGCGCGGGGGCTTCAGTAATTGTGGTGTGTGGGCTCAATCCCACGAGGCACGTGGGATCTTCCCGGACCAGGGCTCGAATCCATGTCCCCTGCATTGGCAGGCGTATTCTTAACCACTGTGCCACCAGGGAAGCCCCGCAGCACTACTTACAATAGCCAGGACATGAAAGCAACCTAAATGTCCATCAACAGAGGAACGGATAAAGAAGATGTGGTACATATATACAATGGAATATTACTCAGCCATAAAAAGGAATGAAATTGGGTCATTTGTAGAGACATGGATGGACCTAGAGACTGTCATACAGAGGGAAGTAAGCCAGAAAGAGAAAAACAAGTATTGTATATTAACGCATATATGTGGAATCTGAAAAAATTGGTATAGACGATCTTATTTACAAAGCAGAAATAGAGACACAGAGAACAAATGTATGGATACCAAGGGGGAAAGGGAGGTGGGTGGGATGAACTGGGAGATGGGGATTGACATATATACACTATTGATACTATGTATAAAATAGATAACTAATGAGAACCTACTGTATAGCACAGGGAACTCTACTCAGTGCTCTGTGGTGACCTAAATGGGAAGGAAATCCAAAAAAGAGGGGATATATGTATACATATGGCTGATTCACTTTGCTGTACAGTATAAACTAACACAATATTGTAAAACAACTATACTCCAGTGGGTGCACATGTACGCACTGCTATATTTAAAAAGGATAACCAACAAGGACTTCCTGTATAGCACAGGGAACTCTGCTCAATGTTATGCAGCAGCCTGGATGGGAGGGGAGTCTGGGGGGAGAATGGATACATGCATATGTATGGCTGACACCCTTTGCTGTGCAGTTGAAACTATCACAACATTGTTAATCAGCTATACTCCAATGTAAAATGAAAAGTAAAAAAAAAAATCCACCCCAGGAAGTCTTCATGTCCCCGCACTTCCAGGCTATGTCATCTGCCAGCCCTGTGGGTGATACCAGATACCATGCCCTGCTGCCAGCGGGCGTCAGGAAGTCTGGGTGCCAACTAGAGGCCATGGGGGGGCCTCCCCTTACCTTCCTTCCTCATGTCTGGACAGCGGTGCAGCAGAGCTGACCTAGAGCAACACCTTCTGAGTCAGATTCCGACCTAACTGCACACCCTACATGACCTTGGGTAATGACTTTGAGTCTCACTTTCCATAAACTTAAAACGAAGATGAAAACAACACCACCACCACCCCCTCCCCTGGCACAGAGAGCCGGTGTGATCGAGAAGCACAGCAAAGGCAGAGACCTTGCACGGTGCCTCGCACACAGTAGGTGATTTGTAATTGACAGTTACTATCCCTGTTTCCAACTAGTTCCCCGGGGAGCAGTTATCTGGGGCTGGATACAAAGCCCACACCGTTGACCCTGACACAGTAAGAGTTTACTGCCATGTTGTGGTATCTGCCTGAGTCAGTCTTCTTGATCTGTTTCAGCAAAACACAAGACACAACTGCCAAAGGGCCAGCGGCACGTGGTCCTGAGGACGGCAGTGCAAGAGACAGTGCTCTTCCCATTGCAGCCCGCTGGGCTGGGCCAGAGAGGGGACAGGTTCCTGCTCCCAGGAGTGTAACCAGCTGCATCTGGACCCTCCCCGCTCCTGGCGCTGCCACCTCGTCTTGGCCCCTCTCAATAAAATCACTGCAACTGCCTTCATGGTGAGGGTCCTCCCTGCTGGGGTCTCCTGCAGAGGTGGACGCTGCAGAGGCAGACCCAGCAGGGGCTGGGTGCTGGGGGTGGAAGAGGGTGGCATGGCAGCCAGGGGTAAGGGGCACCGGGGTAAGAGGGACAGGTTTGGGGGCCACAAAAGGTGTCCATCCAGGAAGCGTGATGGTCACCTAGATCAAACCAGGGCTTCTCAAGTGGCTACTGTCAGGTCCTTTTCAGCCCTTAAGGGATCTCTGATGAAACGCTGACCACACAGAACTACCGTCTCTGCCCTGAGCTTATATTTTTCCTGCATCGTCTCAAATCTCTGTCTCTCTCTCTCTCTGCCATTGTGTCTGCTCTCAGTTTAGTCCGGTGGGATCACAAACATTCTAATAACATCATGACCAAGATACCTGGGGCAGGAATCTTCTAGGCTGGCGTGTTTCCCTGCCATTCCTGCAGTGCTGACTGCACCCTCCCAAACCCTTCCTGCTGCTCCCAGCACCCCCATGAGGTTTCTGAGTACAAGCAGTCCCTTACAGGAGGTGATCCTGTACTTGTTTTTTGGGATTTTTTTTGTGGTACGCGGGCCTCTCACTGCTGTGGCCTCTCCCGTTGCGGAGCACAGGCTCCGGACGCGCAGCCTCAGCGGCCATGGCTCACGGGCCCAGCCGCTCCGCGGCATGTGGGATCCTCCCAGACCGGGGCACGAACCCACGTCCCCTGCATCGGCAGGCGGACTCTCAACCACTGCGCCACCAGGGAAGCCCCTGTACTTGTTTTGTTACAGAATCCCAGGGGCCCCTACCTCTGTTATTCTCAAATCACAATTCAAAGACACAAATATACCCCTCAAATTCTCCTGCTCTGATTCTGTGGGATGGATTCCCATCCCTCACCGATCCCTCCAGGCCAGAGGCAGGGCTGGCAGGGACAACAGAGACCCAAAGAAACGTCACAGCTCTCACGGGTTATTATCTCCTCTCCCCTGACGTGTAACCCTAGACTCGTTATCTTGACATTAATCTGATAGGATCAGCTTTCCTAGATCTTAATAGCAGAGGAAGGGGAATGTTTAAAGAGGAAAGTAATGTAGGCAGTTGTGTGTTTGTGTGTGTGTATCTGTGGGCAAATAAGATTAAAGGCTCGTGGATTTCGGCAACTAAATCTGAATTAAAGTGTTGGACCTTCATGTCCCCTTTTCTAGGCTTAATAAATTGCAGTCAAGGCCAGTACCAAACGAAGGCGTGACGGTTTCCAAAGCTCCGCATTGTAAGAAAATGAGTTCACTTCCTCCTTGCGGCACGCAGGACAGATGGCTTTGGTCGAGAAAGTTCAGTTATTGGCAGGAGCGGAGCTTTGGTTGGGGTGGGCCATGGAACTTATTTTCTGCTTTGCTGGTTGGGGACAACCAAGGTTGCATTCCTCAGTAAGGATACAAAGCAGGTGCCTCAGGCCTCAAGTAACTCAGCTTCTCTAGCTCTGGCTGCTGCTGCCTGCTCTATACGTATCCACGAGAACCTCAGAACGGAGCTCCAAAAGGACAGACAGGACAGTAACCTGAGATCAAGTTTGCAAACCTTTGGAACACAGGCTATGGCCAGTTTCCCTTCCGATGCCTGCTCTTCCTTCTTTCCCGAAGCTTCTGGGGGAAGCCCAGAGGGAGCAGAGGCTGCTGTGGCTCTTCCCCAAGCAGAGCTTACCCAGCATTCACTGCTGCTCAGCGGACTGAGCTGCAGGGGCACCCGTGGCATCACCATCCTGGATGGAGCCAGAAAGCAGCTGTGCCTTAGTCTACCTGAGGGAGATGGGGAAAGTCTCCCAGGGCAGGGAACCACATGGGGCCCGGCCAGAGGAAGACTGTCAGGGAGGTGAGATGGAGGGCTACAACGAGGGGTGGGATTGGCACGCATGGATGGGTCCTACGGAAGCAAGAGAGAGCCTAGATAAACCTGTTCTGTTCGTCTTTACTCTGACTAGGTTTTGAAGACCTTTCCCAGCTCTGTTCCTGGGAATACGGTAGGGTAGGCTATTTGCACCACCTCACGCATGGGGGCAGGGCAATGGTTAGCAGCAGTGACTTTTAAAAGGCAAAAAGTTTGAAATTTTGACGTTTTTTATAGTTCATACTTTTTGTGTCGTGTAAGAAATCTGTGCCAAATACAAAGATAATAAGATTTTGTCCCATTTTTTCTCTAGTTTTATATTTTTAGTTTTTACATTTAGGCCTACGATCCATCATGAATTAACCTGATAGATGGTATGAGAAGGGTGGGAGATTTTTAAATATATCCAATTGTTCCAAGACAATTTTTTGAAAAACATTATCCTTCCCACACTGAAGTCCCTTTCCACCTTTGTCAAAAACCAAGTGACTATACATATGTAGTTCTATTTCTGGACTCTATACAGTTCCACGGATCTATTCCATGGATCTGTGTGTCTATCTTTACACTGATACGATACTATCCTGATTACTGCAGCTCTGTAATAGTCACGAAGTTATGCAGTGTAGCCCCCTCAAATTTGTTCTTATTGACATCTTAAGAACATTGAGTTTCCAATTCATGAACATTGTATTATACATATCCCTTTGAGGTCTTCATTAGTTTCTCTCAGCAATTTTTTTTTTTTTTTTTTTTTTTACTATACAGGTCTTTCACATCTTTTGTCAAATTTACTAAGATGTTGATAATTTTGGACATTATCCATTGCATTGTTTTTTAATTTCAACTTCTGATTGTGCAAGGCAGGTGTATAGAAATACAATCGGTTTTCATATATTAATCTTGTACCCTGCATCCATGCTAAACTCACTTATTAATCCTTTTGTAGACACTGTGAGATTTTCTACAAGTCATCTCTGAATATAATTTTAATCCTTTCTTTCTCGTACCTTTTTTCTTTACTGCCCTCTTGCACTGGCTAGAACCTCCAGTAAAATGTTCAGAAGTAATGACAGTGGGCATCCTTGCATTGGACCTGTTAGTAGGAGGAATGCATCCAGACATTCACCATGCTTGCTGAAGATTTTTTGGTAGAAGGGCTTTTTCAAACTGGGGAAATTCCCTTAAAATTGTTACTTGCTTAAAGCTTTTATCATGAATCAGTGTTAAACTGTCCCGCTCACTTTCTGTATCTATCAATTTAATCACATGATTTCCCCCCTGTATTAATATGAATTACATTGACTTTCAAATGTTAAACCTACTTTGCAATGCTGGGATAAACCCTATTTGGTTAAGATATATTATGCTCTTTATATGAGTCATTTGTTGGATTTCATTTGCTAAAACTCAAAGAACCTTGATGTTCATGGCAGGTAATCTTCTAGCTTTCCTTCTTTGCAACGTCTTTTGTCTGGTTTGGGGATCAGAGCAATGTTGGCCACATAGATGGAGCAGGAAAATATTTTTTCCTCTGATTTCTTGGGAGAGGTTGTGTAGAATTGGTGTTATTTCTTCCTTGAACATTTACCGCTAAAATGATCTAAGTCTAGAGGGTTCTTTGTGAAATTTTATTTATTTTTAAAATTTATTTATTTTTGTCTGCATTGGGTCTTTGTTGCTGTGAGCGGGCTTTCTCTAGTTGTGGCGAGCATGGTCTACTCTTCGTTGCGGTGCGAGGGCTCCTCATTGTGGTGGCGTCTCTTGTTGCAGAGCACGGGCTCTAGGCGCACGGGCTTCAGTAGTTGTCGTGCGCGGGCTCAGTAGTTGTGGCACATGGGCTCAGTAGTTGTGGCACATAGGCTTAGTTGCTCCGCGGCATGTGGGGTCTTCCCGGACTGGGGATCGAACCCATGTCCCCTGAGTTGGCAGGTGGATTCTTAACCACTGTATCACCAGGGAAGACCCTTTTTGTGAGATTTTAAACTACAAATTAAACTTCTGTCATACATAGGGCTGTTTAGATTTTATATTTTTTCTTGAGTGAACTGAGATAATTTTTATCTTCCAGGGAATTTGTGTCCATGTCATTTAAATTGTCAAATTACCATAAGTTGTTCATAATATTCTCTTTTAGTTTTAGTATCTGTAAAATCTGTGGTGGTGTTTCCTCTCATTCCTGACATAGGTCATTTGTTTACTCTTTTTCTCCTTATCAGCCTCAACAGAGGTTTACATTTTTTTTTTTTTTTTGAGCTTCTTAAAGAACCAGCTTTGGGTTTAATAAAATTTTCTCTATCATTTTTCTCTTTCCAATGTCACTGACTTCTGCTCTACCTTTGTTATTTCCCTTATTCTGCTTATATTTTTGTTTGCTCTTCTTTTTCTAGTTTATTAAAGTGGAAGCTAGCGTCATTGATTTGACACTGTTTTTCTAACATAGGCATTTTAGTGCTATAAATTTCCCTCTAAGTACTGCTTTAGTTGCATCACAAGATACAAGGTCAATACATCAAAGTATAGAAACTGCATTTCTATACACTAGCAATGAACAAGTAGAAACCAAAATTAGAAGGACAATACCATTTATAACAGCTCCAAGAAAATAAATACTTAGCTTTAAATCTAACAAATCTTATACAGGATCTGCATGCTGAAACTGCAAAATGCTGATAAAAGAAACCAAAGATGTAAATAAATGAAGAGATATATCATGTTCATGGATTAGTAGACTCACTAGCATAAACATGTGAATTCTCCCCAAACTTATAATATATAGATTTAATGTAATTTCAATCAAAATCCCAGCAGTGTTTTTGTATAGATAAGCTGATTCTAAAATTTATACAGAAAAGGCAAAATTGATAGAAAAGCCAAAATAATTTTGCAAAGAATAAAGATGGAGAAATCACACTACCAGATTTTTAAGACTTATAAAAGCTACAGTAATCTTGACCATGTGGTATTGGTAAAAGGACAGACCCATAGATCAACGAAAGAGAATACAAAGTCTGGAAATAGACCCATACAAATATGGCTGATTGACTCTTGACAAAGATACAAAAGAAATTCAGTGAAAAAGAATAGTCTTTTAAACAAATGGTTCTAGAACAACTGGACATCCATCTATCTATATGCTCCCAAAACAAAAAACATAAACCTCACATTAAAAAAAAATTAACTCAAAACAGATCATAACCCTAAATGTAATATATAAATCTACAAACTATTTAGAAGAAAATATAGGAGAAAATCTTTTGAGAACTGGGGCTAGACAAAGATTTCTTAGACATGAAGCCAAAAAAGCACCATCCATAAAAAGGAAAAAAAGCTGATAAACTGGATTTCATCAAAATTAAAATTTGTGCTCTATGAAAAATACTGTTAAGTGAATGAAAAGACAAGTTGCAGACTAGGAGAAAATACTGCAAAGCACGTATCTGACATCACATTTGTACCCATAATACGTAGAGATTCTAAACACAACAGTAAGAAAACTAACAACTCAATTTAAAAATGAACAAATGAGGGACTTCCCTGGTGGCCCAGTGGTTAAGACTCTGTGCTTCCACTGCAGGGGGGGCATGGGTTTGATACCTGGTCCCCTGGTTGAGGAACTAAAATCTCACATGCCATGTGGCATGGCAAAAAAAAAAACAAAAAAAACCCCACAAGGCACATGAAGAAAGAAATCGTGGCCCAGTAAAAAAGGAACCAAAAAACAAAAAGAACAAATGAGTTGAACAAACACTTTGCCAAAGAAGATACACAGATGGCAAGTAAGCACGTGAGCAGATGTTCACCATCACCAGCTATTATGGAAATGCAAATTAAAACCACAGTGAGAATTCACTACGCGTCTATTAGAATGGCTAAAATAAGAAGCACTGACAATATCAAGTACTAGTGAAGATGCAGTGCAACCTGTAACTACCTTTTTGCTGAATAACAATTTTTTTCTCAAACACACTATGTAAATATGCTTTTATAAGAGGTAATATTTTGACATTGTGGTTTCAGGCAAAGACACATTCACCAGTTGACTCAACACAACAGTTTCCCATCAGAGAACATACGGAACAAATTTAAATTCGCACCGTATTTGAATGAACTGTAAAATGTTTTTCTTTGCGTGGTGGAATCTTCTAGATTTCATTCTGTTGTGTGCATTCACTCTTTACTCACTTTAAAAAGCTCTCTTATAGTCAGCCTTGATTTTGTCCTAAAGCAGGGTCAGCAAACATCTTCTGTAAAGGTTCATAGTAAATATTCTCAGCTTTGCGAACCATAAGTCCTCTGTTGTAACTACTTAACTCTGCCCTCAGCAGAGCAGCCGGAGACAACAGGCATTCATTTCTACTGGGCGGGTTCCAATGAAACTTTACAAAAATGGACTGCGACTTGATTTGGCCCATAGGCCCCAATTCACCAACCCCCATTCCAGGGGCTGGAGTAGGAGATGATGAAGCTGAGGCACGCTTAGAACATGGTTGGCAGCGATGGGGCAGGGCCAGCTTCCACGGACACTAAGCATTGAATCAGCAGCTGCCTGGATTTGTTGGAGAAACATCTCAACTACTTGCACGTACTGGTCCCGAGGTAGTTTCCAGAGACGGCCCCTTCCTAACCCAGATCTCCTGCTTCAGCAGCACGTCCACGTTCTCAAGTCCTTTCACCATCCGTGCAGCAAGGGTGGGTGGAGCCTGAGGCGTGGAGGGGCTGAGGGCCTCTCTTAAGCGGCAGAGCTGTGTCAAGAGCCCAATTCCCCTGACCTCAACTCCAGGCCTTACCCACTGAATGAGCCCCCCTGTACAGGCAGGGCGCTCCCCAGAAAAACAGGAAGTAGCGTCACCTGCCCCAACATGAAAGTAACTGAAGTGTTTCTCAGGGTGGTCCAGGGTGGCATCAGAATCACCCACTCCGTCGGCATCTCTGGGGGTGGGACCCAGGTGGCCTTGACGCACATCCCAGGAGAAAAAGCAGGTCCTATTCCTCCAGCCCATCCAGCGGCCCGAGACGGGGCCAGGGTCCGGGGCTTTCTGCAGAGGAGCGCAGTCTTCATGATACTCACAGCAGGCATGAAGGAACAGACTTTATTAATCTAGCTCTCAAACACTAGAGGCTAAAATTCAGTTGAACTCTAACAATCTATTTACAGAGTGCTGTCAGCAGACCAGGCAAGGCTGGCCCTGGGTCTTCCCCAAACACCCAACAAGCTTGGCCTCCCAACAGGCCCGAGCCGCCTTCCCCCTGTAGCCCACAGAGGACGTCTATATACACTTGACCGAACCCTCAGCGACAGGATACGAGGCAGGACGGCACCAGACCAACAGAGACACAGACATACAGACACAGATGAAGGCTGAGGCTGCCCAGCAGGCCCGAGGGCCTGGCTCAGTGCTTCTTCAGGCTGTAGGCCAGGCTGCCAGGGACCCTGGTGCCCTGCAGGGGCGGCGAGTTCCACACGGCGGAGCTGGTGCGCTTATGGTAGCGGGGCTTGCTCTTCTTGAAGATGTCCTCCAAGTCCAGTGGCAGAATGGTTCCGAAGAGTTCCAGAAGGTTCGGGGGGTGGTAGTACTGGTGGATGATGGCCTGGCTAAGCTGGGTGCCTGCAGGAGGACACCAAGGGCTGGGTCACTACCCTGGGGCTCCCCCTGCCCCCCACAAAGAGCCCTCGGCGCCCTCTCCACCTCAGCATTCCTTCACCTCCTGTCAAATCAGCTCCTCTCAGGGCCCTCCTCCAGCCGCGCCCCCCCAACCAAACACGGATAACCTCTCACTGCGCACTCCTACAGCTGCTCTCCAGCGACTCACGTGAGCCAGGCGCTCGGCTGAGGTCACTGCATGACCCCCTCATCCCCACAGCCACCTCGGAGGCAGGCCCTCTACCCGCCCCGGTTT
This sequence comes from Tursiops truncatus, assembly GCF_011762595.2. Classification (NCBI taxonomy): domain Eukaryota; kingdom Metazoa; phylum Chordata; class Mammalia; order Artiodactyla; family Delphinidae; genus Tursiops; species Tursiops truncatus. The sequence continues at coordinate 99,087,853 of NC_047041.1, read as the reverse complement.
ACAAGGGTGAGATCTGCCCAGAGGCACACAGCTAGAGACTGGCAGAGCCGGGATTTGAAGACAAGTCCAGCTCCAGAACCAAAGCATCTGATGCCATCCTCGACTGCCTTGGTTGGCTACTCATCTCATCAGCACCACAGCCCCACGATGCCTGGTGCAGGCTGACACTGCCGGTGGCTCAGAGCCCGGCCAGCGAGGCTGAGGAGGACGCCGGGGGGGTCGGGAAGCAGAATGTGTGCCCGGCACTTGCCCTGCACCAGGCCTTCCTACGCTAACTCACTTCATCCTCGATAGCCCTTCTCAGCTGGGTGCTCTAAGCACCCCCATTCCACAGATGGGAAAACGGAGTGAGAGTTTAAGTAGGTTGATAAAGGTCAAGGGCTCCCCGGCCACGCTGACCCCTGCCCGCTGCCAACTCCGGAATGACTGGACGTTAAGGAGATGAAGTCGGATTCCAGTCACTGTGGGGTTCAGATGAGGTGAAACTCACAAAGCAAGCTCTCTTCTGTACAGCACCGATCCCCTCCAGGGTTCTGGCCCTTCCTCCGGGGAGCGAGACTGCAGCCCGCCCCGCCCCCAGCTCGGCCAACTCCGTAAGGCAGCCGCTGCATGCACTGGCCCTGCTCACTCCCCGAGGCCTTGCACCCAGGCCTGAGGTGGCACCTTCACACTTACCCACACTCCTGTTTAGAGCCTGTAAACTCAGCGTCCCATCCTGCTGGGCCTCAAGTACCCCCATCCCCATCTCCAACTCCTCCCCCAGCTGGCTGGAACCCCTTGCTCCAGCTCTGTGCGCTGCTGAAACCCCACTACTCTTAGCTCTATTCCCACCCCCAGGCAGCATATTTGGGTCCCTGTGGCCTGCTGGGTGGGACTCCAAAGGGGCAGCCAGATAGAGTCTGAGGTGGAACACCCAGCACCACGCCTGCCAGCAGCCACTGAAATCTAATGTATCTGTTGAGAATGCAAGCGCCCAACGTCCAGGTCTGGTCCTCAGGTGAGCCCGCTGGCCACAGGGCGCCTACCCTTCCCCAGGCGCGTCCCGAGGCCCGATGCAGACTTGTCGGCCAACGACTCGAGCTGCCAGCCCATGGGTGCAACGGGCTCCTGACCCCCGCAGCCGCTGAGCCACCCCCTCCAGGGCTCAAAGTCACAAGTGGGGACCCGGCTCTCCTGGGGAGATCCGGGCCCTGCACACCTCTGGCCCAGTTGGGGATGGGCTTCCGGGGATGGGCCTCGTCATCGGTGGAGTCGTCGCTGTTCAGATCCATCCCGTAGTTATCCGGGTTGATCTTGGGGGGCGCCCTGTGTCCCTGTGGGGTCATCTGATACGAGGTACAAGCTGGAGACTGGAAAAGATGAACAAGGCCTTCAGCTGCCTGCCCTGCAGGCTGGTGCCTCCCGCCACTGAGGAGCATGGGGCTCTGGCCACCTCCCCTCATTTCACGGGAAAAAAGAAAAAGGTTCAGGGCTCGCTTTTTAATTTAAAAAAAAAAAAATCACACCATATACATGACTCCATGTCTTCCTTTTTCATGTGAAAGTATGTTGCAAACATCCTTCTAGGTTAGTGTGTCAGTGTGTGTCCTGTGACCCGCAGCAGGGCAGTTCACTGGGAACCCCAGGATTTGTAATTTAACCATGTGGTTCAGCTAACTTCCAAGTTTTCAACATCTTAAACGGTGTTGCAATGAAAACCTTATATTACATTTTGTTTGTAACAGCATTAACAGCCTAAATGCTTGTCATTAGGGACTGGTTAGAGACCTTCTGGTACCACTAACTGGAACACAGCGGTCAAAAGTAAGAGATTTACAAGCGGTGAAACAGACAGACGTCTAGGATACATTAAATGAAAGGAAAAAAATGAGAAAAAATCAAGCTGCCAAATGGTATGTGTTGTGGACTAAATGTATTCCCCCCCAATTCCCATGTTAAATCCTAACCCACGATGTGATGGTATTTGGAGGTGGGGCCTTCGGGAGGTACTCAGGTCATGAGGGCAGAGCCCTCATGAACGGGATTAGTTCCCTTAGAAAAGAGAGCTCCCTCTCCCCTTTGGCCATGTGAGGACACAGCGAGAAGACGGCCGTCTGTGAACCAGAGGAGGGCTCTCATCAGACACTGGATCTGCCAGCGCCTTGACCCTGGACTTCCCAGCGTGTCTGTCGTTTGAGCCACCCAGTCTAGGGTAATTTGTTGCAGCAGCACGAACAGACTACGACAGTGTGGGTAGTCTGTGCCCATTTACAACTATGCATATGTGTGTGTGAGAGAAAGTGTGTGTATAAAACGTATTTACACGTAACGTATAGAAAGATAGACGCCAGACTTAGACTTTCCCTCTGGGGGTACCTTTCTTTTGCTTTATATTCTTTTATAAAGTTTAGTTTCTTTTCTTTCCTTCTTTTTTTTTTTTTTTTTTTTTTTTTTTTTACAACAAATTCTACTTTCAGAATAAGGAAGAAGATATATTTCAAATATAGTAAAAAAATAACTGGGCCAACTGTATGCTTCCACTTTCTTATGGTCCTAATACATACAGCCTGTGCCTCCGGCTACCGGGAAGAGAATAATGAGAGCCAGGGGGCCCTCTCCACCCTGATGCCCGGGCCTCACCTGCACGTCCACGGTCACGTTCAGGCTTTTGCTGGCCGCCGCGGCCTCCCTGGCTTTCTTCTCCTGCTCCTCCTGCAGCCGCTGCTCAGCCAGGCGCTGCTGTTCTTCCTGGGACCCCGGCGGAGGGCGGGATGTCACAGACCACCTGTGCATTCTCCCCTCCCCCCCACCAACGCCGCGCAGCGAGGCAGGCAGGGCAGCTCCTGCACCAGGGCCCCTGGACCAGGCCTCCCAGCCCAAAGCTCAGGGCAGACCCCGTGGGAGCCACAGGCCCGGCTCCCCTTTACCTTTTTCTTCTTCTCCTCCAGCTCCCTCTGCAGCCGCTCCTTCTGTAGCCGCAGGGCCTTCTCCCTCTCCTGCAGCTCCCTGAGGGCCGAGCAAGAGCATGTCAGGGCGGGAAGCTGAGGCCCGGCCCCGTTCCACCCTTGCCAGGGAAGCCAGGGCCCTGGCACACGCCGCAGAGGAGGGAATGGCAGGACGGGCATGCCAGCGAAGAGCCAGCAGCTGTGCTGGCGCCCAAGGGGCTAGGAGCGCTCAGCTGAGGGTCCAGGAGCACTCAGCCCCGAGGCCCGCCAGCTGGGCCCCGCGCCTCCACACCACTCAGACCTCCGTGCCTCAGTCTTGCCTGCTGTGCAATGGGGAACAGAACACCTTTCCTCCAGAGCTGCCACGAGAACAAAATGAGGTCATCTGAGCTACCGCCACTCGTCCTGACCCACAGGCCAACACCCGGCCCCAAGCCTGACACGAAGCAGGGAGGAGCCGTTCACGGCTCAGAGCCACCTGCACTTACTCGCTCATGACCCTGAACAAGTCACGGAACCTCTCTGGACCTGTGTCCCCCTCCGGGAAGTGGAGCAGCTGGTACCCATGTTGCAGGTGTCTTCAGGTGAGGATTAAACAAGGAAAGGTGTGGAAAGCGTGTGGCTCGGTACCCGCCCAAGCTGCCAAACGTTATGACCGTCGCCACCCCCTGAAGCCCCTGGCGCTGCCCGACACACATCCAATTCTAAAGTCACATCAGCTGCCGCCCTCTGTCCCCCTCCCAGACTCCTGTCTCTGATTCTGCCCACAGGACCAGGGACCCCTTTGTGCCAAAAAACACGATGGCCCTGACGCAGTCAGCCCTCTGGTTGTGACCCACCTCCTTCTCCACTGGGCCTGTAGCCACCCACAAAGACGGACACGGAAAAAAGTGCTGCCTGGTGTTTCCCAGTGTGTGGAAGCAGGAGAGAGGCCAGGCCTGGGCCTGGGCCCGCCCGAGTCTACACGCACACGGGGGAGTCCGCATCTGCACACAGGCGTAGGATCCCACATGTCTCCTGGCCAGTGGTGACGGAGGCTTACCCTCCTCGGCATCCCCAGGACCCAGCACAACCCGGCACAGGGACTGGCCTTGGATAAACGCCTGTGGAACTAAACGTGGAATTCTCGCCTATCGCAGAGACCACTGCCTCTGCGAGGGCTCATCTGCCACGGTCCCCAGTTGCGGGGAGGCGGGACAGTCTGGAAATGTTGGTGGGGGGTCAGCCCGAGTCATCACCAGCCCTGAGGAGCACGCGCGGTGGGCACGAGCCAGGGGTGCCGAAGGCCCTGCAATGAATCACAGCACGTTGTGGCCTGACTCTGCCACCCAAAGGCCCTCAGTGGCTGCTGAGAAATGCTGGCTCGTCCTGCGGCCCCACCGCCCCCTTATGTCAGCTGAGAAAAGAATGAACCAAAGGGCTCAGCTCATCCGGCTGGAAGCAGAACAGAGACACAATCCCGAGCGACCCTGCCCGTTACTCCTTGAATCTCCAGCAGCCAACACACCACGTCTGGAGCCAGGAAGAAAGCCTGTCCTTCTTTTCCAAACTCCCGAGTGAAGGCGGGAGCTGCCTCTGGGTGACGGCTACATCTGTGTGTCAGCCACACACGCACAGGAGGACGGCTGATGTGACAGCGAGGCGCCACAGAGTCACCTGGGCACCGGGCCTCCGCGACGCCTCACCTCTCGGCCTGCAGCCGCTCCAGCTCGCGCTGCTCCGCCAGCCTCTTGGCCTCGGCCGCCTTCCGCAGCCGCTCCTGCTCTTCCTCCCTCCTCCTCTGCAGCAGCTCCTGGTGGCGCCTCTCCTCCTCCTCCTGTGACCAGAGAGCAAGGTCAGGGTTCGCAGGCCAGCCCGGGCTGGAGAGGCAAGAGCGGGTCTGGGAGGGAGGAAGGGGGGGTGGGGGGAGGAGCAGCTGGCCGGAGGGCCTGTCCTTCCCAGAAGCTCCTCTCGCGTCAAGAACAGCACGGGCCGACTTCCCTGGTGGCGCAGTGGTTGAGAATCCATCTGCCAATGCAGGGGACACGGGTTCGAGCCCTGGTCCGGGAAGATCCCACATGCGCGGAGCAACTAAAGCCTGTGCAGCACAACTACTGAGCCTGCGAGCCACAACTACTGAGCCCACACGCCACAACTACTGAGGCTGTGTGCCACAACTGCTGAAGCCCATGCACCTAGACCCCGTGCTCCGCAACAAGAGAAGCCACCGCAATGAGAAGCCCGTGCACTGCAATGAAGAGTAGCCCCCGCTCGCCGCAACTAGAGAAAGCCCGCGTGCAGCAACGAAGACCCAACGCAGCCAAAAATTTAGAGAAATAAATATAAATAAATAAATTTAAAAAAATAACAGCAGGGGCTGAGCCCAGGGACACCCCATACGAGGCTCCACCCACAAGGACCACGGCAACCGGCCTGAGGCGCGTCTTGCGACAACTTCTTTTGCTGCAGCGGCAGATTTAGTAGTTAAGGGTACAGACTGGACGAAGCCAAACTCGTGAGCTGGGTGACACGAGGCGAGTCACAGAAGCCTTCTGGCCTCGGTTTTACCCTCATTGATAAAATGGGGACAACAGTCACGCCCACGCCTCCTAAGACTGCTGAGTTTATACACATGACGCACTTAGAACAGTGCCTGGCACAATGTAAATACTCCATAAATCTTAGCCATTAGTCTTATGACCCCCTAATGCCAGATCTGTGTTCCCTAGAGTCGTAAGACCGACAGTTCCCAGGAAGAGGTGGGCCCGTCATCTTAGAGGCAGAACGTTTAATCCTCGCAACAACCCTATCGAGTAGATACCACTGCTACCTGAAGGAACCAAAGCACAGAGAGGTCAAATAACCCACCCAGGGTCACACAGCTAATAGATGGCAGAACTGAGATTGGAAGTCTGGCTCCAGAGTCCGCGCACTTAACCCTCAAACTGCTGCCTCTACAGAAAACACAGGGCGGGTCCCCGTCCCCGTCCCCACCTCCATGGCCTTCGTGAAACCTCCTTGTGAGCTCAAGGCAGCAAGACCCACCAAGATCAACCCGACGCAGGGGGTGAGCCCAGCGGCCCAGGGGCGCGGAGGCAGTGCCGGCCTCCTGCTGCGTGAGCCCGGCGTGCGTACCTGCTGTAGCCACCTGAGCCTCCGCGCCTCGTCCTCCTGCCTCCTGCGCGCCTCCACCTCCCCCATCTTCTTGGCCGCCGCCTTCTTCTTGGCCTTCTCCTCGGCCAGCCGCTCCTCCTTGGCCTGCGGAGCCCACCCACAGACGCCCATTGGAGCAGCCCCCCGCCACTCAGCCGTACAGGGTGGGGCCCAGTACGCAGCAGGGCAGATACTCCATGTCCCTGGGGCCCCGGCTAGCTCCCCACAGCCCGGGGAAGGGGGCACCCGGGAGCCAGACCTGCCAGGAGCGCAGGGCTGTGCTCGGTCCCGGGCAGACCTTCCACCCTCCACGTGGCTCAGAACAGACCCCACGGACGGCCACGAGAGGGATATAGGGCATCAAACCCGTAACTTCCCGACGGGTCCAGTCCTAACCCTCGGGCCACCCAGTGTGACGGGCCTGGGTCCCGCCAGGGCCCAGCCCGCGGAAGCTGCTACCCACAGCCCGAGGCCTGCACCTTCTCCGTCTTCTCGTCGATCTGAGCAAACTTCTGCTCGATCTGCTTCTTCTTCTCCTCCTTCATCTGCTCCACCCGTTCCCGGGCCTGCAGCACCTTACGGAGGCGCTCCTCACGCTTCCTGCGGGCACAGGGTGGTCACGGGGGCCCAGCAAGGCCGGGGGAGCCGGATGGGGGGGGCGGGCACTTACAGCTTCACCTCCTCCAGCCGGCGCCGCTTGTCCTCCTCCACCTTCTGCCTGCGGAGCTGCTCGGCCTCCTCCTTCCGCCGCAGGTTCTCCAGGCGCTGCCGCTCCTTCGCCTGGGGGGGTGGCGGTGGGGGAGTGAGGGCAGCCCCGCGCTGGGCCAGGACGACCCCAAAGGCCTCCCAAGGGCCTGAGTCACGAGTGCCCTCACCTGAGCCCTGCCAAGGTGTGGGCAACACAAAAGTAAGGCTCAAGACTGGATGATTCAGATTGATCTGCTGAACCAACTAGTACTTTTCTCGTTTTTTTTTTTTTTTTTTGCAGTACGCGGGCCTCTCACTGTTGTGGCCTCTCCCGTTGCGGAGCACAGGCTCCGGACGCGCAGCCTCAGCGGCCATGGCTCACGGGCCCAGCCGCTCCGCGGCATGTGGGATCTTCCCGGACCAGGGCACAAACCCGCGTTCCCTGCATCGGCAGGCGGACTCTCAACCACTGCGCCACCAGGGAAGCCCCCAACTAGTACTTTTAAAAAGTTGTTTTTGAAATTATTATATAGCCACATCACAAGAAGTTTGGAAAATAAAGGAAAAAAATGCCATCCCTAATCTACTTCACCAGCCTATAGTAACCTCTGTTAGCGGAGGTTATAACTATATAAAAAGTTATATTTGATAAAAGAGTTAAGAATGAGGGACTTCCCTCGTGGTGCAGTGGCTGAGAATCTGCCTGCCAATGCAGGGGACACGGGTTCAAGCCCTGGTCCGGGAAGATCCCACACGCCGCAGAGCGGCTGGGCCCATTCGCCACAACTACCGAGCCTGCCCTCTAGAGCCCGCGAGCCACAACTACTGAGCCCGCGTGCCTAAAGCCTGTGCTCTGCAACAAGAGGAGCCATCGCAATGAGAAGCCCGCGCACCGCAAGGAAGAGCAGCCCCTGCTCGCCACAAGTAGAAAATGCCCGCATGCAACAACAAAGATCCAACGCAGCCAAAAGTAATAATAAGAAGAAAAAAAGAACCAGATTGGGAAGGGACAGAAAGGCAGCTTTGAAAGTTATGGTTAATGTTCTATTTAAGGGGATGGATGGGTACACATGTGTTAATTTTTTATTATTATGCTTTATAACTTTTACGAGTGTATACACACACACACACACACACACACACACACACAGTGTATCGACTCTTTCCTAACAGCTGAAAAAAAAAGAAAATACTGTCAAATGCTAACAGAGGTTACTATATAGGCTGGTGACACTGATTAGGGATGGCATTTTTTCCCCTTCATTTTCCAAACTTCTTGTGATACGGCTACATACAAATTTCAAAAACAACTTTTTAAAAGTCCTAGTTGCTTCAGCAGATCGATGCTGGTACCCTCCTCCTCCACAGGCCCAGAAAGCCCCAGGGGCATGGCCATAGCAGTAGGCAACCAGCAGGACAGGTGGGGCCTCCAAGCCCTCCCTGGCCAAGGACGAGACTGGTGCTTTACCAGTAACGGTCAGGGGATAAGGGTAGAGGCTGGGACCTGGACTAGAGGCCCACCCCTCACCCCAGCCTGGCTCCCAGTAGACAGCACCTCTGGGCTAAGCCACCCATCGGCCTTACTGGCCATTTCTCCTTGGCCACTGACCTTGACTACAGATTTCCCACCTAGAAATCTGGCCCCGAGGTAATACCATCCTAAAGACGGAGAGAAGGGCTCCGGTTCTGGGTGAGATGGAGTAGACACTCCCATCTGTCTCTCCCACTACATGTGGTGTATAACCTAACAGAATGCACGGAGCAGTTATTTGAGGCCTCTGCAAGGTAAACAGCCGCAGGCAGACTGGGGAAGGAGACCAAGCTTTGAAGCGTCACCAAACCAGCAATGAGCTGAATGCTTTTTTTTCCCTCCAGCACTAACTCAGTGAAGCCTGAGACCCCAAAGAGATCACCAAGGTGCTGACAGAACTCCGGGAAGAGCCCTCTGGTTCTGACTCAAAACGCTATGGTTTTTTCCCTCTTTTCTCCCTTCTCTCATGCTCTGGCCCACAAGCAATCCTGTGGCAACGGGGACAGCAGCAGTTACTGGAACCTGCAGAGTCAAAACTCAAGGAGGAGAACCTTCCATGCCACACTATGGAGCTGTGATCCCAAAATGCTGGGAAACACTGTTGCCTTTCTTTCTGTCTCCCAGCTGGAGGCCCTCCACGTGGTTAGGGGAGCACACAGCAGAGCAGAAGAACTAAGGCCCCAGCTTCCTGGCTGGGGGGCAGAAAGGGGGAGCCCCAGAGAAGAGGAAAGTACTGGATAGATTGAGAAAGTAATACCATAAGGTGTTTATGAACTCCCGGGCGCAGCACCAAACTGGAGATGTTTGGATTTGACCCGAACTATCACACCTGAAACTTTGAGAACTAAACTCACAGGTCACCTGCCAGATCCCAGACGGACCGCTGACTGGCACACCCACGACAGATCCAAAGAGCACGGTAAAGGCTTTGAAATCTGAATGGACATTGGAACCACAGGCCACAGAAAGCAGGTTGGAACCACAGCCAGAACCAGTGGGTTACTGCCAAAGCAAACGATCAACAGTCTCCATAAGATTTAAACAAGACCCAGAGTCTCCTAACATCATATTCAAAATGTGCAGGTTGCAATCCAGAGTTACTAAGCATACGAGGACCAGGAAAATCTCAACTCCCACGGGAAAAGGCAATCAACAGACACCAATGCCAAGAGGTCCGGTTGGAATTCTCTGACAAAAATGCCCCAACAAATAATCACAGCACTCTTAAGACAACTGGAAAAACAGAAAATCTCAGCAACTAGAAGATCTAAAGAAGAAGCAAATGGCGATTTGGAACTAAAAATACAATAACTGAAAAAAAAAAATTCAGTGGACAGATCCAAGAGCAGAATGGAGAAAACATGAAGATAAATCAAAATTTAGCCAATCTAAACACAGAGAGAAAATATACGGAAGAAAAATTAACAGAGCCTGAGGGAACTGTGAGATGACAACAAAAGTTCTATGAGGACTTCCCTGGTGGCCTAGTGGTTAGGATTCTGGGCTTTCACTGCGGTGGCCTGGGTTTAATCCCTGGTTGGGGAAGATCCTGCAAGCCGTGTGGTGTGGGGAAAAAAAAAAAAAGTCTATGAAATACTGAAAAAAAACCCAAAACCTTGAAGAAATAATGGCTGAAGATGTCCAGCTTTGCTGAAAGATATAAATCTACGGATTCAAGAAGGTCATCAAAACCCAAACAGGATATACCCAAGGAAACCCATGTCCAGCCACAAAAGAATCAAACTGCTAAAAACTTAATATTAAAACAAAGGAAAAAAAAATCTAAAAAGTAGGCACCAGAAGAAAAAAGACACATTATCTATCAGGGAGCAATGATTTGAATGACTGGGGATTTCTCATCAGAAAGTTTGGAGGCCAGACGGAAGGAGCACATTTTAAGATTGCTAAAAGGAAAGAACTGTTAATCCGGAACTCTACCTATATTCAGTGAAAATATCCTTCAGAAATGAAGGGAAATAAACTTTCTCAAATAAAGGAAAACTAAAGAATTTGTTGCCAGCAGACTTCTCAAAGAATTGCTAAAGGAAGTTTTTCAGACAGAAGAGAAATAATACCAGAAGGAAAGGTGAAGCTTCAAGAATGAAGAACAGAAATGACAAATATCTGGGTAAATATCAAGACTTCTTTTCCTCTTGAGTTTCTTTAAAATGTTTGACAGTTGAAAGCAGAAATTATTCTGCTGGAGTCATCGATGTATGGAGATGGAATATGTAAGACAAGGATCACACACAGTGGGAAGTCAAGGCATCTATAGGTGGTAAGGTTTCTACATTCCAATTCAACTGATAAGATCCTGATGCTTGGGCTTCCCTGGTGGCGCAGTGGTTGAGAGTCCGCCTGCCGATGCAGGGGACAAGGGTTCGTGCCCCGGTCCAGGAAGATCCCACATGCCGCGGAGCGGCTAGGCCCGTGAGCCATGGCCGCTGAACCTGCGCGTCTGGAGCCTGTGCTCCGCAGTGGGAGAGGCCACAACAGTGAGAGGCCCGCATAATGCAAAAAAAAAAAAAGAAAAGATACTGATGCTAAAGTAATTGTGAAAGTTAAGTATGTAATGCCTCAAAACAACCATTAAAAACCCTAAAAATGATATAGTCCGAATCGCAAGAGACAAATTAAAATGGAATACTAAAAAACATCAAGGGACCCCAAAAAAGGCAAGAAAGGGGAGACAGAAGAAAAAAACAAAGGTAACAGCCAATAATAATAAAACAGTAGATGTAAATTGAAACATACCACTAAATATATCAAATAAGACACTGTTAGATTTTAAAAAGAAACAAAACCACCACCCTGACTCAACTGTATGCTGTCTACAAGAAACTGAATTCAAATGTAATGACTGAGTTCAGAAGCGTTATGCTGAGTAAGCCAATCTCAAGAGGTCACCTGTCGTATGATTACACTCACGTGACATTCTCAAAAAGACAAAACTATAGTGATGAAGAGCACGCGGTAGGGGTGGGGGAGGGAGTCTTGTGGGGTGATGGAACCGCTCTGCATCCCAACTGCTGTAGTGGTTACATAAACCTATGCTTTCACAAAGGATAGATTTCACTGTATGATAATTTTTAACATAAATTTTACTGTAAAATGTTTTTTAATATAAAATTTTTTTTTTTAAAGATGGAAAGAGAAATGGAGAGAGATGATCATGAGTCATAGAAGCCAAGCTGGGGTAGGAAGCCAGGCTGGAGGAGGATGCTGGCCTTTGGGAGGACCCCTCAGGGAGGGAGCAGGTGGCCTTGTGCTCTCCAACCACACGGACCCAGGGAAACCCAGCAAGAGGCCACACCGCCCGCTGGCCTATGAGGAAAGCACCTGGGAAACAAAGGCCACGTGGCACCCTGAGCGCTCGCCACCCTCTCGTCCTGCCCCCAGATTCCTACTCTCAGCAGGGCTCAGCAAAACAGGCTTTTGTCCTGAAGCTTGACTATTAGGATTGCCCAGCCCAGGTCAGAGCATTTATCCTGTTGCACTGTGAATTTTATAGAAGAAAACAAGAGTTTCTTCGGTCGTAGAATCCGTGCTTCCTCTGCCCCAACCTTGGAAGGTGGGCTGCTCCCCAGGGGCCACCATCAAGCCCAAAGCAGAGGGTGGGAGGGATCCAAAAGCTTGTGCAGCCCCTTCTGCCTCCAGGGGTCTCCAATGAGCAGCCTCTCTGCCACCCATCAAACAACCACTTCATGCCGATCCCCGTGCTGGGTGCTTGACACTCGCTACTGCTCCCTGCTTCATCCAATCTCCCTGAATGAACCTCTGTCTCCACACTTTGTAGCCAAGGAAATTTAGGCCCAAAGGTTAGGAAACCAGTCCGATGCCACAGCGACCTACCTAGGTAGGTCCCCTGGCCTCCTGAGGACTGTCCCACCCGCGCAGATGTCACATGCAGGGACCTGGGCTCCCCAAAGCAGGAAAGGGCAGCTTCCTGAACCTCTTGGTCATTCCTGCAAGGCCCCGATCAGTCTGGGTGGGGCACAGGTAGCTCCTTGTAGGAGGAAAAAGTCCAAGGCTGGTTCACGGCTGTGGGCCCAGGTGCCTAGTAGGGCCCTGGCACAAAGACAGGTACATAAGAACCACACAGCCTGCTTGCTGGCATGTTGGATGACACGCCATGGCCCTGTCCACCCAGATGGGACCAGCCTTCTTGCAGGAGAGGCCAGTTCAGGACCTGCCTGTCCAGCTGCTGGGCAGCCTCTTGATCTGTCAAGCTCCACGGCAGTGCTCCTGGGGCCCTAAGACCCCTGGCTGGAGGCAGAAGCCCTCCAGGTAGGTGGCCTTCAAAGTGCCAGCGGACACTAAAGGACTCGGGGGATGCAACCTTGCAGCTGCTCGGGAGACCCTGGGAGCTGGGACTGTGGGCCGAGCAGGTCCCAGGCCCCCATGGCTCCTTGCACGCAGCCGGTGGTCCAGCTCAGCTCTGGGGCATCTGAGAAGAGAACAGCTTCTGTGGCCTTCTTTCTGGAGGATGGCACTGACAGTTCCACCGTTACCCAGCAGACCCAGATCTCCTTTCCCCACTGCCCTACCCCTCAAGGCAGCAGCTTAGGTCTGCGATCCTGTAAATCTCGGTGGCCTGGGGTCAGAGATGCCTTGTCTATTCTCTTTGCAGCCCCAGACCCTGAGGGCAAGCCCGGCACCGGCGAGGTGGGAGGGACGTGGCTGGGGGGGAACACTGCAAGATGTGGCCCTGGTGACCCATCGCAGGTCACACCCCCTCTGCTTCCTCCTGCCTGGGGACCACACCCCCTCTCATCCTCCTGGGCAGGCTCTGCAGAGGGAGGACATCGGCTCCAGAACTGCAGGGCCGGCGGGCCAGCCAGCCAGCAACTCTAGCTCACCTCCCACCTCCTGGCCCCCTTAATGCTCCCACTGATGATGTTAGTGCCTCTACAAGTGCTGTCAGTTTTGCAGGGACAGGGCTACGGCGGGTAAGTGCTGGGTGGAGCTAGGTTACAGGACAGGGAAAGGCTTTACTTACGACAAAGCTGCACTGTGGAGAAGAGGAGACAAGGAAAAAGCCAAGAGTTAATGCCAGGTGGAGGGCATCCCGGAAAGCAGGCCGCCCTCCTGAAGACGCCAGTGAGTCTGCTTGGGGCCTGCGCCCTCTCCCAGCGCCACCACTCCTCTCACGTCACCCAGGCCTCATCCCCAAGTCAGCGTCCACGTGAGTCCCTCACCTTAACTACTCAGGCCGCCGGGAGGGAACAGGGGCGGTGCCTGGGGATGGATGGCCACGGCGGTGGCCAGCCAGGCCAATTCTGCCACTTCCCAGCCCCGGATCCCAGACCCGGGAGGTCACCCTGAGCCGGCCGAGCCTCTAGGCTGCAGTGCAGAGCCCAAGGAGTCAGGACAGTCCCCAGATGTCAAGGTAGCCCAGGGTCGCAGAGGCTCAAGCTGGTTCTTGACCAGTGCCAGGTCACACCCGCCTTGGCCCAGGCCCCCGCTGCTCCCAGCAGCCTGGGGACATGCTGCAGCCTTCAGCCAGGCCGCCCTCACCTTGGGGTCCACGCGCAGGGGAGTGTTGCGCTTCATGAAGGATTTCACGCTGCTGTGAGGGGTCGAGGTCGGGGTCATGAGCGTCTGGTTCCTCTGCACGGTGTGCAGGAAGGTCCGGAGGGGCCGCACCACCTGCAGAGGGACCAGGGTCAGAGCCCGTGGGCGGGGCAGGGGGCGGAGGGAGGGCAGACTCACACTCACCTTGCTGGCGGGACAGGGCGGGGAAGGGGTCTTGCTCCTGGGGGGCTGCAGCTCTTCATCCTCCAGCTGCTGTTCTTCATCCAGCTCACTCACGGCCTGCTTGTAGCTGCGCTTCCTCCTGCCAGCGTGCGGGAGCAGCAGTGTCACAGGGCCCGCCCTCGCGTCCCCCCCAGCGCCCCCTGTCACGCCCCAGAAAAGGTCCCCCTTGCGAATGGAACTGGGCCCAGCCCCCGGGACTCCAGATTGAAAGGCACTGCAGAGGTGGGGTCTCCCTGACCAACCCTCTGCCGCCCAGTCAGAGGAAGGGGAGTGACCAGTCCAAGGTCACACGGCCAGGACACAGGAGGATGGGGGTCTGGGATCCCGTGGCCCACCCCCAGGTCAGGCTCCTCCCACAGCCTGAAGCCACCACTGTTATTAAGTGAGAGCGCCAGTCCCCACCCCTGCTGAGAGGACACGGAGGTCCCTGACCACACGCCCACCCTTCCCGAGGGAGGACTCAAGGTTCGTGCCCCTCTGGGCCCCTCAAAATGGTCGCCTGCACACGCCTTCCCGCATGCGAACCTGACACTCTGAGGCGGCTCCTTGGGGCCATCTGCTTGGTCAGTCTTGGCCTCTGTGGAGAAAGCGGTTTCAGGGGGGCGATCGGGAGAGCACGGAGGGGTCAGGGGAACACGCCCACCGGCAGTGGCCGTGGCAGGGGCGAGGCTCTCTTCCCGGCAGACCCCAGGGTAGCCAGGAGCAGAAGCATCAGGCTTAGCACTGCCCGGCCGTGACCCCTCTGTGGACGCGCAGAGCTGGCACGCTGCCCGCAGCCCGCAGATCCCTCGCCCCCAGGCCTGGCCTCTGGGGCGAGAACAGCAGGACAGTCCCATCGAGGTGGCCCTAACCACATCTCACCCACCTCTAACACTGAGAGGCGGGGGCAGAAACCTACACAAGCTGCAAGCTCTAACGGGCCCCTTGAGCGGCTTCGAAATCCCACTCCTCCCGGCCCTTGCAGCTGGGGCTGGCACGGGGGCGGGGCCTCCTGAGCAGGGTCAACATGTGGGGTGCGGGTCTGTACGTTTCAATTCGCCGCCAGGAGGAAACGCCGATCTCTCCCCCGGCTCTCCAACACTCTTTACTCCAAAGGGTCCCGGCAGCCCCTGGGGCCTATGGGGCTGGCATGGCCATTGTGCTAACCCCGTCCAGCAGCTGGGGGAGCCGTGTGCAAGCTCTCATGGCTACGGTGCTCCTCCCACCAGGGAGATGCAGGCCAGGCCCCAGAGCCCACAGCTCTCACGCCCTTTAGCCAGGAGACCCACAGAGGAGAGAAGTGCGCCAGCGACAGAGACAGAACACGAGGCCAGGTGTTCACACCCCAGGACACAGTTCCTCCTGTCCCCCCTGGAGTGAGGCTCCAGGCCTTGACCTGGCACGTTCACAGTTAACGCCCCCATTCAGGTCCCACCCCCAGCTTCCTGCACCAACCAGCCATGGCCACCCAGTGGCACTCAGCAGTGGCTCCAGCCAAAAGGTGGGAGATGAAACGTGCAGACTCGAAGGAGATCGCTGCACCCTGGGTCTCACTTTCCCTCGGCCTATCAGCCCAGAAAACCGGGCTTGCCTCTCCTCCAAGAGAAAGTCAGGCCGAGGCTACCACGGCCTGCGTGGCCCTGACGGTCTGTAGGTCGGGAGACTCACCCGGCCGCCCTTCAGAGGGCGTTCCCTGGCCGCCGGCTGCAGGCTGCGAGCTGGGCGTGCTAAGGGCGATCTTGGTGGTACTGCGGAGCTGCAAGGCGCTGCCACTGTTCTTGGGGACCTAAGGGAAGAGCCATGGCTTTGGGGTCTGCACATGGGACTCGCAGGCCCCCCCTCCCTGGCCTGCCCATCTCACCTCCGGCTCAGCTGCCTCCTCTGGCTCAGCTTCCTTGCTGGGCTCCTCCGCCGTGGGGCTGGAAGCAGAGCAGGGGGCACTGAGGGAGCCGCCCAGCCCAAGCCTCCCCGCAGAAGCCCCTCCCCTACGCCCTGGGGTAGCGACCTAGGAGGGACGGGAGGATGGGCAGCCGGAGCCAGTGGCCCCGTGGTTTAAGTCTGCGGCCTGGGCAGACGAGCAGTGCCGGCTTCTGAATTTGGCTTCGCTTGTATTCCACCAGGGCCTTGATTCGGGAGGTCGGCCCTTTCCCAGCTCCATCTCGACCCTTTGGGCCTGAATGAGCCACGTCTCTTTTGAGGCCCGTTCTCCATTCACCGCCGGCAAAGTCACCGGTCTCCCCGTCCCAAGCACTGCCCCTCTGCTCCAGAGCAGGGAGTCGTGGTGGTGGTGGAATAGTTTTAGTGACGGCAGGATGTGGCCTCCAGGAAAAGGAGCACTGGCTCAAAGCAGTGCTGGGGTGTAAGCCTGGAGCAGGAAGCACCCCACCAACCCCCATGCCACCCACCCCAGTCTGAACTGGCTCCTCACGGCTGCACTGGCTCATCCACAGGCCTCTGGATTTGACAAAGCAATGAAGCCCAGGCCCCAGGGTAAAGCTTGGAGGGGTCAAGGCGAGGCCAGGACTGACAAGCGATGTTGACAAGCAATTCGGGAAGACCTGACACCCGGGTGGCACTGCCTGGGAAGACTGGGGCAGGGGCAGGGGGCAGCGGGGGGCAGCCCAGGGGCAGTCCCTGTGATGAGGGAAGGCTCGAGCATAGGAAACGCCTCCACCTGTGGGGCTCACCTAGAAAGGGCCCCCCGTGTGCCCTGCCCAGCCCTGGGAAGGTCCCCAAGCCCTGGAACTGAACTCACCTCACTTTCTGAGGCACCTCGACATTCAGGAGCCTCTCCAGGTAACTGTGGCCTGACAGGAAAACAAAGGAACAAGAGATGCCCTCAGAATCAGCCAGGTGCCCCTCCAAGAGGTCCAGGGAACCAGGCTCTGACGGGGGCTCCACCACTTCTCATCTGCAGCCAGACCCTCTCCACCTGCAGACCCCTCCTTTCACTAGACATAGACCCTCTCGACCCCGTAGACCTCTCCCCCTTCCCTGGGTGCAGATCCTTGCCGTCAGCACTCCCTCGACTCCTACCACCCTCAACAGAGCTGCTGGCTTGATGTCTCCTGCTACCCCCTAGAGGGTAACATGCCCACCTGAGGGCGCGTCTTGGCTCCTTCACTGGGCTGGGAGTATCCTGGGAAGAGGGACAATGGCCAGCTCCAAGCCTCCAACTCCCAGCCCAGGCCAACACAAAGCAGCTTATTCATTCAACAAACATACGTCGAGGGTCTATACCATGCACAGGCCCTGGGGACCCAATGGAGCAAACCAGACTGGGCCACGACCTGGTCTAGATAATCATCAGATAATCCTGTAACCGACATGTGACATGTGCCACGACAGAAACAAGCAGAGGACTTGAAAAGCCTATAATGGGAAGCCGAGCTGGTCTGGAGGCTGGGACGTAAAGGATAAGAAGGTAAGAAGGTCGCAAAGGAGGAAGGGGAGGGAGGAGGATGTCCTGGACAGTGGTTCTCAAAGTGTACTCTGGGGTTCTTGAAGTAGACTGCCCAAGAGGACCCTTTTGGGGGACCCATGAGGTCCTAACTATTGCCACCATAACACCAAAATGTTATCTTCCCTTTTCATGGTGTTGAGATTTGCCCTGAGAGAGTGAAAGCAATGGAGGTAAAGTACGAAGCCTGGGTACCAAACTGCACCCTACACTCGGGACGGAAACGTCTGGTTTCACTTAAGAATGTCCTTGGTGAAGGAATGAAAACTGTTAATTTTATTAAATCTAAACTTAAGTACATGTCTTTCTAACACACTACGTGATAAAGCAGGAAGTATGCAAAAATGCCCTTGGCCTGCATAGCCAAGTCTCTGAAAAGCACGGGGGTCTGAGGTCTCAGCTGAACTGGCCCCTTTTTTAACGGAATGCTGTTTTTAAGTCAAAGAACTGACAAACTATGGCTAATCAAGCTTGGGTATTTGGCAGACATTTTCTTAAAAATGAACAAAGGGGGCTTCCCTGGTGGCGCAGTGGTTGAGAGTCCGCCTGCCGATGCAGGGGACGCGGGTTCGTGCCCCGGTCCGGGAAGATCCCACATGCTGCGGAGCGGCTGGGCCCGTGAGCCATGGCCGCTGGGCCTGCGCGTCCGGAGCCTGTGCTCCGCAACGGGAGAGGCCACAACAGTGAGAGGCCCGCTTACCGCAAAAAAAAAAAAAAAGAACAAAGGGAGTCTGTCCCTTCAAATAAAACGAACAGTATTTGTTGCCAAGAATAAAAAACTGAGCCCACAGAAAAGCCAAAAATAGAATTTTGGACCTTGTATCCACCACCATGAACTTCATAGCTTCCCAGTACCTAAAGATGTTTCTGATGAGACCAGAAAGCAAATGTGCTCCTTTAAAAAAATACATAATGAAGTGTGTCGACATCTGGAAGATGTGCGTAACGCCACATATTTGTGAGTTCGCACACATTATCTGGAAAAAAAAAAAAGAATATGCACCATTATCTGAAAAGGCTTTTAAAGCACTCTGCCCTTTTCCAACTGCGTATCTGTGTAAGGCCAGATTTTCTTCATATACTTGAACCCAAGCAACACAATGCAACAGAGTGAATGCAGAACCCAGCTGTCTTCTTTTAAGCCACACACGAATGGGATCTGCAAACCGCAGAATAACGCCAGTCTCCTCATCACATTTTTGTTTGGAAAACAGTTATTTTTTCTTAAAAAAAAAAAAAACCAACAAAAATAAACACAACTAACCTTAACAGGTAATTGGCTTGTTACTTTTACATTAAAGTATTAAATAATACTTTTAATATCAAAACAGTAAGTAGTATTAATATAAAAAATAAAATATTAATGAATATTAAGAATTTTTTAATCCTTCAAGTTAATTTCTAATACAGTAACTGTCAATAGATAGCGTCCTCATAATCAAAAGTTCTTTGGGGTCCTCAATAATTTTGAAATCTGGAAGCAGGGGCTGAGGCCAAAAGTTGAGAGGTGCCAGTCTCGGCAGAAGGAACAGCATCTGCAAAGGCCATGAGGCAGGAAAGAGCAGGCTTTGCTGGGCACAGAAGAAGCCTGGCTCGGCTGGAGCATCTGGGCCACAGGTGCGTGGCCAGAGGTTTAAGGCTGAGGGAGCCGAGGCCGGAAGCAGGGACTTTCCTGGGGTGAGGCAGGCAGGCCTGGAGGTGTGGGAGGGCCAGCTCCCACCTGAGGGGTCTGTATCCAAGAGACAGCTCACATCCCCTGCCCCCCATCCCAGCTCAGGGCTCGCTGATGAGGGGGCAGAAGGGTGAGAAGATGCCCATGTGACCGCACAACTATTCCACCAGCGCAAAGACTGCTCTGGAATGTTAAGTACCACCTGCATGCCATTCAGGCTTCAGAACAGGTCTAGGGGCAGGGAGGAGGCCTGGAAGGGGGTCGAGGGGCACCACACTGGCTCCAGAGGCTCCCCCGAGGCCCCAGACCTGTTATGGGCGTCACTGGAGGTCCTCTCTCCCCGGCTCACCTCCCCGCTCCCCTGCTGCAGGTGCTTCCTTCCCCTCCCACAGTAACAAGTTACACTCAAATCCTGATATCAAGGGCTGCTTCTGGGGTAACCCAAACTAAAATCCAACCTCTGAGTTGCCCACCCAGCCAAGCCCCAGGGCCTGGGTGTCAGGAAGGCCTCCAGGAAGCCCCCTCTCCCCTCCCTGCTCCACACCCTTGAGCGCCCGGAGGGTCACCCAGGCCACACCTCCACTGAGCTTCAGGGACCCAGGCCATCTGCAGTTTTATCATCCAGTTTTGTTTTGATTTAGATGGACTGAGCTGTACCATAGCCAAGCACTAAGATGGGTCCTCTACCCACATTCAAGGCAGGTGTTCTTACCATTTAACACATGGGGAAACTGAGGTTCGGAGAAGGGTGTGCCCCAGGCCCCCCAGGCTCTGTGTGACTCCAAGGCTTAACCACTGTGTTTGACTGGCTTCCTTCCACAGGACTGGGTCAAAGGCGAATCAAATCAGAAGCCCACCCGTGTGCAGGGCAGGGGGCCGAGCAAACGGACTGGCTTAAGAAGAGCTTCTGGATGTCTGACCAGAAGCATGGGGAGGGCCTCTAGGGTCTCTCCCCAAACCTCCCTCTAGAGTTCCAGGCTTGCCCGCCCCCTTGGGCCCCTGCCCAGGATCAGATTCACACCTGAGGAAATCTCGAAGGCAGGGCAGAATCACTGGGGCCCTTCTGAGAATCCAAAAATGAACAGTGTGCCAGACCGCATGTCTGCACAGGCCCCCGACTGTGTGTCCTTGAGCCCCAGGCCCTGGAGCAAACCCTTCCCCAGGCGGGGAAGAAACCGGGCCCAGGGAGGTGCCCTCACCTGCCTGACAAGCCCGCCCTGTGGCTTTCCACCTGGCCTCCTCAGCAAGCAGCCACCATCCCAGAAGGGACGAAACATGTGGGGCTCTTCCCAATTTACAGACTTGGTAGCCTCCTTAAGCCTCAGTTTAAATGTACAGCTGGGGCCAGACCAAACAGTTACGTTAACAGGAGGCGGCCCACAAACATGGTGAATCTAAGCGAGCCTCCACAGGAAGGAAGGGGAACACGCGGGCCCTGGGGAAGAGGCCCGGGTTCAAGCTCAGCATGGCATTAACCACGGGGACACTGCGGCCAACGGCCCCGGACCTCAGTTTCCTCATTTGTAAAACAAGAGCGTGGGACCAGATCTGCCCTGTCCAACGTGGTAGCCACTAGGTACGTGCGGCAACTTAAATCTGAACTATGTAAAATGTAATAAAACTAAAAATTCAGTTCCTCGATCAAACGAGCCACATTCTGAGGGCTCAACAGCCATTCGTGGCTAGCTAGTGGCTACAGTATAGGACGGCACAGATCCGGAACACTTACGCCACCGCAGAAAGTTCTGTGGACAGCTCCTTGCTAAACGGTCCCCAGAGCCCCTCTGGCTGAGCCAGGCATGAAGGACCACCCTCCGCAGCCTTGCCCAGAGCTGAGCCCCAGACTCACAGATGATGCGGGCGGAGGCGGCCGGCTCTTTGGTGGCCTTCCTGGCAATCCTTCTGCTTGATCTTCGGACGGTGCTCTCCTCTTTGGAAACCAGGGAGTAATTCTGGGCCAGCGAGACCTGGGGACCCGGGGAGGACGGGGCGATCAGGCTGCGCCGCACTGACCTGCGGTCCACACGGGAGCCCGTGGGTGTGGAGAAGTTATCCGGCAGGATGGGAGCCAGCACCCGCTCCCGCCACGGGGAGGCCGGAGAGCTGGGCGAGTCCTGCGGGCCTGGGGAGGTCGCGGCAATCCTGAGCTTGGAGGCGGACCTTCCTGCTCCAACCCCTCGGCCCTTGGGGTCCTGGGGTGTAGTTATCAGGGAGCTCACGGTGACAGACTCCAGTCTCCCGGTCTCTGGCTTCTGGGGTGTAGAGTCCTCCTCCGAGGTCAAGGTGATCTGGGAGGCCAGAGCAGCGGCCGGAGCCGGGGTGGGGGGTGGAGCCTGGGCAGACTGGAGCTGGCTGAGGTGCTGCTCAGCGCTCCGGCGCTCGCTGATGCCAATCTCCACCATGGGTACCAGCTGGCACTGGGCCGGGCTCTCCTTGGGCTTCTCGGTCAGCACCGGGGGAGACTCAGGGGTGGGCGAAGGCGTGGCTGCCGTGGAGGTTGCTGCAGCTGCGGCCGCAGCACGGGTCACCCGCCGCAGGACGGAGCCGTTCTCCCCCACCACTGTGGCCAGCTTCTCCACCTTGTCCTTGCTGCGGAGGTGCCGGGAGCTCCGATGGCTGCTCCGCGTCTTTCTGCGGGACAACCTGCTGGAGGAGGTGGAGCAGAAGCTGAGATGACCCAGCAGGGCGGGGAGGCTCCCCAAAATTCCAGCTGCAGGCACCGGCCTCCCCAGGAGCCGCCAGCTCAAGTGGAGTCTGAAGCGGAGGGCTAGGAGGCAGAAGACCGGGGTTCTGGTCCAGGCTCTGCTGCCTCTAGCCGTGACACCCCGGCTGCCCCTCTCTGGGCCTCAGTCTCCCTATCTGTAAATTGGGATGATGCCTGTCCTCTCAGAACCACTGGGAAGATTAAACTCCCCTAAACCTCCCACTGACCGGGGTCACACTGGGCCAAGCACCTTGCTGGAGGCATTGCTCATGCTTTCGCCTAAACCACCAGACAGCCCTGAGAGGCAGGGACCATTATCCTCACTTTAGACTCCAGAAACTTGAGGCTTAGAGACGTGGAAAATTAACCCAAGGACATACAGTTGCTAAGGGGCAGAGCTGGGGTGTGCACCCAAGACCACCTGACCCCCAAGACCCAGCCTCTTTCCCCTGGTACTTTGCAGCCCATGGTCGTTACCAGGGTAGTTATAACCAGCACAGCAACAGGGGGTTAGGGAACAGTGCCCGGTCTACACCTCTGGTCACTCTCCCCCAAGCAGAAGGTCAGGTTCTCTTGCTTCTCCTACCTCTGGAAGGAGAGGCCCAGATCAAACACCATCCCCACCTCCAACACACACAAGCTCTGGACTCCACGGCCTCGGGTCACGCTTCATTTCCCCTGGGCGGCTCCTCATGTCAGTTAATACCTGCGAATCAAGCTCTCCACGTGGGCCCCAAGCCTCCGGCCCCTCCTACCTTCTCCGGACGGGGTCTCTGTTTTCATCCTGAACATAAGAAATCCGTCTCTTTTTCCGTCGGTTCTTCTGAGAAGGTGTTTTGGGCATCAGCTCGGGCTCCTTGCTGAATTCTCTGTTTGGTAAAAGAGGGTGATGTTCGAGGCTGCCTGGAAACCATGGGTCCCCCTTCCCCACCCAGCCCGACCCTTGCCCCCTTCCTGGCAGTGCCTGGTCAAGCTGGGGTGACCAGCACCAAGCGAGCTCTCCAAGGCTGCACGTGAGTCACCGCAGGCACTCAGGGCTCCGCCCCCCCCCCCCCCCCCCCCCCCCCCCCCGGCGACATGGCAGGGAGCAAGGTTGCCAGGCAGCCCCACCCTCTGAGGTGCAGCCCAGCACTTCTCCCCCTGCTTCCCATCACCCTAGCCCTGAGCATCCCGCGCACTCAGCAGGGACCGCTGGCAGCCTGTCTGTTCTGCCTGTCAGGTGGGGAAGCGGCCCCCGCTGGGGACTCAGGCAGCCCCGGGTCCGTCCCTCCCGCACCTGGTGAACATGCGCTCGGCCTCCTCCTCGATCTCCTCCAGCCACACCATGTCCTTATTGTCCACGTTGCAGACAAACTCCAAGAGCTTCTGGTCACAGAGCTCCAGCAGGTGAATGGGCCCTGGGGCTGTCGTCCCCATGATGGCTCTGTCTGGAGAAAGCAGAGATAAGAGGCATGAGGGTTCAGGGCTGGAATCTTCACACTCTTCAATGCCGCCCCATCCCCACCCCACACAGCACGTTGTCCCCAGAAGCCCACAATGACCAGCCAATTGTGGTGTCAATGGACCTCCTTACAAATGGCCGTCTCTGGGGCTTAAAAGGACAGGGCACGGCCAACTGCCTTCCTGGATCAGGAGAAACTGTGGTCCCACCAGGTAGGACCCCTTGACCTGCCCAAAGGCCTGCTCTTACCCTCCTAAGGGCTCCTCTCCTACTGTCGGAGGGTGAGTTACCCACGAGCTGACCCCAGGCATCAGGCCAGAGAACATCAAATCCAACTGCCTCTTTGGGAGGCCAGTGGCTGGAAGGGGTTCTGCGTCCCAAAGTAGTGGGTAAGAAAGCAGGGTCTACAGACAGGCTCTTCTCTAAGGGGCCCCTACAACCCTCTCCCTTGAGCTGAAATGTCCTTGAGACGCATGAGGGAGCACGAGGGGAGCGGATAAGCAATGTCTTGTTTTTAGGAAAACTTGTCTAGAAATATCAGGCAGTGGAAAATACAAAATTAGTTTTCTCTTAATTTCCTTTAAAAAAATTTTTTATTGAAGTATAGTTGATTTACCATGCTGTGTCAGTTTCAGGTGTATGGCAAAGTGATTCAGTTATACATATATATTTATTGTTTTTAAGATTCCTTTTTATTACAGGTTATTACAAGATACTGAGCACAGTTCCCTGTGCTATACAGTAGGTTATCTATTTTATATATAGCAGTGTGTATATCTTAATCCCAAACTCCTAATTTATCCCTTCCCCCTCTTCCCCCTTGGTAACTATATTTGTTCTATGTCTTCACTTAATTTCTTAAAAAACTAGGAACTCAAAAAAGCAAACAAATAAACAAACAAAAACAAAAAAACAACCGGCAACTCAGATATTCTCCTCAAAGCTCAGTTATAAAATCATCACCAAAGCCCCAGGCAAGGAAGAAGTGTTCTATTCTGGTCATAGCAGGGGCTCAATAAATATCCCGACTGGTAGAGTGAATGAAAGAACAAATGACTGGGTGACAGTCGTTAGCCACAATAACAGACTGCATGTCTCATGCCATGGCAGTAACCCACCACCCTGGTCTACAACTTCAAAACCCAGAACCACGCATAGCTCAGCCTCCCACCTGAGATGGGAACTCCTGGAAGGAGGGGCTCAGTCACCCCTTACAGAGCTTAATGCCAGGTCCTGTTGCAGCCTCATAGGACTTCCTGGGGCCTGATTGCCAGGGCACACGAGCCTTTGTTCCTTGAGCAAGCTCTGCCCTCTGTCTGGAACCTTCTGTCTCCTATTTTGTGCAGCTCATTCCTCAGCACTTGGCTCTCAGCAACTCAGGGAGGACCTGACCACCAGCTACCATCCTATCCATCAATTTCAATTCTCCGCATGGCACTTGGGTGACTGTATCTGTTTGCTTGCTGCCTGTCTCTGACCACTAAGCGTTTGTTCCCTGAGGACAAGCGTTTGTCTGTCTTGCTCGCAGCTTTGAAAGCCCAGAGTATGGCACAGTGCCTGGCACAAAAGGGATACTTGTTAAATGAATTCATTCATCTATCAACTCTATACCTAGAAATAAACATTCTACAGGTACTCCCACCCCAACACATACACACGTACAGGGACACCAAATGAACTCATTCTACACAGGTTAGGGCATGCCTTACTCATCCAAAGGCCTACTCCTAGATGCCAAAGGCAGAACTCATCAGGGCAGGGCCAATCGGGCAGGACTGCAGAGGCTTTGGGTAGAGACAGCTCTGCAGCCAGCCAGTCAGCGACACAGCCTCTCGGCTGCCATCCTTCTGGATCCCCCCAGTCCCTCTGTCCCAGAGCTCAGTCAGCCCTGGCTAAGGGCAGGAACACAGTTTGAGGCTAGGAAAGAGAAAAATGTTAAAGGAAGACAAAACACTTTGTTGCTATGGAAATCAACAACTTGCTCTTTTTTTTTAAAAGTATTTGTTCAAAATGGCAAAGTGGGCGAAAGCTTCTTTCACAAAGTGCAAAAAGGTGTTTGGGCTTCTTCCACGAGGAAGTTTGTTTTCAGCAGCCTCAGCCTGGGTATTTAAAAAGGGTCATTGTCATTAGATCAGAGGTGACCCTGTGAAAGGAGGGATCAGTGTAAGAATGAGGGTCCTGGGAAAAGCAGCAAAAATCTCTTCAGCCCCTGCAAGAACCTGGGCACAAACCCAGAGCACCCTACATCCCAGCAAGGGCGAAGGGTGCTTGTTCATTTTCGTCTCCCAATACTTCTCTCACATCATACACCAGACGAGGGCCCCACGGTCCTCCTTCACAATACCTGTTCTTTTGAGGGTGCAGGAAGTCGGGCACCTAACTGTGACCTCGCCTCAGCAAAGAAGGGTCACAACAGTTGCTTTCTTTAAAGAGTCCTACTCCGTGCTTGGACGGAGCATCATCTCATTTAATTCTCACCACAACCTCAAGGAGACCCTCGTGCAGATGAGCAAATCGAGGCAAAGAGAAGTTAAGTCAAGGGCAAGGCCTGGATGTAAATTGTGCTCTTAACCACAAGCTTTGCCGCCTACTCCATTTCAACCTCGGGAAGGCAGGGGCCAAGTTCTGGCTCTGGGCGCCCCAGAGAAGGCCACTGTCAGTGAACGTGCTTGGGAAATGACAAGATCAGGGGTAGCAGTGGACTCCAGAAATGGTCACTTTAAAATGTTGCTCAGCCGATGGGGGAGGTGTTGAGCGAGAGTTAACTGTACAGAAATGCCATCTGGCATAATTCCGTCACACAAGCCGGTCGGTGTGCGCTTCCTGCGCGTCCAAATCAACAAAGGGCCTCCTGGGCACAAAAGAAGGTGCTAGGCACCGGGAGGGGGAAGGGACGGGGTTATTCTCTAGGATGGAGGGTGGGGGTCATCTCTGGCCCCAGGACCAAGGCAGGTCACCTCGTCACTTGGAAGAGGTGATCCATCCACTGCCAGGCCGCAACGGGGGGTAGAGGGTCACGTCACGCCCCCGGTCCGGGGCTGGAGGAAGGGGTAACAAATCGCTAACTACCCCCCCACCCCCGCCGGTCGCCCGCGCGCACTCACTCGACTGCACCGCGTCTCCTAAGTGCTGCTCCGATCCAAGTCCGACGACCTTCCCAGCACAAATCTCAGCCCGCCCAAGTCCCACCGCTCCCGGCCTCCAAAGCTCGCGGCTGCAAGGAAGCAACGGGGCGGTGCAGCGCGGGCCAAACCTACGATTTTCAAAACTGAAGGCTCGACCAATCCCCGGCAAGTTTGTCTGTGCGGCTGCAGAAACCTAAGCCAATCAAGTAAAAGGAAGCACCAGTCCGGCCATCTATTGGCTACTTGGATTGGCAATCTGCGGGACTAAGAGGCGGGGAAAGGAAGCTTTGAAACTTTAACCCGAACAGCTTCCGGGAACGGCGGCGCGCGGCCTAGAGAGTGAGTCGCCCGCGGTGGGGGTTGCGCGCGCAGGACCTCGCACGCCGGAACTACACGTCCCAGCGTGCACTGCGAGTGCCCTAGGGGACGTGGGAAGTGCGTGGGGCCTTAAGTCGTGGACCTGGAGGTTGTGCTCTTTCTGGGAGTCTTATGCTTTGCCATTGCCATTACTTCACCCCATTTGTCCTCTATACGAGACTCTGCCACTTTTGAGAAATAATACTTGCTATAGACTTGATAATGTTTCTTAATGATTTCAACTTAAAATTACAAACTGAAACAGCACTTACATGCAAAATTTATGATACAGTGAAATCATTTCGATGACAATTAACAATGTTTGAGTCACAGGTAAAGCCAAGTTGCTTATATGCTTCCCACGCTGTCAAATGTTAAAACAAGAATCCAGATCTCTGTTCCCACACAAATTTGCAGGAGGTATATTTTCCAAGCTCAAACTGCAGTTCCAGCATAGTTTTTCAGACTTTGATGCAAATGCAAAGGAAATTTCCATTATTTCAAAATCCATTTAACTGTGCGATCCAGGAGTTTCCACCTAATCTCCAGTTGGGAGTGATTAATCTGCAATGTGATGACCTGCTAAAAGACAAATATCAAGAGAAGAATATAACAGATTCTACAAATGTCTTCCTGCTGATGAATATGATTGATTGAAAGCATCTGCTCAGGGGCGGATATCAGCATCTGGCAGTATGTATCTGTGTGAAAAGACATTTCAAAAAGGAAGTGGGTAAAAATCTCACTGTAGATCTGCATTAACAGATGAACATCGCAATCGAGTTTTAATGATAGGGAACACTAACTGAGCCACAGTTAAGAAAATATTATCCTCCACGCCTCACCCTTATCCCCAAAATAGAATTCTATTGTTATTAGTAGGCATATACCTTTAAAAATTATATTCAATTATTATTACTATATTTTGAATTACATCAATTTTTAAAACTGTAGATATTTTTTTCCTCTCTTGTTAGGTAAGTACCTACGTAATATCCGAGATTTTGCCTCTTGGCCCACAAAAGCTGAAAGTATTTACTGTCTAGACTTTATAGAAGTTTGCTTATCCCTACGCAAGGACAACATTTCTGGAACTAAACACGGGTATCCCCTTAGGAACGTGCAACTCAGTCCAGGGGACACGTGACCGCAGCTCCTAGCCACGTAATGATACTTTGCCCACCGGGCAGCTGCCAACGAGAGGCTGCTGGACTGGAGTTAAAGCCCAGCGGGGCAGACAGCGCACGCGCAGCCGAGTCTCCCGCAGGCACGTCAGCGCAGGCGCAGGTGGTGAGAAGCCGCTGATTGGGAGCCTGACTGCTGAGGTGCCAAGAGCACGTTCCAGGCGCTCTAGTTTCCAGGCAGTTTAGTTTCCAGGCTGTTTGTGCCGGAGGATCCGTCGACCAGCGAAGGACGGGCTACCCTTGATGGGTCTTCATGCTGCGGGTGGTGGATGGACCTGGGGGCAGGCCCTGGCTTCTTGGACACCTCAGATTATTCTGAATGAGGGTTTCATTTTCTTTTCTCTCCCTCCCAACCTCCCTCCCTCCCTCCCTTCCTTCTTTCCAACATTTTAATTGTGAAATATAGCACACATCTAGAAAAAGGCACAAAACTGAGATATACAGCTTATTAGTGTGTCAAAATCATTCCTTAAAAACCACCTCCCAGGGCTTCCCTGGTGGCGCAGTGGTTGAGGGTCTGCCTGCCGATGCAGGGGACGTGGGTTCGTGCCCCGGTCCGGGAGGGTCCCGCGTGCCGCGGAGCGGCTGGGCCCGTGAGCCGTGGCCGCTGGGCCTGCGCGTCCGGAGCCTGTGCTCCGCGACGGGAGAAGCCGCAGCAGTGAGAGGCCCGCGTACCGCAAAAAAAAAAAAAAAAAAAAAAAAAACCGCCTCCCACGTCAAGAAATAGAGCTTGGCCAGCTTCCCAGAAACCCCCCTGCTCCCTCCCCCAAAGTAAAACCTTTAAAAAAGTATGGTAATCATTGTATTGTATTGCTTGTACAGTAGTCTCCCCTTATCCATGGTTTCACTTTCCGTGTTTCAATTACTGGAGTCAAATGCAGTCTAAAAATATTACATGGAAAATTCCAGAAGTAAATAATTCATAAGTTTTAAATTGTGTTGTGTTCAGAGTGGGGTGTTGAAATCTCACACCACCTGCTCTATCCAGCTGGTGACAAGAATCAACCCTTGTCCTGTGTATCCCACCCATTAGTCACTTACTGTCTTGGTTAGAGGATCAACTGTCGAGGTATCGCAGTGCTTGTGTTCAAGTGACCCTTATTTTACTTAATAACGGCCCCAAAGAGTAGTGATGCGAGCAATTCGGATATGACAAAGAGAAGCCATAAAGTGCTTCCTTTAAGTGAAAGGTGAAAGTTCTCAATTTAATAAGGAAAAAAAATCGTATACTAAGATTACTAAGATCTATGGTAAGAATGAATCTTCTATCTGTGAAGTTGTGAAGAAGGAAAAAGGAACTCCTGCTAGTTTTGACGTCACACCTCAAAGTGCAAATGTCACAGCCACAGTGCCCAATACCTGCTTAGTTAGGTTGGAAAAAGCATTAAATTTGTACAATAAGATATTTTGAGAGACCACATTCACATAGCTTTTATTACAGTATATTGTTATAATTGTTCTATTTTATTATTGTCAGTCTCTTACGGTGCCTAATTTATAAATTAAACTTTATCATAGGTATGTATGTATAGGAAAAAACTTGGTATATATAGAGTTTGGTACTGTCTGAGGTTTTAGGCATCCACTGGGGATCTTGGAAGGTATCCCCCATGGATAAGGGGGACTACTGTATAGATTTACCACCCCAAAACATGCATCTCTCAACATTATAGTTTTGTTTGTGTTTAAAAAAAAATAAAGTGTTACACAGTTTGCTCTTGTGTCTGGCATCTTTTGCTCAATATTATGTGAGATTCATCCATGCTGTTGTTCGTGGCTCTAGCTCCTTCATTCTTATTGCTGCTGTATAAAAGTACAATTTATGAGTATTTTGCAATTTTGATTCATTCTACTGATGATGGATATTTGGGATACGGATTTTTCCCCCCAAATTTCTGCTATTATGAATAGCGCTGCTATACATCTTTTAACACTCTCAACAGCTCTTGGGAAAAAAAATAGCATTATCCCTTTTTAGGGTTGAGGAAAACCATCTCAGAAAGGTTAAGTCATTTCCTCAAGACTATGACACTAGTGAGTGGGGGAGTCAGATTTTAACTGCAGACTCTGCCTCCTGAGAAGCTTCCAGAATCTTTCTGTGTAGAAGTTACTAGAGGAGTGTGGAAGTTAGCAGCACCTCTCAGGGAGGACCTCTGATCAGCTACCAGTGCCAGGGGCTAGCCCTCCTTGTTCTTTTGTTTTAACCAACTTTATTGAGGTATAATTATATATGACTATATTTTATTTTTTAATTTTATTATTTATTGAGGTATAGTTAATTTACAATGTTGTGTTAGTTTCTGGTGTACAGCAAAGTGATTCAGTTATACATATACATTCTTTTTTGTACTCTTTTCCATTATTGTTTATTACAGGATACTGAATATAGTTCCCTGTGCTATACAGTAGGACCTTGTTTATATGACTATATTTTAAATGTCCAGCTCAGTGAGTTTGGGCAAATGTAGGCACCTGTGATCAAAATAAGCACACTTCCAGCCCCTCAGAAATGTCCCCCCTGCCGCTTTGTACTGCAGAATGGGCTTTGTGTCTCACTCCTTCCATTCAGCTTTATGTTTTGGGGAATCCCCCATATTGTGGGTCTCAGTATTTGGTTCCCTTTTTATTGCTGAATAATATTAAGTTGTGTAAATATACCACAACGTGTCTATTCATTCATCATTTGGGCTGTTTCCAGTGTGGGGCTATTATGAAGAAAGCTGCTATGAACATTCATAGAGAACTCTTTGTGGATTTACGTTTACGTTTGTCTTGTGTAAATATGTAGGAGTCGAATTGCTGAGGCGTATAGCTAACGTATGTGTAACTTTATAAGATACAGTTTTCCAAAGTTGTTGCGCCCTTTCACACTTCCACAAGCAGTCGATGCATATTCCACTTGCTCCCCATCTTCCCTACTTCGTAGAAGACCCCACAGTTTTCTGACCCTGCTCTGAAATTCCAGTCGCTCCAGCTGGCCCTAGGTCTGATACCTGCCTGTTCAGCTCAGCGGGGCTCCAGCTGGCTGCACCCCAAGGAGACAGAGGCTGAGTGGTCCTGGGGCTCAACCCCAGGTGTGCCCCTTCTCTCCAGGACTACAGTCTGCCTTCTCCTGTGGTCTAACACCTAAAAAGAGTTGCTTATATTTTTGACTCCAGCTTTACTGCTGTTTACCATAGCAGGGCTTATTCTGTACTAGTTCCTCCGTCATAGCTGGACGCCGAAGTCCTCCATACTGTGTTTTTTTTCGGGGGGGGGGGCTATATATTAAAGTCTCAAAGAATCAGTCTTTTTTGTTGTTGCTCTCTGATCCTGCTGGCTGAGAAACTCATTTATATGAAATAAGAAATGTGCAGACCAAAACTTATTGAAAGAGTACCTCTCAATCAACGTGCAGTGAAGAATAAATATCACCAAACGAAATCCTTGTGTAAGTGTTATCTGTGCAGTCTCCCTCCTAGCAGGGCACTGAGTGAAATCACAATCAGAAGCTCTTTTATTGAGGATTTAGTATGAGGAATCGGGGTCTTGGGTAGCCAGTTTTAGTCTGGAGGTTAATCGAGTGCGTTCTCTCTCTAAGGTACAGCAGAAGCCACGTTGTAACCCGAAGGTTGTCCTGCTAATGCAATCAGCTCGGGAAATTAGACGAATGGTTAATGGCAGCCAGCTATGGCAGCCTGAGGCATCCAGCTTATAACAGGGAGAGCCTTGCTGGCGGGTTCAGAAATACAGAAGGTCCGCCATACTCCCTGAATACATACCTCAATTAAATAGAGTTGGGAGACCAGCAGGGGGAGCTCTCACACCCTGCAGCAACAGCGGAGCCCAACAGAAAGAAGGAAAGACTCCTCTCTCCTGGCAAGGACTCAGCCAATGAAAAGCCACGGACCCTTTGTTTACACTAGCCCTCCCAACTTCCTTTCCTTCCCTATAAAGATGATCTCTTTTCCCTTGCTGTGTGGGGACTTGCGCAGAGCTCACCATCGAGGCCGACCCTAAATTGCAATTCTCTGCTATCCCGAATAAACACATCCTAGCTGGAAAAATATCTGGCAGTCTATTTGTTTCAGGTCAACAGAGAGAACCTTTCCTTTGGAACAGGAAATGCTTAAAGTTGGTGACTAAAACTCATCCTTCCTTGGATAGGAAGCGTACAGCCCTGGAATGGGAAGCATTGGCCACTTATGTTCCTTTTGCTTTGCTTGGGGGACTTTGCTTGTCTCCGCTCTGATCCCTTATGAGTGGTCTTAGAGTTGAGCTCACAGACGGCAGCCCCATTTTCCTCATTTAAGGTTTGTAAGGCCCTCCTCTCTGTAGCTTCAAGGATGGAAGGTAGTCGAGCACACTAATCCTTTGTTGTGTTCTAAGGTGACACCTCTATTCTACTACAGAATATTCTATTACAGAATATCTCATCTGGGCTGCCCTGCCTTGTTTGTGCCCTAGGGCAGGGGCCCCCAACCCCCGGGCCATGGACTGGTACTGGTCCTTGGCCTCTTGGGAACCAGGCTGCACAGCAGGAGGTGAGCAGAGGGTGAGCAGGCGAAGCTTCATCTGTATTTACGGCCGCTCCCCATCGCTCGCATTACCGTCTGAGCTCTGCCTCCTGTCAGCATTATGGTGAGTTGTATAATTATTTCATTATATATTACAATGTAATAATAATAGAAATAAAGCACACAATAAATGTAATGTGCTTGAATTATCCTGAAACAATCCCCCCCTGCCCCCTTTCTGTGGAAGAATTGTCTTCCACAAAACCAGTCCCTGGTGCCAAAAAGGTTGGGGACCGCTCCCCTAGGGGTATAGCACTCTTTTCTGCCCCTGGCTGAAGGAGATACTGTATAAGGAATTCCTCTTCAGAATGAGTGGTTGAACTGTGTTGCTTCCAATGAATGATTCTGAAATTCTAAATACACACACCCTTTTCACGTTTTGAAATTTCACAGTCATTGGCTACTTTGGAGAAAAGGCAACTTCGTTTGGTTCTGCAAAAATCAAAGTCTGTTTGACAAATGGAAGGTGTTTGACAGAGAAAACTGCAAAATCTGTTGTGCCAGTGATGCCAGAACAAAGTGCCACAAACTGAGTGGCTGAAATGACAGAAATGTATTGTCTCACCATTCTGGAGGCCAGAAGTTCAAGATGGTGTCCACAAGGTTGGCTCCTTCCGAGGACTTTGAGGGACAATCTGTTCCCTGCTGCTCTCCTGGTGCCGGGTGGTTTGCCGGGCATCCTGGCACACCCCATCTCTGTCTTCATGTTCCACGACCTCCTCCCTCTGTGCTAGCCTTATTAGGTCACGTGGCTGTGTCTGAGGCATCCTCCTGCTGCCGATGTTCCAGTGGGAGGCCGACGGACATGGGGTGGGATCTTTCTTTTCCTGCCACAGGTAATGAATAGTAGTTCCCCTGCTCTCAGGACGTCGACAGAAATAGGTGGAGTCCGTGCAGCCTAATGGAGCTGCTGTGTGATGTAGGGGCATAGGCCCTGGACTTGGGACAAAACGCCCTGGGCCCCACTGTGTGACTTCAAGTGTCAACATCCCCATCTGCAAAGTAAGGGAAGTAAAACAGGCAGCTTTTTAAGGTCCCTCCAGTATTAATGATTCTTGCAGCTGCTGGGGAATCAAGTGGTAGTCTCTGAGTCTAGAGACGAACCCCATGCTGTGTGTCTGCTAGGAGGCCGGGGGACTGTCTGCATTGGATCCACTGCCCTTTGAGCAGGATGCCTCATTTACTAGAAGTCAGTTAATGAAAAAAAAAAAAGAGGGCTTCCCTGGTGGCGCAGTGGTTGAGAATCTGCCTGCCAATGCAGGGGACACGGGTTCGAATCCTGGTCTGGGAGGATCCCACATGCCGCGGAGCAACTGGGCCCGAGCCACAACTACTGAGCCTGCGCGTCTGGAGCCTGTGCTCTGCAACAAGAGAGGCCGCGACAGTGAGAGGCCCGCGCACCGTGATGAAGAGTGGCCCCCGCTTGCTGCAACTAGAGAAAGCCCTCGCACAGAAACGAAGACCCAACACAGCCAAAAATAAATAAATAATTTTTTTTTAAAAAGAGAGGGGATGGGGTAGGAATCTCTTCTTAATTTCCCCCTCACTATCAAACCACTCTAGAATAAAAACTTATAAGTCGGCCATTTAAGGCAATAAGAAACACTGAGTGTTTCTCAGTTTTTTGTTTCACTGGGTGTTTTGCTGCTTTCTGCAATCAGTCTGAAATTCCCCAGACTTGACCCTTTACCCACGAGGAACCCTCTGTTTTTCTTAACATGTTGAGCTTGGAGATCACAAACTTGTTAAGTCACAGAATTTCAGACCCAGAAGGGGCTCTTTACAGTCGAGGAAACTGACCAGAGTGATAAGTGGCTGGTTAAAGGTCATATCACAATTTAGTGGTAGGGCCAGACTAGAAGCCACCGAAATCAGTTTTCTCAGCTATATGAGAGGTGATCTCCGAAGTTCTAAAGCTTTAGGCTTAAGAGACTGATGTATTGGTCTTCATTATCTGGCCAGTGATCTTTGCTCCCGCATGATGGTTCTAACTAATCATTAATTTTGCTTGGTAGGTTGACTTTTTTAAAAAATAACTTTATTTTATTTTTTTTTAAAAATAACTTTATTTTTAAGTGCATTTTTAGGTTCACAGCAGAATGGAGTGGAAGATACAGAGATTTCCCATATACCTCCTGCCCCACACATGCATAGCCTTCCCAGTTGTCAACATCCCCTGCCAGATGGCACATGTGTTACAACTGATGAACCTGCATCGACACATCATTATCACCCAAAGTCTGCACCTTGCATTAGGGCTCGTTCTAGTTGTTGTACGTTCTATGGATTTAGATAAAATTATAATGATCTGTATCTGCCATTATAGAATCAAACAGAGCACTAAGAATCCTCTGTCTTTCCCTATTCATTCCTCCCTGCCAGCCACTGGTATTTTTTACCATCTTCAAAGTTTTGCCTTTACCAGAATGTCATCTAGTTGGAATCCCAGAATACGTAGCCTTTTCAGATTGGCTTCTTACACTTAGTAATATGCATTTAAGTGTCCCCCATGTCTTTCCATGCCCTGAAAGCTCATTTCTTTTTACTGCTGAATAATATTCCATTGTCTGATGGACCACAGTTCATGTATCTATTCACCTACTGAAGGACACCTTGGTTGCTTTCAAGTTGGTTGACTTTTTGAGTGTCCAGAGATAGATTATTCAAAACTTTCCTCATCAGAATGAAATTCAATTAAGTCTCATTAAGTCCATTATCTCAAGTTAAATCTCTGATTAAATCTATTAAAGTGATGGTTCTCTGGACTTTTGGATTTCACAAAGGTGTAAAATTAACAAAAATGTTTGCGCAGCTACATTGTGTTAATTTTACTGAGTAAATATGCATGTTTTTATCTGAAACCTACAATTTATTATTATCCTACTACTATAAAAGACATTTTAACTCAAAAAATAAAGGAGTACACAATTTCAGAATACATCACTGCCGGATAAATAAGTTCCTCTTCGAAAAACTCTTGCATTGTTCTTATTTTTCTCATTTTGCACAAATCAGTAGAATCCTTGTCACCCACCAAACCCAGCCTACACATCAGCCTTGGAAACCACTGCTTTAAGGAACTAGCCAATGTGACCAAAATTCCTCTACAAAAGAGTTCTTCTGCCTCTGAATGGCTCCCTTCAAGAGATCTTGGAGGCTGAAGACATCTCCAAGCTGCAAGAGAAAACAGTGAGGGTGGGAAAGTAGGTCTTCTAAAGCTGAACTTGCAAGGAACTTCCCGGGAGAAGATTTGTAACTTCGGTTTCTATATGATAAAACATTCCTGAGACTTAAACTGCACTAGAAGTTGAATGGGGGTGGGGGG
Organism: Tursiops truncatus; assembly: GCF_011762595.2. NCBI lineage: Eukaryota > Metazoa > Chordata > Mammalia > Artiodactyla > Delphinidae > Tursiops > Tursiops truncatus. The sequence goes on along the minus strand of NC_047041.1, from coordinate 99,052,019 downwards.
TGGGAAAAAGAGAAAATGTTTCCTTCTGTGAATGTAAACTTGCTGGACCAGTTAGAGGCAGGTTAAATCCTAGTCCGATGGTATAGACAGCTGCTGTGTGGGCCCTCACACTCAGAGTCAGCAGATGCAGAGAAGGTGGTTAAGGGACAGGTAATCATCCCAAAGAGAAATCAGAATTCCTGCTTTTGTTTACTCAGTGGCTCTTTGGCAAACGATCTAATCCCAGTCCACAGTTTTAAAGGACAGGGACTTCCCTGGTGGTCCAGTTGTTGGGACTCTGCACTTCCACTGCATGGGGCGCGGGTTCAGTCCCTGGTCAGGGAACTGGGATCCCTCTTGCAGCACAGCACGGCCAAAAAAAAAAAAAAAAGGACATCATACAATTATTAGCAATATTCGCTCAGATAATGCTGGCTCTTCTTTTTTTTTTTTAAATATTTATTTATTTTGGCTGCACCGGGTCTTAGTTGCGGCACACGGGATCTTTTAGTTGAGGCATGCGTGCGGGATCTAGTTCCCCGATCAGGGATCGAACCCGGGCCCCCTGCATTGGGAGCGTGGAGTCTTAGCCACTGGACCACCAGGGAGGTCCTGGCTCTTCTTTTTAAACAATGTTCCATGGTTAACAAACCGTGTTCTTCACAGCAATTGGTGCCCTTCACTTTTTCTGTCTCTTAAATTATATTGTCTGAGAAAAGATATACTTTAAAAAACAAAACAAAACGACAACAACAAAAAACAACCTTCATCCTTTTGTGGGATTTCCTGGGTATATACAAGTCAGAGTATAATTCCCAACATTCCTTTAGGTCGTAAGACTGTACCTATGTTCTGCTTTACCAATAATACCCCATTTTGCTCTCTCTCATATACTCTGCCTCTCTTTTTCAAAGAGACAGGTAAAAATCAATCTAAGATTCTTCCCAGATGGTAGGGGCATTCAGGATGCTCCCTAGGCACTGTGTGCTCCTGGAAAAAGTAGGAGCCCAGGGAATTTCTCCCCACAGGAAAATAGGAAACCATAACCACTGGAATGGAGAGGGGTTCTTGCCATGACATCTCTCCAGAACTTGAAGTTGTGCCTGAAGATCTTATTTCCTCGGAAAAACTGAGCAAGGGGGAGAAGGTGAAATAAGAAGACAAATTGTTGAGGATTATAGTCTCTGCTACACTGTGAAGCTCTTGTGGGTCAGTGCATTTTTCCCCAAAGATAAGTACAGATTACTAGTAAAGACTTTTTCACCAGGTAGGCTCTGAGGCTCTTAGGAATGTTCTAGAATCCTTCAGGAGAATGGTATGGATAGTTCTACTGTCCCCGCAACCCGGCCTTTTGTCACCTTGAGAGCTGTGATGTTTTGTTTGCTTGTTTTTGTTTTTTTTTTAACTGGATATGAACCGGGGACTGAGAGCTGTGATGTTTCACCACTAGATTATGTTTGACCACTAGATTTTTAAATAATTAAAATAAATTTTAAGATAAACTGTAAAGTAAATGAAAATATTTAAAAATAATATATCCTCATTATAAGAACTTTGAGACAAACAGAAATAGAAAGTGATCACTGTAATCTCCCCGTCTGATCACACCATGGCTGTATTTCTTCCTATGACTCCTGGGTATCTTTTAGGCGCAGCTGTAATGGCATCCTAACTATCTCGTATTCTTCTGTCACTTGGGGTGTGTGTGTGTGTGTGTGTGTGTGTGTGTGTGTGTGTGTGTTACCATGTCACCACTTCATGAGTCTCACTGGCTGTGAAATTCCTTCTTGTGTGTGGCACGTTTTAGTTAAATATCTCCTTGTTGAGCTTGTGGACAGTATGGCTTTTGTTTTTGTTGTTAATCACCAGAAATCTATGAAAGTGTTCATTCTGCCAGGCCCTTGCCTATGTTAGCCACTGTTTTGTTCAAAATCTTTATTAATTGAATGAAAATAGCAGCTCATGTTTAATACGTATTTCTTTGATTACCGGTGAAGTTGAACACTTTCCCATATTCTTTTGTTTGCACCTTGTGGGTTTTTAAAAATTAATTTATTTAATTAATTAATTTATTTATTTTTGGCTGCATTGGGTCTTCATTGCTGTGCGCAGGCTTTCTCTGGTTGCGGTGAGTGGGGGCTACTCTTCCTTGAGGTGCACGGGCTTCTCATTGTGGTGGCTTTTCTTGTTGCGGAGCACGGGCTCTAGGCACGTGGGCTTCAGTAGTCGTGGCACGCAGGCTCAGTAGTTGTGGCTCATGGGCTTAGTTGCTCTGCAGCATGTGGGATCTTCCTGGAGCAGGGCTCGAATCCGTGTCCCCTGCATTGACAGGCGGATTCTTAACCACTGTGCCACCAGGGAAGCCCCCACCTTGTGTTTTGGTGACATCCTGGTTAAGTCCTTCAGGCAGAACCAATTAGAAGAATGATTCCCATTGATAATCTTTTAGAGATTAGCAGTAAACGTTCAAAGGGGGAGCATTCCATAGAGAGTGAGAGTGAGAGGGCTAAAATACATGATCGTAATTATCAAATATTCTACTTTAAATACAATTATAAATAGAGGAAATGTTATTTTAAAATGAAAGACTAGTAAGTCAGAGAAAGACAAATATCATAGGATATCACTTATATGTGGAATATAAAAAAATGATACAAATGAACTTATTTACAAAACAGAAACAGACTCACAGACTTAGAAAACAAACTTATGGTTACCAAAGGGGAAAGGTGGGAGTAGGGATAAATTAAGAGTTTGGGATTAACATATACACACTACTATATATAAAATAGATAATCAACAAGGACCTACTGTATAGCATAGGGAACTCTACTCAATACTCTGTAATAACCTAAATGGGAAAAGAATCTGAAAAAGAATGGATATATGTATATGTATAGCTGAATCACTTTGCAGTATACCTGAAACTAACACAACATTGTAAATCAACTATACTCTAATATAAAATAAAAATTAGGGACTTCCCTGGTGGCGCAGTGGTTAAAACTCTGTGCTCCCAATGCAGGGGGCCTGGGTTTGATCCCTGGTTGGGGAACTAGATCCCACATGCCTGCCACAACTAAGAGTTCTCATGCCACAACTAAGGAGCCCACATGCCACAATAATGGAGCCCGCCTGCCGCAACTAAGACCCGGTGCAACCAAATAAATAAATGAATATTTTAAAAATAAATAAATAAAATAAAGTAAAAATTAAATTAAAAAATAAAATAAAATGAAAGACTGAAACACCTCCCCCTCTTTGTTCTCAGAGTAGTTTTAATTTGGTTCAGCACATATACTTGATGTTCAATGCATCTCCATGTGAATTGAACTAGTTAGTTTTTTGTCTACTTCCTCTCATGGTCAGTGAAGACCAGAAAGCAGTTACATACAATGCTATTAACTGAGGGCCCCTCTGAATAAAAGATTCACATATTCAAAGATTCCAAAAGGGGACTTCCCTGGTGGCACAGTGGTTAAGAATCCACCTGCCAATGCAGGGGGCCCGGGTTCAATCCCTGGTCCAGGAAGATCCCACGTATGCACCACATGTGCACCACAACTACTGAGCCCGCGCACCTAGAGCCCGTGCTCCGCAACAAGAGAAGCCACTGCAATGAGAAGCCCGTGCACCGCAACGAAGAGTAGCCCCCGCTCGCAGCAATTAGAGAAAGCCTGCGCGCAGCAATGAAGACCCAAAACAGCCAAAAATAAATAAATAAATTAAAAAAAAAAGATTCCAAAGGTATAATCCTTGGTCCTTTTCTGCTGCTGTTGAATGTCCTTCGTCTGGTTTGAAGGCTGTCTGACTGGCCTGACCCTCAGATTTCTGACATCACTCTTCTGCCACATTGTCGCCTTTGTTTGCACCTTTTCAGTTTATCAGCACCAAAAATTCTTTCTCAGATAATGAATATTTGTTTTATATTACTAACTGACATCTACTGGTACTGCCTGTGTGAGGCATGGGGCTGAGTACTTTTCAGGCATTACTCATTTAATCTTTACAACACCCTATATGGTAGTTACTAGTATTATTCCCAGTTTACAAATGTGGGCAGAGTCTCAAAGAGATGAGCCAACTTGCTCTGGACCCAGAGGAGGTGCCTGGGGAGTGGCCGGGATTTGAACTCAGGTGCTGATTCTAGAGCTACTAAAACATGTCACCTCAAACCTGCAGTTTAACCCCAAAGGTCCTGAAAAAGTACTGTACTCTGAAATCTCATGCCATATGGCCGAACACTTGTACATAGTAGATGCTCATTAAAATCCTTGCTGAGGGGCTTCTCTGGTGGTGCAGTGGTTAAGAATCCACCTGCCAATGCAGGGGACATGGGTTTGAGCCCTGGTCCAGGAAGATCACACATGCTGCGGAGCAACTAAGCCCGTGCGCCACAACTACTGAGCCTGCACTCTAGAGCCCGTGAGCCACAACTACTGAAGCCCACGTGCCTAGAGCCCCTGCAACAAGAGAAGCCACCGCAGTAAGAAGCCCGCGCACCGCAACGAAGAGTAGTCCCTGCTCTCAGCAACTAGAGAAAACCCGCATGCAGCGGCGAAGACCCAATATAGCCAAAAATTAAATAAATGAATAAATAAATAAATTTATTTTTAAAAATCCGTGCTGAGTAAAAAGAGGATCTACCTGTTTAAAAGATTTTATGTCTCCAAAAAAATGAAAAAAAAATAAAAGATTTTATGTCTCCAAACGAGGTAGTTTCTCTGCCTCTCTACAAACTATAAACTCATCGTTGAGGATTCATAGGAACATTCCTTGGGGCTGTAGTGGACTAGAGCATCTGAGTCTTTGGAATGACCTGAATGAGAAGAGAACAGAATTTTTGACCTGAGAAACTCTTTAGTACAGAAAAACCAATAAGTTGTGGATAAACTGTGTAGTGGGAATATAGCCAAGGGTAGGATACTTAACATCCCTCAACTTTCAAAGACAAAATTTTGTCCTGTTTTCTAGGTGAAATGATGTTCATGTTGTAGCCTCCGAATTGCTTCCCTGTTTGGACCTGACACATCTGGGTCTGTCTGTGGGTAATGTGGCCTCTCAGGACATTTTTATACACTTGGCAAAGGGACCACCTTTTCAAGCTTGGACCTTACAATCCCAGTGAGATCTTCCTAACAAACGGGCTCCAAGGTAAGGACTTACCCCTTTTCCCTAACAAAGTCCAGACTGCAGTGTTGGTAACCTCCTGCCAAACTCAAACAGGACCTCAGCATCCTGGGATCCCCTGGAACCACTTCATTTATCTCTTTGGACAAACTAAACCTGCTCAGTTTAAAAGGCAGTGAAGCTCACCACTGTCTTTTGCTTTGGAGAGTCTTATTTTTGCATAAGTAGTCCATCCTATACAGGCTGCTAACTGCTGTGTATTCCCCTTGCCCCTATGACTGCTGGTGTAAATAAACTGCGTCTCCCCATTGGTAAACAAGGATAATAAACAAAATTTTAAAAAATGAAAAACAAAAACTGAACGTGCTCAGTTTAAAGTCTTTGTCAGATTATTTTATGAGACTAATTTCATCTGAAATAAACTCATATTCTAATTACTGATTTTGTTGACTGCCTTAGTATTACATCTTTTCAGTGTTTCTTGTTTGTTTGTTTGTTTTTGCGGGACGCGGGCCTCTCACTGTTGTGGTCACTCCCGTTGCGGAGCACAGGCTCCGGATGCGCAGGCTCGGCGGCCATGGCTCACGGGCCCAGCCGCTCTGCGGCACGTGGGATCTTCCCGGACCGGGGCACGAACCCGTGTCCCCTGCATCGGCAGGCGGACTCTCAACCACTGCGCCACCAGGGAAGCCCCTCCGTGTTTTATAATACTGGTTTATGGACCATGTTCAGAGTTCGTGTGTTTCTCTTTGTCTCTCTCCTTCTGTGCTCACCCCTCCCAGTTCTATGCTCTTGCATTTGCCTCCCTCCCATCCTCAAGGCTCTAGTCCAGAACTGGCTCTTATTATGACAATTGGGCTGCCCCACTGAGCGATTAAGGATGACACAGATCCAGGCACTGAGCCAGCAGGCAGCCTGGCTCACTCCCTGGACTGCAGGCTGAATCCTGGTCGACCCACGTCCCTGGACTTGCAGCTTGTTATACACCTTAGCCCAGGCAGGTTTCAGCAACAATTTAGTTCAGCCCCGAGCCTAGCCTGGCCCAGCCCACAACTTTAAGCAGGGATCCAGCTCCAGCCCCCATCTAATTTGAGACTTTTAGTTCCCATGACCCCCCCCCCAGGAATGAAACTTGGGGGTCCCACTGAATATCTGGGCCTGGAGCTCTTCAGCCCACTTACTGCAGTGCATTTTCATCCTGCTTCTCATCCGTGGTTCTGAGCCCCCCATATGCAGAATAATGGCCCGTAGAGGTGTCCACATTCTAATTCCAGGAACCTGTGTGTATGCTACCTTACATGGCAAAGGGGAGTTTGCAGATGGGATTGAGTTCAGCATCTTGACATGGGGAGATTGTCTTGAATTCTGCCAGTGGGTTGATGTGATCACAGGGGTTCCTTGTAACGAAAAGGGGGAGACAGGAGAGTCAGAGAAGGTGTGACGATGGAAATAGCAGAGGTCAGAGAAAGAGATTTGAAGATGCTACACTGCTGGCTTTGAAGATGAAGGATGGGGCCAGAGCCAAGGGATGCAGGCAACCTCTAGAGGCTGCAAGGGAACAGATTTTCCCCGCGAGTCTTCAGAGTGAACGCAGGCCTGATGACACCTTGATTTTGAGCTCAGTGAGACCTAATGTGCACTTCTGACCTCCAAAACTGTAAGATGAATTTGTGTTGTTTTACGCCACAAAGTTTTCAGTAATTTGTTACAGCAGTAATAGGAAACTATCTTTGTTTTTCTGATGTTGCTGCTCTGTTTTCTTTTTGATTATTTTAAACCTCCCCCTCCTTTTCTGTGTGTGGAGCTGAGAAAGACTGTTAACCGTGCATTTGCCCCCAAGTGGACCCTTTCTCTAGAAATAAGTGGTGACCATTTATTAAAGTGGGAACACAGATTGGTAGTGACAGGAGTGTGTAGAATGCTAGCTAGTGTACTTTCAGCATTTTTTTTAAAGTACTTTAAAAAAAGTTTTTTCTAAATTACACATATACCATGTATGCACCTATAAACCTAACATTGTACGGCCATAAATGAATTGCCGGACTGTTTTTGAAATAGCTGTAACCAAGTACTGGACAAAAAATAATTGAAATCTGAGATATCTTTTTATCCCTGACATCTAGTCCCTGTGAATTAAAGAAATAACTCACCTTCCCTAAGACTTCCCTTTTCACTGCCTGCCTCTTTCAGAGTCTGTGGGAGTAATAACAATATTTAAAGGCTTTTAAGCAATTAGAATTGTTTTCTTGTTATCAGATTGGTGATGCTTCTATAAGAAAACCATTGTATACGTTATCTATCGCTGCAAAACAAACTACCCCAAAGCTTAGTGACTTAAAACAAAACAAATATTTATTATCTCACATCATCTCACATCATTTTTGTGGGTCAGGATTTCAAGAGCAGCTTGTCTGGGTAGATCTGGCCCCAAGTCTCTCATGAGGTTGTGGTCATGGTGTCGGATATGGTGCAGTTGATCTGAAGTTTGATTAAGGCCGAGGTTCTACTCCCAGAGTGACTCGCTCACATGGGTGACAAGTTAGTGCTAACTATTGGCAGGAAGTCATGGCTCATCTCAAGGATCTCCCCATAGGGCTGCTGAGTGCATTTACCACCTGGCAGCTGGCTTCCCACAGGGCAGGCAGTTCAAGAGAGAGCAATGCAGAAACCACAGGGCCTTTTATGACCTAGTTCAGAAGTCACGTGGTATCATGTCCACACAGCCAACTGGCTACACAGGTCAGCCCTGCTCAGCATGGAGTGGACTATAGAAGGGCATGAATAACAGGACCACTGGGGGGCTATCTTAGAGGCTGCCTACCAGGACCAAGGAGAAGGTTCTATCTAGTCTTCAGCCTTAAAGCCTTCCTTATCCCATAAATCCCTAGAGAGGCAGAGTAGGAAGGAAATTCCAAGGTTAGTCCAAACATCTAGCTCACAGGAATCACATCTTTGAAATCATATCACCTAAAACTCTCTACTGATAATTTAAAACTGAGTTGCCTAAGCCTTGTCTCATTTGCATTAGAGCCTCCCATATCCCCCAGGAGCAGAAACCCTGCCCTGTGCTTCCGAAGCTCTTAGGACATCTTGCCTGCTCCTTGGCACAGAGTCAGGAATACATACATTTTTGTAAACTTGACAAATTGTCAACGGGCATTGGAAGAGTAACACATTGGTTAATATCCAGCCCCCCTCCCCCCCACCCACCCCGCCCTCTTAATTTGATGTTTCTGTGTGTTTTGAAAGCCGGGGCTCATGGGAGTGGCTGACTCCATAAGAATTTTAGGAGAAGTCAGTTGTAGGGTGAATCTCTCCACGCTGAGGTTGAATTTGGAGCCCAAATAGGAGCCAAATGGGGGTATATACAGAACCGTAAATATTGCCAGCGTCCTTGTCCAGGGATGCTAGTGAGGGAAGCACATTGGACAGAAGCAATCTGTGTAACAGAGAGACAGGATGTCAAAGGTGGTGGAGACACAGCTGCACCTGCTGTGTGATTCTTCGGCAAGTCGCCAAATCACCTAAACGTTCTGGGTGTGGCTTCCTTATTATTTAATTGGGATAATAATGCCCACGTGTTTTCAAAGATGTGAAGCAACTGGACCTCTCTACTGGAAGGACCATAAATAGTTATAATCACTTTACAGAGCGCTGGCAATATCCAGTATAGCTAACGATGTAATACCCACCCGATGATAGACACCCCAGCAATTCTATTCTTGGTCTGACCTTGGAGCAGAAGTTCTCAGCCCTGATTGCATGTTAGAACCACCTGGGGGAGTTGGGGTTTTTTTAAGTGCTAATGTCTCAGCTCTACCCTCAGGGATTAAGATTTCATCAGTTCTGGGAAGAGGCCCAGAAAATGATTTTTTACAAAGCTCCCAAGGCTATTCTAATGTGCACTCTGGCAGAGAGAAACTCACACAGACAAAGAGACATCCACCTGGCACCAAATATACACGTAAAACCAAGGGGGATTAAGCATCTAAATGTAAAAAGTCAATTTTTAAAATTCTTTTAAAAAGGTAAAAACTACCACATGACCTTGGGATATGGAAGGATCTCATGAGATTGGAAATGCATACACCATAAAAGGTAATACATTTGCCTTTGATGTGTAAAAATCTTGTGTTTGAAAAGATGCCATAAACAAAGAGAACAGATAAGCCACAGGCTGAAAGAAGTAATTTGAGAATCAGATAACCAAACAAAAGATTAGTATTCAGAGTATAAGAGAATTCAATCGTGTTAGTAAGAAAAAGGTGAATTATCTATAAATGCTCCAACCAAAAGACACAGGCTCGATGAATGGATACAAAAACAAGACCCATATATGTGCTGTCTACAAGAGACCCACTTCAGACCTAGGGACACATACAGACTGAAAGTGAGGGGATGGAAAAAGATATTCCATGCAAATGGAATCAAAAGAAAGCTGGAGTAGCAATACTCATATCAGATAAAATAGACTTTAAAATAAAGAATGCTACAAGAGACAAGGAAGGATACTACATAATGATCAAGGGATCAATCCAAGAAGAAGATATAACAATTATAAATATATATGCACCCAACATAGGAGCACCTCAATACATAAGGCAACTGCTAACAGCTATAAAAGAGGAAATCGACAGTAACACAATAATAGTGGGGGACTTTAACACCTCACTTACACCAATGGACAGATCATCCAAAATGAAAATAAATAAGGAAACAAGAGCTTTAAATGATACAATAGACCAGATAGATTTAATTGATATTTATAGGACATTCCATCCAAAAACAGCAGATTACACTTTCTCCTCAAGTGCACATGGAACATTCTCCAGGACAGATCACATCTTGGGTTGCAAAGCAAGCCTCAGTAAGTTTAAGAAAATTGAAATCATATCAAGCGTCTTTTCTGACCACAACGCTATGAGATTAGAAATCAATTACAGGGAAAAAAAACCGTAAAAAACACAAATACATGGAGGCTAAACAATACGTTACTAAATAACCAAGAGATCACTGAAGAAATCAAAGAGGAAATCAAAAAATACCTAGACACAAATTACAATGAAAACACGACGATCCAAAACCTAGGGATGCAGCAAAAGCAGTTCTAAGAGGGAAGTTTATAGCAATACAAGCCTACCTCAAGAAACAAGAAAATTCTCAAATAAACAATCTAACCTTACACCTAAAGGAACTAGAGAAAGAAGAACAAACAAAACCCAAAGTTAATAGAAGGAAAGAAATCATAAAGATCAGAGCAGAAATAAATGAAATAGAAACAAAGAAAACAATAGCAAAGATCAATAAAACTAAAAGCTGGTTCTTTGAGAAGATGAAAAAAATTGATAAACCATTAGCCAGACTCATCAAGAAAAAGGGGGAGAGGAATCAAATCAATAAAATTAGAAATGAAAAAGGAGAAGCTATAACAGGCACCGCAGAAATGCAAAGCATCCTAAGAGACTACTACAAGCAACTCTATGCCAATAAAATGGACAACCTGGGCTTCCCTGGTGGCGCAGTGGTTGAGAGTCCGCCTGCCAATGCAGGGGACATGGGTTCGTGCCCCGGTCCAGGAAGATCCCACATGCCACGGAGCGGCTGGGCCCGTGAGCCATGGCTGCTGAGCCTGCGCATCTGGAGCCTGTGCTTCGCAACAGAAGAGGCCACAACAGTGAGAGGGCCGCGTACCGCAAAAAAAAAAAAAAAAAAAAAGGACAATCTGGAAGAAATGGAAAAATTATTAAAAAGGTATAACCTTCCAAGACTGAACCAGGAAGAAATAGAAAATATGAACAGACCAATCAAAAGTAATGATATTGAAACTGTGATTAAAAATCTTCCCACAAACAAAAGTCCAGGACCGGATGGCCTCACAGGTGAATACCATCAAACATTTAGAGAAGAGCTAACACCCATCCTTCTCAAACTCTTACAAAAAATTGCAGAGGAAGGAACACTCCCAAACTCATTCTGTGAGGCCACCATCACCCTGATACCAAAACCAGACAAAGATACTACAAAAAAAGAAAATTAAAGACCAATATCACTGATGAATATAGATGCAAAAATCCTCAACAAAATACTAGCAAACAAAATCCAGCAACACATTAAAAGGATCATACACCATGATCAAGTGGGATTTATCCCAGGGATGCAAGGATTCTTCAATATACGCAAATCAATCAATGTGATACACCATATTAAAAAATTGAAGAATAAAAACCATATGATCATCTCAATAGATGCAGAAAAAGCTTTTGACAAAATTCAACACCCATTGATGATAAAAACTCTCCAGAAAGTGGGCATAGAGGGAACCTACCTCAACATAATAAAGGCCATATACGACAAACCCACAGCAAACATCATTCTCAATGGTGAAAAACTGAAAGCATTTCCTCTAAGATCAGGAACAAGACAAGGATGTCCACTCTCACCACTATTATTCAACATAGGTTTGGAAGTCCTAGCCATGGCAATCAGAGAAGAAAAAGAAAAAAAGGAATACAAATTGGAAAAGAAGAAGTAAAACTGTCACTGTTTGCAAATGACATGATACTATACATAGATAATCCTAAAGATGCCACCAGAAAACTACTAGAACTAATCAATGAATTTGGTAAAGTTGCAGGATACAAAATCAATGCACAGAAATTTCTTGCATTCCTATACTAATGATGAAAAATCTGAAAGAGAAATTAAGGAAACACTCCCATTTACCATTGCAACAAAAAGGATAAAATACCTAGGAATAAACTTACCTAGGGAGACAAAAGACCTGTATGCAGAAAACTATAAGACACTGATGAAAGAAATTAAAGATGATACAAACGGATGGAGAGGTATACCACGTTCTTGGATTGGAAGAATCAATATCGTGAAAATGACTATACTACCCAAAGCAATCTACAGATTCAGTGCAATCCCTATCAAATTATCAATGGCATATTTTACAGAACTGGAACCAAAAAATCTTAAAATTTGTATCGAGACACAAAAGACCCCGAATAGCCAGAGCAGTCTTGAGGGAAAAAAATGGAGCTGGAGGAATCAGACTCCCTGACTTCAGACTATACTACAAAGCTACAGTAATCAAGACAATATGGTACTGGCACAAAAACAGAAATATAGATCAGTGGAACAGGATAGAAAGCCCAGAGATAAACCCACACACCTATGGTCAACTAATCTATGACAAAAGAGGCAAGGATATACAATGGAGAAAAGACAGTCTCTTCAATAAATGGCGGTGGGAAAACTGGACAGCTATATGTAAAAGAATGAAATTAGAACACTCCCAAACACCATACACCAAAATAAACTCAAAATGGATTAGAGACCTAAATGTAAGAAGGGACACTATAAAACTCTTAGAGGAAAACATAGGAAGAACACTCTTTGACATAAATCACAGCAAGATCTTTTTTGATCCACCTCCTAGAGTAATGGAAATAAAAACAAAAATAAACAAATGGGACCTAATGAAACTTAAAAGCTTTTGCAACGCAAAGGAAACTACAAAGAAGACAAAAAGACAACCCTCAGAATGGGAGAAAATACTTGCAAACGAATCAACGGACAAAGAATTAATCTCCAAATTATATAAACAGCTCACTATTAAAAAAAACAAACAACCCAATCCAAAAATGGGCAAAAGACCTAAATAGACATTTCTCCAAAGAAGACATACAGATGGCCAAGAAGCACATGAAAAGCTGCTCAACATCACTAATCATTAGAGAAATGCAAATCAAAACTACAACGAGGTATCACCTCACACCAGTTAGAATGGGCATCATCAGAAAATCTACAAACAACAAATGCTGGAGAGGGTGTGGAGAAAAGGGAACCCTCTTGCACTGTTGGTGGGAATGTAAATTGATACAGCCACTATGGAGAACAGTATGGAGGTTCCTTAAAAAACTAAAAATAGAATTACCATATGACCCAGCAATCCCACTACTGGGCATATACCCAGAGAAAACCACAATTCAAAAAGACACATGCACCCCAATGTTCATTGCAGCACTATTTACAATAGCTAGGTCATGGAAGCAACCTAAATGCCCACCGACAGATGAATGGATAAAGAAGTTGTGGTACAGATATACAATGGAATATTACTCAGCCATAAAAAGGAACGAAATTGGGTCATTTGTAGAGACATGGATGGATCTAGAGACTGTCATAAAGAGTGAAGTAAGTCAGAAAGAGAAAAACAAATATTGTATATTAACGCATATATGTGGAACCTAGAAAAATGGTACAGATGAACCAGTTTGCAGGGCAGAAATTGAGACACAGATGTAGAGAACAAACGTATGGACACCAAGGGGGGAAAGTGGTGGTGGGGTGATGAATTGGGAGATTGGGATTGACACGTATACACTGATGTGTATGGATAACTAATAAGAACCTGCTGTATAAAAAAATAAAATAAAATTCAAAAATTCAAAAAAAAACAGAAAAAGAAAAAGATGAATTATCTAATTACCATTACTTTTTGTAAGGAGATTAGGTAAATAAAATGGGCAGAATTATATAGGGAACTTTTCAGCAGTAAAAAAAATGAATCAACTGTGTATTAACATATATACACATTTACATATGTGCATACATACATATGTATTAACATAAATAACTCTTAAGACAATGTTGATCAATAAAATCAAGACCTTCAGAATGATACCATAGGACGCCAATTTCCTGAAAAAATTGAAACACACAAGTCAACACTATATGTGTTCATTAATAAAGACTGTACAAGTATAAATACACACATGGGTCTGAAAAACACTATCCTGAGTTTTATTTTTACCTCTAAGCAGAAAGGGAAATAGGATTGGGATTTCAAATAAATCTATAATATTTTAGGTGTTCAATTGAATCATAAATACATGAATGTCTATTGTATCATTATCTATGCTCTTTTGTGTGCTTAAAAATATTATAGGGACTTCCTTTGTGGCGCAGTGGTTACGAATCCGCCTGCTAATGCAGGGGACACGGGTTTGTTCCCACATGCCACAGAGCGACTAAGCCCATGTGCCATAACTACTGAGCCCGCCTGCTGCAACTACTGAAGCCCACGCACCTAGAGCTCGTGCTCCACAAGAGAAGCCACCACGACAAAGAGTAGCCCCCCACTCGCCACAGCTAGAGAAAGCCCACGTGCAGCAACAAAGACCCAACGCAGCCAAAAATAAATAAATTAATTAAGATATTATAAAAATTATTGAAAAATCTAAAATTAGTTATAGCGTCTTTGGGGGCTAATCCTCTAGAACCACAACAGACTTTTTGGTGTGAAATCTTGATCCGATTCTCCTGGTTTTGTAAATCGTCACTTTAAAAAGAAAGCTCGTGACCCTGTAAGAGAAACGAAGGCAGAAAGTCTTTAGTTCATGGAGTAAATATTGGGGTTTTAGCTTCCTAGACGAGGCGCCGTTTGGGGGCGCCAGAGGACAGCACAAGCCCGCCGATCCCAGGTTCTCCCAGGGGAACAGAACGCCGGGTTCACCTGTTCCACACTGGTTAATAATCAAACATCTGGTGGGTTCTTACCTCCCGAAGTGTCTTGTGATGACGGTAGCGCGTGCTGTCTTTAACGCCCTGGACTTGATATAGTAAGGGTTTGCGGAGCCCCTGAAATGCAGCTTATTTTTGACCTGAGCACTTAGAACTTTGCAAGCTGAGTCAGGTGGCAATGGTTCTTCCATTGCATAGGGTTATGGAAAATTAATCTGGCTGAAACTCTGTACTTTCTGACACCCCCAGGATCCTCTTGAGCAGGAAATGAGGCTGCTTGATGAACGTGCTTTTTTCACCTCTTGAGGAATTGCCATATATTAAAAATAATTTAAAAGAAAAACTGGATGATCGAGGTTGTTACCCAATATTACAAAGAAAATTGCACGTAGATAGGTTGATGCCTGGTGAAAATGGAGTGTGAACGGCTTTCCTTACCTAATCGGAGGGTCTTCTGAGAGGTCCTGTTAAAATCATCCAGCCAAGTTAGGAGGAATTCTTCCCATTTTATAGCAAATGAAGAGAAAAGATCACCAAGAAGTCCCCTCCCCTGGGTCCCCTAGACCAGTGCTGTCCATTAGAACGTTCGTGATGATGGAAATGTTCACATTTATGATGTACAATGAAGGAGCCACTAGCCATGTGTGGCTGCAGCATGCTGAACTATGGCTAGAATGAAGAATAAAATTTTACATTTTATTTAATTTTAGTTCTTTTCAATTTAAGTGACCACATGTGGCTGGTGGCTACTGAATTGGACAGTGCAAGTCTAGATATTTTTAAATGTTTATTTTTGTGCTGTACCACTAATATATGCACTAAAGAAAATGAGATGCATGTTAAATTCAAATTTGGGTGTATATACTTCTAAAGTTTTCCCTACTGATGTCAAATGTACTTATAGAGACACACGTTTTTCTTTTCAAAAGTGGGATCATACTTAACATATTGCTTTTAATGTTTTAAAAAAGTAATATACAGGGAACATCTCCCCATACCAGAGCTTTATATAATTTTTAGTACCTGGAGTATCCTCTGTTGAGTGATAATAATGGACAGTTATTATTCTAAGCACATTGCCCGCATTATCTCATGTGATCCTCAAAACCCCATGAGGTAGATATCATTCCATTTTACAGATGAATTCTCTGAAATACATAAAGATTAACGTGTACTTTGCAAAACTCAAGCAGAGGCGGTGGGAGAGTCAGGGTTTCAAGGCTCCCAACCAGGTGGGCCGACTTCAGAGCCTGCTGCTGAATCGCTCTGCTTTAAATAAAGTTTTTTATTTTTTATTTAATTAATTAATTTATTTATTATGTATAGGATGGATAAACAACAAGGTCCTACTGTATAGCACAGGGAACTATATTCAATATCCTCTGATAAACCATAATAGAAAAGAATATAAAAAAGAATGTGTGTGTGTATATATATATATATATCTGAATCACTTTGCTGTACAGCAGAAATTAACATAACATTGTCAATCAACTATAGTTCAGTTTTAAAAAGAAAACCCATTTCAGCTCCTTACACTAGTAAGATGGTAAAGGTAATGAGTCAACTTCCTGCTGGGCCAGTCTCTTAACTAGTTTGCTAATTTACCCATAGGATTTCTCCTCTACAGGAGTATCTAGAGGACTCCCTTAAGCTTCTCCCCAGAGGGTTATAAAAACGCAACCATTTAGAAAATGGAGAGGCACTGTCCTAATCCTCTATAAATCCTTAAACTAGAGAAGAAGCTGTTACTGATTGACACACGTAACTCAGGGGAGCCCAGTCTTGGGGATGGGGAAACATGAGTTCACCATAGGTGGCCTTTGTTTGTTTGTTTAATCGTAGAGACTTCTCTTAAGTCAGCTGTTAAAGACCAAGGTCTCTTTGCAAACCAGGCCACTCAGACGCCCACCGCCCCGCCCTCCCCCCCCCCCCCCCCCCCGCCCCCCTGCCTCCGCGCAGGCCCCTGCAGGGCGTCCACTTCCTCCAGGGTTTCAGTTGGAGGCATCAGCCCTCTTGTCCTTCAGCCAACCCTTCTGTAACTGATGTCCCTGTGGACGAGAAGGAGCGAAGCTTCAGGTTCATGTCAAAAATATTTTAACCCTTGCTCCACCCAGAAGCCGCCTGCGTAGGGTTGATGGACTATAAGGGCCTCGGTCCTAATTAGGGTCAAGCGGAAGTTACTAATCAGCACCGTGCCCAGGACTTCTAGGCTCAGCTGAAGCAAAATGCAGAGCATGCCGTCAGAGCATGCCATGGGCGCGGGAGCCCATTGGAAAGGAGGAAACGTGAACCCCCATCAGACACGGGCCTTTAGATGCAGTGGCGCTGACTGCCAAGGAACTCCACGTTCTCTGCTTTGCGCAGAATCTGATGAATACTCAGATTGTTCAGTGCGCAAAACATACACACCCAAGTTCTGGAACTGGAGAGCGGTGATGGTTGCACAGCGCTGTGGATATACTTAACGCCACTGAATTGTGCACGAAGTGGTTCAAATGGTAAATTTGACACTGTGTGTGTTTAATCACAATTAAAAACAAAAACCAGAAGCTCAGTGGCTTGCTTCTAGAAGCTGAGCCATCCATTTTATTTTTCATTTACGATGTTGACTTTTTAAAATCTTTATTTATTTATTTATTTATTTTTGGCTGCATTGGGTCTTCGTTGCTGTGCGCAGGCTTTCTCTAGTTGTGGCGAGTGGGGGCTACTCTTCATTGTGGTGCACGGGCTTCTCATTGCAGTGGCTTCTCTTGTTGTGGAGCACCGGTTCTAGGCGCACGGGCTTCAGTGGCTGTGGCACGTGGGCTCAGTAGTTGTGGCTCGTGGGCTCTAGAGCACAGGCTCAGTAGTTGTGGCGCATGGGCCTAGCTGCTCTGTGGCATGTGGGATCTTCCCGGATCAGGATTCGAACCCGTGTCCCCTACATTGGCAGGTGGATTCTCAACCACTGCACCACCAGGGAAGCCCGACTTTCTTTTATCTTGAACTATAATTGACACATAACATTAGTTTCCGGTGTACATTGCAAAATGATCACCACATCCATTCTTTCTTTTTTTTTTTTCTATCCTTTAATTTCCACAGCATGTTCATTCACATTTGACTGACTGATGGTACATAATTTTCTTTCACAATAGGCCAGGACATCTGTGTTATCCTGATTATACAAAAACAGATACAAAATGGTGTTGAGACTTACTTGCCTGAAATTACAAGACTAAGTGTATATGCATATAGTTTTTTAAATCTCTCTATTTCCATTCCATCCCTTTGGCCGAACATTATGAGTACAATATTTGCCCTTCTTCTCGTATTCCCTTCTCTTGTGGCAGGCATCACTGTCCAGTAACCCAAGCCAAATCTCCTTTGTCATCCCCCCCACCAACGGTCATCAAATGCTAGCAAGACATCTTCCTAAATCTCTCTGGAATTGATCTCTTCCCCATTAGGGTTCCCTTTTGCAAGTCCATTTCTTCATCATAAGTCTGATATGTGAGCTCTTAATTGCTCGGCCGCAGTTTTCTCTTCTTCAGTCAGTGGTAAGAGCTTCAGGTCTGTTTGCTTTTGTAGTTCTTGTATCAAGGTCATAGTCTTATTGAAAGTAGCACAAATGCGGCTCTTAGTCTCTTTGTGCTCCACAGCAGTTGGTTGAAAGCATGCATGCAGAGTTTGATATCGAGACTTTATTGCTGACAATTCCTTTAAGAGTGTAACTGGATTTTTCTTGCCTGCCGAATCAGGATAATTAGTCTTGATTTCCTATTCCAACCTGTGCTGAATGTAATCCGGATCAGAGTCAGCTTTCTGGAACATCAGTTCCAGCTTATCGACCTCTGCCTCCGTGTTGAATAGCTGACATTCCTCCTCCATTCTTTTTTTTAATTTTAATTTTTTTTAATGAAGTATAGCTGATTTACAATGTTGCATTAGTTTTAGATGTACAGTACAGTGATTCAATTATACATATATATGTATCTATTCTTTTTCAGATTCTTTTCCCTTATAGGTTATTACAAAATATTGAACATAGTTCCCTGTGCTATACAGTAGGTCCTTGTTGGTTATCTATTTTATATATAGTAGTATGTATATGTTAATCCCAAACTCCTAATTAATCCTTTCCCCCCTTTTCCCTTTGGTAACCATAAGTTCATTTTCTATGTCTGTAGGCCTATTTCTGTTCTGTAAATAAGTTCATTTGTATCATTTTTTTAAAGGTACCACATATAAGCAATTACATATGATATTTGTCTTTTGCTGTCTGGCTTACTTTGTATGATAACCTCTAGGTCCATCCACGTTGCCGCAAATGGCATTATTTCATTCTTTTTATGGCTGAGTAGTATTCCATTGTATATATGTACCACATCTTCTTTATCCATTCCTCTGTTGATGGACATTTAGGTTGCTTCCATGTCTTGGCTACTAAGATCCTTTTTTTGGTTGGGGGGGCGGGCTGTGCAGCTTGTGGGATCTTAGTGCCCCCAGCAGTGGAAGCGTGGCGTCTTAACCACTGGACCACCAGGAAAGTCCCCTAAGATCCATTCTTTCTTTTTTTAATTAATTAATTAATTTTATTTTATTTTTGGCTGCACTGGGTCTTCGTTGCGGTGCGCGGGCTTCTCACTGTGGTGGCTTCTCTTGTTGCGGAGCACGGGCTCTAGGCATGCAGGCTTCAGTAGTTGTGGCTTGCAGGCTCTAGAGCACAGGCTCAGTAGTTGTGGTTCACGGGCTTAGTTGCTCCGTGGCATGTGGGATCTTCCCGGACCAGGGCTTGAACCCGTGTCCCTTGCATTGGCAGGTGGATTCTCAACCACTGTGCCACCAGGGAAGTCCTAAGATCCATCCTTGAGTCTCTCCTTTACTTACCCCACATGACCAATCTATCAGGAAAACTTGTCAGCTCGACCTCCAGGAGATTTCCAGCATCTGTCCTCTCCATCTCCGTACCACATCCTGGTCCAAGCTACCATTCATACCTTTGATTACGGCAGCAGTAACCTCCTAACCTGTAACTCACCTCCCTAATCGACTCTTGCCCTTCTGCAACCCGTTTCCCTCTCAGTAGCAAGATCATAACAACTGACAGTGCTCTCCTCGCTGAAACCGAATGGATTCCCCTGGTTCTTGGAATAAAAGCCAAGCTCCCTATCCAGCCTCCAGGGTTCACACCATCTGTCACAACCTGCCTCTCCAGCCCCATCTCCTGCCACTTCCTTCTGGTTCACCACGTCCCAGCCCCTTTCTTTCTGCTCCTTGAGGATGCTAAGCTTGCTTCCATATCAGGGCTTTGCTCTTGCTGTTTCCTCTGCCCAGTCTCCACACGCTGGCTGTTTCCTAGCAGACCTCAGCTTCATGTCACCTCGGCAGAAAGGCCTTTCCCTTGTAAGTCTGAAGTAGCCACCAAATCCCTCCATCACATGTCCCTGGTGCATTTTCCTTACAGCCTGTATTATTCCCTACTATTTTCTTGTCTATTTGTAATCATGCCCTGTCCATGTCCTCCCCCTAGAATGGAAACTCCAGAAGAGTAGGACCTTGAACGGCTGGGTCCCCAGCATCTAGAATGGCGCCTGGCACGTAGCAGGTGCACAACACGTATGACTGAGTGAATGAGTGAAGACTTAAAGTGTATTTCCCAGACATTGGAAATGTCACCCGTAGCGGGATGAATGGTGGCACCCAAAAAGATATGTCCGCGCCCCAGAACCTGTGAATGTGACCTTATTTGGAAAAATGGGGCGGGGGGAGAGAGGGAGGGATAAATTAGGAGACTGGGATTAAAATATACACACTACTAAATATAAAATAGATAACCAACAAGGACCTACTGTATAGCACAGGGAGCTATACTCAATCTCCTGTAATAACCTTTAAGGGAAGAGAATTTTTTTAAAAAAGAGTAAATATATTTATATAATTGAATGTATAATTCAATTATGTGTATGTGTAATTGTATGCAAAATTGAATTACTTTGCTGTACACCTGAAACTAACACAACATTGTAAATCAACTATATTGCAATAAATATTAAAAGAAAAACCATCTTTGCAGATGTAATTAAGTTGAGGATCTTGTGACGAGAGCGTCCTGGATTCCCCGACTGGGCCCTAAATTCAAGGACAAGTGTCCTTAGAAGACACAGCGGAGATGGCCATGTGCAGACAGAGGCAGTGATTGGAGAGATGCTGACACAACCCAAAGATTGCCTGAAGCCACCAGAATCTGGAAGAAGCAAGGAAGGAACCTCACGCTTAGAAGCGTTGTAGGGAGCGTGGCCCCGCCAGCACCTTGACTTCAGTTTTCGGGCCTCCAGGATGGAGAGAGAATACATTTCTGTTGCTTTAAGCCACCGAGTTGGTGGTGATTTGCTACAGCAGCCCTAGGATGCTAGTACCCTCCCCAAATGCACCTTCTTCTGAACTCTTCCGGGCCAAATTAACTGTGTGTTCCCTTTGATGTTAAATTAACCACGCAAAACAGTACGTGATTCTCTCCCACGTGCTTGTCCTTTTTCCCCCACCTGATAACTAAGGGCAGGATGTTATTGTTCTGCTTCTTGGCATTATCCGCAACAGTTTGCAGAGCGCTAGGGTGAGAGCAGGCGCTCAGCAAGTCGGTATCGATTGAACGGTGGGGAATATGGAGACACCCACTGCTCAGGCTGGGGTTACAAAGCAAAGACTCTGGCATCATCAGGGATCCAGGGAACTTTGCTGCCTGTGGAAGCCCTGACTCGATCCAGGTTTGGGTATAATTTTGGCTTTGTCTACGCTGATCGGCCATCCTTCAAACCCAGCCTTTACAACACGGGGAAGATAGCTGGTATTTTATAATAACTATGAATGGAGTATAACCTTTAAGAATTGTCGGGCTTCCCTGGTGGCGCAGTGGTTGAGAATCTGCCTGCTAATGCAGGGGACACGGGTTCGAGCCCTGGTCTGGGAGGATCCCACATGCCGCGGAGCAGCTGGGCCCGTGAGCCACAACTACTGAGCCTGCGCGTCTGGAGGCTGTGCTCCGCAACGGGAGAGGCCCCAACAGGGAGAGGCCCGCGCACCGCGATGAAGAGTGGCCCCCACTTGCCACAACTAGAGAAAGCCCTCGCACAGAAACGAAGATCCAACACAGCAAAAATAAATTAATTAATTAATAAAACTCCTACCCCCAACATCTTAAAAAAAATTGTCAATCACTATATTGTACACCTGTAACTTATATAATATTGTACATCAAGTATACTTCAATCAAAAACACAACAACAGCATTTAGCTCCTGTTACCTCCGTCCTCCCTGAGCCTGACTACTGTGGAAAACTTGTTCTCTGGCTGGAACTTGTAGGCTTGTCAAAATGACTGAGTTCTCGGAGGGGGACCACCCGGATGGCGGGGGAGTTAATGGCTTTGTTCTTGGTTCTCATTTGCTCCATCTCTGGGCACACACCCAAGTCTGGTGGTCTTCGCTGGGGGCCTCCCCAGGTGAAGGAGGAAGGGACAGTGGGAGAGAAAATCAAAGGGGAAAACATAGCCCACAAGAGAGCGGGAGAAATAGCAGGCCCAAGGGAAAAGCAAGGACTTCAGAGTTGGTTCATCCCTGAAAACTGGTTCTGGACAAAAAGAGACTCAGCTCAGACCTGTGGGCACCAAAGGCACCAGCGGCCGCGTTAGGGAGCAGTGGATGCTGGTCTTTTCCTAAGAGGACACCTCTTGTTTTTCTTTCCTTTTTTGACTGTGGGTTTGTCCACTTTGTCATTTCTGCCCCGGCTTCTCTGGGGATCCCTGTGCTCCTTCACAACAAGGTTCTTCTGACTTTGCTGCCGAGAACGACTTCTATAAATGCTCCGTGGGGTGCCCAGGACCCCCTCCCCGCAGAAGGCAGCAGGGACACCCCCCCATGCCCCCACTCCTCCTGTGCCTATTTGAAGCATGAGGGCAGAGACAGTTGATTTTCCTGCCCTGGGGCATCGGAGGGCAGGTGTGGCCACGTGGACAGCATCCCAGACAGAGATGACGGGAAGTGTCTCTATTTTCCGTTTCTCTGGACTTCCTTTTACGGATTCACCCTTCCCCCCCATTTTCTTTCCAAACTCAGAAAGGAGCAAAACTTAGTGTGAAGCAAGAAGTGAAGGTAAAGAGGGGGAAAGAGCAGAGGGAGGGGGAAAGGTGGTGGCCCTGCGGTAACAAGGTGAGGTTTAACCTGATGAGCAAAGTCAGTACAAGCAATTTACGTAAGGAAGAGCTGTTCAGTAAGCATCAGGGGTGCTAAGTACCTTCTAGAGAGTTAAGGCCCGGGTTGGATGCCTTCAGGAGTAGATTTTCTCAACCTTGGGCTATGAAGATTGAAAATGGCCACCGAGGCCACTGAAGAAATGGACTTGAAAGGAAAGAGGCTTCCACCTGTCCCAGCAGGTACAATCTGAGAAGTGAGGAGGGGATGCGTATGATTGGGTCACACGGACACACGTGCTTTCACATGGACACACACACACACACACACACACACACACACACACTTTGGCTTAGAATGAGTCTGTCTGGGCCGTGACTTGTCTTAGAAAGGTTCTCAGTGGACCATGACCGTGGCAAAGGCACTATGGGACATCAGACACTGCAAGGGTGGACTTCGTGTGGTGGTACCAGGAGTAGCCCTGGGGTACAATTTTAAAAGTTATCTTGTTGGGGCTTCCCTGGTGGCGCAGTGGTTGAGAGTCCATCTGCCGATGCAGGGGACACGGGTTCGTGCCCCGGTCCGGGAAGATCCCACGTGCCGCGGAGCGGCTGGGCCCGTGAGCCATGGCCACTGAGCCTGCACATCCGGAGCCTGTGCTCTACAACGGGAGAGGCCACAACAGTGAGAGGCCGCGTACCGCAAAAATAAAATAAAATAAAAAACAGCAGCTTTAGGGCTTCCCTGGTGGCGCAGTGGTTGAGAGTCCGCCTGCCGATGCACGGGACACGGGTTCGTGCCCCGGTCCGGGAAGATCCCACATGCCGCGGAGCGGCTGGGCCCGTGAGCCATGGCCGCTGAGCCTGCGCGTCCGTAGCCTGTGCTCCGCAACGGGAGAAGCCACAACAGTGAGAGGCCCGCGTATCACAAAAAAAAAAAAAAAAAAAAAAAAAAAAAAAAAAAAATTATATATATATATAATATGCCTTTAAAAATACATCTTAATAAGTTGAAATATGTGTCTGCTCTCCTTCTTCCTAAGAGGCTTCTCCTCTTCTCTATTTGCTTTGGCATTCGAATGCGTTGCAGACAAATGAGTCAGTTGAGATGAGGTCTTCAATTTGCTGGAGCCAGACATGTGTCAGCCCTACTCTGGGGAAGAAGCAGGAAGGTGCTCATTTCATACCTCGCCTAGGACACCCTGGCTGAAGTAACCTCAAAACATGCCCTGCCTTCCCCAAGGGTCTGTTTTGTTTTATTTAAAAAAATTGTTTTTGAAGTATAGTTGATTTCCAACATTGTATCAATTTCTGCTGATGATAAGGTGCTTCAAATCCCTTTGAAAGTGAAAGCACTGGCCAGGGGCTAGTGGTGTTTTTGTGTATTTCTTTCTTACAGACCAGGAGCATAGGAAATGGCTTGTCCTCAGGCCTGGCTGGTGGCTGTACTGGGACCAGAATCCATGTTCTGACCCCCAGCCTGGGGTAAAGGCTGCCCAGCCAAGTGCTTAGTTGGGTCTCATGTCTTGCAACTCCTTCAATTAAAAGCAGTTTAACTGGGACTTCCCTGGTGGTCCAGTGGTGAAGACTCTGCTCTTCCACTGCAGGGGGCACGGGTTTGATCCCTGGTTGGGGAGCTAGGATCCAGCATGCTGTGCGGCTCCACAAAAAATTAAGGGGTCTCTCTGATCGCGCTGCCGGCGTGCAAGATGGCCGTGAAGAAAGACAAGAAGCCTAAGAAGTCAACCTGGAAGTTTAATTTGGACCTTACTCATCCAGTAGAAGATGGAATTTTTGATTCTGGAAATTTTGGTACCTTCCCTAGTGAATATCTAGGGTTTTCTTCCCTAGTGTGGCATTTTTTCTGTTTTAAAATAGGAACAGTTTCTACGGGAGAAGGTTAAAGTGAATGGAAAAACTGGAAATCTTGGGAATGTCGTTCACATTGAACGCTTCAAGAGTAAAATCACAGTTGCTTCTGAGAAACAGTTCTCTAAAAGGTATTTGAAATACCTCACCAAGAAATACCTTAAGAAGAACAATCTTCGTGATTGGCTTCGTGTGGTTGCATCCGACAAGGAGACTTATGAACTTCGTTACTTCCAGATTAGTCAAGATGAAGATGGATCCGAGTCTGAGGACTAGATGAAGCCATCCCTTTCAGGGCTTTGCTTGCTAACAAAACAAATGAAGTATACAAGAGAAACATCTGGAAATGGACCTTCAGTTTATCAGTGAATAAAAAACATTACTCTGTATGTTAAGCATTCATCTCTTTGATTTAAGTGTATGCTGTTTATATGGTGCTGGCTTTCCTTTAATACTTTTTTTTGTTTGTTTTTCTTCGGCGCCGGCCTCTCACTGTTGTGGCCCCTCCCGCAGGCTCCGGATGCGCAGGCTCAGCGGCCATGGCCCACGGGCCCAGCCGCTCCGTGGCACGTGGGATCCTCCCGGACCGGGGCACAAACCCATGTCCCCTGCATCAGCAGGCGGACTCTCAACCACTGGCGCCACCAGGGAAGCCCCCCTTTAATACTTTTTTTTAAAAAAATTTATTGGAGTATAGTTGATTTACAATGTTTTGTTGGTTTCGGGTGTACAGCAAAGTGAATCAATTATACACGTGCACTCCTTTTCTTTTTTAAGATTCTTTTCCCATATAGGCCATTACAGAGTATTGAGTAGAGTTCCCTGTGCTATACAGCAGGTTCTTACTAGTTATCTGTTTTATGTATAGTAGTGTGTACATGTCAGTCCCAATCTCCCAGTTTATCCCCACACCCCACCCCCGCTGCCCTTATCCCCTGGTAACCATAAGTTTGTATTCTACATCTGTTACTCTACTTCTGTTTTGTAAACAAGTTCTTTGGTACTCATCTGTTGTTGTTTTTAATACTTTCTGTAAGCAGTATTTAAATAGCCTATAGCTAGTGGAATTTCTTCCAGGATTTCTGAAGTGTACTACTTTTACAACTGTCCTTGAGTTAAAGTATATAGTGAAAAAATGAAGCACAATTTTGGGTATAACTTTATATAATAAAGTATTTAAATTCTAAAAAAAAAAAAAAAAAAAAAAAATTAAGGGGAAAAAAAAAAAAGCAGTTTAACTGTTGCCTAGAAGGAGGAGAGCCTGCCACCGTCTACAGTCAGTGTTGAGGGAAGGACATCTGTCCATCTAAGGGTGGCTGGTGGGAGTAGGTGGAGGTTGGGGCTGAGGTGGGCAAGGGCAGGAGACAGAGAGACTGTCAAGAAGTCATCCTGGCAAGAGATGGTGAGAGGCTGGATTCCAGAAGGAACAGAGCAGAGGGACCAATTTGAGAAATGTTATTTATCTTGTGTTACTTAACTTTCTGTTTTGGAAACAGTCAGACTGACACACAAATCGAGAGACTAGTATAATGGACCTCCATATAGCCAGCACCCCCCTATTCACCAGTTATCAACATTTTGCATTTGAGAAGTTGTAGAAGGTGAGGTGGAGAGGACTTGGGGATTGATTAGGTGGTGGGGGAGAGAGGATGGTGATGGAGAGCAAAAGAGAAGGAAGAATCCAGAATGATCCTGGGCCTCTGGCTTGGTCAGGTAGACAAGGGAAGAAGCCGAGCCAGTCTGGAGGGAGATGGTAAGCTGGGTGAGCAGAGGCTCTCTGCAGCGCGGGGACTGTGCTCTTTGCAGCCCCCAGCCCCTTACACGGCTACGTACTAAAGGAATAAGCAAAGGACACTGGGTGGCAGGGTCAACCAGGGGCTCTCCTGAGGGCTGAGCCAGGGGGAGCTGGCGGAGTGTTTGCTTTCTTTCCTCTCTACTCCTTAAACCTTGGTTTTACCCCTTGAGAATTTCTTTTTTTTCTTTTTCTTTCTTTATTTTTTTGGAGTATAATTGCTTTACAATGTTGTGTTAGTTTCTGCTGTACAATGAAGTGAATCAGCTATATGTATACCTATATCCCCTCCCTCTTAGACCTCCCTCCCCCCATCCTCCCCATCCCAGAGAATTTCTGAAAATGAAAATAACCACCTAGCCTTTTTCCCAGAAAAAGAGAAGCTTTGCAGATGAACAGAAGGTTGCAAGAGGGTGTTCTGGAAAGAGAACAGTGATGTAACAGGGCTGACGGCTCCACCCTTCAGGGAACTGCCCAGGCTCTGCCCCAGGGGACTCTTCCGGGCATGAGAATTCAGCTCTACCTCGAAGGTGCCCACATTCACCCTCCACTGTGTGTGTCTTGGAATACACTTAGAGTGCACGGCAGAGGGGATAAGAGGTGTCCCATGGTGGGTCACCCTGACCTACGGAGGGTCCGGGATGGGGAGCCAGCCTCTTCTCATGTTCCAGACAGAGCCTGTCTCATTTTAGGTCAGGATGACACTGCCTGGTCCTGATTTGCAGAGGTTCCAACTTGTCCTCCACTGTTTCCAACCAGGGTTGTGACCACCCTGGTTGGCTGGTGTTCAAAATTCCTTATCGCCATTCCAGCAATTATGGGCCACACCAAGGGTGCCCTGTGGGTCTGGTTTTATCTGCCCTGAAGTGTCCATGCCTCTGAGACACAGGCCTGAGTCACCTCCTGTGCGTTCATTACCCAGGAAGCCCTTTGGCATTCTGGCCAAGTCCCAGGCTATTGCGGGTTTTCCCCTTGTCTTCTAGCCAAAAAGCAAAACAAACAAATTGCTCCCTCTCTATTAAACTTCTACCAGCCTTCTAGACCCAGCGCAGTCTTCAAAGAGGCGTCTCTTTGCACAGAAATTTCTCCCATGAATTTGAACTCCCCAGATGTGCTGGTCCAAGAGCCCGTGGCACTCTGCCTGGAGCTGCCATCAAGTTGCCATCTGGCAGGTTTCGTGCTGTGTCATCTCCCCAACTGGATTCAGAGCTCCTGGAGGACTTGCTTCTTCCCTTCCCTCCAGCGGCAGCCGTGTAGTGTTCCCCAAGTTGGATTCATTCAGAGGTGGTTCTTCTAGTTTTGGTGAAAATTATTCTGCCCTGAATGTTGAGATGGAAGCCTAAGGTAGCGAAGGTCCCCAGCACCATCTAGGACTTTTGAATTGACTTCCACAGCTGTGACACCTGTAGGGATCTTGAGGGCAGCCCGGGGGGCATGTGCTGCCTTGGGTAGATGTGGTCCCAGGTCAACCTGCTCTGAGAGTCACATTTTGTTTACTAAGACTTTCTATATTTAAGCACTTCAGACTCATTGGACTCAGATCTCCTCTTAACACCATCCAAAAAGCAGTGGCTTGGGTTTGGAGGGAGCGAGGAGGGTCATCTGCTTCCTCACGTCCTTCTGCTCTTGTGCTGCTGCTTCTTTTTTTTTTTTTTTTTTTCGGTATGCGGGCTTCTCACTGCTGTGGCCTCTCCCGTTGCGGAGCACAGGCTCCGGACGCGCGGGCTCAGCGGCCGTGGCTCACAGGCCCAGCTGCTCCGCGACATGTGGGATCCTCCCGGACCGGGGCACGAACCCGCGTCCCCTGCATCGGCAGGCGGACTCTCAACCACTGCGCCACCAGGGAAGCCCCTTCTTCTTTTTGTAATTGGAGTATAGTTGATTTACAATGTTGTGTTAGTTTCAGGTGTACAGCAAAGTGATTCAATTACACATCTGTACATATATCTATTCTTTTTCAGATTCTTTTCCATTATCGGTTATTACAAGATATAGAATACAGTTCCCTGTGCTCTACAGTAGGTTCTTGTTTCTTGTCCATTCTGTTGAGAATGGAACCAGGGAGAGGAAATTCAAACGTTTCTCTGACTACCCTTGGCAAGCCATCCTCTCTCTGTTTATTTGTAACAGACCCCATCCATTGTTGTGGCTGCTTTTCTGTCCAGCACTGGCCATTCCTTTTTTTTGAGTGTCAACAGCCCGGTGCTGCCTCTCCAGGGGAACTCGATTCTCTGTTCTTCAAAGGGCCCTAAGGGGCCTCCCTGCACAGCCCCCATGGGACCAGCTAAGGCCCAGCCTCTTCCCCCCAGGCCTCACCTAGCTGGGCTCAGCGCTTCTCAAAGCCTCTGGGCTGAAGGGTAGGGTTTGTTTTTCTTTTCTGCCAATGTGTCACGGATCAGTACTTCCATAAAATGCATTAAAAATTACTAGGGGGGTGCTTCCCTGGTGGCACAGTGGTTGAGAGTCCGCCTGCCGGTGCAGGGGACAGGGGTTCGAGCCCTGGTCTGGGAAGATCCCAAATGCTGCGAAGCAACTAAGCCCGTGTGCCACAACTACTGAGCCTGTGCTCTACAGCCCACCAGCCACAACTACTGAGCCCATGTGCCACAACTACTGAAGCCTGCGTGCCTAGAGCCCATGCTCCACGACAAGAGAAGCCACCACAATGAGAAACCCTCGCACCACAACGAAGAGTAGCCTCCGCTCACCACAACTAGAGAAAAGCCCACGTGCAGCAACGAAGACCCAACGCAGCCAAAAATAAACAAGTAAATAAATTTATTAAAAAAATAAAATAAAAATTACTAGGGAAACCACTATTTACAATAGCCAAGGTATGAAAGCAACCTAAGAGTCCATCGATAGATGAATGGATAAAGAAAATGTGGTACATATATATAATGGAATATTACTAAACCATAAAAAAGAATGAAATAATGCCATTTGCAACAACGTGGATGGACTTAGAGATTATCATACTAAGTGAAGTAAGTCAGACAGAGAAAGACAAATATATAATATTACTTCTATGTGGAATCTTAAAAATGATACAAATGAATTTATCTACAAAAGAGAAACAGACTCACAGACTTAGAAAACAAATTTATGGTTACCAAAGGGGAAAAGTGGGGGGGAGGGAGAAATTAGGAGGTTGGGATTAACATATGCACACTTCTATATATAAAATAGATAAGCAACAAGGATCTACTGTATATCACAGAAAACTCTACTCAATATTCTGTAATAACCTAAATGGGAAAAGAATCTGAAAAGAATATATATATATAATTGAATCACTTTGCTGTACACCTGAAACTAATACAACATTGTAAATCAACTATACTCCAATATAAAATAAAAATTTTAAAAAAATGACTAGGGAAGGGTGGCAGAATATGCCACCCCAAAGTATGCCACTTTGGCATAAGGATTAGTTTGAGCTAAATACATTTTTTGAAATAAATTTATTAATTTATTTATTTTTGGCTGCGTTGGGTCTTCCTTGTTGCCCACGGGCTTTCCCTGGTTGCGGCGAGCAGGGGCTACTCTTTGTTGGGGTGCACGGGATTCTCATTCCAGTGGCTTCTCTTGTTGTGGAACACGGGCTCTAGGCACACAGGCTTCAGTAGTTGTGGCTCGTGGGCTTTAGAATGCAGGCTCAGTAGTTGTGGCGCACGGGCTTTGTTGCTCCACGCATGTGGGATCTTCCTGGACCAGGGCTCGAACCCGTGTCCCCTGCATTGGCAGGCGGATTCTTAACCACTGCACCACCAGGAAAGTTCCTAAATGCATTTTAAAAACAGCAGGTGCAAGAAGGGTGCTCTGACTCTCCCCTTTTTCTCTCTAAAAGCAGGAGATAAAACCCCAGATGGAAGATGTCTTCCCTACCTGTGGAGGAAGGTAACATTCTTATCATCAAGACCAGGGAGTTGAACCCAAGAGAATTCTGTGCAAACAGACCTTGTTGAAATAATTCTCATCTTCCTTCAGCCTCTCTTATATTTTTGTTACTTTTCTACAATCACCTCTCTTTGTTCAACCTACTAGAAAAACATTTAAGGTTTGTCACTTTCTTTGGGTCTGCATTTCCTCCTGAGGGCTCTTGTGTCACAAAAAACTTGTATTAAATAAATGTGCATGCTTTTCTTCTGTTAATCTATCTTACGTAAATTTAATCCTCAGGCCCAGCCCAAAACCCTAAGGGGAAAGAGGTAAAAATTGCCTTCGCTACACTAAGAAAATGACATTTTGAAAATAAACTCCCAAAATACAAGTCCTGTTTTCATTATTAGACTCAACAGTCAGAAAATTATGCTGCCAAATCACTATGAAACTGTCTTAAAAATTTCTCTTTACTTCTGCACTTATTTCTTCTTGGACTGGCCACACAGTTCACGGATCAGTTCCTGTCCCTGGAACACAGTGTGTGTAGCCCTGGGCTAACCCATCTTGAAAGAATTTGCTGTGTTTTAAGAAAACGCATTCTTTACTCTACTGTCGTAAGTAATATCCTAACAGTTTATAATTTAAAAAACAGTATTTATTCTTCCCAGTTTTCTCTCCCTCTCCCCGCAGACCAGCTCCGCTTCCTATTTCTTCCTCTCCTCCCTCTATTCTTCTTTTTCTTTCTCCGGAATCCCAATAGCCAACTAGTTGGATGGGTTGACCTTTTCTTCTGAGTTAATTTATCTCTGTGTGTGGCAACTATTCTGGGGGAACAGGCAGTAATGGAGCCAGGAACTCACACTGAATAGAAGCAGTGACTTGGGCCATGGCTGGGGCAGAGGTGGTTGAAACAACCACCAATGCTGTAGGAGAGATAAGAGAAACTAATGCTCCCGGCTTCCATGTGAGGGAGGTTCCAGCCCTGGGCGCTTCCAGCTTTGCTCCCTATGGCTCAGCGTAGAGAGGCACTTCCTTAATCTTTCAAGGAGTCCACATAGCCCATGGGCTCCAGTTCTTGCTCAGCCACTTTACCAACCTGTCTTTCTCCCTGTGATGCAGGCTGCAGACTCATCCATGTGGCCCTCAGTGTCCTAACCACCCCAGTCAGGATTGCATCTGTCCTGCCAATGGTGGTTGACGGACACTGGATTCAGCTCCACACTCATTGCTTCCATGTCCACCGGACAGCCTGTGGCAGACAGAACGACAAAAATGAGTCTCGAAGTTAAGAGTCCTCTAAAGTTCAGCGAGGAAACAGATTTAGGGCTTATATCACATCTATCATTAACTCAGAGGAAGCGGAGCCGCAGATGTCTGGGGGAGGGCGGGGTAGGGGGCAGGGGGTGCTGGGGAAGAGTCACAGCGGGCAGGGCACGTGAACTGTGTTCCCTGGGTTAGAGGAGAGAGGATTGCAGAAATGGGGTATGGGATGTGCAGGAGGATGAGAGAGGGGTGGCTGGAGCTGCGGGTGGGAGGCAGATGCTGGAGAAGAACTTGCCTCAGGCAGCTAGGCTCCACCACCCACTACACTCTCACGAGACTCCTGCAGTCACGTCCCTACCTTCTGCTCCCCCTTCCTCTCTTGTCCCCTAAAAATCCATGCTCGGCAGCCAAAGAGATTCTTTTAAAAGTAGCTCAGACTTGTGACGGCCTTGCTTCACCCCATCCACTGGTTTTCTATTACTGGTCGAATAAAATCCAAACTCCCCACCTATCCTCAATGCCCAGTGTGACCCCCTGTTCTGGCCTGTCTGGCACCACCCTTCCTGGCACACTGTGATGGGCACCAGCTTGACAGCGGTGCAGCTCGACACCACCTGGACCAGAGGGGAAGAGGTTGGAGTGGCAGAGCCTTCCGGCCTCAGGGGACCACAGGAATGTCAATTTCTTTGTGCAGCAGGTGCTCATGGGCTGATTTGCTTGAGGAGATGGGATTTCCATTTTCCACATGCTGAATTTAAGCATTAAATTTAAGCATTAAAGCTGGGCATTATCTGGTGAGGCTAAAGATGTGCGAACCCTATGACCAGCCGTTACGCTCCTGCAGAAACGTTTATGCATGTGTACGGGGAGCTCAGAGGGCAGAGATCAAAGCCACAGCCCACGGCCCGATCCTGCCCCAAGTCTGGGTTCGTACAGCTCGTGAGCTCAGAACTGGTTTACATTTTTAGGATGACTTTTCCTCTTTTTTCCATATTTTAAAATTTATTTCAAAATAAAGAAGACTATGCAACAGAGACCACATGTGGCCACAAAACCTAAACTATTCCTTTACAGAAAAAATTCGCCAACCCCTGATTATAGGACTGCTCACACAGGATTGTTTGTAATAACAGAAAACCAGAATCATCTAAAGTATCCATCGGCAGTAGATCAATAGATTATAGTTTGTTCACGTAATGACTCTTACTCAGTGATGGAAATGAACAGACTGTAGCTCTATGTAACAATCTGGATGATTCTCACAACCACACTGAGCAAATAAAATAGGACACACAAAAAATACAGATGGATTCCATTCACATCAAGATCAAAAACAATCGAAAGCAAACTAATTTAGGAATGCACATATGCATGGTCAACGATGAAGAAAAGTAAGAATTATTTTTTTAAAGTCGAAACTGTGGTTACCTCTAGGGCTGAGGGAGGAGGTGGTGCTCAGGAAGGGCACATGCAGGTTTCTGGGGTGTTGAGTGGTATTTGATTTCCTTCCCTTGGTGGTGGTTTTGTGGGTTTTCCTTGCATAACTAATCTTAATTTGTGGGTCTATGTCTTATACCTCCATCTCTATGTAAGATTGTATTGGTTAGCTGTTGCTACAGTAATGGTGTGTAACAGACCACCCCAATATTCAGTGGCTGAAGACCACGATCCTTTAATCTCACAGCACTGGGGGTCAGCGGGGCCAGTGGCTGTGATGCATCTGCAGTCATGGGGCTGCTCTGCTTCTGGCGTTAGGTCAGCACTTCGGCTGGGGCAGCTTTGCTCCATGTGTGTTCGTTGCAGGCCCAGACTCAGGAGGCAGGGGAAGCTCCGTTCACCGCAACGCCCGAGACTCAGATAAGGCATATAGTGTCACTTCTACCCTGCTGGCCAAAGGAAGTCAAATGACCGAGCCCAAAATCAAGGGGCGGGGGTGAAGCCCACAGTGAAGCAGAGGGGTGAAGAACTGGAGCCAGGAACGCAAGTATATCTCTCCCAATAAAAGCATTAGTTAGGAGAGAAATCGAAGCTACTTTGGGGCAGCCAGTTAGGAGTCACAGATGCTGATCAGGAGCTCAGAAATCTCTCGAACGCAGACCAAGACTTGGCTCGTCCGCATTTAGGTAGCAACCAATGCCCCACAAGTGACTGAGTTGTCTGGGGACATTGTACTGGGTTGAAGCAAGAGCATCACTAATGTGAGTTGGGTTCAAGATAATCCAGTATAGTGGGTTTACACAGGCACCAGCGGAGCGGCAGGAAGAGGGGGATAAGAAGGGAGAGAGTTTGAAACTGAACAAGGCAAATGGCACTGATGGTGTCGAGTGTGGAACAATGTGCTGGGCTTTTGCTCTTGGGAGATCGCATTAGAGAAAGGAACTTGACAGCTCTGTGGGGACCAAATCCCATCTGCAATGGGTTGAGGCGATTGGAGAGGATACAGGGCTGTTCTTTCAAGCAGCGTGGCTACGGAGCAGAGGTTTTCAACCTTCTCCCCACTCTACCCCACACTAGACTAGTACTTCCCACTGTCATCAGTAGCAGCGCTCACCGCAGGGTGACTTTCAACGGTCCTCACCTTCCTCCAGCCCCGTTTTAAGAAACATTGTTATAAAAACAGGACAGAGAGGTGGTGACTAGGAAAGGATGCTGTACCCAGAGAGGATATCATATTACTGATAAATAGAAGAGCTTGGGTTTCTGCCCTGCCCAAAGGTGAATCCAAGGTCAGCATCCTTGCAGAACTTATTGTCTCTAGGGGAAGTGACCTGTGAACACCTTACAGGAGTTCAAGGCAGGGCAACAGGAGGGATGACTACACTCACCTGCTATCTGCAGTGCTGGCATTGAGGAAGGAGCAAGGAGGGGACAGGCTTACAAAGGAGGAAGCATTTAGGGAGTGGGCTGAGCTGGAAAACAGATGGGGAAGGGTGAGTGGGGGTGGGGAAGGGTGAATGGGGGTAGGGCAACACGTGGAGTGTTTAGGAGGGCAGGGTGTGGAAGGAGAAGTCTGCAGATGGGGCTGGAAACGAAGGTTGGGGCTCTGTATGGAGAACATCAAATGCCAGGGGTATTAGGGCTTACACTCTGCAGGCAATGGAGAGCCACCGTGTTTTTTGTTTTTAATATAAATTTATTTATTTATTTATGTATTTATTTATATTTATTTTTGGCTGCATTGGGTCTTCGTTGCTGCATGCGGGCTTCTCATTGCGGTGGCTTCTCTTGTCGCGGAGCACGGGCTCTAGAGCGCAGGCTCAGTAGTTGTGGCTCGCGGGCTCTAGAGCGCAGGCTCAGTAGTTGCGGCGCATGGGCTTAGTTGCTCCACGGCATGTGGGATCTTCCCGGACCAGGGCTAAAACCTGTGTCCCCTGCATTGGTAGGTGGATTCTTAACCACTGTGCCACCAGGGAAGTCCAAGTGAAGTGTTTAGAAGAGTGTGTGGCATACAGAGTGTGCTCAAAAGTATTAGCTATTATGTAGCCCAAAGGTGGAGGCAATCCGTGTGTCTACCATGGGTGAACCAATGAACAAAATGTGGTCTATACATACAGTGGAATATTATTCAGCCTTAAAAAGGATGGAGGGCTTCCCTGGTGGCGCAGTGGTTGAGAGTCCACCTGCCGATGCAGGGGACACGGACTCGTGCCCCAGTCTGGGAAGATCCCACATGCTGTGGAGTGGCTGGGCCCGTGAGCCATGGCCGCTGAGCCTGCGCGTCCGGAGCCTGTGCTCCGCAACGGGAGAGGCCGCAGCAGTGAGAGGCCCGCGTACCGCAAACAAAAAAAAGGATGGAAATTCTGACACATGCAGCAGTGTGGATGAACCTCCATGACATTATGCTAACTGAAACAAGCGGGTCACAAAAGGACAAATACTGTATGAGTCCACTTATGTACGGTACATAGAACAGTCAGATTCATAGAGACAGAAAGTAGAATGGTGGTTGTCAGGGGCTGTGGGGGAGGGGGTATGGGGACTTGTTTAATGGGGACAGAGTTTCAGTTTGGGAAGATGGAAAACCCTCTGAGATGGATGGTGGTGATGGTTTCACAACAATGTGAAGGTACTTAATGTCACGGAACGGTGTACTTAAAAATGGTAAAAATTATAAATTTTATGTTATGTGTATTTTACCACAACTTTTAAAAATATGTAAGAGCTATTGTTATCTCTAGTCTCAGAAACGGACGTGGCGATTCCTGTCTGCCCTGTAACTCTGGCAGACAGGGCTCAAATTTTGCTCCCCTCATATCTTCTCAGTTACAGTAAGTTACCTTTTCCCCTTTAAATCCAGCCCTACCTTTGTCGTAGGCCAAGAGAACTATGGAACAGACAGCCTAGATGGTGGAATCCAGGAAAGCCAGAGGAAAAAGAGTGAAAGCTCTAAGCAGAGGGGCCCCCAGGCTCTGCTGGAACTCTGGCCGCAGCTCCTGGCTGACACTATACTGACCCTGTTTGCTGCTGCACCAGAGAACAAAGTCTACCCAGAAGCCGGATGCCCGCTGGGGAGCTACGGAAGTGGTTTCTCGTGGCATCCCCTCCGACGAGCACCAAAAGAATGGCGGATCTGGGAGAAGCGAGGCTAAGGCTCAGGTGACTGTAAAGTTTGGAGGCTCTTGGGTCCCATTTGTACCCTCAGCAAAGCCGTTTTCCCCTGGGACCCCGGGAAGTGAGGGCCAGCGGGCCTGTGCCTTGGGCGGATGACTCTCGCTTACAACATGGCCCAGGACAAGGACTCTGTCACTGGTCTCCACAAAAGGAATCCTTTTTCATGCTTAATTTAATAAATCTTTTCTTAATATGTCCCGTAAGCAGGACTTAAAAGCAGCTGCACATTCTAAAAAAATACAACAAACTGTGGGGACTTCCCTGGAGGTCCAGTGGTTAAGATGCCATGCTCCCAGTGCAGGGGGCACGGGATTGATCCCTGGTCGGGGAATAAGATCCCACATGCCTCACGGCTCGGTGAGAAAACAAAACAAAACAAAAACCAACGAACTAGTGAATATAAAAAAAGAGAAGAAGTGTCGCAGATATAGAGAACAAACTAGTGGTTACCGGTGGGGGGGAGGTAGGGGAGTAAAAGGTACAAACTATTAGGTATAAAATAAGCTACAAGGATATATTTTACAACACAGGGAATATAGCCAATATTTTAGAATAACTATAAGTAGAGTATAACCTTTAAGAATTGTGAGTCACTGTGTTGTATACCAGTAACTCAGATAATATTGTACAGCAATTATGCTTAAAAAAAAGGAAAAAAAAGTGGGCTTCCCTGGTGGCACAGTGGTTGAGAGTCTGCCTGCCGATGCAGGGGACACGGGTTCGTGCCCCGGTCCGGGAAGATCCCACATGCCGTGGAGCGGCTGGGCCCGTGAGCCATGGCCGCTGAGCCTGCGCGTCCGGAGCCCGTGCTCCGCAACGGGGGAGGCCACAACAGTGAGAGGCCCGCGTACCAACAACAACAACAAAAAAAGCAGCTGCATGTTGGGACCAGTTTGGGGAGCTTAACCAATATGATGCCCACACCCAAACTCCAGAAGTTCTGGTTTAATTGGAGAGGTGCCACCCAGGCATAGGGATTTAAAAAGCTCTCCAGGTGATTATGAGGGGCAACCAAGGTTGAATACCACTGCTCTAAAGTTCAAACAGGAAGACTATGGCCTCAGTGAGTGAGGTAGGAGCTGCAGCAGATGGAGATTAAAAAGGTCCAGGGAAGCCCAGGTACCACTGAGTGATCGTTTCATGGGGAGGACCATGGACGGGCAGTATCCGCTATTTCTGATGAACAGGAGCCATTAATCTGAAGCTGGTTTGGTCTGTGCACACATAGTGATGTGAAGACCCTGCCTTCTGCATTGAAAATACAGCTTTGGACTTGCCTGGTGGTGCAGCAGTTAAGAATCCGCCTGCTAATGCAGGGGACACAGGTTCGAGCCCTGGTCCGGGAAGATCCCACGTGCCGCGGAGCAACTAAGCCCCTGCACCACAACTATTGAGCCTGCACTCTAGAGCCCGCGAGCCACAACTACTGAAGCCTGCACGCCTAGAGCCTGTGCTCCGCAACAAGAGAAGCCACTGCAATGAGAAGCCTGCGCACCACAATGGAGAATAGCCCCCGCTCTCCACAACTAGAGAAAGCCCGCGCACAGCAACAAAGACCCAACGCAGCCAAAAATAAATAAGTAAATAAATAAATAAATTTGTTAAAAAAACAAACAAACATAGCTTTGTGAAATATAAACTAGGTCCCCCAAATGGTCACTTTTCTGCCAGTCATGGTGTCCGGGCTTTTCCCTTTGGCTTGTACCGGAACTGCTGAGAATCGTAGTCAAAACACACCCTGTCACATCTGCGGGTGTCTGCTGACTGCTTACTTCAGCTTTCTTGATGTCATAACAAAGCTGTCGAATGTATTTCTTAATGGGGTGAAGTCTGCTGTCTCTTCTGTTTTGAAATCCATGAGTGGCAAGACTCTGACTCATTTCCCTTAGCCTGTGGAGTTCTACTGCTTCCTGGATCGCAAACCCTGCGGGCACCAGAATTCATAGCAGGGGTGAAAACTACCATTCCTCAAGGCCACGAGTTCAAATTCAGACTCTCCCACTGTTGGCGGGGGAGTTGCATGGACAACTAGCTGACATTTCTGGGCTTTGAGGGTTTGTAGAAAAGGAGATGTGTAAATACAAAACATGGTTAACCCTAATTCAGACTTTTGAGGAGAGGACCAGCAGATTTCTCTCAGTGTGTAAGAGACTTGATTGTTCTCCTGGGCGACCCTGACACCGACTAGCTTTTGTTCAAACATTCAAGACATACGCACTGCCCGAAACTGTTCTAGGCTCCTAGAAAACAGGCAGAGGCAAGTTGGACATTATGGACCCGGCCTCTTTAATTTTTTGGAAGACTTTATTTGTTTAGAACAAAAGGTTTACAACAAAATTGAGAGGAAGGTACAGAGATTTCCCATATATCCCGTTCCCTTCAACATGCATAGCTTCCCCTATGGTCAGCATTACTCACCAGAATAGTACATTTTATTTTTACCGAGGATGAACCTACACTGACACATCAGAATCACCCAAAGTCCACAGTTTACCTTAGGGTTCACTATTGGTGTTGTATATTCTATGGGTTTGGACAAATGTATAATGACATGTACTCACCACTACAGTATCATACAGAGTATTTTCACTGCCCTAAAATTCCTCTGTGCTCTGCCTGTTCATTCCCTCACTCACCCTCCCAACCCCTGGTCTTTTTATTATCTCCATAGTTTTGCCTTTTCCAGAATATCAAAAAGTTGGAACCATACAGCATGGAGGCTTTTCAAATTGGCTTCTTTCATTTAGTAACATGCATTTAAGATGCCTCCGTGTCTTATCACGGCTTGATAGCTCACTCTTTTTTAATCTGAATAATATTCCATTGTCTGGATGGACCACAGTTTATTCATTCACCTACTGAAGGATATCTTGGTTGCTTCCAAGTTCGGGCAATTATGAATAAAGCTGCTCTAAACGTCATGTGCCGGTTTTTATGTGAACATGTTTTCAACCCCTTGGATAAATACCAAGGAGCTCATTGCTGGCTCATAGGGTAAAAGTACGTTAATTTTGTAAGGAACTGGCCAACTATCTTCCAAAATGGCTGCACCGTTCTGCATTCCCATCCGCAACGAATGAGAGTTCCTGTTGCTCCGCATCCTCCCCAGCATTTGGTGTTGCCAGTGTGCGGGATTTTGGCCATTCTGATAGGTATGTAGTGGTATCTCCGTGTTGTTTTAATTTGCGCTTCCCTGATGACATATGATGTGGAGCTTTTTGTATGCTTCCTTGTCATCTGTATATCTTTGGTGAGGTATCTGTTAAGGTCTTTAGCCCATTTTTTTAAATCAGGTTTTTTGTTTTCTTATTGTTGAGTTTTAAGTGTTCTTTGTATATTTTGGATAATAGTCCCTTTATCAGATGTATCTTTTGCAAATATTTTCTCCCCATCTGTGGTTTGTCTTTTGATATTGTCTTTTGCAGAGCAGAAGTTTTCAATTTTATCTGGACTCTGCCTTTTCGTGAAGCTTACCAAGATGTGTGCTTGGGAAATAGCATTTACTGTCTTCAGACTATTTTTTTTCCAGTTTTATTGAGACATAATTAACATATGGCATTGTATAAGTTTAAAGTGTACAGCATAGTGATTTTTTTAAAACTTACCATTTTAATTATTTTACCATTTTTTGTGTGCACAGTTCAGCGCCATTAAGAACATTAACATTGGGGACTTCCCTGGTGGTCCAGTGGGTAAGACTCCGTGCTCCCAGTGCAGGGGGCCTGGGTTCGATCACTGGTCGAGGAACTAGATCGCGCATGCATGCCGCAACTAGGAGTCCACAGGCTGCAACGAAGAAAGACCCCGCATGCTGCGGCAAGGATCCCATGTGCTGCAGCTAAGACAGGGTGCAGCCTAAATAAATAAATTAATAATAAATATTTTTTTAAAAAGAACATTAACATTGTTGTGCAATCATCACCACCATCATCTCCAGAACTTTTTCATCTTCCTAAACTGATACTCTACCCATTAAACACTAACTCCCCATTCTCCACTGCCCCCAGCTCCTGGTAACCAGTATTCTACTTTCTGTCTCTATGAATTTGACTGCTAGAGACCTCACATAAGTAGAATCATACAGTATTTGTCCTTTGTGCCCGGCTTATTTCACTTAGCGTAATGTATTCAGAGTTCATCTGTGTTTTCGCATACAACATAGTGATTTGACTTACATGTAACCTTGAACCATTCTTTTTCACTTAATTAATAACAGCGAACGCTTAGGGAGTGCTTACCGCATGCCAGTTCCCGTGCTAAACCCTCGGTTTGCACTCCCTTTAAAAACAGCTATTTCCTTTTATCACAATTCTTACTCCCCTTTTCCTTTAAGCAACCATCCTAACATGTTTTGTGTATGTCCTTGTTTGTGGTTGTGGAATCTTCAGTTGTTGTTTCTATGCATGCATTTTAATTTATATTTGTCAGATATGCTTATGTAAATTAGGGTGGGTGCACTTTTTCTTCCAGCATATGTTAGTATGATCCATCTGTGTTGCTAGCTGTGCGTCTCCCCTCTTCTCATGGCTATAAATGACTCACAGAGTGCAGCCACTGTGTTTCACCTGTCCACCACCCCACGGAAGGGCTGCGAATTGCGCCCAGCGCCCTGCCCCTGCCAGCAACCCTCTGCTACAACGAGCATCCTCGTGTAGGTGTCCTTAGGCCCCTGTGTGAGACACTTCAGGATATATCTCTCTCTATATATATATTCCCAGGAGTGGATTATTGGTTATGTGGTATACATACGGGTGGTCAGGCTAAGGAAGGCGGATTGCCTGTAGAATGGCTACACCACCTACCTACTACCTGCAGTCACGTAGGGAGCTTATAGCCCCACATCCTAACCCACTTGACCTTACTAAGCTTTTTAATTTTTGCCGAATAGGTGGCAAGTAATATCTCGTTGGTCTAATTTGCATTTACCTTGTAACCAAAGAACATCTCTCCATATATGTGTTTAGTCCTTTTGGTTTCCTCTTCTCAAAATGACCTGTTCCTAGTCTTGGCCCATTTTTCCACTGGGTTCTTCTCTCTTTCTTGTTGATGTGCAGGACTTCCTGTCTATTCCAGATACGAGTCACTTTTGGGCTTGATATTGCAGTATCTTTGCCCAATCTGTTATCTGGTCATTATCTTTGACCGCTGTGCCCTTTGTTTTACAGAAATCCTGTATTTGGAGGGATCACATTTACCTCGAGTCCTATGATTGTGCTTTTCGACTTTTTTTAAAGAAGTCCTTCTTTGCCTCTAGTCCGTAAAGACACTATTTACGGTTCTTCTCTTACCAGCAGAGTTTGTATTTCACAGGTCGGGCTGCAGTTCATCTGCACAGTAGCTCTGTAAATGATGTTTATCAGGGATCCACTTGTGTTTGTTTCTGCTTACCCTACTCACTGGATCTTTATAACAGCTCTCTGAGGTAGAGGAATAAACTGAGGGCAAGGAAGGTTAAAATGCTAGCAAGTGGCAAAATCCAAACCTGATTTTGTTTCTTCAAATGTCAAGTAGCTGGACCGTGTTACAGAGTTCCAGGGCAGGGGAGCAATGAAGCCTGGGACCCAGAACACAATTCACCTAGAATAGGCATTATTCATTACTCGGTGGATGGATGAGGCCCTCAGTTTGGTCTCTTGGACTTAGTTCATTAAGAAATGCCAACAGGGCTTCC
Organism: Tursiops truncatus; assembly: GCF_011762595.2. Lineage (NCBI taxonomy): Eukaryota > Metazoa > Chordata > Mammalia > Artiodactyla > Delphinidae > Tursiops > Tursiops truncatus. Next base: position 99,010,119 of record NC_047041.1, on the reverse strand, counting down.
CTGGTGGCGCAGTGGTTGAGAGTCCGCCTGCCGATGCAGGGGACGCGGGTTCATGCCCCGGTCCAGGAAGATCCCACATGCCGTGGAGCGGCTGGGCCCGTGAGCCATGGCCGCTGAGCCTGCGCGTCCGGAGCCTGTGCTCCACAACGGGAGAGGCCACAACAGTGAGAGGCCCGCGGACCGCAAAAAAAAAAAAGAAAAGAAATGCCAACAAACCCCCAGGAAGGGGCACACTCAAACCCCCAGCTTCAGTAGGAAGCCCCTTCCCATCTCTCTGACCCCTTCACCACGTAGGCCACACACGCAGCCTACTCCAAAGTAGCTTCTCCTCCCTCAGCTTAGGATCTCCTTCTACTTCCTTTCCTCATATTTTGCGCTTCTGAACTCTAAGAAATCTAAGAAACTCTAAGATGCGGAGAGTATTTTCCAAGTGCCAGGCACTGTCCTATGCACTTAACGTGTAGACACTCATTTACTGTTCATAACAGCCCTATGAGGTGGGTATTATCATTGTACCCATTTTGCAGATCATAAAATCAAGGCCACAGTTCTCACTTTTAGTAAGTAGCAGAGCAGGGATATAAACCCAAGCCACTGAGCATGGAGCCTGCACTCCCAACCACTGCATCATACTGTCTCTTGTAGGGTACATTACCATCCTATCCAGATCAAGTACAACTTCAGAAACTATAAAATACAGGTACCTGAATAAGGCTGTGAGTTTTATTTCAAGCATCTTTGTAACAGACGCTGCCATTTGACATTCCAGCATCCAGAATCACCTGGATGAAGACTTGCAGTCATCGCGGTGGCCTGGTTACCTCACATCCCTGCTGGAGCCAAAGACCTCAAACATCTTGCTCTGCAAGAAAGCCCACCTGATTCATTAGGGCTTGCTGTGCAGCACAACTTTTTATTAAGTGAGCATCCCACTAACTGTAGAGTTGCAGTTCCCAGCCCAGCCACACAGCATGGCGCTTGTCACTGCTTTGGGCAGAATCTCTTAGTCCCCTTTGTGTAACGGAATCAGGGGGGCGGCAGTATGACCACTTCCCAGCCTGTGCTGGCTCTGTCCTGGGCTTTGTTCTCCTCTCCCATGACCCATTGTTCTCAGACCCTTTGCTTTCTGCATTATCATCTTGTTTTTAGCCCATCTTGGTTCTGTTCATCATCATCATGTTTTCTTCCATCCTTCACTCTTGCCTCCAGCTTTTCTCTCTTCTTTCTACCTCTTTCTGTCTCCTGTTCAAAAAGACATCTTATCTACCTGTCCTTTCTCTGCCCTTCTTTTTTCTCTAACCCTTTCATCCTAAACCCACCTTGGAGCTGGTTCTGTGCAGTCACTTCTTCTCTTTCCCTCCCTGCTGAGCCCCCCATCCTCCGGGCAAGCTCGGCCACTCCGAGGGCAGCCCCCCCCGACTGTGCGACAGTGGCTCTAAATCGTCCTTTGGTCAGATTTGAATGTAAGCAACGAGATAGATCTGGCTTCTCCTTGCTGTAGTTCTGATTTATTTCTCTCCTGCAGGGAAGGTGACTGGGCATGCCTCCTTGTTGGTATTGCTTTCATTTCCTGGGAACAGTCTCCTTTACTCAGCTTTTCCAGTTAACCCTGTCACTTCAGCCCCTCCTGTCTGACCTCTAATTCGTTCCCCACCGTCCCCGACTATGTCTTTGAGCACATTTAAGTGTAAGACTGTCCCACCTTATGAGACATGTCCTCCTCATCCTGTTTGTCCAGGGCACCTGCTCTGGCCAGGTGTCCTGGAACACCTGAGGTCCTGCATTGCCCCAACAGACGCACCCGTGAAGGTCCTTCAGGGGCACTGATATGCTATTAGAAGCACACGGGGGCTGCACATGGGCTTATTCTAATGTACACAGATTATCTCCCAACACAAAACCCGACCTCTGCCAACAGCTAACGCCAGCCAGTCCTGACCCCCTCACAAATGTGAACACCTTTGCTGTCAGCGCTTTCGTCCCTTTGCTCATTCTGTCCTTTTTCCCCTCAGCTCTCCCACTTCATCCCCATGGCTGAGACTGCCTCTAGGCCTTTCCCAGCACAAGTCCTGAGGGTCTTCCAGGACCCGACTTGAGTCCCACCTCCCCTGCAGAGCCCTCCCTGCTCTCTGTCGTCTGAGTCCCCATAGTTGTACCAGCAATGTAAGGGCACTCCCATCCGTACTGATACTACCTGGTATCGCTAGGACATTTTTTATTTGTCTCTCTAGTAAGATTCTTGGTGCCTTTGAGGCAAAGGATCACATTTTCGGTGTTTAGAGTCCAGATGGGCAGATGGGGAACGATTCTGGATCCTTAACAAGTATCTGAATGAACAGATGTGGAATCTCGGACCCCTCCCTCCTGCCATAGTCACAGGCCGCCTTGGTCTACGGCCGTCCAGTTATATGTTATAGTTTCCCCCACTAGACTGTAAGCTCCTAAGGTGATTGGAGCAGGGTGTCTCCAAAAGGACCTCATCCCATCCCCCCCAGAACTCAGCACCACTGCAGACTGAGCACCCACCGAAAGTTGTCAAATTGGCATGGAGGTCAGAAGACACAGTTCTCTGCCCATGACCTCTAGGGCTGCAGGAGAAAAAGGAAGTTAAGGGGACAGGGGAGGGATCAGAAGCACTTGGGTGTCCATCTGCTGGAAAATCAATCTTTTCATTTGCAAGACCCAGAAGAGAAGGCCTAGGCAGTTAAACCCCAGACCAGGAGTATATTGTACCTTGGCACCGGGAGCCCGGGAGGAATTGGGTACTTGAGGCCATGAGAGTGTTGATGTTGACCACTCAGGTCAGGGCTCTGGGTTCCATGAGCCTTTGGCCTCCTTGCTTTCCTGCCGAAGTGACATAGAGCTGACTGGACTCTAGGGGAAGCCCAGGACTGGGGATTCAGGACTCAGGAAGGCCAGCTGTGCCACCCTGGGTGGGAAGGGGGCCCTTCCTGGACTTCTTGTTCTTGCGTTGGGAAACCATATCACCACCAATTCACGTTATTGCTGACCAGGCCCACATTCATTTCCTTTTGCTGCTGCAACAAATTGCCACAAACTTCGTGGCTTCGAAGAACACAAGTTCATCACCTCACAGCCCTGGAGGTCAGAGGTCTCAAAGGAGTCTTACAGGGGCTAGAAACGATCCTCCTGGAGACTCTAGGGGAGAATCCGTTCCTTGGCTTTCCCAAGGCTGCCCATGTTCATCAGCTCGTCGTGACCACATCACTCCAACTTCTGCCTCCATTTTCATGTCTCCTCTGACTCTGAGGCTCCTGCCTCCCTCTCATAATGAATGACCTTGTGATGCCAGCAGGCCCACTCGGATATCCCTCCATCCCCAAATCTTTAACTCAATCATATCTGCAAGGCCCCTTTTGCCATGTAAGGTCACATAGTCACAGGTCGGATAAGGCCTGGAACATCTTTGGGGGAACATTATTCACCCCACCACAATGCCCCACAGAAGGACAGTTTTAATTATAAAATATTTCAAGCTTACAGGAAAGCACAGACCATGTTAAAGAGACCCATGTACCCACCACCCAGCTTTGTCCAATCTCGACATTGTATTGTATTTACTTCTTATGTTTTTAAGTAATAAAATGGTAAAACATTGCAGATTCAGTTGAAGCCCCTTGGGTGGCTCTCCCCGACATCTTCCTTGCTTCAAGAGATGACAGCCTGGGGGGATCACCCCCCACAGGGCCCTGTGTGCCCAGCTGCCTGGGTTTTACTCTCCAGGTAAGCCTGAAGTGGGGGTTAAGGTCAACAAGCCCGAGTGGGAATTGTGACCCTGTCGTTGCTTGGCTGGTGTGACCCCTTGGAGGTCACTCAGCCTCTTTGCTCCTGTTTCCTCATCTATAATACCAACAGAGCACTCCCTAGACTTGTTGAGAGAACTCAATGCGATAAGCTTTGGAAAGATTTCCTGGAACCCTAACAGCGTCCACTGAGCCACAATAATCCTCCTATCTGCTGTATCGTAATTGAAGGCATTCACCCAGGTGGGAGAGTCTCCCCGGGTGCGGGGAGGAGAGAGGATTTGCAGCTCCAGGGGCCCACGGGCAGATCCTTTCCTGGCTGACTCTACAGAAGGTTCCAGGAAAGCCGGGAAGCATGGTGGGTGGTCGGGAACTCCCCGGCAGCTCAGCCTCCCAGGGAGCCAGAGGGAAACCCTGAACCACCTCGCCTTTCCAGAGGCCAGGACTCCAGCTTTCCAGCTCACCATCGGCGTTCCCCGCGGTGTAGCCTGGCCCCCGCCGCCCCGGCCCAGCAGCGGGAAGCAAGCCGGAGAGAGCCGGCAGCGGATGAGGGAGCTTAGGAATGTGGATCCTTCCCTCACTCTGCGTGGCTCAAGGCAGGCTCTTCCTCTGATTCATCTTTGCCTCCTGCCCTGCCCCCTCCCCACACTGCACCTGGCTCTCAGGAAGCCACGTGGCTTTGAGCAGCTCTCAGTCCAACAGGGGCTCGGGTTTCCCTTCCCAAAGACCAGGGACCTGGGGACAGCCGGTTCCCTATGAACACAGTGTCCTATTCACGGATGAGGGCTCCGAGCACTCGCCCTCAGGGAGTTGGCTGAGATACAGGGACACAAAGGCAGTCAGTGGCAGAGCTGGGACCAGAGCCCCATCTCGAGGGCTAGGGAAGGCCATTAAGCTCTGCAGTGGGGAGAGCACACATCAGCCGTACCCCAAGTCTTCAGCTCCGGGAGACAAAAAACTCAACATCGGGGACTCCAAAGGGAGAGCCCCTTTATAGGGAAAAATGAGATCTTTTGATCTCTAAAGTGGACATGACTGATGTCACAGTTAGGAATGCATTCAGCTGCAGAAAAATAAAAAACCTGACCAACAATGTTTTAAAGAAAGAGTTGTTTATTTTTCTCATAAAGAAGATGACAGGGCTCTGGGTTCTTAGCTTTCCCCTCATGGTTTCAAGATGTTTGCAGGAGCCCCACACATCACATCACATCCTCACACCATGTTCAGAAGCAGGAAGCAGGTGGTGATATCAGGCAGCTTCTTCCCCCAGCTTCCCCCTTATCAGCAAGCAAAGACTGTTTTCAAGGACCCAACAGCTGACCTCACGTTATTGGCCAAAGAGGGGTTATAAAGTGCTCCCCAGAAAACCCAGACTGTGTATCTGGCTGTCCCAGGCTTTACAGTGAGAGGAGGACAGGAAGAAAGTTTTGGGCGATGACTCTGGGTTAGGCAGCAAAAAGTACCTGCCACAGCTGACTAGCTCGAGGACTCCTGGTTTTGAGTAACTAGACTTAGGTGAAAAATTCTTACGGTTTTCTGGTGGGAGGACCAGAGATTGACCTGCAAAGCTAAGGAAAAATCTTCCAGTTTGGACTAGAGAAGAGAGAATTTAAACCCTGTCCCTGAGTGAGACAGAAAACTTCCTGATGAGACATCACTTTCAGGTGGTGTTTCAGTTGCCAATTTCTGTGTAACAAACCACCCCAAAATTTAGAGGTTTAAAAGGATAACTTTTTATTATCTCTCATGATCTGGGAGTTGACTGGGCTCAGCAGGGCAGTTCTTACTCAGGGTCTCTTGACATCACAGAGTGGGCTGGAGCCATCCGAAGTTGTCTTTACTTAAATGTCTGATTCCTGGGCTGGGATAGCTAAAAGAGCTAGAAGAATCATCTATATCCACAATAAGTAGTTAAGGGATACACAAAACAAAAAGGTGTAAAATATGACATCAAAAACATTAGGGACTTCACTGGTGGCGCAGTGGTTAAGAATCCGCCTGCCAATGCAGGGGACATGGGTTCGATCCCTGGTCCAGGAAGATCCCACACGCTGCGGAGCAACGAAGCCCGTGCGCCACAACTACTGAGCCTGTGCTCTAGAGCCCGTGAGCCACAGCTACTGACCCTGCGTGCCACAAGTACTGAAGCCCACGTGCCTAGAGCCCATGCTCCGCAACAAGAGAAGCCACCACAGTGAGAAGGCTGCTCACCGCAATGAGTAGCCCCCACTCACTGCTGCTAAAGAAAGCCCGCATGCAGCAACAAAGACCCAATGCAGCCAAATATAAATACATTAGTTAATTAATTAATTTAAAAACAACAATAACAACCAAAAAAACCCATTAAGGGGTTTTAATGGGTTTAATGGGAGGTAGTGATAATGCAGGGTTGTTACAACGTGTTCAAACTTAAGAAACTATCAACTTAAAATAATCATGTACATATAGGTTGTTACATATAAACCTCATGGTAACCACAAACCAAAAAAAATCTATAATTATAATAGATATACAAAAAAGAGAAAGGAATCCAAACATAACACTAAAGATAGTTATCAAATCACAAGGGAAGAGAGCAAAAGAAGAAGGGAACAAAAAAGAACTTCAAAAACAACCAGAAGACAATTACCAAATGGCCATAAGGACACACCAATCAATAATTACTGAAAGTGTAAATGGACTAAATCCTCCAATCAGAAGACACAGAGTGGCTGAAGCAACTGAAGTGCCCATCAATAGATGAATGGATAAAGAAGGTATACAATGGAATATTACTCATCCATAAAAATTAATGAAATCTTGGGGGAATTCCCTGGCGGTCCAGTGGTTAGGACTCTGTGCTCTCACTGCTAAGGGCCCAGGTTCCATCCCTGGTTGGGGAACTAAGATCCCACAAGCAGCGTGGCGCGGTGGGAAAAAAAAACAAAACAATGAAATCTTGCCATTCGTGACAACATGGATGGACCTAGAGGGTGTTATGCTAAGTGAAATAAGTCAGACAGAGAAAAATAAAATACCATATGATTTCACTTATGTGTGGAATCCAAAAAAAAAACAAATGAACAAACATAACAAAACAGAAAGAGTCATAGATACAGAGGACAAACAGGTGGTTGCCAGAAGGGAGGGAGGCGAGGAAAGGTAAGAAATAGGTGAGGGAGAAGAGAGCTGTAAACTTCCAGGTGCAAAATAAATGAGTCACAGGTATGAAATGTACGGTGTGGGGAATAAAGTCAATAATTATGTAATATCTTTGTATGGTGACAGATGGTAACTAGACTTATCGTGGTGATCATTTTGAAATGTATAGAAATAGCAAATCACTGTGTTGTGCTCCTGGAACTAACATAGTGTTGTAGGTCAATTATACTTCAGTTAAAAAAAAAAAAAAAAACTAACTAAAAACACTACATTAAAAAAGATTTGCAGCAACATGGGTGGACCTAGAGATTGTCATACTGAGTGAAGTAAGTTAGAGAAAGAAAAATGTCATATGATATCGCTTATATGTGGAATCTAAAAAAAAAGGCTACAAATGAACTTATCTACAAAACAGAAATAGAGTTACAGATGTAGACAATAAACTTATGGTTACCAAGGGGTAAGGAGGGGAGGGATAAATTGAGAGACTGAGATTGACATATACACACTACTTTATATAAAATAGGTAACCAATAAGGACCTACTGTATAGCACAGGGAACTCTACTCAATACTCTGTAATGGCCTACATGGGAAAAGAATCTAAAAAAGAGTGGATACATGTCTATGTATAACAGATTCACTTTGCTGTACACCTGAAAGTAACACAACATTTTAAATCAACTATACTCTAATAAAAATTTTTTAAAAATAAAAAAGCTAATACATCAGTATTTTTAAAATGTTGTTTCCACAAATACTATGAGTTATGTATGATTACCAAGGGGAAAAAACAATAGCAACTACCTGGTAATCATTTGTGCTTTTATGAAGTTAAATACCATCTGTGCACATTCTTAATATTTTCTCCTCAAACACCTTAATAAGCTGTACCATTGGCATACCATATGCCTCTCCTAGATGGTAATAACCGGATGAAAAGGAAAAACCCAAACGGAGCTGACACGTATGCTAACAAGGCGTACTGAAATTGCATTTGTGCCGCTGCGTGGACGATTCACCTTGACTTGGCAGCATTCCAGTTTGTTACGTTAAAACTCCATTGTAACCCAGTTTCTTACAAGATGGGTTTAAGTATGACATTTATCACAACATGTGTGCCAAAACCTAACCACCAGAGACATTGTGAAGTTGAATACATGGTTATAGTATTAAAATTATATTGATTTTGTCCCCTAACACACATTTCATGAATTTCGGGGGTATTTTTATATTAAAAAAGTGATCTATTTTGGAGAAATAAATAAGACAGCTGGAGGATGTCGAGCGTCTCTCTTTCCATGTGTTCTCTCTGCTTGACTAGCTTGGGCTTCCTCACAGCATGGTGGTCCTGGGATTGTCGAGCTTCTTTCAAGGCAGCTGGCCCCACTCTAAACAAGTGTCCAAAGACAGGTTTCGGGACTTCCCTGGTGGTCCAGCGGGTAAGACTCCACAGTCCCAATGCAGGGGGCCCGGGTTCAATACCTGGTCGAGGAACTAGATCCTGCACGCATGCCGCAACTAAGAGTCCGCATGTCACAATGAAGATCCCGCGAGCCGCAACTAAGACCCGGCGCAGCCAAAAAGAAAAAAAAAAGAGAAAATAGGTTCTGTCAGAACCTGCATGGCTTCTTGCAGCCTTGCCCTAGAAGACCTAGAACACCCCTTCCACCTCAGATGGAAGAGCCACTCACACCCAAGGTGGAAGAGGGGTCATTGAACTCCGTCTCCTGACATGAGGCAGGGAAGGCTTGATGGCAGCCCTCGGAGATCGGGGGTCATAAGGTGATCTCAATGTGGCTGCTCTTCAGTGGGGAAGGAGGGACAGTGAGGCCTTAGGCCAAGGCACGGAGACGCCCTGCAGGGAAGGAGTGACATCAGAAGAGGAACTTGTGGGGTCCAGAGGGAGATGTTGGTGCTGAAATGCTGACCCAGCCCAAAGGGCTATCCCAAGGGTATGTCCCTGAACAATGGGTTCTGAGAGTCTCTGACGCTGTGAAAGTATCAGCAAAGCAGGTGTGGCCAAATCCCCCCCCTGGAATCATGGGGGATAAGGAATTATGCTGTGGGAGGAGCCTAAAAACAGAGGCGGTGAAGGGCCATTCGTGCCTGGGAAGGGAATGATTATTTGTGCTCAGAAGCTAAGTGCTTAGAGAACTAACTTATGGTTACAGGGGGAAGGGTGGGGGAGGGCACAGACTGGGAGTTTGGAATTGACACGTACACAGTGCTATATTTAAAATAGAAAACCAACAAGGACGTGCTCTACAGCACAGGGAACTCTGCTCAGTAGTCTGTAATAACCTAAATGGGAAAAGAACTTGAAAAAAAACAGATACATGTATATGTATAACTGTATCACTTTGCTGTACACCTGAAACTAACACAACATTGTTAATCAACTATACTCCAACGTAAAATAGAAATTAAAAAGAAAAAGAATAAGTTGAGCACCAAGGAACCCCTTGGGACATCACAGGCTCCTATCTCTCTTGGGAATCTGCTCTTCTCTCCTACAGCCTGTGCACCAAATCCAGCCCTGGGCCTCTTTTTATACAACCCAGAACTGAGAATGATTTTAAAGGATTGCAAGAAAAGAGGAAGGAGGGGGTGAGGAGTATGCCACAGGGATGCAAGTGGCCCTCAGAGTCGAAAATATTTCCTCTCTGGTCATTTACAGAAAAAGTTTGAGGACCCCTGCTTTAAACAAAGGGCGTGGCTCCCACTGGTGCCAAGTGCACTGACTGTAGGGGAGATCTGAGCTGATTGTAGGTGTCTGCAAGCACGTCATTCCCTTTTCAGCTCTCTCCCAATCCTGATTCCTTCCAGGGGCAAGTCTCAGTTGTGTGTGTGGGTATGTCTTGCAAGCACGACTAACATTTGAGAATCTCCTTTTCAAACAGAGAAAGGAGGCCATGGTATCCAGCTGGAATTGTTCGAAGTCCTCTGGTCAGCCCAGGAGTCCCGCATGGCCCAGCACCCCACCTCCACCCCCGGCTTGGCTTCCATGCTCAGCCTGATGCTCGGCTCTCCTGAAATAGACGGAACTCTTCAGTTTGCTACATGCATGCTGTTCCACTTCAACCTTGGACCTCTGCATCTGTGTCTCCTCTTAGAATACTTCATACCTGGCCTGCGCTGAGTAACTCCCACTCACCCTACAGGGCTCTATAGTACCATTGATTCCCATAGAACAATTTCAGTAATTTACAGACAGCCTATCTATCCACTGTCCCGCACCCACCTGTGTGGTTCAACAAATGAAACATTCTTTAACAAAATAGGAAAAGAAGTCATTTTAGGGAACATATAAATACAAAGAAAACAAAAAATAACGCTCATCTCCCAATCGCTGCTTCTCCATCCCTGGCCCTGGGCAGAGGGCTTTAACCAGTCCAATCTCATTTTTCCTTCACAGTGGGTGTGGCTTCCAGTGGACAATGGTTCCATTCAGCTTCCCAGCCCCTGACCCTGGGGGAGAACCAGAGAAATGGGGTTGGGTCTGGAAGAGCCATCTGAAGCAGATGGATGTAAATTCAACCCTGTGGCCCCGTCTATAACCAGGGCTAACCCTCCCCACCCCCCAACAGTTTCCCTCCCTTAGAAGAGAACCTGGGACTTCCCTGGTGGTCCAGTGGGTAAGACTCTGCCCTCCCTATGCAGGGGGCCTCGGTTCTATCCCTGGCTCGGGAACTAGATCCCGCATGCACGCCACATCTAAGAAGTCCACATGCCGCAACTAAGACCCAGCGCAGCCAAAAAAACAACGATAAAAAATAAGAGAACCTGATTCTTGCTGGTGTTCTCTCCAGACCGGGGTCTCAGACACTGTGTGATCGTTTCCCACTCTTACCCCCCAAAAGAGGCACCACCACACGGTGGTTGGATCACGGGCTCTTGAGTCAGACAAACGTGCGTTCAAGTTTCCACTTACTACAAGACCTTGAGCAAGTTGCATAACCTGATGCCAAATGGGTTTATTGAGAAGAAAAACATGAGACAATGTACATACTGCACTTAGCACAGAATCAGGCACATGGGAAGCAAATGTCAGCCACTATCATCATTAACTTTTTAAGTTTTTATTTTAAAAAGTATCACTACAGTAAAATTGACTTATTTTGGTGTACGATTCTTTGAATTTTTGCACCTGTATAGACTCACATAACCGTCACCATAGTCAGATACACAACAGTTCCATTATCCAACCCTCCCGAAAACAACCAAACCACTCTCCTGCTACCCAGTACCCTGCCCCACTCATAACCCCCCGACAACCACTGACCTGTCCTCCCTCCCTGTAGTTCTATCCTCAACAATGTCCTATAAATGGAATCTCACAGTATATAAACATCTGAGACTGGCTTCTCTCGCTTGGCATAAACACCATTGCGACTCATCCAAGTTATGTGTATCAGTGGTGTCTTCCTTTTTATTGCCCAGGAGTGTACACTTGCTGAAAATGGCTTTCTCTTTTTTCATCCCAACGAACTGTCCAAGTCAGATAAACACAAATACTCTATAGGTCTTGATCTAGGAGTCACTTTCCCTGGGGAAGCTGGTAACCCCATATTTTGTCAGGTCCTCTTCCTATCAACCTCCCATAAGCCCTCCTGAAAGAAAGGCCCTGAGTTTACATTTATGGCTTGAGGGAAAGAAAAATCTTTGGTGCCCTGGATGGTAGCAAATGGAAGACCCCAAAGGGTCTGGGGAATAGCACTCTGAGCCTGGAGTCCCTTGTGCTCTGTGACCTACAATTTGCAGCCAACTGGCCAGACACAGTCAGGCGGCCAGTTATCCTATTCCCCTCATACACAATTGCAGGGCAGAAAGGCTGGTGCCTGAGGGTGGGAAGAAGAATTCCAGAGACCAACGGGGAGACCGAGCAGAAGAGGCCGTTTGTGACTCTGAATACCATCCTTCTTTGCACTATTTTGTTTCTCCAGATTGGCTTAGAGGGACACCCCAACTGCTGCCTTCTCTGCTGTTCAACATTATTATTGAGGGACTTCCCTGGTGGTCCAGTGGTTAAGAATCAGCCTTCCAATACAGGGGACACAGGTTCCATCCCGGGTCGGGGAACTAATATCCCACATGCTGTGGGCAACTAAGTCCGTGTGCCTCAACTACTGAGCCCACGCACTCTAGACCCCACGCACCACAACTAGACAGAAGCCTGCGCGCCGCAATGAAAGATCCCACATGCCGCAATGAAGCTAATGTGTGCCCCAACTAAGACCCGACGCTGCCAAATAATAAATATTCTTAAAAATTATTATTAAAGGGGGCTTCCCTGGTGGCGCAGTGGTTGAGAGCCCGCCTGCCGATGCAGGGGACACGGGTTCGTGCCCCGGTCCGGGAAGATCCCACATACCGTGGAGCGGCTGGGCCCGTGAGCCATGGCCGCTGAGCCTGCACGTCCGGAGCCTGTGCTCCGCAACGGGAGAGGCCACAACAGTGAGAGGCCCGCGTACCGCAAACAAACAAACAAACAAACAAACAAAATTATTATTAAAGGGCACATCCTTTCTTAGAACCATTAGGGAACAGATACAACACTGGCCTCTGAGTTGTCCTAGGAATGTCTTTTTTGTCTTTTGTCTATCCTTCTTTCCATTCCTGGGTGGCCTAGGGCAGGGTCCTAGGGCAACTGCTCATTAGAGGAGGGGGTGAGAGAGAGAGAGTCTTTGATTTCAAAGTGCAAAGTCCATGGCCAGAGCCTTTCCAGCCTCCCAGATCCTTAGGGGACACACCGTGGCAGTGCCACTGACAAGTGACCCAGTTCCGCCATCTTCGGGAGGCTCGTGAGCTTTGGCTCAGGGAAAATGAGCTTGTTCTGGGTTCCAGGGCAAGAAGTTAGCTTTGGGGTTGGGCTGTGGCCAGCTGGTCTGCATGTCCCAACTGGTGCTGGAGGCCGGCTTTCACTTCCTTTGGAAATCCCACGCACTTGGCCTCTGAGGTTTCGCAATATGCATAGACCCTAAATTCCCCTGGGAGTTTTGGTTGACGGGTTTTCTGAGCAATGGATCAACTTCAGTAAGATGACACACAACGTTAGAGCTTTCTGACCCAGGAGAGCAAAGGTTACAATCCCGAGAAGCCTAGCACCGAGAAACACAGAACACTGAGAACAGGTGTGTGAGTTAGAAACTATGTCCTCTCACCTGGACTTGGCATCAGAGGAGATTCGGGTGGTGTCAGAGGCTCGAATCCCAGCTCTGCAGACAGCCCGGAGACCTTGGACAGACCCTGGACTGCGGCCTCTTGAGCTTAGGGTCCTCTGAGTCCTGTTGTCCATTCTGAGTCACTTCATAGATGCCCAGGTCTGTGTGAGGCCCCGTTAGAGACACGGGAAGATGGGGGTGGTCCTTGCTTCCAAGGGCATGTGGAGATGTGGCCCACACACCAGATAAGACGGGAGCGTAGGAGGAGATGAGGATGTGATTCAGGTCAATAAGCGCTGGAAGAATCAAAGGGTGTGATGTTGGTGCTTGACGAGGACTTTCAGAGGAGCAGGAAGGGGATGTCGGAGGCGGGGGAGGTGGCAGAGGCCAAGGCACCTGGGGGGAGGGATGTGGCTCATCCAGGGCAGTAGGAGGCACGGTTGGAGGCCGTAGGAGACGCTACAGATGCCGCACCCAGATCCCCATCACCCACTCCCCTGAGCTGTGACTGTCCGGCTGCTGCAGCCCCATAGCTACACCCTTCCCCAGACCAGGAGCCACCTGGTCATTACACCCCCAAGGGGTGGCCGGCAGCCAATGCCGGGACAGTTACGAAGGCCCGCCCCCTTGCATCCGGGTGGAACGGCTCTGTGGGGCCATTCACACTCCAGAGCCCCCAGGGGGTCAGGCTGAAGTCAGACTTGAGCCACAAACAACTCTGCTTGGCTTCTTCACCCGCCCTATCCTGCTTCCCCCACTCCCTCACCGGTTTCCATCCTCTGGGTTCTCCCACAACACATCATCTGCACAAAAGCCCCAACCTCAGATGCTGCCTCTAAGGAACCCGCCAACTAGGATCAGCACAGGCAGGGCTAAGGGGTCCTCGGATGCTGGAAGGTCTGGTATGTGGGCAGAGACCAAATAGAAGGAGACCTGGCTCCTTCAAGCTGTTCGCACCTGTGCCACTTACTTTTCTTTCTTTTTTTTTTTTTTTTTTTTTTTTTTGCGGTACGCGGGCCTCTCACTGTTGCAGCCTCTTCCGTTGCAGAGCACAGGCTCCGGACGCGCAGGCTCAGCGGCCATGGCTCACGGGCCCAGCCGCTCCGCGGCATGTGGGATCCTCCCGGACCAGGGCACAAACCCGTGTCCCCTGCATCGGCAGGCGGACCGCCAGGGAAGCCCGCCGCTTACTTTGAAAGTTCAGCACGTCAAAGTGGCCCACCCCACTTTATCCTGGGTGCCCGCCCCACACAGAGAAGAATTTCTAATGGATTTGCTAATGGTACTGGAAGTTCTTCGGTTTAGCTAAAGAACAGGGGCAGGTGTCATTCTGCTGCCCCGGAAACACCTCTGTGGGGGGTGGTCCATCTGCGGACCCCAGCGCAAGGGGGAGTGTCAGCCTCCTTGTCGGTGAAGGCGCTTAAAGGGAGAGACTGGTGAGGTGTTTCTTTCTTCACATGATCCGCCCCTCAGGAGGCATATGAAGAAGAAAGGCAATAGAAAGGAAAGGCCATCTCCCCCCGACATGCCCCCTTCTGTCTCCAAGCCACCTCCTTCCTTTCCCCCTCTATTCCAAGTACCACCCACCAATTCAACTAAACATCCACCAGGTGCCGGGCACAGTTCTCGGCACTGGGATACGGCAGTGATCGCCACAGTGAGGGCCTGCTCTCGGAGACTTCACATTCTAGTCAGTGGAGGCTGGAAAGGGGAAGTATATTAAACAGAAATAGTGTTCACGACCATCAAGAATATACAGTAATGGCTTAGAGAGAGGCTGGCTCCTAGGGGGATGGGCCACCTTGGGTAGGGGTCAGGGAGGGCCTCTAGGAGCTAAGCCATCAGTGCTGAGAAGGTGTTGGTCCAGCAAAGATCTGGGGGAAGAGCATCCAGGCAGGGGGAACAGCAAATAAGGAAGTCCTGGTGTGCATTGAATACGACGAACCTGGGAGATCCAGGGGGATCTCTGCGGAATCTCAGGTTGTTCTCCCTTTCGTCTGGTCCTTGCAAGGATGCTCGTGGAGGGAGGAAATCGAATGTGTCTTCCTGAAGTTTCTACAGCTTTACGCTGATGGCATTCTGACCAAGCAGAGCTCTCTGCTGGGGTATCTTCTCCTCTTCCAGACAGTGAGCTGGGTTTTCAATAGTAACCCAAGGCTTTCAGGTTGGAGCCCAGCCTTGCGTTCTCTTTTTAGTGCCTCGTGGCTTCGGACATCCTGGTCACTCCCTGTACTGGACCGCTGACTCGCACGTGCCAGGGATGATGAAACTTCCTGTCTGGATGCAAAGGCTTCAATTTCCTTCTCTTCGGACACACAAACACATTGCAAACTTACAGACCGAAACTGTCCTATCGGCAAGGTAGGTCCAAAACACCTCTTAGAGCCGAGGGAACAGGGGCCTCCACCTCTTCTCCCAGGAGATGTGGAGCCAGACAACGTACTGATTAACCTTCCACCAGACTCCGGCCAAGTCTTCCCCCCAAGGCATGCTTCCCTAATGAGTCAGCTGGGCCCCAAAGCTGGCTTCCTTCCTCCACTGGCCTCTGGGCTGCCTGGACACTGGCTTGGCTCATGACAATTTATTTTATTATATGGTCAGGAAGATGCTCAGGGGTCTCAGCAGGTCAGATGATGGGCTTAGGAACTTCGAGACACTTAGGAACTTCCCCAGACCCCACGTCAGGGAGACACCTGTCCCTCTGTTCTCTGCACCTGGCACCCCTCTGGCAGGCAGGGGAGAGGGTTGGTGAGGGGCCAGGACACAGAGGAGGCTGGAAAGCGTGGCATGTGGGACACAGAGAGCAGTGTTTAGGGGAAGGAGATGGAGAGAGTGGGAGTGGCCGGGTGTCAGAGCGGGGCACTCAGATGACGTGGGCACAACTTCCCGGGGCTCAAGGAGTGGGCAGAAGTCACTTTATTGTAATAAGGAACAGCCTGATTCTGCTGCAGCCCAGCAGAGGAAGGGGCTACCCCAGGTGGCCAGCCCCGCCCCTCAACCACGCTGAGCCTCAGGTTCTCAGGCCCGACGGGGCCAACCAGGAGAGCCGGTGGTCCTGGATCTGGACGAGGCCCATACTCGGGGCAGCCTGGGCTAGAACCACACACACATCTGAGGGCGGGACATGCTTCCGTAGCATCCCCCGCTTCCCATGAACGTAAATCTCAACAACAGCTGTGGGGCCGGCAAACAGGGCCACAGCCGCCATTGTTCTTTACTAAACCAAAGTGCTACCAACACTGAGAATCACTGCATACCAGGATTTCTAGGGTCACTTTAACTCTTAAACAATGTCTGATTCTATGAACCTGGGACTTCAAGGTCAACTTGGAGGGCTAAGGGAAGCACAGGAGTCAGAGCTACTAAGCCAGGAATGGCTGTCTGATGGTGGGGAGAGAGGTCGCAAAATCTAGGGCATATGAACAATAATAATATTGTGGGGCACTTGCCTGTAAGTCACTTTATACGGTGTCAACACACACATCAACCCTCCCAGAGACCCTGTGCAGTGAGTGGAGCAGGTATGACGTCATGCAGGTGTCCGGGTGTGGGAGGAAGCGTACCATGGCTCCCACTTCCTGTGGCCCTACCCTGTGCTCTAGAGCCCGCGAGCCACAACTACTGAGCCCACGTGCCGCAACTGCTGAAGCCCACGCGCCTAGAGCCCGTGCTCTGCAACAAGAGAAGCCACCGCAATGAGAAGACCGCGCACCGCAACGAAGAGTAGCCCCTGCTCGCCGCAACTAGAGAAAGCCCAGGCGCAGCAACAAAGACCCAACGCAGCCAAAATAAATAAATAACAAATAATTTTTTTTAAAAAAAGGTGAGAGCTTAACTTATCATTAAAGGCTTGTCCCCTGGTCCTCTCCTCCTCCTAGAACTTGTATTTCTGGCCAGCAGAGTTTTGACAACAGACACTGATTTACTGAAGCAGATGTGTTGACCACTGCTCAGAAAACAAGACCCACTCTTCTTTTCGTGATGTTTTTAGCTCTCAGAACATCTGTTCTTATCTCCCCAAAGAAACAAGAACAGTGTATTGATTCTCTTCCCCCCCAGCACAGAGCATGGTATTTGCTACAAAGTAGAAGTTAAGTAAATATTGATAAGATGAGTGGGTGGATAGGTGATAAATGGTCTCTCTGTCTTTTGTTTAAAGAAATGATCCTTTAAGGGCCACCATTAGCCAAGAACTAGATTCTCTCCGGGGCCCCAGCTCTGTAGTAAGGATAGAATATTTGGTCCCACCCATACCTTCCCCAGGGGCAGAATAGGGACCACCTACTTCCAGAGAGCTCTCCTCTCTGAAGGTCATTCTCCAGAAACAGCTCTTTATCTGCAGAGTCTGGGTTAGTGTGAATTTGGCCCCCATAGACTCCCTCTCAGAGCATTTGCCTCCAAAGCTTGACCTCTGAGCCTGGAGGAAAGGGCTTTGTTGTCAGGTGGGAGCCTTCCCCAAGGATGATCTTGGCAAGGAGGGTCCTAAGCAGTGGTGAATGAGATAAAGTGATTCCCCTTGACAACAAAGTCCAAAATCCAGAAACAGCCCCCGTTGCCTATGGAAAGCTTGTATATGATAAAGGCAGCATCACAAATTGTGGGGAAAGCATGGGTGACTTAACAGTTAGTGTTAGGAGGGACTTCCCTGGGGGTCCAGTGGTTAAGACTCCACGCTCCCAATGCAGGGGGCATGGGTTCCATCCCTGGTCAGGGAACTAAGATCCCGTATTCTGCACTGCGCAGCCTAAAAAACAAACACACACACACACACACACACACACACAAACAGTTAGTGTTAGGATAACTGGAGAGCCTTGTGGAATCAGAAACAGTTGGTGGCATTCCTCTTGTATTACCAGGACACATTCCAAAAAAACTGGAGAGTTCAGTATAAAAGTGAAACCATCCAAGCACTAAAGGGAAACATGGGTAAATCCTTCTGTAATTTGGGACCAGAGAAATCTTTCCTGATTCTGACTCAACATCCAGAAGCAATAGGGGGAAGATTAGTAAGTTTCATGGAATTGACGTTTTTCTATGCGGCCAAAAAAAATTTTTTTAATTTAAATAAATAAGTAAATAAAAATTTAAAAGACAAATGACAGACTGGTAAAAAAAAAAAGATTCACAACTACAACACAAAAGAGTTAACATTCTTAGAATAAATATAAAGTGTTTCTAATACAAATTAAAAGGCCAACTATCTGTGAGAAAGATGCACTAGAAATATAAACAGTTTACAGAAAAAGAAAAGCAAATAAATATTTCAAAACTATACGAAAAGATGTTCAACCACACTTGTAGTTAAAGAAATGCAAAGTGCTCCAAGGAACTATTTCTTGCTGGTCAGATTGGCAAAAATCCAAAAGTTTAACAAATACTCTCTTCTCTAGGCTGTGAGAAAACAGACATTCTCACACTTTGCTGGTGGGAATGTAACCGTCCTGATGGAAGGGGCTTTGGCAATACCTACATGTGTATTTGCCCTTTGATCCTGCAATCCCACTTCTAGGAATCTGTCTTAAAGATTCACTGCAAACAGTACAAAAAGACACAGGGACAAGGTTATTTATTGCAGCTCTATTTGTAACAGCTTAAGCCTGGAAAAAAAGCCAAATGCCCATCAATAAGTCCCAGCAGAATAAACAATAGTATATCCACACAATGGAATACTTTGGAGCCATAAAACGAATGAGGAGTGTTCCTCAAAAAATTAAAAATAGAATGACCATATGACCCAGCAATTTCACTTCCGGGTATATACTAAAAAGAATTGAAAGCAGGGTCTCGAAGGGACCCTGTGTTCACAGCAGCATTATTCACAATAGCTAAAACACGGAAGCAACCCAAGTGTCCACTGATGGATGAAGGGATAAGCAAAATGTGGTCTATACATACAGTGGAATATTATTCAACCTTAAAAGCAAAGGAAAATCTGCTACATGGATGAACCTTGAGGACATTATGCTACATGAAATACAGGATCTCAAAGAGATATCTGCGGGATTTCCCTGGTAGTCCAGTGGTTAAGACTCCACGCTCCCAATGCAGGGGGCCCGGGTTCAATCCCTGGTCGAGGAACTAAGATCCCACCGCAACTAAGCCCACGCACCGTAACTAGAGAAGTCCACATGCCACAACGAAGACCCGGCTCAGTCTAAATACAATTAAGAATATTAAAAAAAAAAAAGAGAGATCTGCACTCCCATGTTCAGTGCAGCATTATTCACAATAGCCCTGAAATAGAAGCACCCTAAATGCCTATGAATAGATGAATGGATAAAGAAAATGTGGCATAGACACACAACAGGATATTATTCAGCCTTAAAAGAAGCAGAAAACTCTCTCATCTGCACAATGCGGATGAACCTGGAGGAAGCTGTACTAAGTGAAATAAGCCGGTCACAAAAAGACAGTTTCTGCATGTTTCCACTTATGTGGGGCACCTAGAGTCATCAAACTCATAGAAACAGGAAGTAGAACGGTGGGTGCCAGGGTCTGGGGGGAAGGGGAAGCAGGGAGCTCTTCAATGTGTGTAAAGTTTCAGTCGTTTAAGATGAAAAGCTCATGAGATCTGTTATACAACCATGTGCATTTTGGTAACAGTATTTTCACGTATACTTTAAACAACGATAAATTCATGTCATGTTTTTTTTTAATTTTTTAATTTTTTATTTTATTTTATTTTTTTTTGCGGTACGCGGGCCTCTCACTGTTGTGGCCTCTCCCGTTGCGGAGCACAGGCTCCGGACGCGCAGGCTCAGCAGCCATGGCTCACGGGCCCAGCCGCTCCGCGGCATGTGGGATCTTCCCGGACCGGGGCACGAACCCGTGTCCCCTGCATCGGCAGGCAGACTCTCAACCACTGCGCCACCAGGGAAGTCCTAATTTTTTTATTTTAATAGATCTTTATTGGAGTATAATTGCTTCACAATAACATGTTAGTTTCTGTTGCACAACAAAGCGCGCCAGCCATATGCGTACACATGTTCCCATGTCCCCTCCCTCTTGAGCCTCCCTCCCACCCTCCCTATCCCACCCCTCTAGGTCATCACAAAGCACCAAGCCCATCTCCCTGTGCTATGCGGCTGCTTCCCAGCACCCAACTATTTTACATTTGGTCGTGTAGGTATGTTGATGCTACTCTCACTTCGCCCCAGCTTTCCCCTCCCACCCCAGGTCCTCAAGTCCATTCTCTATGTCTACCTCTTTATTCCTGCCCTGCAACTAGGTTCATCAGAACCAATTTTTTTTTTTTAGATTCCATATATATGTGTTAACATATGGTATTTGTTTTTCTTTTTCTGAATTACCTCACTCTGTATGACAGACTCTAGGTCCATCCACCTCAGTACAAATAATTCAATCACGTTTATTTTTATGGCTGAGTAATATTCTGTTGTATATAGGTGCCACATCTTCTTTATCCATTCATCTGTCGATGGACACTTAGGTTGCTTCCATGTCCTGGCTATTGTAAATAGTGCTGCAATGAACATTGTGGTACATGTCTCTTTTTGAATTATGGTTTTCTCAGGGTATATGCCCAGTAGTGGGATTGCTGGGTCATATGGTAGTGCTATTTTTAGTTTTTTAAGGAACCTCCATACTGTTTTCCACAGAGATTGTATCAATTTACATTCCCACCAACAATGCAGGAGGGTTCCCTTTTCACCACACCTTTTCCAGCATTTACTGTTTCTAGATTTTTTGATAATGGCCATTCTAACCAGTGTGAGGTGATACCTCACTGTAGTTTGTTGTTGTTGTTGTTGTTGTAGTTTGCGGTACGCGGGCCTCTCACTGCTGTGGCCTCTCCCGTTGCGGAGCACAGGCTCCGGACGCGCAGGCCCAGCGGCCATGGCTCACGGGCCCAGCCGCTCCGCGGCATGTGGGATCCTCCCGGACCGGGGCACGAACCCGTGTCCCCTGCATCGGCAGGCGGACTCTCAATCACTGCACCACCAGAGAAGCCTGGATTGTTTGTTTTTTTGATATTGAGCTACATGAGCTGTTTGTATATTTTGGAGATTAATCCTTTGTTGCATTTGCAAATATTTTCTCCCATTCTGAGGGTTGTCTTTTTGTCTTGTTTATGGTTTCCTTTGCTATGCAAAAGCTTTAAAGTTGAATTAAGTCCCATTTATTTATTTTTGTTTTTCACCATTGAGTATCATGCTTGCTGTGGGTTTGCCATACATGGCCTTTATTATGTTGAGGTAGGTTCCCTCTATACCTATTTTCTGGAGAGTTTTTGTCATTAATCAGTGTTGAATTTTGTCAAAATCTTTTACCGCATCTACTGAGATGATCACATGGTTTTTATTCCTTAATTTGTTAATGTGGTGTGTTACATTGATTGATTTGCATGTATTGAAGAATCCTTGCATCCCTGGGATAAATCCCACATGATCACGGTGTTTGATCCTTTTAATGTGCTGCTGGATTCTGTTTGCTAGTATTTTGTTCAGGATTTTTGCATCTACATTCATCAGTGATACTGGTCTATAATTTTCTTTTTTTGTGATATCTTTTTCTGGCTTGGGTATCAGGGTGATGGTGGCTTTGTAGAATGAATTCGGGAGTGTTTCTCCCTCTGCAATTTTTTGGAAGAATTTGAGAAGGATTGGTGTTAGCTCTTCTCTAAATGTTTGATAGGGCTTCCCTGGTGGTGCAGTGGTTGAGAGTCCACCTGCCGATGCAGAGGACACAGGTTCGTGCCCTGGTCTGGGAAGATCCCACATGCCGTGGAGCGGCTGGGCCCGTGAGCCATGGCTGCTAAGCCTGTGCATCTGGAGCCCATGCTCTGCAACGGGAGAGGCCACAACAGAGGCCCACGTACCGCAAAAAAAAAAAAAAAAGTTTGATAGAATTCGTCTGTGAAGCCATCTGGTCCTGGGCTTTTGTTTGTTGGAAGAGGTTTAATTCCAGTTTCAATTTCATTACTTGTGATAGGTTTGTTTATATTTTCTAATTCTTCCTAGTTCAGTCTTGGAAAATTGTACCTTTCCAAGAATCTTTTCATCTCTTTGCGGTTGTTCATTTTATTGGCATATAGTTGTTTGTAGTAGTCTCGTATAATCCTTTGTATTTCTGCAGTGTCGGTTGTGATTTCTCCTTTTTCATTTCTCATTTTATTGATTTGCGTCCTCTCCCTTCTTAGCCAGATGAGTCTGGCTAAGGGTTTATCAATTTTGTTTATCTGCTCAAAGAACCAGCCTTTAGTTTTACTGATCTTTGCTATTGTTTTCTTCATTTCTATTTCATTTATTTCTGCTTTGATCTTTATGATTTCTTTCCTTCTACTGACTTTGGGTTTTCTTTGTTCTTCTCTCTCTAGTTGTTTTACGTGTAGGGTTAGATTGTTTATTTGAGATTTTTCTTTTTCTTGAGGTGAGGTTGAATTGCTATAAACTTCCCTCTTAGAACTGCTTTTGCTGTGACCCATAGGTTTTGGGTCGTCGTGTTTATGTTGTCATTTGTTTCCATGTATTTTTTAATTTCTTCTTTGATTTCTTCAGTGATCTCTTGGTTATTAGTAGCACACTGTTTAGCCTCCATGTATTTGTACTTTTCACAGTTTTTTTCCTGTAATTGATTTCCAATCTCATAGCGTTGTGGTCAGAAAAGATGCTTGATATGACTTCAATTTTCTTAAATTTTCTGAGGCTTGATTTGTGACCAAGATGTGATCTATAGAATGTTCTGTGTGCACTTGAGAGGAAAGTGTATTCTGCCACTTTTGGGTGGAATGTTCTATAAATATCAATTAAATCAATCTGGTCTATTGTGTCATTTAAAGCTTGTGTTTCCTTGTTTATTTTCTGTTTGGATGATCTGTCCATGGGTGTAAGTGGGGTGTTAAAGTCCCCTACTATTGTTGTGTTAGTCGATTTCCCCTTTCATGGCTGTTAGCATTTGCCTTATGTATTGAGGTGCTCCTATGTTGGGTGCATAAACATTTATAATTGTTATATCTTCTTGGATTGATTCTTTGATCATTATGTACTGTCCCTCCTTATCTCTCGTAACAGTCTTTATTTTAAAGTCCATTTTATCTGATATGAGTATTGCTACTCCAGCTTTCTTTTGATTTCCATTTGCATGGAATATCTTTTTCCCACTTCAGACCCAGGGACGCATACAGACTGAAAGTGAAGGGATGGAAAAAGATATTCTATGTCATGTGTTTTTTACCACAATTTTTTTTTAAGTGATTCCTATGGTGAAGAGGCTGACCCTTAGCCTTGGTTAACCCAACCTTCCCCACACCTGAACTCCGGAGGGGCTCCCACCCTGTTCTGCCCCAGGCTACGTATGGTACCCTTGGCAGGGTGCACGGTGAAAGCAGCCAGGGACAAATCCAAGAAAAAAGGGAGTGACTGCCCTGGGGTTAAGATGCTGGTGCAGCCCTGCCCTTTCACCTCTGCAGCCCCAGGCCTTCCCCAGTCACTGCAGAATTAAGTCGGTGTGTATCTAGTACCTTCCTCCACAAGCAAAGGGCACTTCCATTCTTGGGCTCTTACGTGGCTCTCAGGCTCTCAGCCCGCTCTCCTGAATCCCACCATCCTCTTACTTCATGTCCCTGCTGATGCCAAGTCATGTGCCCGGACCACCGTGAACGCAGCGGTGCTGCTCAGCGAGCTCACCCCTTCAGAACCTGTTGGGAGCTTGGCTTAGAGAGCGCAGTGAACTTGTGTCTGTTAATCGGATCCCAAAGGAACTGGGTTTACATGGCTCTAAAGTAACTCTCAGTTCATCCCCTCTGCTCTTGCAGCTGGAAGGAATGCTCCCCCAGGAAGCACACAGTGAAGAAATGCAAGCATCCTTATCTCCAATGGACAATTGACCACACAGAGGCCCAGAGAGCTTGGCAACTTGCCCAAGGTCACGTAGCTAGTTAGCCGCAGAGCTGGGACCAGCTTCAGCAGGTCTGGCTCCAGGCCTGGTGTCCTTTCCGGCGCAGGCACGCAAGTCACCATCACTAGACTCCACCCAGCTTGTTCTCCGTAATAAGCACCACAGGCCCTGGGCCTCGTGCTCCTGAGCTTTGCAAAGGCCCAAGACCATGTGTTGGTTCCTAAATTCAAAAAGAAAATAGCAAAATCAGTAAAAGCAAATGTTGGAAATCCCCTGGTGGTCCAGTGGTTAGGACTCCGTGCTTTCACTGCCGAGGGCCCAGGTTCAATCCCTAGTGGGGGAACGAAGATCCCGCAAGCCACATGGCACGGCCAAAAAACTAACAAATAAATAAATAAAAGTAAACGTTTACAAACTGTGACACGGTCACCTATTCAACTGCAACTGAGCTCAGCTATTTTTTAAGTTACTTTTCCATTAAGTTGAATGAGGCATGTAGGTACGTTTTAATGTATTTGCTGTGGTATGCAGTGGAGCTTCCAAAATCAGAGTGCTGGGCCCCTCATAGGTCTTCAAACAGACACATGGTGGTAGAACTCTGTAGGGCACAGGCCTGGGTGCGCCAGCTCCAATGTCCTGCCTCTAAGATAACTGTTTTATTTGGTAAAATGACACCAGCAAGCCAGACAAGAGAGCGCTTGGCAGAAACTCCTCCTGTCTCCAGTGAGCCCTGGGGCCAAAATCCCACTTAGAAACACTCATCAACTCCATCTTCTAGGTTGACCTAAGCAGCTATTTAGAATCAGACACTCCAACTGACTCAGGTGAGACCCTATCAGACAATGCTCGTGAAATGGAAGGGCTGGGGGAGTGGGGGCAGTGTGTGTGTGGCATGTCTAACATTACCTCTGGAAGAAGAAGATCTGCAACACTGGATGCTATCGGAAGATAGCCTGAGGATGAAGCTCCACAGATGGGAGCAGATCCCAGAGAGGATCACAGAGAAATAGGGGCAGAGGCCTGATGGAACCGTGCCTGAAACCCATCTTCTCTTGATCTCTCAGCTACAAGAGCCAACAAATCCCTTTTGTTGCTAAGCTAGTGTGGCTTGGATTTTATTGCCTGAAATCAAAATCATCCTGACTGATATAGACCTCCCAGCTTTTTCATCCATCTGATCTTGGAGAGACAGCAGTGAGCAGTCCGGAAGAGAGATCTCAATTCGCTGCCCAGGAATTGAACCTGGCTAGCCTGGATGAAAACCAGGACTCCCAGCCACTAGACCACCAGGGGCTAGAGGCTAGAAGCAAAGTAGCTCTGGCTCTTTCCTTGGTCTGAAAGAATGTTGCAAGGAGGCAAAAAAATGTAAAAATACAGGTACAGAGTTTGTTAGTAGACACAGCACAACGTACGGGAGCGCACACAGAGAAGCAGTTTATTTATTTAAGTCAGAAGCTAGGCAGAAATACATACCCAGAGAGGAGTGCAGGAGTCCTGAATGAGGAGGGCAGCGAAGGGGTGATTTATATCACTTGTATAGGACACTCCTCCTGGTGTCTGTTTACCTTTGGCCAATTATCTTGTTTCTTTTTTCACACCTGACCTGTCCTAGGAGTCTCCCCAACATGCATGTGCAACTTTTCGCTAAGATGGATCCCACAGCAGAGGCCTATGGGTGCATGTCCACACTTACTATGGGGTGGTGCCCCACCCCTTTTTGGCCCCCAAGGAGCCTTCCTGTGCATGCGCAGACAGGGAAGTTTTCCTTGACCTCAAGAGTGGCCACTGTATCTCTTTATTCCAGCACAGCTCAGCTTCTGCCACTAGCTTTGTCCTTAGAGTGTCTGGGTGAGAACAAACTTAAGTTTTGCTGCACTTGACAAACACCAGCTGTCCAGCCCGGGGACCCGTCTATCTCCTACCTCACGTATAACCTCAGAAGCCTCCAGAGTGTTTTCCCCTGGAGTACTTTCACAGGGGCTGGCCAAGAGGCAACTGTACTCAAGCCCTCTGATCTTACACTAACAGTGACGAGAGCCTATCTGAAATCTGGGAATTTTTCAGAAACATCCCTTTCCCTAGATGTGGCAGAGAGTATCAGGGTGTCCAGGAGGCTGGGCTTGGGGTGGGAGTGTCGTGCTGCTGGACCCAACATTTTTGTTCTTCCCTCTCATGCCCTCCATACCCTCCTAGGGATAACCTGGATAAGCAGACAGAATTCCCAAACTCCATTCACCTCTTCCATAAGCACTTACTAAACCCCCAGGTGAGACACCCCGTGATGGACCCTGGACATGCAGAGTGGAGTGACGAGCAGAGAACGAGTTGGAGCAGAGGGATGAGTGATCTGGGCAGTGGAAGGGGGATGAAGAGCAGTTAGGAGTGTGGGCTCTGGGAGTTCCCTGGCGGTCCCGTGGTTAAGACTCGGTGCTTTCACTGCTGGGGCCTGAGTTCAATCCCTGGTTGGGGTACTAAGATCCTGCAAGTTGTGTGGCCAAAAAAAGTTTTTAAAAAGAGTGTGGGCTCTGGATCCGAACTGCAGGTGTCCTTGGGCAAGTTACTATGTAGTTCGGTGTCTCAGTTTTCTCATCTGGCAAATGGCATGCCTGGAATATCTAGTAAGGGCTCAAAAGTATTAGCTTTTATTATTATTTGTTTTTATTATTGAGCATTATTTATTATTATTATTGGATTCATTTTAAGAAACGGAATTGACTATAACCCACATGGCTGGGTGGAGCTTGGGCCTGAGGACCCCTTACCTTGGAACACAGGAGTTTTCAGCTAAAGAGCTTCAGAAAGGGACGTCCCTGGTGGTCCAGTGGTTAGGACTCTGCACTTACACTGCAGGGGGCACGGGTTTGATCCCTGGGGAACTAAGATCTTGCATGCCTCTCGGAGCAGCCAAAATAAAAAGAGGGAGGGTGGGTTCAGGCAAATTCCAGAGACCAATTCCAGTTCCAGCTCTGAGGTTCCCATTGTGGGCTCCTAAGGAGAAAATGCAGGAGGGGCCCTCCCTAACCCTTAGTTAAGAACCATGTCTGAGGGAATGAAGGATGCTCCTGGGGCAAGGATTCCTCCTTTTCACAACGGTTCAACTACATCCAACCAGAGCTTGCACTGAGCACCTGCAGTGTGCCAGAGCACGGGCCAGCGTACCAGGAGCACAGAAGAAACAAAGTTCCTGTGTCCACTGAGCCCTCGGTCTCCCAGTGGCCATGGAGGGATGGTGATGCAATGGCACAAGTGCCTACTGTCACTCAGTAAAAGTTGAAGGGACCAATGTCAGAGGAAGAAAGAGATTAGCTCCGAATCCTGGAAGACTCCTCGGCAGAAGCAGGGTTTGGACCGGTGTTTGGAGGAAGGGTAGGTCTTTCATAACTCGAAGGGCACAGCTTTGGGAGGAAAGACGTAAGCAAAGGGACAGAGGTGGGGCCCATACAGGACCTGTGGGGCACTGCAGGGACGGGGGTGGATGAGGCAGAGAGCTGATGGGACCAGCAGGAGGGACGCCAGCAGGGACTGAGACCTCTCACAGCCTCAGCCTGCTCTGCCACCTGTCAGGCAACTGTGTCTGGCACGCAGGGCAGCTGCTGGTAGCAAATGCTATGAAAGGTTAGTAAAGCTCAGAAAGACAAGAGTGAGGGACTTCCCTGGCAGTCCAGTGGTTAAGACTCTACGCTTCCCCTGCAGGGGACACTGGTTCCATCCCTGGTCAGGGAACTAGGATCCCGCATGCCACAAGGCGCGGCCAAAAAAAAAAAAAGAAGAAACACAAAGGTGAACCAGATTGGGGGGTCGGGGGCAAGGATCCTTGACGGCCCCTCCACAGGTGCCTAATTGGTTTGACAACAGCTCCCCTTTCCCTCTGACTCCTGGATAGAAACACAGGGCATCTGGAATCTGCTCTGATCAGTTCTGGGCAATGTTTCCACAGGCCCCATTCCACAGCTGCTAATTGCTGCTTGCTTGCCCCGGGGCCCCACAGGGAGGTGACATCTGGGCTCAGTGCAGCCCTTGCAGCCAGCAGGTATGGCAGGCAAGGTGGTCATCACAGACATTCACAGGGAACGTTGTCAGACACGGCTGGAGCTCCTGAGGGCAGACACGGAGTCCCACTTGTCACTGTATGGCCACGGCTCAGCCCAGCACTGAAAGCATAAGTGAATTGTTCAGTTGTTTCCTTTAGCCATTCTCTACCAGGCAAGCGGTGTGTGTGTGTGTATGTGATTTTCGTGTGTGTGTGTAATTTTCATGTACATATGTGTGCTGAATTTTTCATAGACGTAGTTTTGATCACGGACAGCTCTTTATTTTCTCCTTCCTCCTTCTTCTCTGTCCCTTTCTCTGCAGTCTTTACCACCTCTGCTTTGCCCAGAAAGCAGTGACCACTGCTTAGCATAGAGTCCTCCATCTTTTTCACACTCACGTATCCATGTGCAAACACCGCCACTGGGATTTAATCTTGGGAAGCCGAGGAGCATAATTAGAGAATGCTGGCTTGGGGGTCAGAAGGCCTAGGTTCTGGTCCTTGACTCAGCCGCAAACTTTCTGTGAAACCCTGAGTCAGGCCCCTCCTCCCTCGAGGACTCAGTCTCCTCATCTAGGGCCTGGCCCAAAGCCGGCATTTTAAAATGTTGCTTGAGTGGCTGAATGAAAGTATTCGATAGTCTCAAAATCAACTTCCTGGCTTGAAAATTCTGTGATCCATGAAGGAATTAGTTGCCCTTTAGGTGATTTAAAAGGTAAATTGACTGGAAAATGTGTTGCAAGTGACAGAATATGTATCTTCCTCTGAATGTGGGGGGCAGAGGCCATTCTAACCATAGTACAGGGCAGGGGCTGGAGGGGAGGAGATGTCTCCCCAGAGGAAAATCGGGGTGGGGGTTGGGGGGGAGTGGATGTGAGGAAGTAGGTGTGACTCTTCGAGAAATCACCCATTCCAGAAAAGGTAACATTTCTGGATTCCTGTCACTACCACCACATACACACCCACAGTACTGAAAGGACAGCTGGACAGATGAGCAAGTTGGAAAAAAATTAGAGCTGCTGAACTCCAGCTAGTGATTCCAAAGTATTACAAAAGGCGGGGATGTTTGAAAGGGGGACACCTCATTGTGGTTTTGATTTGCATTTCTCTGATGATTAGTGATGTTGAGCATCCTTTCATGTGTCTGTTGGAAATCTGTATATCTTCTTTGGAGAAATGTCTATTTAGGTCTTCTGTCCATTTTTGGATTGAGTTGTTTGTTTTTTTGATATTGAGCTGCATGAGCTGCTTGTATATTTTGGAGATTAATCCTTTGTCAGTTGCTTCATTTGCAAATATTTTCTCCCATTTTGAGGGTTGTCTTTGCATCCTGTTTATGGTTTCCTTTGCTGTGCAAAAGCTTTTAAGTTTCATTAGGTCCCATTTGTTTATTTTTGTTTTTATTTCCATTTCTCTAGGAGGTAGGTCAGAAAGGATCTTGCTGTGATTTATGTCACAGAGTGTTCTGCCTATGTTTTCCTCTAAGAGTTTTATAGTGTCTGGCCTTACATTTAGGTCTTTGATCCATTTTGAGTTTATTTTTGTGTATGGTGTTAGGAAGTGTTCTAGTTTCATCCTTTTATTTATTTATTTATTTATTATAAATTTATTTTATTTGTCTATTTTTGTCTGCATTGGGCCTTTGTTGCTGTGTGCGGGCTTTCTCTAGTTGTGGCGAGCAAGGGCTACTCTTCGTTGCGATGCATAGGCTTCTCGTTGCAGTGGCTTCTCTTGTTGCAGAGCATGGGCTCTAGGTGTGCAGGCTTCAGTAGTTGTGGCACACAGGCTTAGTAGTTGTGGCTCACAGGCTTAGTTGCTCCGCGGCATGCGGAATCTTCCTGGAGCAGGGCTCGAACCTGTGTCCCCTGCATTGGCAGGCGGATTCTTAACCACTGTGCCACCAGGGAAGCCCCTAATTTCATCCTTTTACATGTAGCTGTCCAGTTTTCCCAGCACCACTTATTGAAGAGGCTGTCTTTTCTCCATTGTATACTCTTGCCTCCTTTATCAAAGATAAGGTAACCATATGTGCGTGGGTTTATCCCTGGGCTTTCTATCCTGTTCCACTGATCTATGTTTCTGTTTTTGTGCCAGTACCATACTGTCTTGATTACTGTAGCTTTGTAGTATAGTCTGAAGCCCAGGAACCTGATTCCTCCAGCTCCGTTTTCCTTTCTCAAGATTGCTTTGGCTTTTCCGGGTCTTCCATACAAAATTGCGTGGCACAGTTTTTAGTAGAGAGAATCCATCCTTCTACTCTTCCTCCCTGGCCCCTTGTGACCTCCCACAAGTTCCTCCAGTCAAGGAAACTCTCTGTGGCCACCGACACAGGCAAAAGGAACCGGTCAGCAGAGCAGGGAGCCTGTGACCATGGCGTCACTATTTCCATGGCCCAGCTGGTCACAGACCGCTCTGCCTTTTAGTGTTCTCAGACCCCAGAGAAGCTCAAGTATTCTCTGTGTCTTCCTTGTGGGGAGTAGGAAGAGCTAGTCTTACCTAAGTAAAGATGGAAAAAGCAAACCTATGAGGCAAGGGGTGGGGAGGCCTACCCATCAGTAACAGGAAAGGTGAGTAAGAGTTGGGCTCTTAAATTAATCCAACACACAGTTCTCGGTAGTCTGGGAGCCTGGCGCTTTGTGGGTACCGAGGTGGGGAAGGGGAGGCACTGCCAAGGTGAATAGGGCAGGAGCTCCCCTTCCGGTGTGGGAGGTGGGTACAAAACAAGTCACTGCAGTACTTGTGGCCACAGAGAAATGTTCAGAGCACTGGAGGGCACAAAGAATGGAAATTCTCACCTCTGCAGGGGGAGGTGAGGGAAGCCTCACAGAGGATATGTGAGCTGGGTGTCGAAGGCTGGGTTGTTTTCAGGCAGAAAAGTCAGGGCAGGGCAGTCCGTGCAGAGGGACCAGATATACCAAGTCCAAGGGGACCGCCACTGGGCTGAGGGGAATAACTGAAGAGGAGGCCCAGGAGGAGAGTGGCTGGCGGATGAGCAGGGCCTCTCACTGGACTTTTATCCCAAGGGCAGAGGAGAGCCTGGGAGGAGTTTTAAGCAGAGGAGTGAAGCGCTTACCTTTGCATTTCATAAAGCTGGGACAGGCAGAAAAGAGACTACAATCTTCCCTCCATATCTGTGGGTTCCATGTCCACAGATTCAACCAACTGGATTGAAAATACTAAAAAAAAAAAAAAAAAAAAATCTAGAAAGTTCTGAAAAGCAAAATGAATTTGTCGTGTGCCCGGCATGTTTACATAGCATTTACATTGTATTAGGTATTATAAGTAAGCTAGAGACAATTGAAAGAATACAGGAGGATGTGCATGGGTTATATGCAAATACTACACTGTTTTATACAAGGGACTGGAGCATCCTCGGATTTTGGTACCACAGGGGTCCTGGAACGATGGTAGTTAGAGAAGGGCCAGGCTGCAACTGGTAGTGCAGGCAGGAAATACAGGGCCAGGGACACTGGTAACAGCCAAAGGCTGACTAGGGCCTCTTCCACGATAACGGTGAGGTCTTTTGGGTCCTGACCCTCTCCTGGAACACTCAGGACTCCCCTCTGCTGGCCACTGGGCCCCATCTGCTTGCTTAGCCAGAAACACTAGCTTGCCCGGAGCACACGCACCTACGGACCTTCCTGGGAAAGTCAGAGAGTCACTCACTCCCGCTACATTCTACTGCCTCCCAGCTTGGTTAGCCCCCAGCTGCCCTTCACTTCGGCCTCCCCTCTGCCCCGGGCCGCTGGCCTCTCAGATTCCTAACAAGCTTCTGTGCCCTGCGCCCCACCCCCACCCCCGGCTCAGGGCAGCCTGAAGCTCAGGGCTCTGCCTCCATCCTCAACTTCTCCCAGCAGACGTGGGACTGTGCTCGTGCAGCCTCCCCTGGGTGTGGATGAAATGCGCAGCCACGGGGCGAGAGCAGAGGCAGGCGTCAGTCTCTGCTTCCTGGCTGCCCACCTCGGCCAAAGCGAGCACGCCACTCTACTCATTCCCTTCTCCGAGGCTGCCCTTTGCTGAGCCAGGCCTCTCCTGATCTGGCCACGGTGGGCGTGGCCGAGCCTGGACTGGGTGACGTGGGCATGCCATGCGGCTGGGTACCAGCTCATGGGGTGAAACATGAATCGTGGTGACAAGGGCACCCAAAGTGTGTGTTGGGGGGGGGACACCCAGGGTAGCACGGGGGAGGACTAGCTCCAGAGACCGTAAATAAATATAAGAATCAAAGTTTGGAAAGGCCAGGTGACCTCATTGAAGCTTCCAGAATGTGGGCACATACCCAGGGGCTCCTTCGGAAGGATATAGCAAGAGACCATCAAAGGCCAGATGCTTACTTCCAGAGGCCTACAGTCTGAAGGCAGAGACTAGGTATTATTCCACTGGGCCCGATGATTCCAGAGGAGGGCCCTAGGGCTGCAAACTGCTAGAACCGGAAGGGCCCCCGATTGTGCTAGGGTCTGGTGACACAGGTTAAAATGGAGCTCAAAGTCCAGTGGGAAGGCAGACAAGCAAACAACAGCCAGGGTCCATGGGATAAAGTCTCTGGCAGAGGTGAGGTGTGCTGGGCTCTCCCAGAGGGAGCTCCCATGGATGTGGTAAGGCCTGAGTTGCCTTAAAAAGTGGGCCTTCCGGGCTTCCCTGGTGGCACGGTGGTCAGGAGTCCGCCTGCCAGTGCAGGGGACACGGGTTCAAGCCCTGGTCCGGGAAGAT
The DNA here is from genome assembly GCF_011762595.2 of Tursiops truncatus. Lineage (NCBI taxonomy): Eukaryota > Metazoa > Chordata > Mammalia > Artiodactyla > Delphinidae > Tursiops > Tursiops truncatus. The sequence continues at coordinate 98,977,451 of NC_047041.1, read as the reverse complement.
CCCACATACCACGGAGCAACTAAGCCCGTGCGCCACAACTACTGAGCCTGCGTGCCACAACTACTGAAGCCTGTGTGCCTAGAGCCCATGCTCCGCAACAAGAGAAGCCACCGCAATGAGAAGCCCGTGTGCTGCAACGAAGAGTAGCCCCTGCTCACCGCAACTAGAGAAAGCCTGAGCGCAGCAACGAAGACCCAATGCAGCCAAAAGATAAATAAATAAATAAATAAATAAATTTAAAAAGTGGGCGTTCCTTTCTCACTTATCCCCAAACATCCCAGGTCATGGCTCTTGACCTTAACCTCCTGGAAAAGGGGAAACCTGAGTACCTAGACTGCTGGGTTTTCAAGAAATGCCTTAAGGACAAGCTCTCTGAATCACGGCTGCATCGTCCAGAAACGCACCCAAATCTGATTCAGTATTATTTTTTCCTATTTCTGAACTCTGATTTCCTGCACACGTCACTTTACTTAACTTCAGGGAAAATCCCAGACACTGAAAACACCAGCTCTTCAGTGAAAACATCACTGAACCCGTTCTCTCCCAGTCCTCCTCTGTGCTTCCAGCCTGGGGATTCTTCACTGTCATCAGCTGTGAAGGAACTATTCTGGGCTCTGCTTTTTCATATAACATCATTTCATATACACTTTCCAGCAACAAATGTATCCATTTTAACAACCCCACACCGTATGCCCTCATGCGTCTTGTCCTTCATTTTCAGCTTGTGTTTCTGCCAGTGATGATGGCCTTAGGCAAGCCCTGGCCTTCTATGGGCCTCTTACCTCTGTATCTGTAAAATACAGTGATTTGGAAACTCTAAAGTTCTTTCTGAGCCTTAACATTCCAAGGCCTATGATTTTCCAGCTGTGGAATCATAACCCCATAGCAACAATCCCTAGAAAGGAAAAAGAGACCCAGCATCTGTTGAGAACTCACTGTGAGGCAGGAAAGCACTGAGGAAGAAGCAGGCACAGATAAAAAGAAAAGAGAATTCCCTGGTGGTCCAGTGGTTAGCACCCTGCGCTTTCACTGCCGACGGCATGGGTTCAGTCCCTGGGCGGGCAACTAAGATCCTGCAAGCCGAGCAGCGAGGCCAAGAAAAGAAAAGAAAAGAAAAAAAATATTAAAAAAAAGAAAAACAAATAAACAAAAAAGAAATGGGTGTGAAAAGTGACACCTTCCCTTTCCTGCAAAAACACTATCTGAGGCCTGGGTGGGTGAACTAGATCCCTTTGTTCCAGGTCCAGCCTGGACACCCGGACACACTACCAAATGTGGCTTACCCTATAGTAAAGCCCTCCAACGTTCCCCTCCCCCGGATGACAGAGCACTTTTGGAGCCCAAGCCCCACCCCTCCATCCCAGCAGAGTGCTGAGTCACGGTGGGGCAGCAGTTCTCCATCCCATCCCCCACCTCTTCCCCCTCCCGGGTGAGCTGGAGTCCTCCAGAAACCACAGGCCTGGCTCTTCCCTAGCCTGAGGCTCCTCCCGCAGAGGCCCCAGGGAGGCCAGCCAAACTCCCCACCTTCTCAGAGGAGCCGGGGCTGGAGGGGAGGGAGGCAGAATCCTGGTCAACAAAGGTCCAAAGACCAGGCCAGGGCTTCGAAAGGATCTAGAGGCTTGGAGATGGCAGTTCGGACACCCCAGGGTTCCCAGAAGGTGCGGAACAGGCCCAAGCAAACACCCCCCACCCCCAGCACAAGACTGCCCTTTCATTTTTCCCAGCCGGCCTCCCCCAGTGACCTTCTACATCCCAAGCTGACCCTCAGTTTTGCTGTGATGGTCACTGCAGCTGCATGTGTTTTAACCAAGCACGGAGCCAAGAAACCTCCTTTCTGCACCAGAACAACTTCCTTCCGGTGGATCCAACTTCATGTTGGCTCTGTCCACCTGGATGTCCTGGAGGCCCTGAAACTCAGCAAATCCTGTGCAAAACCAAGCTGGCCTCCTTCAACAACCCTCCCCCCAAACTGCATTTCCTTCTGTGTCCCCATCCTCAGTGAACGGCAGCAGCAACTCAGCTGCCCAGGCCAGACAGCTGGGGGCTCTCTTGCCCACCGGCCCCCCCTTACCACCCCCCTCCACAGCTATCCAATCAGCTACCTCATCCTGTCTGTTCTGTCTTCTCCATATGTCTCAAATCTGCTTTCTGTCTCTTCTACTCACTGAGAACTACAGCTGTTACCTCCCAACAGGTACCCAGCCCTCTTGTCTGACTTTAAACTATCCTCCACATTCAATCATGCATACATCCGTTCATTCAACAAATACTGAGGACCAAGTTACAAGCATCTTGCAAAATGCTTGAAATGCAGGATGGAGAAGACAGAACTAATGCCTGCCCACCAGGAGCTTACAGTATACAGCAGCAGGGAAGACGATCCAAAAGTGATCTATATGTCTACAATATACGGTTATACATACGAATATATATTGTATAGTATGGTTATGAATCTTCACTACTTAGCAAGCTACAAACACTAACTTAATTGTCATTTGTATTTTAACTTTGTTTACGGCATCTTTTGTCTTACAGCTTTTCATTTTTGTTGTATGATTCCATCCATATGAAATTCTAGAACATGCCAAGTTACTTAATATCAGAAGAGAGCTCTTCTTGAGGGGTATGGGGGAAATCTGGAAAGGGGTACAGAGAAACTTTCTGGGATAATGGAAATGTTCTGCATCTTGTTTCAGCTGTATTCAAGTGTCAAAACACATTTAATAAAACACCTAAGATTCTGCATTTTATTTAGTTAATTATAGCTTTATTTCAAAAACTTAAATCACTCATCTTTGCAAAGAAAGGAACAATTTTGTTGGCTTTTTACCTACTTGATACCAGTTAGCTTCATATTCCAATAACTATTCACAGTATGTTTCTAGATATGCCTCTCAAAGACTTAACTCCATGTATTTTGAATTCATCAAGATTTGGTGGGACCACACCCTTTGCTCTCCCCGCGGGCCCCCCCCCCCGGGCCCCCCAGGCGCTTGGTCCAACGGAAAGGACTTCCTAGAAACTACCTTAATCCATTCAGAAATTTTAACAAACTGTGTGACGGCCATGCTCTTGATTTGGTCATTACCCTGAGGATTCATCTTAATCAGCCTGTCTTACTCAAAGTATTTCTTGGTTTTATTTTTTACTGGTTGAAAAAGACAAAGAGTTCTAACTTCAATACTACACGTCCCAGAAATTCTGGATTCATTTTCCTCTTCCCTCCCACTGCCAAAGGGGCCAGTTCTGTTCTAAATTTATCTCTTTCCTGTAATCAAATGCACCTGATAACCAAGGCACTCTAGTAACATTCTGTTTTGCAATCTTGCTTCATTTTGGAGCTCTTTCAGGAATTGTAGTGTCATCGATTTTCTCTGCTTTGGCATATTCTTTGTTTTCTGAAGACTTGGACTTTACTTTTTCTTTGGTGTAGTTCAATAGTTGGTCCTTCTTGCTCTGCCATCGTCCAGATTTTCAAGTAGTCATATCTGCCAACTGGCTTCTTTTTTTAAGGCAGCCTCAGAAGAACACTCCCTACCCCCTAATTCTAAAAGATAATTTTCTATACATTCTTCTAATGACTTCATAGGTTGTTGTTGTTTTTTTAAGGCAGCCGCAGAAGAACACTCCCTACCCCCAAATTCTAAAAGATAATTTTCTATATATTCTTCTAATGACTTTATAGGGGTTTTTTTGTTTTGTTTTTTGTTTTTTAAGGCTTGGATCTTTAATCCATCTGGAACGCATTTTTGAAATGCTGAGTCATTTTTCACCACATGACTATCTATTGTTTCAACATCATTTGTTGAACCCACTCTCTCTCTCTCCTAATTGAAATGCCACTTAGCATGTACCAAGTTCCCGTTCATATGGGGGTAGGACTGTTTAGTTGCACTGATCTACTCACCTTTTCCTGCGCCAGTACCAACTGCTTTATAATATTATATTTATACTACTGTTTTTTTTTATGTCGGGGAGGACAAATCTAACCTCATAACATTTTTCCCCCCAAATGCTTATCAGCTTTTCTACACACTCTTCCAAATGAACTTTAGAAGCATTTTGTCAAGGTTCCAAAAGACCACTGAGTTTTACAGAAATTGCACTGAATTTATAAGTTAATTTGGGGAGAATTGACATCTTTGCCAAACTGAGGTTGGCTATGTAGAAACATGGTGTCTCTTCATTTATGCAAGTTTTCTTTTCTGTCCAGCAGTAAACATTCATAGTTTTCTTCACACATTTGGTAACTTTATTCCTAGGTACTTTAAGCTTTTGTTGCCATTGTAAATGAAGAAAATTTTTCTCTCATTTCATTGTCTAACTGGTTACTGACACATAGGAAAACTTTGCATCTGGTAACTTTGTCATACTCTTACCCTAATAGTTTTTCTGTTGATTCGGTGTAAGATTTCTAGAAACAAAACTAACGTGGTTATTTCTCTGGCTAGAAATCCTTTAGGGTCTCCATGTCCTCCAGGATAAGATTTAACCCCTTTTTACGACACACAACCCTTCCTGACCTTGCCCCTATACTACCCTCCCAGGCTTCACCAACATGGACTCTACTTTCAGGCCAACACATTTTCTTAAGGTGCCTTGGATAGGCCATGCATTTCCACACCTTATACCTTTACATGTGCTGCTCTCTCTGCTTGGAATTCCCTCCTCATCTCCCTCCTCCCTTTCACCTTTCTTTTACTTTTCCTTCTTTTACTTTTCCTTGAACTAAGTGACACTTAGTTCAAGTGTCACTTTCTTTTCTTTTTCAACATTTATTTATTTTCCTTTTTTGTGTGTGTGGCTGCATCGTGTCTTAGTTGCGGCACACGGGATCTTTGTTGAGGCATACGGAAGCTTTTCATTATGGCCCTCAGTCTGCTCGGGTTTCTCTCTAGTTGCGGCTGTCGGGCTTCTCTCTAGTTTTGGCAAGCGGGTTTTCTCTTCTCTAGTTGTGCTGTGCGGGCTCCAAAGAGAGTGTGCTCTGTAGTTTGTGCCATGCGAGCTCAACAGTTGTGGCACGTGGGCTTAGTTGCCCTGCAGCATGTGGGATCTTAGTTCCCTGAACAGGGACGGAACCTACATCCCCCGCATTGGAAGGTGGATTCCTTAACACTGGACCACCAGGGAAGTCCCCCTCAAGTGTCACTTTGTTAGGGAAGCTTTCCCTGACCTCCTATCCCAGACTGGGTAAGGCACTCCTTGTCTGTATTCTCCCACCACCCTTCTGCTTATTTTATCGTATGTAGCTCTAGCCCCACTAAAAATTTTTTTCCTTAAACGAACACATGTTCGTTTTGAAATGAATAACAGATGCAAGAGAGCAAGTGCCATAATTCCATCAGCAACTTAATATTTTAGTAAAGTTCCTTCTTTAAAGTTTTTAAAATTGAAATATAGTTGATTTACAATGTTGTGTTAATTTCTGCTGTACAGCAAAGTGATTCAGTTATAGAGACACACATTCCTTTTTTTCCATTCTTTCTTTTTTTAATTGAAATTTTTAAAAAAATGTTTTTTAAAGGTTTGGAAGTCCAGCTTCCAGTTGCATGTTTGTGAACATCCTGAAAAGGTTCTTGGGTAGGTCTCCCACCCATGCGTTGAAGAACCCGGCTAAGAATAGTGACCCTGAGGAGAGCAGACTGGGGCGCAGGCGCTCGGCCTAGCTCCGTCCAGTTCTGCCATCCATGAATTCACACCCATTCAGTGCTGGGGACACTGCTGCAAGCCACACGCAGTGCCCCTGTGTTCCCCCCCCCCCCCAGGGTCCCTGGCATCTGTCGCGCACATTCGTTCAGTGCCATTAGCTTCTCTCCAAGGACAACCTGGGGGTGGCTCCCTGTAGCGCCTGCTCAGCCCGAGGCTCCTGGGACTGGGGCCAATAAAAGAGGCCTTTTCAAAATGGCCTCGCAGCATCCTTTCCAGACCCAAGCGGCTTCTTCTCTATTTTCTAATCCCTGGTCTCTGAGCTTTAAGCTACCGGCGATTTCCTCAGAATTCAATGGCTCATCCCCACGTTTCCCTCGGGAAGGCGATCACCGCAGTCTCTCGGGAAACACGACCCGCCCAGCCTTTGTTGTATCAAATGCTGCACGAGGAGCCATATTTGCTTTCAGCAAACGGCGGACCAGGTCGCCGGAGCCGGAAGAGGGGCCGACCCGCGACGGGCCGTGGGCCCCACCCGGCCTGCATTCGGTCTCTTTCTAAGCTTTGAGGAAGAGAAATTGAGCCCTTTCCCAGCCCGACCTCTGACTCACTCGGCCTCCTCGGGCCCACGTTCACCCTCCAGGTTCCCTATTTGCATCACGAAGTAATCACCTCGGGGTGTGGCAACTGCGGCTCTACCGCTCTGATTTTTAACATGCCCTTAGCCAAGAGTCTCAGGGTGCCTTCTGGGACCTCGCAATCGCCCTGACGCCCCCGGCGCCAGGGGCAGTTTCCTGTCGGTTTCAAGACCTAGGACGCCACCGGGGTCAGGGCTCCGAACTGAGCTTCCTGCCCCCGCTCAGGTTTTCTCTCCAACCCCACGAAACAAGCCCCACGTTCCACGGAACAAGCTGCACCCTCCAGGCCACCCAGACCCCGCACCGCCACCCCCACCCCTCCTTCCCCACCCACCCCCAGCGGGGCGGAGCCGCGCGTCCACAGGAAGGGGCGGGGCTCAGCTAGGCGGGCGGGCGGCGTGATTGGCCGCGGCGGGCCTGACGCCCATTCCCGCTATAAGAGCCGGGCAAGAGTCACCTGCGCCACAGTCCTCGCGGAGAGTCGCCGCGGTTTCTTGCTTCAACAGTGCTTGGACGGAACCCGGCGCTCGTCCCCCGCTCCGGCCGGCCGCTCAGAGCCAGCCCTCGCCACCACCTCACGGCGCCCTCTGATCGCCCCAAGGTCCCCGCCGCCGTTACAGCGCCGCGCAGCCACCGCCACCGTTTCACCTCAGCCGCCCGCCATGACGACCGCGTCCCCCTCGCAGGTGCGCCAGAACTACCACCAGGACTCGGAGGCCGCCATCAACCGCCAGATCAACCTGGAGCTCTACGCCTCCTACGTCTACCTGTCCATGGTGAGCGCGGGCGGGCCCACGGGGCACGGGCGCGGCCTCCCTGGCTGCAGGGCGGGGGTGTGGCTACCGGGAGGGCCCTCCCGCCTCCCGCCTCCCGCCTCCCGCCTCCCGCCTCCCGCCTCCCGCCTCCGTGCGCCCTTCTGCAAAATGAAGGGTGCTCGGGGTCCTCTAGGACTCCTGCGCAGAAATTCTGAGCAGTTGTCCCCTGGGAGTGTTGCCTCGCGGGCCAGGGCCGCCTCTGCGCACCCCAGTTTATTTAAAGAGAGCTGAGTTTCCTCCCGGGGTTGCCACACTTGCCACCAGTACGACCCTGCAGTTAGGAAGGTGGATTTTCGCATTTCCATCCCTTCTGCTTTCGATCACGTGATGGGGGCGGTGCTGAGGAGGTCCGGCTCCCATCCCCCTGAGTCAGGCGGAGCCTGCTGGGTAATGGTGTCCAACTGTGGGGGCTGGTGCGAAGTGGTTTATTTCTCGTGGGCCGAACAGCCGCCTCCACCTCTCCGCTCTGTTTATCTCGAAGTCCCGCTTGAATTGAAGCATATCTCTAGAAATCTCCCTTTCAGTCTCACCGAGTTGTCTGCCACCCGTATTCTTTATCTTTTTTGTGTCTGAGGGTTGTGGCGTAATTAAATCTTTAGTTCTTGGATATAGTCCACCAACAGTTACGGGGCCTGAAAATTTTCCATGCAGTAATCGGTGGAATCAGTTTTCCAAAATCCTGGTTTTAATCGGTGTGGTAGGAGTTTTAGTTATAATTGTCTTATTACGTTTTGCAAATCATCCAAGAATAAACGTGTTCCGGATGGGTTTGGAATACGCCTGGATTTCTATGACTGTCACTCCATTTCAGGAACAACTGAATACAGCAGGGGTGTAAAAGGGACTAAAATTTTTGCTTTCTACTGATAACATGTTTACATGGTAAACAAGGTAACAACTGTTACCTTGCCTAGTGGGTTAATTTTACACATCCATCAGCCTGCTGCAAGCTGGCAGCTCATGTTTTTTGTTTTTGTTTTGCTTTTTTTGCGGTAAGCGGGCCTCACTGTTGTGGCCTCTCCCGTTGCGGAGCACAGGCTCCGGACGCGCAGGCTCAGCGGCCATGGCTCACGGGCCCAGCCGCTCCGCGGCATGTGGGATCTTCCCGGACCGGAGCACGAACCCGTGTCCCCTGCATCGGCAGGCGGACTCTCAACCACTGCGCCACCAGGGAAGCCCGCAGCTCATGTTTTAACGTGGATTACCCAGGGAGGAGGGGGAGAAGGCACTACTAACAGTGCAGGGTAAATACTCCAACATCTCTTCAACCAGATTTCACAGGGGCTGTAAGAACTTTACTGTGCACTTAAACAGATGCTTAAGATGTTCCATGGTGGAGGCAATTCCCATGATATTCTAACGGTTTCTTGTAGCAAACTTTCAGTTTCAAGGACCAAGTTTCATTTTTGTGTTTCAGAGTAAAAACTAATTACTGTCGTGTTCAATCCGGGAACACACCTTGCTCTAGTCTTCTGTGCTCAGACCCTTTCTTGCTGGGCTTTGAGAAGGAAGCCTAGACTAGCCGACTGCCTTTCTTTGGGAATCCCTAACGTGTTCATGTACTGTTTTCAGTCGTACTATTTTGACCGCGATGATGTGGCTTTGAAGAACTTTGCCAAATATTTTCTTCACCAATCTTCTGAGGAGAGGGAACATGCTGAGAAACTGATGAAGCTGCAGAACCAACGGGGTGGCCGAATCTTCCTTCAGGATATCAAGGTGAACTGAAGATCCTAGGGTCGGCATGCCTCATCTGTCTAGCAGTCCTCTGACGTCAGAAATCACTGAGCTCAGCAGTTGCCCTTATCAGATGAGGATACTTTGGGTTTTTGTCTTTTGCGCTTTTTCGGGCCTACCGTCTAAGCTAAAGTTGGCAGACGGTAATGGGCAAGGATATTAAATGGGAAGCGGTTGTCAGGGGGAACTTGGCTGTTCCTTTTGCCAAGCGCGGTTGTTACACATTAGATGCTTGCTGATTTGTGGTTTAAGTGGTAGAGGTTGCAGATGCACTGACTTAACCTCCTCTCATTCAGAAACCAGACCGTGATGACTGGGAGAATGGGCTGAATGCAATGGAATGTGCGCTACACTTGGAAAAAAGTGTGAATCAGTCACTACTGGAACTGCACAAACTGGCCACTGAGAAAAATGACCCCCATGTGAGTATTGGCAACCTGGGAGTAAATGGAGGAAATCATTTGTCTTAGGGGCTGGGGAAGCTTCCCAATAACTTTTTTCCTTGTTCTCTTTTCTAGTTGTGTGACTTCCTTGAGACGCATTATCTGAATGAGCAGGTGAAATCCATCAAAGAATTGGGTGACCACGTGACCAACTTGCGCACGATGGGGGCCCCTGAATCTGGCATGGCACAGTATCTCTTTGACAAGCACACCCTGGGAAACAGTGATAATGAGAGCTAAGCCTTAGGCTGGCTTCCCGTAGCCACAGGGGTGACCTCCCTGGTCACCAAGGCAGTGCATGCATGTTTGGGTTACCTTACCTTTTCTGTAAGTTGTACCAAAATATCTACAAGTCCTTTCCTTAGTACTATTCCTTCAAATAAAGTAATTTGGTACCCAGCTGTTGTCTTTGAATTCTCGGGGTGGGCTAGGAGTGTATCCAGGCCATCTTTATTAAACTTGTAAGTGCCACCATGGCTCAGTCACACTCACCAAAGTGAACCGCTTAGGAGGATCTGTATTTACGTACGAAATTCCTTAGTTTGCGAAAGATACCAAGGCTTGGGTGTTTTGAATTCAGACAGGACTTAAGGATTCCTGATTCTGAATTAGGTGTTTTATACGTTTCCAGCAGTTCTGGCTTTCACAATTTATATGTATGGAAAGCATTTTGAGGCTTAAAGTAGACTTGAAGCTACTGATTCTTGTTCTTCATTAAGGTAACCATTTAATTCAGGCTGTCGTAGGGACATGTTCTTCAGTGTGGACAGCTATATGGCTATGACTGGATCAGTGTCCTGCTGGTGTACACGCAGGTAGGACCAGGCCGGTGAAGCATCCCCCTTGGGAAGCAGGCTAGGAACGTGCTTCATCCCTAGTGAGAATTTGAGGAAAGTTTACATGAGTATGGAAAGACCTTCATTTCAATAGGAAAATAGCTGCAGTAGGAGGGAAGAGGTTGAGACATCTTGAATATTAACCAGTGAGTAGTGTTAGAAGACTGGGGAGCCGTCTGGGTCCTTGCTAACCAACTACATTAACATTGTTTCCTAAACCAGCCACAGTGATTTGTAAGTTTCCAGCTAGCCCTGAGAAGTATGACAGGTGGTAGGCCTTTTCAGCCTTTTCAGTTTTCAATACAAAGCTAGGTATTCTGACCTCAGAATAACTGCTTGAGAATAATAAGAAATGAGAAGTTACACTTCCCTTTCACATCGTGATGGGGGGCTGGGGTGGGGGGCTGGGTCTAATTGGGTGAGTGAACATCTGGGGAATCTGGAATAAAGGCAAACATCTGGTGGTACCGTGACAACTTTAGGTTGACCTCAAAAATGCATGAAGAGCTCATTTAAGTTCAGAAGTCTTGGTGAGGTCCCCAAAGCAGTAAGATGCCCCAAGGGACCTGGATTGTCCCCCACCTCATCTGCCAGTTCCCAGGAGTGTGGCACCCTTCCCAGGAGGGCTTCAGAGCCACCACTGGTTATGGAGGAGGGCTCATGCGACCTCCCAGCTAAGCCTGGCCAGTAAGTCGAGTTCTTGGGCTACAGTCTAGAGCCCCGAGTTCTGCCTGTGTTTCTGTGTCTGCCACCCCTGCTTAAGGTGAGCTGGGCCCACTGGTATCGTCAGCCCATGTAAGCCTGGCCTAGTGGCCCTTTGGCGTTACTCTTGTCGGTGCAAACCTCGTCTTCCTATCCCTGGGCCCCAGAGAAGTCTTGGTGAGTCAGGCTCTCGGGTGAAATTAGCAAAAGTCGCCAACACTTCCCTAGAGCCCCTGCTGTGGCGGCCAGGTGTGTGCCCAAGCCAGTGCTGGGCATGGCCTGGCAGCCACAGAGCCATAGGAAAACTGGGAGTAGGGTGGGCTTCAGAGCAGCGGAAGCTGGTGGGGACCACCCCTGGTGGGCTGGGGGGTTCAGTGACCCTGGTGTGGGTAGAGGACAGACCTGTTGTTTTCCAAGGCCCAGTAGGGATCGCCACGATCTTTGAGTATAGTGTGTATGTTGCTTGTCGACTGTCCCAAATGCGGTTCTCTGAGATGTTCAGGGGCCTCTGACATGTCTGTTAGGTTAAACTCAACAGTTTTCCTCCTCATGTGACTCACTTCCGGGTGCTCCGTTGAGGCCCCAGCACTCTCTGGGAGCAATTCAAAGCTCTTCTTGGACCTGGGAGTTGGAGGCTGAAGGCTTTGGTCTTTGACGGTGTCATCCATGCCTGAGACTTTGCGAAGACTTGAGGGTGCTGACTGTCCAGGTGGGAAGACCATAGGGGTGTGGCTGAGGGGTGTCTGGGGGGCACTGTGGTAGCCTGACCTCCCGTATAGCACGGCGGACTTGAAGGCATCCTCCCCTTTCCAGGCCTTGACGTCTTCCTGATCACTGGTGTCCTGGCCGTCTCTCCCGAGGTTCTTGGGCTGGCCCTCGTGGGAGAGGACTTCTGTCTTCGGCCACAGTAGTTTGGTCTTTGAGTTTGTCCTGGGGGGCTGGCGGTCGTGGGATTGCAGCCCTCGGAAGCGGCCAGCGATGCCAGTGTGAGCACTTTCCTCCTCCTCCGGATCTGGCTGGAACTCCAAATCCTCCTTATCCAGACTGGAAAGAAACAGGAGACTCGGGGGTCAGTGGGCAGACAACGGCCTGAAGCCTGACTTGACTTCTCCCTTACCCTCTCTTCTCCCTCTGGCCCAAGGCCCAGGACACAGTCTTCCTTACCTCAGCTTTGACTCGCCTCTCTGCTGATCCATCTTGTACCTCTCAATGAATCCCTCCTGGCCGAGCTCGCCTCACTGTTCTGTGGTTCCTCCCTCTTGCCCATGTTAACATCCAAACTCCCTAGCCTGGTATTTCAGGGCTTCCTCTTCAGCACCCACATTTTCCCTTTGAAACCCCTCACTCCAGGCTGTCTGAACGGCTCTTCCCCAGGTATGGAGGGTCACGTGAGGCCCAGGAGTGACTGAGTGAGCCAGGGGTTTGTGGTTCCCGCTGGGGAGCAGTATCCCCCCAGAGAGAAGTCTGGCTTCCTGGGAGCCTAAAGCCTTTACTCTGCAAGAGAAAGCCTACCCACCCGTGAATGTGGCCACCTTTGCCCATGTCCAAATTCTCCCCATGCTTCAAGGCCCAGCTCCAGGTCCAGCTGGAGACCAGCTCTCAGGCAGCCAAAGGTGATCTCTGTTCTATACTCTGTCCCTTGCCCAGGCATCCAGTACTTTGTACCTTGTATCCAGAGTCTGGGCCCTGGGTTTGAACTCCCTCACTAAATCGTGTGTTTCTTGGAGGCAAGGTCTATGTGTTATTATTCTCTGTTATCCTCCTTCCCCAGCAGCTGGGCTACCAACCATGGAAAACTCAGAGGCGACCTCCAGCAATGTTTCTGACCTAAGCAAGCCTCCATCCTTGATCATTTGATCTCTTATCCAAACCTTCCTCACACCAACTAGAGACTCTAGCTAATTCTAATTACAGCTGAATAGGATATTCGGTTCTTAAAAAGAGAACAGCGCTTTTAATACTGTGGAAGAACACCTTGATGGGATAGACCCCGAGATGCAGCAAACACTCTCCGAAGTCCTCTCCACTCTGTCATCCTAGGGAGAGAGAGCTGTCTGGGGCGCCTCTTCAGCCGGCCATGGCCCAGCTACAGCTCAAAAGGGATTCTAACCAAATCAGGGAAAGAGGACCCATGTGGGGGAAAATGTGGCTGCTGTGGGCTGACCTGAGGCCCGTACTCTGTAGCAAGAAGTCTGCTCCGAAGGTCCCTGTGATGACCCAGCCTCTTGCTCGCTCCCTTGCCCAGGGAGCCCCACTCCCACTCCCCATGCCAACACCCTGGCTTATCAGGAAACATAGCTCTGAACCAGAGTCAGGAACCAGGCCCTGACATCCCAGATGCATCACTAATCACTGACTGCCCTTGAGTAAGTCCCTTCTCTCTCTAAGCCTCAGTTTTCAACTCTGGATAAGGGGTGGGGCTTAGATTGGAGACTACCTAAGAGCCCTTATAGCTTTAAGAGTCCTTACACAGCACAAGGTAAGGGTTAAGGGTGTGGAGTTGGACCCAGACATACCTGGCCCACCTGTGCTGCTTGCTAGCTATGTGACCTTGGGTTGGGCAACTGACTTAACCTCTCTGAACCTGGTCTTAATCATCTGAAAACTGGAGAAAACAAACCAAGTTTATTGGGGGGGGGGAATAGCTAATATATGTAAAGAGCTTAGTACAACGCCCAGCACTCAATAGGAACCCAATATGCATTAACTAATATATTCTAAGCTCTCAGGCCCTCGCACTTGGGGTTTTCTACCCACCGAAGTGGTTCCCTGGCACTTCCCACCTGATGTTGAAGGTGGAGCCGAAAAAGGAGGGCCGACGAGACTGGGCAGAAGCGGCTGTGTAGGGGGGATGTGGTTCTGGCTCATTCCAGTACATATCTCGCTCCATCGGTGGCAGGTCCTGGTGCATCTCATCTACAGCCAACAGGGACACCTGGTCATCGGGGACAGAAGGAGAAGTCCAACAGGTCAGCCCAAGCAGGACCATGAATTTGCCAGGTGACTTGGAGAGGTCACTGCTCTCTCTCTGGGCCTCAAGTTTCCCTTCCTGTGAAATGGAGAGACTGATGCAGCCTGTAGCCTCAATAGTTAGGCTGAGAATCCTGTGAGTAAATGGTTGGGCCATTCACTGTGAGGCCTCCCTACAGAACTGTGGGCCCCCCCCCCGGGTCCAGTTTGGGGAGGGACTATGGGGCAGGCTCTCTTCCTCCCGTCATACCTGCAAACTCCTGTCGACAATCCAGTTGGTCTCAAAGTCATCATCATCCTCTCCGAACGGGTTGATGAGCTGCTCCGCCACCTTGAGGGTAGGTGAGGCTCTGGAAGTCCTCAGGTGGAACCCCTTGCAGCCTTGCTCCCACCCTTAGACCTTGGCTCCTGCCATGTCCACCTCTCCACCCCCCTCAGCGATGCCCTTCTCGCCTGACCACTGTCTCCAAAGCCACTATGTAGGGCCCCTCCTCTCCTAACTGGCCATGACTCCCTGGGCCACAGCTGGCCTTGTCCCGGGGAGGCTTACCTTCAGCCAGCCAGCATAGAAGAAGAACTGCAGGAATGTGAAGAGGGGCACAACGAGGTCCATCTCGTGGCCGGGGTAGGCCTTGGCTGGGTTCAGAAACTGCCGTCCCACCAGGCAAGCCAGGAAGAAGCTGTACACCGCCACGGTCACCACCTGGGAGGCAGAGGCGGCGTCGGCAGAGATGGGCTGCGTGGGGACCGCGCGATCAGGAAGCTCCCCAGGCTCTGTGGTCTCCCCTTTAGAATGGGGATGATCACACTGCCTCCACCACCTGGACCAGGCAGGGACCTGGACCCTTTGAACTTGGCACTAGAGACAACCTGCAAAGTCCAGACCTGACTCCCCAGGGTGAGCCTCTTCTTCAGCCTCTGAGTGAGCCCTTCCCATCATAGGCTGCTTCCCGGGTCCTCCTCAGTTTCCCAAAGGGGCAGCTTCACCAGCCTAGTCCTCACCTGAGTGTACACCAGTGGGATACTGATCCAGTCGTAGGCATACAGCTGTCCACACTGAGTACGCAAGGTGTTCATTTCCTAGGGGGGCAGGAGGGAAGGTTGGGCCTTTGACCATCACCTGCTCTCCCAGGCTCACCCCCCAGCTCTTCCGCAGATACCAGGGTCTCGTGCTCATGGTCCAGCCCTGGCTGTGTGGTCATGGACAGCTCACTTAACCTCTCTGTGCCTCAGCCTCCTCAATATCAAAAAGGAACCAGGATCTCAGAGGTTCACTTTAGAGAGGGGAGGGGAGGGGAAATTGGAAAGGGGCCACCTTGGGCCACGGAATCCTGTTGGAAAAGATCCTACAGTCCCAAGGTAGGCTCTGGGAAGACCCTCAGAGGCTCAAAGTTCCTCTTTGCAGAAAACCTGTTCCACGTGGGGCGTGACCCTCCCCGCGCTGCAGCAGCCCCATGTGTGTAGCGGGCTCACGTTGAGCAGACTCTGGAGCAGGACAGGGTCCCGGATTCGACCTCCAATCCAGGCCTTCGTTGACAGGTTGGCAAACCACACCCAGGGCATCCAGAATGAGTTGTGTGGCAAGCTCAGTTTTTGTAAGTGCTTGTGTTCCGAGGGGGTCATAAAGCCTGCGGGGTAGAGTGGAGAAGACAGTGGGTAGGGGAACCTGCAGAAGGGGTGGCTGGCCAGGCCCTGCTGGGTGGGACCCAGAGTTCAAACCAAGTCCCTGCTGAGCCCATAGGGACCTCAGAGCTCCTTTGCGATCCTCTTTCTTTCAACAAATTATCACTGCGTCGTATCTACTATGTGCTGCTCTGGGCTGAGTACGTGAGAGGGATCTGTCTTATTAACCAGGATCAGGTCAGGCAAGGCCAGAGAGTGAGACTGCTGACGTACAGACTGGAAACCGGAAAACAGGAAGGGGAAGGGCAGTTCCCAGTTCCCAAAGCCCCACTCTGGCCCTCAACCCTCACTCTTCCCTCATCCCTCAAGAGGCCTTAGCCCTATCTCAAAGCCCTATCCTCCTAGAGTCGGTTCCTGGCCTCTCCCCACCTTTAGACCCCTGACTTCGCCCCGCCCAATTCAGGTCCCCGCCCCCCACCCCCACCCCGCCATCCCAGGTCTCGACCCCACTCCGCTCCTGGTCCCACCCAATCCTCAGCCCTGGGGCCTCTGACTCCACCCATCTGCAGCTCCGGCCCCGCCCTTGTCAGCCTCTGGCTCCGCCCACTGCTTCTCCAGGCCCCGCCCACCTGCTTTCACCAGGTGTTGGGGACTGGGAAAGCGTTTGTAGACCGCAGCACTGACGCTACGCAGGATGAGCACGTTGCCCAGGTTGGCGTAGCGCATGAGCGTGCGCCGCAGCAGCCGGCCCTGCTCGTCCTTGCCCTCGACGAAGCACGACACCAGGTTCATGAGGCGGTCGGGCCATGGCAGGTTCTCGTATTGGTTCCACCAGCGGGTCACGACCAGTGTCACGTAGAAGCCTGGGCGGGAGGGGGGCGGGGGCGCGAGGGGCGAAGGCCCACGCTGCGGCTAGAGCCCAGCGAGGGCGACGCCTCGGTTTCTCCATCTTTCTAATGGGGCTGGGCCCAGCACCAACCCTCCTGGAGGGCGCTCGGGAAGGGGAGACCATCAGAGCTTCGCGTGAAGGCACGAGAGACTTGAGTTCTCTCTCTGGCCCCGCTTGCTTTCCCAGAAATCCGCCAGATACCTCCCCTCCTGCGCAAGGCTCCAGAGACTACTGTAATGTCGGCGCTGCCCTCAGAAAGTGGGGTCTTAGCAGAAACTAACACAGCAATGTAAAGCAGTTATACTTCAATAAAGATGTTTAAAATAATAATAAAATTTAAAAAAAGAAAGTGGGGTCTTGAGTGCTAACAGCAGGACAGCCTTCCTAATGTCTAACTTCAGTCCCTCTGGCTGCAGGCTCCCCGTTGCCCTGAACCACCGAGAGGCGCTGACATGCCACTGGCCTTCCCCAGCTAGCTCTTCATGATCTGCCTGTCTGGAGCCTGGAGCAGCCACTGGGACCCCAACACGCGGAAGGGGGAGCTCACCCAGCACGAAGGAAATGGGGATGAGCTGGATGTAGCTGTCGCAATATAGAGTCAGCTTCTCAAAAATCACCTGCTGATCGTCCGTGAGGGCCATCCTGGGGGAGGCGGGGGGTGGGGGGAAAGATGTGTAGATACTGGAAGGGGATGGCTGAGACCGGTCCCAGGTCCAGCCAGGCCCGGGGTAGGAGGGTGGCAGCCTCACCTCCCTATCCCTTTCACTGGCCTGCCTGGGGCCCCTCCTCTGGCCTGAGCCAGGTCCCCCTCTTTCTCCCGCCGCCCTGAAACCCCAATGGGCCCTCTGCTCCATGCCTGGAGGAGAAACCCTCAGGAGGTTTTCTATAAGGTGGAGGAAGGAAGGTCCTGCTGAAGGGGTCAGCTTTAGGCACCACTGACCTTTTTAAAGGATCCAAAAGACAGTTGTTTGAAAGCAGGTTGAAATGAGTGTTTGGTCTTTAAAAAAAATATCTGGTAGGGAGGGATGAATCGGCAGAGCACAGAGCAATGGAATTGTTCTGTACGACACTGTAACGGTGGATACAAGTCATTATGCATTTGTCCAACCACATAGAATGTACAACACCAAGGGTGAACCCTAAGGTGAACTATGGACTTCGGGTGACAATGATGTGTCCGTGTGTGTGGGTTCATCTGTCATCACAAATGTCCCACACTGGGGTGGGATGGTGATAATGGGGGAGGGCTGAGTGGGTGGGGCAGGAGGGGTGGGGTATATGGGAACTCGCTGTACCTTCTGCCCAGTTAAGCTACGAACCTAAAACTGCTCTAAAAAATAAAGTCTTAATTTTCTTTAAGTATATTGACACCCTAGTAACAACCAAAGGAAATGAACATGCTTTGTTATTAGGATTATCATTATGAACTCAAGAGGTTTATGTGTTTGATATTTGTCAATGCATTGCCATCATTAATGCTTTTTCCATTAAAAATGCTATCATATATTCTGTGGTTTTAGCTGTCTTTTATTGTTTAAATACACATTTTTACTGGGAAAAAAAAAGTATGATATGGGCCTGTGAGACTATGTGGGATTCAGGGAAACAGGCTGACTGAGTGGGACTAGGTAAGGCCTGGGTTCCAATGCCCCTCCCTCGATTTGAGGAAAGCGTGTTTGAGATGCTCCGACCTACACTGAGCTGTCCCCCAAGGCTGCCTCCTTTTCTCTCCTCCCCAGCCCCCAGGCCTCAGGCCCCACGGTTTGACCACAAGCCCAGCTCAGCCTTATCTGTCTCGTGCATTGGCCGCCTAGATGGCTGGGAGGCACCCAGGAGCTCCAAGCCCTGGCTTGTCCCCCGTACCTGTAAATGAAGCGGATGATGTAGTAGCAGATGAGGAAAATGAGGAACTCGCCGTAGAGCAGCTTATAGATGCTGCCTCGCCAGCACAGAAGCAGGCGGGAGAAGGAACCTAGACGGGCATTAGCCACTTGGCTCGAGTAGGTGACGGTCATGGCCAGGCACTGAGCTGCAGCAGGTGGGCTTGGGTGCTGGTGAACAGACAGAGAGGGATACTGATGGGGGGGCCAGGAAGGAGTAGGGACCTCTTCAGAATCTGTCCAGGACACATGAGTGACCTTATCCAGGACCCTTCCCTTCTCTGGGCCTCAGCTCTCCCATCTGGACACTGGGAGGGGGGCGGTGAGGTGACCTCCAAGAATCCAGGAAAGTGAGCTCAGGGACCGTCCATAGCCTTGGCACAGAAGACACAGAGAGGTCTGTGCCCTTAAATTGTACCACAAAGGCAACAACAGAAATGTCCACATGCTGGGCTCCTTCCTGAGTTATGAGCCCATCATGTTCAGTAGCTCCCCCAGCTCCATCACCCTGGAGTGAGAACTGGTAAGGGGCGTGGTCAGCCTTGGCCACCACCCTGTTCCCCGTGCCCAGAACAGAGCCTGGCTGGTGGAGATGTTTACTGAATGGTGGCCCCAGGGCCTTTTCACATGCTGATCCTCCTTCCTGGGGGATGCTCGTCCTAATCTAACTGTATGGCTCACTCCCACTTCAGATCACCTCCTCAGAAAGGATACCCCCAGCCACCCTACCTGGAAATAACATCCTAGTACCGCTGGCCCTCTCTTCCCCTCGCCTTGCTCCATTTTTCTACACAGCACTTATCATGTTATAACTGCCATTATATTTTGCATGCTACCTGCGTGTTTACTGCCTATTCCCTCCTGGGAATGGAGCTCCTATTGTGTACTCATAGGTGGTGCTCAATAAAAATTTACTGAAGCGATGTTTGGCACCCCATCCTCCCCCTACCTGCTCTGATGCAGCCGCACTGGCTGTCTCTGTGCCTGGTGTTCCCTAAGTTCATTTCTACCTCAGGGCCTTTGCACAGACACACAGGTGCCCGCACACCTGCACGTGTGCTGCCTGTGTGTATCCATCATGTGCACATGTACAGGTTATCTACCCCAAAGGCTCTCAATGTCCCAGCCCAGCCTTCTGGGGTAACCCTTACTCACAGTTGGGGCTCCAGGCTGGTCAGGCGATCCCACAAAAGGTCTGGCCACAGGACTGGTGGGACTCTCTGGGGTCCTCTGGCCAGTGCCCCTGCCCACTTAGGGGTTGGCACTGCCCACGTGTGTGCTAAGTGGTCACTTGACTCCCTAAGCCAGGGCCTCCACAAAGGAACCCTTGTCTTGGCCCCCTTCTCGTAATCTGCCCATTAAGCAGCAGGCAGCACAGTCTGGCCTCTAATTCCTTCCGGGGGTGAGGGGCATTGAGCTGAGACCAGGGCTGAGATGGGGGGCAACCCCCCTCCACCGTGGGCCCCGACTACCCTGCCATTTCCTCTGGGCCCTAGACTCCGGAGACTGAGGGATCTGTTTCTGACCCCTGAGGGCTTGCAGGGAGAGCTGTGGGGAGGAGGGGCCAGGGCCTTGGACCTCACCTCCTGTGCCAGGAGCCATCCAGAGAGGGGAGCCTCCGCCCAGGCCCTGTGGGCTTTGGCAGCACTCTGGGCACCCAAAAGAACATTGGACCACAGGCAGAAGTCCTGGCTTCTAGTCCTGGCTCTGCCACCTGGTGAAGTGACCCTGCGTGGGCCTCTTCTCCTCTCTGTGCCTCAGTGTCCCTCTGTGAAAAGCATGGCGTTGCTTTAGAATTCCATCACCTCATTAAGATGACAGAATTCAGCATATACTCGTGAGGAGCTCTGATTGGCTGCTGGTGACATCATAGGTTATTCGGGCTGTGATTGGCTGGCAGGATCCAGTGAGGTTGGTTTATAGTTATGGAAGGAGAAGGGGGGCAAGGGGGCTGCTGCGTGGGGGCCGGGCCTGGTGTGGGATGACACAGCAGTGTTTCTGCATTTCCCAACTAGCCTGTGCAATAGGGAAGTATGTGCCCAGGTCCCCAAGGACAGCTGGTTGATATCTCAACAGTGGGTTTCATACATTTTAATACATCAGTCCATATGTGAGAACCCTCCCCTAAGTCGCTAGAAGTGATGGGGGTCTAGGATGTATTTCCTCTTGTATTAAGTGAAAGCTTGAAGCAGCAGTGGCTCTTGGTCTTCAGTGGCTGTAAGAAGAGCCTGGAATATTTGTTAAACATGCAGCTTCTCAGGATCTTTCTCCAGAGTCTGATTCTGAGACCTGAGGGATGCTGCATTTCTCACAAGCACTGTGGAGATTATAATGCCAGTGGTCTCTGAGCCACACTTCCGCAGCCCTGATTTACAATGTGACCTTGAGCCTTACCATAAATCCGCTCCTTCCCTCCTCCCTCCCTCTCTCCTTCCCTCTCCCCTTTCCTACCTGTCCCCACACCCCCCACCCCATACTCCTCATGGTTAACAGTGCTGAGATTGCAGGCGATTTTTGTGCACAGTATTTTGCCTTTATAATTCTCTGTCTGGAAAAAAAATTATTTGACAACAACCTTGGGTACTTTTCTTATCACAGCAAACAATCACACCATTATTGTTATAAGGGAGTCTCTTCAGAGATCAGGGACCATCTTTTAGGAGTATTTGCTGCATCCCTGCTGCCTGTGCTGTGGGAGACATAGTCCCCACAACTGTCCTTAACTGAACTGGGGAAAGGGGCAGGTTCACTTGAGCCTCAGTCTCCTAATCTGTGAAATGGGAGAATAACACCTACCTCAGCAGCTGGGTGAGAATGACGGACGGGAAACGTTTTAGTCAACTCTCCAAACCAGAGAGTTCTCGTGCCTGTTCACTCTTCCTGGGGAACATCTACAAACCCCTGGTGCCTCTGCCCCACCCTCCAGAGTCAATTGGTCTGGGTGGGGCCCAGTGGTTGGTGTTTTTTCAAGTTCCCCAGGTGAGTCTAGTTGACGGTGTAGGTTGAGGATCGCTGCTGTGAGGGAATTTCTCCCTTCCTTGTATTCCCTCTTCCCCCACCCCACCCCAGCGCATATCAACGCTCAAGAGAGAGCTTTCCATTTACCAGATGATTAATAAGTATATTTTATTTTATTGTATTTTTTTAAAATTTATTTTATTTATTTTTACTTTTTTGGTTGCACTGGGTCTTCGTTGCAGCGCACGGGCTTTCTCTGGTTGCAGCAAGCGGGGTCTACTCTTTGTTGCGGTGCGCAGGTTTCTCATTGCGGTGGCTTCTCCTGTTGCGGAGCACGGGCTCTAGGCGTGCGGGCTCAGTAGTTGTGGCGCACGGGCTTAATTGCTCTGCGGCATGTGGGATCTTCCCAGACCAGGGCTCGAACCCGTGTCCCCTGCATTGGCAGGCGGATTCTTAACCACTGCGCCACCAGGGAAGCCCAATAAGTATACTTTAAAATTAAAATTGAAACATGTGCCCAGCACCAAACCCGGCATGAAGATGTTCAATTAGGTGGAATAAATGAACCACCTGCCTTTGTGGAGTCAGGTTCCTGCCTCCCCTGTGGTGGCCACTGGAGGGCGCCCTTGGCCAGCGGGCTTTGTCCTGGAAAGCCTGGTCCACTGGTCAGGGCCTGGGTGGACGGTGGAACTGGCACTGGATGGCACCTTCATCTCCTTGAGCCTGACAAGCAGCTATAGAGAGGGAGTTGGGAGACACTGGAGTCCTCCCTCCCTTTTCCTGAACCACAGGTTCCTTGGCAATTCCCCCAAATCCCAGCAGGACCAGCTGACTGTGCTACCCCAGCCCCCTTCCCTCCCAGATGCCCCAGGATATCCCCAGAGACACCCCATGAGCAGCTGCTCCTGGCCACACCCCACTGCTAAGACAGGCACACCCCAGGCATGCCACTGTCTTTCCCACTGGGTCTTGGCCGTGAAAATGTCCCCAGCCAGTCAGGCCTGGCTCAGGCACACAGAAAGGCCACAGCAAGCACTGATTGACTCAAGCCATCTCGGACAAAGGCCCTAGGATTGACCCCTGCAAGGATGGGGCCCAACCCCATCAGTGTCGGTCTCTTCTGCTTTCCATTCCGCAAAGTAGTCAGTCAACAAACTATTTCCAGCAACAGAACTGAGCCTAATCTGATTCCTGCCTCCAAGAATTCACGCTTAATGAAGCAAGTCAGACAGAGAAAGACAAATACCATATGATATCACTTATATGTGGAGTCTAAAAAAAAAGGCTACAAAGAACTTATGTACAAAACAGAAATAGTGACAGGTGTACAGAACAAACTTATGGCTACCAAGGGGGAAAGGGTGGGGAGGGATAAACTGGGAGATTAGGATTGACATATATATATAACTAGATATAAAATAGATCACTAATAAGAACCTACTGTATAGCACAGGGAACTCTACTCAGTACTCTGTAATGACCTATATGGGAAAAGAATCTAAAAAAGAGTGGATATATGTATATATATATAACTGATTCACTTTGCTGTACAGCAGAAACTAACACAACATTGTAAATCAACTATACTCCAACAAAAATTAATTAAAAATTAAAAAATAGGGCTTCCCTGGTGGCGCAGTGGTTGGGAGTCCGCCTGCCAATGCAGGGGACGCGGGTTCTTGCCCGGTCTGGGAAGATCCCACATGCCGCGGAGCGGCTGGGCCCGTGAGCCATGGCCGCTGAGCCTGCGCGTCCGGAGCCTGTGCTCTGCAACGGGAGAGGCTGCAACAGTGAGAGGCCCGTGTACCGCAAAAAAAAAAAAAAAAAAAAAAATTAAAAAATAAAAGAACTCATGGTTAAGTAAAAACCAGGAAAACACTTAAATAACTAACACAGAGAGGCAAGGCCTAATATCTGTGCCAAGTACACAGAGGTCAGGGAAAGTTTTTCAGAGATGGGAGCATTTAAGTTGGGTCATGAAGCATGAGTAGGAGTTTGAGTTGAGAAGGATGGAAGAGCACTATATATCAGGAGTACAGCCCATGAAAAGTCACAGAGGCATTACTGAGGGACAGTTAAGTATGGCGTTATTATCCACATTTTATAGAGGAGGACACTGAAGTTCAAAGCCCACATTTTTTTTTTTTTTTTTTTTTGACCTTGGCCGTACGGCTTGTGGGATCTTAGTTCCCGGACAAGGGATCGAACCCCAGGCTTTTGGCAGTAAAAGTGCAGAGTCCCAGCCACTGGACCGCCAGGGAATTCCCAAAGCCCGCCTTGTCCAAGGTAACGCGGTTATAAAGGGCCAGGTTGGAATTGGAATCTGTGTCTTCTGATTTTGAATCTGTGCCTTTTCCACCACCCATCATCGCCTCTCCAGTGGAGGTCAGTTTCTGAGGGGGAGAGTCTTACCAGTTAGGGTAGTGGTCTCTGTTGGGGTTGAAGGGAGGTCCAAGGGATGGGGGATGCCTGGAAGAGACTTTGACTGCAGTAGAGCCCGTGCTCTCAAGCCCCCCAACAGAGAGCCATCTCCGGCGGCAGGCAGAGCAGAGCTGGTCAGATGGGTGGAGGTTCCAGAGGCAGAATGTTATGGCCTTCTTATCTAGGATAACCATGGCAACAGGAGCATCACAGACGGCCTGCCACTGTGCCCTTCCAGGCCCTGTCTCAGCCGGGCAGGAAGGAGGGGACCCAGCTTGGCTGGGGGCAGTGACAGGGGGCCCTGGGGTGGGCCAGCCAGGCCTGGATGCTGCCCAGGCTCTGTGTAGGGCACCTGCCAGCCCACAACCCTCTCTTGGGCCAATCACAGTACAAACAGGACAGAAGCCGAGAAAGAAAAGAAGAGGTCTTGGCACAGTTGGACAGGGGTGGTGAGGGAAACTGCCAGCCTGGGGCCTGGAATCAAGACAGACAACACCTCTACCCTGGGGCCAGGCAGCCCTGATCCCTGAAGGGCCACATAGACTCAACATACAAAGATATGAACACGTGAGCTCTGATTCCTGCAGGAAGACGACAGAGACCAGGAGAGGCAGAGAGAGGCTGGGACACGCCCAGGTCCAGCTCCACCAAGCCCAGTCCTGCCAAAGACAACAGAATAGCCCGAATAGGAATTCTGGGATAGGCCAGAGCTGGCCCAGCTACAGACACAAGGCGAGAGCATTCACCACAGCCTTCGGGAGAACACTGGGATCTCCAAGCTACCCCGTCCCCATGGACTCTACCCCCCTGAGGCCAGCCAGGTGAGGCACAGACGCCAACCACACCCCCAGCCCACCAGCTCAGGACCGGGGCTAATGGGCAGGGGAGGAAGAAGAGGAGCGTCCCAGGGCAGGGCTCCCCGAGGGTACTGCACTGGGTGCGAGAGCACAGGATGCTGTCATGCATTCACCACAAGTCAGGAGCCTCAGCTTTCCTCATCTGTCCAATGGGCATGTTAGCAGTTTCACATGCTGTAGACAAAGAAAGCAAGGCGTAGAGGCAGAAGTCGACTTGCCTCGAGTCACAGAAATTAGAGTTGGAGCTGGGAGGTATAACACATCATGGTCTAGGTCAGAGCAGTGTGTCTTTTCACTGTTCCAGCAGGTTCCTGAGTTTCAGTTCCACAAGCAAGCACTAAATACCAGCTGAGCTGAGTGCTGTGCTGGGTATCGTGGGAGGAAAAGGGAACAAGAAACAATGGCTTCTCCGGTGACTCAGGCACTTACTGGGTGCCAGGCAGTGCACTAGTGCTTTTTAGAAATGATCTCAGCTCGGGACTTCCCTGGTGGTCCAGTGGCTAAGGCTCCCAATGCAGGGGGCCTGGGTTTGATCACTGGTCAGAGAACTAGATTCCCCAGTGCCACAACTAAGAGTTCACATGTCCCAGCACCCTCAGCTAGGACCCAGTGCAGCCAAATAAATAAATATTTAAAAAGAAAAGAAAAAAAAAAAAGAAATGATATCGGCTCATCATCAGAACTGGGGAATAGGAAGTGTTATCTACCTGTGACAGGTGGTTGTCGAGCCCAGAAAGAAAGTAAGTAACGTGCCTAAGTCCCCACTCAAACCCAAGTCTGTGTGGTCCCCAGCCCTAGAGGTAATGACTGTGAAAGCTGTCTCCTGGCCCGAGGTTGCTGACCACCGGGCCGCCTGGGGTAAGGCCGCCTGTCAGGGTTGCCCTGGAGGGGGATTCCTGTACCAGGTGGGCGACTGGACCAGGCAGCCTGCTCTGCGTCTGCGTCTTCCAGGGGAGCCTTCCTCAGGAGACGGCCAGACCCAAGGGCAGCGGGGGAGGACAGCACAAGGGCAAGCCGTCGAGGAGTGAACCACGGGGGTGACTGTCTGCTGGGCCAACAGGACGGCCAAGCAAGCGGCCTTGAGTTGTCTTGATGGGCCTCAGACACAGGTTGCCTGGCGTCCGCAGCTCCAACCTCTCTCTACCCCAGGCCAGGGCTCCAGAGTTAGCAAGTAAAACTACAGGACAGTCAGTGACATATGAATTCCAGATAAATAATGAATAACTTTTTAGTGTAAATATGTCCTGCACGACATAAGCTCCCTGGGGAGGCGTCCAGAAGCAATGGTCCTTTCTGTGCTAGCCCTCCTGCAGCTGACTTCTAGAGCCTGGCTGCCTGGGGCGTGGGAGCGGAGGGTTGGGAGGTGTCTGTGGCCCAGTTGCAAAAACATCATTTGGAAGCTTTTTTATTTTTAAACAAACTTGATTATTTTTGGTTGCGTTGGGTCTTCGTTGCTGCATGAGGGCTTTCTCTAGTTGAGGCGAGCAGGGGCTGCTCTTCGTTGCAGTGCGCGGGCTTCCCACTGCAGTGGCTTCTCTTGTTGCGGAGCATGGGCTCTAGGCGTGCGGGCTTCAGTAGTTGTGGCTTGCAGGCTCTAGAGCGCAGGCTCAGTAACTGTGGTGCACGGGCTTAGCTGTTCCGCGGCATGTGGGATCTTCCCAGACCGGGGCTCGAACCTGTGTCCCCTGCATTGGCAGGTGGATTCTTAACCACCGCGCCACCAGGGAAGCCCAGAAGCATTTTTAGAAATTAAATAAACTAGACTCCCAGAATCCCAGGCCCCACCCTGGACCTACTCAATTAGAATCTGTATTTTTTTTTTTTTTTTTTTTGCGTTACGCGGGCCTCTCACTGCTGTGGCCTCTCCCGTTGCGGAGCACAGGCTCCGGACGCGCAGGCTCAGCGGCCATGGCTCACAGGCCTAGCCGCTCCGCGGCATGTGGGATCTTCCCAGACCGGGACACGAACCCGCGTCCCCTGCATCGGCAGGCGGACTCTCAACCACTGTGCCCTAGAATCTGTATTTTAACAAGGTCCCCAGGAGATTTGTGTGGACATGAGAGTTTGAGAGGCTAGCTTCAGACGATGACAACAGAGATAAGGGAGATTTATTATTGTACTAAGTGTTTATTGTAAACACTTAGGAAAATATAGAGCAGCAAAAAAACCCCGCAAATCACCAAAGGTATCCTTTTGATGTATTTCGTTCCAGTCGTTTTTTTTAATATTGAGGTAAAATTCACATCCTATAAAATTCACTATTTTAATCATTTTAAGTGAACAATTCAGCGGCTTTTAGTTTATTCAACCATCACCACTATCTAATTCCAGGACATTTCTGTCATCCTGAATGGAAATTCAGTACCCATTACTCAGTCACTTATTCATCCTTCTCTCCAATCCCTAGCAACCATTAATCTGCTTTCTATCTCTATAGATTTGCCTATTCTTGACCTTTTATATAAATGGAATCACACATATTTGCCCTTTTGTGTCCGGTTTCTTTCACTTAGAGTAATGTTTTCAAGATTCATTCATTTCCTAGCATGGATCAGTGCTTCATTCCTTTTTGGGTTGAATAACATTCAGTTTTATGCATGTATCATAATGTATTTATTCATAAGTTGCTGGACATTTGGATTCTTTTCATTCTTTGTCTATTATGTATATTCATGTACAAGTTTTTGTTTTTAAACTTCCGTCTTCAATTCTTTTGGGTATGTACCTAGGAGTGGAATTGTTGGGTCATATGGTAATTCCATGGTTAACTTTTCAAGGAACTACCAAACTGTTTTCCACAGTGACTGTATCAGTTTACACTCCTACCAGCACTCTATGAGGGTTCCAATTTCTCCACATCCTCTCCAACACTTGTTATTTCCCCTTTTTTTAAAAAAAAATAAAGCCATCCTAGTGGGTGTGCAGTGGTATCTCATTGTGGTTTTGATTTGCCCTTCCTTAATGACAAATGATGTTGAGCATCTCATGTGCCTGTCATTTGTATATTTTCATTGGAGAAATGTCTATCCAAGTCCTTTGCCCATTTTTCAATTGGATGATGTTCTCATTGTTGAGCTGTAAGAGTTCTTTGTATATTCTGATTACTAAACCCTTATAGGATGTATATGTATCTCATAAGATTTACAAACATTTTCTCTCATTCCGGGTTGTCTTTTCGTCTTCTTGAGAATGTCCTTTGATGCACAAAGATTTTAACATTTTGATGAAGTCTAGTTTATTTTTTCTTTTGTTGCTTGTGCTTTTGGTGTTGTATCTAAGAAACCATTGCCAAATCCACGGTTCTAAAACTTTACCTATAATAAGTACAAAATATTTATTTAAAAAAACAACAAAATTATCCTTAAGTTTTTTTTGAAGAGTTTCAAAGCATTAGTGCTTACATTTAGGTCTTTGACCTATTTTGAGTTAATTTTTGTATATGGTGTGAGGTAAAGGTCCAACTTCACTCTTTTTTTTTTTTTTTTTTTTTTTTTTTTGCTGTGTTGGGTCTTCGTTTCTGTGCGTGGGCTCTCTCTAGCTGTGGCAAGCGGGGGCCACTCTTCATCGCGGTGCACGGGCCTCTCACCGTTGCGGCCTCTCCTGCTGCGTAGCACAGGCTCCAGACGCACGAGCTCAGCAGTTGTGGCTCACGGGCCCAGCCGCTCCACGGCATGTGGGATCCTCCCAGACCAGGGCTCGAACCCGTGTCCCCTGCATTAGCAGGCAGATTCTCAACCACTGCGCCACCAGGGAAGCCCCCAACTTCACTCTTTTGCATGCAGATATCCAGTTATTCAAGCACCATTATTTGAAAAGATTATTCTTGCCCCATTGAATGGTCTTGAAACTCTTGTTGAAAATCAATTGACAGTAGTTGTATAGGCTTATTTCTGGACTCTCAATTCTATTCCTTTAATCTAAAAATCTATCCTTATGTCAGTACCACACTGTTTTTATTGTGTAGTTTTTTAGAAGTTTTAAAATCAGAAAGCGTGAGTCTCCAACTTTGTTTTACCTTTTCAAGAATGTTTTGACTATTCAGGGTCCCTTGAAATTCCGTATAAATTTTCAGACCAACTTGCCTATTTTTGTAAAAAAGGCAGTTGGCATTTTGATAGAGATTGCATTGAATCTGTAGATCACACTGCCTTCTTTTCAATATTGTCTTCCACTCCATGAGCATGGGATGTCTGTTATTAAGATCTTCTTTAATTTCTTTCAACACTGTTTTCAGTGTATTTGTTAAATTTATTTGTAAGTATTGTATTATTTTGATACTATTTAAAACGGAATTGTCAATTTTAAATGGGATTATTGTCTTAATTTTAAGATTGTTCATTGCTAGTATAGAAATATAACTGATTTTTGTATGTTGATCTTATATTGTACAACTTTGCTGAATTCACTTACTAGGTGTAATAGTTTCTGCGTTAGGATTTTTTAAAATAAATTTATTTATTTAATTTATTTACTTTTGGCTGCGTTGGGTCTTGTTGCTGTGCACTGACTCTCTCTAGTTGTGGCGAGTGGGGGCTACCCTTTGTTGCAGTGCCCAGGCTTCTCATTGCAGTGTCTTCTCTTGTTGCGGAGCACAGGCTGTAGGCACACGGGCTTCAGTAGTTGTGGCACGTGGGCTCAGTAGTTGTGGCTCACGGGCTCTAGAGCACAGGCTCTGTAGTTGTGGTGCATGGACTTAGTTACTCCACAGCACTTGGGATCTTCCCAGACTAGGGCTCGAACCTGTGTCCCCTGCATTGGCAGGTGGATTCTTAACCACTGTGCCACCAGGGAAGCCCTGAGTTAGGATTTTTTTTTTAATATTTACTTATTTATTTTGGTTGCTTTGGGTCTTAGCTGCGACAGGAGGGCTCCTTAGTTGTGGCATGTGAACTCTTAGTTCTGGCATGCATGTGGGATCTAGTTTCCCGACCAGGGATCGAACCTGGGCCCCCTGCATTGGAGTCTTAATCACTGTGCCAACAGGGAAGTCCCAAGGATTTTTTATCTATAAGATCATGCCATCTGTGAATAGAGATAGTTTTACTACTTCCTTTCCAATCTGGATGTCTTTTAATTCTTTTTCTTGCCCTAGTTAAAACTTCCAGTAAAATGTTGACTAGAAGTGGCAAAACCAGACATCCTTATATTGTTTCTGATCTTAGGAGGAAAGCTCTCAGTCTTTCACCATTAAGTATGATATTAACTGTGGGTTTTCAAAGATGTCCTTTATCAAGCTGAGGAAGTTCCCTTCTAGTCCTAGTTTTATGAGTGTTTCTATCATGAAAGTGTGTTAGGTGTTTTTTTCCCCACCTTTTTTTATTGTGGTAAAATATCTTTAACATAAAATATACCATCTTAACCATTTCTAAGTGTACAGTTCGGTGGTGTTAAATATATTTATAACGTACAACCATCATCACTCTCTATCTCTGAAACACTTTTCTTCTTGTGAAATGGAAACTCTAAACCCATTAAACAATAACTCCCCACTCCCCCAGTCACTGGCAAACACCATTCTACTTTGTCTCTATGATTTTGGCTACACTGAGTATTTCATATAAGTGGAATCATACAGTGTTAGTCTTTTTGTCACTGGCTTATTTCACTCAGCATAATATCCTCCAGGTTCATTCATAAGGGTGTTGGGTTTTATCAAATTATTTTTCTGTATCCGTTGAGATGATCATGTGGTTGTTTTTCTTCATTCCGTTAACACAGTACATTACATTGATTAATTTTTATATGTTGATCCATTCTTGTAATTCCTGGGATAAATCTCACTTGGCCGTGAAGTATGATTCTTTTAATATGTTGCTGGATTCAATTTTCTAGTATGTTGGGGCATTATAGTGGTGGTGGGGGGGGAAAGCGTTATTATGGGATTATATGAAACCATATGTGTGAAACTTTTGAAAATTGTAAAGCACTATAGAATTTAAAGAATCTTTTATTCAATTAAAAGAAGAGGGGCATCCCTGGTGGCGCAGTGGTTGAGAGTACGCCTGCCGATGCAGGGGACGCGGGTTCGTGCCCTGGTCCGGGAGGATCCCACATGCCGCGGAGCGGCTGGGCCCGTGAGCCATGGCCGCTGAGCCTGCGCGTCTGGAGCCTGTGCTCCGCAACGGGAGAGGCCACAACAGTGAGAGGCCCGCGTACCGCAAAAAAAAAAAAAAAAAAAATTTAGAAGTTTTCAGCTATTATTTCTTCAAATATTCTTTCCCCTCATTTCTCTTCCTCCTCTCTTTCTGAGACTTCCATTATGCATATGTTAATAACATATGCTTGGTGGTGTCTCACAGATTAGGCTCTATTCATTTTTTTCACATTCTTCTTTTTCTTTTTTCTGCTTCTCAGACTGGGTAATCTCAATTGACTTATCTTCAAGTATGCTGACTCTTTCTCCTACCTGCTCAAATCTGCTGTTGAACTTCACTAGTGAATCATTTCAATTAGAATTCTTCAACCCTAGAACTTCTATTTGTTTCCTTTTTATAACTTCCGTCTCTTTACTGATATTCTCTATTTAGTGTTATGTTCTCATGGTTTCCTTTAGTTCTTTGTACATGGTTTCCTTTAGGTCTTTGAAAATATTTTAAATAGTTGATTTAAAGTCTTTGTTTACTAAATCCAATATCTGTGTTTCCTCAAGGACAGTTTTTTTTTCCCCATGTATAGGTCATGCTTTCTTATTTCTTTGCATGCATCATAACTTTGGTTCTAAACTGGACATTTTTAGTATTATAATGTAGCAACTCTGGAAATCAGATTCTTTACCATGCGAGGCCTTGTTCTTGCTGCTTGTAGTAGAAATTGTTTGTTAGTTGATTAACTTTTCTGAACTAATTTTGTAAAGTTTATTTTTTGTTGTCTGTGGCCACCGAAGTCTTTTCCATTAGCTAGTGGTCAGCTAGTGATCTGACAGAGATTTCCTTAAATGCCTGAAACAACAGCCATGAAAGTCTTTGCAGATGAGCCTGTATGTATGTTGGGACGTACCTTTAAATACTCAGCCAGGCAGTTTACAACTGCTTCAGCCTTCATTTCCTGCTTGCTCAGAGCCTGAAGATCAGCTAGACATGAGATCTTAGAGCCTTCTCGTGTCTTTTCTGAGCATGCTTCCAGCCCTGGGCAGGCATGTGGACTTCTAGTCCCATGAATAGGTAGGTGCTTTTCAAAGCCCTTATCCCTAGAGCATCTCATTCTCCAGCCTTTCTTCCTAAGCTTTTTGGTTTGTTTGTTGTTTTCTCCAAATGTTACCCAGATGACAGCATCTAATACAATAGACTTTGTATACGTTCAATAAATGCTCCCAAGGTAACAGAGAGTTCTGAATTGGGAAAAATAAGGTTAGTCCTTTGAGCCAGACGTCCAGGGAACCACCAGAGAGGTCAAAACAAACAACCACAGTTCTTTCAGTAGAAGGTCCATTCCACTCCCTCTAATGCTAAGAACAGGAACGCAGGCTGTTGTCTTCAAGGCTACCACAAAGCTGGGGAGTGGGGGATGGGCCAGGGTAAGTTAAAATATCATAAAGTTCTCTTACTGAAATTCAGCTACTTATTTCTTGATTAAGTGTTCACCTGGTTGCTGTAAACTTTATTTTGTTTCCAGAGTTCTGATAAAGTTGATTCTGACAGTTTTGCAGTTTATTAGCTGCTTTTGTGAAGAGACGAACTCTTGGAGTTCCCTACTCCATTTTCACTGACCTCCTCAGTCTTTTTTTTTAAACACAGAATATTTTTACATAAAAATAATTATTTCGTATTTCAATTTTTTGCATCTTTTTCACTTAATGTTATACCATAAATATTTCTGTTTACCTGTATTATTCTTCATTATTATCCATTTTAGTAGATCATTTAGCAAATAGTTCTTGGGTACCACTTACCTGGTGGTCACTCTATGGAGACTGAGTATACAAAAATGAGTAAAACAAGGCCCTGCTCATATGGAGCTTATATTCTAGAAGGGAGAGAAATAAGAGTCATATAAATATTCATTCTTTTGAATGCTGTATAATATTCCACCATAAGAATATAACTCTGATAGGATGAAAAATGTCCCCCACCCCCATAATATCAGGTCCTAATCCCAGAAACTTGTAAATGTTACCTTATATGGAAATGGGGTATTTGCAGATATGATTAAGTTCAGGGTCTTGGGATGTGGAGATGGTCAGGATTATCGGAGTGGGCCCTAAATGCAACCACATGTGTCCTTTTAAGAGGGAAGAAGAGGGAAATTTGGCACTTACAGAAGGGGAAAAGGCAATGTGATAATAGAGGCAGAGACTGGAGCGAAGCCAACAGATGTATGCAGCCACCAAAAGTTGGAAGGAGCACGGAACGTATTCTCCCCTAGACCCTCCAGAGGAACACAGACCTAGCAACATCTTGATTTTGGCCTACTCACACTAATTTTGGCCTCCAAAATGGTGAAAAATCAATTTCTGTTGCTTGAAGCCACCTAGTTTGTTACAGTTACCATAGAAACTAATACAGAGGTTTGGAACTGAGAGTGGGCTGCTGCTGTAACAGATAGCTAAAACCTGGAGATGGCTTCGCAATTGGGTAATGGGTAGAGGCTGGAAGAATTTTGAGAAGCATGATAGAAAAAGCCTAGATTGCCTCGAACAAACTATTGGTAGAGATATGGATGTTTAAGGCTCTGCCAGTGAGGGCTCAGACCAGAATGAGGAAAATGCTACTGGAAACCGAAGGAGAGGTGATCTCTGTTATACAGTAGAAAAAGTCTAGCTGAATTGTGTCCTACAGTGGTGAAGAGCAGCATTTTAAGTGATGAACTTGGATTTTAGCTGAGGCAATTTTGAAGAAAAATTTTAAAGATGTGACCTGGTTTCTTTTTGCTGATTATACTAACCTGTAGAAAAAAATATATTGAGAAAAGAACTGTTATGCAAAAAGGAACCAGTACTTGATTTTGGAAATTTGCAGCCTATCCAAGTTGCAAAAGATGTTAAATTAGGTGATTTACTGTTAGAAAACTGTGCTCTAGAGAGAAGGCCATGGGTGTGGTTGGACAGCCTTCTGCCAGTGCTGAGGATATTAGGTGTATGACCCGTGGAGCCACTCAACCATCTCAGCAGAAGCCAGGGATAAAAGATGATACTTTCCAGGAAAGATCTGTGGGAGACTCTAATGATGTGAGTCTCTGTGACATACAAAGGAGACCCATAAGGCCTTGGAGAATGTTATACCGGCAGAAATGCTGCCAGCTTGAACTGAAAAGAACAGAGGCAATGAAATGAGGGAAGGCTGTTGGACTCCCAAAATTCTACAGGCAGGAGATGGGTTTATAAAACTACTCAGCTTCAACCATTTGCTTGCCTTTAAGAAAAAGGAAAAATGACTCAAAGGGAAGAGCCTCAGGCCCAGAGGGCAGAGCCTCAGGCCTAGAAATCAGAGTCAAGGATGCAGAGGCTGGAACTGTGAATGACAGATTCACCTAGGCCTTGAAAATACTAATGAAATTTGCCCTTTATCTCTTCCATTTTCTTTCTTTTGGAATAGGAATGTCTATAACTGTTATACTGTGCCTGTCCCACCATTGTATTTTGGGAACAGACAACTTGTTTCTAGTGTCACGGTTCCAGAGATGGAGAGGAATTTTTTCCCCAGAATAACTCATACCCAGAGTCTCACTTATACTCGGTTTAGATAATGAGATTAGGGATTCTGAGCTGATTATAGTTAGATGAGATTTTGGATTTGAGTTGATATTTTGATGGATTAAGACTTTCGAAGATGTTGGGATGGGTTAAATGTATTTTGATTGTGTAAAGGGAGAACGTTTTGGGGTTGGGAGCAGGCTCTAAATGCAATCATGTGTGTAATAAGAGGGAGGCAGAAGACAGACAAAAGAGAAGGCAATGTGAAGATGATGGAGAAATTGTGAGGCTGTGAGACAAGGAATGCCAGCCACCACCATAAGCCAGAAGAAACAAAGAACAGGTTCTCCCCTACAGCCTCCAGAGGAAGCATGGACCTACTGACATCTTGATTTTCGTCCAGTGATACTAATTTTGGACTTCTTGCATCCAGCATGGTGGAGGACGAAATTTCTGTTTTAAGCCTCTGTAACTTTTTAGAGTTGCTATAGGAAGCTAATATGATACCACAATGCATTTATCCAGTCTCTGTTCATTGGACATTTGGATTGCTATTATGAATAGCCTTGTACATGTCTCCTGGTGCAAATGTGCTTGAGTTTTACCAGTTTACACTCCTACCAACGCTATAGTTCCTGTTGATCCACATTTTGTGTATCATTTGATATAATCAGATTTCTTAATTGTTGCCAATCCTAGTGAGTATGAGATAGTGTCTCACTGTGGTTTTATTTGAATTTCCCTGATTACCAGGCTTGAGTATCTCTTCAAATCCTTATTGGCCATTTGTAATGACTCTTCTATGAAATGCATGTTCATGTCTTTGCCTATTTTTCTAATGAATTATTTTATGTATTTTTATTGACTTATAGGAGTTCCTTTTATAGTCTAGATACTAAAATTTTGTTGGTTATGGCTTGTCTTTTTACTAGCTGTTCCTTCTGGGCTTTACACATTTTTATATTGCTAAATAACATGTGTATACTGACAACTTTTTAAAAAATTTATTTATTTTATTTATTTATTATTTTTGGCTGCATTGGGTCTTCATTGCTGCACGCGGGCTTTCTCTAGTTGCGGCGAGCAGGGCTACTGTTCGTTGCAGTGCGCGGGCTTCTCATTGCGGTGGCTTCTCTTGTTGCAGAGCACGGGCTCTAGGCACGCGGGCTTCAGTAGTTGTGGCTGGCGGGCTCTAGAGCGCAGGCTCAGTAGTTGTGGCGCACAGGCTTATTTGCTCCGCGGCTTGCGGGATCTTCCCAGACCAGGGCTTGAACCCGTGTCCCCTGCATGGGCAGGTGGATTATTAACAACTGCGCCACCAGGGAAGCCTGACAACTTGTTATTAATTGTTTAACCTATTGACTTATTTAGTAGATGAGGATTTAATTATCTGATACCACTGCGGGTTAAAAATTAGTGTTTAAGTGAACGTTTGGCGTTTACATATTTATGCCTACTCAAATATTATTCATAGCTGAGCACTAATATGACTATATTTTGTACTTTTAGTTTTCTCTAAAGTTAGTAACTGTCATTTTTTTTAATTGTTCAGGTTTCTTTGTACCTAGTGCTCATTCTTCCCACACCTTCCAGTATTTTCAATCACTTCAGTTAATCTATCCATTCCAATGATTTTTCCTTGGAGACATTATTCCTAGTGACCATGGTTCTCCTCTGTCTAGGCGGGTTACTCTCCATACTGCTACACAGCCATTGTCCTGGGGCTTTGCCGTCGTCCTTGGAATAATCTTCCCCATTCACCTGGGTTGGAGTCCTTGTTTCCCTGTATCCTCTTTCTTTCTTATGGTTTTACTCTTCTGTTTTGGTGGAACACACCCTGTAAGAGTTCATGAGTTCAAAATAGTGGTACAGTGGCAGAAGGCATGGTGATGATTGCTCTTAACATACCGACTTCTTGATCTTCTCTCTTCCAGTTTGGTCTGATTGCCGTCGTTGCCTACACAGAATCCCAGCATCTGCTCTCACAATCATCCTGAAGATTCCCTTCCCTTTAGTCCTTTGTTGGCTTTCCAGTCTCTTGACCTATAGGGTTTCTTCCTTGGTTCCCCCCTCATTTTGCTGAAGTGCATCTTTCAGTGGTTCTTGAGAAAGAGTACGTGAAAGTTAAAATTTTCAAGACCTTGCACGTGAACTTGAATGATAGTTTAGTTGGCATAGAGTTCCAGGTTGGAAATAGTTTTCCTTCAGACTCTTGAAGGCATTTTTCTCCATTGTTTTCTTGCTTCTGGTGTTGCTATTGAGAAGCCAAAATCCATTCTGATTCTAGGTCCTTTGTTGTGGTTATTATTGTGTTTCTGGAAGCTTGTAAAATCTTCTTTTTGCCCCCAGTTTCCTGAAAATGTACAATGATGTATCTTAGTGTTTTCATTGACTCTACTAGGCACAGTGTGGGCCTTTTCAGTTTGAAAAATCCTATCCTTCAGTTTGGGGAAGTGATCTCAAATTATTTACTTGATGTTTTTCTCTCCATTTTCTTCTGTTCTCTCTTTCTGTAATCCTTGTAATGCAGATAGTGAGTTTCCTAAATTTCGCCTTGAATTTTCTAATCCTTTTTCTATATCTTTATTTTTATTTTATTTCTTTATTTTGGGGGGATATTCCCTTAGCCCCTCTTCAGAGCTTTTCTTTTCAGCTGTCATATTTTTTTTAAAAAGGTTAATTTTTTTTTTTTTTTTTTTTTTTTTTGCAGTACACGGGTCTCTCACTGTTGTGGCCTCTCCCGTTGCGGAGCACAGGCTCCGGACGCGCAGGCTCAGCGGCCATGGCTCCACGGCACAGGGGATCTTCCCGGCCCGGGGCACGAACCCACGTCCCCTGCATCGGCAGGCGGACTCTCAACCACTGCACCACCAGGGAAGCCCACCAAGAGTTCTTTTTGTTCTCTCAACTTTCATTGTATAAAATCATGTTCTTATTTCATGAATGCAATACCTCCTTTTGCTCTCTCTGAGGGATATTAATGATAGGGGGGATTTTTTGTTTGTTTTTTGAGGGTTTTTTTCCTTCTCAGAGTCTCTGTTTCCTGCAAGTTGCTTTTTTTCTGCTTACTAGGTTTGACTTCCTTCATGTTAGAGGTTCTCCTTCGTTGTCTTATAGTCTTTGGTTGTCTGCTCATTATTATTATTTTTTAATACTTTCTTTCTTTCTTTCTTTCTTTAGGGCTGCGTCAGGTCTTACTTAGTTGCAGCAAGTGGGCTTCTCTCCAGTTGTG
Organism: Tursiops truncatus; assembly: GCF_011762595.2. NCBI lineage: Eukaryota > Metazoa > Chordata > Mammalia > Artiodactyla > Delphinidae > Tursiops > Tursiops truncatus. The sequence continues at coordinate 98,940,176 of NC_047041.1, read as the reverse complement.
GCGTGCGGGGTTTTCTCTTCTCCAGCTGTGGTGCGCAAGCTCCAGAGTGCACGGGCTCTGTAGTTTGCAGCACGTGGGCTCTCTAGTTGAGGCGTGTGAGCTCAGTAGTTGTGGCGCACTGGCTTAGCTGCCCCGCAGCATGTGGGATCTTATTTCCCCGACCAGGGATCGAACCCATGTCCCCTGCATTGGAAGGCAGATTCTTTACCACTGGACCACCAGGGAAGTCCCTGTCCGTTCATTATTAAGAATGGGAGCTTAAAAATTGATGGGAAGCTCTAAGCATGTTGACTTTGACCTTCACAGTATGGTGTTCCGATGGGGCATTTCATGGGTAACACTAATCTTAGGGTCTTTAGTCCTCTCTTCTTGGGCTGGCCTGAGTCCCCAGGGAAGGTTCATCCAACCTGCTGCCTGGAGGGTAAAAATCTGGCTGCCAGTATTCTGACTGCTTGGTAAGGGAAGAGGGTTTAGGGCCAGGGAAGGGGGTGGTGTCTCAGTTTTCAACTGGTATGCAATCACTTAATCCCCTTAGTCAGCTATTGTCCCAAAGACTGTTTTACCGTCTCCAGAGAACAAATTTCCAGTCTTCTGTTAGACTCAGAAAGGGGAAGTTGCTTAGTGGCATGAAGTAGGGGAGAGGATACAGGGATCTAATTTCTTCTCAATCAGCTTTGATCGAGAGCTTCACGTTTTAGCCTTTACTACCAATGCTAGAGGTCTCTGTTGCTGCCAGTTTCTGATACTTTGCTTCCTTAAATCTACTCATAATTGAGAGAGATTTGTTGATACCTCACACTGTCATGACAGATTTGTCTAATTTGCCCCTGTAGCTTTAAGGATTTTTGCTTTAAATATTTTTAGACTTTTTTATTAGGTGTATACTAATATAGAATTGTTATATCTTTCCGGGTGAATTTAACTTTTATTTTACTTAACATTGTCATCACTTCATCATTACTGCATAGTGACTACCTTTAATAATACTTTTTGTCTTAAAGTTCAGTTATTAATATAGATATACCACCTTTCTTTTGCTCTGTATTTTCTTCATATAACTTTTTTCTTTTTGATAATATGTTTTATTAAAGTATAGTTGATTTACAATGTTGTGTTAATTTCTACTGTACAGAAAAGTGATTCAGTTATACATATGTATACATATGTACATATATACATATATATACATTCTTTTTCATATTCTTTTCAAGTATTGTTTATCACAGGCTATTGCATATAGTTCCTTGTGCTATACAGTAGAACCTTGTTGTTTATTCATATAACTTTTTTCAGTCTCAACCTTTTCATGTTCTTATGCTTAGGTGGGTCAGGTGTGTGGGTTTTTAAAACTGCTTTAAGCATTTAAGTGTACAGTTTAGTGACAATAAGTACATTCATATTGTTGTGCAACCATCACCCAACTCCAGAATATTTTCCTCTTCCCAAACGGAAACTCTGAATCCATTAAACAAATGTTGATGTCTATCTGCGCTTTACTTTCTTTTTTTTTTTTTTTAAAGAATCAATTTCATTTATTTTTGGTTGTGTTGGGTCTTCATTGCTGTGCTTGGTCTTTCTCTAGTTGCGGCGAGCAGGGGCTACTCTTCATTGTGGTGCGTAGGCTTCTCATGCGGTGGCTTCTCTTGTTGTGGAGCACGGGCTCTAGGCACGCGGGCTTGAGTAGTTGTGGCACACGGGCTTAGTTGCTCTGCAGCATGTGGGATCTTCCTGGACCAGGGCTCGAACCTGTGTTCCCTGCATTGGCAGGCAGATTCTTAACCACTGCACCACCAGGAAAGTCCCTGTGCTTTACTTTCTATTCTTGGATTTTATAGACCTCATAAGTCTATGCTCTATATCTCTTTTCAACTTCTTTTTCAAATTTTCCATATCTGTGTGTACTTTTCTGTTACTTTTTGATTATTTATATATATTTTCCAGGACTCTAATTCTCTCTTTGGCTCTGTCTAATCTATTTAACCCATTCTTTTGGAGATATACATCTATATGTATACTTCATTTGGTCATTCAAAAATCTGTTTGGTTCTCTTTAATAATCACTTGTTTATTTATCTTAAGTTCATACATAACCTTTCTATATTGTATATAGGACCTGAGTATCCGGGGTTCCATAGCATCTAAATCTGTTCTATGTTGTTTCTTCTGATTCTCACTCATAGTGGCTAGCCTCCTTCTGTGCTGGCGATCTCTGATTGGGAGCTCATTACTTGGTATTAACCAATGGGAATCTTCTTACCTGTATTTGGACACTTCCCTCCAAAGGGGATTTGCCTCTGCTTCTGCCAGGAGCCAGAGGGTGCCACCAGCATGGGACACTTCAGTCCTCCTTGAGGGCCCTGGCTTCGTATAGTTGCCCAAGATCCAGCTCCCCCACCCTCTCCTGGCCAAGCTCCCAGCTTCATTCTAACTTTTCTTTTGGAGGCAGGAAGTGGGTTTTGGAGATCTTGGAAGACAACAGGGCCTCAAGGAATCATGGCCTCTCTTTGCAGGATATTCTTTTTCTGTAGCAAGAAGGTTCCTCACTGCTCTAAGTCCACCAAATGAGAAGAAGCAGAAATTTTCCAATCCAGGGACTTCCCTGGCAGTACAGTGGTTAAGGCTTCGTGCTTCCACTGCAAGGACGCAGGTTCGATCCCTGGTTGAGGAGATAAGATCCTGTGTGCCGCAAGGCCAAAAAAAAAAAAAAATTCTCCAATCCATTCCACACACGTCTATAGTAGCCACCTTTTGGACATGCAAATCTGATCACATCACACCCCTGCTTAAACCCTTCAATGACTCCCTTTTGTCCTTAAGTATAAAGTTTGAACTCCTTGGGAATTCCCTGGCGGTCCAGTGCTTAGGACTCGGTGCTTTCATTGCCGGGGCCGGGTTCAATCCTTGGTCGGGGAATTAAGATCCCACGAGCAAAAAAGACAAAGTTTGGGGCTTCCCTGGTGGCACAGTTGTTAAGAATCTGCCTGTCAATGCAAGGGACACAGGTTCGAGCCCTGGTTCGGGAAGATCCCACATGCCACGGAGCAGCTAAGCCCATGAGCCACAACTACTGAGTCTGCACTCTAGAGCCCGCGAGCCACAACTACTGAGCCCACGTGCCACAACTACTGAAGCCCGCGCGCCTAGAGCCCATGCTCGGCAACAAGAGAAGCCATGACAATGAGAAGCCCGCGCACCACAATGAAGAGTAGCCCCCGCTCACTGCAACTAGAGGAAGCCCGCGCACAGCAACGAAGATCCAACACAGCCAAAAAATAAATAAATAAGTTTATTTAAAAAAAAAAAAAAAGATAAAGTTTGAACTCCTTGCCCAGCTTACAAGGCCCCACCTGATCTGGCCTAGTTGCTCAATGTACTTCCCATCCTTGTACCTGTCACATTGTTACAATTAGATGTCTGAATCCCCCAACACGCTCCTTCCCTGAACTGTATACTTCATGAGTATAGAAACTTTGTCTTGTCCACTAATATCTCCTTGGCACCTGGCACAGGTGCTTATTAAATATTTGTCGAATGAATGAATGAATGAACACATTTACTGGGTGCCCAGTGTTTTTCTTACTGGTTTCTGTGAATTCTTTATCTTAAAGATGTTAAGATTTTGCCCTTCGTTGGGAATATTTTCCCCAGGCTATCTGCCTTTTAATTTTGGTGACTTTTTGGTGGAGGGAGGAACATAGAACATAGATAAGTTTTACATTGTCATGTAAACAGATCTTCTTCTTTTGAGGGTTCTTCAAACGCTTCTAAGTTCAGAAAGTCTTGCCCTCCCTGGATGTTTGATGTGTCCCTTCTATTTTCTATGCACGCTGCTGTCGATTTCTTCTTCCCAAAGCAGGGCTCCAATCGTGCCACTCTCCTGCTTAAAAATGTTTAACTGTCTCCTTGGAGCCTTTAGTATAAACTTCAAACTCTTTAACTTGGCCTCCAAGGCTTTTCATGATTCATCCCGAGGCGGTCCAACTGATCTTTTGTTTACTGTCCCCCAACTTAGCCTGAGCAGAATGAAGGGATCCCTCCCTCTGTACCCTGCTCTCTACCACCTCCCAGCCTTCGTTCCTGATGCTTCCTCTGCTAGAATCCCCGTCTATCTATTTAATAATTATTTATTCTATATATTCATAATTATTACATATTAAACTCCTGCTTATTCTTCAAGCCCTATTTTCTCTAAAAAGCCTCCCCTTACCCCTCCTCCTGAGAGGATGAATGATGGAGGGATAAGAACATGAGCTTCTGGAATCAGATAAATCTGGATGAAAATCCTAGCTCCTTCCCTTGTTCACTGCGACCAAACCCTTTAAACTTTCCACATCTCAGTTCCTTCATCTTCGTTTTGTTTGTTTTCTCGTTTTTGGCTGTGCTGCATGGCTTGCAGGATCTTAGTTCCCTGACCAGGGATTGAACCCTGGCTCCCTGCAGCAGAAGCATGGAGCCATAACCACTGGACCACCAGGGCATGCCCCCCTCCTTCATCTTTAAAATGGGAACAGAAAGCAATGAGAGGACCGATGGGTGATTGCCAGGGTGAACGAAGTCTGATATCATGAATGCAAAGATCCTAGCATGGTCCCTATCCCACATTTTGGAAGGGAGTCACCTGCTGCCCTAGGGTCATACTCTCCCCCTCTAATTGTATTTGTCCCTCAAGGTTCGGCTGGTTCTAATTCCATTAGGTGGCTGAGTTTTCCTGCTCTGGACCAGGGAGTGGGCAAACAGGTTCCACCTCAAAGAATCCAGCCCAGGCCCCCAGGCACCTTTGTGGGACACCCACACCCCTCTGGCGCAAAAGGAATCCCCTCCTTCCTTTCTTGTGAGCTCCAGTGGTTTTGTCCCTGGGAGATAATTTAAGTCTCCAAAGAGGCCCACCAGCCAGCGCTCTCTGCCCCTTGCCATCAGCACCCAAGATGATGATGAGTCAAGAAGAGCAAGAGTAATCCTCCCAGTTTAAAGGTGGGTAAACTGAGGCTCAGGCTATCTTCCAAATAGCTGGGTCTAGAACTTGTGTGGCTTCTCAAGGGGCTCTGGGAGGCCTGGACGGCTGTGGTGGGGAACCTGGAGAGAGCTCTGACCCCAGAGTAGGAGATGGTACAGGAACCCTGGCTCTCATGGCCTCCACCCCTTGTGCTCGATGGGTTGGTGCCACTCTCGGAGGCTGGTGGGGAGCTCAGTGTCTGTGTAAGCTTCGTGAACCTAGAGTACTATGCTGGAGTAGGTTGTTTTGTCTGTGTTGTCTGGGGAGAGTAAGGATGACAGTTCGTTGGCTGGAGCGTGTGTGTGTCTTGGGGGCTGGGGGTGAGGGTGGGGACAACCTGGACAGAGAGAGGAGTGAGCTTAGGGTCAGGAGCCCTGGGCTGCAGCTCTACACCCAGCATGCTGTCACCTGGGATGAGCGCCTGCCCCCTCTGGACACCAACTGCCTTATCTGTAAAATGGGGGTGGTGGTAGATGGGCCGATCGCTGCCAGGGGATCAGACGGCTGCCCTGGGCCCGGCTCCCCCCTGAGCCCAGACCGTCTTCTGGGCCTGACTTCACCCGATTGGCCCCCACAAATCTCTGACACCATTCTGCTGCCTCTTCCCTCTGTCCTGTCCTTCCCCCAGTGGCCTGGGCCGGACTCTGGCTCCCCACCATGGCGGGGGCGGGGGGAGCTGGGCAGGCAGTGGTGCTGGTCAGGCCTGGGCGGGGGGCCTCCAAGCCCACAGCTGGCCTCTCGAGCCTCTTCCTGGAGCCAGCATCCTCTCCTCCCTCCCTCTTGAAATCTGAGCCCGGGGATCCAGGGAGCTCTCGCCCTGCAAAACATTCCATCCAGTTGTCCAAACACTCTGCACAGCTGGCGGAGGGAGGGGCCCGAGCCTGGCTTTCAGGGAAGCCTTGGGCTGTTGTTTTCATGGAAATGGCTGAGTCCTTACTCAGAGGGCCAGTCTGGGATGCTGGAAGTGGGTTCGCAGGGCTGAGAGGATAAAGAGCCCCCAACACGCCCTCCTGGGCTTGCCCAAGACCTCCCTCACCAGGGCCCGGCCGCTGGTGGGAAGGATCCAGGCTGCCTCATGCCGATGCGAGGTGGCAGCCGGGCGCTGGCGGCCTTGTGACCGTCCCCTCGGAACTGGGCTTGGTGCGGTGGCGGGGGAAGGGCAGGCAGGAATGGCTGAGAGAGCAGCCTGAGAGGTGACTTAGGGCAGCAGCTTTTCCGGGCAAGCAGTCCCAGACCTGGCTGCCTCTTGGTTCTGACCCACCAGTGACCCGGGATGAGTCCGCAAGCCTCAGTTTCCTCACCTGCAACAGGAAGGGGTTGGGCTCCTTCTGCCTCTGATTTTCCTAAGTCACAGCGAAGGACAAGGTCCTCAGAGCTTCCCGTGCGGTCCCAGCTGTACCTAAATGTCCAGAAAGTAGCCAGATTTTCTAGACAATCCCCAGAACAACTCTGACTCAGTTTCCCCTCTGAGAGGACAGCTGGGGCTTGGCAGGGAGGAACCATAGCCTGTACACTTTGTCACCAGCCAGGCTCAGCCCCTTCACCTCCCGCCACGTCAGGGTGATGGGGAGACCCCCCCCCCCCCGCCCATTCACACATCCTGTTTTTCATTCATTGTTTCCAGGTGGGCCCAGAGGAAGGTGGAGGCACGGGAGAATCTAGCAGGAGGATCAGTGAGGAGCAAAAACAGGAAGGGGTTGGGAGCAGGCCATGGAAAATTCACTGCCAGGAAACAGAGGCCAGCATCTGGTTTGCATTAGGCTGAGAGAGCTTCGAAGCCCAAAGCTTGAGTGAGAGATATTGTTATCCATGCGCAGGGCAGGCGGGGTGTGACTACCCGTCAGGAACTGGCAGCTTCTCCCAGCGGGAACTCAGAGGCTGACAGGAAAAAAGAGGGAAGGCGAGGGAGAAGGGGACAGGAAACTCAGTGTCCACTGTGGCTGCCACCTCATGAATGTTATCTTCTTTGATATTCACAACTTCACAGGGGAGAATTGTTCCCATTTTTATAGTTGTGGGGATTGAGTCCCAGAGAGGTTAAGTGACTTGCCCAAGGTCACACAGCCAAGGGAACGGCAGAACTCCCGATTAGAATGCAGGCCAAATGAGATAGGGTGGAACACTCAAACCATCCCACGGGTGGATTGAGGCTGACTGTGTGCCAGGCAAGGGGCCACTGAGGATTTGGTGATGAGCGCGGGCCAGCCTCTGCCCATGGGGTCACTCAGTTCTTGTGGGGGGTGTCTGACAGTGCCATGGGGCACTGTTCATGACACAAGGTGGACCACGTGTCTGAGGGCTCCAGCCCAACGCCTGCAGAGGAGAAAGCAATCCAGAGGGGAAGGCTTCCTGGAGGAGGGGGTATGAGCAAAAGAGAATTTTATCAGAGGGGGTGGGTTGGAGTGGAGGATGCAGAGAGGGGGTAGTGTGAGGAATGTGGGAAGAGGGGGGTGTAGGGCATGTCTGGGCAATAGCAGCTGGCCTGATGTGCCTCAGAGGGAGAGATTCCATTTTATAGTTGGGGAAACTGCAGCATAGAGCCTAATGTGCGCAAGGGTCCACAGTCTGGGAGTGGGGTTGAATCCAACCTCTCTGACTCCATCCAGGTCTGCGTTCCTAACTGCTACACCATCTGGTCCCTTTTTGCTGGTGGTTAATAGTTTTAAGGGGATATTGAGGCCAGGGACCACAGGGCAGCGGGGGCCTTGCCCAAGGCCACACAGCCAACTAGTGACAGGGTCAAAGCTGGACAGGCTCTTTTCAACTTGCCAACCTGAGTGGGAAGAGGACAGGCAGCCCCATCCATGGGCCCGGTAAAAACCTGGGGCCTTAGGTATGTAGAGGGAGGCTCTCACTTCCCTTCAAGGTATCTCACCTTCCTTAGGAGGGGGGCCCAGCCTCATACGCTGTCTGCTGAGCCACGGGAGTTAATAATTACTGGGTTTAAGGAGATAGAGGCCTGTCTGGGAGGCGCCTCCCTCACTGGCCACTGCTCCTCAGAGATAGCAAAGGTTAGTGTGAGTCTCAGCCTGGGAGTGGGGAGAAGGCTCCTGCCACCTCCCCGCTTGGCAGTCTCCAGAGACACTCTCGGTCTGGCCCTCCAGCCATGGACCCCGCTAAGGAACGCACTGAGTGCCCTGCCCGAGAAAAATGCCCTGTGTTCCTGGCAATGAGCTCAGGGACCGTCCGCTACGCCCCATCAGGTTTGGGCCTTGCACTCAAGGGCAACTTGGGAGAGCAGCCCTGGGACACAGACAGGTGAGCGGAGGGGATGGTGGAATCTTGCCACTCAGCAGGGGCATTGGGGGAGGGGTGAGAGGCGGGGCTCCAGACAGGGGACTGGCATAGAACTATGAGGAATTTCATGAGCATTCTACAAGGTCAGCACCAGGGGTGGCCCTGATTGTCTTGTCCAACTTGGTGGTTGTACAGATGTAGAATCTGAGGCTCAGAGAGGGCAAGACACTCATTCTTGGTCACACAGTGAACTGAAGTCCAGAATCAGGGCCTGGGTCATCTAGGCTGGCAGTCTTCTGGATGGGTCTGTGGCCAAGGCTGCCAGGCTGGGGATAAGGATGGCAGGGGTGAGGGGGAAGTTTGGGAAGGGCAGTGGCTTGGGGGCAGAGGACACACCTTTTATATTTTCTTCCCCACCTGCCGGTCAGGCACCTAGTAGGCTCCTCTTGTTGCCCGACAGCATGTAGCTGGGGCTGCCAGAGAGCCCCTCTGGTTTCTGGGCTGTCTTTTCAGAAAACCGGTATAAGGGGTCACAGCCCCTCCATCCCTGGCTGTGTGACATTGGGCAGGTTCCTTAACTTCTCTGAGCCCATCTTTTTCAACTGAAGAGTTGTGGGAGGAGCTAGTGAGGCCTTGGGAGTCCTAAGCAGCTGCATAGATCATGGGATATTTTTGGCTAGTAATTGGGGTGGTGACAGTGACCCCACACTTGTCCTTCAAAGCCTCCCTCAAGAGTCTCCCCAGCCCACCGGTCCTCCCGGGCTGAGGACCCTTCCTCTGGGGCCATAGCCCTGGACTGACACCCCCTCCACCCCTTATCTCCCACCAGTCCGGGTTACCACGACTTGGACCAGGTCTTATCTCCTGCCTGGGCTTGTGACGACTTGGAGGGTAAGCGCCCTGTTCTGAGCTCCTTTTGTGTCATCCCCTCCCCATTCCCCTAAAGAGTGAACAGAGCAAGGTCCAGGAAGACAGCAGTTGCTCAAGACTATTTGGAGAAGGATTCGTCAACAAACATAATGACATCTGCTTTGGGCCAGACCCTGGGCTGGGCTGCGGTGGGTGGAGAAACACAGCCCCAAGGAGGACCTGGTCCCTGCCCTTGGGAAACCACAGCTGTGGAAACAATTGCCCTGCAGAGTGAAGGAGGTCTGGGCAGAATGAAAAGGACGTCACAGAGGGCTGCCCAGGTTGTTCACTGCACAAGGTACCAGCCAAGGGGGCATGAGAGCCAGACATCAAGTCTGGCTTGCCCTCCACTCACCAAGTCCTGTACCTTGGCATGGACCATGCCCACCTAGGAAAGGAGTACCGTTCTCTAATTTGAACTAAGACACCATTCACTTGGCAAGGTGTGCCCTGGGCAGGCAGTGGCCCTGGAAGTGGAGGTCCCCACCCCACATCTCTCCACTGTACTGGAGCCCCAGGAGGACAGAGCCTGTGTCTATGCAGTTTCCTTTTGGGTCCCCAGCCCTTGTATGGCCCACAGTTTGTGCCCAGAAGGGGTGGTTGGATGCATGCATTCAAAATACGTGCCCCAGATGAAGACCTGATAAAACTCAAGCCTGGGGCCCCAGCTCGAGGTCTGAGGGTAGTGCCCCAAGTTCTAGCAATATCTGGAAGGGAAGTACTTCCTCCCATCCTCCCAGGCCTCCTCTAGACACGGAGGCTGGGAGCCATGGTCCCTGGCAGGAGGGAAGCGGGGTTATGCTCTCACTGGATCAGCCCCAGGCTGAAGTTGAGGCTGATGGTCAGGGCTCAGGAAAGGTGACAGAGGGACAGAGGGGTGGAGGGACAGGCTAGACCAGCGTTCAGGGAATCTGCAGAGGATGTGGGACCTGACAGGTGTGTGTGTGTGTGTGCACACGCGTGCGTAATTCTCCCAGAGAGTAGATGGTGGGCAAAGGTAAGGATGGGCAGTATCTGTTCAGAGCAGGAAGGGAGGCCCCTGGTTGGGGGGGGGGAGGGGCGGGGTTGGGGTTGAAGACTTGGGCCAAAGGTGGGGCCTCCCTCAGAAAATGCACTCAGTAGGAGTGAGAAAACTAGTTTTGGGGTCAGCCCCACTTCTCACCAGGAGGGAAGTTGCCCAGAGACAGGCGCAGAGCAGGGAGGCCAGGGAAGGAGTGATGGCCGGAGGGCCGCGTGAGGGGGTGGGAGGGTGTCTGCCGGCCTTGAGTGACAGTCCGCTAAGAATCTGGGAGCTGAAAGCCCGGAGCCATGGTAGGCTCTTGAGCAGGGGTGGTCCTGGGAGGGTGCTGCGCTGGGCCGCGCTAGGCGCCGGATGTCTGGAGCAGAGTAAGCTGGGAGCGTCAGAGAGCAGTGCTGGCCGCAGGATGATGGGGACCCGCTCCTCCCCCACTCGGGCCGTCGCACTGTCCGGGGAGGGCGGCCGGAGCGGGGCTGGGCCGGGAGCGCGCGCGAGCTCTCAGCGTCGGCCGCCGGAGGGGCGGGGCAGGGCACGTGTCCTTGGGCCACCCCTCGGCCACGTGACCCGCCGAGGGCAGGGTCGCAGAGGGACTGGGGGCCGGGGCGCGAGCCCGGGCCGCACAGACCCACAGGCAGCGGGCAAGACTGACAGGCGGCGGGGCAGCCTGGCTGGCCCGGGGCGGAGTCGGCTGCGGGCGGGGACGCGGCGGGGGCGGCGCGGGGAGATCTCTGGGCGATCGCGGCGGCGGCGCGGGGAACCGACGCCCGGGCGCCCCGAGTCGCCAGTATGTGGAGCGGGTAGGTCCGCGCGGGGTCGGGCCGCGGCTGCCTCTGGGGGTGGGACGGTGCGGGGGGGGTTCCCTGCAGTGTGTGCACCCCTACCGGGAGGTGCTCTACGCCCCCATCCCTGCCCGTGCTGTAGCACGAGGACTGGCGAGCCGGTTTGGGGTGGAAGGACATTCGGCATGGAGGGTTCAGGGGGTCTCTCTGGGGGCAGGAATTGTGAAGGGTGGGCTGCTGACCGTCCCGGAGTGACAGCGCCAACTCCTAGCTTGTCCGGAGCGCAAGTGAGATGGGGGCAAGGGGGTGTGCGGCGGAGTGCAAGCCAGAATAAGCCTGGGATAAGCACCTAGAGGAGGGACCCCCAGGCTGAGTGAACCCTTGAAAAGCAGTGCATTTGCGAAAGGGGGGACTGGGTCTCTGCCACATTCGCTTGCAAGTTGGTGAACTTCCATCTGGGGCTCCTGGAACCTGCTGAGCTCAAAGGTGGGTGGGACCTCCCTGCAGCCTGGAGGGGTGCAGCGCAGACTCTGGGCCCTGGACTAGTGGCTCCACTACCCATATCTGTTCCTTGATTCTTAGGGGTGGTCCCAGTCCCTGGGCAACCAGGTGTGGGACCCTTTCCCTGTATGTGCAGAAAAGCTGTGGCCTTCTCATGGAGTTGGGTAAACACTTCTTCCTCCCCATAGCCTGGAAAGACCAGGTCCTGGCGGAGATGTGGCCAGAGTGGGGGTGGGTTGTACTCCTGGAAAGAACGGGGCCAGATGGGTGGTCCCAGGACAGGGCTCCTCCCAGCCACAGCCGGGGAGTGAGGGAAGCCCCACTGGAGAGGCTGGCGGGCTGGAGAGTTCTGATGCAGGCTAGATCCACTTTACTCCATGGCACCTAGCGAAGTTCGGAGTTCGAGCTGAGATGCTAGGGGAGGGCTGGGGAGTCATCCCCAGCAGGGGCTCCTGAGAGAATGGGCTCCTGGTAGGGGTGAGGTGTGGAGACACGTGAGACTCTTAAAGGGAGAGAGTTAAGCAGAGCCTGGATTCTTGTGGAATTGCGCCCTGGGGGAAGGAGACTGAGCTTACGGAGAAGGTGGTTGAGGTGGGTTGGTGACAGCTGGAGAGGTCAGGGCGATCCCACCTGGGGTAAACCGTGCTTGAGGAGCTTCTGGAGGAAGCTCGTGACCCCTTGTGTTGGGTGCGCCCAGGCAAAACACAGCCACCGAGTTGCTGTGTGATCTTGAGAGTATGGCCTCACTGCCCTGAGCCTCAAGGTGAAATGTGTGGGTTGTGTGGTGGAGGTAATCCAGGCCCAGAGAGTGTCCTTTCCTGGAGGCGTCCAGGCTGGAGCCAGACAGACAAGTCTGGGAGGTGCCAGTAGACGGATGCTCACTTTAAAGACTGGATCCAAGAGTCCCGGGACCGTTCTGGATGGACCAGGCTGCCAAGCTGACGCCCGCTTGATCCTAAGTGTGGCTTACTTGGATCCCCCAGGGTGTAGCTGGGTGCAGAGCACATAGTAGGTGCTTCATAAATGCAGATGGAAAGCATGAGGGGCAGAATGAGGAGCTGGGCATCTGGGGAGTGAGAGGCAGAGTTTTGGGGTTACCTTGAGCTCTGCCTTTTCATGGCCCCCTTACTTGGATGTTGGAGGCAGGGGCCAAGCTGCCAGCACCCGCTGGGGTCCTGGGGTCCTACGAGCTCACGCAGACCCCAGCAGCAGCTGGGAGGCACGCTGCTCAGGTCACACTTGCCCGGGTAACTGACTGAGCTGCTGTGACACCTCTGGGCAAGTGCATACTTGGGACCCTTCCTTCTAGACTAGGAGGGGTGAGGAGTTGGTGACTCTGGCTAAGCCATTGATGTCTCTGGGGCTTGGTTTCCTTACCTGGAAGACAACAGAGATACGTCTCTTGGGTGACTGCTCTGTTAATGGCCAGGTCGTAGTGCCAGTTCACCTTCTTGGCCCTGGACTCAGGGCTGCTCCCCTGGGGTGGGTGGAAGTGGCAGGACTCTACAGGAGCTCAGGTGGACCCTCTTCCTTGGGACTCCTTGAGTGTGGGCCCTGAACTCAGAACCCAGAGGTGGCTCCCCCAAAACAGGACTGCTCCCCTCCCCCTCCCCCACAGTGTCCCCTGTCCATAGTCTTGGGTGCCAAGCCGGCTTCCTGGTGATGGGGTGAGGATGGTGACTGGGGTACTTCCGTTGCTAACACAGTGCTGGGCACTTGAGACTTGGTCATCAGAGCCGAGAGTTTGGGTTCTGGGCTCGTTTTCTGCCACTAAGTGGCCACATGACATTGGTGTAGCCCCTCAGTCTCAGTTTCCCCATCTGACAGATGGGGCTAATCATACCTCCCTAGAAAGGGAGGGGCAGGCTCTGATAGACGCCCAGGAATGAGAAAGACCACCCCAACCTCCCAGGGATGGGAGACTGTGTCTTTGCTGCAGGCAGGATGCTGGGGAGCTGCAGGGCTACAGATGGGCTGTGAGATCTTGAGAAAGTCACCTAACTGTTCTGGGCCTTGGCTATCGTAAGGAGCTTGGATCTGTGAGGTCCTGCCTTTAAGGAGTAAGTCACAGGGAACTCCAGGCTCTGAAATGGCATCTGAAGTATGGCCTAGGGGCTCCAGGGTCAAGAGCAGGAGAAAGGGGTTTTGCGACCTTCACTGTCACCTCCTCCTGGAAGCCCTCCATGATTTAACTACCTCCCACCTCCCCCTCAACAGATGGAAATGTCTTTCCTGCTGTCCCTTAATCAGCACACCTGTCTGTGGCACTCAGTAGAGTCCTGCTTGTCCTAGACTCTCCCCACCCGGGATTTGTGCTCAACAGGGTGGGGGAAGGGAAGCAAAATGAATTCCAGTGTGATGAGAAGGGGGCTTGGTGATGTGGCTGCCAGAACCTGTGCACACTGGGTGGGTCTGGGCCGGTGGAGTGCCTGGCACACGATAGGTGCTCGCTGCATACGTGTTGGATGTTTGAGGGCTTGGGGTGTCAGATTCTTCTAGGACCAAACAGGCAGATGTGAGGCGTGTGCCCTGTGCCCTGCTCTACCTCAGTGGAGGAGGGAGCCCTCCACCCTTTCAGGCCTTGTGCCACCTCCGGTGGAGACACAGGGCTGGATTCCCTCCGTCATCAGGGCTGGGCTGCGCTGGGCTGGGCTGGCAGGCCTGGGGCTATGGCAGGGAGAGGCTTGGCCTGGGCCCCCTGCCTCAGGTGTTCTGACCTCCCTGCTTACCACCCTGAAGCTGTTCCTCACCTCCTCCTCCCTCCTGCTGCCTGTCCTACCAGGCACACACCTGCTTCCCCCTTCCTGGAGCGGTCCAGGCCCACCCTCTCCTACACTGGGGGTCCCGCTTGGCTCACTTCCCGGCATTCTTCTGGTGCCTCGTATGACCCTGTTCTCCCATTCTTCTGGGACCCTCCCCTCCAGCGCCTGTGATGGCTCGTGTTCAGGTCTCCAGGCGGGCTCTCTGGCCCTCAGCTCCTCTCTCACCCATCCCTCATCCAGGCTCAGGGCTGCAGCTGCTCCCTCTGGGCTGGTGCCTCCCCTCAGCCACCACTTCCCCAATGCCTCAGCCACGCCCCTTACCTTCCCTGAAAGACCCCCTCCCAGTTCCTCAGTCGTGTCGTGGGCACTGCTGTTCTCATTCACCTTGGCCTCCGTTTTTCATTAGATTAATTACTGCAACTTTTGTTCTGTTCCCCTCTCCAGCCCCTGGTCCTCCCCTGATTTCCTCCCCACCCCCGCCCAAGTCTTTTGTCTCTGTGTGTCCCCTCTGTGTGTCCCCTCCCAGCCCAGAGCCTGCCTGGCTAGAACAGCAGCCTTGGGCGGAACCGTACCACCACCACTCAAGCACTATCTCCAACTTCCTCAAACCCCCGTCTGCATCCTGCCTCACTTCTCTGAAACCACCATTCATCCCCTTTCCGCCAGTCCTGACTTTTTTGGGTGACAGTTCACATGATGCACTAGTGCCTGGACTCTGGGTTCAGTTTCCCCACTGCCACTTCCTTGCTGTGTGTTACAGCCAGGTCGCCATCCCTCTCTGAACCTCGGGTGCCTCGTCGTTCAAACTGGGCTGGCGAGAGCATCTCCCTGTGGCAGCATCGCAAGTTGACACACGATGACGTCTGTGGGGATGTGGAGTGGTGGGCTGGCGTGGACGTGAACAGGAGCTTGAGAATCGGATCTGTTTGTGGGTCTGGAGCTGAAGACTTGGCCACTCTGTAGGCTGAGCCTGGCCGGGCTTGCTGGTTGGTTGGGGACCCAACACACGAAACCTTTCCTGGGACCCCCTTGGCCTCGTTACGAGAGTCACTTGCCTGTCAGCCTCAGTGTCCTCAGGGCTTACTGGACCGCCCATAAGTGTATGAGCGTGATTCTGAACTGGGCCCCTGTGCCATGGCTGTTCCTGAGCTGTGCCCTGGGTCAGAATTCCTGCAGACCAGACCAGCTGTAGTCGCCCTGGAACCCGGGCTTGGTGGCCCCAGGCAGAGGGTGAGGGTCGCAGTCTGCCCTCCCAGCCCTCTCCTTCCCCGGGTTTTCAGTGCTTTCTTCACTGGCTTCCCCGCTGCTTGCTTAATGAACCCACTGTGCCTGTTAGCACAGGGGAGGGGTCTTTAACTCAAAGAGGTGACCTGGGCACTGGGGGGCAGAGAAGGGGAGGTTAGGGCAGAAGGACCCCATGGCTGGCTGGTTGGGCTGGGGCTGGGAAACGGTATCCAGGACGCTACCTGGGTCCGTCTGGCCCCAGGAGTGGGCTCCGTTCAGGCCCTCCTGGCCCAGTGGGGTTGCTGGGTGACTGGGGACCGTAGAATCCAGGGTGGGCCTCATTTCGCCATTTTTTCTGCTTGGGGACAAAAGCCCTGCTGGCCCTCCTAGGGGTGGCCTGGGGGGGTGAGGATTGAGGTTACTGCTTT
Organism: Tursiops truncatus; assembly: GCF_011762595.2. Classification (NCBI taxonomy): domain Eukaryota; kingdom Metazoa; phylum Chordata; class Mammalia; order Artiodactyla; family Delphinidae; genus Tursiops; species Tursiops truncatus. The sequence goes on along the minus strand of NC_047041.1, from coordinate 98,924,325 downwards.
CCCCTGCCTTGTGTGTTTCCTGGGGAAGTCACCCAGTGGGGCCTTTCCTGTATGAGTTGCCCTGGGCTCTAGGCCGCAGAGCTGGCTTCGGGATGGGGGATGTTGGCTGCCCCCACCTACCTCTGACCTTGACTCTTAGTATCTCCCACCCCCCTACCCGAGCAGACCCCTTCCTAGCCGGCCCTGCTGTGTGTCCTGGACACTGAACTCTGTGTCTGCAGGGAATGGGGTCCGAGAAGGTTTGTGCACAGGGCCGTGGACCTGAACTGGAAGGGGAGGTGCACGGCAGGAGGACTCCAGTGGTAACCCGTGCTCACCCAAGGAGTGAGCTCCCCAGCCCCCAGGCACTCACCCCCGGATTTTCGGGCCTCTGGTCTAGGAGACTGAAGTGTGTGGGAGATAGCAGATGCTGGCTCGGGTGGACCCGAGGGGCCTGGGCTCCCTCCTTCATCTGAACTTTGAGTCTCGGGAGCTGGCCTCATAGCCCAGAAGTGTGAGGGGCAGGGTCTGCAGACTTCAGTACAGGGTGGACCCTCCTTCCCTCCAGCTTCTGCACCCCTGGCCCAGGCATTGGGCATTTGGTGACCACAGGGTGGTCCTGCTGTTCCCACGCCTTCTGCCATGAGGATTTGCTCGTGGGCTTTTCCACCAGGGAGAGGGGGAGGGTATCGCACTCTGTCTCAGGCCTCCCTGGACCACTGTTTCCTCTGGCTGCAAAATAGGGCGCCATCCCCCCAGAAGTAGACCAAAGTGAGCCTGTTAGGAAAATGATGGGGGCCGCCTGGACGCACCCCCAGCCCGTGCCCTTGGGACCCGCTGGAGAGCCCTTCACTGTGGCCAGAGGCCCAGACCACAATGATGGACGAAGCTCAGGCCTCGTGGGAGGGGCTGGCGGCCTTGTTCCCCTAGGCGGGCGGTGTTGGCAATGTCAGGGTGGTCCTTGTGGTGGGGCTAGGTGTCTGAGACCTGGGATCCTGCCCTGTGCCCTGTGCTGTCCCTGAGTCAACCCCTGCCCTTGGCCTGTAGTTCCTGCTCATTCTATTGTAGTGGGCAGTCCCGAGATGGGGTCCCCACCAAGCCTGAGTGACTGTGGCCATTCTCTCAACTGAGGAAGTGGGGCTGGGGCCCAGGCCTCCAGGTTCCCACAGTGGGTACATCCCCAGGGCCTGGGGTTTCAGGTGCAGGACACAAGAGCCTGGGCAGGGATGGTGGAGATGGTGGAGGTGGTGGAGGCACCTGGCAGATAGCCCACTATTTACCTGGCGCTGTAGCCAGTGACTTCCTCATTGGATTCTCAGTGTGTCCCTGCAGGTTTTAACCGCCATCCCACAGGCGGGGAAGCAGGTTGAAAGAATTTCAGCAACTTTCCCAGGGGCTCGCGTGGACCCCAGGTCAGAGGCTGGCATGGACCCGGCCGTGCCCGACTGGCCTGTGCTCTCAGCCACAGCTCCCCCAGTCCTGGCCTCCCTCCTGGGAGGCTGTTTCTCTGCCTGAGCAGAGGCTGAGAAGCCAGTTTGGGCTGGAATTGGGTCAGATTTTCCTGTCACAGCCAGGGAGGAGCCTCCTGGATGCCCCTGGGCTCAGCGGCCCTTGATCCCAAGGCAGATGCAAAATTATGTAGCCCACACCCCACCTGCCTGTCCGCTGTGGCTGGAGAGCTTTGGGCCTGGACTGAAGACCTGGCCGCCTGTCCCACCAGTGCCACCGACTAGCTGTGTGGCCCTGGGCAAGTCCCATTACCTCTCTGAGCATCCGTCCCTCAACTGTAGAATGGGAACAATACCATGAATGCTGCTGAGAATTTTAAATGAGATAACACGGGCAGAGCACCCTCATGAGTCCCCTGGGTGCAGACCCCAGCCTGGGGCTGCCACAGTACTGCCAGAGACCCTTAAGCTTCAGGGACCGCCCCCCTTCCCGACTAGACCCCCCCCCCCCCCAAGCAAAGTATTAGGAAAGATCCCTGTCCGGCATAAACACTGTTGACGGAGTGGTGGGTGTGTGTTCCCACTTTATTCATCAAAGCCCCACGTCCTAGCAAGGCAGGACCCAGCCCCAGGAACCTTGAGGCCACACTCGGGGCCAGTCCCAGCAGACGGCAGGCTGGGCTGGGCAGCTGGACAGGGCCATGCGGAGGGTCGGGAAATGGGCTCATTGCTGGGGTCCCTGGGTGCCCTCTGTGTTACCTAAGGGCAAACTGAGGCTCCGGGGCCGCTTAGTGACTGTCCCAGGGCCCAGAAGACAGGGAGGTGGGACCGGAGAGACCCTGGCCTTGTGTTACTTCCCCTCCGCGATCCTGAATTTCATGACCCCTTGGCCCTGTCTTTCCTCCCTCCCGTGTGGGCCCCTCTTGGCCCCCTCCCCTCCACTTCCCCACTGCTATCAGCAGCCCAGCCCCCAGCCTCGGCCCAGCCGCTGCAGCTCAGAAGCTGCTGGCTCAGGAGCCGCCAGCTTTTGCTGAGTGAGCGAGTCCAGGGTGCTGTCTTGGCACAAACCGCCACGGCCCAGCCCGCTCCTCCCCTCCCTCCTCAGGGTCTGCTGCGAAGGGGGGCGCGTGGATGGGAGGTGGGCAGCGGCTGGCGGCCCCCACCCCGCACCGCCTCTAGGGTCTTCAGCTTCAGAGGGAGGAGGGTCCTGAGGCCCAGAGAGAGGGGGTGTTTGCCTGAGGTCACAAGGCAGACCAAGCAGAGAGCTGGGACTGCCCCCCTGCATGGTCCAGAGAGCAGGAAGTGGGGCTGCCTTGCCTAGGCTGTTTGCAGAACCTTCCTGCCTCAGCCGGCCCTGCCTGCCCTGGCTAGGCCCTTCCTCTCTGGTCCACCCTAAATGGCGTCGAATTTGCATAAACTATGCATGAACCATAGCAATGAAGGCAGTTCCCACTTAATCACCTCGTGTGCCAAGGTTTTCTGCACATCGCTGATCCACTCAGTGACCCTTGAGGTAGGGCCATTGGGATTGTCCCCATTTTATACAGGGGGAAACTCGGGCTCTCGACAGGCATGCATTTACAACATCTGCTGGGCAAACGAGCACCTGCTGTGTGCTCAGCACCTACGGTGGTCCTGGGCTGGAGGGGATGGTTGACAAAGATGAATGAGGCCTGTCCTTGCCCCCAGGAGACCCTGTGCTTGGTCATTCTGCCCTTGTGACGACCCCCGTGACGGCCTATTTTACAGATGGGGAGACTGAGGCCCAGAGTGGCAGGTGCATTGCCCAAGGCTGGTCCCTGGCCTCAGCTCTCTAGCTCTCCAGGCCTCGGGACACCACCCTGTATCTGCTCTTTGCCTCACAGCCAGCCCCACCCGGACGAGGGCCACCCACCGCCCCCTGAAGCTGTCCCAGTCCCCTGGAAGAGTGCGGGCCCCTGCAAAAGCCACAGGGATTCAGGCCTGGTGGAGACCCCTGCTGGGAAGGAAGCCCAAGGCGAGGAGGACCCTGCGGCCACCCGGCTGGACGTGTTGCGTCTGCGCAGCTCTTCCATGGAGATCCGAGAGAAGGGCTCAGAGTTCCTGAAGGAGGAGCTGCACAAAGCCCAGAAGGTGGGCTCTGAGGGCGGGGGCGGAGTGGGGGGGGGTGAGCGGCCGGCCTGAGGGGCCGTGGGCTCTCACCCAACGGCCAGAGACGTCACGTTCCTGTCAAGGCCGCCTACATGCCAGGCCTGTGCTGGGCAGGAGGGCAGCCCAAACGAAGGAGAAACAGTTTTGCTTGTGACTTTTAAACGACTTTTAGAAGTCATGACATCTCTGAAAACCGTTCCCAGGCTCTAACAAACTGACAGTTGGGGTCCAACTTCACGCTCTGAGCTAAATGGAAGCACAGAGGAGGCAAGCTCGGGGCCCTGAGGCGCACGTAAGGCGGCCCCGGGAGTGGCGCCAGGCCCGGGGCCGCTGGGGGGCTCACAGCGCCCTCCCTCGTGCCCACGCCCGCCCCGCAGGAGCTGAAGCTGAAGGATGCGGAGTGTGAGCGGCTGTGCAGGGTTCGCGGGCAGCTGGAACGGGAGCTGGAGGAGCTGACGGCCAGCCTGTTCGAGGTGCGGGGCGGGGCGGCGGGCAGGGGGCGGGGCAGCTGGGCGTCCGTCCGCGCCTGCCGCTCACGTGGAGCCCGCCGTCTTCCCAGGAAGCCCACAAGATGGTCCGAGAAGCCAACATGAAGCAGGCGGCGTCAGAAAAGCAGCTGAAGGAGACGCGGGGCAAGGTGAGGCACGCGCCGGCCCAGACCTCCTGCCCACCTCTGAACCCTGCGAGCGCCGGCCTCCGCCACCCGATTGGACCCTCGCATGGACTGGGGGGCCAGCAGGGAGGGGCAGAGGCATCCGAGATGGCCCCACTGAAACGTTCCCGCTGGAGTGGGAGCCCAGCTCCCTGGGACTCGAGCTGTGTTTCTGCTGTACCCCGGAGACCCTTCTGGGGGCCTTTTCGGGGGCTGGAAGGATCCTGTGGCCATTGTAATTTCTTTTCCTCCGTCCCATACCGCCTTTACTAAGCAGAAACCTCAGGCTGGCTGTGTGAGCCTGGGCAAGCAGCTTTATCCCTTGGAGCCCGTGTACCCATCTGTAAAATGGGAGGGCTGGGCTGTTCCTGGCTCCTGGGGGCCCCTCAGTGGGAGACCCAGCCAGCTCCCAGATACGTGCACCTAACAGAGTCCTGGCTCCCAGTATGACCTCAGCCAGGCTGTGTCTCCTCTGAGCCTCAGTTTCCCTATCTATGGAAAGGGTATCTCAGCCCCCAACCCAGAGGCTGTTCCGAAGATAACGGGTGGAGTTAGGTGCTCAGGGTGGTCTTTCCTGAGCTGGGGTGGCAGTCAGTGGCAGCCGGGGCAGCCTCAGCCCTGGGTTAATATTGACAGCCGTCTCTCCCGGCCAGATCGACATGCTGCAAGCAGAGGTGACAGCCTTGAAGACACTGGTCATCACGTCCACACCAGCCTCTCCTAACCGCGAGCTCCACCCACAGCTGCTCAGCCCCACCAAGGCCGGACCCCGCAAGGGCCACTTGCGTCATAATAGCACCAGCAGCGCCCTCTGCCCCGCCGTGTGCACCGCGGTAGGACACGCCCCCAGCCTGGACAAGGAGGGCAAAGAGGTGAGGGGCAGCGGGCAGGCAGTGGTCACAGGAAAGGGAGGCAGTGCCCCCTGTCAGCCAGGCAGCGGTGCCCAGTGGGGACCCGCCTGGACCCTGCTGTGTGACGGGGAGCGTGTCCTACCCTCTCTGGGCCTCTGTGTCCTCTGGCTGTGAGGGCTGCCTGAATTCCCTGTGATAGGAGGTGTTGGGCCCTCAGTAGGGTACGTGGGGCACCTGGTCCAGGCGGGACAGTGGCTGTGATGCCCTTGGCCACGGGTCTTTGGGCAAGTGAAGCCGCCTGTCAGCACCTCAGTCTCCTCGCGTAAATGGGGTTTCCTGGGGCCACAGGACGTGGGCGTCAGGAGCTCAGCTCAGGGCTGCACCCAGCGGACGCCCCTGAAGGCTGTAGTGGGATTCAGCTTCCTGGAGTCTCTGATGCCAAGGTGGCCCCAGCTCTGCCCTGCCCCAGGCCTCCCGAGCGTCCAGGGAGGAGGTGCGGGCCAGGCCTCTCCATCCCCTCCTGAGCTCTAAGCTTCCGGCTGGACTCTAATAATCTCCTTCCTCTGTCTGTCTCTGTGCACCTGTCTGTCTGTCTGTCCTGCCGGCCCAGCCCGGGCTGCCCCCTCTCCTCTCCCTGCTCCTCTGCGTGGTCCCCAGCAAGGCGGTTCACCTCACCTACGAGCCGGCCTGGCAGCTCCCACCTGGGGAGTTGCCCGTGGGCCCCACCTCTGCTACCTCTCTCTCCTTTTCCCGACAGGTAAAGGCTCCGGAGAGGGGCCGCTCCCTCTGCCCCCTCCCAGCCTCTCCCTCTGCATGTGCCCCAGGGCAGCCAGTGAGCTGTGTGTGTTCCTTTCCATGTGCGCATGCCTGCGTGTGCCGTGCGTCCCGTCAGGTCCCTGTGTGTACCTGCGGGTACCTGCAGCGTCACTCTTCAACTTACCCTCCTCAAGGAGGCAGCGAGGGTCTTCAGAATGAGACCCTGGACCCACGTCTAATTCTGTAGGCCAAGAAACTGGCAACACACCTCCAACACGCTTAGAAGTGAAACTTTTGAGTTCCGAATCCAAATTCTTCTGTGCAAGGGGAAGAGAAGAGTTCTTCTTTGGGACTCGGGTCCCCTGCATGGCTACAGGGGACAGGCCCGCTGGGGCCTGCACTGCATCCTCCCTGGCTCCCCACCTCCTGGGGCTCTGCCTGTCTCTGCCATGCTGGCCCCCCCAGTGCCCTGCCCCCCACCACCGGCTCACCTTCCCCCACAGGTGGACACGACCCTGTTTGCAGAGTTCCAAGCCTGGAGGGAATCGCCCACCCTGGACAAGACCTCCCCCTTCCTGGAAAGGGTGTACCGGGAGGACGTGGGCCCCTGCCTGGACTTCACCATGCAGGAGGTGAGGCAGACAGAGGGTGGCCCGCCGGGGGGCCCAGCCCCGCAGCCGGCGGCCAGCCCCTCACCACCTCCCACTCCTCCCTGCTCTACCGCAGCTCTCAGCCCTGGTACGGGCCGCCGTGGAGGACAACACGCTCACCATCGAGCCGGTGGCTTCGCAAACACTGCCCGCGGTGAAAGTGGCCGCTGTCGAGTGTGGCCGTACCAAGTAAGCTTAGCACCCTGCCCCCGGGAAAGGCCCGCGTAGCCTTGGGCTGCACCAAGGGGGTGGCCAGGGAGGACTGAGCCTCAGGCCTGCCTGCTGGGTCCTGCAGTGGGACCTGGGGGTGGGCAGGGGCACCTGACCAGAGAGGGACAGTGGCTGCCTCCGCGCAAGGCAAGGAGGCATCTTTGGCAGACATGCTGCCTCTAGTCATGGAGCCGGGGTCTCCTCCTTCCTGGCTGGCCTGACGTGCATCTCTCTCCTACCCCCTCTCTCCCACAGTGGGTTCCGGGCCCCGATTGACACGTAAGTGACGTCATTTTTCACTCCACCTCCTGACAATGACCCGATGGCCCTGGCATCTTGTCCTCCCTGCTTCTCAGCTGGCATTGGGCAGGGCCAGCAGCAGAGCAAAGCTGCCAGCATGGAGCAAGGGCAGGGACTGGAGCCTGCGAGGGAGGCCCCTGGGTGGGAGCCTTGTCACAGAGGGGAACATTTGAGCCGGGTTTTGAAAGATGAATAGCAGTTTGCTGAGCAGGGAAGGACCTTTCAGGCAGAGGCAACAGCATGAGTGGAGGTATGAGAAGCTGGAATATTAATGGAAACACCACTGGATCGGTGGGCGGAGCAGTGGGGTGGGTGGGCATGGGGTTGGGGCTGAGGCCACAGAGGGTGTTTGGGGCCAGAGTGTGAAGGCCTCAAATGAGGTTTGGGCTTTAACCCACTGAGGCCAGCATTTCACAAATCATCGATTAACGTTCCCTGAAAAGAGGGTTCCCTGGTCCAATCAGAGTCACAGTGAACCTGGAGGCAGCAAAGGCTCTGATAAGTCCTGCAACCAAGGAGCCTATTTAACCTTCCTTTACTCGGGATTCTCCGTAACTATTTCCTGGGCAGTAGGGAAGCAGCAGGGAAAGATAATGGGCTAGATGTGGGTTTTTGGAGTAGCCCCTGGCTGTAACATGGAGAAGAAAAGCAGAGATGAGGCAGAAGTCTGGTTGGAAGGAACTGAGGGCATCCGGGCAAAAGGTCCTATTGGCAGAACCTAGCCTGGGGACTTCGTGACCTAAGTGGAGGAGAGAGAAGACTCCTGCTTAGGAGGAAGGGATGACTGGGTCTGAGGGCCCTAGTAAAGTAGGGGGCAGCATTTTTAGGGGCGGCAGAGGGTGGAGCTTTTGTACACCTGGCCTGAGGTTGACCAAGCTCTCCTGCCCAGCAGGGGTGAGGTGAGGGGTTGAGGGATGGGGTCCAGCTTGGTTTAAAGGTCTCCCCCAGGGACTTCTGAGACTGCCCTCCTCCTTGGCCTGCCTCCAGGCTCCTTGGGAAGCTGGGACCAGGGGAAAGGATGCCAGGCCCCACCCTGATGTGTGTTTGCCTCCCCCTCCCTCTGTGCCTTCTCTGGCTGCTGCGTCCTCCCTGGACGAGCTGGGTGGGCAAGCCCCAGCCGTCCCCATGGTCCTGAGGTCTGCTTTTCTCTAGTACATGTGCCCTGAGTGGCCTGGCCTGCGCCTGTCGTCACCGAATCCGGCTTGGGGACTCCGAGAGCCACTACTACATCTCACCGTCCTCCCGGGCCAGAGTGAGTCATCCAATGGGAGTGTTACCTGGCTCCTTAGAGGCTCCCTGGGCTGGGACTCTGAGCCCCAGGCTGCACAACCTACAATCTACAGAGCAGGGCACAGGCTCAGAGAGGTACGAGAATGACTTGGGCCACACAGCCAAGCCGGTGTATTTGTTTGCTGTTGCTGTGTGACAAGTTACCATAAACTTAGTGGTAAACTTCGATTTAGTATCTCACAGACTCCCTGGGTAGGAGTCTGGGCACAGCTTAGCTGGGTCCTCTGCTCAGGGCCTCAGGGACTGCAGTCACAGTATCAGCAGCTGCATCCTTTCTGGAGCTCAGGGTCCTCTTCTGAGCTCACATGTTGTTGGCAGAAGTCAGTTCCTTGTGGTTGAAGGACTGAGGTGGCCATTTTCTTGCTTGCCGAAAAGTACTCATGGGAGTGACACCCATCAGCTCTGTCGTTTAATATAACCTAATCAAGGGAGTGACACTAGAGTTCCAGGCTCCTGACTCCTGGCTCCGGCCCCAGGCTTTGGAGAAGGTTCTGAGGCTTGTCTGTCACACAAGGCTGACAGTCAGCTGTGGGCTCTGAGGGGCCTCCAGGGATCCCAGCTTCTGCCCTCACCTGCCGAGTGACCCAGGTGAGGGTCAGTGGATCAAGGGGCCTCACTGGGCTGGGATGAGGGTGGGGTGGACCCCTTTCCTCTGTCCCTTCAAAGACAGTGAAGAAGATTGGAAAGAACAAAAGTTTGGAAAACTCAAGCTTGGTGCAAAGGTGACGTGGTGTGGAAGGTCCTCTTAGAGGAACCATCTCCTCCCCTTGACCTACTAGAGGTGCCTGATTGGACTAAAGTGGGCAAATGGCCTCATCATCAGGCAGTAGATTGACCAGCACAGTCAGCTTGTCTGGTCCTGACAGCCTCTGCAGGGCAGCCCAGCATGTTGTTCTGGCAAATCCCCCAGCAGCGAGCTGAGCTCCCATTAGAGAGGGAGTCTGAGCCTTAGAAAGGAAAGGGGTGCACCCCAGGCCACTCAGCCTAGACCGGAGGTCTCCCCATCCTGGATCCAGTATCTTACTTCTGCAGTCTCCACCTCCTGCATCTGTGCCCAGAGCCTTGTTCGGTGGCCATGGGTCACCTCTGTTTCTTTCTGATCCCAATGAGGGGATCTGTGCCAGACGCTCCCATGCCTAGAAAATTACATCTAGAACGTTGTTCTGCCAGGCCTATGTGTCTGCTGTCCTGGGCAGAGCTGGGAAGGCAGAGGGGAAGGGTGTGAAGTTCTCGGATGTGGTCCCCACCCTGATGAGACCAAGGAGTGTGGAATCCATAGGGAGAAGAAAGTTCTGTCCCCAAAGCGCAGCCCTGGGGAGAGAGCCCCACTGCTCCCCACCATTCCCTAGTCACGGACCTCTGGTAGGGCCTACTGGCCACTGAGCAATGCCAGGGCCTGGGACCCAAGCTTCTCCTGCCCATCCCATCCGGCCCTAAGCAGCCCCTCCTCAGCCCTCCCAGGCGGCACCTTTGCCACACTGGGTTAGTCCCCTCACCTGGCCTCTCTCACACCTCCCTGCCTTTGCCAGGGCCACCAACCCCCTGCACCCAATTTTGTCCTCCTGGCAAGGGCTCCTGTGTGTTTGAGGGCCCAGCAGGAGCATCGCCCCTCCCTCAGCTTTCTCCACTCCCCAGCCTGTGGCCCCCACACACTTGATGTCCCTCCCCCAAAGTGCTGGGTATTCAGCATGGGCAGTTGTGGGCGCAGCTGCCAGCTGCCTTCCACCCTGCTTTAGGTTGGGTACCCTAGAAGCAGAGCCTAAGATGGAGATGGTGTGCAATTCTCAGGAGGCAGAATGGGGCTGGGGGGAAGGACAGGCAAAGGTGAGGCTTCAGCTGGAGTCTGGCTTCAGCCTGATCCACAGGGGCCCTGGAGCCCAGAGTGGATTCCACCCTGAGGCACGGGCGTGGCCTTTTATACCCAAGATGCCTGTCAGTCATTGGCTGAAGTCTGTGAGGGTATGGGGTGCAGAGGGGCACCAGCAGCCAACATTCTCAGCAGTGGGGAGATGGGGCCCCAGCCTGGGGAAGGGGCCTGGGAAGGGCACTAACAGCGCCCTCTCAAAGGTGTGAGAGTCTTCGTGACAGAGCTCAGGTCTGAGCCAGCTCGGGGTCCCCAGTGCCTGGCGCAGGGCCTGGCTGGGAGCAGGCCTCAGGTCAGACTAGGGGCTTCAGGTGGGGATCCAGGGCAGCCAGGTGAGCAGCTTCTGATCCCCTCACCTTTCCTGGCATTACGAATAGCACCTGGTAAGGCCTGGCTGGCCGGGGCCTCCAGTAGCCAGAGCGAGCAGGCCCCTCCGGGGAGCGTGGGTTCTAGGCAGCCTGCCCGGTTTCATCTTTGCAGCTCAGCCACTTAATAAGTGGAGGCTCTGTGGCCTCCGCAGTCGTTGTGGGGTCGTTCCTGGAGCCTCAGCGCTCCCCACGTGTAGACTGGGAATGATAGGCACGTCCGGCGCACCGGGTACGCGTACTTGATTACGCTTAGTGGTCGCTATCGTTTTTATTAGGAGTACTAGTGCTGCTGTTGACTGTAACGTTAGAGCCCAGAATTATCTGAGTCTCACAGGACGTGGGTCTTCCCGCTCTGGTCTGCGATCTACCCTGGCTTTTTTTGGGGGGGGAGGGGGCAAGTGTGAGGGCCGGGGGGGGTCACACCCTGCCCCCTCTGCCCACAGATCACGGCCGTGTGCAACTTCTTCACCTACATCCGCTACATCCAGCAAGGCCTGGTGCGGCAGGACGGTGAGCGCCCCCTCGTGGCCGCTGGGGGTGGCGCCCGGGAGGGGAAGGGCGGGGCGGGGCGGGGCGGGGCGGCCGGCCGGGCCAACCCCAGGGCTTTGCTGCACCCCGTCGGAGGAGGACTCTGCGAGAGAGAAGGTCGTAGATTAGCAAAGCGATCCGGAAGCTCCTGTTGCTGAGCCCTGTGGAGAGAGGAAGAGCGGAAGGAGCCTCCTGGGCTCTGCCTTACCGGGAAAACCAGCCTGGTGCCCCCACATACCTGGATCCAGCTGCTTTTTCCCGTTCAGAAACCTCTCCAGCCCCCCGGGCCTGTAGTGACGGCATTCTTGTTACTGGCCTGGCCTACACGATGGGGCCTCCCCTGTGAATCTCCTCCCCTGTCCCGCCGCGTGGACCTCCAAGTGGTGGCTGGACACGGCTCGCCCACCTCCCCCTGTAGACACTCCCCGCCCTTGCCCATCAGGTCCTCTGTCCATCCGTTGTCCCCCTGCCCCCATTCTGCCAGGCCAGGGACGGGCCCTGTGCAGGGTCGCTGGAGAGCCCCGGGAGCAGGGGTTGGAGAGCATTTGCAGTCTGTCCAAGTGTGTGGCAGTGTGTACGTGCGTGTGCGTGTCAGGCTGTGGAGGTGACCGTCACCTCCATGCCTCCCGGGCTGCAAGCCCCCAGAGTGGAACCTCAAAGAGGTCCGGCTACTCACTGAGATCTGTCCTCAGGGACTGGGGAGTCCTAGGGTGCCCACCAGCTGCCCTGCCCAAAGCCGGGGGAGAGGCCAGGCCATCTGCCTGAGGCGACCCTGAGTGGGCACTGAGCTGTCCACCCTCTGTCTGCCTGCAGCGGAGCCCATGTTCTGGGAGATCACAAGGCTGAGGAAGGAGATGTCGCTGGCCAAGCTTGGCTTCTTCCCCCAGGAGGCCTAGGTCATGGCCCAGGCCTGGAGGGGGTCTCTGAGCTGGAGCCAACACCTGCCCCAGGAGAGACAGACAGACAGACGGGGTCCTAGAGCCAGCCCTGAGCCAGAAGCTGACCAGAGGGACGAATGGCCAGGCCGTGGAGGCAGCACTGAGCCGGCAGCAAAAGTCCATCCCAGGACAGGCCTCAGGAGGTGACCTCTCCCCCCTCATAGTACTACAGCCACCAGGAGACTTTCAAGAAAGCACCAAAGACCAAGGAGCTGGGAGCCGTACAAAGGGGCTCAGCCCTTGGGAGGGCACCCCTGGGACAGCCAGCACCCACTCCCCAGTCCCAGGAGCTGCTGCCTGCAGGTGCCTCACTGGCGAGATCTCCAGGGTATCTCCGCAACCCCCCTTTCCTAAGCCCTGGGCACCAGCACCCCCTTGTGGCCATCCCTCACCTCGTTCCCAGGTGGGCCTGCTGTGCCCAAGGGCCCGAGAGCTAGGAGGAGCGGACGGGGCGGACGGGGGCCTCGCTGGCTGTCTTCCACTCCATCCTGTATCTGCCTGACAATGACCCCAAAACATCCTTAAGATGTATCAGGGGCCCTCCTCCCGCCCGCCCGCTCGACCTTCCTCCTTCCCGCCAGCTGAGCCCAATGCTGCAAGGAGCCTTCGCCCCCACCACTGCTGGGAGGATTGGGGCACTTTCCTCCCAAAGTAAAACACAGACAGGCCTCAGGATGCCCGGGCCTGTTTTCAGCTGTGGATGGCCGTTCCGACGACGGAGGCTGAGATCGCCCAGCCCGGCACACAGGGCTGGCGTGGGGCAGGCAGGCCCCGGGCCCCTCCTCCCCCCTCGCAGGCTACTCAGTACCGGGGTCCAACCTGGACACATCCCTCACCACGTCCGATTTCCTCCTCTGAATGGAATGTAACGCGATCTCTATTTAATAAAGGACGGCTTTGTTGGTAGAGGCCAGGCAGCCACGCGCCTTCACTCCTGCGCCCTGGGGCTTGGGCCAAGGCTTGGGCATCTGAAGGAATGAAACAAAATCCTTTCCTTGCCCGCCCTCGTGCTTGGGATTAAACCCAAATCCTGAAGGGATTGCTGGAGGGAGCACCAACCGAGTCCTCCCCAGTGTTCCTGGGGCAGTAGGTTTTTGGGGGATGAGCCCAGCTCCCTCTCCCGAGAAGTGGTTTGCTGTCAGGAGAACGGGGGCTCTGTCGCTGCCTCACAGGGGATCTTGGGCAGATCCCCTTGCCATCTCCCTGCCAAGTGTCACGGAAGCCTGGAGCTCAGAGTCAGAGCATCAAGGCTGCCTGGTGCCTGCAGGGCAAGGCAGGATTGATTGGTGATGTCTGCCAACAGCACAGCAAGGCCTGTGGTAGCTGTGGTTTTCCCCGCCCTGGTCAAGGGACAGTAGTCAGAGGTGGAAGAAGGTGGAGTCGCCCGGTCCTCTGAGAACCCAGGATAGGCCTTGGGAGGTGCCTTGTGGGGCCTGATCCCCTCCCCACAAGTAGGGATGTGGGCCCAGGCCAGTTGGTGTCCTTCCTTGTGGGGTGGGGCGTAGCAGCTTCTGGGTCAGTATTTACTGGGGCTGGTGATCCCTCGAGGGGACTTCTCTGTTGGCCTGAGACCTTGGGGTCACTCAGCTGGTAGGTCGAGGCCCCCCCACCCTATCACTCTCTCCAGCCAGTAGCCTTTTCCCTCTCGCTCTCCCGCCTCCAAGACTCTCCCTCTCTTCCCAGCCCTCCCCACTACTCCACTAGTGATTTGAATCCCTTCTGTCTCCCCAGCCCCCTCGGATGTTCACCGGTTAGGCCTCCTGTCACAGATGTTCATTCATTCACTCAACAAACGCTGGGCAACTCATATGCCAGACACTTTTCCTGGTGCAGGGGGTACCTCGCTTGAGCTGAGACGCTCACGGGGAGACTGGCAATAAAAACAATGCACGGGTGACATCCACGGTGTCAGATGGAGGAAGGAAAACAAGGAAGGCGATGGAGGATGTCAGGGAAGGGTGTACCCTGCCGCATTATATGGGGTCACCTATGTCCTCTCCTGCATACCAGTCTCTTTCTGTCCTGGGTCAATCCTGGGTCAGCCAGGGGACAAGGGAGGATGAAGGTCTGGGCCCTGGAGCTGCCCGTTCCTGCCCTGAGCTTCTGTGCTCCCGGTCCAGCCACACCCAGCGCCAAGGAGACACCAGGCAACAGTTCAGGCAACCTGGCAGAGAATCCCCACGGCCAGATGTGCTCAGCCTGACCCTGCCAGGTGAGCAAACAGTAGCTGAGATGCCTGGGGGGGTGCCTGTGACCCTTACACTCTGGCATCAGTACATAATAGCTGAGCACTTACTGTGTCCCGGGGCTCGTTCCACACCCTTTACGTGAACGCATTCATTTAATCCTCAGGACAACCCTAGGAGGTCCTGTTTTCCTCATTTTGCAGATGAATCGACCTAGGCACCACGAGGTCATACAGGAAATGGTGGCCCCAGAATAGGAATAGATGAGCCCAGCTCCAGAGCCCACGGTGTGAGCCAGCTTCCTAGATGCTTTATACTCACCACCTGCCACGTCCCGGAGGCTGCGTTAGGTCCTTCCCTGTTTTTCAGGGATGTAGAAACAGGCTCAGGCAGTGACGGAGCAGAATTTGAATCTAGGTTTGTTTCTCACCTTTACCCCGTGAGGGGTGCCCTCGCCCCTGCTCTGCAGGCTTCTGGGGGTGGGTATGGGGGGAGCTCAGGGCTTTGGCTTTTGGAGTTGGGGGGCGGGGAAGGTTAGCTCACATCAGCCACACAGGAGTTGTTCCTCTTAAGTGAATTTTCTAGATAACCCACTCAGGTCTCTCTAAGTAGTGCCGCACAGGTGGCCACCTCTTACAAACCAGCACCAACCACAGTCTCCGAGCCTGAGCCCAGCCCCACCCTGGCCTCACACGTTGCGCTGCTGTGTCACATTTTGCCATCTGCCAAGCCTGTACCGATTGGGTCCTGCCAGGGTTGTGTACCTGGGCAAGTCACTCCTCTCTGGGCTTCAGTTTTCTCATCTTTGACTTGGGAATATCAGACTAAATGACCTTTGCAGCCCCACTCTTTCCCTTTTTTTTTTTCCATTTATTTTATTGTGGTGAAGACCCACACAGTTGACCATCTTAGCAATTTTTCATCGTATAGTTCAGTAATGTTAAGTATATTTGCATTGTTGTGAAACAGCTCTCCAGCACTATTTTTATTTTATTTTATTTTTTTTTTAGCGGTACGCGGGCCTCTCACTGTTGTGGCCTCTCCCGTTGTGGAGCACAGGCTCCTGACGCGCAGGCTCGGTGGCCACGGCTCACGGGCCCAGCCACTCCGTGGCATGTGGGATCTTCCCAGACCGGGCACGAACCCACGTCCCCTGCATCGGCAGGCGGACTCTCAACCACTGCGCCACCAGCACTATTTTATCTTGCAAATCTTAAACTGTGTTCCCATTAAACAAATCCCCTCCCCCATCCCTGGCCACCACCATTCTATAACTACTTTAGAGATTTTATGTAAGTGAAGTCATGCAGTATTTGTCTTTTTATGACTGGCTTCTTTTATTTAGCATAATGTCCTCAAGGTTCATCTGTTTTGTAGCCTGAGACAGGATTTCCTTCCTTTTTAACGCTGAATAATATTCCATTGTATTCATAGACCACGTTTTGTTTATCCACCCTCTGTTGATGGACATTTGGGTTGCTTCTACCTCTTGGCTATTGTGAATAATGCTGCTCTGAACATGGAAGTACAGATATCTGTTTGAGACACTGCCTTCACTTCTTTTGGATATTTAGAGGTGGGATTCCTGGATGATATAGTAGCTCTTTTTAAAAAAAAAATTTATTTATTTATTTGTGGCTGCATTGGGTCTTGCTCTACGCGGGCTTTTCTCTAGTTGCGGTGAGCGGCGGCTACTCTTCGTTGCGGTGCGCGGGCTTCTCATTGCGGTGGCTTCTCTTGTTGTGGAGCACAGGCTCTAGGCGCGCGGGCTTCAGTAGTTGTGGCATGTGGCCTTGGTAGTTGTGGCTCGCGGGCTCTAGAGCGCAGGCTTAGTAGTTGTGGCATGTGGCCTCGGTAGTTGTGGCTCGCGGGCTCTAGAGCGCAGGCTTAGTAGTTGTGGCACACAGGCTTAGTTGCTCCGTGGCATGTGGGATCTTCCCTGACCAGGGCTCGAACCTGTGTCCCCTGCATTGGCAGGCGGATTCTTAACCACTGCACCAGCAGGGAAGCCCCCATATAGTAGTTCTACTTTTAATTTTCTGAGGAAACTTCATACTGTCTTCCGTAGCAGATGCACCATTTTACAATGCCACCAATAGTGTACAAGGGTTCCAATATCCTTGCTAACACTTGTTTCACTGGTGTTTTTTGATAATAGCCATCCTAATGGCTGTGTGATATCTTATTGGTTTTTTTTAATTGACGTATAGTTGAATTCCAATGTTGTGTTAATTACTGCTGTACAGCAAAGTGACTCATTTATACATATATACACATTCTTGTTCATATTCTTTTCCATTATGGTTTATCACAGGATATGGAATATATTCAATAGTTCTCTGTGCTATACAGTAGGACCTTATCCTACTGTTGTTTATGCGTTCTATATATACCAGTTTGCATCTACTAATCCCATACTTTTCCACTCCTACCCTCTCCCACCCCTCGGCAACCACCAATCTATTCTCTATGTCCCTGACTTTGTTTCTGTTTTGTAGGTAGGTTCATTTGTGTCATATTTTAGATTCCGCATATAAGTGATATCATATGGTATTTGTCTTTCTTACTTCATTTAGCATGATAATTGCAAGTTGAATCCATGTTGCTGCAAATGGCAGTATTTCATTC
Organism: Tursiops truncatus; assembly: GCF_011762595.2. Lineage (NCBI taxonomy): Eukaryota > Metazoa > Chordata > Mammalia > Artiodactyla > Delphinidae > Tursiops > Tursiops truncatus. Next base: position 98,907,547 of record NC_047041.1, on the reverse strand, counting down.
TTTTTTATGGCTGAGTAGTATTCCATTGTATATATGTACCACATCTTCTTTATCCATTCATCTGCCAGTGGACATTTAGGTTGTTTCCATGTCTTAGCTATTGTGAATAGTGCTGCTATGAACATAGGGGTGCATGTATCTTTTTTTTTTCTTTTGTATAAAACACAGTCCCTACCATTTATTTATTTATTTTTATAAATTTACTTATTTTATTTATTTTTGGCTGCTTTGGGTCTTTGTTGCTGCGTGCGGGCTTTCTCTAGTTGCAGTGAGAGGGGGCTACTCTTCATTGTGGTACACGGGCTTCTTATTGCAGTGGCTTCCCTTGTTGCAGGGCACAGGCTCTAGGCACGTGGGCTTCAGCAGTTGTGGCTCGTGGGCTCTAGAGCACAGTGTTAGTAGTTGTGGCGCACAGGCTTCGTTGATCCACTGCATGTGGGATCTTCCCGGGCCAGGGATCAAACCCGTGTCCCCTGCATTGGCAGGCGGATTCTTAACCACTGCACCACCAAGGAAGTCCCACATGTATCTATTTAAATTATAGTTTTGTCTGGATATATGCCCAGGAGTGGGATTGCTGGATCATATGGTAATTCTATTTTTAGTTTTCTGAGGAATCTCCATACTGTTTTCCACAGTGGCTGCACCAACTTAAATTCCCACCAACAGTGTAGGGGTGTTCCCTTTTCTCCACACCCTCTCCAGCGTTTGTTATTTGTAGACTTTTTTTTTTTGTAGACTTTTTAATGATGGCCATTCTGACTGGTGTGAGGTGGTACCTCATTGTAGTTTTTTGTTTTGTTTTGTTTTTTAAATTAATTAATTTATTTTTGGCTGTGTTGGGTCTTTGTTGCTGCGTGCGGGCTTTCTCTAGTTGCGGCAAGTGGGGGGCTACTCTTCTTGCGGTGCACAGACTTCTCATTGCGGTGGCTTCTCTTGTTGTGCAGCACGGGCTGTAGGCACATGGGCCTCAGTAGTTGCGGCATGTGGGCTCAGTAGTTGTGGCTGGGGGGCTCTAGAGCACAGGCTCAGTAGTTGTGACGCACAGGCTTAGTTGCTCCATGGCATGTGAGACCAGGGCTCGAACCCGTGTCCCCTGCATTGACAGGCGGATTCTTAACCACTGCGCCACCGGGGAAGCCCCCTTCATTGTAGTTTTGATTTGCATTTCTCTGAGATTAGTGATGTTGAGCATCTTTTCATATGCCAATTGGCCATTTGTACACAGCCTCTTTTTTTTTTACTACGGGGTATTCTAAGGAGCTCTACTGTTCCATCATAGTGATGACTCCAGGGAGAGTCTTTCATGGCTGCTAGGGCTCTTGAATAATGAATAATAACTCTTCACTGAGTAGTTGTGTCTAGGGCCTAATAACCAAGCTCGAAAAGTGGTGAGCTTTAACTCAAAGCCAAATCGCAAAGCTCTGACTTGGGTCCCCTTTGCGCGTCTGCTGGAGAGCAAACGCCTGGGCTTTGTGACTGCTCTTTTTGGTAGGCGCAGAGTTTTTCGGAAATTTGCCCGACTGGGCCACTGTCGCCCCTACGCGGCCTACACAAACATCATTTGACCCCAGGACAGTGGCTGGTGGCACCGTACGGGTGTGGAGAGTTCAGTGTGTCCAAGAGGCTGTGTAGCAGCTCGTGGAGAAGCCCAGCAGGGGCTGGGACAGGGGCTCTCTTCAAACCTCATGTGCCCCCCCAAAAAATTGCTCCAGCTGGCCAGACCCTCCCTTGCCTTTTGTATACTTCCCCCTCCCCCTGCCTAAACCATGACAGTGGCCCCTTGGCAGCTCAGGAATGTCAAGTAGTCCCTCTCTCTTTCCAAGTAGCCTGAGGGGCCTCGCTGCCCTGATGGGGGTTTGGAGACGATGGAATCCCTAGTTTCCCCAGGGCCCCTGACTCCAGGAAAGTTGCCAGCTCCACTGGTTTGAAGCCCAGAGAGGCTATGGAAGTCCCTAAGGCCTGCAGAGAAATGTGGGAAGCTGCTGGTTGGGCTCTGGGGAGGAGACATAGTTCCGGCTTTTAGCCACTCAACTCCAGGTGGCAGGAGGGTTCAGCCATCTCTCTCCCCCTGTTGGGATGAAGTAGCTGGAGGCAATGGCCTGGCCCTGAGCCCTGTCCTTGCTTTACCTCCAAAGGGATCCTATGAGGGCCTTCATCTGCCTCGTCTCTCTGGGGGCAGCTGGGGCAAGTGAAGGTTCTAACCCACTTAATTCCCCGCTACCTCACATGAGCTGACACCAGGCTCGGGCCCAGGGAACGGGTCAGGTGTCAGCAACTGACCACTGATGGCTGCTGAAGACAGGGTGAGGGCCACGCCTCCTCCATCCTTGTGCCCATGTGTGAACGTGGTGGGGGCAGGGGCATCTGCCGTCACCTCCAGCCTTAGCTGCCAACCACATTCCTCTATCCCCGCACATGCTCAGGGAGGGGGCTCGAGGATGCCTGAGTGGAGAGGGCTCAGGCCGCCTATGGCTGTGCTGGCGACAAGGCCTTACTGGTTGTCCTGGCAACCGAATGCAGGTGCTCCTGGTACCAAGGAGAACCCACACGACCCCTCAAGCCCTTCTTTGGATCCTGCCCAACCTGTCCCACAAACGTTAGTGACAATGATTTCCTACAAAGTGTGAAACGAAAATAAAATTTTAGCACATCAGAGAACTGTACTTAGGGTTCTCAAAGTGTGTTCCCCAAACCAGGACATCCGCATCACCACATCAGCATCACCTGGGAACTTGTTAGAGCACGATTCTCTGCCCCCAAAGCAGACCTGCTGAGTCCCACTCCGGGGATGAGCCCAGCAGTCAGTGTCTTGACAGGCCCTCTGATGATTCTGACATGCACTCAAGTTTGACACTTCCTGCCCTGTAGCATAACCTTAGCCTGATTTCATTCGGTGTTAGGTGTGAATTCTTAACTTTTAGGAACACGTACCTTTGTCTCAAAAAAAACTACAGACCGTAGGGGAGCAACCTACACTCTCAGAAGGAATTTAAGTAAAAAGTAGGCAAGGGTACCGTACCGAGCAAGCCAGCCAGTAGAGCAACCACATCCGGTGAATGACAGCACCCCACTCCCCACTCTGACGCCCCTGCTCCCCTTCTGCCCCAATGGCCATCCCAAGGCATCACCGACCCTGCAGCTCCAAAGGCAGGAAGCCCACCGACTTCCATAGATGGGCGGGGCGGGGGGAGGGCGGTCAGGCCAGTAACCTCAGCCCCGATAGAGGGGCCTCGCTGAGCCGATTCTGGGGACCCATGGTTTGAGAGCTGTTTATGGTCACCCCTAGGTAGTGTCCCCACCTCTGAGCGCTCAGGGTTTAACGTTCTAGGAGGCGCGGCGGGAAGCCCATTCTTCGCAGACTCTTGTTCTGGGCCCCACTGGGCGCGGACCGGACCCCCGAGGGCGCGGCGGACGCCGGCTGTGGGCTTTCCGTCCCTCCGGTCCCGCCCCGCCCCCGCACTGCCGAGCGCAAAGCCCGGCTGCGGACGGTGCCCCCCGCAGGCCAGGGTGTTGTGGCCGCGGAGCCTCGCGGGCGGGGCGCGCCAGCCTCGACACGGCCCTCCCCGCCAGCCCCGCCAGAGCGCGGCGCAGCCAATGGGGGCCAAGGCGCTGCGCCGGGATTGGGGCGGGTGCGGGGCGGCGGCAGGGGCCGGGGTGCGGGGAGGGCGAGGCGAGCGCTGTCAGCGCGATTATAAGGGAGTGAAAAGTTGCCGGCAGACAGCCCGGCGCACGCTCGTACGGCGGCCGCAGCGGCAGGGCGGGGCCGCGGAGCAGCGGGTGGCGGCGGAGGAGGTCTTTGAACGCGGCCTCGCTCCTCAAGAGGTCTCGTTCGGCGAGGTCCCGGCTTCGCGAGGACTTTTGCACGCAGCCATGGGCGGCGTCGGGGAGCCCGGAGGGGGACCTGCGCAGCTGGGGGCGACGCTGCCCACCTTCCGCTGGGAGCAGATCCGCCCGCACAACCTGCCAGGCGACAAGTGGCTGGTCATCGAGCGTCGCGTCTACGACATCAGCCGCTGGGCACAGCGGCACCCGGGGGGCAGCCGCCTCATCGGCCACCACGGCGCCGAGGACGCCACGGTAAGGCCACCCACCGCTGGCGGGGTAGAGCCCAGCGCTCGCTGGGGCCTGCTCGTGGGCACCGTGCCCTGCTCCACCGGCGGGGCCTTAGCATCCTTCTTACTCTCGCTGACCTTTGACCTCCCGGCCGGGGACCCAGAGTTGGGATCTACTAGCCGGGGCCTGATGTGGAGTAGGGAGACCACATCAGCATGGAGGACCCATACCCCCGGCAGTGGACCAGGGCTGGTCTGGAGCAGATCTGTGCGGGGAGGAAGGGGCTCTCAGAGGTGGGTGTGTCATGGCAGAAAGCACTGGCCCTTGGTGAGGGGGCTCCCTGATGCTCTGAGGTTCCTCCTCTCAGTGCTGGCTCTCCCAGACCAGGCTCTTCAGGCCGAGCGCTTGCTGGATGCCAGAGGTAGGGCGGGTTCCCCAGGGGCTGGCAAGGATGTGCCTGCCATCAGAGGCTGGAGGCTGGGCAGCAAAGCTTGAGTGAGGCCTAGAGGTCTGTGGCTCCCCAGAGCTGCTGTAAATGGCTCTGAGGAGCCGTGACTCACCTCTCGTGGGCTAACAGCTGCATGGGGGAGAATTTCGCTAGTCAGGCTGGGTGGGCCTCTTTGGGAAGCACATTCACCCCAGGAACAGGCTGGCCCCTGTGGACCCCAGCTTCCCCTTTGCAGCCATGTTCAGACATGTTCTGGTCAAGGAGGAATGTGGCCTGTCCAGTGGGACCATCTGGCAGAGCAGCATCAGGATGAGAGTCCTCACCAGCCCCTTTTCCCACAGTCCCCCAGCTGGACAATAGGACCTGGGGCCGTGACGCTCTGTCCTTGACCATCCAGAATTCTAGGCTGGTCCCACTGGGTACCAGGAAGGTCTTCAAGATTCCAGGGGATGAATCCCTGACTGGCGGAACTTCAGATAACAAAAGCGATTGTGTCCCGTCGCAGGAGGGTCAGTGCCCCTGTTGCCAGAAACATCTGCTCTCTGCCCACTGCCTTCTCCCGTGGCTTGCGCAACCTTCCTGGGACTCTTTTAGGGGGAAACGTGTCTCTTCCTCACTTCCCCAGGAAGCTGAGAGGTTAGGGTCAGAAACCTCCTGAAACCCTAGAAGCTGACCGGGAAAGCCTTGTGGGTAGTGCCGGGCGGCCCGGCGGTGGCCACGGCGTTGGAGCTGACTGTGGGCCAGGGAGTGCGTGACCGTGTTAGGCCTGTCCACGTGCGAACGAGGCGTGTGTTTGTGTGCGTGGTTATACATGTGTGTGTCGCTGCCAGGGCGTGGGGGGCGTGAGGTGCCACAGCCCCTCCCCCCTCAGCCTGGCTGAGCCCTGGCCACCCCTCCGGGATGCTGGGGGCAGCTACTCTGGCCTTTTTTCAACCTCTAACCTGTCGGACGGGATGGAGGCTGGCAAGAGGAAGACGATGGAGAATATTTACGAATCGTTTTTTCCCGCTTGGTGCCCAGGTCTGTGCTGGGGGCCCTCCCGTGTGGGAACCCCATTTAGCTCTAGACGCTGAGACACCCCCCCCCCCCCGTGACAGGTTTCTCACTGATTCATCACCAGTAAGGTCTGTTTTCCCATTTCCATTAAAACACTCTGTCCGTTCCCTGGGGCCAGGTCCCGGCTCTGCCGTTGGAGGCTCTGAGGGACCTGGAGCCAGGCATATCACTCCTCTGAACCTCAGTTTCCTCATCTGTAAAGTGGGGACAGCTGGGCCAGACAGTGAGCCGGCGGAGGGCGGGACTGTGCCTTCTCAGCTCCGTGGCCCCAGAGCTGCTATATAGTTGTTCCTGGTCAGTTTGTGTTGCCAGCGGAGAAGTGGGAGTGTGCCCTGCAGACTGTAGGGTGCAGTGGACAGCCACGGCATAACCACGTCTTTGCTGGGTGACCTTGTCTGGTTCGTTCATGGCTGTAACAGGACATGATGTTAGGCCATCTCTTAGCTTCCCCGAGGCCCCAAACCCTGGGCTGGAGTTGCCAGAAATACCTGGTCTGTTCAGGCCAAAGGGGTTGTGAGGAGGCTGGGGTTGGGGGACCCCAGTCTTTGTCTGTGGTGGGCCCACAGGGCAGAGCAGGGATCAGATCACCCCAGTGCCCTGTGTGGTCCAGCCCAGACCCCAGGCACGCCATCCCCGGCCCTGGAACACAGGTGGGGGTGGGGCAGCCATCTTGCCGGGCTCTGTTCCCGCAGCCACCTTTTAGCAGCCCCTGCTGCCCATCAGCTGTTTTCCTGTTCACGCCACAAAAGCCTTCCTGCCAGGAAATGCCCAGAGTTCCTGCGCCGTGAAGTCAGTCTGTGGCCATCCTGGGATACAAAGCCGGGTACCCTGGGGAGAGCGCTCTGGGCCTTGGGCCAGGTTTGTCTAAGAGTCACAGGCGGCCTGAGACTAGTGGAGCCAGCCATGGAGGGGTGAGGCCCAGCCGCTGCTGATCGTGAGTTTACCAGGCCTGGGTGCCGAGCACCTACTGTGTGCCGGGCTCTGAATTCAGTGCTTGATTTATAGATACTCCCTCTCTGAATCCTCATGATACCTCTATGGGACAGGTACTGTTACTGCTATTTCCATTTTAAAGATGAGAAAACAGACTCAGAGAGGCAAAGTGACTTGAAATTAAATGATGGGTCTGGGATTTGAATCCACAGCCCATGCTCTTAACCACCCGCTTCACTGCCACTTAGCTGTTTATTTCATTCATTCATTCATTCTTCAATTATCAAATCATTAAATCCAACAGCAGATATGCAACGAGCATATCCTACGTGCCAAACCCTGTTCTAACCTCTGAAGATACAGCTGTGAACAAAAAAATGTGCTAGGAGGGACTTCCCTGGGAGTCCAGTGGTTAGGACTCCGCTTTTCCGCTGCAGGGGTCACGGGTTTGATCCCTGGTCGGGGAACTAAGAACCCACGTGCTGCGCAAAAAAAAAAAAAAAAAAATCTGCTAGGAGGATGTTCCTTGGCAGAGGGACCAGCTAGGGCAAAGGCTCGGAGGTGGGACTCCGTGCATTTAAGGAACAGCAAGGCTATCCGCTCTCAGCGTGGCTGGAGCACAGCAGTGAGGAGAAGGGCAGGCAGTGTGGTCCAGAGGTAGCAGGGGAAGCAGGACTTTTGTTTTATTCTAAGGGGAGCTTGAAGGGCAGAGCAGGGAAGCCAGGGGAATCTGATATACATTTAAACAGATCCCTAATGAGGAGGGGGAAGGCAGAGCCTCCTAGGAGAAGGGGGAGGCATTAAGAGAAGAGATGGTGGGGACCTGCCCTCCCCAGGGGAGGCCGCTTGGAAGAGGTGGCCATTCACCTGGGCCCTGGCGTGCAGGTACGTCCAGGGCAGGGGGCAGGTGATGCTGTGGGCTCAGGCACACCAACAGGAACCATTAGGATTTAGCTCAGTGTGGTCTCGAGAAAACAAGCTTCAGAGGTGGTCCTAGCGTTAGGCCACTTTGCAGATGAGGAGACTGAGGTTGAATACGGGTGATTTGAAGGGACCTTCTTGGAACCCTCAAAGGGCAGGGCCTTTGTCCTTGGGCTTGGAGGGTGGGGTTTGTATCTGGGAGATCTGGGCAGATCTGAGGCTGTGGAGCGAGGGTGGGGCCGGAGACAGGGGCTGGCCAGGAGCTCAGACAACCTGGCTCCAGAGCTGAGGAAGCCGTGCTCTGCTTCCTCTTACCACGCCAGCTGCCTCGAGAGCTGCCTAAGGGCCACTCCCCGTGAAGTGTGACCTCTCTGGGCTCTGTGGGTGTTTTCTGCAATGTCCCCACCCACCCAGGCCCCTGGTGGGGCAAGAGGGGGCTGGCAGTGCCCTGGGGGAGGCGTCGGATCATATGGTGCTGGGCAGGAACTTGGGGAGCAGGGGTGGGGATGCTAGTACCCTAAGCATGCGGCAGTCCCTCTGCATTTCCTCCCAAGGATGCCCAAGTGGCAGCCATGGGTTTCTCGGGAAACAGCAGCGGGAAAGAGCCAGAGCTCAGTGGTGGAGAGAGGACCCGGGGCCAGAGGGCCTGGCCACTTCAGGCCACCGCGGGGTCAGTGACACCTGTGAGGCCAAGGGTGCTGGATGGAGGAACCCCACCACCACCACCACACCTGTCACCAGGGACCAGGGGTGCTGGGGGGACAGGGGCAACTTCCTGAGGACATCCGTCCTTGAGCTGGGCTCTGCTGCTCCAGCGGGAGTTGATGCTCGTGTTCAGGGCTGTGTGCCCTTTGGCCTCAGTTTCCTCATCTATAAAATGGGGATACTGATAGTGCCTCCCCATTGGCCTCCTGTGAGGAGACCCAGGGAGAGGATGGGAGGGAGCATCTGACCTGGGCGTGAGATCCTGCTTTATCTTCCCACCCAGGAGAGGGAGGGAGGAAGAAATTCCTGGGTGTGTCCACTCTCCCATCCTCACAACCCCCTGCTGCCTCCTGAGCTGAGGTTAAGAGGAGCAGACCCAGACCACCTGAGCCCCCAGCAGCCCTGCTTCCTTCCCTGCTCTACCCCCTTCCTGATCTGGAACATTCCAGATTCTTTGGAGAAGTGACCAGAAATGCTCCCCGCCCCTACCTTATCTCTGGGGTGGAAGGAGGCTGCCAGCCCCTCCTGTTTCCTAGCCTCAGGCTGGCCAGGACAGTGACCAGCAGGGCGCACCTCCACTCTCCTGCCTCAGGCCTGCGGGCCTGAATCTCACGGGACACCAGGCCCCTTCTAAGTGCTCTGCCTGCACTGACTCAGTCCTCCCAGCAGCTCCACAAGATGGGTATTTGTGGTTCCTGATTTACTGAAAAAATATAGGATGGAGAGGGGGTGCGACCTTGTCTGTGGCTCCAGGGCTCAGCTCCTAAGTGGCGGCTCAGATTCCATCCCCTGCAGGCTGGCTCCTGAGTCTCCCCACTCCCACCCTTACCCAGCTGCTACCTGGAGTTCAAAGCGGGGCTGGGGGCAGGGCAGGAGCCACTCTGAGGCTTCCAGGGACTGAAGCAAGGCTGGGTGGGAGCTCTGTCCTGGGAGAGCAGGGACGTCACAGAAGATAGACCTGGATTCGAATCCCAGCTCTGCCACTACAAACTCTGACCTGGGCAGGCCAGAGCCTCTGTTCCCTCACGGGCAGAATGGTTCAGACGCCTGGGTTGTGAGCTCCTTGCCCACTTACGCACACCTGCCATCCTGCCCCAGCTCCGTGCAGGGCTCTGAGGCCACCCCTGTGAACAAGGGCCTGTCCCTGTCAACCGCAGCTTATGTTTAGAGACATCGTTTGAATTCTAAAAGTTTCACCCAACTCTGTTCCAAGAACTCGTGAGAGGCCTCAGTTGCCATCCCCGTGGGGGAGGGTCACAAAGTTTGCACCTATGGCCCTGGGAGGACGTTTCCAGGCGCATCAGGGGTGGGGCCTCCTGCAGTACACTGAAACTTGGTCAGGGCAGCCCCAGAAGCACCAGGACCACCGTCCCGACCCCCACAGCCCGGTCTCCGAGCAGCCAGATCCTTGGCTCCCCGGGATGGTGACCAGCCTCGTGACGAGGGCCCCTTCCCTCCACCTAGGAGACCCACTGCCTCCCCTCTGACCAGGAGTGGCCACCCTGGGGCTACTGCCGAGTGGCCACAAGCACAGTTTTACGGTCAGACCAAGTTCTGGTCCAACCTCCATCAAATGGAGCTGTGTGACCTTGGGTAAGTGGCTCAACCTCTCTGAGTCTTCTGCCCAGCTCCTGAATCCTTAAACAGAGGCCAAAGAGGACTGAGTCACATGGCCCCAGCCAATGTTCCAGGAAAAGCTGTTTGCTGAGGTTTTGGTCTGCGGCCAGGGACCCACCTTGTTGGTACTCAGACTGCAAGAAGCGTAGGCTCAGCAGTGCCCACCCAGCCCCAGGAGCCCGAGCTGCTATCCGAGGACCTGGCACAGCTCCGCGCTTTCCCACCCACCAGCGGAAGGCTTGTCCACCAGCTCTGGGATGTCCCTGCCCGGACCTGAGGGGGCGCACAACTTCCCTCCTCAGTGCAAAGGACATGCCTGGCTGGGGGTCCCTCGGGCAAGCCTGGCTCTGTCCTCCTTCAGGGCATTTCCAGGCCTGGCTTGGGTGAATCAGGACCAAGGGAAAGGAGTTGGGGAGGGAGAGCTGCTCCCGCAGCTCCTCAGCATGGCCCTGGAGCATCTGAGGTCGACCGGGCGCTGGGGCGGCCCCAGAACAGACACAGAGGTCGTGAGAGCGCGGGGCTGGGAGAGAGGGAAGCCTGGGGCCGGAGCCACCGCACACACATCTGCTCTGTGAGTCTGTGTGCGTGCCAGGCCGTGTCTGTCTGGGTGTTCTTGTGGCCTTGCCTGTGCGCGTATTCCCAAGCGTGTCTGGGAGCCTTAGCGGGTCGGTGGTGGTGTCTGCACGCGTGGAGGCGCACCCTTAAGGCACTGCACTTCCGTGACACGTGTGCACCTCTGGTGTCACGCTCTTTGTAGCATGCCGTGTGCCTCTGTGTGCCACCAGGGCGGTTTCAAAGAAAACGAGAGGTAATCAGAGTCAACGCTCGCTCAGCCTTAAAAAGGAAGGAAATTCTGACATGCCACACGTGGATGAACCTTGAAGACACGATGCTAAGTGACGAGTCCGTCACAAAAGGACAAATACTGTATGATTCCTCTTCTACGAGTCAATTCTTCTTTTTTCGGCCGCACCTCGAAGCAGGTGGGATCTTAGTTCCCTGACCAGGGGTGGAACCCGTGCCCGCTGCAGTGGAAGCGCGGAGTCTTAACCACTGGACCACCAGGGAAGTTTCTGTGAGTCAATTCGTAGAGACAGAAAGCAGCACGGTGGTTTCCAGAGGCTGGGGGGAGGTGGAAATGGTGAGCTAGGGTCTCATGGGGACAGAGTTTCAACTGGGGAAGATGAAAAAGGTTTGGAGATGCGTGGCGGCGATGGTTGCCCAAGTGTGAGTACACTTAATGCCACTGAACTGTGCGCTTCAAAATGGTGACGATGGTCAATTTTATGTGTGTTTGACTATAAAGAAAAAGAAAAAAACCTTAGTGCTCTATAGTCCAGAGCCCGAAAGGCCCTGGGGGCGCGCCCTTTTGATGTTCCCCCTGGATTTGCCTAGTTCCAGGCAGGAGAACAGACTCGCTCAAGGTCACAGTAAGCGGGGTCAACCAACCACAAGAGCAATCTTCCTCTTAGTTCCCCAGCCAGTGCCGCTCCCGCGGCTCCCCAGTAGGCCAGCGCCCGGGCAGCTTCCTGTGGGGCCAGCCTCCCCTCCCCCCCCCAGGGGTGCTCCCCCTCCATCAAGGCTCTTCCGTCGTGAGGGTGAGGTCTGTACCTATACAACCCCTTCCCCTATTATGAGCTCCGCGGAGGGGCCCCAAGTCAGCCTTCCCAAGGGCCTAGGTTATCCCAGAAGCTACATCCTCTGAGCCCCCAGGTCCTCAGACTGCCCTGCGCCAGTAAGAGAGCAGGCAGCAAGAAAGGGGACCCCTCGGGTGAATCCTGCAGGGGTGGCCTTCAGGTGGGAGCTGGAGGGGCCTGAGGTGCTTCTGTCCCCGGGGATGGGACGGTGTGGGATGTCCTGAAGTGAGGACAGGGGCCCTGCTGTTTTAACACCCACCAGGCACTGCTAGGCTCACTAGCAGCCAGCAGTCACCTTCCCCGGCCCAAGGGGACCCGCCACTACTCCAGGTGCTGCTCCCACAGTTCAGGCTGCTGGCCGGCTGGGGGTTGGCACTCAGAGCCTCCGAAAGTGCGAAGATAAAAATGGGTTGAAGAGCTGTGAACAGCAATGAGCCAGTGACACCAGGGCTAGATCAGGAAGACTGAGTGAGTCCCAAGCGTGAAGTTCAAGTTCACTCACACTTCAGAACTGCCCGGTGCTAGAGGTCGGGGTCACTTCCTGACCGGTCCCTTTCCACAGCCCTTTATCTTTCCTGGGGTCGCTCTCTTCCTCCAACCCCTTCTCCCGCTCTGCACCCTGCCCCCATGACAGAGAATCACAGGAATGTTAGATTGTTTATTTAACTTACTGTTTAAAAAACTTATATTTTCCACTCCTGCTTTTAAAATCAAGCGAGTTTAACTGTTTGAGCATCTTCGGGCTGTGTGGTCCTCGACTGATTTTTTTTTCTCCCGGTGGCCCAGTGGTCGTCAATTGCAAGTTCCCTCACCCACGTTTTACCCACTGCTTGTGTGTGTGAAAGGTGATTAATCTGATGTTTGTGACCCAGTAGAAAAGCATATGATTTCAAGAAAGCTTTCCAGTGATCTTTTTGGAAAAGTCAAACCCTTTCAGGAAAGGAATCAGAGTCTTCCAGGGAGAACTTTCTGTAAATCCTGATTTATTTTTTTAAATTAATTAATTAATTTATTTATTTTTGGCTGCATTGGGTCTTCATTGCTGCGCCTGGGCTTTCTCTAGTCGCGGCGAGCGGGGGCTACTCTTCGTTGCGGTGCGCGGGCTTCTCATCGCCGTGGCTCCTCTTGTGGCGGAGCACAGGCTCTAGGCATGCGGGCTTCAGTAGTTGTGGCGCACGGGCTTAGTTGCTCCGTGGCACGTGGGGTCTTCCCGGACAAGGGCTCGAACCTGTGTCCCCTGCATTGGCAGGCGGATTCTTAACCACTGCGCCACCAGGGAAGTCCCAATCCAGACTTTTAAAAAATACATTTATTTATTTATTTATTATTGTGACCGCGCCGAGTCTTAGTTGCAGCACGCGGGGTCTTAGTTGCGCCGTGCATGTGGGATATAGTTCCTCCAACCAGGGATCGATCCCGGGCCCCCTGCATTGGGAGCACAGAGTCTTACCCACTGGACCACCAGGGAAGTCCCCTGTTAGTCCAGATTTTAAAATACCCGACCAAATTTGGGGAAGGGCCCCATGGTGGCGTGAAACAGCTGGATCCTGGCAGGCGAGGGGTGTCTGTTGGGGCACCCAAGGTCTGGGGAGGACCAGGGAGGGCTCACAGGCAAGGCTGACCCGTGTGGTCCTATTTCTGTGACGGCTGAAACACCAGGGGACTGCCTGCCTGCCTGCCTGTCCGTCTGTCTGCTCTGCCCTTGCATCAACAGCCCTTCCACTTTGTCTCTGCCTGCTGCCTCTGGGTGCTACTCCAGCCGTCTGTCTGTCCACCTGACTGTCTGCTCTCCTTCAGGATGCCTTCCACGCCTTCCACCAGGACCTCAATTTTGTGCGCAAGTTCCTGCAGCCCCTGCTGATTGGAGAGCTGGCCCCGGAGGAGCCCAGCCAGGATGGACCCCAGAATGTGAGAAGGGCCCCGGTGGAGGCTAAGCCCCCAGTGGGGGGGCTGGAGGGGATGGAAGGCGTTGCCAGTGGCAGCTTCATTTGAATTATCCCAAGGGGCCCTGGGGCCAAGGCTGGGTCTGCCGTCCCTTCCTGGGCAGACAGCTGTAGGCAGAGCCGTAGGGACACCCGCACCGGCGTTTGCCGGGCGACCCCAGGCAAGCCCCTTCCCTGCTCTGGGCTCTGCAGCCCCATCTATGATGAGGATTTTGATGAGCTGCACTCTCGGGGTTTTCCCTGCTTCTCAGGTACCCCACACCTTTTGTGGGTGGCGGAGGAGCCTTTGCCGCCAGCCAGCAACCCAGCTCACACCCCAGGCTGGGCACTCTGGTCCCTCCGTCCCCTTCGGCCACAGACCCACTGGGCCTGACGCTGGGAGGAGTGGCTGCTGGGGGGGTTCCGGGGACGCCTGGGGCCTCGCTCGCTTCCTCGGCTGACCGGCCGTGCCGCCGTGGCAGGCCCAGCTGATCGAGGATTTCCGAGCCCTGCGCCAGGCGGTCGAGGACATGAAGCTGTTTGAGGCCAAGCCCACGTTCTTCGCTTTCCTGCTGGGCCACATCCTGGCCATGGAGATGCTCGCCTGGCTCGTCATCTACCTCCTTGGCCCCGGCTGGGTGCCCAGCACCCTGGCCGCCCTCATCCTGGCCGTCTCCCAGGTGACCCCAGCACTGTCTTGCAGACACCTGAACTGACCAACAGACACAGGGCCTGGCACACACGGACACTCGGGACATACTTGCTGAATGAATGAATGAATGAATGCCCAGTCCCATAAGTGTGTATCTGTGGGTCAAGCTATAGTTTCAATATGTGAAGGAAGCTCTTTACTTAATAAGCCCAGAGGGAGCCCACGGCTGGGAGCTGGACGGCTGCCGCCCACAGCTCCATGACAGACCCGCAGCCCCTGGACCTCCCGAGGAAACTGGCCTACTAGGCTCTAGAGTGGAGTGCCAGCTTTGGGGGTGCCCTGCGAGCTGGGAGGGCTGGCCGGGGCCCAGGCGGCTCCCTGCCTCGGCTCCTGACCCTGCGTCTCCCCAGGCCCAGAGCTGGTGTCTGCAGCACGATCTGGGCCACACCTCCATCTTCAGGAAGTCCCGGTGGAACCACGTGGCCCAGCAGTTTGTGATGGGGCAGCTGAAGGTGAGGCTGGGGGCAGGTGGTGGGCAGCCAGGGGCTTAGTGGGGGGGCCACACTGGGTCTGCGCAAGTGTGTGGTTGCCATGGAGAGGGGGGCGCGGCCTGGCCCCACTCCTGAGAGCCCCCTCCCCTGCAGGGCTTCTCTGCCCACTGGTGGAACTTCCGCCACTTCCAGCACCACGCCAAGCCCAACATCTTCCACAAGGACCCGGATGTGACCGTGGCGCCCGTCTTCCTTCTGGGGGAGTCGTCTGTCGAGGTGCATGGGGGACACGCTCGGGCTGGGCCTCCAGCAGAGGGGAACTGGTAGTCCCTGAACCCCCTGCTGTGGCCCAGCCCCTGACCCAGCCCCCGACTGTAGCTCCAGGCTGAGCCCCTGCTCTGGTGGTACCCCTTCCCCCTTTCCCAGTTGGCTAGAATCCAAAGTTGCCTTGGCCCCTGGGCCCCAGCCGGCCCCCTGACCCTGCCTGGGACAAGGAGGGCCTGGAGAGCCACCCTCCCCAACGGCTGCCTGTCCCCACAGTACGGCAAGAAGAAGCGCAGATACTTACCCTACAACCACCAGCACCTGTACTTCTTCCTGAGTGAGTGTCCGCTTGTCCCCCTGGGGGTGGGAGCCATGCCGGGGCCTGCACGGTCCACCTGACGCTTCCAGCCCCCTCAGCACGGCACCTCCAGGTCTCTCCCGGCCTCTCTCTGGTCGCCCTAGCCTGCAGCCCATGCCGACTTCCATCGCCAGGCCTTCGCCCCACCCCTTCCCTCTGCCCGGGGTACCTTCCGGCAGAAGGGAGCAACCACAGTCTTGCCTGGAGCTTTCAGAGTTCTTTCCTACCCTCACCGCAGGGCGAGCCAGAGCTCTAGGGCAATCGTTGGGGCAACAAGGTGAGGCTTAAAGGGCGCGGATGTATAAGGCTGGGGCCGACCTGCTGAAGAGGCACAGGAGGTGGCGGGGCGAGGACCAGCCTGGAGAGGCTCAGACACGGAGGGAATGAGTGAGGACCGGGCCTTGTGGGTGACGCGGGCTCGTCCCAGCAGGATGGGACCAGCGCCAAGTGCCGCTGGCCTTCCTGGGGGAGCAGAGCCCCGCCCCCAGCCCTGTGCCCCGCCCCACCCCTGAGCCCTCTCACGCCCCTCCTTGCAGTCGGCCCGCCGCTGCTCACCCTGGTGAACTTCGAGGTGGAAAACCTGGCGTACATGCTGGTGTGCATGCAGTGGATGGTGAGTGGGGGCCCCGCTCGGGTCCCCTGGGCGTACAGCTGTGGTGGCAGGAGGTGGGGCGTCAGGGGGCAGCCCCTCTCAACCAGCGCAAACAGGTGTGCCTGTGATGGTGCGGTAGGCGTGTGCACCCGCGCAGGGGGCGTGAGTGTGTGCCTGTGTGTGGTTGCAGGGGGAGAGGGGTGTGTGCACAGGGCGTGCTGTGGGTCTCTCACGGTGGGGTGTCCTCCCTGGGGCTAGGGATCCACTGGGCCCCTTCTGCCAGGCATTTGTCTTCCCGGGCAAGGCTTCCCTCAGCCCGCACCCCTGCACAGCACCTTCACCTCCGTGGTCAGCCCCCTGAGGCTGGCAGGGCAGGGATCCTACCCACTTACCTGGCTGAGACACCCAGGCCCAGAGAGGGGCGGTGACGTGCCGTCCAGGGTGACCCAGCTCCCCTTCCCGGCTGCCTCGAGGCCTCTGCCCTCCTCCTCCCTCCTCTACAGGACTTGCTCTGGGCCGCCAGCTTCTACGCCCGCTTCCTCTTTTCCTACATTCCCTTCTACGGTGTTCCTGGGGCGCTGTTCCTCTTTGTGGCTGTCAGGTATGGCCAGGTTTGGCATGGCGGGGTGTGGGGAGCTCACACACGGGCGGCAGGGGCCCCTGACCTCAGCCCTCCACGTCCCCATCTGCAGAACGGGGACAGTACTGTCTCCCTGGGCTGTCGAGTGGCAAGATCCTGGGGGTGGCAGGCCTCAGGGAAGCGGCCCCGGGGGTGTCCCCCGTCTTGAGTAGGGCAACTCTGGCAGCCTGGCAATGGCCCCTGCACCACTCAGCTGCTTTAAACACTAGCGGGGAGGGCTTGCCGCAATCCCGTAGCACAGATGGGGAAGCCGAGGCCCAGGTCTGCGTGGTCAGCTGGACGCGGGGTAGCGCCTGGGCCTCCCCTCACAGGGTCCTGGAGAGCCACTGGTTCGTGTGGATCACCCAGATGAACCATATCCCCAAGGAGATCGGCCACGAGAAGCACCGGGACTGGGCCAGCTCTCAGGTGGGCAGCAGAGGCGGGGTCCCAGCGGAGAGGCAGGGGGGCGCTGACGGGGCTGCCACGGGGTCGGGCTCCGTGCCAGCCCCCTCACGTGTGCCCCGCCCGCTCCTGGCAGCTGGCAGCCACCTGCAACGTGGAGCCCTCTGTCTTCCTTGACTGGTTCAGCGGACACCTCAACTTCCAGATTGAGCACCAGTGAGCGCGGGCCCCGGGGGCCCACGGGGGTGGGAGTGAGGCCTGAGCCTCTCTGTCCAGTCTTCCCCCAGGGAGGCCGAGACGTGAGCCCTGGATTTCCTGGAGGGCCCGGGAGAGGTGGTGAGCGGGGCCCGGGGGGCGATGGGTGGGTGGGGGTGCCAGCACACGCTCTCCCCGCCCCCAGCCTCTTCCCCACGATGCCGAGGCACAACTACCGCAGGGTGGCCCCGCTGGTCAAGGCCCTGTGCGCCAAGCACGGCCTCAGCTACGAGGTGAAGCCCTTCCTCACCGCCCTGGTGGACATCATCGGGTAAGGGTTCTTTGCTCACGGTGGCTCCCTGGGGGCCCCTGCCCACCCTGGGCCTGGTCAGCCCCGTCCTGAGCACCCACCTGGCTCTCTGAGCTCACGTGGGCTCCTTTGTAGAAGCTGGCATCCAAGGCCTTTCCGATCAGCCTTTCTGCCCTCAGCCCGTGACCTCCCTTCCCAGTGTCCGCCCACGTAGCCAGGGTTTAGGGAGCACCTACCATAGGCCCAGGCCCTGTCCTTGGTGCTACAGACACATCAGTGAGCAAAACAGGCTGACATCCCTGCCTTCCTGGAGCTGACATCTGAGCGGGGGAAACAGAAAAAAGGCAGTTAAAATAAGTAAATTACAGAAAATGTGAGAAGGGGAGAAGTGCTTCGGCAAAAAACAAAACAAAACCACAAAACCTGAGGGTGGGGGCAGGAGAGGGACTGGGTGGTGCAGGCAGGGTTGCAATTTTTAGTGGGGTGGCACGGTGGGTGGTATTAAGAAGGCAATGTGTGAGCAAGACAGGGAGGAGGGGAGAGGGCTGGCCATGGAGAAATCTAGGGGAAGCAGATTTGGGGCAAAGGAATAGCCGTGCAAAGGCCCTGAGGCAGGAGTGTGCTAGGTGAGTGGGAGAGTCGCTGAGTGGAGGAGGGGCACGATTTTGGAAAGATGCTCTGGCTGTGGGAAGGTACTGATGGGGCAGAAAGAACAGAGTGGGGGTTCCTGCAGCTGTCCAGGGATGACATGGCTTGGCCCTGATGGTAGCCTTGGCCGTGGGGAACAGAGGCCGGATTCTCAGCCAGAGCTCTTCCACCTCTGTGCCTTAGCACATGCTGTTCCCTTTACTTGGATGCCCTTCCTTCTATACTGGTGTTGGAACACCTACTTCTCCTTTTTTTCTTTTTTTTAATTAATTAATTAATTTTTGGCTGTGTTGGGTCTTCGTTGCTGCGTGTGGGCTTCCTGTAGTTGCGGCGAGCGGGGGCTACTCTTCGTTGCAGTGCGCGGGCTTCTCACTGTGGTGGCTTCTGTTGTTGCGATCACGGGCTCTAGGTGCGCGGTCTTTAGTAGTCATGGCTTGCGGGCTCTAGAGTGCCGGCTCAGTAGCTATGGCGCGCTGGCTTAGTTGCTCGTGGCACGTGGGATCTTCCTGGACCAGGGCTCAAACGCGTGTCCCCTGCACTGGCAGGTGGATTCTTAACCGCTGCGCCACCAGACCCGCCTACTTCTTCATGGCCCTTCCCAGCCCAATCCTTGGGGCCACTGCCACTTGGCATGGCCCCTTTAGGACACCTGGCATAGGGTTTCCTAGCAAGTTCTTGATGTTTCTGGTTCCTCTGCCTGATGTCAGGCTCCTGGTGGGCAGATCCCAAGCCTTAGCGGGGCTCAGCAGGAGGAAGCAACAGAGAGAGCTGGGTGAAGGAGAGACAGGCCCACCCTGGTTCCTGCCTGGACTTGGCCTTGGCTGCCCCCCTCCCGACTCAAGGTCTAGTTCCCGCTCCAGTTAATGAGCATGTAGCCTCCTCTCCCAATCCTCCCCTCCAGCCCCACCCAGCTGCCTGCCCCAGGGGACAGGGACTCACCGGGGAAAGGGGAACGGGGACATCTCTACTCACACTCCTCATCGTGGGGGGAAGGGGTTAATATTTGCACTTGAGTCCCTTACCTCTTCCTGCCCCCCGCCTCCCAGGTCCCTGAAGAAGTCTGGCAATATGTGGCTGGAAGCCTACCTCCACCAGTGAAGGCAGCGGCACCCAGGGCCCCAGCGCCACCCAGCCACCCAGCCGGGCTCCCCCACCTGCCCCCACCTTGCCCTGCCTCAGCCTGAGGACCCTGCCCGCCGTCCTGGGCCCCCTCCCCGCCTGCTCCACGCCCCTCAGGCCATGGCTCTAGACCCCACGGGACCAGGGCTGGGGGCACGGTATATAAAACCACACGGTGAGCATGGCATGTTTTCCTAGCGCAAAAATTTAGGGAAAAAGGTTATTTTTATATAAAAACAAACCCAGATATATTACGGAGTAGAGTATTGAATTCGCATGAATTTTGGAGCTGGAGTTCAGATCCTTCAGCCATCAGGGTCTTGGTGGGGCGAGGGGGTAGTGGTGGGTGGTGGCTTTCCGAGTTGTGCTCCGCTCTGGGTCAGGGAGCTGGCATCTGCCTTGGGCTCAGGTCACCTGAGGGCCTGGTTCCTTCCTGTTCTTCACCCACTCACCAGCAACCTTGGCAGATCACGCTGGGCTCCCCTCACTTTACTCCTTTGCACAGTGGGACAGGGGCTGGCAGCAGATGGGGCCTCAGGGCTGAGCGCCATGTCTGCAGGCGCCCCCGGGGGGCGCAAGAGGCACCCCTGTCCTGGATCTGCACTGGTTTCTTGCAGCCTCAGCCTCAGCGCTGAGGGGCCTCAGAGGACCACGGGCAGTGGGTCCCCTGCTGATCTCCAACCCACACTTGGCATCACACCTGTGGAGGTGCAGCTGACCATGCTCAGTGACCTCAGGAGGTGATCCCGGATCCCCCCAGTGCCTGCCTGGGGCCAGGTGCTTGCCTGCAGTGAACCATTCAGGCGGGACCCCTGGGAAGGGGCTGTTTCCGTCCCTAGAGTCTGAGAGCACAGCGCTGTCCTTCACTAATAAGCCTTGGGCTCCTCATCTGGAAGATGGGTGTGGTTGGCCTGGGCCTGTGGTGTTTGGACACTTCTGGGGAGGGATTTGAGTTGCCTCTTGGGGCTTCCTGAAGGTGGGAAGAAGGGCTTCCTCCGCTCCCAGTACACACACACTTTGGCAGCTCCAAGCTGAGCAGAAGGTTTCATTTGAAGAAATGTCAGCAGCTTAAAAAACAAAAAAATTGAAATGCTGAGCTAGAATTTCTCTGAGGGACTTTCTGGAGTGGGAGCCGCCATCTCCCCACCAGCTGCAGGATTGCTCCCCACTCTGTCTGGGCTCCCATGGCCCCAGACTGGGTTCCCTACAGGAGGTGGAAGAGGTGCAGGTACCGCAATTCTTGTCCAGTCTTTCCAGGGACCACCCAGCCCCACCCTGACCCCCTCCACGCAGCTTCCACCCCCTCTTCTCTGGAATCAGGCAGCCAAGGGAAAGACCTGCCTCTGCCTGGACTCTGGGCTGTGACCTTGGGGAAGTTATGCAATCTCTTTGAGTAATAGCATGACCTCCTAGGGTGATGGAAGATCAAAGGGATGCTTTGAAAAAAAAAAAAAGGATGCTATGTAGGGCTCTTTGCTTAGGGGCTCCAGCAATAGGGCTTAGACTTTATTTTTAAAATGTTCTGCACAGAGTCCATGGCCCTGGGGCCATCACCTGCTCTCACCTGAGAAAAGCACTTGGCTGCCTCCAAGCCTGTTTTGTCCTTGAAAGGTACTTCCTGCCCTGAGAGCAAATCCTTGTGTGTAGGGCAAGTCCCACTTCCAGGGCCCCTGCACAGGCTGTTCTCTTTGTGGGAGTCCCTCTTCCTGTGGTCACCCGCTGACTTGGTGACCTGTGGGCCCTGGGATGGCAATCCCCCTGGGCAGATGGTCAGTGCCTTTCCTGCAGTGACTCTGATGCCCTTATCAGGGAAATGCTAACACACTAGACTCAGGGACAGCGGGTGCCCACCCAGCGGGAACGCTGAGCCTGCAACGCCCCCCAGAGGTACCTGGAGTATCTGCACCAATGTGGGGCAGGCCGAGCTCCGTGCTGCCCCTGGTGGTGGCTGAGGGCAGTGGGCCCTCACAACTGCAAATGGGTAGTTGCCTAGTAACTTGCTGAAAAGACCATTGGGAAGGCCCTCTGGCCTCAGTTAGCCACCCCACTCCCTATTGCCTGAAATCCTTCACTGGGGGGTCATCTTTGCCCTTGTCCCTCTCTGTCCCCCATGCTGGAACCCCTGAGGACAAGTCAACCACCCCTCTCCCTAGTTGAGTTCCCCCTTCTATGTCTATAGGTTTCTTATGCAGTCACGGGGCCTGGGCTGGGTCTGTACAAGGAGGGAGGGAAGGGCCTTGGCGGAAACTCTAAGAAAGGCCGTGGCCCTGCTTTACAGTCTGCAGTCTTGGGCCCAGAGGAGAAGCAAAACTCCTTAGGGAAGCCATGCCTTTTGCCCCCTTCAATCAACCAGCATTTAATCAGAGTCTTCTGTGAGTTGGCCTGGGCAGATGGGGGAAAAGGAGATTCACAAGACCCAGCCCCTGCCTGTAACGTTGGGAGCAGCTGGTAGGTTATGTGACTGGACAGGTGGTGGGTCTTTCCCGCCCCACCCCTCCCCCACACACGTCCCGGAGCACCTGGCTGCCTCCATCTCCTTGGCCCTTTCCAAGCCCCTGGTACCTGTCACTAGTCCTCCTGGATACTTGCTCTTAAACCAGATAATTTGGAAGAAAGACCCAAATGCCTTCAAAACTCAAAGAAATGTATTTATAATAGCAGAGGACAGTAGAGACATGATCTTTAAGTCCTAGCCTGCTAGGTGTTCTCTTGTTCTGTTTATGCACGGGCTAGTAGTTCCAGACCTGCCTGGGCCCTGCCTTCCCCCTCCAGGCCTCGGTTTCTTCATAGATGGTGTAGGTACCCTACTGGATCCACAGCTAATCATTTCCATCTCAGACTCAGACCAGGGGTGAGCAGCTGCGTTCTATCCAGAGGGGCACACCTCTCCAGGGACGGCGTGGCTGGGACAGCTGAGGAGTCCCCGAGGCACTGTGTCACACAAGCAGTAGCCTGTCACTCCTGAGGGCCGTCTGTGCCCAGTCTAGGTGGCTGCCACCTCCGCCCTGCCCCTCCCACCAAAGGCCTCCTCTCTCCTCCCAGTGGGCCAAGAGGGTCTGAGTGTCCCACTGGACGCCTGAGGAACTTGTCAAGCCAGTGACCACCTCTGGGGCTCCAGGTCCACAGGCTGCTCTGCCAGCCCCTCCTCTGGGCCCGGTGCCCAGCACATGTCCCCGCCACCCACAAAGCTGATAGCCTTATCAGGGTAGCCACCTGCCATGGGTGAGCTCTTATCCCCTCCACAGGGACTAACTCCCTGCGTGTCTCCACCCCGTCCACCCAGCCGCTGGGCCTCTCAGGAGCAGTCTGACGTTTGGCCTGATGGGATGGGAAGAGCCCATGGTCTGGGAAACGGCCCTTCCCTGGCGGCGGTGAAGGACACGCCAGGCGGAGTGCAGGGTGAAGAGCCGGGCTTCAGCTGCTGCGCCGAGTGCCCTCAAGCCAGTCCTTTCCCTCTGGCCTCAGCCTCACCTGTGAACGGAGGTTTGGTCCTGTGACCACTCAGGGCCCTGCACGTTAGGGTGTCATGACTTTGGCAAGGGGTGGGGATCAGAAACCCACGATTCTGGGCTGGGCAAGAGCCTCAGCAGGGTCTGGGGACAGGAGGGGCGCTTGGACAGAGAGCAGGTATGGGTGTCCCCAGCTTCTTGCCCCAAAGGTAATACATCAGGGCAAGGTGGGGAGTTGGAGGGGGGGAGAAGTCACAGAAGATCCAGGTGCCCATCAACCTGGGCCAAGTGCCCATCGACCTGGTGCCCATCGACCTGATGCCCTCAGAGCCACCACTCTCCTCCCCCTCCTGGGATCCTGGTTGTCACTGGTGAGGGATGCTGGACTCACAGCTGGCAGGGGTACAGAGGTGTGTGTGTACTCTACCATCCTGCGAGCCAGGGTGCGAGGCCCAGCCCAGGTAGGAGGCAGAACACAGGCACAGGTAAGAAGGATGAAAGGTCTGTTCCCCAGTGTCTCCCAGATTTGAAGGCTTCTAGTGGGTGTCCAGGCAGGGCGAGGCCAAGGGCTCAGTGTTGGGAGATGACAGCATCCTTGGAGCTCTGTAGCCCACTGCCTTCTCTGTACAAATGGGGAGACTTCAGCCTTGAAGGCTGGGGCGGGCAAAGGACTCACCCAAGGCCACTCAGTGAGCCAGGGCTGGGTCTTTGCCTCTTGGCTCGAGGCTTCTGGAATCCTAGGTCCTACTCCACAGTCTGTGCCCACTGGGGAATCACACACACACCCGACCTGGATCAGCTGGCTGTCCCTGCCGGCTATACTGAGGTCATAGGCTAAGCAAGAGGGAGGGCAAGTGTCTGCTGTGGAGCCTCCCCAGCCCTGCTGGGAGGAGGCGCAAGGCCAGGTGGGGAGCCCCTGGGATTCTGGCCCCCATGAACCTCTTGGTTCTTCCCTGGCACAGCCGGCTTGACCTGCCAGCTGAGCCAGCCCAGAGCAGGGTCATCAGAGAGCAGTGTGGGAGCCACTGGGAGGTAAAAACTGTACGAGTGCTCCTGGCGCGTTCCTGTGGACTCTTTCCGGGCTTGGGGACTGAATGAGCCACTGCACGGGCACAGCGGCCATAAGACATCTGATCCCCAGGGCTTTCCTCAGCCCCTTGAGACTCTCTGCCCCCAGCGCTCGGTACAGTGACCAGAAACGGGTAGAGGGGAATCCAGCAGAAGCCAGCTGATGTGGGCCTGTGGGCAGACAACTGGTCCCTAAAGGAGGAGGGGGATGGGAATGAGGATGTCAGGAGGTGGCCTGTGCCAGCCCCCTGCTGCCCCCCGGAGACCTTCCGGAAAGCCTCACTCCGGTGGTGGTGGTTTTGTGGGAGATGTGGAGAGTCCCCAGCCCCCAGGAAGAGGAAGGAGGGCTCATTTATTTGGGCCATTTGTCCAAAATTCCTGGCCTGGAGTGCACTGCGGGGCAGGGGAGAGGAAGTCCTCTCCCGAGAAAAGGCGTGGTGGGGGGAGGGGGCTGGGGAGGGGTGGACAGAGGGAAAGGGCTCCCAGTGCAACATGGGCCCCCTCCTCCACCCTCCACCGACATCCCGCCCGGCATCAGCATGCAGGACGCGGCCAGCGCTGATCACGGAAGTGAGAATAAAATCACTTCATTTATTTCCAAAAATGTAGGGGTGGGGAAGCAACATGATAAAAATTAAGATCAGTTCCCTATGGATCCATTCTGCCCCAGGGGAGGGACAGCGGCTCTTCTGGCCAGTGTGTTCTCAGTGGGAGGGCCTCAGGCGGACCCTCGTTGCCATGGCAACCTGAAGGTCCATCACCAGCCAGGGCGGGTCCCTCTTGGCTGGCCAGCGGCTGGCTCCTGTCCCGCCCTCCCCTGGAGCTACATAATGGTTAGTGGGTTAATTTCCAAATGCAGCAGCTCTGGATGCTCCCAGGGGCACCAAGCTCCCCACCCTCCCCTCTCACTTTCCTGTCCCCTCAGCTGTCTGGCCTCCAGCCCCAACCCCTCCTTGTCCCACTAGGTCCCCCCCAAACCCCCGGCTCCTCAGGGTCACCTCCTCCGGGACTCCTTCCTTCTCTGCCTCCCGACACTCAGGGCCACCGTGGCCTCAGTGAGTGAGCCCAGCTCAACCCACTGTGGGGCCTGGGGAGGCTGCGAGGGGCGGCTGGTAACAGGCAGATTGTCACATGGCCCAGTCCCGTTGCCACCCCCGTCAGAATGCATCCTGTAGCAAAAGGTTAAAAAACCAGGAAAAGACACGACAGCATAGAAGATGGTGAAAGAGAGTGTCCACGCGGGCAGCCCCAACCTGGGGAGGGACTGGGATGAGCCCCCGGGCTCCAGTGCCCGCTTGCAGCCTGTGGGACCCAAGTCTGCACGGGCCAAGCAGCCAGGGACTGGCTGGCACTGCCCGGTAGGTAACGGAGCACTCTGGGGAAGGGTCTGATTGCTCCGGAATTTTAGGCCTCTCAACCAGGACAAACATCTGAACAGGGATGGGGGGACAGGGCTGAGCCTACAGGCTGGCTGACCCCTGACCTGGCCATTGCTTCTGCTAAGCCCATCTGTGGCACTGCCCCTTGGACCCAAAGTCCCAGGCTCTGGAGCTGGGAGGCAGCAGGGTGGAACTGCTCGAGCCCCGGGTCAGAGGGCTCCAGTGGGGCCAGGAGAACATTTCCCTGGGCCCCGAGGCCTGAGCTGGCTGCGCTACAGACACTGGGAGCCTGGCGTCAGGGCCCAGGGGCTGAAGACCTCTGAAGAGAAAGTGGGGCCTGCAGGGACGCCCCAAGTACCGATCCTGGCGGTGGGAATGAGACCCAGGCACAAAGCACGCCACCCCACGTAGGGGCAGACGGTGGGCGGCCATCAGAGAGGGTGGAGCCAGACTTGCAGGCTCAGGGAGCCGTCCTGCTGGCTAGGACCCAGCCCTGCAGACCTCAAGAGCATCGGAGGGAGAACAGAAGGCGGTGTGAGGCCTGGAGGCCAGGTGCAAGGGGGTGGGGGCCACAGGCTGCACCTGTGCACCTCTGGTCTGCAGATGCTTAGGGGCAGAGGGTAGTGGCCAGGCTGCAGCCACCTGGCTCTGCTCCTAGGTGGGGAGAGCCGGGCTGACCGGGCAGGCCCCAGGAGGGAGGGTGCTGGGGGGAGGCGCAAAGGCAGCGAAACCAGAGAGCAAAACAGGAAAGACCGAACCCAGAGTCTGTGAGCCAGCAGGTACCACAGCCTCATGACACCCCCCTGAACCAAGTCCCACCCTTCCCTTTGGCCACCATCCCCACCTGGTCCCCCTCCCCCATGGGCACCCGGAGGGCTGCAGCTTCATTTGTGGAGGTAGGCGTCCAGCCACAGCTGCCCAGACTGCCTCAGGGACCTGGGAAGAGAGAGGGATAGGGACAGTCAGGGACCAGGGAGCCTCAGGAAGCGGGGGGCTGGGAGCATGGGTGCCTCCTCTCAGCTCTCAGCCAGGGGCCTGCGGGCCTGCTAGCTCAGGGCTCCCCGGGAGACCCCGTGAAAGGACCAAGGGAAGGTCCTCATCCAACCCACACAGAGGCCAGGCAATTCCTAGCGACAGAGGGGCCGGCGGGGGGCACCAGTGCCAGCAGGGCCTCGGCTCCTCTCGTCACCCGTCTTCACTATGGGTGGTCCCAGCTACGTGCCTCTCAGTCTCCCCCCTGTGCCCCACGGACCTCCAGGGGCGCCAGCGCCCGTGCCCGCCAGCCCTTACCTGATGATGTCCTGCAGGGCCTGCAGCAGCGGCTTCTGCTGGTACTCAATGCCATGCTTGGCGCACAGGGACCTCACCAGCGGGGCGACCTTGTGCAGGTTGTGCCGGGGCATGGTGGGGAAGAGGCTGGGGAGAGTGCGGGGGCCGGGCGTGAGGAAGCGCCCACCTCCTCTCACAGCCCACTTGGAGGCTGGCCGGGCCCAGGGGACCCCGTCCATCTCTCCCTATGTGCCCACAGGGGCGGCTGGCATGTGGAGGGGGAGGGCTGGGCCTCGGGTTCCCTGGCAATAAAGGGACCAATCACCTGCCCTGCTAGGCTCACGGGACCAAGGAAGATGCCAAGCCACACGTGCAGGGGTGGGCGCCACTATACCATGTGGCCCAGGGCAGGAGAACCCCTCTCCAGGCTTCGGGGGGCGCTGGGGTGGAGATACGCTCTAGGGTCGGTGGGGGGACCTCACTGGGGAAGAGAGAGGTAGTCCCCAACTGCTGCCCTCTGCCGGGGAGGCTGGTGGCTACTTCCCTCCACTGTACGGCCTCCACCCTCCACCCACCCCCACCTCCCCGCCCGCGCCTGCGCTCACTGGTGCTCGATCTGGAAGTTGAGGTGGCCGCTGAACCAGTCATTGAAGAAGGACTGCTCCACGTTGCAGGTGGCTACCAGCTATCAGGGAGAAGGGGGATGAGTGGCCAAGAGCCAAAGCACAGAGGGCCCCGTCTCCTTCCCACGAGGCCCAGCCTTACCCAGGGGTCTCACCGCCCTGCCGATTCCCCACTGGTCCCTCCAAAAGCTCCCCGCCACTCTCTCTTGCCCAGCCCTGTTCCTCCCAGCGGAAGGACACAGGCAGCCCCAGGAAGCGCAGGACGGCGCCGGGCCCACTGGGCAGCCACGTTCCCGGGAACCAAGGACATGGACCTCGGGTCCAGGCTCCACAGGGCCCCGGTGGCCCAGCTCTGGCCACCCTCACCTGGCTGCTGAACCAGTCACGGTAGGGCTCCTGGTCAATCTCCATGACGATGTGGTTCATCTGCGTGACCCACACAAACCAGTGGCTCTCCAGGAACCTGGAAGCGAGCTCGGCTCAGCACTGGAGCCCGGCGTGCTCGGTCTCCACGGGGCCCGGGGAATCGGTGGGAACAGAGCCTCCCTCCCGACCCCGCACAGCCCAGGGCGGGTGGGGGGTGAAGCGAGTGCAGCCCCTGATGAGGGGCCGGGGCAGGAAGTGGGGACCTCTGAGCCTTTCCTCTTGGGGGCCTCGCATCAAAGCCCCCATCAGTGCCAGTGCTCGAGGGGCCCAGGGATTATTAACCAGCAAAGCGCAGGCACCTGATGAAGTTGAGGAAAATGATGGCCCCCAGGACACCATAAAAAGGGATGTAGGTGATGAAGAAACGGGCATAGTAGCTGATGGCCCAGGCCAGGTCCTGCGGAGAGAAACAGGTAGATGTGGGAGTGTCCCGCCCGCCCCCCGGCACGGCTTCCCGACCACAGGTGTGTGTACACAGCACCTCCCTCTCACTGCTGGGCCAAGGAAGCTCAACAGGCCTCCGTGAAACTGGGCACCAGGTCCACTGAGGACGCGACGCCTGCCAGTGCAGGGTGTGCACGACTGTCTTTATATGTCTAGGGAAATGCTGAGTGTTTTAGCAACAGGAAGGGAGCTGCAAGCTCTGCATTTAGGGAAGTAAACAGGGATGGGGACCAGCAGATGCCAGCCATGGGGAGGGGCCGGGGGTCAGCAGCTCTTTCATGGTCCCGAGGATTCTGAAGGTGCATTACCATCTGCACGCACCCCTGACACCTGCAGGTTCACAAACTGCTCATCAGCGCCTGGGTCTCCTCCCCGGACATTCACTCCAGCACAACAAAGGCCAGAGACACCATCCATCGCCCGCCTCTGGGCCCTCCCAGCAACCTCTGACACTGCTGGCCCTCTTCCCACACCTGATTCTCCTCCTGGCCCCTCTTCCTCTCGGCTCTCCTCCCTTCCTGGGCAAGCACCTCCCCCAGCTGCCCCAATGGCTCCGTAACCATGGCAACCAGAGCGACCATCTTAGCTCCAAGCAGACTCTATCTTTCCCTAAGCCCTCCCATCCCACCCAGATCAGCCCACAGGGATTGGGGACCACTGTCTTCTCAGCCACCCTGACCCAGCCTGTTCCCACCTCAGGGCCTTTGCACTGACTGTTTCCTCTCCCTCATCACTTCTCCCAGACACTCGGCAGGGTAGTGATGAGAGCAGAGGCTCCGGGTCAGGCTGCTGGCTGTTAATTACAGCTCCACCCTACTCTGTGTAGCTGCAAGTAATTTTCTGAGCTGTGCCTCAGTTCCTCCATCTGCAGGATGGGAAGAGAACACCCCCACACCCCCTGAGATTCTACATGGCTTGAAGGTGTTGCAACAATAAGAACAGTCCACAAGTCTGAGCTCTAAAGACTCCAATCTGGTCTCTGCACCACTTTGCTACCATAGAGACTTTCCTAACATGCAAGCTGGACCACGCCACTGCGATCCTCAAAGCCATCACGGGCCTCCTTCCCCGCCGGGGGATAAAGGGTAAAATCCAGCCCCTTAGTAGCTGCACGGCCCTCGCATGCCTGCCCACCCACCTGGCCTCATCCGCAGCCCATCTCCCACAGCCAGGCTGCGCTGCAGCGTCTGCGTCTCGCTGCATCCACCTGGAAGCTCCTCCCCTTATCTGCTCAGCAAACTCACCCTTCAAACGAGCTCTGTTCAGTTAAGCTCCACAAACACTCAGTAAATGCCTTCTCTGTGTCAGGGACCGAGTTAGGTGCTGGGGGCAAAAGGAAGTCCTTCAGAGCCCCTCGTCTGGAAGGACAGACTTATACAGAGATCCCTTCAATATCATATGCAAGGGGACACACAGTTACAGGGGTGATGGGAGTGTGGTATGACGTCCCGACCCGATCCTGATTTAGGAAAGGCCTCCATCAGGAGGTGGTGCCTGTGCTGGGCTGGGAAACGCGGGACGTCAGCTAAGCAAAGAACAGTAGGATGGATGTTTGCAGAATGATGACAATACGAAGAAAAGCCCAGAGAAAAGACCGGGCAAGGGCTGTGTTTGCATACAGATTATATGCTCCATATACCCCAGCCCAAGCGCTCGAGGTGGAGGCGGGACACCAAGGCCAGGTCACGTCCGCCTGGGGGGACTGGCCTCTACCTTGCCGGCAATGAAGACCCACTGAGAGCTTTAAACAAGAACATGGTCCCTTCTGGACCTTAAACTGGATCCCCGCCAACTGGAGGTGGGGAGATTCGGTTATTCCAGTAGCTCAGGAATGAAATGACAGAGGCCCAAACCAGGACCCACGGCACTGAGGAGGAGATAACAGATTCCAGAAATATTTAAGAGGCAGGGACAGCTCCACCTGGGGACTACTTGGTCATGAGGAATCTGGGCTGGTCCCTGGCGTGGGTACCATCAGCTGGGGTAGGAAGGGGTTGGGGGGAGCGGCTGCGGAGGGGAGTCGAAGGGCCAGCGGTGGGCGGAGGGCAAGACCTCAGGACCGAGGCGGTCTGAACATTCATTTTAATTCCTTGTTGTGTGTAAGCAGTGCAGTAGGATGTACGTATATATTAACGGAGGTACGTGCTTAGGTATTGTTGTGCGGAGCGATACGTGACTGTGGGACCACTGGTTTCACAGGTAGGGGATGAAGGAGATGAGGGAAACAGAGGCGGAGGAGAACCAGCAGAGGCGGCACTTGGAAGCTGACACGGAGAATTTTAAGAAGGAGCAGTAAGTGGTATCGGATACATCGGACCTCCAGGAAGTTGAGGCCTGGGAAACATCCCCAGGATGTAACCACTGGCAACGCTGGCTGGCATTCGGGGCTGGATTATTCTCATCTCTGGGGGGCTGTCGTGGGCACGGTAGGATGCCCACTAGAGGCCAACAGCTCTCCACCCCCCCTGAGTTGTGACAATCAGAAATGTCTCCCAGGACTTCCCTGGTGGTCCAGTGGTTAAGACTCCAAGCTTCCACTACAGGGGGTACGGGTTCGATCCCTGGTCAGGGAGCTAAGATCCCACATGCCACGGCCAAAAAAAAAAAAAAAAAAAGTCTCCCAGATGTTGCCAAGTGGCTCAGTAGAATTGTGCCTGTTGAGGACCACTGCCCCAGGTCACAGCCACACGTGGCACCCAAGCTCACTGTTACCATGAATCAGAAAACCACAGCGCAGGGCATGCCTCTGCCCATGTGGGCCCCTGAGGGGAGTGCTGGGTCTGGCGCCATGCCTGGCTGCAGTCAGCTACAGTTTTGTACTAGAAACCCAAGCTTGAACCCTACTCCCCAGCGGGAGAGCTCTGCCCTGAGGGGCCCGATCAAATGTCCCTGGCTGGGCCACCTGAGCCGGTTCAGGTACAAAGTCTGATTCCCTTTCCCGCTGTCCCTATGTAATGCTTTGTTCCTGAGGGAACAAACACAGTTTAAAAAATAAAAAAAGGATTAAATATTCACGTCAGGAGTTATTTGCCATGAAAGCAGATTCAAGTACCCCCGGCAGCAGCAGCATCGCGGTCCCTTTCTGCTGTGACCCCTTCCAGGGCCCAGGTGAGCTCAGGTGCAGGAGACCTGGATTCCAATTTCCACCACTTAACTGATCCAGAAACTCCTTCCCTCTGGCCTGTGCCTGCCTTGCTGGCAAAACAGGGTTAGATGACACGACGTAGGGGGCAGTGCTTAACCGTTCCCGGAACACAGTGGGTACGGATAAAAGAGCGTGTCTTAGAAGAGTGTAGTATAGGTTTCACCAGCACGGGGCTGGCAGAGACCTCAGACTCCCACCTCCTCCCCAAACAGCCCCACCTGCTCCCGAGTCCCAGGCCTGGCCCTCTTAGCAGAATCAGCAGGCACCTTTGCCAATAACGCCAAGGAGAGAACGTAAGACAAAGTACTTTGAAGCGCTTCCATTGCTGTACAAACATGGACAGTGGTGGTTGGGGTGTGGGGACAGGATCCAGGCCGTGACATCGGGAGGTCTGGGTTCTAGTGCCCGACCCACCCCTCGGTGTCACCTTGGGCAAGTCCCAAACTCTTAGAGTTTCAATATCTTCATTTATGAAACTAGGTTTTTTAAAAAAGACCAGCAATACTGACTCAGTGACTCTCCGCTTGGTCCCGAGGGCAGGGGCCCTGTCCCCGCCCCAGGGAATCCTGTTCTGCCCAAAGCAGTCTCTGCCTAGGGTCACTGCTCCACCCAGGGCATCCCACCACGGGCACATCGTCCTCTTCCACAGAACCACGCCTGCACATCTACATCAAGCCAAAGACCTCTGTGCACCACGCCACGCGGCCCTCTCCAGGGTCCCTTTCTCTCTCTGGAGTTACGGGCTGGATCACGGCCCCTAAAATGAGTATGTTGAGGTCTTAATCCCCAGGACCTCACAGCGGGACCTTATTGGGACATAGGGTCCTTGCAGATGTAATTAGTGGAAATGAGGTCATTAGGGCGGGCCCTAATCCACTAGGATTAGTGTCCTTATACAAAGGGGGAGACCTGACACAGATACAGACACACACAGAGGAAAGATGAGGGACACAGGGATGAGATGATGGTCATTCACAAGTCGGGGAGAGAGGCCTGGACTAGATCCTTCCTCAGAGCCCTCAGAAGGACCAACCCTGCAGACACCTTGATCTCGGGCTCTAGCCTCCAGAGCTGCGAGACATGCGATGCTGTCGTTTAACAGAAACGCCACTCGGTTTGTGGCTCTCTCATGCAGCTGCAGCAAACTAAGTGCCCGGCGGCTCTCCATTTACCAACCAGAGTGCAGTGTGGCCCGGTCCACCGGGTCTTAGGGGCCGCACGGGGACACAGGAGGGCGATGGCTGGAGCAGAGCCTTGGATGGGCGGGCTCATACGTTGCCTTCAGGAACTTTCTGAGGAGCTCTGCCAAGGCCGTGGCTCTCCCAGTGGGTGCCCTGTGTGGGGGGATCTTTACGGTTGGGGTGCTATGGCCTCCCTGGCTCCTGGCAGCCTCAGAGCTAGTCCCTTCCTGAGGGCGACAAGGCAGCCACCCCAGGAGGAGATGCCAGGGGCCCTGCAGGCCCCCAGGGTCCACTCGCCTCCGTCGCCCTCCTCCCCACACTCCCGGGCCCCCTGGACTCACCACCCAGTCTCTGTGAACGATCATGGACATGATGATCTGGTACTGGAAGTATAGGGGGATGAGCAGCGGTGGCCCAACTGCAGGAGAGAGAGGAGAGGCGCTTAGAGGGCCTGTCTCACCCGGGTGGGCCTGGAAGACGGGAGGGAGCTGGGAGCAGAAGCCGGAATGTGGTGTCAGCTCTGCAGCTCCCGGGCAGAGGCGGCCGGGGCCCCGGTACCCAGGAGGGGGCTGGGAGCAGACAGCACCTGCCGGCACCCCGCCCAGCGATCATGAGTGTGGGACCCTGGGCAGGTGTCTGGGCCCACGTCCCTTCTGCATCATGGGCCACGTGGGGTTTGCCTGGGATGGCTGCTGTGGCCCCTTCTCATCTCACAGGTCTGGTGTCACTTTCTGGGTCTGGAAGGTTGTCAGGTGGGAGGGGAGACAGAGGGCCACACTGGTGTGAGAAGGGGGTCCGGGTGTGGTGGCAGGGTGTCCCAGCACTCACTCAGGAAGAAGTACTCGTGCTGGTGGTTGTAAGGCAGGTATTTCAGCTTCTTCTTGCCGTACTGAGGAGAGAGCAGAGACCATGAGCCCCCAGCACCCCTCAGGCTCCAGCCTCCCGTGCTCTCCTCCACCTGCTCTGCAGCACCGTTCCTTCCTCCTGCCCAGGGGGCTTCTGTCCTCTGCACCCTGGGCTCCCAAGGCTGGGCCCCTGTGGGCTCCCGGCCACTCCGGCCAACACTTCCTCAGCCCTCGCTGGGCGTGCCGATGCCAAGCTGCACCCCATGCTGGCCTCGGCTCATGTGCTCCTCTACAAGCGATGCTTCCAAAGCTGAAGCTCTGGGTCAAATCACTGCCCGAGGCCGCAGGGCCGGCTGGGATCTGAACCCAAGAAAGTGGACGCAGAGCCCATGCGACAGGCACTAAATAAATGCTGAGTGAATGCACAACTCAACAGTGCACGTGGCGGGCACAGACACCCAGAGGGAGCTCCTTGGCCAGTTTCCACCCCTTTGGGAGACAGAAAAGCTCCTGGGTCCGCCTGAGAAGCTCCCTGGAGCCCGCAATGGGCAGGAGAACTCAGGTAAGGGCCTGGGGAATTGTTAACAGTCACCAGGCCAGGCGCATCTACCTTCTCGGAGCCTCCTGCAATTCCCAGGCCGAGACTTTTCACTTGAGGATGCCGGCGGGCCAGAAGAGGTCACCACGTGGACCACGTGGACTCTTCAGGCCACACCTGGTCACCTGGTCCTACCCAGGGCACCCTGACACCCAGACATTCAAGTGAGATGGGCTGGGAGGGCTGGCTGGGGCGTGGGCATCCTCACTGTACCAAGTGGCTCAGGCCACACTGACCATGAACCCGGGTGAGGGGACCCACGGCCCCACAGGGCCCCTGCAGCTCCTTAATTCAAGGTCCACCCCCACAGGGACCAGCCCACCTGGCCCTTAGGGGACTGAGACCAAAAGATGCTGCTCGAAGACGGGCACCTGCGATGCTGGGGGTCTGTGTGGGGAGCCTGGGCTTCGACTCTGCCTCTCACCTGCGCTGAGACACCGCACAGGTCGCGGAGCCCGCCTGAGCCCTGTTTGGCATCCAAATCACTGGTTGCCAAGAGGAGCCAATGAGAACAAGGGCGCAAATGCCAGGGGCTGACCCCTGGGCCACAGCTCCTCAGCCCCCCTCCCCCAACCCCACCCCCGGCTCCGGAGGCTGGCGCGCTCTCATCCAATCATGTCCACTGCTGCTTCCTTCAGCTGGGAGATCAAAGCACGATATGGACGGCGAAACCCTGGACATCCTCTAGGCCTGTGCTCCTGTTCTTGAGGTGAGAACACAAGAGGGGAGGGATTGCCAAAATCACAGGGAGAGCCCACGGACAGACGGGCCCCGGGGGGAGCAAAGCCAAGCCTGTCCCCAGGACGTGCATCTTGGCACAGAGGCCATGGCCGTGGCCCACCCAGCTGAAGCACCACCAGAATCAATCCCTTTGCTCCGTGTGGCCCCCTGTGCCTTGGCAGGGGTCTCACCCGTCCCCAGAATGCACGTCCTTTGCACGAAGGCTGTCAGTGAGATTGCGGCTGGCCTTGGAGAGGTCCCAGCCGGGGGACACCAGACACAGTTCTGGACAACTTTCCAGAGGAGGGAGGGATTAGAGGCGCCCCCTGAGTGGCCGGTCTGGTGGTCTGAGTTCTGGGGAGCATGGGGCCCATAGAACAGGCCCCCAGGTCTTGCTCTAACCTCCTCCCAGAAGCCAGGAACCGGGCCCAGACTTTGTCTGCAGGCTTCTCCAGCCCTGGACAGGAGGCCTCCTACATCTCTGCCCCACAGGTCAACCCAGTGGACAGCCCCAGGCCCAGAAGACCCTCAGGCTGGTCCAACGCTACTCGGGGAGTGAGCACTGAAGGCAGCGCAGGCTGGCTGGCAGAGGGACCCCACGGAAGGTCTCAGGGGTGGGCGCAGCTGGGGAGTTGGTTTGAAGCTGCATTTGCACAGTAAGCACCCTATTTGCACTGATCCATGGTGCCCTGTAGGGGGTGACAGGAGATTACACGGGGCTGATGCTCCCCAGCTGCCCCTGGCCACTTAGCACTGCAGGCTCCCATGCGTGTCCCCTCAATGCCCCAGACTGTCGTGTGGGAGCTGCCGAGTCCCTGCCCCCAGGCAGCGGCAGGCCTCCCCTGTCCACCCCTGAGGGCTCCCAGCCTTAGAGAGGCGGGGGCTCAAGATTTGGAAACAATCTGTTATTTGAGCAAATTGCTTTGCTGTCCCCGCGCCCTCCCACCCCATGAGCTGTGGGCTCCTTATTTGTCAAGTGGAGGTATGATGG
Source organism: Tursiops truncatus (assembly GCF_011762595.2). NCBI lineage: Eukaryota > Metazoa > Chordata > Mammalia > Artiodactyla > Delphinidae > Tursiops > Tursiops truncatus. The sequence goes on along the minus strand of NC_047041.1, from coordinate 98,872,461 downwards.
GTACTTCTTAGTACTTCTTAGGGCTGTCGAGGGCCCGTTGGTGATGGGGCCGTGAAAGCACTTCAGGACCGTGGGGGAAGGCCAGTCACGGTTACACGTGCGCCCGTGTGTGGTAACGTGCGAAATGTCATGGGACGCCTGTTCCCGTCTTGATGACCTCAGTTAGGGGAACTGCAAGGTCGCCTGTCAGGGGAAGGCTGATCCAGGGCACTAGCTTTCCTCCGAAAACCAGCCAGGCACAGCTGTGGTTTGGTTGGCCCGGGGCCAACCTTCTGGCTTCTTGACTTTCACACGCTCAGTTCTTTGCAACACTCAGTTGTATGTCATGGGCACAGGGAAGGGATGGGGAGAGCTGTTTCAGAATGTACCAAGCTAGGAGGAGGGGCTCCTGGCTTCTTAATTCATCAGGAAGCTGGAGGGATCCAACAAGCACAGGCCTCTAGTGTCCAGCAGGTGGTGGCCCCAGGCAGGGCCCCACAGGACCCGGAAGCCCTGGCTGGGAGCCAGGCAGCCTGGTTTTGGATGGCGGCACTGCTCTTCTAGCTGTAGCCTTGAGCAAGTTATTTCTCTCTCAACCTCAGCTGCTCCACCTATAAAATGGGTTTGATGAGGGTTCCTGCCTCCCGGTTAAGCAAGGATTAAGGGACGCCCCACGTGCAGCGCTCGGCACAGTGCTAGGCCCGGGGACTCAGTAAGAGTCAACCTTCCTCCCCAGTGGGGACCACAGGCCTCTGCCCTCCAGGACAGTCCTTATCACACACAGGGAGAAAGCTCGGGTCATGAGGCCATCACAGGGGAGTTGCAGGAGGATAGGGGTGCTTCCACTCGAGCTGCGGGCGAGGATCCGGGTGGCTTGTCGTGTCCAGACCCCAGGGAGTGGCGGCACGTGCAGATCCTGCTTTGACACGTCCTCAAGCTGAGGCTGAAGGGAGCACAGGCCCGAGGCAGAGGGAGGTGGAGTACGGCCAGCCCCGGCGGCCTGTCTTCCCGGAGGCCCACCACCCTGGGCCCCGGCCAGCTGACCCTCCTGTGCTCAGCCTCTGGAAGGACCACAAGGCCGGGCTTGGATTATGGGCTGAGGGGGTGCCAGGGGCACGTGCAGGGGACTTTTCAGCATTGGAACAAAATGTCTGAGGATGGGCTTCCCTGGTGGCGCAGTGGTTGAGAGTCCGCCTGCCGATGCAGGGGACACGGGGTCGTGCCCTGGTCCGGGAGGATCCCACGTGCCACGGAGCAGCTGGGCCCGTGAGCCATGGCCGCTGAGCCTGCGCGTCCGGAGCCTGTGCTCCGCAATGGGAGAGGCCACAACAGTGAGAGGCCCGCGTATCGCAAAAAAAAAAAAAAAAAAAAGTCTGAGGAATGACCAGGCCCTTCCTTGTCGGTCAGGGGAAGGGGGAGGGGAGCAGTTGCAAAACCCTGCCCAGACTCACACACAGAAATGAGGAACATGGCCACGGCAGGCATGCAAGGTGGCAAGACTCCAGCCCGAGGGCCCTGAGAGGAGGGCCACAGGTGCTCCAAGGGAATATTTGGCCTGTTCAAGAAGGAAGCCTGGAGGGTCAGCTGCAGACCGGCCGTGGGGCAGGGAGAGCCTCCCAGATGGGCGGGACAAGCAGGATCTCAGGCAGGAAGGCAGAAACATCCCCAGCTTCTGAGAGCCCGTTTACAGAGCTACAGGGCTAAGGGCCTCCTCGTTCCCCCCCATGATATGGAAAAAAAAAAAAAAAAAGTGGGTGGTGGAGGGGCAGGATGAGCAAAACAAGACCGTCCTTGACATCACCACGAATTCTGTTCTGAAGTTTCAGTAACGCCATAAAACCCAGGCCAGGAATAAGAGTGTAGAGCGATTAGAAAGAGTCTAAACTTTCATTATTTTCAGGGATGTGACTGTCTACCCAGGAAATTCAAAAAAATCAACTGAAAAACAACTAGAATCATAAGCAGACATAAGTGGACACTAGCTGGACATAAGATAACTAGCCAGACATTAACAGGTTTCCTGAATACTGGAGAAACCCCTATCATAATGACAAAAAATAGAAGTTACCCAGGATTTAATTGAAAAAAAAAAATTCACAAGACATATAAAGAAAAGGAGGACTTCCCTGGTGGCGCAGTGGTTAAGAATCCACCTGCCAATGCAGGGAACCCAGGTTCAAGCCCTGGTCCGGAAGATCCCGCATGCCGCGGAGCAACTAAGCCCCGTGCGCCACAACTACTGAGCCCGCGTGCCACAACTACTGAGCCCACGTGCCACAACTACTGAAGCCGCGCGCCTAGAGCCTGTGCTCTCAACAAGAGAAGGCACTGCAATGAGAAGTCTGCGCGTGGCAATGAAGAGTAGCCCCCGCTCGACGCAACTGGAGAAAGCCCGCATGCAGCAACAAAGACCCAACACAGCCAACAATAAATAAATAAATAAAAATAAATTTTTTTAAAAAAGGAAAACCTTTCTAAGAGATATAAAAAGGAGACTCAAGCATAAATGGAGAAAGATGTCTCATTTCTGGATGGAAAGGTTGAATGTAAAGACGTAAATGCTTTCCTGGAGGGAAGTCGGCCCACGACAAGCTTGCAGTGAGCTCTAAGGAGCCATTGTGGATGGATCGGCACGGATCGGCACGACGCCCAAGTCACCCAGACAGCGTACCGTGCTGACGCTCAGCCCAGACCAGGTGCTGGGGTTCAGGAGGGGATACCCTCCCACTCAGAAGGGGTGGCGTGACCCGGTGAGGGGGAACCAGGAAAACTGGCTGACTCCTGAAAATTATGAAGGTTGACCAGCAGTCTTAGCCAAGTCCCATTTGGCAAGAGTCAAGCATTCAAAAGTGACACCAGGGGACCTCCCTGGCAGTCTAGTGGTTAAGACTCCACGCTTCCACTGCAGGGGGCATGGGTTCCATCCCTGGTCGGGGAACTAAGACCCCACATGCTACAGTGCAGCCAAAAAGAAAGAAAAAAAAAAAAAGAGGTCCAGGGAACCAGGCTCTGATGGGGCTCCACCACTTCTCATCCACAGCCAGACCCTCTCCACCTGCAGACCCCTCTCGACCCCGTAGAACTCTCCCCCTTCCCTGGGTGCAGATCCCTGCTGTCAGCACTCCCTCAACTCCTAACACCCTCAACAGAGCTGCTGGCTTGATGTCTCCTGCTACCCCCTAGAGGGTAACATGCCCATCTGAGGGCGCGTCTCAGCTCCTTCACTGGGCTGGGAGTATCCTAGGAAGAGGGACAATGGCCAGCTCCGAGCCTCCAACTCCCAGCACAGGCCGACACAAAGCAGCTTATTCATTCAACAAACACGCTGAGGGCCTACTATGCACAGGCCCTGGGGACCCAACAGAGAGCAAACCATATTACTTTTTGATTATTTATATATATTTTCCAGGACTCTAATTCTCTCTTTAGCTCTGTCTAATCTATTTAACCCATTCTTTTGGAGATATACATCTATATCTACACTTCATTTGGTCATTCAAAAATCTGTTTGGTTCTCTTTAATAATCACTTGTTTATTTATCTTAAGTTCATACATAACCTTTCTATATTGTATATAGGACCTGAGTATCCGGGGTTCTATAGCATCTAAATCTGTTCTATGTTGTTTCTTCTGATTCTCACTCATAGTGGCTAGCCTCCTTCTGTGCTGGCGATCTCTGATTGGGAGCTCATTACTTGGTATTAACCAATGGGAATCTTCTTACCTGTATTTGGACACTTCCCTCCAAAGGGGATTTGCCTCTGCTTCTGCCAGGAGCCAGAGGGTGCCACCAGCATGGGACACTTCAGTCCTCCTTGAGGGCCCTGGCTTCGTATAGTTGCCCAAGATCCAGCTCCCCCACCCTCTCCTGGCCAAGCTCCCAGCTTCATTCTAACTTTTCTTTTGGAGGCAGGAAGTGGGTTTTGGAGATCTTGGAAGACAACAGGGCCTCAAGGAATCATGGCCTCTCTTTGCGGGATATTCTTTTTCTGTAGCAAGAAGGTTCCTCACTGCTCTAAGTCCACCAAATGAGAAGGAGAAATTCTCCAATCCCAGGTCCAGGAACTAAGATCCCACATGCCACGTGGTGCGGCCAAAAAATTTAAAAAATTAAAAATTATAAATAAATAAATAAATAAAAGTGAAACCAGGGACTTCCCTGGCGGTCCAGTGGTTAGGACTCCACGCTTCCACTGCAGGGGGCACGGGTTCGATCCCTGGTCAGGGGACTAAGATCCCGCATACCATACGGCCAAAAAAAAAGTGAAACCATGAAACACTGAAAATATATGAAGAACTTTCTAAGCATAAAAGAAAGGTCCCTTCCAGGCAGCATGGTCCTGTGGACACCAGGGTATGGCTCAACCAGGAACCCAGAAACAGCTGGCCTTTCCCCCGAGTATGTGAGAGAAAGGATTTCATGGAGCACCGTGGCCGTGGCCATGGTCTTTCAAGGCCACTGGCAACTGGATGGCCAGATCCCCAAATCCTCCCACCGCACCCCCTTCCCAGAAGTCGGCATTCGAGAGGCGTCTAGGGAGAAATGTTGGGAGAAGTTTCGCCGGCCACCCCACAGAGAGGAGAGACGCCTTGTTGCCAGCATCACTGGTGAGACTAGATTTCGTTTTCAGGGACACAGAGAGCATTTGTCAAGCCAGTCAACAGCTCTACAGCATGAAGCCTCACCCAGAAAGGGAAGCCTTTGTCTTCTTATCGGATGGACCCAGGTTAATCAGTCCTGCTATCTAGACACCTCAAATCAAAGCGAGCAAACTCTTTCCTAGAAGGAAAACGTAAGCATGTATTTTGGCAGAGAATAAAATCCTTGCCCAGCCAGAGAGCCTCCACACTTCCAAAGTACTGAATTTTGGCTAATTTCCTCTGAATTGACAACGTCACAGAAAACCCACGTTTCTGCTCGGATATTCTGTCAGATAGATATGAAACAGGAGAGGGGGGTACCAACCGGGATTGAGGGGACAGGCTCTCTTCTCTCCCTGTTCCAATCCTTGGAGGCCAACACTACTGGGAATACGACCAACTAAAGACACTGCTCCTTACTGAGGGTAAACATGCCTCTCGTGGCAAACGCTTATCGGGCCCCTACTCTGCGCGTCACACTTAAGATGTACGTAAAAGCAACAAGGATCTTCTAAACTTTAGTTTACATCACCAATGTATTTCTGAAAAGTAAAGCATATGCAGATTTTTTTAGAGGCTGTCACATAGAGGCTCTACTTTTCGCAGAATGTTAAATGAGGACAGTCTTTACATTCTTTAAATGCGTTGGCGGGGGGGCCTTTATTCAAAGACTTAGCAACACCAATTTTTCCTGTCATGAAATAGTGTGGGTTACATTATGGTATAGAAATACGACAGAGCACTTGGACAGCCCCAGGTGGAGGTCCATACACTTCTGACTCCAGCAAGGACGTGTACGTTTGGTGAGGCAGCAAGTTGCAGAAAAATTGTTTAAGTTTTAATTTTTGTGTTTAAAAAAAGATATGTGTGTGTGTCTACACACATAGAAAATATCTGGAAGGATTTTGTAGTATGTTGTCCACAGTGGTCACCCTCAGGGGCATGACACTAGAGGCAAAGGGGGGATGGTAGAGATAATAGGAGACTCACTTCTTAGTTTGGTCGATTTCTGTTATTATTTAAATGCTTGTAACAGGTATGTTCTATATTTATAATAATAATAATTTTAAAAAACTAATGTAAAAACAAGGCAGTGTGATGGAGTGGAAGGAAATGGCCTAGCTGTCAGATCTGGGGCCTCATCCTAGACTGGCCAAAAAATGATGTGACCCTGAACACACACCCTCCTCCTGCCAAGCGTCGCTTGGCATCTGTGGTGAAGCAGGTGGGACCAGACCCCGTTGAGGTCCCTCCCAGCATCGGGGACTGTGACCCTCCAAGTAAGGTTTCCTGGGGCTGGTCTTCGGGGACCAAGCTTGAGCTCTGGAATTGTGCCTTCCTGCTAAACTGGAAGGAACAAGCCAGGAAATGCTCTTCCCCGGCCCATGGGAGGTGGGGAGGCATCGACCACTCTGATAAGGATCTGTATCCATTATTTACACAGGACGCCATCCCACAGACATTTCAGCTTGAATAATTCAGGGTGTCCAGGAAAGGTTTTCGTGTAAACATCAGACACTCTCCACCCTACGGGATTCCTCCCCTGATCCCTGCGCAGGCCCAACACTGCCCATGGCCACTTGGTCCCCTTCATCGTACCTCAATGGGCTGCCATTTACCCAGGACAAACACATGCAGCATGTTCACATCCGGGTCCTTGTGGAAGATGTTGGGCTTGGCGTGGTGCTGGAAGTGGCGATGGTTCCACCAGTTGGCAGAAGCACCCTGTCGGGGGAGGAATAGGGGGTGAGCAGTGCAGTCCTCGGTGCGCAGGAAGGGGATCCACGACAGGCCCAGCTCAGGACCAGTTCCCAGCAGGTCCAATACTCAGGGCTGACTTCTCCCTTATACACAGGGCCTCGGGCCCCTGAGAGTCAGAATGCAGTCCTGCCGGTGCTGAGTCCAGAGTGCTTCCGTATGGAGCCAGGTCACTCCCTCCCTCCAGGCCTATTTCCCTGATCATAAGACGGTGCTGGGGATGGACAGAGAGGCACGTGCTTCAGCACGTGCGGTGGAGTCTCAGCTCTCTGCCAACACCGGGCGTGAGGCTCCACCTCCCTCATCCTCTGCTGGCCTCCTGTTGGCGTGTGTTGCGCAGAGGGGAACCCTACTGTTTTGGGAACAGTAAGAAGGGGTCCCTACCATATGACCCAGCACTCTGCCCCTACGTGTGTACCCAAGAGAAATGAAAACAGAGCCACACAAAGACCTGTACACAAACGTTCCAGCAGCATTATTTAAAATAACCAAAAAGCGGAAACGACCCAAAGGTCCATCAACGGATGAATGGATAAATACAATATGGCAGACCCGTACAATGGAATACGTTTGGCCATGCCACAAAAAAGTGTGACATACTGACACGTGCTACAACGTGGGTGAACCTGGAAAACACGATGCTAAGTGATAGAAGCCAGACACAAAGGATTCCATTGATACGAAATGTCCAGCACAGGGAAACCCACAGACAGAAAGATGAGTGGTTACCTAGCGCTAGGGCTGGGATGAGGGGGTTGGGAGGTGACGGCTAAGTGGTGTGGGGTTTCTTTTGGGGGGGATCAAGATGTTCCAAAACTGATTGTGATGGTGGTTGCACACACGTGGTTTGTACACTTTATTTCTGCCTTGCCTCGCAGCATGTGGGATCTCAGTTCCCTGACCGGAGATGGAACCCACGCCCCCTGCAGTGGAAGTGCAGAGTTTTAACCACCGGACTGCCAGGAATTCCCTGGTTTGTACACTTCAGATGCGCAAATTGTATAGCATGTGAATTAAATCAAGAAAGCGTTAAAAAAAAAAACAAAAATGAACACAAGTGATCCCTGCTCTCAGATGGCCAAGAGAGAGCCAGACAAGCCGCTGCACTGAGAGGTGACAGCTGAGTCACACCACGCCCAGAAGGCTGGCGGAGCTTCATAAGCAATCACCAACAGAGCTTCCTGGTTCTAACGGTCTAGGGACTTCCCTGGCAGTCCAGCGGTTAGGACTCTGAGCTTTCACTACCAAGGGCCTGGGTTCAATCCCTGGTCGGGGAACTAAGATCCCACAAGCTGTGCGGCACGGCCAATAATAATAATAATAATAAAATTACAATTCTAGCAGACAAGAAGCATCGCATGAGTATTTCTTTCAAGGCCACAAATTTCTGTCTCACCAGCTCCAGCTCTGGGCACATTCTGAAGGCACGTCCCTCTGCAAAGTCACCCAGTGACACAAAGAAGGAAACAAGACTCCTCTGACTCTTCAGCATGAGGACTTCACTGTTGCCGGATCAATCAATGCTTTGGCCAAGGGTCTGGCCATCTATAAAAAGGCCTAACTGCGAAAACAAATATTTTACTTGGAAGACGTTTTGATACAAACATAGTCTCTGGACCCTAACGGACAAGGGCGGGAACAGCTCTGAGCAGCTGTGGCCTTTGCAGTGACCTCAGGCCCCTGTAAGCAGGAGGGCCTCAAAACCCAACAGGGCAAAAAAAAAAGTCAGCGAATGAGAGCTTAGAGGATTAAGAAATCAGATGACACATTGGCCTTTCTAGACAAAAGGAACCAAATTCCTGGGAAGAGCTCAAGGGAGTCCCTGGCACAAAGAAATCAAGGGGCAAGGCGTGTACGCACGATGTTTACAATACACCAACCAAGAGATGTCTGTTGAGTAACTGGAGGAAAGACAGGCTATGAGCACCACGGGGATGAGAGGAGGCAAGGTGGGGCCATCTCCGAACTTGGCATCGGCTGTAACAACAAAAGGTGCTATTTATTCTCTGCTGTGATTCTTCTCCATCCTTCTTCACTAGGCTCAACCCTACGTATCCTTCCTGGGCACTGGGAAGCCCCGCCTGCCCTGGAACAGTGACTCAGTGCTGTGCTCTCGGAACATGGTGCCGATGTTGCCTGCCCTGGGGATGAAGTGGGGAGGGAGGCGAGCCCTTGTCGAGCGAGGGAGAGTAGGGTATCATTCCACACTGGGGTGGGCTGACGGAGCTGGAAAAGTTTCGGGAGGCCACTCAGAAGGCCTGCCCTTGGGCAGCAGGCTGGGCAGGAGCAGGCCGGCCAGAGTGAGGGTCCCTTTTCTGACAGAGGGGAAGAGCCTAGGTGAAGGCCTTGGGGGAAGGGGAGCGTGGAATGTTCCAGAAGCCAAAAGAAGGCCCCCTCAGTTGGGCCAGCAGTGCTGGGCAGAGCCATAGCAGACCCTGAGGCAAACTCATCAACAATATTTCTAAAAATCTATGCTTTTGCCCATCCCATTTTCAATTGAGAGAACCGCCAAGTTTGACAATTTCTCTCAACCAAGTGACAGTCTTAAATCATTTTTTAAAAATATTTATTTATTTATTTGGCTGCGCTGGGTCTTAGTTGCGGCACGTGGGATCTAGTTCCCTGACCAGGGATCGAAGCTGGGCCCCCTGCGTTGGGAGTGCGGAGTCTTAACCACTGGACCACCAGGAAAGACTCTTAAATAATTAAAAAAAAACTTTTTTTCTTTTTTAAAAAATTAACTAATTTATTTTTTGGCTGCGTTGGGTCTTCGTTGCTGTGTGCGGGCTTTCTCTAGTTGTGGCGAGCGGGGGCTACTCTTTGTTGCGGTACGCAGGCTTCTCATTGCGGTGGCTTCTCTTGTGGAGCACAGGCTCTAGGTGCGTGGGCTTCAGTAGTTGCGGCACATGGGCTCAATAGTTGCGGCACATGGGCTCAGTAGTTGTGGCTCACGGGCCTAGTTGCTCCGCGGCACGTGGGATCTTCCCGGACCAGGGCTCAAACCCGTGTTCCCTGAACTGGCAGTTGGATTCTTAACCACTGTGCCACTGGGGAAGTCCCTTAAATAATTTTTAATTAACTTAAACTGTAAAATAACAATAAATTCGGTTTCAGTATAAACAATCAATTTAAACTTCATATTAGGATTTTTAATATACCACCTTTTCAATTTTTAAGTAGTTTTCAACTATTTTAATGCTCTGGGAAAAAAAAATCAACCATCAGGATTTCCCTGGTGGCATGGTGGTTGAGAATCTTTCTGCCAATGCAGGGAACACGGGTTCGATCCCTGGTCCCAGAAGATCCCACGTGCCGCGGAGCAACTAAGCCCGTGTGCCACAACTACTGAGCCTGCGCTCTAGAGTTCCCGAGCCACAACCACTGAGCCCACGTGCCACAACTACTGAAGCTCGCGCGCCTAGAGTCCGTGCTCTGCAACAAGAGAAGCCACTGCAGTGAGAAGCCCGTGCACGGCAACGAAGAGTAGCCCCCGCTCGCCACAGCTAGAGAAAGCCCATGCGGAGCAACGAAGACCCAACGCAGCCAAAAATAAATAAATAAATTTATATTTTAAAAAAAAAATCTACCATCAAAAAAAGAAAAACACGAATACATGCAAACATGTATGTAAGCTACAAGTTGTGCTTTAGCTTCAGATTCCAATATGGCTCAACAGTCCTGAGCTTTATTTGAAATGTTGGTATTTTGTTCATTGTGGATTGTTTTGCATTAATTTTGCTTTTTTTTTCTTTAAATATTGCATTAAAATGTTACTTATCTCAATTCCTGACTCGTTTTGGTGTCCCCTTAAATTCTGTGCCCCTGGGACACACTTGTGTGCTCACTTGCCTCACCCTAGTTCTGGCCCTGGTGGCCCCAGATAAGGTTGTGAAAAGGCTGTGGGTTCCGAAGATTTCCATCTCCAGATGTAGAGCCTAGATGGCGCCAGGCCTGGTGGTTTGCATTTTATCCTCAGTGCAGTGCCAAACAGAGATTCGACCTCTCAGCACTGTCTCTGTACAAGATCACCCTTGGGAAGAAATGTCCAGCGGAAGTGACATGGGCTGAGGAAAAGGGGGAGCTGGGAGGTGGAGGGCTCACCCGTGGAACCCTACAGCAGCGCAGGCTGACAGTAAGAAGCGGGTCCCAACATCTCGAAGCTTGCAGCACCCTGTTCAGTGCCCTCACTGTCTTGAGCTAAGACATCCAAATTGGCAGGGCACCTGAGGACCTCCCTGCAGCCAGCTCCTTTCTGTCCCAGAAAGGGACAGAACAGCTGGACCGACAAGGCTTGTCTGCAGCCGTGTGGCCACTGGGTGCCAGAGCGATTCCACAAAAGCTGTGATGCTCCTCGCTCTGGGGCACCCCTGCCCAGCCACACCACTGGCCTGGACACAGCACGAAGGACACAGCTCGCAGCGGGCTGGGAAGCCATCCGCAGAACCCAGGTCCCTGACCTCCTGTAGCCTCCCAGCCTGAGTACCCTGTCACCCCAGAGTTTACAAGTCAACGTTCTACATGGAGGCCAGTCTTCCGTCCTGACTGCATCTTCCGTCTGATCCAAGAGCTGTGCCCCAGGGCCCTTCAAGGACCGAGAGACATCAGGCGGGAAAGGCCCTCCCGCCCAGAGTCTGAAAACAGGACACAGTCCATCTTTGTTAAGTGTGTGGGGATAACATGGGTTCGGAGTGAAATGTTACTTTCAGTACCCAGGAGGGTTTTCTCCAACAGAAAAGAGTATAAAATGAAACAAAGTACTCAACTATGTGCAACCTTCACCCCTGAAATTCTGGAAAGAAACCAGGTTCTCAGACAGCTCCAGGCTCAGGTCCAGGCAAACTGTCTGCTGAGGAACTGGTTATTAGTTCAATGGTAGTTCACGCCCAGCCAGATCCGCAGCCGGCAAGCCAGGAGCTGGATGGGGTCAGGTCGCAGGGAGAGACGATTAACCCGGACACGGAGCTCTTCCGAAGCCAGGGTGGGGAGGCATGGGGGTCTTTAGGACACAGCTTTTCTTAGGAAGCAGCTGAATGATGTAGAGGCAGGGCTGGGGTGGGGGATGAGATCTGTTTCCAGGTGAGAAGTGGCAAGGACTTACTCCCGAAACCAAGGAGATAACGCCTATCACAGCAGCACAAGGTCGCTGGCAAGTCGAGCTCGCCTTTTTACAAACTTGCCGAGCTAGAAGGCTACTGCAGGTCTGCCTCCTGATCTGGAGGGTGGTGAGAGAACTACCTTCCCTTCTGAGTTTGAAACAACTCTTGCCCTTTGGCTCAGCTGATCAGTACACTGTTTGATTTCCCTTATCTAAAAAGACTTATATGAGACAATATTCCCTTTTCATGGCCCCGTATACTTCCAAAACGTACTGGAGGTGGCTTCTGATAAAGGACTCATCTATAACAGACTGCTTAAAGATAAAAGTGTAAATGACAGGTAGTGGGAGGGAAGGATACATACAAGGAGGACGAAGATTAGGGACAGTTGCTGTTTCATGTTTTGCTTCGTGTTTCCTGGCATCCAAGGGGGAGAAAACAGCAAAACACAATGTATCAGATAGCAAACATTCCCTGATGGAGGGAAGCAAACCGATTTATCAAGAGAGACTGTTTCTTCAGATGCAAACCATTCTATATAGAATGAATAAACAACAAAGTCCTACTGTGTAGCACAGGGAACTATATTCAATACCCATAATGGAAAAGAATATGAAAAAGAATGTATATATAAGAATGTATATATACGTATAACTGAATCAATTTGTTGTACAGCAGAAATGAACACAACATTGTAAAACAACTCTACTTCAATAAAAGAATTTTAAAAGAGACAGAGACTGCTTATCTACCGGCCCCAAACTGAAAGGAATTTATTAGTAAGTCCTTAGGTAAGGAACAAATATAATCAACTAAGAAGCATGGGCTTGTTTTTATAACTAGGACACTGGTTTTGCATGTCTAATGTGGTTAGGAGACAGGGCTTGGAAGTTCAGAGAAGTGGAGGGTTGGCAGGTCCTGCAGGTCAGCCGGGACAGTGACCTGACGGTGGACCTGGTCTGAGTAAAGTGAGATGGTGCTACCCCAACCACTAACTGAGAGGACAGATGCCCAGGGCGGCTGACATTTACCTTTAAGTGACCAATCATGAACTTGTGGGCTATGTGGTTCCACGTGGACTTCTTGTAAACAGAGAGGTGGCCGTAATCGTGTTGCAGCCATCCAGCTTGGGCCTGGGGAGAGAGGGCCACGGATGCTTTCCCAGCGTTGGCACCCAGGCACCAGGCCTCTGCCAGCTGGGGGAGTCAGGGGGCGGGGGCTTCGAGTGACAGGTGAGAGTGTCACGCCTCACCTGAGAGGTAGCGAGGACGAAGGCCGTAATGACGGTTGGAATCCAGCCGTTGCCAAAGTAAAAGATGGTGAACCAGGCGATGCTCTCCATGACGATGATGTGGGCCAGGTAGAGAAGGAAGAACAGGTGGCTGCTCTTGAAGAGGTTCATGTCCTCAGCCGTCTTCCTCAGCGCCCGGAAGTCCTCAGTGATCTGGGACTGTTGAGCCAGAGTACCGGGAAGGAGTCAGCCTCCCAGCTGCTCCAGAGGGGACCAGTCGACACACCTAAGCTCCACAGGAGCCCGGCCGCCGTTCACTGCAACAGCTGCCGTCACCACATACCTGCCTGAGCCCGGCACAGCCCTGGGGCTATGTGTCTGTCCACAGCCAGTTCAGTGGCAGAGAAAGGACTTAACTCAAGCTTGCATTTTACACGGGAGCATTACTCAAAATAGGCAAAAGGTGGAAACAACCCAAATTCCACTGATGGATGAATGACTGAACAAAAGGTGGTCTATACATACGGTGGAATATACAGCCTTCCAAAGGAAGAAAATTCTGACACTTGCTACTAATGAACGAACCCTGAAGACATTAGGCTGAGTGAGATTAAGCCAGACACGAAAAGACAAATACTTATGAGTCCTCTTATATGAGGCACCTAGACTAGGCAAACTCATCCATAGAAAGAATAGTGTTTACCAGGGGCTGGGGGGAGGGACAGATGGGTAGTTAATGTTTAATGGGGGCAGAATGTCAGTTTGGGGTGATGAAAGTTCTAGAGATGGGTGGTGGTGGCTGCAGAACAACGTGAATGTGCTCGAAGCCACTTAGCTGTGCGCTTAAAATTGGTTAAAATGGGGAATTCCCTGGTAGCCTAGCGCTTAGGATTCCGCGCTTTCATTGCGGAGGCCTGGGTTCAATCGCTGGCTGGAAAACTCAGATCCCCGCAAGCTGCCCAGTGTGGCCAAAACAAAAAAAAAAAAAGTTAAAATGGTGAATTTTATGTTGTATCTATTTTACAACAATTTTTTAAAATACAAGGTTTATAGCAAATGTTTTCTTTCCTTTTTTTTAAAAAAAAACATTATTTATTTATTTATTTGGCCGAGTGTGGGATCTAGTTCCCTGACCAGGGATTGAACCCGGGCCCCCTGCATTGGGTGTGTGGAGTCTTAACCACTGCACCACCAGAGAAGTCTCACAATATTTTTTTTTTAAAAAAGCTTATTTTTCCACTACCTGACATGCACCAGTTGTTCCGGACACTCTATCAGGCAGGAGAGGGCTGGGTGGGCACTGGGCATGTGGGGTCAGGGAGACAGAGGCAGAGTCAAGGGTGGCTCTGGGGACAGGAGGGCATCACTGGGACAAAGAGGGAAGCTAGGAGGCAGGGGCAGGGCAGGAGGGGGAAGAAAGGCCAGATACAAGGGCAGGGGGCTGGGCAGGACGGAAAGACCCTGTGCCCAGCCTGGCACCGCTGAAGACCCAGAGGTGGAGAGGCTGGGAATGAATTACTCCAAGGTGAGGGCCAGCCCAGGCTGGCAGCAGGAGGGGGGCTCTGAGTCCTCCCTGACCCTAGGTGATGAGCAGTGGCTCCCCCTGGACTGGCATAAAGGCTCCTTTGCCCCACGCCCTGCACTCTCCTTCTTGGGGCGAGACCCCCTCCCCCCACAAACCCTCCCCTTCTTCCTTGTGAGGCCCGACTCACATTCTTGCTGTGGTCCTGGCTGGGCTCCTCAGGGGCCAGCTCGCCAATCAGCAGGGGCTTCATGAACTTGCGCACGAAATCAAGGTTGCGATGGAAGGCCAGGAAGACATCCTGGGGAGCAGGGGACAGGTGGTGAGTGGGAGACCCCGACCTCGGCCAGTGCCTCCGCCCCAGGCAAGACGGGGCTCGCCAGCAGAAGCTCTGTCCCACTAGGACATCAGGACACCGAACGGGGCTGCAACCATCCGACCCCAAATGCTCTCTCAGCCTCATTCCGGCAGGTCCCTAAGTGCCCAATTCCAGTGGAGGTGTCACTTCTGGCTCTGCCCTGATGAGGGGCCGCTGAACTCGCCATGGGTGTTTACAAAACCGCAGAGACGTGCGGCCTGCCGCTGGGCGAGTCACGAAAACGCGCCCCTGCAGGGCTACACGGCGCGGGCACCGGGCGGGGCACAGCCGGGAACCCGATTCTCCTCCAGCTGCTCCTGCGGCGTGGGCTGCCCGGTTTCCGGCGAACTGCACCACCCACCACGTGGTGCACACGCCTATCAACAGAAAGAACAAGTCTGGAGCCTACCGCAAGCATGCAAAATGTGCTTAGCTCATGTTAAACCAGAAACAAATGCAGAATTCCGTAAAACGCATTTCTGGAGGGGTGGGGGCAGCATTTTCATACTTTGAAAAGGTATGAAAATAATTGTGTAGATTATGAAAACTTTTTTATGTAGAACTCTAAACTGTTATGTGTTAAGGTGGTGGCGTTATGCCTTGCTTTCTCTTAGTTTTTCCAAACTTTCTCTAACATTGCTGTATTGCTTTTAAAAAATTTTTTAAATGAAGATTGTGCCTTTTAATCTTTTTTTCCAGTTATAAAGTAATGTGCATAGTTTTGGCAAATTTAGAAAATGTACAGAAGAATAAAGAGGAAAATAAATACCACCCAGAGTGACCATCATTGCTAATATTTCAGGATTTTGTTTTCCAGTTTTTTCTATACATGCTATGTAAATTAGATAAAACAAATACAGCATCTCCACTAGAGATGTGCTGACCATAGACCGCCCCCTCCCACCGCATGGGATACAATATGATGTCGCTGTGATCAACAATGTTCACCTAGCATCAAACCAAGCTTCAAGGTGAAACTCACATAATATTGTACGTCAACTATATCTCAATTTAAAAAAGTTTTTTAAAAACAAGTCTTGAGACTTTGCTAGGAGAGAGGAACAAGTTGCATGATACCACGAGAAGCAATCAGAAAAATCAATGTAGTGGGGAAAAAGAAGTGAGGGTGCACGTGTGTGTGTGTGTGTGTGTGTGTGTGTGTGTGTGTGTGTGTGTGTGTTGGGGGAGGGGTCCTAGATTAAAAGAGACAGAAAAATATATAACAAAAGGTTATAAAAACTGCAGTGTTTGATTTGAAAGGCTCCCATTGGAGGGCGAGAAACCCAGCAGTTATCCAAGACATTTTGGTATTGAATGAGAGATTTTGGATATGGACAGGATATCTGATCATATTAAAGAATCACTTTTGGGACTTCCCTGGTGGCGCAGTGGTTAAGAATCCGCCTGCCAATGCAGGGGACACGGTTCGAGCCCTGGTTCAGGAAGACCCCATATGCCACGCAGCAACTAAGCCCGTGCGCCACAACTACTGAGCCTGTGCTCTAGAGCCCGTGAGCCACAACTGCCGAAGTCCCGCAATGAGAAGCCCGTACACCGCAACGAAGAGTAGCCCCCGCTCGCCGCAACTGGAGAAAGCCCACGCACAGCAAGGAAGACCCAACCCAGCCAAAAATAAATAAGTAAATAAAATTTCAAAATAAATAAGTTAAAAAAAAGAATATTAATTTTCTTAAATGTAACTAAGGTATTGTGATTATGTTAGAGAATGTCCCCATTCTTAGGAGAAGATGGTGAGGTGGCATAATGATGCAATTTATCTTCATATGATTTGGCGAAAGACAGTGCATATATGCATAAAGAGGAATATAAATGTGGCAAAACGTTGGGATTAGTGAATCTTGGTTGAGGATATACAGGTGTTCGATTCTTTCAACATTTCTGTATGTTTGGAAATTTTCAAAATTTTTTCAAAAAGAGGAAGGAAGTTGCTGACAACTCATGAAAATGTGCTCAGGGCTTCCCTGGTGGCGCAGTGGTTAAGAATCCGCCTGCCAATGCAGGGGACACGGGTTCGAGCCCTGGTCCGGGAAGATCCCACATGCCGCGGAGCAACTAAGCCCGTGGGCCACACCTACTGAGCCTGCGCTCTAGACCCCACGAGCCACAACTACTGAGCCCGCACGCCACAACTACTGAAGTCCACGTGCCTAGAGCCCATGCTCTACAACAAGAGAAGCCACCGCAATGAGAAGCCCGCGCACCGCAACAAAGAACAGGCCCCGCTCGCCGCAACTAGAGAAAGCCCGTGGGCAGCAACGAAGACCCAAGGCAGACAAAAATAAAATAAAGTAAATAAATTTATTTTTGAAAATGTGCTCGGCCTCCCCTCCCCCCACCCCACCCCCCTGCCAAAGTAGCTCACAATTGCCCTGGCACCAAGCCTTTTGCCTGGTCTTTGTTCTGTTTGTGTCTAGAACAGACTCACAAAGCAACGCTTTGTGCAGAGGAAAACTGGGCCCAGAGTCTCTTAAAAATGTCTGCACCCCCCCCCACTGAACAGAAAGGGATGGTAGCAGAGGATCAGAGCAAGTGTATCTTCAGAGGAGAGATGGGCTGCTATCCCAGGGGTCCTGAGTGGGCAGCGAGGAGCCTGTGGTCCACGCTGGGCCAGCTGCCACCCAGACCCCAGCCTCCGTCTCCTCTGCAAGGGAGGACCCTCCCAGCTCCAGTGTTCAAAGGCCCTGGGAAAGGGCCTACCAGGAGCTTCCAAAGTCAGGGCTCAGGCATTGGTGGTAGGGCAGTGAGCACAGCTGCCTTCCAAAGTCAGATCCGTAAAAGGCCCTTTCCTTGGCCCACCTCACAAGACACCACGGCTTTTGAGAAACGAAGGGGGGCGTCCTTGGTAAGGCAGTTTCCTGAGGAACGACGGCTGATAATAAATAACGAAACAATCTCTACTCTTCACTGGGAGACAGACAGCCTGCAAGTGCATCACCTCTCCTCCGGCACCCGCTGCCCCCCACCAGGTCCAGGTCCCACCTCCAAGCCTCTGTCTGGGCTGAGGAACCTGGTGGAGCAGACTCCTGTCCTGACTGAGGCCATCCCTGGGTCAGTTCCAGAGAGCTCTTGGGTGGCGTCATCTCCCTGAGGCCAAGGGAGAGGAAGGGCCACGTGCCAGGTGGGGAGCCAGGAAAGTTGTCTCTGTTACCTCCCTGATGCCTCAAAGCCCCACTTTACAGTTGAAAGCACTGGAGCCCAGGAAGCTGACACCCAAGTGGCAGAGTCAGGGTCAAATCCAGGTTCACCCGATCCAGGGACCGCAACCCCACAAGCCTCACGCAGGTTTAGAAAGCCGAGCGCTGTTCAATTATCTCATTATCCATGTTAGATCCAGCAGCTTTCCGAGCAGACCTGGTGGAAACCACGCTTGGACCCACCAAGCTGGTTTCTACACCGGGGCCTCTGGCTCTTCCTTCTGCCTGGCGCCCTGCTCCCTCAGCGTCCCGGGGCTGGATCGTCCCAACCTACCGCCCTATCTGAAAGAGCCACCCTCCAGCCTCACGCTTTCTGGGACATCACCCTGTTTTAACAGTTATCAAAACCACAAGCTCTATTATGTGCTCACTTCTTTATTGCCTGTTTCCCCAACTAGAATATAAGCTCCACTAAAGGGCCAAGCCTGTTTCGTTTGTTGCAATAACGCCAGTGCCAACAACGATGCCTAAGAGAGGCTCACAAGACCCCACAGCTGTGCACCCTCTCAGCCCAGGAAATTTTCCACTCTTCGGTCATTTTGCACAACCCGGCTTGTGCTTCTGCAACATCTTCACCTGCTCAGTGGCTGAGATTACACAGGTCAGCCACTGAGCTATGGGCTTTGTGTACGTAACCCAAGAATCTTTACCAAACTCTGTGAGGCAGGTCCTATTTTAGAGGTGAGAAAGGAGGCTGACGGAGGTGAAACTACTTGCCCACGGGTCACACTCCAGGTCCGCCTAACTCTAGACTTTTCTGCTGTTCATACAAAGGCCTCGATCAAAATGAGCTTCCTCCTCCTGAGAGGTGATCACTTTTTGTGTCTCCCCCTTGCAAGTGTCACAGATGTGCCTCACCAACTTGTAGCGGGTTCCCAAAAGTTAAAGTGTCTGGCTGGCACAAGGCAGGACACGGCCAATCCAAATGTTGACTTTGGAACAAGAATTGGAAGCAGGCTCTATCCTCGTCCGACAGGGAGATTGGAGGCAAAGACATTCCAGGAAGAAGGCCGGGGACACAAGTAAAGGGGAGGGAGTGGCCAACAGTTCCAGCGGGGGCAGATCCGCCCCCAGGAGGGTAGGTGTGCCTGTTGGGTGCTGGGGAGGTCAGGCTGAGGATGGAGGGACAGAACACCCAAATTCTCAAATGCAAGACCTTCACCAGTTCCTGCTTCTGCCATCGCCCGGCTCCCATGCCAGCCCCTTCTGCATGAAGACAGCCTCCCTGCCTGGCTCCCAGGCGCTGAACAGAACTCACAGCTCCTCCTGCACTGAGCATCAGGCGTCACGTCTCGTTTCTGGCTGTGTCCACCTTCTCTGCAGAGCAAGACGAATCTCTAATTCAGCTTCTCACATCTGGGCACACGGCCAGGGACTGGGGAAGCGCAGGAGAAGCAAACTCAGGGCAGACAATGCTGCCGGCAGCAGCCCTGGGAACCAAGACTGTGGAGCACGGGGTTAGGGAGGGAGAAGCAGAGGAGGGACCCTACGTTCTCAGCTGGAAATAGGGATGCTAGCTTCCTTTCCATGGCGGAGAGATGCGGGCAGGATGTCCCCTCCAAGGGAAAGAAGCGATGGGGGGGGGGGGCGGGGTAGTGCTCTGTGGCCAAAGGACCCTTGGCGAGAGCATCCCTGCTGATGCCATGCACAGGCAGCCTGGGCATGAAGGGATTACAGCAAAGGAAACACACCTCGATAAGATGCCAAAGATACCAGGGATGCTGGGCTCGGTATGGGGTCTTCTGGGGGCTGCAAGGAGTCGACTGCTCCTACCAAGATCTAGCTGAGGGGGTGGGGCTGCCCTCCAGGCACAACCACAGGAGGGATTTCAGGTAAACACCTTTTACCTTTGGCGAAAAGGAGGTCACCAAGGTTCCTCTGCTTCACCCTTGTTCTTTTCCTGTTTACTGAACCCCCTACTGTGCGTGCTGGGAACATGCACACAAGTGCTCAGGAGGCTAAGGGTTCCAGGGTAATGTCCCCTCACACCTGCAGAGAGAATGATCTCATCTACAGCCAATTTGAGCCTGATAATAACCTTCCCATTTCCTAGACCTGGAAAGTGAAGTTCAGGGTTAAGTGCCTTGCCTAGAATTCCTAAAGCTGGGACTCGAACCCAGGTCCTCTGCCTCTCAATACCTCGACCCTCCTGCCCTAAGGAGGCCAGAGATTCATTCCATTTTCAACAGTAAAACTCCATTGCATTTCCCAAGAACGGCATCGGAGCAAGTTCAAAGATGGAATGAATCCTGATCTCTTCTCGCCCTCCCTGGGTTCCAAGGGGCGACTGACGCAGACAGGGCAAAAAAAGTCACCGAGACGAGGGGGGCAGAGGTGGGGAAGCTGGTGCCTAGAGGCAGAGGGTCCAGATTCAAGTCCCAGTTTGAAAGGAGAGAAGCAAATCCAGCAAATGCACTCACTATCTGGGAGTTATTCATCTTTGTGCCCAGGGCCAGCTCGGAACCACAGAGACACTGGAATAAATGTGTGATGAGTCTTTGTTAGAGATGAAAAGTTCTGGGGAACTTTTTTAACTTTTATAACTCTGTATATAACTGAATCGCTTTGCTATACACTTGAAACTAACACAACATTGTAAACTAACTATACTTCAATTGAAAAACAGAAAAAAAAGTTCTGCCCTGAAAGAGGAGAGACACCCCTGGGACCCAGGCGAGGGCTCCCTTTGCCCACAGCAACGCAAAGACCAGGGAAGTGCTGGAGGAACAGAGGGGAAGAAACCCAAGGTGTAAATAGGGAGGAAGGAGGAGAGGAGGAGGGAAGGGAAGGGGGGCTGGGAGGTCTCTGTGTTGGTAGATCCTGAGTTGAGGTCTGAGTGCTGCGAAGACAGCAAGGTGTTTAAACCCGAGGGAGCTCCTCCCTGCAGGGCTGATCGCAGCACTAAATGAGGTGATCCGTACAATGTGCTTTGTGAGCTGTAAAAATTTAGCTTCATTTTTTATTCTTGCAAAGAGAAGGACCACATGACGATTGGCCTTACCCTTCACTAAGCCACCCTTCTGGGGAGGAGGCCGTCCTGACTTCTGAGGTCTTCTCTTCTTCAGTAACAAGAAAATCCCCTATGGAGGCCCCAGGTTATCGGGCTTCCTTGACTGTCAGCCTCTGGTGAGGATACCACTGCATCAGGAATGGCTCCTAACAGTGCATTCAAGTGCTCCCTGGAATCTAACCTCTATCTGCAGATCAGTCCTTCCCACACTTCACAGGACCATAAATACTCACTCCCCCAGATCTGAAGAAGTCCATGCCCCGAGGGCGAAACCACCTGCTCAACAGCCCAAAAATAAAGAGACAGAGTCTCTCCATGCCTAGCCTGTTCCTGCCCCTCTCAAGTCCCCTGCCCAGAGACCCCACACTTCCTGTGGCCTTTTTCCAACCTGGTCCCAGAAAATAGAGAAAGAGGGAGAGGGAGGGAGAGGGAGAGAGAGAGAGAAAATATTCAGTTGCTCCGTCCACCATTATTCAACTCGATCAGTGCATTTCATGCCCCCAAAGTTTTATCTCGGAAGGCAGTAAGCTCTGGGCATAGGGATTGTCTTCATATCTTGCTACACCAAATAGAGCTGGCCTGGATTTAAAAAATTTTCCTCCAAATTCCTCTTTGTTTACTTTACATTCTAGCTGTTACATAATCCTCACTCTTACCGCTCACTTATCTGATAATGTAATACGGAAGAACCTTTTGCATTCTATTACAAGTTAATCACTAAAGGGATGTTGTCTATAAGCTTAAATTATACATAATGGCCTATCTCTGGGAACCCTGCTTCTCAGGTAATGAACATTAAGCTACAATACCTTTGTTGAGCTCACAGGAAACATCCTGACCAGGCCCACCTATGACTACAGGGAGGAAGAAATGAACACATACATCCCCTCCAGAGGCTGACGGGAACCAGGAAATGTTTGATTTGACTCCCTCCCCTTTTAGTATAAAAGGAGCCTGAATTCTAAGTCAGGCAAGATGGTTCCTTGGGCACGAGCCCACCATCTTCCCAGTTTGCTGGCTTTCCGAATAAAGTCGTTATTCCTTTGCCCCAGCAACTCGTCTCTCGATTATTGGCCCGTCGTGCGATGAGCCATATGAGGTTAGACTCGGTAACAGTAAAACTCCATTGCATTTATCTAGTGCTTAGTTTAGGAAATGCCTTGCCGCAAAAGAAAGTATATTTATTTCACACTACGGAGTAAACAGACCAATCCACTGGATTTGACTTTTCCTTCTAGGAAACATTTCGGTGAAGGCTCAACCAGGACAGGAACCTTCAGAATTCACCTATGAAAGATCTCAAACCAGGAGTCAGGTCTTTACTTGGGAATCACTCTTACCCCACCTCCTCACAGGGCTGTGGGAAGGTCCCAGTGAGATAATATACTGATGGTGCTTGAAAATCTTATACCCACCTAAGTTACAATCAGTATCCCAGCCCCAAGGGCTCAAGGCGAGTTCACAAGCAGGTAAAACGGGATCGGGCCCAAAGCTGTAGGCGCTATTGCTGACCCTCTGCTCGCCAGAGCAGCGAGCCAAGCCACAGCTCACACTATAGCTGCCTGCTCTGCCCCCCAGCACTTGACTCTGTCTGTCCCAATTAGATAGAAGAGGTAGGGAGATCTAGAGTTCCACCAACTGACGGCCCCATACAGCTTGCCCAGCAAAAGCCCAAACAGGTCAGCGTGCCAGACCTCCAGGTGGAATGAGCTATGTCAAGCTGATCTCTCCCTAGTCACCCTTCCCAAATTCTCCATGCCACCAGACCTGCTCTGCTTCCAGCTCACTGCCACCAAGAGTGGCCCCTTCCTTCCCTCCCGGCCTCTGTTCTTCGAGTCCATGGGGTGGGGATGGGGGGAGCAGATCCAGCTGCACCCGAAGAATAAGCAAGGATTTGGGGCTGGGGGGTAGGGGGCGTGGTGGGGTGCTGTGTCATCGCAGAGCTGCAGGTTTGGTGCGCAAAGGTGAGGGTAAGATGGACAGCCCCGGCTCCAGGAAGATCCCAGAGTCCCACTACCTTTCCGAGGGCAAGATGAGGGAGGGCACTCCTGGCCGGATTTGGGAACAGAGGACCATTGAGTTGAAGTCCCAGAGTAACCTCGAATGCAGCTGGACCTGTTGCCAAGCTAGACTAGTGCTGCTAAATCGACCCGTCTCAAGGCCCCTCTCCACCTGGGCTTTGCAAACTCCAGCCCTTTTTCTTTCCACCAGTTCCCACCCGGGGCCCCCAAGAAGGCCGGCCCTTGCCGGGGGGGGGGGGCGGGGGCAGGGGGTCCTGGCAGTCTCTGAGAGCGTGGGAACAGGAGCTACCAGGCGGTGTCTCCGCGGCAGCCATTGCGGACCTTCTGAGACTGGAATTCCGGCAGGAGCGAGCCCTGGCCGGGGACGAGCTTTCCTTCCCCGCCCCCTAGTCTGGCTGGCGAGTGGGGGACGCGCGCGGAGTCCCACACCTGGCTCCTCTCCCGCTCCTCTCCGCGGGGCCCAGGGGCGGCCATCTTCCACGCTGGGGGCGTCAAGGCTCCAGGGCCCCGGCGCCCTCTCTGGGGAGTCCCAGGCTCCGGCTGAACTCTGAGGAAGGAACGGACGCAAGGATCCCAGTGCGCGCGGTAGATCCTGCATGGTTCTCCACCGCTCGAATATGCCTCTTGGGCTCCAAAATCCGACCCCCACAGCACGTTGGCCCAGCTGTCCCAGAGGACGAGGATTCGGGGCGGGGGATGAGCGCAGTAGACTCTTTCCTTCCCTCCAGGACGCCCCAAGCTCCACTCAGCGCTGGAGGTCTTGTTTGGCGCCCTGGGACCCATGACTCCTGATTCCCTCCTGCAGCAGAGATAGGTGGCGGGAGAGGCCCCAGACCCTTACCGTAGCATCTTCCCCTGCGTAGTGCCCGATGACCCGGTGGCCCCCCGGGTGCCGGTGTGACCATTCGGTGATGTTGTAGACCTTGCGGTCGATGACGAGCCACTGGTCCGTGCGCAGGTTGTGCTTCTGAATCTCCTCCCAGCGGAAGGCAGGCATCGGCGCCTCGCGCTCGGTGGCCCCCTCGCCCTGGTTCCCCCCCTTCCCCATGCCGCCTGCCGACAGGGTTGCCCCGTGCACTGCGGTGTGTGCGGCCCGGGGCCTCCTCGCTTTCGGCTTTTGTCTTCTCCTACTCCTCCCCCCACCGCACCCCCTCCCCCAGCCGCCTCGCCTTCGCTCCGGAGTATCCTTGCCTTCCCTCCAGGCTTCCCAGTGCCCCCAAGCGGTCCCCTCCTTCCGCCCCTCCCTCCGCCCGCCGGCCCGCAGTGGACTTTTGCCTCCTGTAAAAACTCCTCGGTAGCTCAGGGCCTCGAAGCCTCCTCTTCCCGCCCCGCTGGCTCCCCCCGTCCGGGGCTTCGCATCCTCCCGCGTTCCCCTCCGCCTGGGTTTCCACAGTGATCAGCAGAGCGCCTGCACCAATCCGGGCGCGTCGCCCCGCCTGCCATTGGCCCAGGAGGATCTTTCGAAGGCCAGCGGGCTGGAACAGCGGTCCCCGGCTCCCCCGCCTGCCCCCCCACGAGGAGTCGAGAGGGGCCTGGAGGTCGGTTACGTGTCCGTACTCCTCCCTCCCCCGCTCGAGCTGGGGGGTTGGAGGGGGGGACCCAAGGATATCCCAGGGTAGCTTGGCGGGCGAGCTGGGGCGGCGGCTGAGTTCCGCGCTTTCCGGGCGCTTGCGCGCACACCCACGGCCCGCGCTCCCGGGTTTGCACCTGATGCCGGCACGTAGAGGACCCAGCCGCTCCGCGCGCTCTGCGGTGGGGACCGGCCCAGGGCCCGGCTGGCGGGCGCGCAGGCGGCGCCGAGCCGCCGGGCTGGCGAGTTCCACTCTGGGACTGGCCTGGTTAGGTGACGCCCTCCCCTAACCCGCTGGAATCCGGACTCCAGTATATCCACATTGTCCGTGCTATCCACACTGGCGCCCTTCTGCAGCCTCCCTGGGGGAAGAAGCCGGCCTCCGGCTGGCCCAAGGCCTGTAATCAGTGGATCTTAGAAAAGAATTGTGGAACCTCTGATGTACTTTCCTGTGTTAGGCGCCATGGTGGAGGGAAGCGGGGGTGGGGGTGGGGGGGGCATGGGAGTGGGGACTCCAGGACTTGGTTCTTTCCCTGAACTCAGGAATCTCACAGCCGATTTGGGAGAGGTACCATGGAAACAATACAGGACCTCATAGGATTAATTGTTCAGTGATGTTATAAATAACAGGAAATAAAAATGGGGGTATCAAAAGTGTTGTGGTCCGTGCGCGGGCTGGAAGAAGAATTTCGAGACACGAAGTATTTTAGAAAAGAGTGAGTTTATTGAGAACAAAGAGCAGAGTTAGGGGCGCTGCAAATACCGCGGGCGACTTCCTGATAGACCAGGGCGAGCCGACCCCCTTTGTGGGCTAGTAGCCAACTTTTATAGCCTCAAGACAAAGAAAATTCCTGCTGGCAGGATGGCATTAGGTGATTGGTCAGGATGCTACAAGGTTACTACACGGCGATTATTTTGCCTAATATGGAATGGGGGAGGGGGGCTGTCTGGTTTAGATTAGGAGCGCGCGTGGCAACAGTTGCTATGGGGGCTAGGTTAATTCCTGAGTTTTTGTCCTGTGTCCTCGATGTAGGGTGTCCTTGATTTAGGGCTCCACACTTCTCAGGGAGAAAGAATGGCATGGAAGCCTTACTGGTTGCACGGGACAAAACGCAAATTGGCTCAGAAAAAAGGAGGAGTTTGTTGTCTCGCTAAACTCAAGGAGGGACTTCCCTGGTGGCGCAGTGGTTAAGAATCCGCCTGCCAATGCAGGGGACACGGGTTCGAGCCTTGGTCCGGGAGGATCCCATATGTGGCGGAGCAACCAAGCCCGTGCAGCACAACTACCGAGCCTGCACTCTACAGCCCACGAACCACAACTATCGAGCCCACTTGCCCCAACTACTGAAGCCTGCGTGCCTAGCGCAACAGGAGAAGACACCACGATGAGAAGACCGCGCACCGCAACAAAGAGTAGCGCCCACTCGCCACAACGAGAGAAAGCCTGCTCACAGCTACGAAGACCCGACGCAGCCAAAAATATAAATAAATAAATAAATTTATTTTTAAAAAATCAATAAGTTCAAGGAAAGGTGGGACAATCTGAACACAGGAAGGTGGGGATGGAGGGGCTCAGGAACCAGCAGATGCAGGAACTTGAAGGCTGCCAGGTCTCTCCCTCCTCTGTTCCTCCTTGATGTCACCTCTTTCTCTCTCCTTGCAAACGAGGGTCTGGTGGAGAGACAGCTGAAAACTACTGAGTCTTAGGTCTTACGGCTGGCTGCGTTGGAAGGTAGGCCTACTAATCTCTCGAGGTATAAACTCAGACACAGAAGGAAGAACTCTGACTGGCACGCCCTTCTTGGATCAAGTACCCACGCCTGGATGAGTCAACTATGGCCTGGAGATTAATCTCAAAGAGTCCACATGCTGGAGTGGGGAAAGTGTCAAGGTATGAGCGCAGCTTGGAGAAGAATTTCCAGACATAAAGCAGAACGTAAAGAAGATAGAATTTATTAGAGGAAAGGGTCGCTGCCAGAACAGGGGCCCGAATTCCTAGTAGTCTGGGAGAGTCGAGCCCGCACATGTGTTATTGATCAGTGTTTATAGCCAGAAAACAAAGGAATGGTCCAAGGTGAAAATTTCATTTACTGATTGATCGAGGCACGCCTACCTTCCTTCTGTACAGTGGGAGTAGGACAGGGCATATGCCTTTCCTTCCTTATTTGGGACAGGTCCCATTGCCCAGATGGACATCACCCAGGTGGGCGCAGGGATTTCAAAACCATCTCAACATGGTGGGGAGGGCGATTAAGAGTCCAGTAACTTTTTCAGGCAGGGTCATCCTTTGTCCTTGAAGCACCATTGTCCTTGGAGCACCACACTCCCCCTTCTCTTTATGTGTAGGGCCAATTCCTTGGCCTTATTGAATACCCTACTCATATCTACCTAACTGCCTAATTCCCTCTCAGGCATTCAGGAAGCCCTTTTGGGAGGAGAAGGGGCGATGAACTCTCTCTGGCCGCTTCCTGCTGAGTGAGGGCGTCGTGGGGCCCTGGGATCCCTCGCCTGCTCTCTGTCAGGGTGCATCTAGGGAGGAGTGTGGGCCCCATGGAAAGAGATGTTGGCTTGTTCAAGGGTACGAGTGTTGACTGTCCAGTATTCTTTTTTTCTTTTTAATAAATTTATTTATTTATTTTTGGCTGCATTGAGTCTTCATTGCTGTGTGCGGGCTTCTCATTGTGGTGGCTTCTCTTGTCGCAGAGCACGGGCTCTAGGCACGCGGGCTTCAGTAGTTGTGGCACATGGGCCCAGTAGTTGTGGCTCGCGGGCTGTAGAGCGCAGGCTCAGTAGTTGTGGTGCACGGGCTTAGTTGCTCCACGGCATGTGGGATCTTCCCGGACCAGGGATTGAACCCGAGTCCCCTGCATTGGCAGGCAGATTCTTAACCACTGGGCCACCAGGGAAGCCCTGTCTGGTATTCTTGTTGTATCACCATTTGGAGGTTTATTTGTTGTATTCTGGAAGAGACAAACTTAACAAGAAGGTTAAAAATACATGGCCCAAAGATTGGGCTGGACCTTGCCCGGATGGTTGACCAAAAAACAGCAATCCTCCTATAATGTTGCACAAGTCCCTCCCTGATAAGCCTTTAGGAGGTCCAGAGCTCTTTTATTTTGTAAAACTACTCCTGCAGAGAAATTATTTGTCTTGTAGCATGTTAATTTGAGCTGCGAGGTTGGCAGTCTGTTGTGTAAGTTCAAGAGAGAGCTGTAGGGGTGAAAATAGGGTTTAAGAGTCCGGCTGAGCCTGTTCCCATCCCTGTTAGGAGGATCGAGGAAGAGCGAGCGGGACCAGAGAAGGAGGTCGGGGCTGAATAAGTAGCCGCTGTGTCACTTCGAAAGGTTATAGGAGCCCCTGTCACATCCAGGGTTACCTGGGGCTCCTCCGGTCTTCTGGGGAACATAGGGGCCTGTAGACTGAGACTTGGGCACCTTCAGTCATCCGCATCCAGGAGCCCCAGATCTTGAGCGTAACCCCGTTCTCACTCCTGGTAGTCAACTACCACCAACAGGGGCCATTGGCCTTGACCTCAGCCAGGGGGCTGGGACCCGAGATACCCCAGGTGTTGGGTGGTTGTGGTGTTGGCCTACCAGCTTGAGGGCGGCAGGGACAACTCCTCTTCCAGTAGCCCTTTTGATGACAGTAAGGGCACGGGGTGTCGGGTGGTGGGGTGCGGCCGTTCTTCACTGTGCGCCCCTGCTGACCGCACGGGTCGCAGGTCAGCTGTGATTTCTGCGACGGGAGATGGGCTGCCTTGAGTCCGTGCTGTGGGAGGGACTGAGTAATGACAAGAGCCATATATTGATCAGGTCGTGTTAACTTTTCCTCCTCTCTTTCTCGTCTATTCCTAGAAGCCTCCTCCCTATTCGTGAAGACCTTAAAGCCCGTCAATGGGACGGAAAATGGGGTCTGTGGCCCTTGCTCTAGTTTCCGTAATTTCTGTCTTATGCTTGGCGATGCCTGGCTTATCAAGTGAACCGCAATACAGCCTGAACTTCAGGAGTCTCAGGGTCTAGGTTGGTGCATTTCCTCATAGCCTCTGCCAATCGGGCCTGAAAAAGGGCCGCCTTCTCCAAGGGTTCCTGGGTAACTTCTCTGAGCTTCTTATAATTGTCCTGTTTGATGACTGGCCTTTTCATACCTTCAGTAGATATGTAGTCATGAAGTTTCTCCTAGTGAGCCCTCCTGCTGGCCCATTTTCATTTGCCTGGTATCTCCATCCTGGGCCTGCCCGTGGGACTGTCTCTTCCCCGGCTCGGTTCTCATTAGGATCTCGGGCATGTGCCTCACCTGCCCAGGCCTGAGCCAAGGCCCCGATCCCAGCCTTGTCTTCGTGATGCAGCAGGTAGTTAGGACACAGGAATATCTGGCCAGGTTAAGTCAAAGGCTATAGTTAGGGCCTGGAATTCCCTGATGAAGGTGGAGGGGTCCTGGCTAAGGGGCCCAGTTTCCCTTGAATAGGAGAGATCAGACATGGGGAAGGGGACCTGAACCCTGATAGTACCTCGGTCTCCATTAGCGACCTCTCGTAGGGGGACCATGTTGGGACTCGATTCAGAGCGTTGGGCTGCTCGTGACCGAGTGTGGGGAGGGGAGGGAAGGTCTGCTTGCGGGTAGAGAGGTGGGGCTTGGGGAGCAGCAGGTTGGGGAAGAGGCTGGTGAGATGGGGGACAAGAAGGCTCATCCAAGGGCTTCCCTGGTGGCGCAGTGGTTGAGAGTCCACCTGCCGATGCAGGGGACACGGGTTCGTGCCCCGGTCCGGGAGGATCCCACATGCCGCTGAGCCTGCGCGTCCGGAGCCTGTGCTCCGCAACGGGAGAGGCCGCAACAGTGAGAGGCCTGCGTACCGCAAAAAAAAAAAATTTGGTTACTGATTGGTCGAGGCACATATACCTTCCTTCGTAAGGGTGGGAGTGGGACAGGCCTTATGCCTTTCCTTATTTGGGACAGGCCCTTTTGCCCAGGTGGGCGTTGCCCAGGTGGGCTCAGGGATTTTGTAAGCAGAGCAACATTATGGGGAGGCCGATTAAGAGTCCAGTAGGGGGTGTAATGGTGAAAGTTCTTCAGACAGGGTTGTCCTTGTCCTTGAAGCACCATTGTCCTTGGAGCACCACAGAAAGGAGCCACTTTCAGAGGAGGAGAATGTTGCTACCAGAAGAAGAGAGCATGCTAGGCAGAAAACCAGAATCTGAAGGCAGAAACAATATGGGCTTTGGAGTCAAGACCAGCTTGGGTATGTGTCCTGGTGCTGCAACTGCTGTAGCTGGACTCTGACAGGTTACTCTGTCTTTTGAAGCCTCAGTTTTTTTGCATCAATGATACCTACCCCATGGGGTTGTTTTAAGCATTGGCAATAACATGCTCAGCATATATATCAGGGACTTCGGCCCTGACGGTTATTGTTCACTGTTTGCTTAGGTCCAGCACTTTGGACATTTCTGCCACACCAACCTACTTGTGCATCAAGCCTCAGAATATTAGGTTTGGAAGACATCATTTAGTCATTCCAAGTACTGGTCCACAAACTGGTTCCAGACAGCATAGAGTTTTCAGCAGTTAGTTGAAAAACTAGAAAAATAAAGGAAAATGTAGAGTGTTTCATAAAACTAAGGGTATTCAATTTAAGTGACTGCCTTTTAAAAAATTCTGTCCTAATTTTCTGTACTAAAATGTTTTTTAATAATGAAATGGTAAGAGTAGATGGTGGAGTTTTGAAAATATATTTATTTCACAAAATGAAAAGTGGACAACTCTACACTCATTTCCATATTTAATTTACTTCTTCATGAACAATTCAAAAGCTCGAGAACCGCTGATCTTGCCCAACTCTTTATTTTCAAGCAGAAAATCAAGCCCTGGAGCGTTCACATAACTTGCTCATATCCCAGATTTAGAAAGTGGGTACTTTCAGACACCACCTCGCATTTCGACTCAGCGTGGGATTACCTCTGACAGCTGGTTTTTGATTTTTAAGGTCTCTTTCATTAATTTTTTAATACACTTATTCTTTTTTTTTTTTTTAACAGAAACACCTTTATTTTTGCCTTCAAAGAACAAACTGTTCTTCTTTTTCCAACATAATCATGATGAATACATTTATTCTTTACGGTAGTTTGTGGTTCACGGCAAAATTGAGTAGGAAGGTCAGAGAGTTCCCATATACACGCCATATGTCCACACACACACAGCCTCCCCCATTATCAACATCCCCTACCAGCGGTACATTTGTTACAACTGATGACCAATACTGACACATCATTACCCAAAGTCCATTGTTTACATCAGGGTTTACTCTTTGTGTTATACATTCTATGGGCTTTGACACATGTATCTACCATAACAGTATCGTACAAGATAGTTTCACTGCCCTAAATATCCTCTATGCTCTACCTATTCACCCCTCCCTCCCCTCTATCCCCTGGCCTTTTACTGTCTCCATAATTTTGCCTTTTCCAGAATGTCATATAATTGGAATCATACAGTATACTGTGCACTGAATATCTGTGTCTCCCTCAAGTTCATCTGTTGAGATCTAATCCCCAATGTTATGTGTGTGGAGATGAGGCCTTTGGGAGGTGATTAGGTCATGAGGGTGGAGCCCTCATAAATGGGAAGAGTGTCCTATACAAGAAGTCCTCGACCCTTCCACCATGCGGAGTTAAAGCAAAAAGACGGCCATCTAGGAAGTGAACCCTCTCGCCAGACACCCAATCTGCCAGCACCTTGATCTTGGACTTCCTAGCCTCCAGGGCTGTAAGAAATAAATTTCTGTTGTTTACAAGCTACCCAGTCTATGACATTTCTGTTATAGTAGGCCAGATAGACTAAGATACGTCTGCCACCTCACATAGTTCTTTTTGTGTGTATATATGGTGAGAACTTTTAAGATCTACTCCCTTAGCAGTTTTCAAACATACAGTACAGTATGGCTAACTGTAGGCACCATGCTGCTCTATGTTAGATCCCCAGAACTTATTCATCTTATAACTGGAAATGTGTGCCCTCTGACCACCATCACTCTTTCTTCTCCATCTCTCTGGCTACCACCATTCTACTCTCTGTTACTGAGTTTGGTTTTCTTAGATTCCACATATAATTGAGATCATACAGTATTGGTCTTCCTCTGACTGACTTATTTCACGTAGCGTAATGCCCTCAAATTCCATCCATATCACAAATGGCAGGATTTCCTTCTTTCTTATGGACAAATAATATTACATCGTGTATATATACCATAAGACACAAAACCATAAAACTATAAGGTAACCTGGGAGAACATTTAGATGATCTTGAGTTTGGCAATGGCTTTTTATGTAACACACCAAAACCATGACCCATGAAAGAGATAACTGATAAGCTGGACTTCATTAAAATTAAAAACTTATGCTCCGTGAAAGACACTGTCAAGAGAATGAGAACACAAGCCACAGACTGGGAGAAGATATTTGCAAAAGACATAGCTGATACAGGACTGTTATCTAAAATACAGAGAACTCTCAAAACTCAAAAAATAAGAAAACAAATGGGAGAAAATAATTGCAAACCATATATCTGATAAGGAACTCATACAACTCAATAGCAAAAATATATAAGGAACTCATACAACTCAATAGCAAAAAAATCAAATAATCCAACTTAAAAATGGACAAAGTATCTTGTGAGGTAATAGAAAATCTCTATTGGTCTCTGTCCCCAGTTCCTGAAACCCTTGTAATTTTCTGGGTGATACGAGTGTCTTTTGTTCTAATGAGGTGACTCTGGGTGGGCTACTGGATGAGGGCTGGTCACCAGAAAGATCAAACCATAATCAGGGGCTTGGAGTTTTCAGCCCATTCCCCCATCCTCCAGAGAGGAGAGAGGAGCTGGAAATGGAGTTAATGATTGATCTTGCCTACGTGAGGAAGCCTCCATAAGTACCCTAAAAGTATGGGGTTTGGAGAGCTTCCAGGTTGGTGACCACATGGAGGTGTGGCGAGAGTGGCGCACGTGGACGGGGCATGGGGGCTCGGCGCCACTTCCCGCATACCTTGCCCCCTACACATCTCTTCCATCTGGATGTTCATCTGTATCCTTTATCACATCCTTTTATAATAAACTGGTAAACAGTAAGTAAACTGTTTTCCTAAGTTCTGTGAGCCACTCTAGCAAATTAATTGAAACCAAGGAAGGCATTGTGGGAATCTCTGATTTATAGCCAGTGGATCAGAAGTGCAGGTCACCACCTGAACTTAATACTGGCATCTGAATTGGTGGTGTGTGGGACAGTCTGGTGGGACTGAGCCCTTACCTTGTAGGATCTGATGCTATCTCCAGGTACACAGTGTCAGAATTAAGCTAAATTGCTGGTGTCACAGAATTGCTTGGTGTGGGGAAACCCCCTTCACATTTGGTGAGCAGAGTGTCAGAGGTGAAGTGTTCTGTGTAAAAGAAAAGGACACACATAGGAAGAAAGGACTACTGGGGGGGGTTTAAAATACAGACTGGAATAAACATTTTTTCCAGAGAACGTATACAAAGGTATACAAATGGCCAACAGATACATGATTTGACTTTTTTGCTATTGAGTTGTATGAGTTCCTTATATATTTTTGCTATTAAGTTGTGTGAGTTCCTTATCAGATATATGGTTTGCAATTATTTTCTCCCATTTGTTTTCTTATTTTTTGAGTTTTGAGAGTTCTCTGTATTTTAGATAACAGTCCTGTATCAGCTATGTCGTTTGCAAATATCTTCTCCCAGTCTGTGGCTTGTGTTCTCATTCTCTTGACAGTGTCTTTCACGGAGCATAAGTTTTTAGCTTTAATGAAGTCCAGCTTATCAGTCGTCTCTTTCATGGGTCATGGTTTTGGTGTGGTACATAAAAAGCCATTGCCAAACTCAAGATCATCTAAATATTCTCCCAGGTTACCTTATAGTTTTATGGTTTTGTGTTTTACATTTAAGTCTATAATCCATTTTGAGTTAATTTTTCGTGAGGGGTCTAAGGTCTGTGTCTAGATCATTTTTTTGTATGTGGATGTCAAGTTGTACCAACACCATGTGTTGAAAAAATTCTCTTTTCTCCACTGTATTGCCTTTGCTCCTCTGTCAAAGTTCAGTTGACTGTATTTGTGTAGGTCTATTTCTAGACTCTCTATTCTGTCCCATTGATCTATCTGTCTGTTCTTTGCCACTTCCACACTGTTATGATTACTGTAGCTTTACAGTAAGTCTGAAATTGTGTTATTATTTTTTGTTATTAGGAAAACAAGAGATGTTTATTATGAAAATCAGAAAATATAGATAAGTATTTTAAAATATTAAAATAATGCTTATCCTCTCTACTCAGAAACAATCAACTTTACTAGCAGTGTGTACAAGATCCGTGTGTGTGTGTGTGTGTAAACATATGTATAATTAAATAGAATAGCCCCTGGTCCCATGGAGCTCCCAGTGTGGAGAGGACACAGCAAATACATAACACTCACAAGATAGTGAGTTAAGTGCAAAAGAGTCAAGGGCTAAGTATTAAGGAGAGATACAGGTTCTAGAGTGACAGAGAGCCCAGAAGTTTGCATGGAATTAGCCAGGTGAAAAGGGACTGAGGATGGCAGAAATGTTCCTGGAAGTGAGAAGAGACTCCTGTAGGCACAGAAATCAGAGAGAAGTTGGCAGCTCCTGAGGAGCTGAAAGAAGTTCAGTAGGTCTGGAACACAGAGACAGACAAGAGGTGGGGAAGTGGAAGGGAGAATTTCCGGCAAGAAGAGTGAGATTTAAGGTCCGGGGTTGGGTGGGGTGGGGTGGAGGCAGCAGGCATAGCTCAAAAGGGCCTTGCAAGTCATGTTAAGGAGTTAGACTTTATGTCAAGGTCATTGAGAAGCCAGGAGATTGACTGGCTGCAGATACTGTTTGTCTTTCTCTGTCTGACTTACTTCACTTAGTATGATGATCTCAAGTGGCATCCATGTGGCTGCAAATGGCATTATTTCATTCTTTTTTATGGCTGAGTAGTATTCCACTGTATATAGTACCACATCTTCTTTATCCATTCATCTGTTGATGGACATTTAGGTTGTTTCCATGTCTTGGCTATTGTGAATAGTGATGCAATGAACATTTGGGTGCATGTATTTTTTTGGATTAGAGTTTTGTCTGGATATATGCCCAGGAGTGGGATTGCTGGATCATATGGTAATTCTATTTTTAGTTTTCTGAGGAACATCCATACTGTTGTGGGTTTTTTTTTAATTTTTGAATTTTATTTTATTTATTTTTTATATAGCAGGTTATACAGCACGCCCACCCGCCACCGCTTTCCCCGCCTTGGTGTCCACACATTTGTTCTCTACATCTGTGTCTCAATTTCTGCCCTGCAAACCGGTTCATCTGTACTCCATACTGTTTTCTATAGTGGCTGTACCAACTTACATTCCCACCAACAGCGTGGGAGGGCTCCCTTTTCTCCACACCGTCTCCAGCATTTGTTATTTGTAGAGTTTTTAATGATGGCCATTCTGACAGGTGTGAGGTGATACCTCACTGTAGTTTTTTTTCTAATAGTTTTTTTTTAATTAATTAATTTATTTGGCCAAGTCGGGTCTTAGTTGCGGCATGCAGGATTTTTAGTTGCAGCATGTGGTATCTAGCTCCCTGACCAGTGATTGAACCTGGCCTCCCTGCATTTGGAGCATGGAGTCTTAGCCACTGGACCACCGGGGAAGTCCCTCATTGTAGTTTTGATTTGCATTTCTCTGTTAGTGATGTTGAACCTCTTTCCGTGTATACGTCTTCTTTGGAGAACTGTCTGTTTAGGTCTTCTGCCCACTTTTTAATTGGGTTGTTTGTTTTTTTGTTATTGAGTTGTATGAGCTGTTTGTATATTCTGGAAATTAAACCCTTGTCTGTCACATCATCTGCAAATATTTTCTCCCATTCCATAGGTTATCTTTTCATTTTGTTTATGGTTTCCTTTGCTGTACAAAAGCTTGTAAATTTGATCAGGTCCTATTTGTTTATTCTGCTTTTATTTCTATTATTGCCTTGGAAGACTGACCTAAGAAAACATTGGTATAATTTATGTCAGATAATGTTTTGCTAATGTTCTCTTCTAGGTGTGTTATGGTGTCATGTCTTCTATTTAAATCTTTAAGCCATTTTGAGTTTATTTTTGTGTATGGTGTGAGATATTTTCTTTTTTTCTTCATTATTCTTGCTAGAGATTTATCAATTTTTTTCAAAAAAATAATTTTTTATTGTATTTACTTTCTTTAATTGTATTTTATATTTCATTGATTTCATACCTTTTCTAAAACAAGCATTTAAAGCTATAAATTTCCCATTAAGCACTGCTAGTTGTAGCCCATAAATTTTGATGTTTTCATCATCATTCATTTAAAAATATTTTCTTTTTTTAAAAAAATAGATTTATTTCATTAATTTATTTATTTATTGGCTGTGTTGGGTCTTCGTTGCTGCGCGTGCCGGCTTTCTCTAGTTGCAGCGAGCGGGGGCTACTCTTTGTTGCGGTGCGCGGGCTTCTCATTGTGGTAGCTTCTCTTGCTGTGGAGCACAGGCTCTAGGCACACAGCCTTCAGTAGTCGTGGCACGTGGGCTTCAGTAGTTGTGGCACGTGGGCTTCAGTAGTTGTGGCTTGTGGGCTCTAGAACGCAGGCTCGGTAGTTGTGGCCCATGGGCTTAGTTGCTCTGAGGCGTGTGGGATCTTTCCGGACCAGGGCTCGAGCCCGTGTTCCCTGCATCGGCAGGCAGATTCTTAACCACTGCGCCACCAGGGAAGCCCCTAAAAATATTTTCTAATTCCTTGCAATTTCTTTGAGCCTGTGGATTACCTGGTAATATGATAATTTCCCAATATTTGGAGATCTTCTGAACAGTCCTTTGTAATCAACTCCTAATTTAACACAGTTGTCAGAGAATATACTCTGTATCATTCTGTTTTATATTTAGTGATATATATTTATTTTATGGCCTAACATATAGTCTATCTTGAAGAATGTTCAATGTACTCTTGAAAAGAATGTGTCTTCAGTAGTTGGATGCAGTGTTTGATACATGTCAGTAGGTGAAACTGGTTGATGGTATTGTTCAAAATTCTATATTGATTTCTTTGGTCTGTTTTATAAATTACTAAAAGGAGGTGTGAAAACCTCCAACTGTGATTATGGATTTATCTATTTCTCTTTTTATTTGGTCAACTTTTGCTTCACATATTTCAATTATTAGATTCATACAAATTTTGGATTTTGATGTCTTCTTAATGATTTCCTTATTAGGAAATTCCCTCTGATAATACTCTATCTCAAAGTCTATTTTATCTCATATTAATTAATTTAGCCATCCCAGCTTTCTTATGATTACCCTTTTTTAATTTAATTTTTTAAATACAGCAGGTTCTTATTATCTATTTTATACATATTAGTGTACATATGTCAATCCCAATCTCCCAGTTCATCCCACCCCCACCCTGCTTTCCCCCCTTGGTGTCCATACATTTGTTCTCTACAACTGTG
This sequence comes from Tursiops truncatus, assembly GCF_011762595.2. NCBI lineage: Eukaryota > Metazoa > Chordata > Mammalia > Artiodactyla > Delphinidae > Tursiops > Tursiops truncatus. The sequence continues at coordinate 98,835,550 of NC_047041.1, read as the reverse complement.
TCTCTATTTCTGCTTTGCAAACCGGTTAATCTGTACCATTTTTCTAGGTTCCACATATATGCGTTAATATACGATATTTGTTTTTCTCTTTCTGACTTACTTCACTCTGTATAACAGTCTCTCGATCCACCCACATCTCTGCAAGGGACCCAATTTCCTTCCTTTTTGTGGCTGAGTAATATTCCATTGTGTATATGTACCACATCTTCTTTATCCATTCATCTGTTGATGGGCATTTAGGTTCCTTCTGTGACCTGGCTATTGTAAATAGTGCTGCAATGAATATTGGGGTGCATGTGTCTTTTTGAATTATGGTTTTCTCTGGGTATATGCCCAGTAGTGGCATTGCTGGGTCATATGGTAATTCTATTTTTAATTTTTTAAGGAACCTCCATACTGTTCTCCATAGTGGCTGTATCAATTTACATTCCCACCAACAGTGCAAGAGTGTTCCCTTTTCTCCACACCCTCTCCAGCATTTGTTGTTTGTAGATTTTCTGATGATGGCCATTCTGACCGGTGTGAGGTAATACCTCATTGTAGTTTTGATTTGCCTTTCTCTAATAATTAGTGATGTTGAGCACTTTTCAGGTGCCTCTTGGCCATCTGTATGTCTTCTTTGGAGAAATGCATATTTAGGTCTTCTGACCATTTTTTGACTGGGTTGTTTGTTTTTAAAATATTGAGCTGCATGAGCTGTTTATATATTTTGGAGATTAATCCTTTGTTAATTCGTTTGCGAATATTTTCTCCCATTCTGAGGGTTGTCTTTTCATCTTGTTTGTGGTTTCCTTAGCTGTGCAAAAGCTTTGAAGTTTCATTAGGTCCCATTTGTTTATTTTTGTTTTTATTTCCATTACTCTAGGAGGTGGGTCAAAAAAGATCTTGCTGTGATTTATGTCAGAGTGTTCTTCCTATGTTTTCCTCTAAGAGTTTTATGGTGTCCGTCCTTACATTTAGGTCCTTAATCAATTTTGAGTTTATTTTTGTGTATGGTGTTAGGGAGTGTTCTAACTTCGTTCTTTTACATGTAGCTGTCCAGTTTTCCAGGCACCACTTATTGAAGAGACTGTCTTTTTCCATTGTATATCCTTGCCTCCTTTGTCATAGATTAGTTTGACCATAGGTGCAACTTTCTATTCTGTTCCACTGATCTGTATTTCTGTTTTTCTGCCAGTACCATACTGTCTTGATTACTGTAGCTTTGTAGTATAGTCTGAAGTCAGGGAATCTGATTCCTCTAGCTCTGTTTTCTTCCTTCAAGATTGCTTTGGCTATTTGGGGTCTTTTGTGTCTCCATACACATTTTAAGATTTTTTTGTTCTAGTTCTGTAAAAAATGCCATTGGTAATTTGATAGGGATTGCATTGAATCTGTAGATTGCTTTGGGTAGTATAGTCATTTTCACAATATTGATTCTTCCGATCCAAGAACATGGTATGTCTCTCCATCTGTTGGTATCATCTTTAATTTCTTTCAACAGTGTCTTATAGTTTTCTACATACAGGTCTTTTGTCTCCCTATGTAGGTTTAGTCCTAGGTATTTTATTCTTTTTGTTGCAGTGGTAAATGGGAGTGTTTCCTTAATTTCGCATTCAGATTTTTCATCATTAGTGTATAGGAATGCAAGAGATTTCTGTGCATTAATTTTGTATTCTGCAATTTCACCACATTCACTGATTGGCTCTAGTAGTTTTCTGGTGGCATCTTTAGGATTTTCTATGTATAGTATCATGTCATATGCAAAGAGTGACAGTTTTACTTCCTCTTTTCCAATTTGTATTCCTTTTATTTCTTTTTCTTCTCTGATTGCCATGGCTAGGACTTCCAAAACTATGTTGAATAATAGTGGTGAGAGTGGACATCCTTGTCTTATTCCTGATCTTAGAGGAAATGCTTTCAGTTTTTCACCATTGAGAATGATGTTTGCTGTGGGTTTGTCGTATATGGCCTTTATGATGTTGAGGGAGGTTCCCTGTAAGCCCACTTTCTGGAGAGTTTTTATCATAAATGCGTGTTGAATTTTGTCAAAAGCTTTTTCTGCATCTATTGAGAGGATCATATGGCTTTTCTTCTTCAATTTGTTAACATGGTGTATCACATTGATTGATTTGCATATATTGAAGAATCCTTGCATCCCTGGGATAAATCCTACTTGATCATGGTGTATGATCCTTCTAATGTGTTGTTGGATTCTGTTTGCTAGTTTTTGGTAAGGATTGTTTTTCATCCATATTCATCAGTGATATTGGTCTGTAATTTTCTTTTCTTGTAGTATCTTTGTCTGTTTTTGGTATCAGGGTGATGGTGGCCTCGTAGAATGAGTTTGGGAGTGTTCCTTCCTCTGCAATTTTTTGGAAGAGTTTGAGACAGATGGGTGTTAGCTCTTCTCTAAATGTTTGATGATATTCACCTGTGAGGCTATCTGGTCCTGGACTTTTGTTTGTTGGGAGATTTTTAATCACAGTTTCAATGTCATTACTTGTGATTGGTCTGTTCATATTTTCTATTTCTTCCTGGTTCAGTCTTCGAAAGTTATACCTTTCTAAGAATTTGCCCATTTCTTCCAGGTTGTCCATTTTATTGACACAGAGTTGCTTGTAATATTCTCTTATGATGCTTTGTATTTCTGCGGTGTCGGTTGTAACTTCTCCTTTTTCATTTCTAATTTTATTGATTTGAGTCCTCTCCTTCTTTTTCTTGATGAGTCTAGTTTAAGGTTTATTAATTTTGTTTATCTTCTCAAAGAACCAGCTTTTGGTTTTATTGATCTTTGCTACTGTTTTCTTTGTTTCTATTGCATTTATTTCTGCTCTGATCTTTATGATTTCTTTCCTTCTACTAATTTTGGGTTTTGTTTGTTCTTCTTTCTCTAGTTCCTTTAGGTGTAAGGTTAGATTGTTTATTTGAGATTTTTCTTGTTTCTTGAGGTAGGATTGTATTGCTATAAACAGCTCTTCCCTCTTAGAACAGCTTTTGCTGCATCCCATAGGTTTTGGATCGTCTTGTTTCTGTTGTCATTTGTCTCTAGGTATTTTTTGATTTCCTCTTTGATTTCTTCAGTGACCTCTTGGTTATTTAGTAATGTATTGTTTAGCCTCCATGTGTTTGTGTTTTCTACGTCTTTTTCCCCCGTATTTATTTCTAATCTCATAGAGTTGTGGTCGGAAAAGATGCTTGATATGATTTCAATTTCCTTAAATTTACTGAGGCTTGATTTGTGACCCAAATGTGATCTATCTTGGAGAATGTTCCATGTGCACTTGAGAAGAAAGTGTAATCTGCTGTTTTCAGATGGAATGTCCTATAAATATCAATTAAATATCAATTAAATCTATCTGGTCTACTGTGTCATTTAAAGCTTGTGTTTCCTTATTAATTTTCTGTCTGGATGATCTGTCCATTGGTGTAAGTGAGCTGTTAAATTCCCCCAGTATTATGTGTTACTGTCAATTTCCTCTTTTATAGCTGTTAGCATTTGCCTTACGTATTGAGGTGCTCCTATGTTGGGTGCATATATATCTATAATTGTTATATCTTTTTCTTGGATTGATTCCTTTATCGTTATGTAGTATCCTTCCTTGTCTCTTGTAACATTCTTTATTTTAAAGTTTATTTTATCTGATATGAGTATTGCTACCCCAGTTTTCTTTTGATTTCCATTTGCATGGAATATCTTTTTTGATCCCCTCACTTTCAGTCTTTCTGTGTCCCTAGGTCTGAAGTGGGTCTCTTGTAGACAGTATATATATGGGTCTTGTTTTTGTATCCATTCAGCGAGCCTGTGTCTTTTGGTTGGAGCATTTAATCCATTCACCTTTAAGGTAATTATCAATATGTATGTTCCTATTACCATTTTCTTGATTGTTTTGGGTTTGTTTTGGTAGGTCCTTTTCTTCTCTTGTGTTTCCCATTTAGAGAAGTTCCCTTAGCATTTGTTGTAGAGCTGGTTTGGTGGTGCTGAATTCTCTTAGCTTTTGCTTGCTTGTAAAGCTTTTGATTTCTCCATTGAATCTGAATGAGATCCTTGCCGGGTAGAGTAATCTTGGTTGTATGTTCTTCCCTTTCATCACTTTAAATATTAAATATATCATGCCACTCCCTTCTGGCTTGTAGAGTTTCTGCTGAGAAATCAGCTGTTAACCTTATGGGAGTTCCCTTTTTATGTTATTTGTCATTTTTCCCTTGCTGCTTTTAATACTTTGTCTTTAATTTTTGCCAGTTTGATTACTATGTGTCTCGGTGTGTTTCTCCTTGGGTTTATCCTGCCTGGGACTCCCTCCACTTCCTGGACTTGGGTGGCTATTTCCTTTTCCATGTTAGGGAAGTTTTTGACTATAATCTCTTCAAATATTTTCTCAGGTCCTTTCTCTCTCTTCTCTTTCTGGGACCCCTATAATGTGAATGTTGGTGTGTTTAATATTGTCCCAGAGGTCTCTTAGGCTGTCTTCATTTCTTTTCATTCTTTTTTCTTTTTTCTGTTCTGTGGCAGTGAATTCCACCATTCTGTCTTCCAGGTCAATTATCCATTCTTCTGCCTCAGGTATTCTGCTATTGATTCCTTCTAGTGTATTTTTCATTTCAGTTATTGTATTGTTCATCTCTGTCTGTTTTTTCTTTAATTCTTCTAGATGTTTGTTCTTTAATTCTTCTAGGTCTTTGTTAAACATTTCTTGCCACTTCTCGATCTTTGCCTCCATTCTTTTTCCGAGGTCCTGGATCATCTTCACTGTCATTATTCTGAATTCTTTTTCTGGAAGGTTGCCTGTTTCCACTTCATTTAGTTGTTTTTCTGGGGTTTTATCTTGTTCCTTCATCTGGTACATAGTCCTCTGCCTTTTCAATTTGTCTGTCTTTCTGTGAATGTGATTTTCATCCCACAGGCTGCAACTGCAACAGGCTGCAAGGAGAACTGTAGTTCTCCTTGCTTCTGCTGGCTGCTCTCTGGTGGATGACACTATCTAAGAGGCTTGTGCAAGCTTCGTAATGGGAGGGACTGGTGATGGGTAGAGCTGGGTGTTGCTCTGGTGGGCAGAGCTCAGTAAAACTTTAATTTGCTTGTCTGCTGATGGGTGGGGCTGGGTTCCCTCCCTGTTGGTTGTTTGGCCTGAGGCAAAGCAGCACTGGAGGCTACAGACTCTTTGGTGGGGTTAATGGCAGACTTCAGGAGGGCTCATGCCAAGCAGAACTTCCCAGAACTTCTGCTGCCAGTGTCCTTGTCCCCATGGTGAGCCACAGCCACCCCCCGCCTCTGCAGGAGACCCTCCAACAGTAGCAGGTAGGTCTGGTTCAGTCTCCTATGGGGTCACTGCTCCTTCTCCCTGGGTCCTGATGCGCACACTACTTTGTGTGTGTCCTCTAAGAGTGGAGCCTCTGTTTCCCCCAGTCCTGTCGAAGTCCTGCAATCAAATCCCGCTAGCCTTCAATGTCTGATTCTCTGGGAATTCCCCTTCCCATTGCCAGACCCCCAGGTTGGGAAGCCTGGGGCTCAGAACCTTCACTCCAGTGGGTGGACTTCTGTGGTATAATTGTTCTCCAGTTTGTGAGTTGCCCACCCAACGGTTATGGGATTTGATTTTATTGTGATTGCACCCCTCCTACCATCTAATTGCAGCTTCTCCTTTGTCTTTGGATGTGGGGTATATTTTTTGGTGAGTTCCAGTGTCTTCCTGTTGATAATTGTTCAGCAGTTAGTTGTGATTCTGGTGCTCTCACAAGAGGGAGTGAGAGCACGTCCTTATACTCCACCATCTTGAACAGACTGTCTTATGATTACACTTTGCATTGCATATATTTTCCATCCTTTTATTTATTTGTGTCAGTATATTTAAAGTGCAATTCTTGTATATAACTGAGTCTTGTTTTTTAATTCAGTTTGACAATCTGGAATATATGGTCTGTTTACATTTAGTGTATTTATTGATATGGTTGAGTTAAGTCTATGATTTTGCTCTTTGTTTTCACTTTGTCTCATCTATATTTTGTTCCTTTATGCCTCCTTTCTTGCGTTTTTTTTTGAACTCTGTTTTTCTTTTTTCATTTTAACTCCTCCACTAGCTTTTTAGATATACATCTTTGTTTTAATAGTTGCTCTAGGGAATACAATACACATCCATAACTGATCACAGTCTACCATGAGTTAATATATCACTTCACATATAACCGAAGAACTTTACATTATATTATAAACCTCATGATACAGTGTTATTATTTCTTCTTTGAATAGGTTTTTTTTTTTGCGGTACGCGGGGCTCTCACTGTTGTGGCCTCTCCCATTGCGGAGCACAGGTTCCGGACGCGCAGGCTCAGAGGCCATGGCTCACAGGCCCAGCCATTCTGTGGCATGTGGGATCTTCCCGGACCGGGGCACGAACCCGTGTCCCCTGCATCGGCAGGCAGACTTCCAACCACTGCGCCACCAGGGAAGCCATGAATAGTTATTTTTAAAGAAATTTAATAAATGAGAAAAAAGTATTTTTTATTTATCTACAAATGCACCATTTCTGGTGCTTTCCATTCCTTTGTATAAATCTCAATTTCTACCTTACTTCATTTTCTTTGACCTGAAGAACTTGCTTTAACATTTAATTTCTTGTAGTGCAGGTCTACTGGTGAATTCTCTCAGCCTTTTTGTCTGAAAACATATGTTTTTGCCTTCATTTAAAAAAAATAGAGCAGTTTTAGGGTCACAGCAAAATTGAGTGAAAAGTACAAAGAATTCCCATATACCCTTGGAACCACCCCTCAACCCCACCCCCACCATCACAGGCCTTTGTTTTTCAAGAATATTTTCACTGGACATAGGTTCCCAGATTAACAGCATTTTTTCATTGTCTTCTGAGAGCATTATTTCTGGTGAAAAATCAGTGATCATTCTTATTGTTGTTCACCTATTTGTAATGTATATTTATTGTTGTTTGCCTATTTGTAATGTATATTTCTCCTCCAGGTACTTTTAAGATTAACTCTTTTTCATCTTTAGTAATTTGATTGCTGTGCCTAGGTATGACTTTCTTTGCATTTTTTTTCCTGTTTGTGGTTCACTGAGATTCTAGGATCTAATGAATTGATATTTTTCTTCAAATATGGAAGCATTTTTGGCCACTATTTCTTTAAATTATTTTTTTCTACCCTAGTCTTTTTCTCCTCTTAGTCTAGGACTGCAATTATACACATGTTAGACCTTCTGATATTATCCAGTAGCCATTGCTTTTTTCCCTTTTTCCAGCCTTTTTCCCCCCACTGTGAGCATTACTCTGGATAATTCTTATGTTCCTATCTTCAATTTCACTGATCTTTCCTTCTCTAGTTTCCAGTGTGCTATTAATTCCACCTGGTGAATTTATATTCCAGATGCTACATTTTTCATATCTAGAATCTCCATTTCTGTCCATCAACAGATGAATGGATAAAGAAGATGTGGTACATATATACAATAGACTACTACTCAGCCATAAAAAAGAACAAAATAATGCCTTTTGCAACAACATGGATGTAACTTGTGATTATCATACTAAGTGAAGTAAATCAGAAAGAGAAAGATAAATACCATATATCATCACTTATATGTGAAATCTAAAATATGACACAAATGAACTTAACTACAAAACAGAAACATACAGACATATAGAACAGACTTGTGGTTGCCAAGGGAAAGGCGGGGGTGGGGAAAGAATATAATGGAAGGCTGGTGTTAATAGATGCAAACAATTATATATAGAATGGATAAACAACAAGGTCCTACTGTATAGCACAGGGAACTATATTCAATATCCTGTGATAAACCATAATGGAAAAGAATATGAAAAAGAATGTATATATGTATATAACCAAATCACTTTGCTGTACAGCAGAAATTAACATATTGTAAATCAACTATACTTCAATTTAAAAAAAATAGAATTTCCATTTCTTTTCTTACTGTTTCTATTTCTTTAGTGAGCTTTTCCATCTCTTACCCAGTATGTTAATCTTTTCCTTTAAATCCTTAAGTATATTTAGAATAGCTGTTTAAAATTACCTGTCTGCTCTTTCAACATTTGTCATCTATGGGTAAATTTCTATTGCTTTTTTTTTTCACTCTGGTTATGGGTCACATTTTCCTGATTTTTTTTTTCATGTCTAGCAATTCTACGTTTTATGTTGGACATTGTGAATGCTAAATTTTTTGAGTGTCAGGATTTTGTTGCTTTCCTTTAAAGGATGTTTTGTCTTGTTCTGGCAAAGTTAATTTACTGGCAGATAAGTTGTTCTTTTAATGGTTTATTTTTAAGCTTTATTGGAAAGGTCTAGAGTAACCCTACTCCTAATGCATGGCTAGAGTAACCCTATTCCTAATGCATGGCCTTTCTGGGGTCTCAATTGAATGCTCAGAGTATTTAATGATGTCTCTTGATTCCGCCTAATAGGAACTCCTATGTCTCCCAGTGCTGTGAGACCCAGTAGCTGTTCTCTGCTAGGCCTGTGAGGTCTCACCCTAAACATAGTTATGTCTTTAGTGCTTGGCTAAAGACTTAAGATCCATATGCAAATTTCTGGAGCTCCTTTTCTGTACACGCTTTTGTCTAATATCCCGACCTACAATTCCCAGCTGTCTCAACAGTTTCAAATGTTAAATTAGGGACTTCCCTGGTGGCGCAGTGGTTAAGAATCCGCCTGCCAATGCAGGGTACCCGGGTTCGAGCCCTGGTCCAGGAAGATCCCACATGCCACGGAGCAACTAAGCCCGTGTGCCACACCTACTGAGCCTGCGCTCTAGAGCCCGTGAGCCACAACTACTGAAGCCCGCATGCCTAGAGCCCGTGCTCTGCAACAAGAGAAGCCACCGCAACGAAAAGCCCCTGCACCGCAACGAAGAGCAGCCCCCGCTCGCCGCAACTAGAGAAAGCCACGCGCAGCAACAAAGACCCAATGAAGCCAAAAATAAATAATAAAAAAAATTTTTTTTAATGTTAAATTAACCTCTGCTGTTTTCTGCTTGAATTTCACCTCATTACAGCACCAGAAAGTGCCATCAGGCAGAAAGCCAGCGACATAGCGGGGTCCACTTTGTATGCCTCATTTTTACTTGGGGAATCACACTGCCGATTGTGCAACGGCCAAAAACAGTCACTTCATGTATTTTTTTCCATTTTATAATTGTTTATGGTGGGAGGGACACACCCTGTGGAACTTCAAATACCATATTTATGTAACTTGTTCCCTACTTAAACAGATATTTAGGTGGTTCTAAATGATAGTACAGCATAATGATCAAGTGTGCAGCTCTGGGTTAAATTCTCAGCTCTGTTACTTACTTGTTGTGGTTCCTTGGGGAAGTTGCCAGCTAATTACCCCACTTGCAAAATGGAATATAATAATAAAAACCACTTCATAGAGTTGCTCTGTGAAGTATATGAGATACTGTCCTGGAACACAGTGAGTACTCAAAAATGTCAGCTGTTATTATTCCACATTCTTCCTATTACAAAAAATGCTACAATCAGGAATTCCCCGGCAGTCCAGTGGTTAAGACTCTGCGCTTCCACTGCAGGGGGCACAGGTTCGATCCCTGGTTGGGAAACTAAGATCCCACATGCCTAGCGGTGCAGCACCCCCCGCAAAAAAAAAAGCTACAATAAACACTCTGGAGGATACTTATTTGCATTCTTATGTAAGTGTATCTCTGGAATTCTTGGGTCTATGAATATATGCCTTTTATAATTTGATAGATATTGCCAAATGCTTTCTAAAAAAAACACTGGGGCTTTCCTGTTTTTCCAAACTCTCACCAAGGTTAAGAGATATGGCCAAACCTCTAAATTTTGGCACTCTGATATATGAAAAGTGCAGTCTCCCTCCTTTTAAATTATGGGACAAATTCTGGGCATCCTCTTATGTTTGTTGGCTCTCTATACATTTTCTCCTATGACCTCCTGTTGGTATCACCTCATTTGGGTTTTTTTTTCTTATTGATTTTATCCATTCATCCAACTAATTGTATTGAGTACATATTAGGCATACAACAGTGAACAAGACACGTCTCGTCCTTATGAAGCTTATAGTTCAGCCAGGGAGACAGAAAATTAGCAAAGAAAGAATAAAATAATTACAATTCCCGTGAGAAGAAAACAAAGAGGATGTTAAAATCGTGAGTAAGCAGCAGTAGGGATCTTCCGTAGAAAGAGTGGTAGTCATGGAAAGAGTATTTAAAGAAATGAACTTTAAGTTGGGAACAGATGGTTGAGAAGGAGCGAGTCATGGAAGGAGCAGTGGATCACGTTTGAAGCAGAAGGAACAGCCATATGCAGAAGCTCTCATTCAAGAATGAATTTAGCATGTTTCAGGAACAGGAAGGCCACTGTGGCCATAGTGTCCTTGGTGAGGGGAAAAGAGCCACCAGATGAGATTGGAGATGTAGGCAGTGCCCACAAGAATATGAATTTATTTATTTATTTTTTTGCTGTACGCGGGCCTCTCACCGTTGTGGCCTCTCCCGTTGCGGAGCACAGGCTCCGGACGCGCAGGCTCAGCGGCCATGGCTCACGGGCCCAGCCGCTCCGCGGCATGTGGGATCCTCCCGGACCGGGGCATGAACCCGCGTCCCCTGCATCGGCAGGCGGACTCTCAACCACTGCGCCACCAGGGAAGCCCAGGAATATGAATTTTATTTCCAGTGCTATGGGAAACCAATTACAGGTTTTAAGCAGGAAACTGACATGATCTTAAATTCTCAAAGACCACTCTAGCTGTTCTGTGATTGGATAGGAGGGAGTCAAATGTGGATGAAGCCAGAAAGGCTAGTGAGGAGACTAATGCAGGAATCTGAGCAAGTGACAATAGCTTGGATAGAGTGGAGACACTGGAGAATGAGGAAAGGGAGGACATTTATGATATTTTTGGAGGTATAACTGGCAGGACTTGGTAATGAATCAACCACGGCAGCTCATTGGAGAGTGAAGCTTCAGAAATGACTCCCCGGTGTTTAGCTTGTGCCACTGAGTGAACAGAGCACTTATAACGGCGGGGAAGACAACAGAAGGGGAGGTTTGAGAGGTGAAGTGGGAGATGGCAAGTTCAAGGCTTGGACATGCTAATCTGGATACGATGGTAAGACATCCTAATGCAAGTGGCCACAAGGCATGAGCTACATGAGTTAGAAGCTCAAAAGAGTGACCTGGACTAACCACATAAATTTAATGGCAAATGTTCTTTGTGTTTTTACTATGAAGCCTGAGGGTAATTAAACGTAATGATGTGAACATTTAGAGTTTTGCAATCTAAAATGATTTAGCTGTTCATTAGACTGCCTGTGGTGATCATTTTGCAGTACATAGAAATTTCAAATCATTATGTTGTATACCTGAAACTAACATACGTTATATGTCAATTATACCTCAATTATTTTTTAAAAAGAGCAACAAGTTAGAAATTTTTAAAAAATGACTTAGCAATGAAAATATCTTGCACTTATATCAGGCCTCTCTCTCAAAAATTCAATGCACATCATCAAATCAGAATGGCTGATAAAAATAAGGAAGCAGGGACTTCCCTGGTGCAGTAGTTAAGACTCCACACTCCCAATGCAGCGGGCCCGGGTTTGATCCCTGGTCAGGAAACTAGATCCCACATGCGTGCCACAAGTAAGAGTTCACATGCCACAACTAAGGAGTCCGCAAGCCACAACTAAGGAGCCTGCGAGCTGCAACTAAGGACCCCACCCGCCGCAACTAAGACCTGGCTCAACCAAAGAAAGAAAGAAAGAATGACGGAGCAGTAAGCAGGAAGGAGGCAGGGGAAGGACCAGCTCCTCCATCGTAGAAGAAAAGTGTGCTGCAGTCTGGAGCCCTCCCCCCACAGTAAGGTACCCTTCTCTACCAGGGCAGAATTGAAACCCAGCAAGGGCTCAGGCACCCGTGGCACAGAAAGCCCAACTCTGACAGCGGGAATTTGCAGCAAAGTAAGGATTTACTGCAGGGCACCAAGCAAGGGAATGGGAGACAAGCCTCAGATGTATTCTAACTTGGTCTTTGAGTGAGGGGTTTTTTTTGGGGGGGGGGGTACACGGGCCTCTCACTGTTGTGGCCTCTGCCGTTGTGGAGCACAGGCTCCGGACGCGCAGGCTCAGCGGCCATGGCTCACGGGCCCAGCCGCTCCGCGGCACGTGGGATCTTCCTGGACCGGGGCACGAACCCGTGTCCCCTGCATCGGCAGGCGGACTCTCAACCACTGCGCCACCAGGGAAGCCCGAGTGAGGGTTTTTTTTAAAAGGGGAAGAACAAAGAGGCTGGGATTAATCATCGTCTTGTGAAAGTTCTATGGCATTTCTTAAATGTAGTTTCAGGAGCCAGGATGTCTCTGGTTTACGATTCTCTGGACAAGTGGTCCACGGCTCAGGGATCTGTTAGCTCATATTGCCCTGGGAAACAATCGAGTTTGTATGTTTAATGATGATATTTAGAATAGCAATTTCAGTACATTAATGATGTTATCAACAACAGTAATTTTAGTCACCTGACTCTGGTTGATGACTGTTCAGTTAGCACAGGACTGAGGTCAGAGGGGACAAGAAAGGGAATAAGTTTTGGATAAGGAGATTAATCGTAAACTCGGTAAGGGAACCCGGTTTTAGGGGAACTCGGTTTCAGAATCACTTGGCCACACTTTTACAAAAACTCTAATCTCCTCAGTCCTTAAAAAGATAGGTCAGATGCCACGGTACCTGAGGAAGGGGTTTCTCTTTTCCAAGGTCCCATATGCAGCCTTTCTGGATTGGGACTTTAGTTTGGGTCCAGTAAATAAGTGACGTGTTTAGCACACTGCCTGGCACACTGGAGGTGCTCGATGACTCCCTGCTGTTATTAACATTAGAAGAAAGGGCCCTGGGGCCTAAGAGCCAGAGGTTCTAGGTTCATTTCCTGGCTGCAAATAACAAAAAAAGGAATTCTAATTAGTGTAAGGAAAAAAAAGAAAGTTACTGGCTCACCTAGCCTGGAGGACTAGCCAGACAGGTCACAGAACTAAACAGCTTCAGAAACCAGGGCCTCTGGAAGCAGCGATTCAACACTTGATATTTGTCTCTGCTCTTCGTTCCCTGTTGGCCTGCTTCTCTCTTACTCAGAAAGGTCGTCTCCATGGAACAGACAAAAATGGCTGCACTTGCTAAGCAACCCCAGCAGAAAGAATGCTTCCCCAGCCCCTGCTTCCTGCACTAATCCCCCAGGAATGGCTCTGCTGGGCTTGAGGTCACATTCTGACCCTTGGGCCAATTACAGTTGTCAGAGGAATGAGACATTCTGCTTGGCTAGGCCTAGGTCACAAATGCAGCCGTGGATCTGGGCTTTGGGGAAGAGTGTCTGTTCCTTCTTGTGGGAAGTCCCAGATCAAAAGCAATCACAGGCCACATGAATATTCCTGCTCCATCAATTACGGCCTGATGTTAGGTCTCCCAGCCTCTCAGTTTCCTCATGATAAAATGGAGACTGTAACTTCGGACTTACCATACTCAATTTTTTTTGTTTGTTTAAATAATGAAGATCAAAGGACACAAGTTGTATGAAAAAAAACGTACACATACTATCTTAGCTAACAATATTGGTCAGGCCAAGATATTTTAACTAAGTACACTAGATAACAATTTAATTTGCAGCCAAAGTTGTTAACTATTAAAAAAATTCAAGAATTTTCAACAATAAAAATGGCGTAAACTTAATAAGGCTGTCAAATTCAGTTGCCTTAAATGACAGGCAACTATTGAGTAGTCTATCTAAGAAACGAGTTGTTATCAAAAGCATCAGGGCTTCCCTGGTGGCGCAGTGGTTGAGAGTCCATCTGCCGATGCAGGGGACAAGGGTTCGTGCCCTGGTCCGGGAAGATCCCACATGCCGCAGAGTGGCTGGGCCCGTGAGACATGGTCGCTGAGCCTGTGCGTCTGGAGCCTGTGCTCCGCAACAGGAGAGGCCACAACAGTGAGAGGCCCTAGGGCAAAAAAAAAAAAAAAAAAAAAAAGCATCATCTCTAGGTGGATGTCGACCAGAGATATGGGATCTTGAGTGACATTTTCATCAAAAAAGGCAGGAACTGCTAGTGCTGGAAGGAATCTGGCCTCTTTACTTTAGATATGGAATCTGTGACCAGAGAGGCTAACATGGCATCCAACATTGCACAGCAGCCGGTGGAGCAGCAGGACTTCCCCAGGTCTCTCAAGTAGCAATCCTTATTCTTCCTATTCTATCACATTGCCTCCCTCCGTGATCACATCCTGCTGGAACTTGATAAAGCCTTCTCTAACTCTGAAATGCATTTAGAATAGAACTTGCTTGTAGGTTGATAGTACAATTATTTGGATAAAATGTGGGGGATTGAGAGACTCCCGGGAGAGACCCCAAGTGGTGGTGCTTCATTCCTGAATGTTTAGAGCTCACAGTATTGGCGGGGAGGCAATTGGCCAGGGAGCAGCAGACCAGCATTCCTTTCTTGTTCTGGTGACAGCAGCTGCAGTCAAACTAAACAACCCACAGTAAATGCTCAGTAAACCAACTTTGCTGAGAAGCAATGTGGCAACACATAACAGGAGCCCAAAAATGTTCTTACTTAGTGCATTAATTACACACATAGAACTTATCCTAAGAAAATGCTCATAAATATAACTAATATCTATGTTTAAAATTTTTTCAGCACTGCAATTTTTTTTTTTTTTTTTTTGGCCACGCTGCTCAGCTTGAGGGATCTCAGTTCCCCAAGCAGGGATTGAACCCGGGCCCTAGGCAGTGAAAGCATGGAGTTCTAACCACTGGACCGTCAGGGAATTCCCCTTTTTGCTTTATTTTAAATGGAGATCCTTTGTACTGTAAAGTTGCATTAGAAGAGCAGCAAAAAGCTGACATCAATGGCTGGGGCAGTGCAGACCAATTTCCTGGGGAAATCCGAAGGTCTGGGGCTTACCTGTTCAGGCCTGCCTTCTCCCATTTTATAGAGGCGGGTCTAAGGACCTGGAAGGAAGAAGGTGCCCAGAGAAGCAAGGACAGCAACACTGACACTGCTGCCTCTTTTTGAAACCAGGGAGGACTTATATCAAACACGTTCATTGAACCCACTGTTTAGGAACTCCTGCAGAGAGGAACTAAAAGGTATAAATGAGTCCTAGGGTAAATTCCAGCCCCAGATGTCCTATTTTCAAATGTGTGGCTCCCACGCTTTGGCTCTCAGTCACCTTATCTGTTAAATAGTAGGTTTAATATACTGGTCTGTAAGGTGTCTATCCTCTATACAACAAAAAGAAGACAACTGCGTTACGGAAATCCCATGAGTTCATCCTGCACGAGCCCCTTGTCCCCCACCTCCTGTGTTACACACCGTGAAATTGTTCAGCAAAGTCTTTATTTAAGTGGAAAATTGGCTGTCCAGGGGGGCAGCTGCATGGACCATGATTCCTGAGCAAGGTGCAGTTGCCTGGCATTTAACTGGAGCTTCCCCTTGGGAACTTGGGAAGTCCCTTCCCCATTCTGAACCTCAATTTTCATATCTCAAGAAATGAGGGATTTGGGTTGAATGGATGAAGGTCCTTTTCTACCAGAAATCTGGCTGTATTTCTCCTAGTCTCCTGACTCCTAGGGGCAAAGACCCTAGTTCAAGTGCATGGAATAAAGCTTGGCCTCCTTTCCCCTGGCTGCAGAATCCATTAGTATAATCAGAGGAGAGACAGCAGAGCTACACGCTGGTTCGAAGCTCAGTCCTGCCACTCACTGTGTGATAAAATTCTTCACCTCTCAGTGGCTCCATTTCTCCATCTGTAAGTGAGGTTCCTACCTCAAAGAGCTCTTATGATAATTAAATGAGTTAATGTTTGCAAAGCACTAAAAACAGTGCCTGGCACGTAGTGCTTTGTAAAGTGTTTTTTGAATAAATAAAATTTAGTATGTGAACTGAATCTCTTCATAACTCTAACAGCTTCTTGACTCCCCCTTCCCCCAGGCCCCAGCCTCTGTGTTCACCCCTTCCTAAAGCTCAGAGCTCTGAACCCCCAATCTCTCTACTTAAAGGCCTCCTACGGCTCCCAGGTTCCTCCAGGATGGAGCATTGATGCCTCAGCTGGAGACCCAGGCTCTTCACACAGGCCCTCCCAGAGGTCCAGAGATGCTAGGCCACTTCCTTTTATTTAAGGATCCCAGTTAATTGAAAAAAAATAAAAATAAAAACAAACAAGCAAAAAAGGCACACAGAATTACGAAAATTGTGAGGCATTTTTTTTTTTGTTTTTGTTTTTTTGCGGTACGCGGGCCTCTCACTGTTGTGGCCCCTCCCGCCGCGGAGCACAGGCTCCGGACGCGCAGGCCCACCGGCCATGGCCCACGGGCCCAGTCGCTCCGCGGCACGTGGGATCCTCCCGGACCGGGTCACGAACCGGCGTCCCCCGCATTGGCAAGCGGACTCCCAACCACTGCACCACCAGGGAAGCCATGTGGGGCATTTTTAATGTTATACTGAGCAAAGTCAAGCGTTAACCACTCCCACACCCCAGCGCAGATAAACCGTAATTACGCTGTTTCAAGATAATTGCCAAGGGTTCTCAGGCTCTTAACTTCCAGCCGCACAACTGGTGGAGCGGCGTGGCAAGGAGGCGGGGGTTCATCAGGTGGATCTCTGGAGGGTCAGCGTCGGGAGACTGGCGAGGACGCCCCCAACCCAAAGACGAGGCCCCTGGGACAACCCCTCTCCACCCCCCCCCCCCCCCACAAAACCCCTCAATCTCCAACCCGCGGGCCCGGCAGGCCTCCCAGGCCGCGAGACCGGCCCTCCATGCACCCACTCACCCGGCTCGGCCGAGCCCACCCTACCTTAGTAGCCCAGGGCGCCCGCGCACCCGGTGCCGCCGCCCCGCGAGCCGGGACCCGCACCCAGGAGCCTCCACAGGAACCGTTATCTTGCCCGCGGCGCCCCCTGTGAGCTACAGGCGTGAGTCGGAGAGTGGGGTCCAGCGGCGGCGACCCCGCAAAGAGCCCGCGAGGGGGCGCGCGTCCCCGCGCTCAGCCGGCCTGCCACGACCCTCCTGCAGCGCCCGCCCGCGCGGGGCCGGCGGGAAGGCGGGGACTCGGTCCCCGCGCCACGCGGCTCGACCAATAGAAGCGCGCGCAGCGGGGCTCGGCGCCGACCACCTCGGTTGCTGAAAACCCGACGCGCGGGCGGCGGGCTCTAGGCGGGCGCCAGCGGACCGGCTCCCAGAGCACTCGAGGCCGGTGCGCGCTACCCCGCAGGTCCCGTGCGCGCGCCTGACCTCCCTTGCCCAGTCGTTGCGCGGCATCGCCCGGCCCCGATGGCCCCCGAGACCCCGGCCCAGGGGCCTATCCCGCGCTACTTCACCTGGGACGAGGTGGCGCAGCGCTCGGGACGCGACAAAGAGCGGTGGCTCGTGATTGACCGGAAGGTGTACAACATCAGCGAGTTCACCCGCCAGCACCCCGGGGGCTCCCGGGTCATCAGCCACTACGCGGGTCAGGACGCCACGGTGAGCGCTGCCAGTCCAGGGAACGGGAGGAGGCGGGGCCGGGCGGTCGGAGCCTGGGGCTCAGCGCGCGAGACAAGAGATTTGGCACTCAGGGCCGAATACTCTAATTCGGGGAAAAGCCGGGAGGCGCAGGAGCGTCCCGGTTGCCAGGTGATTGGGTGTGCTGCGAAAACGGGATGCAAGGGCAGGAGAGAGGCTGCGAAAAGTGGAGTCTGGGGAGTAGGGAGGGAGGGAGGCCGGCAACGTGCACGCACAAACAAAGGGCCGCGCCATCTGTCTGTGCGCTCCGTCTGCTGCCCGGAGTCTGCGGTCTCCAGGCGTGGGCAGTCCCCGGAGCAGGGGTAGGAGAGAGAACAGCGGGGATGTGGAACCCCCGGACGGCGGCACCGCCGAGACCAAGGGAGGAGGGGTCAGTGGCAGGGAGAGGGATCAAGTCTTGACCTGACTTGGTGGCTGGGAGGGAAGCGCAGACGCGTCTGGGCCGAGCATGCCGGACTAGACTGGCGAGCGTGAGCAGGGCAGAGAACGAGGGAACCACGCTCGGGGATTTTCCTGAGCGGGGAAGCCACCTAGTGCCCGCTGCCTTAGGAACCCCTGCACAGGGTGAAGACCGGAGGGTGGGGAAGGGGCAGCACCGGCCAGAGAGGGCTAGCGCCTGCTCTTGCACAAAAAAGAGTGGGAGCAACGTGCTGAAGGGGGTGGGGGCTGCATCAGCATACACTTAGCGAGGGCCCTGGAACAGTCCTGGAATCCTGTGGGGAGGTCACTCAGCCTCAGGCCAGCAGCTGTTTGCAGTCCTGGGCTGTAGGCCCCGTGCTGGGTAGCATCCCTCCTCCCTCAGGCCTCACTGCGGGCCAGCGCGCGTCCCAGCCCCGATTCTGTTGCTTCCCTCTCTAGACGACCTGCTCTCGGAACTAAAGCACCTAGCACTTCCCTTCTGGGTTTGAGAGCTGAGGGTCCACTCCTTGGGACCCAAACATTGGAGCGTTCGCTTCGCCGTGTCCCCTCCCCCTATATCCTTCCCCCATCCTTCGCCTAGCGGCGTGACCCCTTCCACTGTCCCCAGCTTTCTCCCTGCCATCTCGGAGCGCGCCTCGGGCCACTAGGGTTCCCGTGATGTGGCGGTACAGCCTAACACGGTAAGGACCCGCCGGTCCCTCCGACGCGGCTGGCCTGGGAGTCGAGGCCTGAGCCTGTGCTCGTCTCAGGAGTGACCACTGGGGAGCTCAGGCAGTGGCCGAAGGTGAAGGTGTGGACTGGCGCATGCGTAGACGGAGCAGGCTTCCTGCAGTGTGATTTAGGGCCGGGGCCGGCTGCAACGGAGACCGCGATTGGTCCGGATGTGTGGTGCCACCGGCCGCCGGCTCCGCCCCGGCTCCCTCCGCCTCCAAGCTTGTGGCTTTGGGCCTGGGGCTGTCTGACCTTCAGGACATTAATCTCTTAATCTAGTCGCTGAGGACCCCGCCTTGCGGAACCAAAATTAGTGCCCTAGGGCAGGGGGTGTTCAGAGTGGGAAGGGAAATATGGAACCCCAACCAGAACAGCAGCGGAGGGAAGGGGGAGAAATGCAAGAGTCCTCCAGTTGGACACAGGGAGTCTCCCTCAGCACATTTCATGAGACACCTAGAGGAGAGGCCAGCCCAGGCAGGTCTTTCTGTGGTCGCCCTACCCGTGCTTCCTATTCCTTGGCATGGTACCCTTCTTCCTAGAACACAGTTGTTGGGTGATCCTGAGCTGTGGACACCAGGGACAGGTCTGAGCACTCTCAAAGGGCAGCTGCCTGGAGGGGGGTGGGGTCTGTTTGAACTTGGGTACAGCCTCCTTGCTGGATCAGGAGGATGGTCCTTGGTGTGAGCCCTCCACAAATCTTGGGGGTGCCGGGCTGACTTCCTCACTGTTCTGCCTTCTCCCCAAACTTGCAGGATCCCTTTGTGGCGTTCCACATCAACAAGGGCCTTGTGAGGAAGTATATGAACTCTCTCCTGATTGGAGAACTGTCTCCGGAGCAGCCCAGCTTTGAGCCCACTAAGAATGTGAGACCCCGTCTGCTGTTTGGAGATCCTGCAGTTGTTGAGGGGCAAAGGGTAGAAGGAAGCCCTAGATATGATCACAGGGGACCACAGTCAGTAGTTCTTGGGAATCTCGAGATCCTTGCTTCTCCTGCATAGTTATTGGGTTGCAGGGCTTTGGAACCTGTGGTTCTCACAAGGCCACCACCACCATCCCCATCCTCAACGTGAGACCTATCGACCGAGCACTTATTCTGTGCGAAGCATAACATCATATAATCCACATACAGTTACAGATGAGAAAACTGAGTCTCAGAGAGGTTAAGCAACTCGGCCAAGGATCACACCATTACTAAGTGGCAGAGCAGTGGCTTGAATGAATTCTGTTTAACTCCAAAGACCACATGCTCTTAGACTTAATCCCATATCACCTTCTGTCATCCCTCCTCAGCATTGTGGTATTTTTACCTAGGACCGTGGGCTTCCCTCAGCTACCTTGGTGGGGGGGCCTTGAGCTTAAGAGGGTCCTTGGCTCCAGTGCTGGGTTGCATCTGGGGAGAATAACACCCTTTCCATCTCCACTCTTCTACAGAAAGAGCTGACTGAGGAGTTCCGGGCGCTGCAGGCCACAGTGGAGCGGATGGGGCTCATGAAGGCGAACCCTGTCTTCTTCCTGCTGTACCTGCTGCACATCCTGCTGCTGGATGTTGCTGCCTGGCTCACTCTTTGGCTCTTTGGGACATCCTTCCTGCCCTTCCTCCTCTGTGCAGTGCTGCTCGGCACAGTTCAGGTGAGAGCCCTCGGCTTGTCGAGAACACAGCCAGCTCAGCTTCCGTGGGGAAAATTCTTTGTACCCCTCAGGAGGCCAAGGAGCCCTCTGTCCAGGGCAGAGCTGAGGACACATGGTAGAGTTGGTGCAGAAAGAGCACACATTGCGTCATCTGTGGCTTTCATCTGCTCGTCTTCACCACGTGCACCTTCATTTCTCCCACTGCCTCTCCAGCCGCTTCTCCCAGGGCTCCCTTCTTCCCGTGGCATTTCTCCTCTGAAACTTCACATTCAGGTTCTGTCACAGTCCAGGTGTGCCAAGAACCAAGATTCTGGTTTCTCAGCTGGGGCCCTAATACTTGGCTGTCAGAACCATTAGTTAAGCCTTCTACTTGCCTGAGTTTGTCACTCTGTCCTGTTCTGTAGTTTGGATGTTCAGTCCATCGGAAGTCACAGAACTCCAGAGCTGGGGACACCAAAGAACAGGGAAGGGGTAGTGATTTGCCCTAGCTCTCGTGTGAGTCAGTGGCAGAGCCAGAAGCAGGACCCAGGCTTCCTGACTCCTTTCCTGATGTGCTCAGTTAGGCCAGCACAGGCCTAGGTAGATGAAGGACGAGGGAGAGGCTGAGTCAGTTGAGACAGATGCAGGGCTGGTGGGCTGCTCTCAGCGCTAGCCTTTCTCACCCAGGCCCAGGCTGGCTGGCTGCAGCATGACTTTGGACACCTGTCCGTCTTCAGCACCTCTACATGGAACCACCTGCTACATCATTTCGTGATTGGCCACCTGAAGGTCAATGGGACGGGGAGGGACTCTGTGAAACTCCAGTCAACAATGGGCTGCCTGTGGGAGGGGGGGCACCAGGCTTCCATACTCATGCCCCGCTTTTCTGTAGGGGGCCCCTGCCAGTTGGTGGAACCACCTGCACTTCCAGCACCATGCCAAGCCCAACTGCTTCCGCAAAGACCCGGACATCAACATGCACCCCTTCTTCTTTGCCTTGGGGAAGATCCTCTCTGTGGAGGTGAGCAGAGGTATCGGTGAAGGTCTCGGAGAATGGGAACCAGGCAGCACACAGGGCTTGCAGGGAAGTGCTCACAATGCTGTCAGTGTGGGCAAGACATTGGGGGCCGGGCTGGCTGGCTGTTTGGAAGTTGTGGGACGCCACAGGCAGTAAGCAGGCTGCCCAGGACACTCACCTGTCCTCCCTCATGAGTTCAAGTCAGCAAATAGCTGTTGCAGAAAGGTACCCCACGCTGCTAAGGACCCAAAGGATGACCAGATTGCTGTGCAAACCCTGCTTGGCCTTGAAGGTGATGGATGGCCTCCTTGCAGGTGCTTTTTAGACACTCCCACCCCAGGCAGTCAGCCCCCTGCACTTTGTAATCCTCTCTCTTACGCAACGGCTACACTGGCTTACTCTTCTCTGATGCCCATTATCTAGAATATTCATTCACTGAGTAATTCTTCCCACCCGCCTGATCCTAGCCTGACTTTCAGGGTGGTCAGCACTGGGTTTGAGTTGTCATCTGAGGGTGTGAGCAACCATTATAATGCAGCTGCTAAAGCCTGGGGGTGGGTGGAGATCTGGTGAGCCTTCAGTGAGTGCAAAGTGATGGACGCTGGGAGTGGGCAGGGGAGTTCTTTACAAAGTTAATTTAGGGCTTCCCTGGTGGCGCAGTGGTTGAGAGTCCGCCTGCCGATGCAGGGGACATGGGTTCGTGCCCTGGTCTGGGAAGATCCCACCTGCCGCGGAGCGGCTGGGCCTGTGAGCCATGGCCACTGGGCCTGCGCGTCCGGAGCCTGTGCTCTGCAACGGGAGAGGCCACAACAGTGAGAGGCCCGCGTACCGCTAAAAAAAAAAAAAAAGAAAAAGAAAAACAGTAGATGGACTCATGAAAGAAGGGTGAGCTGGCATTCTGCTCTGGGGTAGAGTCCCTCCTGTGCCCTGTGGTCATCTGGTGGCCAGAACTGACCAGGACACGGGGAACAGAAGGAGCCATGACTCGAACACGAGCGCAGAGCTTCGCGGTCATGGTTGTGAGAGCTCCCGCTAGGGGACCCGGACTGACCGGCTGGCCTGGCAGCCCTGGCAGCCCCAGCCTGTCTCTATGGCCGCTCAGCTTACAAAATCACCACCAGCCGCTGGGGAAAACCTTGCCAGAGCCTTCAGATTGCCAAGCTGATTTTGGTAATCTTTCCACAAATATTTGCCAAACTGTGCTTAGCTTTCAAGGGATTTTATAAAGCTCATGTTGACATTTGAAGAGACCGAAAGATTTGGAGAAGGTCAGGGGCTGGATGTAGAGGGGATCCTGGCCCGGGTAAGGGTAAAAATTGTTGTCTGTGGAGACCCTGGTGTCAAAAGAGGACCAGATGGAGAAAGGAAGGGGAGGTGGAGGGGCCTGGAAACCTGACAAGGGCGTCTCGGGCTGAGCACGAGGTGTACTGAGGACCTGCAGGCTCCGCTGTGCCCAGGCCTCGTGTGGGTGTGGGCCACCGAGCTGCGTCCACGCTGTGGCGCGCTTGGCAAATCCAGCAGCCCGGGCTTCACGCGCCAGGAGCTGGAGGTAAGGCTGGGCTTGTTGGAGCCTTCCGTGGCGCCAGCAAGCTGACGGCCCCCGCAGGAGGCCTCGGCTCCTGAGCAGGGAGAAGCCAAGGTCACGGGGAGGGGAATGGGTGACTGGCCTGTGGGGGCTGATGTGTGTTTGCTTTCCTTCACAGCTTGGGAAACAGAAGAAAAAGTACATGCCGTACAACCACCAGCACAGATACTTCTTCCTGAGTGAGTGTCCTCGTCCAGCCCCGGGGGGCGGGGCTTGCGACGCTGCCGCGGGACTGCGGTACTTGAAGTGAAGGCTGGAGGATCTCCACCTGGAACAGGGTGCCCCCTGCAAGGGGACAGTCTACCTTCTCAAGGGGCAAAGGCAAGAGTTAGGCTAATGTTTGGTCAAAGGTCACTTGTGTTGGGGGCAAACTAGTTCCTCCAGGCCCACCCTGGCTTCCACAAGGGAACTGAATGGTGGGGGGCCATCCCGACTAAGTCTGAAACCTCACTTTAAATCTTGTCAAACAGCCCAGGGCTAAGGTGACGCAGTGGGACACAGTCTAACACCCAGAAGGACAAAGGTAGATAGACTAGCAATGGGAGGATTGGATCTGAAGAGGGAGCTGGGGAGAAAACATTGCTGTGGTTGTCTTAAGCTCTTTCTCAAGACTGCTGTGTATATTCCCTGCTTTAAAAATCTCCATAATGTCTAAAATTTTTTAAACCCTTTCAAAAATTCAAATTTTTAAAGGAAAGGAGGGGATGAGTCCATTGATCCCATTTTCGTTCAAAGGAATTTTTTTTTTTTTTTTTTTTTTTTGCGGTACGCAGGCCTCTCACTATTGTGGCCTCTCCCGTTGCGGAGCACAGGCTCCAGACGCGCAGGCTCAGCGGCCATGGCTCACGGGCCCAGCCGCTCCGCGGCATGTGGGATCCTCCCAGACCGGGGCACGAACCCGCGTCCCCTGCCTCGGCAGGCGGACTCTCAACCACTGCGCCACCAGGGAAGTCCCAGAGCAGTACCTTTTTAAAGGCACAGGAGCAGAGCAAGTTCCATGCGTGGAGCTTGTCTCCCCAGCTATCCTTTTCCATGGAAGAGAATGCCACGTTCCCCCCACCTCACCCTCTCAGCATCCACTGGGAGGTTCTGCTTTCTTCAGACTTGCATTCATGCCCACCTCCAGCGCCCGTCGGTTCCAATGGATTGAGGACTGCCGAGGCAGCTGGAGGGGCAACAGGAGATGGCAGAGGGGCAGCCCTGTGCTGGAGGCCATCTGTCCAGCACCAGCTGGCCCTTTAGTGACACTTTAGTGCTGCTCACACCTCCCCCCTTGTGTCCATTTCCTCCCCAGTTGGGCCCCCAGCCTTGCTGCCTCTCTACTTCCAGTGGTATATTTTCTATTTTGTTATCCAGAGGAAGAAGTGGGTGGTAAGTATCCATGGCCCCCACATCCTTTGTCTCCAGTACCCTGAGGGATGGGAAGGGGGTTCTCCAGGGGAAATCCCACTAAGATTTACTCCAGGCCTAATTTAGAGCAAAGTAACAGAACCAGGTATAGACCCTTCCTTATCTCTAGGTGAGATGACTTGGGCTCAGCAGGCAACCTGACTCCTGATGCCCTATTTAATTCAGCGAGTTATCTCCTGAGGTTATTGTGTTCGGCATAAAGCAGGGGCCAGGCTGGGGAGGGGGAAGATGAATGAGAGACGGCACCTTCACTCGGGAAACTTCTGATGAAACAGGATGTGGTTGACACCAGACAGGAGGTACAGGCAGCAGCTTTGGGGATTCCGAAAGGGGCCTGACTGCCTCTGGCTGGATGGGAGGCATCAGAAAGGACTTTGCAAAGTCCCTTACCTAGCTGGCCTTGGAGGACAGGCGGAGGCAGGGGAGGTGGGATGGACTCTGAGCAGAGAAGCTGGGAATTAAGGGGCGAATCTGGTCACCGGACATGCGGTGGAGGACTCGGGTGTCAGGGGAGGAGGGTGGTGCAGAAAACTCATCAGCGATTTGATCAGGGCACTGGCACAGACTCAGCCACGATCCTGGAAGACTCACTTGGCAGCGTGATGAAGGGGTGAAGGATGGAGATGGGTTGGGAGGAAGTGGAGGCAGGGAGACCTGGCACCTGTGAAGGAAACAGGCAAGGAGGGCTGGGGGCGCCACTAGGAACGGAGCGGAGCTAGATGGTGCCGGACAGGGCAGCTGGGAGAGGCTGCCATGAGCACTCCAGTGTCAGGACCGGGGAGGATGGCTGCTCCACGCAGAGGAACAAGTGCCGTGAGAGGAGAGGTGCTTTGTGCCGTCACAGGGCTCTGCCTCTCGCTGCAGGACTTGGCCTGGATGATCAGCTTCTACGTCCGCATCTTCCTCACTTACGTGCCGCTGCTGGGACTGAAAGGCTTCCTGGGCCTTTTCTTCATGGTCAGGTAGTACTTGATGGGGGAGGAGGGAGCGGCGCAGAGATGTGTGGGAGTAACCAGTCTGGTCTGGGGGCGTTGGCTGGGGAGGGTGGCGGGGTTGGAGCAGCTTCTGAGCGAGAGTCAGAACTCTGGGCTCTGCTTGTACTGGTTTTGTCTGGGTGTCATGTCCACCAGGTTCCTGGAAAGCAACTGGTTTGTTTGGGTGACACAGATGAACCACATCCCCATGCACATTGATTACGACAGGAACGTGGACTGGGTCTCCACCCAGGTGAGGGACAGTCACTTGGAAGACCTGGGCACAACTAATAAGAAGGGTGGGTGGGCACAGACCCAGGGTAGGGGGTGGGCGGTGGTTGACAACAGACGCTCCCAAACCTTGCCTCGTTAGCCTGAAGCTTCTCTCCTGCCACCACGTGGAGAAGGGAGTGACCAGGGACAGGCCGGCTTTGCCTGGAGAAGGCTGGGCTGGCCTTTCCATCTGGTACCCAGAGCCATGCTCCCCCAACCTTCTCCTCCAGCTCCAGGCAACATGCAACGTCCATAAGTCGGCCTTCAATGACTGGTTCAGTGGCCACCTCAACTTCCAGATTGAGCACCAGTGAGTAGGGAGGCCTGGGAAGCAGGGACCTGGGGAGGGTCCACGTAGGAGGGGGATCGGGGGGCCACAGGAGCTGGAGCCACTGACTGTCCCCTGTTCTCCGTGAAGTCTTTTCCCCACGATGCCTCGACACAATTACCACAAAGCGGCTCCCCTGGTGCAGTCCCTGTGTGCCAAGCATGGCGTAGAGTACCAGTCCAAGCCCCTGTTCTCAGCCTTTGCCGACATTGTCCAGTGAGTATCTGAGCCTAGGAAAAGGGCTGGGAGGGCTGGAAGAGGGCAGGGCACTGGGGTCAGTGGTGAAGTATGGGGTGGGAGCCACAGGAAGGTGTCCCCAGCTCGTCTGGAATGGAGGTCACCAAGGCCAAGGCCAGGTGCTCTGTTGGTCTTGTGGCCAGTTTGGGCCTTTGCTCTCAGTGCCATGGCCCAAGCCCTTTCTCAGAAGCAAAGGGGAGGCGAGTGTTCAAGTCAAGGGGGCCTTACATCACCTCTGGAAGGGCCTCACTGCTGCACTTCTGGTGGGTATGGCTTTGGGGCTCCTCTCCACTCTGTCTCCCTCACCGTCTGCTCCCATCTTGTCCCCTCAGCTCACTGAGAGAGTCCGGGCAGCTCTGGCTAGATGCCTATCTCCACCAGTAAGAGCAGCCTCCCATCTGGAAGAAGAGCCTTGGAGCCAAAGCAGAGGGGGGCTTGGGGACAATGCCACTACAATCCTAATGTTCAGAGGGGGTGGGTTTGAGGAGATAAAGGCTCTGACTCAAACCCCTCCCCTTTATCTTCTAGGCACAGATCTAAGACCCAAAGAGGGGTGCGCAAGCCCCCTGGAAGGAGGGGTGGAGCTGTTGGGACAGGGATGTGAAAGTTTTGTTTCCTTTTTTGTTTAGCAGATGCAAGTGGTTGGTGGGCAAAGAGGGAGTCAGGAGGGTGTTAGAATAGGGAGGGTCTACTGAGCCCAGAAATCAGGAAGAGATTTAGCACTAAAATTCCACCCAGGGGACTTCCCTGGCGGTCCAATGGTTAAAACTCCGTGCTTCCAATGCAGGGGGCGCAGGTTCAATCCCTGGTTGGGGAACGAAGACCCCACATGCCGCACGGTGTGGCCAAAAAAAAAAAATTCCATCCAGGAAAGGGAGGAGCTCATCCCACTGGTCCACTTCTCAGTGCCTTCTCCACTCTTGCTTGCAAACCTCAGAAGTTCGCAGGCTGGAGGAGGACAGAGCAGCTCAACCTTCTGGGCATGATTTAGAAAGGAAGCATTAGCGCCTGAGGCC
Organism: Tursiops truncatus; assembly: GCF_011762595.2. Classification (NCBI taxonomy): domain Eukaryota; kingdom Metazoa; phylum Chordata; class Mammalia; order Artiodactyla; family Delphinidae; genus Tursiops; species Tursiops truncatus. Next base: position 98,808,449 of record NC_047041.1, on the reverse strand, counting down.
CCGCAGCTTGGCTCACTCTAGGGCTAGGTGTGACCCATGTCTGCCTCAGGCTCCTGGAGAAGCAATTTTTCCACTTTTAGAAGCAGGGAGGGCAAAGGCCAGGGCTGTGGTGTCAGAGGCATCTGGCCCTGAAGGATGCTGCCACTACAGGATTTGGTCCCGCATTCCATCCAGGGTACCAAAGGAGCATGAGGTCCCAGGGCTTGCCAAAACAGCCAGCAGAGAGTCGCTGGCCATTAAAAATCCTTTCAGCTTTTGACCACCACCCGAGGGAGAGCACACTCCTAGGATGGGGAGTCTACTTCTCGCTCCATAAGCAGGTGGGCAGACGGGCGCTTAGTCTTCTCCTCCACAGAAACAAACGGGGGCTCCCAGGGGTTTCCCTTTGCTCCCCAACCTGTAATTCCAAATTTAATAAAGTAGCAGTTAGTGAGCACAAGTGACCAAGCTGGGAGAGGGTGAATTAGCAGTCATGACGAAAACACAGGGTTCAGTCATAAAGAATTTAAGGGCCGTAAGAGATTTTCCATCACCTAAATTATGTAGCATTACTTCTGAGCAGGAGCAATGGGTTAAGTGTAATGACTTCATAGTTCTAACCGGAAACAGGAAGGGGAAAACGCAGACGTTTGTGATCTCATGGCTGCCCTTCAGCATCCTTCCTCTGGCAATTCTGTCCAAGTACCTTTCTCTGCTGGAGACCAGGTAGGAATTTAGGAGAATCTCTTAAAGGTATATCAGTCTAATACTGAAATACAATTTTTTTAATCTCCGGTTTTTTTTAAAAGATAGAAACAGTTTAACCCATCTCTAGAGAGTGAACACAGGACTGTGCCCCATGGGTTGCCAGCGTTCACACCCTTTCCCCTTCCCACACCCACGGCCTTGCAGGTGAGGTGAGGGGATCATTCACTTGTCCCAACAGCATCTACTCGAAGCATATTGAGCATTTTGGACACTGGAAAGAAAGTACCTTAAACTACAAGGAAAAAGCAGAGACCTGGGAGAACTCATATTTAGTTTAGGAAAGGAACGGCAAGGAGATGAGAATGGTAATCAGGGAGGTGAAGGTCCTAAGGCATGCTGGGGTGGGATTAGAGGCACCACCTAACGGGAAGGCTGTTGTGATTACTCAGAGGTTTGTCAAAACAAAGACAGACTTAAACACACACACGCACACACGGCAGAACAGGTTACAGAAGGTTTTAGATCTTTTCCATTTGGGCAGAACCTGGCTTGAAACAGTCTGGGTAGAACAATTAGGAGCAGAATTGGAGAGTTCTACTTGCACTGGCGCCTTCATTCCAGAACAGGTGCTGAACCCAGCCCATCAAGCCATCTGGCTTTGGGCCCAGGCTGCCTGATCTGAGCAGAGCCAGTGAAACTTACTGAGCCAAGTCCAAGCCCTCAAAGCACCTCAACCACTGTGGCCTTCTCTCCTTAGCCTGGACCAGTGTGGTCTCACATGGCCACCAAGGGACAGACTAGTGACAAAAAGCTCAGACGTCGCAAGGTAACATGAGTGATCTCAAATCCAAACAATGACATGAGAAAACAGGATTAGAGAGGATAAGCTGCCTCTGGTCATAGATGTGGCAGAACTAACATTTGAACTCACTTTGTAAAAACTCCAACTTCTATGCTTACCTTTGTGACTTTCATCTTCCTACCACTTTGCCAGAGGCATTTTCATCAGACCCAATATCATCCTTTCTGTGTGTGCCAGCTTTGTTACCACACGCCAATGGAGTAAAACAGAAATAAAGGTAATTTTGACCAAACGAAGGCTGTTATAATCCACGATCCTCTCCTGCATCTGTTGACAGGAGTCCCTGTACCTCTGCTACAAGTTACTATCCGACTCTCACTTCTTTCTGAATATGAGTCCCCATACTGACTCCCCCTTGCCTAAGCCCCTTGGGGCAGAGGGAGGGTCATCAGGCTGCTGTAGAAACACCAAGGCACAGGTGGACTGTGGCAAGGAGAAGAAAGGCCAGCCCATTCCCATGATACCTACATGTTCCAATGCTAGACTGCCTGTGTGCGCTAGCCCATTCTAGTGTTTAGTGCACTGCTTCCTACTACCATGAGGCAATGCCCTCACCCTTTTAAACTCTGATAGTCTGTGTAGGTAGTCTCCGTAAGTTTCCTTTTTGCCTAAATCTCTGTAAGGCGTAATACCTCAGAGCTGGACTGCAAAGCAATGCCCTTTTAACACTGCCCTACTAGAACAGCTCTCCTCTCCAAGCGAGAATATTAGAAATGTGCTAGGGCTCCCCTGGTGGCACAATGGTTAAGAATCTGCCCGGCAATGCAGGGGACACGGGTTCGAGCCCTGGTCTGGGAAGATCCCACATGCCGTGGAGCAGCTAATGCGCCACAACTACTGAGCCTGCACTCTGGAGCCCGCGAGCCACAACTACTGAGCCTGTGTGCCTAGAGCACATGCTCTGCAACAAGAGAAGCCACCGCAATGAGAAACCTGCATGCCGCAACGAAGAGTAGCCCCTGCTCGCCACAACTAGAGAAAGCCCGTGCAGCTACGAAGACCCAGTGCAGCCAAAAAAAAATTTATATTTTAAAAAATGTGCTAAGTAGGATTTGCAGGATTGATTTTCCCTGCAGTGGTTAATAAACTGGAAAAGACCAGGTAACTCAACTTCAAAAATAAGAGGAAAACAAACCACACGCTACCTGCTACCACAGGGGACAGGCCCTTAACTAGAGCTACTGCGCTGAGGTGGTAACACCTAAGTCTTCCCACCTCGGCCCCATCACCATTACTGCAGGCTTAGAATTGAATTACCTGAATGAGAAAATGGAGCTCAGGAAAATTCCCTGGCGGTCCGGTGGTTAGGACTCCACGCTTCCGCTGCAGGGGGCACAGGTTTGATCCCTGGTCGGGGAATGAAGATCTTGCATGCTGCGTGGTGCAGCCAAAAAAAAAAAAAAAAAAAAACAATAAAAAAAACGGAGCTCAAATAAGTTGTGTGGCTTGCTTCAATCTGGAAAACTGGTTTCATTTGTCAACTGCTAGAGACAGAGCAGTGAACAGATACTAAGATCGAGAGTTTGAAAACTACTGGTCTTTAGTCCTACCTGCTTAATCTGTTGAAATATTGTCAACTTAAATTTCAGACCACTTAAGTGTCCTTGGTTAACTTTAAATGGCAGTAAGTGATAGGAATGCTACAAAATTAGAAACTCAAACAGGACAGCCCCCTATCAAGTTTTATTAGGATTATAAAAATTTCAGAGTGCAAAAACATCCCACCTCTACGAAAAACAGTAACCTGAAGCTGACGTCACAAAGGGAACAAAAAGGGATTTTCGAATGGCAGCTTTCACGATTTACAAACTGGTAAATGCTTGGATGCTATGAAGTAGTTGATCTAAATTGTGAGGATTTCTCAGAGGAGCTCCTTTATCTCACACAGTAGGTGGAAAACTAGAAATTCGTTCAATTTATTAAAACTCCTTTCCCAGCAAGATAAGCTAGGCACCATCCTCTAAATGGCTGAAGTACTGCCAAAGCCGCTTTGACCATTCTATGGAGCACAGTGCCATCTCGTGGCCACTCAAACCACCCATTACTACAGTGCAATTCCAGCATGTTAACTTGGAGTGAAAAGAACATTTTAAACTGCCTGAAACCTGAGGCACTTGAGATGTCTTCAAATGTTCTCAAAGAACAGGACATTCTGGTTACTTTTATAATTTTATTGACTCTTTTCTCCTCATATCTTTCAAAACAAAAAACGCAGCATCTTATCCCAAAGTTTCAACTCAACTAACTGCCTCAGAGAGGCCACGTGAAGCACCACCACTTTATGCCTCTGAATAACCACTGTAAAGACTAGAGTTATGTACATAGCAAGTTCAGGTTTCTGCCCACCTTAGGACACACAGCTGGTAATCAAACCCTTGTTGCCAACTCCAGGGATTCTGCCTGTCTTATGTCCCGGCAGCTCTTCGCGCCTGTTTAAGACTGCATCTTCCTGATGGCTACCCTTTAGGGTGGGTCAAGGCTGAGCCAAAGAGCACAGTCTAGTCCCCCGGTCACCTCCCACCAGCCCCCAGTTGCCCAGGCAGGAAATCATTTCCAGTCTTTTGTCTCCACCATTTATCTCCCTCTTTCTTCTTCAAAACTTGTTGCTATCACTTTCATGTAACAATGGATTCAGTGTCCATTAAATGGCCTGAGAGGCGGCTTCAGCCTGACATTTCCTGAGCTAAAAAAGAAGAAAACAACAAACCTCTGTGGCCTTTCTGCCATGAGATCACGTAACAAAGGGAAAAGCACTACTGAGCAGGGTGGTGCTAGGGAAGCAATGCAAGGCCCTCCCCACCCCCACGGAGGTTTCTCCCGCGCCAGCTCTTGCGGGGACAACACGGCAGATATTCTGGGGTCAAGGAGGTATAATGAAGGGAAACCCGTTTATTTTCCCCTTTTGAACTTCCCTGCTGCCCCAGTCTTGGCCTTCTTCTTAGCGGACCCCTTGGGTTCTGGCTCCTTGCGCTTAGCTGAAGAGAGGGAGCCGGTCACCTTGAAGAAATCATCCAGGCGGCCCTGGGTGCTGCCCTGGCGGCTCTTGCTCAGCCTCCTGACCCCGCTGCGGATTCGCTCCTCGGAGAACTGCTTTTCACCACACATGAACTTGACGAGCTCTTCTTCGTTCGGCTCGCTCCACTTCAGCTCCACAGACTCCGGGTCCAGCACCTCGGGCTCCAGGAAGAGCTGCTGGGCCTCCTTGTGGAGCCAGTTTTCCGGCACAGGGTACTTGTTGGGGTCGAGCCGACGCAGGATCTCCTCGATGCTCTTGTGCTTCTGGATGAGGTCCACGGCCCGCTTGGGCCCAATGCCCCGAATGGTCTCACAGTAGTCACTGCCCAGCAGGATGCACAGATCCACAAACTGCTCCTGGTTCAGGCCCAGCTCCTGCAGAACCCGGCTCAGGTGGAACTCCTGGATGGGCAGCTTCTTGGCCTCGCTAGCAGTCAGGTGCCGCATGAGCACGGGGCTGCCAAAGGTCAGGCAATCCATGTCCTCGGTGGCCGCGGCGTAGACTCTGCCGGCCTTCACCAGGGCGGCGCAGCTGGCCTCAGCCTCGCTGGGCGCATCGAGGTATGGGATGCCCATGAGGCTCAGGAGATGCTTGCACTCATCATTGTGCTGCTTGGTGACCTTCACCAGCCGCTTCGTAAACTTCTCCACCTCCCCTTCGGCCCCAGCAGCCTGGGCCTGCTGCAGCTGCTTCTCCGCCTCAGCCCGCCGCTCGCTGCGTTTGGCCAGCTCCCCTGACTTCAGCTGTGGCGGCTTGCCGTCAAAAACGTACACGGGCTTGATGCCGTTCTCCATCATTCGGATGGTGCGATAGAACATGCCCATCAGGTGGCTGGTGGTCTCACCCTCCTCATTCTGCAGCACATCCCCCCCTTGGCGAACAGCTATTAGGAACTGGTAAATGCTCATGGAGGCATCGATAGCCACCTTGCGGCCAAAGTAGCTCTTGATGTCATTCTCCCGGATGGCACTGGGGGCCACGTCGGCAATCAGTTTGGCCAGTCCTTGAATTCCCATAGCAATACAGAGGGACAGCTAAAAGAGAAAGGCAGGTAAGACAAGGAGAAACTTAAAGGATGCAAAAGGAGGAAGGGTCACCAGGGGTGCTGTCTCACCCACTTCACGGCCTCGGCTAAACGTATCTAGCGCAACAAAACGACACCAAGTCAGCACCTCGGAAGATGAAAAGAACAAGACAGGCTCCCATCGTCAGGAAACGTACAGTCTAGTAAGGAAGTCCTCTCAATTCATACTAAGGCCTCCTGAGAGTTAACTAACAGACAAAAACCCCGACAAAGATTAAGTGCTCCGTAAACGTTTTCCCTGCAGAACCCACTCGATCCTTTGGTTCGTGCCTCAAGCTGCCTGCTTTGCTAGAACGTGTACCGAGGGGACAATGCCTCGTTAGCCGGGGCATCCTCCCCCTGCGTCCGACAAACGCAGGCAGGAAAGGGATGTGAACGAGTGTAGCTCAAAACAATGTCTCCCCTCCAGGAGCTTAGTCACAATACACAACGACCTCATGAGCTGGGAATTATCTTCTTTTAACAAATGATGAAAGAGGCTCGGAAGTTAAGCGACCGGCCCCGGGCTCAGAGCGGGAAAAGTGGCGGGCCCGCCTGACCGCGAATCCCGCGCTCGCTCCGCCCCGCCCGCGGCAGCCGCCGGCCTTCCCCAGCACCCGGGGCAAAACGGCCCGCCGCTCTCGGAGACGCTTCCGGAAGGGCTCACCTGGCCTCTGGAGCGCTCCGGCGTGGCCCAGGACAGATCTCAGCCCAACTCGCTCCTCAGCCCCGCCGCCTCCTCCGCACTAGCCGCTGATACACTCTAGCTCCGCCGCCTTCCAAAGCCCGCGCTCCCGTCACGTGACCTGCTGCGGCGCACAGCCTCCTGGGAAGTGTAGTACATGCCCCGGCCCTCTCGGCCAGCTTCTCTCACGACAAACAGTCCCGCCAGGGTGAACGGACTCGCTCAGCGAGCCGACCCTACCCTTCTCTACCGCTTGCCCCCACTCCACCCCGGTCGCCCCGCAGGCCTCAGATCCCGCCACACCCGAAACCACACGACTACAAATCCCACAATGCCACCTGTGCAGCTGCACTTCCTCTTCCGGCTGAACAGCGCGCCTGCTCCTGCCGACGTGTTCTTCCGGTGGCTGAGCGGCGGATTACCCTGTGTCCGGCAAAATGGTGAGAGGGTTGAGGGGAGTTCCGGATGGGACTTCGGGGACCCCTCGGGGCCCGTCCCGCGCCCTGTTTTTTCTCGCAGAAGCCTCAGATGTCCAAGGTCCAGAGGGCTGGAGGCTCCTGGATCCTTCGGCTTGGGCTGAGGGGCGGGGAAGGGAAGCCCCTTGCCGTGGACTCCTTAGGCTGAGGTTTTGATGGCATGGGCTTCTGATCTAACGATTTATAAGGATGAGGAGCATGGGGAGCATTTCTAATACCTTCGAGCTTTTATCTCTGTTACTTGTGATCAATCTGTTACCCCTGTCTGGAAAGTTTTTCCCGCCTGCCGAACTCGTACTCATACTACACGGTCCCGGGCAAAAGTCACCTTCTTGATGAAGTACTAACAACTGTCTCGGGCACTTGTCCTCTTTCTCCTGGGAGCCCCGCAACCTATGTACAGACCTCTTGCCACGTGTCATGGACTTCTTTGTTATTTGCCACGCCTCCTAGTGACCACCATCTGACGTGCCTCTGGCCCTGGGATGATGTCTATTCATCTTTGTATTTCCAGTGCCAAACACTGGGGCCGGCAATTGGAGGCTCAATCAATGGCAGCGATTGTCTTTATCATTTTTAGGGGGGCATAAATGTTTACTGAATTGAATTCCAGTGTCTCTGAGAACAATGAGGTCAATTTACTTCTCTAGAGTTGTGTTCTGGATTTTAGAAGCGTTGGCTGGTGGGTGACAATGGAAGTTAACATTTGTACAGAACTTTACGTTTACAGCCCTCTTTCACAAGCATTATCTCATAATCTTCCCTATAACCTTGGGAGGGAAACAAACACCTATTGAGCAACTACTCTATGCCAGGCAGTGAGTTAGACGCTATTGCGTTTGTCGCCTTTCTTAAATCATACGTCAGCCTCGTGAGAGAGTTATTATTATAATCACTTTACTGAGGCTCATGTTATTCAGTAGAGCCAGAATTTTATTTATTTTTTATTTTTAAAAAATATTTTTTACTTGTTTACTTACTTATAATTTATTTTATTTTTGGCTGCCTTGGGTCTTCATTGCTGCGCTTGGGCTTTCTCTAGTTGCAGCAAGTGGGGGCTACTCCTTGTTGCAAGGCCTGGGCTTCTCATTGCGGTGGCTTCTCTTGTTGCAGAGCCTGGGCTCTAGGCACGCAGGTTTCAGTAGTTGTGGCATGTGGGCTCAGTAGTTGTGGCTCGCGGGCTCTAGAGCGCAGGCTCAGTAGTTGTGGTGCACGGGCTTAGTTGCTCCACGGCACGTGGGGTCTTCCCGGACCAGGGCTCGAACCCGTGTCCCTTGCATTGGCAGGCGGATTCTTAACCACTGCACCACCAGTGAAGCCCCAGAATTTTAAGTTATGTCTTTTGCCTGTAGGTCCTGAGATTCCTTAATTGTGTAATGGGAAGAATACAAGATTAGGAGTTGAGATCTGGGTACCAGTCCAGAGTCTGTCTTTCAGCAGTGATTCTGAGCTTGACGTCTACAGACATGGGTTCATAAGGCTTCTAAAATTATAAGCAGACTTTTTCTTGTATGCGGTTTGTCCCAGGCAAAGAGTCCATACCTTTCATCACGTGTTTTTCATGGTGGCCGGTGGCCTCAGATAATGTTAAGGACCATTGCATTGATCTGTAGCTAATCAGTCACCTTCTGTGTGCCTCAGCCTCTGACCCTCAGCTGCCCATCTTGTCTCATATTGAAAAGACAAAGTGCCACCTTAGTTTAAGATGTAATTGTTGTCATTCCCAACCGGAATCATTTGACGGTGGTTCTGAAGGATTTCCACATTTCCCAAGCTGAAATAAGCTCCTAGCAGTCACAGCAGCACGAGGCTCCGTGATAACCCCATAGTGCCCCCAGATTGAGGTCATGGGATTCTTTGATGGCTCTGATCTCACGCCTTCCCTTAGGAGCTTGAGGCCATGAGCAGATACACCAGTCCAGTGAACCCGGCTGTCTTTCCGCATCTGACTGTGGTGCTGTTGGCCATTGGCATGTTCTTCACCGCCTGGTTCTTCGTGTATCCTTTCACTGAGCAGCCAGTGGGCCAGAATTAGTGAGGTGGGAAACTGAGGGAGGGACCATGCTGGGTACATGCACCCTGCCAGTTTTGTTCCGGTGTGGGGACGGGGGATGGTAAGGAGGTTGAGGGAAGGCTATTTGACGTCCAAAGTCAGGTTGTGGCCTTATTTTCCAGGTTCAGGTGAGCTCAGTTCACGCCTCCGGTTTCCAGGACAGTGAGCAGAGGGGCCTGGCTGGACTGGAGGCTAGGTACGGGGCCCTGTGGTGTGCTCAGGTGTCAGGAGGTACGAGGGCTAGTCCCGGCTCTGCCGCTCATTAGCTGTGTGACCTAACCCCTCTGGGCTTCATTTTCTTCATGGGTGCTGGAAGGGTGGTAGGAGCACCAGAGTCTAGGTCACCTCTTGGGCCCCTCTGCCCGGAGCCACGCCAGCCACCCCTTTGCTTCTCCTTAATTGCCCTGCCAGTTACGAGGTCACCTCCACCAAATACACTCGGGATATCTACAAAGAGCTCCTCATCTCTTTGGTGGCCTCGCTCTTCATGGGCTTTGGAGTGCTCTTCCTGCTGCTCTGGGTCGGCATCTACGTGTGAGCTCCCACGGGTAAGAGCAATGGCAGGGTGGGACACTGGAGAGGCCTCCCCACGCCCACATCAGCGGGGTCCTTGGGCCTGCATGACCCCTTGGTTAATGGAGTGAGACTCAGCAGAGTGGATAGGGACACCACACACAGGTGCCCCTTTCCCTGTCTCCTAATGGGGATTTGAGCCAAGTGGGACCACCTTTGTCAGTTCTGAGGTCTCCACACTGTCCAAGGCCTCGACCTGGCTCTGGGATATACTACGTAGGGCTGTGGGCACAGGCTTCCCGTGGTTACACATCTGCATTCTTACCTGTCATACGCAGTGATTGGAGAGCCGCTGGGGGGTGACCCAGCAAGGGGCCGGGATCTGGGACTTGCTTCCAGGAGTAGCCTTTTAGTTAGTTTCAACGTTTTCAGTCATTGAAATAAATTTTGACTAAGCGACAAAAAAAACCACCCACAACCTTGCTGCAGATGACCCACCAAACAGGTCACTTAGAATCCGTCGGCTCTGGTGGCCCTGCTTCCAAGGACTGTGCCCGTCAGCGCTTGCCCCAGGAGCGTAGGGGTTCAGTGAGAAAAGCGGATGGAAAGAAGGGTCACTGCTCTCATTCTGATACCCCTCTTTTTCAGGTACCAGCCAGGCGGCTTCACTGAATCCCTGCTTTTGTAAATTAGTTTTTTTTACTATGCCAGAAATGTCCCACCTGCTGCTCACAATAAAGGCAGATGTGTGACAGCCCTGCCTGGTGCCCGTCCTGCGGGGTGGGAGTGGTGCAGGTGGGACCCACGACTTCCCCAGTCCCACCCCTTCCCGTTTCACCTGCCTTTCAGGTGGTTCCTGCTTGCTGGGAAGCCCTGCCCTCTGCCTATGAGAGGGCTATGGGGAGTGTCTTATCCTTAGAATTGAGGGCTCACCTGTGGATAGGAAGGGGCTTGGCCTGCCCTCCACTGTGGCTTCTAGTGTAAACTTTTGTAGGAACCCGTACCAGTCAAGTCTGCCCTGGGCCAGTCCCCTCCTCTGAGTGGTGCCGGGGACCCTCGAAAGGCTCAGCTTTTCCCTAAGGTGGCTACTTTTAACCCAGCCAGGGCAGCAGCAGGTCCGTGGGGTGTGGCTAGGGGAGGGGCTGCTGCATCCTGTTCCCAAGCCGGGCCTGAAGCTACGAGGGATAATGGGGTACGAAGCATCCATTGGGCTCAGGAGCCCCAGTTGGTCCCAGGCCCACAGGCAACCCCATCTCCCACCAGAGCAATCTCAAGAAGATGGCGAGGCAAGCTCAGATACAAAGCAGTATTTATACATTTATTTATATACGTATATTTACTTCAGAAAAGAACAGTTCAGGGGACAGGAAGCAAGCAGGCCTGGGGCTGCTCCCCTCTGCCCACTCCAGAGTCAAAGCTCAGGGGCCGGAAGGGGCGGTTAAGTGGGAGGGAAGGGGCGCACTCTGCACACGCAGGCTTTCCGGGGGGCGGGGGCACTTGTGCATCGAGAGGCGCTGTGTACAGCTCGAAGCCTGGGGGAGATCGGCCCAGTGGCTACAGGAGCAAATGCCAAAAGGGAGAGCGGAAGGGAGGGTAGGCTGCTGGACCCGGGGTAGGGGATGGAGCCACGACACCCACTCACCGGCACCCGCCAGGCAGCTGTCAGCCTCCAGCAGGTGGCCCACTGGCCTTCCCTGAAGCCCCTTTCCCTCACTGGGCTTAAGGCGACTTTAGTCCAAGGTTGACCTCCCCCCGCCCCCCGCCTCGGCCCCAAACTCAGCACTGAGGACCCCCTCCCCAGGCATGGAAACAGCCAGCTGCCAACCAGATTGGGGCGATGCTGTGTCCAGATGGCTCCAGGGAGCAGTGGAGGGTCACCTTCCTGTTAAGCACAGGGGGGCTGCGGTCCAAGAACTTGTACCCCCACTGAGGAAGCCCCAGAATCCTATTAGAAGGGGCAGGGCTCGGTAGTTGTATGGCATTTAGGGAGGGTTCCCCCAGTGGGAGGAAGGAGAACAGAGCAGCGCTAAGTAAGGCTCGGCCGCCAGCATGGCGTGGGCAGCCACGTAATTCCTATGTCGGAAGGAGGAGCCACACTGGGGAGGGGGCTGGGAGGCTAGGTATCCTTGCTACCCCCATTCCCCCTGTGTTTCCCTATCCCTAGGAGAAGTGCTTTGACATCCATAGCAGAAGGGGGCCCGCGGTCCCTAGGCTTCTTCAAGATCCAGGTCTCCCACAGAAAGGCCTCCCACTCAAAGCTGAGAATGAGAGGTAGATGGGGCAAGGCCTGGCTCCCAAAGCGGTGGCAGAATATCACAGGGCAAGGATGGCATTTCCGTCCCCATTTCTGAACCCATGGCAGACACGACGAAATGATTTCCACTCTCCTTCCATGAGCCTGGATGTGGCCTCAGAAAGCTCCAGATACCCACTAAGAAAGGTTAACGTTGGCACTTGAGATAAGACTTCTTCCGTAACCCAAGCCCACCACTCTGCTCCTGGGAGGAGTGGGCAGAACTGGGACTACTGCCGAGCACGGGGCCCGCAGCCTGGCTGTCCAAGCCCAGCACAGGAGCCCTCGAATCTGGGGAGGTGAGGCCACCAGCAGACAAGAGTGGAGGGAAAGGCCAGTCCTGGTGGTCGGGAGTGGGGTGGGTGTCTCAAAGCTCCCTGGGACGGATCAGAGCCAGGGCCTTGCCTTTCAAGTGTCCCCCCGGGGCTCTGGCCCACTCCAGGCTTTCAATCTCCATCCTTCGACTCCTGCCCGGGTTTAAGTGCATTTTAGTAATTATTTCATTAATAACAGCAAAAGCTATTTGCATCCACCCACCAGACGAGACCAGCCTGCTGCCTCGCAGGGATTCCCGCTCCTCTGCTCAGAGACCTCTGTGAGCTCTGGAAGCTCCCAGGGGCCCAGGCCGCGGGGCCGCAACGCCATCTGGGGGCTCACAGGGAACTTCCTTCCCTTCGGGATACTCCAGGTTCAAGGGTCCAAGGCTTACCTGGCCCACTGGCTCCCCTGGTTCAGCCAGGCACTAAGTGTACACAAGGCACGTGATCGGTCCCCAGCCCATCCAGGGCTGGCTTCAGCTGCCCTGGGAGCTCTTGGAGCCAAGCTCTCCCAGGGAGAGGAGACCTCCTGGGCCATGCTTAAAGCTTAGAAGTCCAAGTCCAGTAACAGTCAGACCCTAAGAAGTCCACTACCTAGCCCTCCCCAGGGAGCAGCTTCAAGGGTGAGGGCTGTCTGCCCTCCACTGACTCGTGGGTCCAGCCAAGTCTCTGAGGGCTCGAGCCAAGCCCCTGCCGGTCTCAAAGGCGGACGGGTCCTCTCTCCAAAAGAGGGGTGGCTCCCAGTCGCAGAAGGGGAGGCAGGAAGGGTAGGCTCTGGGCCGAGTCACGGGCTTCCCCCGCCTCTGGGGCGCTGCTGCCCACCAGCCCTCCATCGGCCGAATCCGGACACATGTGAATCAGGCCGGCCTGGGCCCGGCAGGTCTCCCTCCAGCGCCCTCCGTGGTCTGGGGGCGCCGCCAGCAGGCCCAGCAGCTCCAGTGTGAGGACTTCCAGTTTCACCAGGCACGGGGAGGGCCGAGCCGCCTCAGTCCCTCCAAGGAAGTGTCAGCGGCGGGCTCCAGTGTAACACCATGGCGTCCAGTGTGGAGGGGCGCCCGGAGCCCCGGGCCCAGTGTAACACCATGGCGTCCAGTGTGGAGGGGCGCCCGGGACCCCGGGCCCAGTGTAACACCATGGCGTCCAGTGTGGAGGGGCGCCCGGGACCCCGGGCTGTGGCGCTGCCTCCCTGGGCAGCTCAGTCACATAGGCGGTAGAAGTGGAAGTAGTAGTCTGCGGCCGGCCAGACCGGGGCCTCCAAGCTGCAGTTGGCCTGACCCTGGAGGGAAGGGCAGTGGGAACCAGTGAGGTGGCTCCGGGGTGGGGGGGGGGATGCCAGAGCGCTCCCCGTGCTGACGTCGCCGGACACTGCCCATGTCCCGCCATGTGATCTTCAGTCCCCCCCCTACCCCCAAGCCCCACCCTGAACCTCTGGGGGCAGACGGCGCAGGTGCTCACCAGCAGTGCCACCCGGAAGTGATAGGTGAATCTGCGGAAGGACAGGATGGTTACTGGCCACTGGTGGGAGGTGCCCTGGGGAAAGAGGGGGGCAGAGGGGTCAGGACAGCTGCGCAGCCTCCCACCCCCTGTCCCACCCCAACTGGCATCCCCCGCCATGGCCGTCGCAGCCCTGGCTCTGTGGCATGGTTTACAAAGTGGAGAAGCAGAGATCTGAAGAGAGATCGCAGGGTGCACTTTCTACTTCGGGGAGCAACAGCGCCCACCGTCTGTGTGTACTCCGTGCCAGGCAGCCGGGGGCCCACAGCCGCTGCTCTCTTACTGCCTTCCCTCTCACCACTGTGCTCCGGGCACATCCAGGTATTTCGCTCACCCTATCCGCACTGCAACCCACTGAGGCGGTGCCGCTTACAGACGGGGACAGTGCTGAATCACCTGCCTAAACACCGAGGCTGGGCAGAGCTGGGATTCCAGCCCTCCCCGCCCAGGGCCTGAGCCTCTTCAGGGCTCTCACCCACTCCATCCTCTACTCAAGCTACTTTCTGCACCCCTTTTCTCCCCGGCTAGAGAGTGCATTCTTGGAAGGCAAGGCCTGTTTCTTCCCTACCTCTGTCTCCCCTCAGCTGGGCCCAGCACAGGGCCTGGGACAGAGGAGGCCCCAACAGATATTTGTTGAATGAACACACGAGTGGGTGAGAAGAAATTCCCTTAACTTGTGTTGAGAGTCACAACTTCGGGTCACATGGCCAGGGAGGAGCCCGACGGTGACAGGTTCCCAGACCAGGAGGCAGCCCCCTCCACACAGCCCAAGAGATCTTCCAAAGTCACAGATGGAACAATGCCACTGCCCCCGCCCAAGCTTCAGGTCCAGCCTCCTTCCCATCTCCCCGGGCGCACAGCCCTCGCCACGTTTCCAGCTCTGCCAGCGCGCCATGCTCTCCCTGGCCGCCAGGCCTCTGCACCCGCTGTTCCCCTACTCCTGGGACGCTGTCCCCTTTCCTTTCCCCAGCTGATCCCGTATTGCTCTTCAGGTCTCATCTTAATCAAACATGACTTGGGGGCAGCTGGCCTGACCCTGAGGCCACACAAGGTCAGCTCTCCCTGCCACGGGCTCCCAGGACGCCCTCCACACGCCCTCCCCGTCTCCACCATTGCGCTCACCCCAGGTTAGGCCTTATGGAACTGTTTTCCTCCCCAGGCCTTCGTCAGGGCAGGCACAGGGCCGGAAGACACTCAGTGGTGAGCAGTGCACGCATGCCCCGCTCCCTGCGACACAGAGGCCCAGGCCCCAAAATGTCCTCCGTGGAGATGCCTGCTCTCTTGACTCCAGCTCCCTCTCCTCTCCCGCTTGGGAGCCCAGATGTGCCGGCGCGGAGGAAGCTCCGGCCTGGCTGGCCCACAGCTTCCCAGTCTCCTACCTGGGTGTCCTGGTGGGCATGGAGGCTCTGTGGAAAGCCCCCCTCCTCACACGGCTCCTCCTTTGACATCAGGCTGCACAGCGCCACGGACACGGGGGCCGAGGAGCTGGGAAAGAGCCAGTTAGCAGGGAAGTGGGGTTCCGAGCTCCTCCAGCCCAGCCCGCTCCCAGCCAGCCCTCCACTCTACCTCCCTCACCCCGGTGAGACAGGGCACTGAATCCTCACAGCCTGAAAATGATGCGTAGCCGTCAAGGCTCTAGACGGCTACAAACCCTTTTCCATCCACTGACCCACACAGCCTTCACGGCCCCTGGGAGGCAGCAGCGCATTTCCCAGATGAGGAACCAATGCCCGGAGGTTGCCAGGTCACACAGCCAGTGAAGCATGGATCAGGCAATAAAGCTAGCACCCCTCCTCAGCCCCTCCCCCGGCTGCCTGGGACCACTGGGTCCCCGTCCCCCACGGCGGCACTCACTTCATCTGCAGGGTCAGGCGGAGGTGCAGCGGCGTGCTGCTGCTGATGGGGATGTGGTAGGTGACATTTCCAGGCCTGAAAGGGCAAAGCTGGCTCCTCAACAAGGCCACCCTGCCCTGCACCCCCCCACTCCCATCAACTCCTCAGCCCCCAGTCTACAGTGGAGCCCTTCAGGGGCCTAGAAAGGGGCTGCCCCACCTTGAGGGGAAAGTTCCTCCCTGAGGGGAGCAAGATCTGAACACCTGGACCGCCTGGGCTCATGTTACCAGAGGGAACCTGTCCTGGGGCGGGGGTGGGGGAAGGGAGGTAGCCAAGCCCACCTGCAGGCATCCTCTGAGGAGCAGTACTGGGACGTGATGGGCATCGAATTCTCCAGCACCTGGATGGAGGTCAGGGACGGCACTGGGTCTGCAAGGAGAGAGGCCACTGGTGCAGGAAGGAGCGTGAGAAGACAGGACACAAATGAGAAGCAGCCAAACCTGTCCTTGCCCGAGACTCGAATCAGTCATTCACACCTCAGCAGGAATAAATTTCAGGTTATTCTTTCCAGACTCCCACAACGGCTGGGGTCACGCCACCATCTTCCCCAGCAGCCCTAGGACTACACAGTTCCCATGAGCTTGAGGTGTGCCTCCCTGACGGACCCAGGACACCCACAAGTAGGGATGGGTCTTCCATATCCCCTGCATGGGGCGTACAGGAGCCCGCTCTTCAGGCCCCTGTCCCTGACTGCACACATCTCTTCCCAACTCGGGGTACAGTGATGTCAAGTTGGTAGCTTGAAATCAGCCATGGCGGCAGTATTCACACACACAAATCAGGGCCCCACTGTCCTTCGAAGACTCAGCTTTCAATGTCGCCTCCTCCAGGAAAGCCTCCCCAATCATCTCCGCACCTCAGTCCGGATTCTGTGCCCTCCCCAGTCGCCAAGCTGCCTGTGTGTCCCCTCAGAGCCTCACCACACTGCTGTTTTCGTGTCTGTGAGCCCCTGGGGGCAGGACACATCCATCTCCATCACCCCCGGTGCCCTGTACGGAGCCAGTCACAGAGAAGGGGCCCAGGAAACGGCTGCCTGGTAAGCATCTACCCCGTGGGGTTTCCCCATCACTCTGAACTTCAATCTCGGCAAACCAGTTTCTAAGCTTTTTTTTTTTTTTTTCTCTCTTTAAGCCACAAAACCCATCAAATGGAAGTTGATGAGGAAGCCCAGTACCTAGAGCAGAGGTGCCTGGTTGAAGCCAGGAAGGTTCTCGGCCTCCCCTTCAACCTCCAAGGCAGCCCTGGGGATACTTCAGAGAAACCCGGTTTGAAAACAAAGGGTTCTCTAGCTTTGTTAAAACCAAAGGTATGAGGTTTGGAAAACTGGGGGGACTCTGAACAGTAACCTTCTTGCCCTGGCGTGGTGACATAAAAGGAGCCACGTGGACTTGGGATCAAATTCCACCCCTGCCGCTAACAGGCTGTATGACCCTGGGCAAGTCACTTCACCCAAGTTTCCATTTCCTCATCTGAACAATGGGGACGATTCCTTTCTCGCAGGACTGTTGTGAAGATTAAATGATGCGATGGATATAACGCTATATAATCAGCCTGGCCTGACTCCTGGGACTTAGTAATGCTCAGCAAATGTCTGTCGACTGACAATTCTGCACCCAGGTATTCTGGTGATGGGCTGAAATGGGCCCTGGCCAGTGAGCCTTGCCAGGTTGGGCTGAGCGGGGGAAGGGGTAGGGCAGGTACCTGGCTGGCTCCAGGCCTGGGTGGGCTGAGCAGAGCTCAGGCCAAGCTGAGGGGCCCCTCGGCGGCCCCGGACATGGAAACCAAGGCTTGGGCTGTTCTTGGCTTTGCCCTGGCCTCCAGGAAAGGGGACCGCAGGGCTGGCCACAGGGTCCGAGTTCTTTGGATGCTTGAAGTAGCCAATGCCGTTGGCTGACAGGCCCCAGGACTTGGCTCTGATGTTGGTGGCTGGCAGCAGGGCCATCTGGCTGGGGCCTGTGGAGAGAACCAGGCATGGGCTGCCTCCTGCCCAGCTGTCTTGAGGGCCCGACTGGACTCTGGGTGGCTCCCTTCTATCTCCTGGTCTCCTCAGGGGGAACCCCCAGTCTTTCTCCAGAGCCTCATTCTGGGCTCCAGGAGACCAGACCCTCCCACCAATGAGTCTCTGGGGCCTTTCTTAGGCCTCCTGTAAAAACCCCTCCAACCCAAAACCTGGCCCCAAGCGAGCCATACCTGAGCGGTTGGTGGAGGGGCCGGGACTGGGGCTGAGACCACGGCCAGGATTAAAGCTAGGGGCAGGGGTGGGGCTGGGGCTGGGCGAGGAGCAGCAGACGACTGGGCAGGGGCGGCTGGAGCACAGGTCCAAGGTGCGGAGGGCTGGAGCTGGGGCCGAGCTGGTCAGGCCAGTGGTAACTGAGGAAGCCAGAGGCTGTATGAGCTGGAGTGGGGCAGCAGAGCCCCCGACCCAGAACACAGCCACCGCTCCCCATCCCACCCCTCCAAAGCCACGCCCCACACGCACCCAGCAGCAGAGAGGGCTGCGAGCCCGGCCGCCCAGTGGTCACAGGGGACTGTCGGAGCTGAGTGGTCCCAAAGCTCTGGCTGGACCTGCTGGGGAAGGGTGGGCTGAGCTCAGAGGGGCCGGGAGAGCCTGAGCAGGAGGCCTGGGAGTCCCAGAGCAGCGGGAGGGGCGCGAGGAGGTGGACAAGGAAGGCAGAAAGGAGGCAGAGGCAGGCGGGAGAGGGCTTGGTCCAGACACGTACCATGGGCACATGGCCTCACTCCCCCCAGGGTGCTGGGGCCGGAGCAGGGCCAGAAGACAGGAAGTGGACACGGCAAAAGAGCTAAGGGGCGGCAGAGAGGAAAAGAGGGGGCAGGCACAGGGGAGGAGAGAAAGAGAAGACACGGTCAGAGATGGCCCAAGGACTGAGGGTGACAGTGGGCAGAAGAGCCCAAGGCCCCACCCTGGCTCTCCTTCCCCTACCCCCTGTTCTAACCTGGGCCGCTCAGATGCCCCCTGCCACTCAGAGGCCCAGCCACCTGGAGGAGCACTGAGTAGGCCAGGGAGAAACATCGGCTTCAGTACGACTGCGAAGCAGCTGCCCCCCTTCCAGAGAGGCCTTCCCACCCACTCCCACAAACTCCTGGCGGGCTAAGAGCCTGAGGTGGAACCCCCTTTAGAGGAGACAGCCTCCAGGGCTCCTCCGACCCTGGGCTGCTCACCAAAGCCCCGCCCGGCCTGGCGATGGCCCCCGCAGCCAGGCCTCCAGGGACATACCCATCAGTTTCCACCAGGTCCTCCTCGGTGCGCAGGCTCAGCACATACAGTGTAGACATGGACACCACGCTGGGAGCCACAGGAAGGGGCCACTGTTAGAGCTGGAGCCACCACCCGGCGCCCTCTCTCCAGGGCGGGGCCTGTGGTTTTTGCTCCCAGGGGCTGGACTCCCAAGTGATGCCTGTACGCGGGTCTCCCCAGTCCCAAGGGGAGGAGACAGAACGAGGCAGCCCCCCTTCCTTCCCCGAGACCTCAGCCACTTCATCTCCCAGGCCCCGCCCTCCTCTTCCCCCAGGACTGGGCCCGTGGGCAGCCCGACATCCCTGGCTAGCCGCCCCCAAAGTCTGGGGGACAAGTCACCTGAAGGCCATGACCACCACCAGGGCGATGATGGTTCCCTGCAGGAAGCGCTGGCTGATGCAGGCCTGGTCTGGGACCACAGACGATGACTGAAGACCAAGAAGAAAGGGGGAAAAGGCCCAGACTTAGGGAGCCCATGGTCTGACCCACAGTGGGCTCTGCTGGAGGTGGGGTACTCATCCCCTCGGGGGGCAGAGGGAGAGGAAGGAGAAACCAGGGGCTGGGAGGGCTAGAGGATCCAGAAGCGAGGGGAGGGGAGGGGAAGCGCTTGGAGTCAGTGAGCCTGGAGAGGCGCCAGCTGGAAAGGGAGGCCACGAGGATGGGGAGGCCCCAGTCCTTGGCCCCCATCCCTGCCCACCCTCACCTTGCTGGCCACCTTGGGGGGCCTCTTCTTGTGGGGGACGCTGCCCGCCCGGCTGAACTGGCTCCCTGCGTGGCTGCAGCAAGAGGGCAGGGTCAGAGGTGCCTCTGGGAAGGGGGTCTTGCCCTCCCCGGCCCCGAGCCCCCACCTGAAGGCGCCCGAGCTGCCGGTGGACTTGAGGCTGTCGAGGCGCCGCAGCTTGGCCAGCTTGTGGCTCCAGCGCTCCAGCTCATCAATGCGCGTCTCCAGGTTGTCCGTCAGCTTGCACAGCTCCTTCACAGCACCCACGTTCTCCATGAAGATGCGCTCCTGCCGCAGGCAACGGCCAGTGTCGAGGGCACAGTCAGCCCCTGGGAGCCCCAGGCTATGGGCCCACTGGGGCGCCTGAGGAGGGCACTCAAAGGCTCCCTCCCCAGGCCAGCCTTGCCTCTCGTCCAGCCTCAGCTCCCTCGGCTCCCTGTGCCTGCGTCCGAACAGCATCCCACCTCTGCACCTTTCCCCACCCCCGGTCAGAACCCGCTGTCTCTCAGAGGCTCCCACCCTCCATCTCCCCATCTGATGAACACAATGTCTCAGACTTCAGCAGAGGCCAAAACACATCACATGGTGCCCATCCTCACGCCAGGAAGGTTACGAACATTATCCTCACGACAAACCCCACGTTTAAGCTTTGCCATAACCACATTAGAACTTCTTAGCGGTAAGTGTCGTTTCCCTCCTTTTGCAGGGGAGGAAGATGACCCTCAGAACGTTCCTCTTGCTCTTGATCGCACAGCGGCAGACTGGCAGAGTCCCCACCTCCCACCTCCACCTCTCCCAGTGGGGTGGGGAGGGGGCTCTGGAAGCAGCATGAGAGAAGACTGGGGGGCAGGGGAATGCTCCTGTTCTCTGCACTTCAGTGTCCCCAGTCTCTACGGAGGGCGTGAACGCCCTCCAGCGGGTCCACCCCTCTGCCCCTTGGGCTCCCTTCAGTCCCTCCTCCACAGACCTTGTTCACCACCAGGAAGTTCTCTATGGTTTTCCCATTGGCAAAGACCACGTCTCCAGTGTCCTTCACGGCCTCAGGCAGGATCTCCTTCACCTCCTGAGCGATGACACCTGGGGAGGGGCAAGCCAAGTGTGTGTTGCGGGGAGGACTGCCCACAGCACCGTAATGTAAGCAGGGGCAGGGATCGGTGAGGGTGAAATTCTGGGGGCTAGAGATTTGGGATCCAGGGAGCCCCGGAGCAGGGGGCTCCGAGGCACAGGGTCGCAGTTCCAGGGATCAAGGTGTGGGGTTCCCTGGGCTAGGGATAGGGGCATATTCCAGGGAGTAAGGACCCCAGGGGAAAGGGAGCAGGGATTCAGGAGAATAAAGGCAAGATTCATCTAGGGAACAGAGGAGTGAGGATCCCGAGGCCACAAGTCCCAGGCTTCCGGTGTCAAAGGTCAAGGGGTCCGGCCCGAAGGGCAGGTCTTCCGGAGGGCCGGGATTCCCGGGGGCAGGTTTCCAGGAGTCATGGGAAGGGGTTCCCGGGAGTAGGGTTTCCAGAGGACAGGGACAGGGTCGGGGTTACCAGATCCCAGCCTGCGCACGTGAATCCTTACCCGTTTCTGGCGCCGCGGCCTCGATGCCAGCAGTGGCGGCAAACTCTGGCTTGTATCTGTAGTGGACCAGTCGCATGCGCGAAATCCTCTTCAGCTGCTCGGTGGTGTCCACCTGCGCGGGAGCCAGGGCCAAACTGAAAGCCTCCCGGCTTGGGCCCGTCCGGAGGCAGCAGTGTGGAGGGGAGACCCTGCTACTAGGGTCGCGGGATCCAGAGATCCAGGGCCAGCCTCCCCCAACGCCTTCCTTTGCAGCCCCGCCCCCTACAGAGCCCCGCCCACAAAGCAAACCCGTCCCCCGCGGGCAACCCCGGGCACCAGTTCCTCCCGCTCAGTTGTCCCCGCCCACAGCCCCGCCCCCACCTCCTGCAAGTGCTCCTTGGCCCGCAGATCCGAGGGGTGCATGAGCGAGCCCATGACCTTGACGTTGCCGTGCACCACCAGCGCCTCATCGGGCCGGTCTGTGTTGATGCCCACACGGCCATGGTGGAAGACGGTGTCGGGCACCTGCGCCCGCTGCCACAGCACGTCGCTGTCACTCTCAAACTGGCCCGGATTGGAGGCCTAGCAGGAGTTGGGGTTGGATCAGCCCTGGGGCATGGGGGACCTGCAGCGCCCTGGGAAAGGGGGAAACCCCGCAGCCACCTCTCCAGCTCCAGCCAGACCTCCTCACCCCACCATGAGGGGCGGCTTAAACTGTCCCTCCCATTGTGGCAACCAGGTCCAGGTCCTGGCCACCTCCACACTTTATTGTGACCCGGACAGGGTGGGAGCCTTGCCCAAGGCCACACAGCGAGTGCCCAGCAGGGTCAGCATTCCAGCTCCTGACTCCTGAGGACCCCTGTATCTCTCCTGGGTGCTGTCTCTCCCAGGTCTGGGGAGGACTCTCAGCCCTCTGCGGGGAGGTGGCCCTCACCCGCACGATGATGCGTTCTGAGATCTGGGCGGCCAGCGTGTAGTTCTGGTTCTGTGCGTGGGCCTGGAGGGCCACCACCAGCATGAAGTACCTGGGACACACAGGGGTCTTAGAGGCACCCAGGGGTCTGCCCCACTGCCTCCCCACCCCCCGCCAGCCTTCCTGGGTCAGATGTACAGTGCCCACTCGGTCATCTCGCCCAGGCTCCCACCAGCCAGGAAGAGGGCATGAACACCCCATCTTACAGAGGAGGAACCTGAGTCTCCACTAGGGGGCGGAAATTCCCCAGGGCCCACCAGCTAGCTAGGAACCAGGCTTCTGCTCTCCCATCTGTAAGTCATTAAGGAAGGGCTCTGAATCCCAGGTCCCTTTTTTTGTGAAATGGGTGAGTCTGTGGGACTCTGTGCCTGGCGTGCTATGTGGGGTGGCACCCTCCCGCCCCTCGTCCTCAGAAATGGAGCGGCTCCAGGGCAGGGGCACAGCCTGCTCACCTCTGGTCAGGGTTGGGTTTGCCCTTCTTGCGCATGTTGTTGGCGGTGGTCTCGCTGAAGTGCAGCCTCCCCACAGTCACCTTCGTGACCTGCTCGGGGGGCAGGCTGACCCTGCAGAGGAGGGGCAGGGTACTCAGGGCGCAGGGAAGGGGGCTGCGGAGAGCCAGGCCGCAGTGGGGCACTGGGGTCAGGAGTGTGTAGGAGGTGCACACTGTGGGTGCACTCCCGCACTCCCCTCAGCTCCTGCCAGGGTGAGCCCTCCTGGGGACCACCCGCCACGGGCCTGGCACTCACGTGACGGGGTTGAAGGGCCGCTTGCTTCGGTCCGACTGCGACTGCTCGATGTTGATGGACTGGTTGAGGGCCTCCAGCTGGGGGAGGGGCAGAGGCCAAAGGCACCTCAGGGCCCAGGTTCCCCACCTGGTTCCGCCCTCCTTCGGCCTCTCGGCCCAGGCCTGGCCCAGCTGGGGCTCGTGAGGAAACCGAGGCCCTGCCCTCCCCTCAGCCCACAAACGCTGGTGCCTTCTCCTACACGCCACACATCCCACAGCCCCGCGCCACGCCACTCCCCCACCTATGTGCACACACATGAGCGTGCACACACACACTCACCCTCACCGGCCCCCACTCCCGTCCGCACACCTATCCCAGCCCTGAGCACACACCCCAAACCGGCCTCCACAGCCACCCGCTCACTCGCCACCCAACATTTCCCAGACCCCGCCCCACACCCACTTCCCCTCAACCCCTCCACGAGCGCTGGCTGCACCGCTCGATCATGACACTGAAGGAGTCGCACCCGGCCGACCCCCCTGGGAGCTCGTGGGCTCAAGAACCACCACCACTGTGGCGGTGCCGGGGGATCGCAGGGGAGGGACCTCAAGTCAAGATGGGCCTCAGGGCAGGTGTCCCCGAGGACGCAGCAGTGTGAACGGTGAAGGTCAAGGAACAGCGGCGAGCCGGCAGAGGAGGGATGGAGTGGTGTTCAGCGGGCGTCCCCGAGAAAGGGAGCCGCCTGGGGGAGGCGGGGCTGCGACTGGGCACAGCGATGGCGGGAACGGGTGAGGCTGGGGTCCCAAAGCCCTCTGCAGGCCCAGCCTAGCAGTCAGGGCTTTGCTGGGGTGAGGGAGATGGGGTCCCGGAGGCCTTGGAAGGCAGAATGGGAAAGATCTCAGGCAGGAGCCACAGAGAAAGCTGCTGAGGACAGGTCAGACAAGGAGGTGGAGGTGGGGGAAGGAGGAGGGGACCAGGCAGAGGGGAGTTCTGGGCGACAGGAGGGCCTGGTGCATGGTGAGGGGTGGGCAAGTGGGCCCCGGATTCATGGCTCAGGTAACCAGGGCCCTGGAGCCCCGTTCCCAGAGAGGGGGCCCGGGAGAGGGGCAAGTTCCCAGGGAGTTCATTTGGGGGTGTGGCACTGAGACGGCTGACAGCGGGGTCAGAAGAGGGGTCTTGGCGGGGGGGGCGCAGGCTTGGGATCACGGGGTAGAGAAGGAAACGGGAAGCGTACCTGAGAAAAGGGCTGAGGGGCCTGACGCTTAAGGGGCAGGCATGGGAGGACAGGTGGAAAGGGGGGCCTGGACTTAGCCACGAGGGGTTTCCTCAGGACACACTCACCTGGCCTTGGGCTCTTTCGACTCCCCCCAGCCTGCCTGCCCTCCTGCCCTGCCCTCCTGGCCGAGCCCCAGACCTGCCTTCACGCCGTGCAGCTTCAGGTGGAAGCAGTCGAGGGGCTTGAGGCCTTCGGGCGTCTTGACGTACTTGGGCTCCCCCAGCATGCCTGCCCTCCTGCCCTCCTGCCCTGCCCTCCTGGCCGAGCCCCAGACCTGCCTTCACGCCGTACAGCTTCAGGTGGAAGCAGTCGAGGGGCTTGAGGCCCTCGGGCGTCTTGACGTACTTGGGCTCCCCCAGCATGCCTGCCCTCCTGCCCTGCTGCCCTGCCCTCCTGGCCGAGCCCCAGACCTGCCTTCACGCCGTGCAGCTTCAGGTGGAAGCAGTCGAGGGGCTTGAGGCCTTCGGGCGTCTTGACGTACTTGGGCTCCCCCAGCATGCCTGCCCTCCTGCCCTCCTGCCCTGCCCTCCTGGCCGAGCCCCAGACCTGCCTTCACGCCGTACAGCTTCAGGTGGAAGCAGTCGAGGGGCTTGAGGCCCTCGGGCGTCTTGACGTACTTGGGCTCGCCCAGCATGCCTGCCCTCCTGCCCTGCTGCCCTGCCCTCCTGGCCGAGCCCCAGACCTGCCTTCACGCCGTGCAGCTTCAGGTGGAAGCAGTCGAGGGGCTTGAGGCCCTCGGGCGTCTTGACGTACTTGGGCTCCCCCAGCATGCCTGCCCTCCTGCCCTGCTGCCCTGCCCTGCCCTCCTGGCCGAGCCCCAGACCTGCCTTCACGCCGTGCAGCTTCAGGTGGAAGCAGTCAAGGGGCTGGAGGCCCTCGGGCGTCTTGACGTACTTGGGCTCGCCCAGCATGCCTGCCCTCCTGCCCTCCTGCCCTGCTGCCCTGCCCTCCTGGCCGAGCCCCAGACCTGCCTTCACGCCGTGCAGCTTCAGGTGGAAGCAATCGAGGGGCTGGAGGCCCTCGGGCGTCTTGACGTACTTGGGCTCCCCCAGCATGCCTGCCCTCCTGCCCTGCCCTCCTGCCCTCCTGCCCTGCCCTCCCTGCCGAGCCCCAGACCTGCCTTCACGCCGTGCAGCTTCAGGTGGAAGCAGTCGAGGGGCTGGAGGCCCTCGGGCGTCTTGACGTACTTGGGCTCCCCCAGCATGCCTGCCCTCCTGCCCTGCCCTCCTGCCCTCCTGCCCTGCCCTCCCTGCCAAGCCCCAGACCTGCCTTCACGCCGTGCAGCTTCAGGTGGAAGCAGTCGAGGGGCTTGAGGCCCTCGGGCGTCTTGACGTACTTGGGCTCCCCCAGCATGCCTGCCCTCCTGCCCTGCCCTCCTGCCCTCCTGCCCTGCCCTCCCTGCCGAGCCCCAGACCTGCCTTCACGCCGTGCAGCTTCAGGTGGAAGCCGTCGAGGGGCTGGAGGCCCTCGGGCGTCTTGACGTACTTGGGCTCCCCCAGCATGCCTGCCCTCCTGCCCTGCCCTCCTGCCCTGCCCTCCCTGCCAAGCCCCAGACCTGCCTTCACGCCGTGCAGCTTCAGGTGGAAGCAGTCGAGGGGCTTGAGGCCCTCGGGCGTCTTGACGTACTTGGGCTCCCCCAGCATGCCTGCCCTCCTGCCCTGCTGCCCTGCCCTGCCCTCCTGGCCGAGCCCCAGACCTGCCTTCACGCCGTGCAGCTTCAGGTGGAAGCAGTCAAGGGGCTGGAGGCCCTCGGGCGTCTTGACGTACTTGGGCTCGCCCAGCATGCCTGCCCTCCTGCCCTCCTGCCCTGCTGCCCTGCCCTCCTGGCCGAGCCCCAGACCTGCCTTCACGCCGTGCAGCTTCAGGTGGAAGCAGTCGAGGGGCTGGAGACCCTCGGGCGTCTTGACGTACTTGGGCTCCCCCAGCATGCCTGCCCTCCTGCCCTGCCCTCCTGCCCTCCTGCCCTGCCCTCCCTGCCGAGCCCCAGACCTGCCTTCACGCCGTGCAGCTTCAGGTGGAAGCAGTCGAGGGGCTTGAGGCCCTCGGGCGTCTTGACGTACTTGGGCTCCCCCAGCATGCCTGCCCTCCTGCCCTCCTGCCCTGCCCTCCTGGCCGAGCCCCAGACCTGCCTTCACGCCGTGCAGCTTCAGGTGGAAGCAGTCGAGGGGCTGGAGACCCTCGGGCGTCTTGACGTACTTGGGCTCGCCCAGCATGCCTGCCCTCCTGCCCTCCTGCCCTGCTGCCCTGCCCTCCTGGCCGAGCCCCAGACCTGCCTTCACGCCGTGCAGCTTCAGGTGGAAGCAGTCGAGGGGCTTGAGGCCCTCGGGCGTCTTGACGTACTTGGGCTCGCCCAGCAGGCCGATGTACACCGTCACCTGGAAGTGGTTCTTCTTCTGGCAGACGAAGGCGTCGTCGCCCACCGAAAAGTTGAAACCCTTGTCGGCGTCCACGCGGTAGGTGAGCATGGGCCTGGGGACAGGTGGGGGCAGTCACCCGAGGCCCCGCACACCGGGCTTGCCCTGCCCGTCCCACCCACATGCCTGCGTTCCAACCCAACTTCCCACGTGGTGCCCCCACTTCCCAGAGATGGAAACTGAGTCCCCAGGAGGATTGGAGCTCAGGTCTGCCAGTGCCTCAGCCCATACTCTTCCCACTACGTGCCTGGGACCACCCCACCCTGGTGATGGGGGCAGGTTGAGCAAGACACTTGGACGGGAGGGAACTCCTGAGGAGGGGGCCTGACGGCCCCTCACCACACTTGGCTTCTTCCCAAAACGCTGCCCGAAGCCCCCTCCCTCACGGGAGCCGGGGTGAGAGGGGATGCGTCTGTGGAGCCTCACTGCGCCTGACAGCTGGTTGCCATGGAAACGGTGGAACCAGGCGCCGGCTCTGCGCTGGCCCAGCCCCTGCCCACCAGCTTGCTCAAGCCCCCAAACGTCCTCATTCTGACTCCACCATCTGCCCGGTTGGGGAGGGGGCACTCTGGGCAGCCTGGCCTCAGTCTCAGTTTACACATCTGTTGCTGGCAAGGTGTTCCAAGTCTGGACCCTTTGGGGGACCTCCAGGTGGACTGAAAGGGGGTGATTGTTGGCCCGCCCTCACCCAGGTCCCCAGGCACAAGCAGTGCCCCGGATGCCCAGGGCCCGCCTGGAGGAAGCTGGGCAGGGACAACGTTTCCAAACTTGTGGGGAGAGGCCTTTGGGCCTGGCTAACATCCATGGGAAGGCCCAGAGCTCACTACTTCTCCCTCCCTGGGCTCCACCCACCTGCCTGACCCAGGGGAACACCCAGGAAGTGCCTGGGCCACACTGGGGGCCTCAGCTGCCAACTTCCTGGCCTTGGGACCTGGGGTGGCAGGGCTGGCCCAAGAAGCATAGTAGTAGGAATGGGAGCTCCTCACCAGGCCATAGAGCTGGACAGCCAAAGACCTGCCCCCGCCACCCAGACAGGGCCTCAAAGGACCCTCTCACCACTACATCAGCTGGACGCCCCCTGCCCCAGCCCTGAGGGCTTGTGGCTAACAACCCGGCATAGCCTGGGACACCCAACTCCAGGAGGCTGGTCTAGCTGCGAGAGGGCCAAGTCCCAGACACCCTGCCCAGGCCTGGCAACGTCCAAATGAGCTGATGGTGAGCCATGCTCTCATCCCTCACTGGCCTTCCGTGGGAGTGAGGGGACTGGTCCCGGAGTGCTCCTGGCCAGGTCCCAGGAAGCTGAATCCACATGGGTGGGTGCTGAAGGAGAGCGAGGAATGCCCGGCCAGCCTCTGACCCAGTCCTCCCCCACCCACTCATCCCTCCCCTCCAGGGAGGGGGCTGCTGGAAGGGCCTTGCTGACGCTCTGCTTCCGGCTACCTTCCTGGAATGCAGAAGGAGGAGTGGGGGAGGGGAAGGGGGGGCCAGAAAACACCCCTCCACCCACCGGCCCCTCCCTGGCGGACACCAGCTTCTTCAGGAGGCCTCGGGCTGGCTCCGGAGTCAGGAACCCTGAGCGCCAGTCCTAGCTCTTCCCTGAGCCTGTCTGCTCGTCTGTGAAACGGGACCATCTCGTGGCCGGTGTGCTCCCCAGCCCTGCTCTAGGACGGCGTGGCCAGGAGGGGTTAGGGGGAGCACAGGTCACTCACAGCTCTTTGTAGTTTGCATCGTACAGTGTCGCCCACTTGTTCTGCTGATGTGGTTGCCACTTGATGGACTGGTAGTTGGGGTCCAGGTAGGAGCCACTGAGGCTATCATTGTCCTGAAGGAGACCTGGAGAGAGAGAACGGCCATGGGCCCCGGGCTCTGGGCCCCCCCCGTCCCCCCACCTTGAAAGCTTGAGCAGGCCAGCCATGTACCTGGTGAGGGTGCACCTGGGGGGTGCCAAGGCGGTGTCTGGACCCGGGCGATGCTGAGGGGCAAGGAGCCAGGGCCGGGTGAGAGCGGGCCCTGGGGAGGCCAGGGTGGGGATGGGGCTCGAGCTGGGTGCGGTGGCAGGGATGTCACGGTCCCGGGCTCCTGTTTGATCATTCCATTCAGCATCTGGGCATTGAGGGTGTTGGGGGGTGATTCGGAGTGCTTCCTCTTCTTGGAGGGGTGTGTGGGGAGCCTGGGGGGGACACAGGTGTGCACCATGGGGGGCTGGCCCTCCCCAAGCCCCCTCCCACTGGGCAGTACCCCCGCTCCCCTCTTCACCCTGTTTCAGCAGGATACACCCAGCCCAGGGGATACCTCCTGCACGAAGCCCGCGCCTTTACCCCATCAGTCTGTGTTATCATTCTGTTTCTGTCCCTCCACCCTACCCCCCAGACTGTGGAATCCAGGAGGGCAAGACCCACACCTGACTTGTCTGTGGTTCCCATCACGCCCAGCAACTGGCCCGGCACACAAAGCGCTCAGAATCGTTCGTGGAATGAACGAGTCTGTCCCTTCCCTGTGGTGTCATTCTCAGTGTCACTCTTTATAGCGACGGCTCTTTGGAGAGCAGCCTCCATGGTTAGAAACAAGCCACAGAGGGCCTGGGCCACGAAGGCTGGGAAAGAGCGTTTCCTGGGGAGGGGGCTGACGATTTGGGGGCTACACAGCACCCCTTCCCCTTCTGGTTTACAAAAAGCTTTGCCAGTGGAATCTTTCCTTGAATGAAATCTTTCACGAAATCTCAATGTGCAAAACAGATAAAAAAGACAATTCTACGGGTTGGAGTCAGAGCAGGAAGCTTGGGTCTCCGCCTAGAACCTCCTCAGAAACCCGAGGACTCCATGGTCACTGGAAAGTCACTGGTGTCTGGGTAGGAGCACAGTCCCAGGCTCAAGTACTGGCTCAGCTCCCTCCTATCTCCGTAGGGCAAGCATCCCACCCCCCAAGCCTCAGTTTACCTATCTGGGCAACAGGGGTGGCCATGCCCGCAAATAAGGTACTTGTGAGCACTTGGCCTTGGCCGTAAGTGCCCGATGCATTGCTCGTACATACATATACATGACACTGACCCCCATCTCTGGGGTCAGAGCCTTGGTCCTTCCTGGGTTCATTCATCCCCGCCCCTACCTCCATCTCTATCCTACCTGCTGCTGCCCTGAGTATCCCCCCCCCCGCCCCCACCAGCCCATCTCCCCGCCCACGCCGCCCACGCCCCCCACCCTGGGGGAGGCTGCCCAACTCTTACTCGGCTCCGGCTCCGTGTTGCTGCAGCAGCTGGTGCAGCATCTGGGACTGCTGGGTATGGTGGAGATCGGTGGGCACCAGCCCCTGCCCCACGGCAGCGTAGGGGGGCATCGGAGGCTCAGCCTTCATGTACAGATCCCGCTGCAGGACGGGGTAGTGAGGCGGGGGCGGCGGGGGCGGCGGTGGGGGGTGCTCCGGGCGGGAGGGCACCCCCACGTGGCACAGGCTCTCAGGGGTTAGGGTGCGCAGGAGATGGGGGTCTGTGGGAGAGATGCGGGGTGGCCATTAGGTTTCCCGGCACCAGCTCTCCCCGGGGCGGGGTCTCCTGATTCCCGCCCCCTCCTGAACCCAGCCTGGGGGCTGCCCTCCTGCCGACCCCACGTGGGAGGAGGCTGGGCAGTCTAGAGGCTGGCCACTACAGGCCCCGGCGGGGAAGCCAGACCCTGCCCAGGGGGTGGGCAGCCTTTCACCCCATCCGAGCCAGCTCCTTCCCCTGGGCCGCCGGGCCTGGCCCGGCTCCCTGGGGAGGTCTCTTATCCCCAGGTTCTCCCCCAGCCCCTCTCAGGCCTGCTCCTCCTCTGAGCCTCAGGAAGGAGTCTCCGGGACCCCCAGCGCTGTCCTGCGGGGGGCCCTCCTCCCTCCGGCGGGTCCCAGGGGCCAGCCCCCCAGCCTGAGGGGGGAGGCCCCAGCTCCCTTTGTTCCCCAGGAGGCATTCCAGAGATGTTTTTGGTAAGATAAACAGAACTCTTGACCCCTCTCTGGGCTGTGGGGAGACGGCTGCCCGTGATCCCTCTGCTCTTGGCCACCTGGGGGCCACTGCACCCCTGAGCACCTCCCAAGGGGAGGTGGGCCCGGCAGCAGCCAGGCCTGTGTCCAGGCTGCACCCAGCCGCCCCCAGCCATCCACTTACCGCCGAAGGGCGCGTCCATGATGGCGCAGGCGGGCAGGCGGGTGGCATCCCCGGCAGGGACACTTGCTCAGAGGCAGGGCCAGGCTCCCCACCCACCCATGGGGAACAACAGCCAGCGCCGGGGAGTATTTGACCAGCGATAATCTGGGCCTGCTGGGCGGCCGCTGGCCCCCTCCCTCCCGATAAGGCCGCCCCAGCCACTTGCCCAAACCCCAGAGGGGGAGGGCGGTGCCCGCTGGACTCACCATTCACCTGCTGGGGGGAGTAGGCCTCGGAGCCAGAGTCTGGGGGGGAGTCTGGCAGCGTGCTGGGAAGCAAGAGGAAAGGGTGGTTGGGGGGGCAGCCGAGCCCCTGCCTTCCAGCCGGGCAGCTCTTCTGCGGGGCAGGGTCCCGGAGACCCAGGGGCTGGAGGCTTCGAGGTTTCTTCGCAGCCCCCGTTATGGGCATTTCTCTGTACCAGCTACCTTGGGGTGCCTGGCAGGGCCCAGTTGTGGGTGGAGGCCTTGGGCTCTGGCCCAGCATCCCCTCAGACCTACAGGGCACTTGGGAGCGTGTCACCTGTGTCCCTGACGATGGCACAGGGATTCAAGGACTCCCTCTGCAGCCCGAAGGGCCAGGCCAGCTCTTTCCTTCCTGCACCCACAGAAGTCCCACTTCCTGGAGACTCTAGGGGCCGGGCCTGGGAAACTTCAGTGGGTCACCGGGGGGGCTGCCCTGCCACAGGCAGGTGTAGGCTGGGCAGGGAGCCAGCTCGCCAGGCCTGCACTTATTTTTTTCTTGCAGGTTTTGTTTTATCAGTGGTTCGGGCAAAAGAACAAACTCAACTCTGAGAGGTCAACACGTCCTGCGTGAGCCCTGAGTCCGCCCGGGGGGGCGGCTGCGGCCACTCTCTGAGGGAGCTGACTCTTTGGCCACCCTGGTCCCCACATCTGGAAAGGCTGCCCACCGTCATGCCCAGGCAGCTTCTGAGGCGGCCCAGCTCTTGTGGACACAGCCCTGGGCTGCTTGCAGGGTCCCCCAGCTCCCCTGGACAAGCCACCGCTCACCCAAACCCTGCAGGCCGTGTGAAGATGACAGGAAAAGGTGATGGGGACTCGGTCCTTGCTGCGCCCAGCGGGCCGACCGGGGCCTCTCCAGCTCCGGGTCCACCATCTGCCCCCACTCCCTGCGCTGCCCTGACAGCGGCCTTGAGTAAAGGTCTTTCTCACCCTCCGGCCCCTATCAAATGCGCCACATCCACAGAACCTCGTGTTCTTCCTCGTAACTCCTCACGGTGCACGAGTCCTCGATTTGCTGATTTACTGATTAGTCACTCCCTCCCCCACTAGACCGCAGGAGCCACTATAGGAGGGATGTGCCTGCCTCGTTTACCACCTAGAACAGGGCCTGGCATGGGTGGGGGCAGTGGCCCTGGAGCGGCCCGGGGGCCACAGCGTGTCTGAGTGGTTCTGGACAAGCACTTTCTCTCTCTAGGAAATGGCCCCAGTCTGCCATCCGAATCCTGCCGTGAGCGGGGTGGGGCTTTACTCGCAGGCTGGCTGGTTTTGGGGTCCCCCAGGAGCTGGTAACTGGGGACAGTCGAGGGGCTCTCGCAGAGGCATGGAGAACAGCAGCGGGCACCCAGCAGGTGCTTATGATGTGTCAGTTCCCTTCCCTCCCTGCCCTTCGGGGCCTGTGGCTTAGGGACAGCCTCTGCGCCTCAAGCGGCCAGCTGCCCTGCAGCAATGGCTCACCCCTGGCTGGCACCCCAGCTCCCCTCCACGGCCCTCCCCCTGTAAGTCAAGACACAGCCACTGTCCCCCCAGTACTTCCTCTGGGTTTCCTCCCCTGACTTCCACAGTCACGCAGGGGCGGAAGCATTCGGGGCTCCCTTCACAGCCGGGGTGCCGAGGTTATGGGTTAGCACCCAGAAGGCCGGAAGTGGTGGAGCTGGAGATGGAGCCAGGCTGCCTGGCCGGCGTTGTGCTCCCAGCACCCTGTCATCCTTCCACCTAGAGATGGGGTCACCTGCCCCCTGCCTGAGCCCGGGAACCCAGAACTTTCTCCGAGCCCCTCTGCAGAGCCGAGCAGACCCACGCTCCCCGCCTCTCCCCACGAGCATGTGCCTGTGGACTGCCCTGCAGTCTGGCTGGGCTGGTGGCCACCTGGAACCCTGGGTCACAGCCGGGCCCGGGCTGAGCCCTTGGGTCAGGTGCTGACGTGGACTCCTTGGAGAGGAGCCAGGGAGCACGTCGGGGGCCGGTTTGGGTAGGGTCCCAACACCTGCACCAACGGCCAACTCCCTGAGGCCGCGGGAAACAGCAGCTATAAATGCACGAGCGACTGGGTAGGCCTGGTGCAGGGAGGGGTTTGGGTGCCCTGGGTGCCTGCATGCGCGTAGAGGTGCTCCCCTGAACGTAAACCGTCCTGCCTCCAGTCCCACTCCCTCCCCGCCACTCTCCACACAGCTCTCGGGGATGGAGATCTTTCTAGCACTTAGGTCAGCCCTCATCACTCCCCTGCTCAGAACCCTCCGTGGCTGTCCACTGCCTCAGCACAAAGCCGTGAGCACCTCCTCAGCCTGGCCCTGGTCCCCCAGCCACCTTACCCACAGGGCAGCCCGATGCCCACTGCCCAGCCTCGGCCGGCACCTCCCAGGCCCCCAGTCACTGGTCCCACGGGCCGCCTGGGCCTGGGTCTCTGCATCTTACCCCACCCCCACTGCCCTCACTCACCCGGGGGCATAGGGAGCCTTGGGCTCTGCCTTGATGGGGGGCCCAGAGCCCCCCAGGAAGGGCTTGGGAGCAGCACCCATGCCGTTGTTGTTGTTGCAGTTGAGCGGGGCGCTGTAGTTCGGGGGTGGGAGGGGGCCATGGCGACCCGGGGAGGGTCCGCCCCCGGGGGGGCTCAGGTGGTGGACCCCGCTGGAGCCGGGGATCGCTGGCTGCCCGTGGGGGTAGGAGGCCGCACTGGCTGGAGCAGAGATGTCAGGGAAGCAGCTGCGGAGAAGGGTGGAAGCTCAGCGCCAGCCCGGCACCCCCGCCCCTCCCGGGGCTCCCACCTGCAGGGCGGCTTGGACGCTGCAGTGGGCTCAGTGGTTGGGAAAGGAGCAGCTCTCAGAGGCGGGGCCACGTCACCCCTCCCAGGTGGAGGCCAAAGGGGCTGGGGTGCCGCGGGGGCCACTCACAGGTCAGAGGCGTCCTCCTTGCTGATGTACTCCTCCAGGATGCTGGTGTCTATGTTGGAGGGCTCCAGGGCGCCGTTGATGTCGTGGCCTGTGGGGGAGGGGTGGACGTGAGAGATCGGCCCAGCCCGCCAACTCTCCGCAGGCTGGGCCCTCCCCATCTGTGCATCCACGTGGAGGGGGAGTACCTCATCACCCCCCACCTGCCAGCCCTCCAGGAGGTATTGATGGTGCTGCCCTCAGTCCACAAGGCCAGCTGGACTCTGCAAGGAGGGGCGGGGCCCAGAGTGCAGGTCTGGACAGACCGGCCACTTCCTGCCCCTCCATTCTCCTTTCCAGCTTCGTGACATGAGCAAGTCCCTTCTATAAAATGGGGTAACCGTGTCCCCGTCTTGCGGGGTGCTGTGAGGAGCAAACGAGGCGCTTTATTTAGCCGGGTGCCCAGCGGATACCAGCCCCCTCACTGACTCAGACCCAGACTCACTGACTCTGTCCTGCCCTGTCCTCCGGGAGGCGGTTCCAGATGGCCCAGCTGCGGGCAGCCGGGACCAGGAGGCCTGGCGGGGCTGGACCACACATCCTGGGGGGCCCATGGGGCTGGGGGAGACTCCTGAACCCCGGGCCCCAGCTGCAGGTGGCGAGGGAGCAGGGGTCGGAGTCAGGAGTGCCCAGCCCACCCTCACTGCGTGTGCCCATCACCCCCACATCGAGGGCTGAGCCCAGAGGAGGAAACAGCCCCAGAGAGGTTCGGCGGGGAACGATGGTGGCCTGAGCGCTGCTCCTCTGCCTGACCTCTCCTGGGCCCTCCCCGCTAGCCCCAGCCCCACCAACGGGAGGGATTCACAGAAAAGGCAGCCCAGTGCTCTTGGGCATCAGCAGTGAAGGAGAGGGGGAGGCGCTGGCCTTTCCCCTCCCGGGGTCACCTTGCAGGGGGAGCTGGAGTGCTGGGTGATAAGGGGGCTGACGTGGGAGATGCGTCAACTCTGATAATGGAGGACGGCCCCACCCACACTGCTGACCTGGGCTGGCCGGCCCCACTGAGGCAGGAGGCACCCCTCCCATAGGCCCCTAGGCCTTGAGTCTGGGGTCTGCACCTCATGCCCCCTCCCCTGGTGAACCCTGGGAACAGAGCTCAGGTCCAGTAATAAATCCTAGCTCACCTACTCCCTGCTGTGTGACCTTGGGCAGGTCACATACCCTCTCTGAGCCTCAGTCGCCTCAGTAAAATGGGGACGTGAACAGCTAACACTTTACAGCGTTCTTCTGAGGATGAAACAAGTTAAGGTATATGAAGTGCCCGGAACACAGTGGGTGCTCAGCAAACAGTGGCTGTCCCCACTCCCCAGAGCCCTGGGGTCCCCAGGAACCCCCAGCCCAGGCCCCTCCCTGGCCCTGGCCGGCATTTCAAGAATGCTGAGCCCCGCTTAGGTGATTAATGAGTGGCTAAGCCCTCCTAGGAGTCACGCGCTGCCTGGGACAGGCCCTCCTGCTGGCCCCCACACTGGACTCACCCGGCCAGGAACAAGGGACACCCACCAAGCACCGCCAATGGCCGCCCAGGGCAAGGGGAGCTTCTCGAGCTGGGAATGACCAGGCTGCATGCCGAGGTTCCAGGACCCCCACCCCGTCCTTCCCTGTTAACCAAAGTTCCCATTTACTGAGCGCCTGCTGTGTGCCAGACACTTTCAGAGCCAAGTACGTTAATAATCACAGGAGTTTATTATACGTAAGGCATCCTGCAGGCTCTTCCTGTGCACTGTGACATAATTCTCCCAACCTATCACGGTGACGATGACAGTGGCTCACACTGACTGAGTGCCTGCCAGGCCCCAGCACCATCCTAAGTGCTTTACGGGTTCACCTCCCAATCGCCCCTGCAGACTTGGTGTCTGTTATTAGCATCATCCCCTTTGTTCAGAGAAGTCAAGCCTCTTGCCCAAGGCAACCCAGCAAGGAGAAGCCAAACTCAAGTGCAGGGGCCCGACTCCAAGAGGGAAAGTGTAGTTGGTGGTCGCTGAGGCTTCCCAGCCATGCTGGGCTGTCCCACTGGATGACGGGGGAGCGGGTGGTCCTGAGGGCACAGGAGGTGGGGAGGGAGGGGGTACTGGCGCATCACTCCCACCTTGGCTGCTGAAGCCGCAGGGTTTTGAGACTGAACTTGGAATCCACAGTGAATGATGGGGTGACAGAGTCCTGGTGCAGCTATTTATAACAGGCCAGGCCCCCTCCTCCCCCTCCCCCGGCCAGGAGCAACTCCTAATCACCCCTAATCCTCCTGCCCCCCTCCCCCGGGGTGGGGGGTGCCTCCGACAGAGGCATCTTGGGAGACCCTAACGAGAACCAGATGTGGTTGGGGGGAGGAGAGACCCTCGGTGCCAGGGGCCGGGCGGACGGGAGGATGGAGGAGGGAGGGGGGAGCCACTGGGGCAGGGTGGGGGTGGGCCAATGGGTGGGAGAGAAGTATGAGGTTTGGGGGGTTGGTGGGCCTCCTGAGGACCACGGACCCCACACCTCCTCTTTCTCTGGGAGTCCTCGCCGCCTGTCCCAAAGGGTCCAGCCACCCAGGAGATGCCCCCCGCCTATCCCATGACCAGGCTGGAGATCTCTAACCCAACGTTCCAGCAGGACAGGGTGGAGTGGCTCCTTGACTCCTGAGGCTGGGGCAGAGCCTCCAGGAACCCAGGAGAAAGGCATGGCCCCCTCCCCCACTGCTCCCCCAAGAACCCTGGAACATCCTGGAACACCGCTGAGCGGCAGGTACAGTCGGGAAGGAAGCTGAGAATCTCATGCTGATCCTCAAGACCTCCCTGGGAGCTGGGGAGGCTGCCAAGGTCCCACAGCCTGAAGGCGGCACCACCAGGCCACAAACCAGCATCCCCGTCCTCCCTCTCCCCAGACCCTTCAACTTCCCATCGGGATAACCAGGACCCTCGTCCGTCCAAGGCCTGGCCCGGTCGACCCCCTGCCTGCCCCCGTGGCTGCTCCTGCCCCAGTGCCCCTCCCTGCAACTCTCCACAGTCCAGCCCCCGCCTCATTCCATCCTGGGACAAACACCCCCTTGCACATCAGGGCCTTTGCACATGCTGTTCCCTCATGCTGTTCCCATTCCTCGTGACTCTATAGGCTTTGGCTTAAATGTGAGTTCCTCCGAGAGACCATGTCTGACTCCCCCATTCTCCTGAGCGGCCTCCCTTCTACTTTCTCATCAGGCTCTTTGCTCTCCTGCCCAGCACACACCTCGGGGGAAGAATCAGTCCTCTGCCCACCCACTGCCCGTAGCACACACTCACCGAGCGGCCACTCTGCCCAGCCACACCACACACACTTTATATGGCTCGTATTTAATTCCCATAACAACCCTACGGGGTAGGTGGTTTTCTTGTTCCCTCTTTCACAGATGAGGAAGCTGCGGCTCAGAAAGGATAAACGCCTTTCCCATAGCTTAGAGGTGTGGCAGCTGGGCCGTGAGTCCTGCCCCGTTTTGTCTCTCAGCGGTGTAAGCATCTGAGCATACCGCAGGCACACGACGAACGTTCATGGGATGAATGAGCAAAGTGGCAAGCGGGGCCCTGGGACCAGGCCTGCCCGAGTCTGGGCACCTCCGCCCGGCCATGCTGTGGTCAGGGTTCAGGGCTAGACAGGGCGCCTCCAGGTACCGCCCCTGCCCTGCTGAGCTATGCACCCCAGCTGCTCCTCATTAATTAGGCCCTTTATTACCTGCTTTTAACAGGAGCCAGACACTGCTCCTTCCCAGGCAGGCGGGATCGGGGCTGTGGGAAGGAAGCCCCTCCCCTCCTGTCTCCTCCTCTCTTTAAGGCCACCCAGCTAGGCAGAAGAGGAACCGAGGCGACACAAGCCAGGTGCGGGATGAGGGCGGATGGGGGCCCAGGTGGTCCTCCACCCTGGACCCTTCCCTTCCTGCCCCCTCGTGCTCATGCCCCCCCCCCACCAGCTGTGGCCACTGGCTGAGTCTCGGCCATTGTCCCGGGGAACGGGGGAGGGTGGGGACCCGGCACAGTGGGAGGCTTGTGCCCTGCCCACACCCTCCCCCTCAACCGTCAATGAGGCACTTGTCAATTCATGCCCCAAACATGGCGGAAATCCCGTCGGCCACGTGGCTGTGGGCAGGGCAGGCCATGGCCTAAGGATGCCGGCCAGGCCTAGCTGATCTGAACCTGGGGCTAACAGGACACAGGTCTGCCCCCCTGCTGTTGAGTGTCCACTCCAGGCATCTGAATCTGAGGGGCATCCTGCCTCCAGGCAACAGCTGGGCCAGGGTAGCAGTGGTCAGGGGATTGCCCACCTTGGCATCCCCATAATGCCCTAAGGGACCCCTGGGGTCAAAGAGGCCTGGTTGCTAACGCGGGTCCCCCTTCATTGCTGCGTGACCCTCGGCAAGTGACCTGACCTCCCTGTGCCTCAGTTCCCTTCCCTCTCAAGTGAAGGAGGTCCCTGCGTCACGGGGTGGTCGTGGGTCTCCAGTGAGAGGGTGGGAAAGCTCCTCACCTCTAGAAGGCCATTCCTCACCTTGCTCTGCTTCCATCCCTCTTGGGCTCCCATCTCCTCTCCTGCCCAAGCCCAACCTGTGCCATGATGGTATTCTGGCACACGCATGGCACAGCCCAGCCTCCAGGACTGGGCTCTAGCCATCCCCTCTCCAGTGGGGAAGCCTTCTGTGACTGCCTGCCTACCCTGGCAGTCCCTCCTCGATCACCCCAGTCACAGAGGGCCCCCAGTGCTGCGGCTCATTTCCCCATATTGACTGAGCTGATCAACATGTACCAAACTAGTTCACCCTGGGACAGGGCACAGAGGGCTCTCACCTCCCTTGGTTTGGACTTTCTATCTTTATTAATTGATTAATATGGCAACTACTTCAGGCTTCAGATTGTGACCAGAGCCTTCTCAGTCAAAACGCCTTCAGGCCAAATGCTTGATTCTGCAAGCTACGCTTTGCATCTCTGCATCAAATCCCCAATCATCTTGGGGCTGAGTGACAAGGATGTAGCTCTGGAGTCATTGCCATCAGGTCCTTAATCTGATCCACAGTTGTCTTTGTTCCCTCTCAACTTCTTGCCAAAAATGCGGCAGAGCCCTGCCTCCTGCCTGCAGAGACCCAGATCCTCCAGGGGACCTGAAATCTTTAGCCACCCCTGGGCTATAGCTATGTCCTCCCCTAGTCCCCACACAGCTGCCACCCTGTCCTCAGGTCCACACAAGGCTGAACTCACAGCCCGAAGATGCTGCGAAGCCAGGTCCAACAGACCTGGCCCAGCAGTTGTGGCCTCTTCTTAGGGAACCCACATGGGTCCCTAGGGATCTCCACTTTGCTCTGGGGGCCCCCAGCCCTCTCCCACAGTGACTAGGCCAGGCAGGCTGGGGAAGGCCCCTCCCCACAGAGGCAGAGTAGAGACCCTGCAGCTTGGGGTGGGAGCAGGTCTCTACCAGGGTTACCCATGCCCAACTGTGTTCATACACCAGCATGCCCCACAGGCATGTGCACACACAAGGGCACACTCCCAGGCATGTATCCACTGGCACACACATGATCGTGTACATCTGAACATACACATGTACAGAGGCACACCCCCCGCACACTGACACACACGTGTGCACATACCGGCATGCTCCAAGTGTGCTCATTCATTCATTCACACAATTATTTACTGAGCATCTGCTGTGTATCAGGCACAATTCTAGGCTCTGGAGATAAAGCAGTAAACAGACAAAACCTACTCCCTCCACGGAGCTGACATCCTGGAAGCAGAGTCAGATGACAAGCCAGGTGGGCAAAATCCACAGCATTTCAGAAGGTGACAAATGCTACGGAGACAATAAAGCAGGGAGAGGGGCTGGGGTGCTAGGAGGGTGGGAAGCGTTGCAATTCTAAACAGGGTAGCAGGGAGGGCTTTACTGAGCAAAGATACGAAGGAGGTGAGCCACAGGGACATCTGGGAAGCGCATTCCAGGCAGCGGGGAGGCACTGCAAAGGCCCTGAGGCATGTTCACATCTCAGCACACCTCACAGACTTCTACATTTGTGCCTACCAATGCTCGCTGACCCAATGGCAGGCCCAGGCCAACACACCTCCCCATCAGCTCTAGGTGGAGCCAGTCCAGCTAAGCGAACTCGGTGTCACAGACCCCAAACTCCACCACCAAAGGCAGCCCCAAGTTAGCAAAGCAGGGGATGGGGACTGCCCCCCACCCCCCAGCCCCCGCCAAGGCCACAGACCCCAGGAGGGAGAACCATGGGGGAAGAAGATAGCACAGGGGACTGGGATGATGAAGAGGGGAGTGAGGGAGGGTCCCAAACCCTTCAGAGAGACAGAGGCTGCGGTTGTGCATTGCGGGGCTGGAGGGATCTAGGTCAGATGGAGGGAAAACTTTCGCACTGATGCAGCCTGGAGTCAGGGGGAGGCCAGGAAGCCCTGAAGCCCCCTGTGCATAGTCCAGGCCAGTGGGGGCTCCGGACCCAACTTCCTTCCCTCCCACTCCAGGCCCTGGGGGGGGTCTCACTGCTTATGTCACACAACCTAGATCATCTGAGTGAGGGCTATGAGGCCCAGAGAGGTCAAGGGGCTGGACGGCAGTCACCCAGCACAGCCATCACTGGTGGGTCAGGACCCTCAGCACGCAAGGAGGAGAGGCTCCCTCCCGCCCCACTCCAAGCTAGCACCCAACTGTGACGGGTCAGGAGACCCGGGGTCCCAGCCCAGCTCTGCCGTGGCCGCCCTGAGTGAGCCTGACCCATCGCCTTCCCCTCCTGCCTCAGCAGCCCCCTCTCGGAAGTGAGGGGGCACCACCCACACTTCCACGGAGGCCCAGGACTCCCGGGAGACACCACATGCGAAAACCTCTGGCCTGGGTGTGGCAGGCAAAGACGAAGGACAGTCAAGACCCTTGCCCAGCCCCCTTACACCCCCCCACCCCCCACCCCCCGCCCCGCCACCTGCCCAAGGGCCGAGTTCCGAATCTCTGGGGTAGAGGGCAGGGCAGGCCCAGCTGGAGCAGGCAGCAGGACCAGGCAGGGCCAGACCTGTCATGGAGCAGAGCTCCGGAGTACCGAGTGTGCTCATCCCTGGAATAAGTAGCCCAGAGAGGGTGAGGGGTTTTCCCAAGGCACACAGCGCCAGCCACAGGCCCCAGCCCAAGCTTGGGGGCACTGACCTACCCATGGACCAATAAATCCTCCAAGTGGGGAGCATAATACCTGTTGTAAGCCTCCCAGGGGAGAACTGACATTCATGGAGTGGAACCGTGCCAGGCACTGCATGAGGCCCTGCTCAAGCCCCTTCTACCTAACCCCCATGGAAACCCTGAGAGGCAGGTACTCCTACTGCAACTGTATTCCCATTCTACAGATGGGAAAATGGAGGCACAAAGAGGTGCAGTGATAGGCCCAGGAGAAGGACCGTGGGTAAGCGGCAAAGCTAGGGACCGACCTTCAGCCCACCCCAGGGAGTGCACATGACCAACACAGACCCGAGGGGCTGCCCAACACGGTGGTAGCAGGGGCTGGAGACGGAGGTGAGAGGGGAGGCCCCCCATACACACACTCAGGCTGTGAGGAAAAATGAGGCCCAGAGGAGGGGGCCGTGAGGAGGAAGAAGGTGGGAAAAAAGGGCAGGCAGCCTGGGTGGGGCGGGGCCATCCCTGGTTAATAATTTAGTTAATGATTTCTTCTCCCCGTCCTTATCGAGTGGGCAAAGTCCAAGGGCAGCAGCCAATCAGCAGCCCTGCCGGGCTGTTACCCAGCAGCCTCTGCTGCCAGGGCCCCCCAGTCCTGTAGGCCCTTGGGAGTCAGGGAGCGGGGGCCAGGCCCCCAGGAGGAGGCCGTTCTGCCCAGAGCAGCCTGTCTTTCCCCCAGACACCCTGCTTGGCTCTGCCTAAGACCCCCAGGGGTACTCTGCCCAGGCCCCCAGACTCAGGAGAGGCCCTGAGGCCAGCACGTCGGAAGCGGCCGGCTCCGGTGGCTCCGCTCCCCTGTACCGAGCCAGGCCCTCACAGAGAGTCAGCTTCCTGGGGTGCGCCCCCCACCCCGCCTCTGTTCACACAGTCATTGCTGCTTCCATTCCTTGGGAACATTTCCTGCCCCCCTCCCACCCCGTGTGGCCCTGCGCTGTGTGTTGGGGACAGGGCGATGAGTCAGACCCCTGGCTACCACTTCCCCTCCAGCTGGAGTCAGGACCTTGGGAGGTGGGGCTGGGACAGGAGTCCTCTGGGGAGGCTCTGGGTGGACCCAAGAGGCACTCCATCTCATCTCCTTGAGAGTCAGGGGTCTGGCGGTCTCCCCATCCACCTACTCCATGGTCGCACTGCAGACAGACAGGCGGACACAAGGCACAGTGCCATCCCATCACACACCGCGCCTCAGCCCCAGATTCCAGGGTGGGCGTCCTCTCCCTCAAGCGGTCAGGTGGTCTCCTCCTGGGGCCTCCTCCTGCCCTCTGGAGGCAGAGATGCTGGTCCCCATAGGAAGGCCACCCTCCCTCCCCCAAAGCCCTGGAGGCAGAGGGGTGTTCTGAGGCCTGGGTGTCAGCCCTGGCTCACGCTGGCTAACTCCCTTCTCTCAGAGCCGCAGTCTTAGGCCCTGGGAAAGGGGGCCAACGCCACCGCTCCCGTCCCACATCCCAGAGCTGGGGAAGGGTGGCTTTCAAACCAGGATCTGGAGTCTGGGGTCTGTGAGGTGCCCATCCGCCCTGTGTCCAGTGTATATGTCCTATTCGGAGGCCAGGAGTTTGTCTTTGCTTGGTGGCTAACAAGAATCACATTGGAAGTCCCTGCTCTGGCCCAGCGCACCTGCCTACCCAAGGAGGGGACATGAGGCCAGAGAAATAAAGTCACCAGGCCAAGGCACCCATCAGGTATGGAAGGAGTGAAAACCCGGCTCCCACCTCCAGCCCTGGCGGGGCTCTAGAGGCCAAGGGAGGTCCCCGAACCTCTCGGTGGCCCTTCCAGCCCAGCTCCCCTCAGTGGCTTCCTCCACATCCACCGGCTTACCGAGTGCTGATCGCTGCTCACTCGTGCCCCGTGTGCCCCCGGAACCAGGGGCCAGCACCCTCCCCCTTCTAAAGCGTCCCTCTTCCCCAGGGCTGGAGGACAAGGCTCAGCTGCGGGCATCATCAGGACCTGCTCTGCCACCCACTCCTGTCTTGCAGGTGAGGAAAAGGGGCCCAGCGAGGGCAAGAGCTCTGCACAGGGTCATGCAGCTCTCAGGGCCAAGTCTGCACCAGAACCTCTCAAGTCCTATAGGGATCCTCTGATGCTGCCTTGCCCTGTCCCTGACGGGCTCTGAGAGTCCGAGGCCCCAGTCGGTCAAGGTGATGAGGGGAACACCTGCCACTGTGCCCCGGTTACCTGCTGGGAGCCAGTGCATCCTGCCCGGAGGGTCCCCTCTCTGCAGGCCCTGTGCCCGCCGATCTGGGCGGCTGCAGCCTCCCTCTAGGGGATTAGCAGGGCAGTCACGGGGGCCCGGCTGTACCAGCCTCGAGGGGGCCGCCCTGTCCCAGCCTCCCACCTGAGGCCCAAAGCGCCTTAGCTTCCAGCCCACCAGCCTGAGGCAGGGTACAGCCAGGCCCACCGCACAGGACCAGGCAGGACCCAGGGCATATGCTTGGTGTGCCTGGAGAGTGGGCCACGTCACACGAGGGGCCTGGGCACGCCCTGCCCCCTTCAGCCAAGCCCTTTCCCACTTCCAAGTCCAGAGCTGAAAGCACAGACCCTGCCCGCCATACCCACTGTCCTGGGGAGTGACCAAGGCCAAGCGGGAGCCAGGATGAGCGCTCAGGTGTCCCCAGCCCCAAGTGCGAAGCACCCTCCTCCTGGGAAATACATCCACGTGCACAAAAGCACCCTGCACTTCCACACTTCCACTCGTGAGCACACTCAGCAGCGCCCCCGCCCAGGGGCGCCCTAACAACCCCACTACGTCCCCCACATGCCACTGCCCACCAGATTCCTGGCCAGGCCTTCCCCACCAAGTGGCCCCGGAGACCCCAGCCCTCAGTGCCTGCCCCACCTTCCCCCCATCTCAGGCTCTGGGAGCACTTCTCCAGCCCCTGGCTCCCTCCACAGACATT
Source organism: Tursiops truncatus (assembly GCF_011762595.2). NCBI lineage: Eukaryota > Metazoa > Chordata > Mammalia > Artiodactyla > Delphinidae > Tursiops > Tursiops truncatus. The sequence continues at coordinate 98,764,810 of NC_047041.1, read as the reverse complement.
CTTGAGTCTGCTCTTATCTCTCTGGAGGGAGCAGCGCAGCCTCCCCGCCAGGCCAGCCAGGCCAGCCGCATGGCTGAGCTGTGGCGTCAGGCCCCACCCCCACCCCCACCCCCCGCCCACGGCCAGGAGGGAAAGTTTGGCTCAGGAGACAGGGAGCCTGGGCCAGCCAGGCCCACCCCTCTGCCCAGGCCCAGGGTCCTGGGGGAAGGGGGCACAGGGATTTCTGCAGGAAGCAAGGGGGCCTGGTCCGTGAGTCATCTGGGATGTCCGGCGGGCTCCGGGCACCCCCAAAATAGTGGCCCCCAGGCAAGGACTAGTGTCCCCTTCCTACCTCCCCAGAGCCCCCAGCCCCCATAAGGCCCCTCAAGGCTCTTAAAGGAGGAAAAGGATCTGGGGAGAACAAGAGCCCCTGGGACTGACGGGGAAACGCCTAGGACCCTCAAATGGCCCAACTACCTGAGGATCAACCACTTCATCTAGTCCAAACCTGATTTCTTGGATTCTGGGAGTGTCCAGAATCCTGGAGTGGGGAGGCCGGAGGCTTGGGGATGCCCTTACCTGGGCTGTTCGGCAAGCAGAGTGCACAAAGGCTCCCCCCGCCCACACACACACACCCCCTGCAGTCACAGACAGGGAGAAACTAAGTCAAAGAAAGACCTTCCTTGCTCCCTCATGGGACGCCAAAGGGCTCTGGGCGCTGGGCGCTGGGCTTGAAACTTGGACCCTAATTCCCTGCCCTGCGGCCCAACAGCTGCAGCACAGTGTGCCCTGTGGGCCACCGCGCCTCGCCATGGGCAGGTTCACACTAATGGAAGGTTCTGGATCATTGAGTTTTGGGTTCTGAAGGCACTGAGGTGCTGGAGATGGACTTAGGGACTAGGGGGAGGGTGGGGGCAGAGGCTGGGCTCCTGAGGTTGGTGGAGAGGGACACAAGAGCACCCAGAGGGTCTGAGAAGCTGGGAGAGTCAGCCTGCACCTCTGCACCCCCTCCCACACTCTCTCATCCCTCCTGAACCCAGAACCCAAGAGGGGGACAGCCTCAAGGGGCAGAGATTACTCAGGAAAGGGGAGTGGGTGAGATGTAGGAGCAGACCCCCAAAACCACTGGCCAGGAGAGGGGAGAGGGTAGAAGAAAATCTTGTAGGGTGTGTGTAGATCCCAGCCCTGGGGAGGGTCCTATCAGGGTCAAGGTGAGGGGATGAGGTCACTCTTGGGACGGGGGCACAGCCAGAGGAGGCATAGCTCCAGGGACAGGTGTGAGCGAAACAGCCCGGAGGAGCCACACAGAGCTGGCAGGATGCAGTTCACAGCTTTGGGAGGGTCTCGGAGTGCGGAGGTGGCTAACGGGGGGGATGCCAACTTCAAGAATGTTCCAGAACCAACGCGAGTATTCCAGGGTGGGAGGTGGGGAAATCCAGCCCACAGAGGAATGCTGGGGAGGGGTTCCCAGCCCTAAGTAGGGGAGAGATAGCCGCTTCAAGGGGAAGTTCAGCCGTGGGGGGGGAGCAGCCTTGTGGAAGGTGGGTGACAGTCTTGAAGGGGGTCCCTGTCTCAGGGAAGCACTGGTGGGGAGGCGCTGGGGGCTGGAGTCAGGCTGGGAGTAGGGTGCCAACCTGAAAGGCACATAAGGTGCCTGAGTCTCTAGGCGGGGGTCCCAGTCTCTGGGAGGCATGCTGGGGGCCCCAGCCTGGATGGGGTCCCAGGGAAGCACAGTAGAGGGTCCCGGCGTCGGGAAGTGCGCTGGGGGTGGGAGGTGTCAGAATTTAGTGGGGACTGCAGGTCCTGGAAGGCATGAAGGAGGACCGAGCAGGGAAGGGGATACAGCTCCAAGGAAGTTGTGTGTTGGGGGACGGGGAGTGGGGAGCCCAACTTCAGCGGAGGTGGGTAGTAACCTCCAGGAGACAGAGTAGGGCCCCAGCCCAGAGGAGGTGTTCTGGGCCGGGGGTGGGGGGGTCCCAGCTTGATGAAAGCACAGTCGGGGGTCCCAGTCCCCGGGGAGATCGGCTGCGGGTTCCCAGCGCGAGAGGGTCGCCGCCCCCGCCGGCCCGCGGTCCCTCACCTTCGAAGAAGCGCTGCAGCGCCTCCGTCTCGTCCACCACCTCCATGTCCGGCCTGCCCCGCGTACACTCCACCCCGGCCCCGCTACAGCCCGGCCCGGGGGCGCGGCATCGCCGGCGCGGCCCGCGCGACAGTCCCGGCTCGGCTCCGGCTGCGGTCCCGCCCGGACCGCCGCAGCGCTCGCCCCCCGCGCGGCACTGGCCCGGCCCCTGCCCGCCCCACGCGCCCCGCCCGCCCACCGCGCGCAGCGTCCCCTGCCGGCCCTCCCCATTCCCGCGCCGCAGCCCCGCGGCTGGCAGGACGCGCGGGCCTCCTCCAGGGGGCGCTCGGCGCGGGGTCCTAACCAGCTTGGAGGTCGAGGGGTGGCCCAGCCTCTATGCCGGGAGGGCAGGGCCCCCGCAGTCCTCGGCAGCCCCTTGGGCAGGGGAAGATAGCGGGCTTCTGAACCTTAGATTTTCAGAACCAAACCTCACAGGCATCCCCCGTTTCCTCTCCTTTATCCACCCCCCTCTCAGCAATAATAATAATAACCTGCGTTTCTCGAATATTTGTTATGTGCCAGGCCCACAGTGAGCTGCTCTACAGGGGTTATCTCACGTTGTCCTCTCAGGTACCCTACAAAGGAGAAACTATTATGTGCATTTTACAGATGAGGAAACTGAGGCTCAGTGAAGTTTAGTACCGTCTGAGGAAGTCTGTCCTGGGTAACCTTCCGTGACGATGGAAATGCTCTCTGCGTTGTCCTGCATGGTCGCCGCCGGCCACATGTGGCTACTGAGTACTTGAAATGTGGCTGCTGAGACTGAGAAACTGACTTCCCAATTTTAGTTAATTTTAATTAGTTCAAATTTAAATAGCTATGTGTGGCTGCGGTACTGAACAGTGCAGGTCGAAGGGTTTCCAAGTAATTAGCAGCAAAGGCAGCATCAGTGCCAGATCCTGGCTGACTTGGGAAACTCCCCCCTCAATCATCCAAGAGGGTCCTGAGTGAATCCACCAGCCTTGTCCCTCTGCCTCCACCCCTGTGAGTGCCCCCTCATCTCTCTTCTGCCCAACTGCACAGCCTCTCTCCCCACCCAGTCTCCTCTATCATCCTCCCAAATTACTCTCTTTAAAATGTAAATCACATCATTTCACTTCTTTGCCAAAACCTGTGGTTTCCCTTTGCACTCAAAACAATATCTAGGTCCATCCATGTTGCTGCAAATGGCATTATATATGTATAACTGATTCACTTTGCTGTACAGCAGAAACTAACACAACATTGTAAACCAACGATACTTCAATAAACATTTAAAAACCAATATCTAAGCTCCCGCCCTGGTTTCCAAAGCCTTGTATGACCTGCCCCTGCCTGGACCGCTGACCTCAGCTCCTATTTTTCTCTCCATTGCTAAGTCACAGCCACCAAAAGGCCTCCTTGCCATCACTCACATGTGCCAGACCCACACCTGCCGCGGGGCCTTGATTTTTTTTTTTTTTTTTTTGTCCACACAGCATGCAGGATCTTATTTCCCTGACTAGGGATCGAACCCGTGCCCCCTGCAGTAGAAGCGTGGAGTCCTAATCACTGGACCACCAGGGACTTCCCTGCCGCAGGGCCTTGGGACATGCTGTTCCGTCTGTCTGCAGTGTTGATCCCACACGCCTGGTTCCTTTGTAGTAGTCAGTTCACTCATCGCCTCACTGACCATCCCATTGAAAGCAATTCCCCCTACCTAGGCCTTTCTTTCTCCCCACATAAAAGAGTTGTATCTACTCTTTGTTATTATCCTTCTCCTCGCTCGAGAATGGAAGCTCTATGAGGGTAAGGGATTTTTCTGGCTTGGTGATTGCTCTAGCTTCAGCACCAAGAACACTACCTGGCACACAGTAGGTGCTCAATAATTATGTGATGAATGAATGGATGGTGACAGCTTCACACTGCAGAATCCTAGACCTCTGAAACCTTGGAAGCAGAGAATTCTGGAATCCCGGACCCAGCGAATCATCTCACTACAGAATGGCTCAGCTCGCAGCCTCCCCGGGTCCTCAGACACAGCAGGTTAGAGCTGGAAAAACCCATCCCACCCCAGAACTGTTTGACAGAAGACAAAACTGAAACTGAGGCCCTTGGGGGGGGTGGGAGGACTCACTGGCAGATCAAGATGCCAGCCTAGCCAGCCCAGAGCTCTCAACTCTGCCCACCAGTGGCCCCCCAGAGGAGAGTGGGGTATGAATTGGGCTGCCTGGTAGGGGTGGGGGTGAGAGCCTGCAAAGCGGCTTCCTCCCAGGCCACCCTCCCCCTCCCCAGCGGCCAGCCACAGGGGAGGGACAGCCAGGGCCTGAGCCCCAGATGTGGCCCAGTCAGCAGGCTTGCGGTGGCCCGCCGAGGAGGGTCAATGCCACGACAGTTCTGGGGCTGGGGGAGGGGACGCCCAGGCCGGCGGGCGCCTCACAATGAGGTTTTGTGCCCCAGGGGCCGCTCTCCGAGCTGTTGCTCTTAGATATATAGAATGGGATTTTGCTGGAGGCCCCAGCTGTGTGCGCTGATCAGTGCTGCCCCGCAGGGGCCGGGCCAAGCGGGGGGAGAGGGCCACACTGAGACGCCTATTCTTTTCCAGCTGATACACCCCAGAGGTTTTTCCCCCTCTGCAGCCTCCCTTAAGACAATTGTTATTCTCTGCTCTGCCCCCTCCCACACCCGGGTCAGGCCTGCCTGTGGACACAGTAGACACCGCCTACGCTGTGTGATATTTAAAAATGAATTTATTTTAGCAGTTGCCCAGGACTGGCTGGAAAACCGGCTTCTTTATAAGCTTCCCCCACGAGCAGGTCTTTCTGCCACATCCCACAGGGTACCAAAAAGTCCACCATCAGAGGGCCATCCCCATGAGCTTTGTGTCGCCCTTGCCATGGGTGGGTGGGCAATGCATATTTTGGTCCCGACACCCAACTTCGCAGGCTGCATTACTATGTCTCTGGGTCAGCCTTGAAGTTGTGCGGGGTGGGATGCGGCTTCCTGTTAACCCCGTGGCAGCTGGCCTTGCTCGGAGGTTCTAGCCCTGCCGTCTCCCGACTCCACTGGGCCACTGAGCAAAGGAGCAACGGTCCCCAGGGATCTTCATCTCTGGGCTGGGGGAGAACGGTGGCTGAAAGGTCCCAGCCTCCAGGGCTCAGCTAAGAGTCGAGGCTGCCACCCCCAAATCCATAATGAAGGAGGTGAGCCTTGCACAATCAGGACCTTGAGGGGCTCATCCATGGAGAGGGGTCCCCATTGGTACCCCCTCCCCACCAAGCCACATGAGTGAGGGACCGAGACTTCAGTCCTGGCCCAGCAGACGTGGCTGTCCCAGCCATTCTCCAAGCCCTGTCCTCTGGTCCTTGGAGACCTCACCTCTAAATCAGCCCATTATTGCTACCTCATGGTGTAGGTAAAGTACCAGGGAAGTGATTGATAAATGGTGTTTTCTCTGATTCCAGGTCAGTTTCCAGTGCCCAGTGCTGGCCTTTGAGTGCCAGTAGGGCCAGGAGGAGCTGGCAGCTCAGCAGGCAGCCCTGGGGAAAGGGGGGCAGGGACTTGAGGGTTAATGAGTAACGGGCTGGAGGCCAGCCCAGGAGAGGGTGGGGTTCTGTGGACAGAACCCTCCCTAGCGCAGCACTCCAGGCCTCCCGTGGGCCCATGCAGCCCTGGCATCCGCCCATTTTGCAGAGGAAGAGAGGAGGGCCCAAAGGGTGGTGGGTGTGAACCCAGGGAGTCAATGAGGCTGGGGACCCTGCAGGGTAGCCTCTCTCCCACCTCCCTCCCAGTGGAGACGGAAGGGGACATCCGAGGGTCTGGGAGGCAGAGCGCTGCTCCAGCCCTTCCTGGAATTGCTCCTCACGAGGGGCCCTTCCCATTCCTCGCTCTGGCTGTGTGACCTTAGGCAAGTCACAGAACCTCTCTGGTCCTCAGCTTCTTCTGCTCCACTAATTAGATAGGATGATATGCACACCAAATGAGACTACAGGGTGTGAAGAACCTCTGAAAACCATGAGGCGAGGGTGGAGGCCGGAGTCCTGGCCTGGAGGCCTGGATTCTGGTCCTAGATCTGTCCCCAGGCTTGAGTGACCTTGAGCAAGTTTCCACCCTTATGTAGCCTCCGTTTCTTCCATTCAAAGAGGCCTAGGTGAAGACAGAACTGTTCTACCATCCCCTCCAACTCCCCACTCTGGACTCAGGGCTGGGAGGGTGGGCAGTGTGGGGAGGGGAAGGTCAAGGTCCGGTCACAACTTGGCTGGGTCAGTGCCTGGGCTGCACGCTGCAGGTCCCGTTGGGACTGGCTAGAGGAACAGCGCCATCTGCTGCGAGGAGGGGGCAGGCCTGGGCATGGGGCTGGCTGGAGGCCCAGCTGCCTGCCCACCGTGGCCTTGCAGCCACTCCCCAGGCCTCCCTGTCCCGGGGCCAGGCTGGGAGGGTGTCCCTGGGGTGCCCTGGGCCTGGCCAGGTCTTTCGCATCCTCCTAGAGAAGCCCTCAGCAAAGACTTCCAGTGGGCTCTGCATTCCACTGCGACCCAGCCAGGGAGTTTTAGTGCCCTCACCCCACCCTGGCTCTCAGCACTGGGGGGAAGGGGTGGGCACTGTCAGACCTGCCTGGTACCCCATCACTACCTCTGTGGTCTTGGGCAGCTTACTAACCCTCTCGGAGCCCCAGACCCCTCAGGGAGAAGGGGCTAAGAAGCCCCGCCTTTCAAGGCCCTAATGAGGCCAGATGGAGCCCCTGGCATGTACCTCATGCAGGTAGGGCTCAACAAGGAGCTGCCCCCCATTCAAATGGGGCTCTGAGGGTCTTCTGGTCTCTCACTGCGACTCAGAGTGTGGTCCTGGACCAGGGCATCGACAGCGGTGACAGCCAACCTCAGAGGTCCCCTCCCGCCACTCTGCCACTCAGACCCAGCCTCCACCCCACCTGCGGGGAAGAGAGGTCACTCAAGGCGGCCAGTGTGCTTCTCCATCCAGTTTATACACAGCTCTATACAATATACAGAAAACTTTTATATACAGATATATTTATAGAATAAGCTATATTAATTTGTCTCTCCTTTTTACAGCAATATTAGTTTGCATCTTTCATACATTAAGTACAAAAAAAGTCACGGGAGAATGGCACGTACAGTGCATGAGTGTCTGCGGGGCCCAGGGGCTCACTACCGATTGCATATGGAGGTCGCCCGGGCCCCTGGGAGGACAGGCCAGCGTACGGCCGGGAAACCTTGTGCTGCAGGTCTGGGGGACAGAGTGGGGGTCGGTCTGAGCCGAGCTGGGCTGAGGGGGGTGGCTCAGACCCCCCCAAGTGTGGTGTGCAGAGGAAGGGAGAGACACGCAGCAGGCCCATCCTGCAGGGGAGAGGCGGGGAGGGGGCGGGTGAGATGTGGGCCGACCCTGGAGCATCCAGGGCTGAGTCCGAGCCTGCCCCAGCCCCAAGCCTGTAACCCTGTGCGGCTGCAGCCCTGGGGGTGGGGGGTCTGTCCCTGATGGCTCAGCCCTGGGCATGGGTGGGCACCACGCCCCCTCAGAGATCCCAGGCCCACCCTGGTGGAGGAGGAGTTAAAAGGCCAGACCCCTGGGCTTCTCTGGTGGCGCAGTGGTTGAGAGTCCGCCTGCCGATGCAGGGGACACGGGTTCGTGCCCCGGTCCGGGAAGATCCCACATGCCACGGAGCGGCTGGGCCCGTGAGCCATGGCCGCTGAGCCTGGGCGTCTGGAGCCTGTGCTCCGCAACGGGAGAGGCCACAGCAGTGAGAGGCCCACGTACCGCCAAAAAAAAAAAAAAAAAAAAAAAAAAAAAAGGCCAGACCCCAAGTCTCCCTGCTACGGGCTGGGGTGCTTGTTGGAACTTTACTCTGATTTATGATTTGTCTTTTTTTTTTAAACTTTAAGAGACACTGATTCCGTCTTGATTCTGCGGGAAAAGTGGGTGGGCCCAGCAGGGGCAGAAGCCTGATGGGGCTGATGAAGTTTGGGAGTCGCAGAGGGTGAGGGAGGCCCAGCTCCCAGGTCTCTGTCCCCATGTGTCAGGGTGGGCAGGGGTCCCAGGTACCAGTGATCACGAGACGGGGGTCTTGGTCAGGGGAGCCTAGCCAACCCAGGGAGGCCATGGGCGGGCCCAGAGTCGTGGGACCTTGCCTCCAAGGAAATGAAGGCACAAGCGGGCGGTCAACGCCTCGGCACACACCAGGTTTCCAAACCAGGGGTCAGAGCAGCCGGCGAGACGAGGGGGACGGGCCGTGTCCGAAGCCGAGCTCGTCCCGCGGCCCCCGCCGCGCGGTGCCCGTCATGTTTGCTGCCTGTTTTCTTGGCAGGCTGGGAGGGGCAGCAGGCAGGCAGAGCGGGCGGGGCGGGGAGGGTGCCCCAGCAGCCCCTTCCTCGGCACACACTCATGCACATGCACACACACGCCCCGCGCTGGCATGCGCCCCCTCCCCGCTCTGCCTCTGCGGACAGGCAGGGGCTCCACTTCCCCGCTGCTTCTCCAAGCCAGCAGGGAAGGAACCCTCCCAAGTGTGGGCTGTGGAGGCCTCAGGCTAAACTGGGATGGCCCCAGGGCCCCTGGCCCTCCTGGGTCTCTAGCCGGCTCCCACAATACCCCACGCCAGGCTCTACTTAGTGCCAACAGGACATTGTGGGTGGGAGGGAAGAGAGGCCCGCTCCCAGCAGAGAGCCCAGGCCAGCGGGGAGGGGCAGCTGTGCAGAGTGGAGGCGTGTTTGGCTGCAGAGCCCAGGGCCTGGCGTGCCTAGGCCTGGGGGGAGGTGATTAAAAGGGGGTTTGGTGGGGCCCTCCTTCCCTCCAGGGCACTGACTCTGCAGGCAGGGGTGGTCACACCTGTGCCCTCCACCCTTTGAGTGGCCAGGATCCCCGGGGGTAGAAGGCAGGCCAGGAAGTAACGGGGCGCGCCTGGGCACCCAGGACCCATCGACAGAGGGATCAGCATGAGGGATATCAGGCAGAGAAGGGACGGCCCTGACCACACCCTCCTGGAGGCCCCTCCAGGCCCCATGGCTGCCTTGGGCCCTGTGGAGGCTGGTGCCTGCCTGCCCAGAAGAGGGCTACTAAACACGTGATTGCAGCGGGGGTCGGGGGCCTGCAAGCCCAGGACACATCCTGAGCCCAGCCCAGCAGCTTCTGTAAACATACACAGCACTGTGGGCCACCTTGGTGGGGGGGTCACCCCAGGGGGCTGGCCAGCAGGCACCAGATCTGGGGGTGGCCAGGGCAGATGCCAGCCTGGACCACAGATGAGAATACGTGGGGAGGGGGCCGCTCTCCATTTCCATCCTGGGAGAGCAGCCAGAGGGCAGTGACGGGGAGTCAGCGTACTCATGGCCTGTCCCGGAATGGGAGGTACCAGGATGGCCCTGTGGGGGGCACTCAGGCTGAGAGGGCGGAGTGTTGCCCTGTCCACCTGGCAGGCTGCCCCAGGCTTCTCCCTGCTCCACGCCCCTCCCCGTCATTCCCTATCTGGAGGGCCCAGATCCCAGCTGCCTTGGCTCTGGGGGTTCCAAAGCTGAGGTAGGGATGCGGACCCCCAGCTCAGCAGCAATGCCCAATGCCTGAGGCTACACTGGCCCCGTGGGGGCCTCTCCTCAAAGCTGCCCGGCCTGGGGGGCAGCCACCAGAAGCCTGAGGAGCCGCCTGCTCTGGCCCGGGCCTCAGCGGGCAGCAACTCCTGGGGTGCTAGCGTGCCGAGATGACCAGGTCATCCTGCTTGGCGGGGCTGGCCCCGTGGCCGGTGGGGGTGGAAGTCCGGATCTTGTCCACTGCCAGACACTCCTGGCTGCTGAGGCCCGTGGGCGTCAGGTCCATGAGCTCGCCCGAGGAGCTGAGTGGGAAGGAGGGCGACAACGAGATGCCCGAGGAAGGGTCGGCCGAGCCAGCGAAGAGCCTTGGGGGCTTGGGCACCAGGTTGGGCTCGAACTGGGCGCGGAGCAGGATCTCTTGCTGGCTGGGGGACTTTGGGCCCTCGGCGTAGTCGCTGGTGGGGCTCTCGGGCACCACCATGCAGTAGAGGTCCTGGAAAGAGCTGCTCTTGCTGTCCAGGTTGAAGAGGCTGTCGATGAACTCGGCGAACTCCAGCACCTGAGGGCTGGGCGAGTCCCCCAGGCGCCCGTCGTGCAGCGCCAGCTCCCCGCTGCGGGGGGCTGCCCCGCCGCCACCCCCTTCTTCCAGCTCGTCGTGGGCGGCTGCGCTGGGGGGCCGCTCGGGGGTGATGCCCCCGCTGCCCAGGGTGGCCTCCAGGGGCTGCGTGTCCTGCGAGTGCTTGGACAGGCTGTCGGCCGCCAGCAGCTCGGTGCGCGAGCTCAGGGATGGGTTCTCCTCGGGGATGGCGGGGTCGATGTAGAAGAGGTGGCCCTCGTCGCGCTCCAGCACGGCGTGGAGGCTGGGCGAGCCGCGGATGCTGCGGAAGCCGGAGGAGCGGCGCGAGTCGAAGCTGTACAGCGACTCCGTGTCCGAGAGGCTCTCCATGGTGGCCAGCGGCGCCCGCCGCGCCTGCAGCTCGGCCGCCAGCCGCTCCTGGGTGGACAGCAGCAGCAGCTCCACTGGGTCCTGGCGGGCTGCCGCGGCCACAGGGGACAGCAGCTGCCCCTCCGAGAAGCCCTCCAGGCTCATCTCAGACTGGGACTTGCTCCTGAGGGGGTAGGGAGGGGTGAGACTCAGCGGGGTGGGGGCCCACCCCTAGTTCCCCAGTGGGAGGGAGCTTGGGGAGGGGGAGGAGGGGAAAGTGGTTGAACAGTCTGGGGACAGGGAGCCCTCCTTTTTAAAAACCAGACCCCAAGATAGAAGACAAGAGAGTCGATGCAGAGCTGAGCTGGGGAGAGGGGGCCGGGGGCCTGCACTGGTGCCCATCACTGCACCAACGTCGCTGTACCCACCTGGAGACTGAGGCCCAGAGAGATTGGCTGCCCCAGGTCACTGGAGGCAGAGGTGGAAGGGTAGAGAGGGAAGGAGGGAAGGTAGGGAGGGAGAGAGCATGGCCCAGAGCCGCCCCCGCTGGGTTCAACCCCACTCCCGGGCCAGCACCCCCCTGGGCCCCTTCCTGAGCTCCTATCACTTCCTTCCTCACCCGGGGGTTCCTCCCACCTCTCCCATGGGGTGTAGCCCTCTGCTGATGGGGCCCTGGAGCCCCTTGTCTCCGCACACCGGCCTGCAGGGAGTGAGTGAAGGGCCAGGGTGGGGGACGCAGCAGTCACTGCAGCTGCGAACGGACACTGGCTCCCCCATCTGGTCATGCAGCCGCTATGGGAAATGCTTGTGAGATAGGGAGAGAAGTCCAGGTGTCCCACCAAGGGCCAAGAAGCAGCCACCGCCTTCTTTAGCGGCCTCTAGGCCAGATCTGTAACCTGGACCCAGGACCTGGGCGGGAAGGGTCCCAGAGAGGCAGGAGGATCCCCACCCACCCCAGGAGCCACGGCCTCAGAGCCCAACCCCCAAAGGAGTGCGTGTGAATGTGGGGTGTGTTTGCGTCTGGAAGCGTGTACACGCCTGTGTTTCTGCATGCAGCCTGCATGTTAGGCATCTGTACGTCAGTCGGCCCATGTATGTGAGAGCCTGGGTCTGGGTACAGGTGCATCCACCATTTACACACATGGCTGCCCACACAAGCGTGTCCTTGTGTCCAAGCGTCTTGGCCTCTGTCTTGGCGTGTGTTCTATACCTGAGTCTGTCTGTATGGGGCTCTGTGCACTTAGAGCTACTATTTGTGAACACATGTATATACACGTGTCAGCTTTAATACGTGCGTGCGTGTAAGTGCCTGGATGTCCATCTGTTTGGGTCTAAACACCTAGGAGTGAATCTGTGTGTTTGTGGTCCCTAGATGGCTACTAGCCCACATGGGCTTCAGTGGTGGCGGGCTGGGGGACAGTGGGGGCAGAGCAGGAGAGACCCCGAGCAGCGGAGGCAAGTTCAATCCCTCCCGTGCACGTGTGCAGAGTGGCGTGAACATACGAGGGCCCGGCGCGTACACAGAATGCACACGTGCACAGGCATTCGCGCGCTGAAAGCACGCGCGTGGCCACTGCACACACCCTCTGGGGCGGGGCTGCGGGGCGACGGCGCTCACCTGACACTGCTGTTTCGGTGGTCTGCGGCGGGCAGCTCCAGGGCCAGCCCGGCGGGCACAGGTGGTCCCGTGGGCAGCGGCTGCTGCTGGAAGATGAGCTCCGGAGTCAGGTCCACCTCCGTGGGGCTCACCATGACCTTCGCAGCAGAGAGCAGGGCCGTCTTCCCCTTGTTGTAGTTCTCCAGCACCTGGGAACGGGACGGGGAAGCTGGTGGCAGCGGAGGGGTGACAATCACGTGTGGAGGCAGGGCAGCAGGCCAGGCCTCTCAGGCCCAGCAGAGCTTCATGGGGTCAGCCGGGCCTGCTCTCCTCCCCACACGGGGCCCGGCTCCTCCGGGAAGGTCGAGGCCAGGCCCTGTGATCGTGCCTCACCCACCGCACAGATGGGACAGGTTGGACTTTTCCTACCCTGTGGTCGGCCCTTCCATGGCCGGGCAATGGCCAAGGCTGCCCCTGCTTGGCCATGCGTCCGCCAAGTGCCAGGTGGCCTTCAGGGTTTGAGCTCAGCCTGCCTCAGGGACAGGTTCCTGGGTGTCTCCTAGCCCCTACCCACCATGGGACCACACGGTGGTGTGGACAGAGGCGGGTGTGGAGCCCAGGAAACGAGTGGGCTCCCTGGCCCACTGAGTGTCCAGGGAGCGTCGCACCCTTGTGAGTAACATGGGGACGGAGACCCAGCCAGCCAGGCGCCGTGGGGCTCACCTTGTTGAGCCCCTCCATGACCACGTAGGGGAGGTGCTCATGCAGCATGGCCGGCGAGATGATCACCTCGTTGAAGGCCTTGTTGTCGCCCCAGATGGCAAAGTACGTGGGCTCCTCTTGCTCGCAGCAGCTGAGGGGCACAGGGGCCAGAGGGAAGCTGGCGGGTGGGGGGCAGCCTGGCCTTGGCCCGCAGGCCCCTGGCCCTGCTCTCTGCCCTGGCTTGGTGGGGGTGGGGGGGCCTTGGAGACGCCCTGCCCGGCTGGACCAGCAGGGCTGTGTCCCCGGGCTCCTTGCTTCTGCCTCACCTCAGCCCTCGCCACCAGCCCTCCGCAGCCAGGAACGTTTATGCCACGTGGAGCTGGAAAGCCTGACCTTGAGCTGTCACCTGCCTGTGGCCTGGGCCATACCTGCTCCACCCTAGGGAGGGTCCCGGCGCAAGCCGTTTGTTTGTCGAGGAGGCAGCCCAACCCTCTGAGAGTGTGGGAAGGGGTGGGGGGGGGTGAGGTGGGAGAGGTCGCTGTACCCGCCCTCTCCTGGTCTCTCTCCTGCCCCCGCCAGCTGTCTACCAGCTCATCCCAGCCGCGATGCCAAGTGACAACTGAGGCGTGAGCTTGGCCAGGGCTTTAGGGTGACCCTCCAGGGCGTCCGCTTTTAAACGGATGCGAGTGGGGACAGCTGTCCTGGGGGACACTAGGGAAGGGTGACACTGGGGACGAAGACCGGGACCGTCAAGAGAGGAGCCTGGAGTCCTGCTCTGGACTGGCCTGTCGTTGCACTTCCAGGGCCCGAGGCTGGGGCAACCCTGCTGTGGGCGCCCTGGGCCACCGTCACCAGCCTCTGCACCTACGCCCCAAGGGTGACAGAATGAAGGCTGGCCCCACCCTCCACTCCCCTGCCCTGGCTGCCGCCACGTCCCAGCTGACCAGGGCGCGGGCAGCACCTACCAGCACTGTTCTGCTGGGTGGTTGTGGACCACGTGGATGATACGGCCGGGGGGGTAGAGAGGGGTGCTGGCGGACAGGGCGATGGTCAGGTCACTGGGGTGGGTCCAGAGCCGCGTGCTGGCCAGGGTGGTCACCTCCAGCTCCTCGGGCAGCTCCGACTTGGGGATGCATTTTGTGGCCCCTACAATGATTCGCCACTGTGGGGACAGGGAGAAGAGGGGGATGGAGCTGAGTGGCGCTGCCCGGGTGGGCAGGGGGTGCTCAGGAGAGCTCACAGGTGACGGTGGGGAGCTGGGATGGCCGCGGGGCAGAGGGAAGGGCAGCGCCCAGTGGAGAGGCGGGGGCTGAGGTGTCCAGCGGCCACGATGGCCAAAAAGGTGCCGAGGACAGATGACGTGGAAGGGCTGAACTTCAGTGCTGCAACACCAGTCAGCCGCTCATCTAGCAGAGGGGAAACAGGCCCCTTGCTCTAGGTCGTCTCATAAGTCAGAGGCAGAACAGACCCCGAAGCTCAGTCCAGCTGCACCCACCAGGCCCGGCCACATGGGGGCGGCTCCCCGCCACTTGCCTCCTGGGCCTGACAAGCACCCAGGACTGGGTCTGAGTGGAGCAGTTCCATGTCCTTAGGCTCCTCCTGTGCCTTCGTTGCCCGCTCACCCCGGCACCTGGTGCCCTGCCTGCCAGACGGTCACGGGCACGAAGGCTGGGAACAGTCCCAACTGGGCTGAGAGGGTGAATGGGGTGAGGGCGGGCCTGGGGGCACAGAGGCCCTGCTGGGCCTGGCCGGCCACCCCCTGCCCGCCTCGGGGCGCCTGGCTGCAGCGTGCCCACCCCCAGCCTGGAACGCTGAAGGCCACGTTACAGGAAGAGCCCCCAGTGTCCTCTGCAGGCCTGAGGAGGGGTTAGGGAGGGCTGGTCCTCTCCTCTCAGCCGCAGGGAAAACCGGAACCAACTGCGCCCAGAGCCCCTCCCCCGGTGACCTCCAGCCTCCCCGAGCCTGGGGATCGCGGTGGGCTTTGGAGGAGGCCTTCCCGTCACACTCGGAGCACTGACCTCGGGACTGCTCTGTCCCGACTGCAGGCAGCTCTGTGCCGCAGGAGTCAGGACTCAGGAGCCCCCGGTTCCAGTCCTGACTGCGTTACGACTTGCTGTGTGAGCAAAAGCAAGTCCCTTGCCCACCCCGGGGCCTCCGTTCCCCCGTCTGCACAAGGACAGGTAGGGGGCGGATGGCGTGAGCTCGGAGATGCTGAGGGCCTGATGGCTTGAGGTCCCCAAGACATCAACCGTACTCCAGCCTGGCCTCACGTGGCGAGGGGGCCGAGGGACAGGTGGGGCAGAAGACCAACGGGGAGCCCAGAGCCCAGGGCGCCCCGGCGGCCGGGAGGGGAGTGAGCTCACTTTGGGCTTCGTGCTTCGCTGCAGGACGTCCAGGAGCTGTCTGCGGAAGCCTTCCAGCTGGGAGAGGCCGATCCTGGAGAAGGAAGCCGTCGGGCCGTCAGCCTGAGCTGGCCCAGGACGGGGAGACGAGCGGGGTGAGGGGCAGCAGGGCTCCCGGGAACAAGACGACCAGGCCGTCAGGGTCACGGGGCGGGTGAGGAGCCTGCAGCTCGGCAGGGCCCAGCCAGGAAGGGGAGGCCAGGCAGGGCGGGCCGACCTTGCCCTCTCACCCCGGACACCTGAGTTGGGGGGGTTCTGGGGGTCCCTCGAGGAGGTGGGAATTTGAGTGAGAGAGACGGGGCACCTGGGTGAGGCCCCATGGTGGCAGAACAGCCCAGGCCAGGCAGGTGGAGCGAGGGAGCGACTTGCCTGGGGACAAGGTCTTTGCCCAGGACCACAGCTGTCACAAACTCCTTGGAATACTCCATGGCGTCCTCGCTGCAAGGGAAGCCGAGGGGGTGCCAAGGCAGGGGAGGGGCGCGGTGTTCCCGAGCGGGCTCGGCTCCAGCACTCCAAGACCCTCTGGGGAGCGGGGCTGCCTGCTCCCTGCCCGCCTATCCCGTCGGCAAGGCTTTGCTGGGGCTAGATCCCAGGGTCCACCTGGCTTTTGCCAGAACCCCCGCCTCCACTCTCCAGGCCGTTCCCGGGTTCCCTTATGATTGGAACCCAGACTGCCCAGTCTAGCCCCCTGACCAAGCCAGCTCCCAGCGCTGTCCACCAGTTGCCCCCAGCCAAGTCTGAGGCCCCAGACTGCTCACCTCAGCAGGCCCCCTGGCGGGGAGTAGGCAAAGCACTTGAGGGTCGGGTACTGGGGTCGCAGGAGGAAGGAGAGGATGGCAGCGGTGCCTGCGCCCAGGGAGTGGCCCACCACTATCAGGCCGTAGTGTTTGGTTCCGCGGCCCTGGGGACCGAGAAAAGCCCTGAGAGTCCTGCCCCGCTGCCTGCCAAGCTGACACCAGGGAGGCAGAGGGGGCTTCCCAGAGTCCTGGGATCATGTCTGTGCTGTGTGGCTGCTGGGGCAGAGGAAGGGCCAAGCTAGGCCCCCACAGAGCAACTTCTTGGGGAGACTATATAGCAAACTCCTATTCATCCTTCAAAACCTTGCACAGAGGTTACCTCCTTGGAGAAGCCCTTCCTGATTTTCCAGGAGAGGCTTGCTCCCTCCTAGATACTGCATCTGCACCTGGGATAGACCTTCAACTATAATGATTACACTCTATTATAATCATTTGGTCACCTGCTCCCATCCCTGTGCCCCAACCACTAAACTGGGGTCTCCTGAGGCCAGGGACTGCTTGGCTTTGGGCAGGGCAGTTAGGAGCACCTCAGGAGCTGCCTGCCTGCACAGGGAGGAATGGGCAGTGGGCAGGCCCAGATCGCCCTCAACCAGAGCAGCACCCCTTCTATCTGTTCTGCAATTATCTTCTGTGTTCATTCTGCTCAACATTTTGGAAGCCCCGGAACTGAGCCATCTTTAGCCTCCAGTGCCTGGCACCGAGCGGGTGCTCACAACTGCGTGGGGCTGAGCAGGGGTGTTCAAGAGGAGCTGGTACAAAAGAAGAAAGGGCCAGAGCGGGTGGGAGGGACTGAGCAAGTGAGGAGGGGGCTGGGAGCGAGGGACGGAAGGAGAGTGTAGGAGCCTGGCCTGCAGGGAAGGCTCCATCATTCACCTGTCCTGTCCCCAGTCTGTTGCCCTGGGGGAGGGCGCGCTGGGTGTGGCAAGGGCTCATGGCATGGAAAACGCCTCACCAGGTCTCGCCCGAAGGCCTGGGACAGGACCATCTCCTGCTCCAGCTTCTTTTTGATGTACTCAGCGGAGAGGACCATTCCCTGGGTGAGGAGGAACAGAGGTGGGCGTCACAGGGAGGGAGGGAGGCCTGTCAGGGACCAGCAAAACCAGGGATGTGAAGCTCACTAACCCTGTCCCTCCCATTTCCCCCTTTGGTCCTCACGACAAGCTGGCTGGGGGCGCTGCTGGACACTTAAATCACATCATTTCCATTTCACAGATGAGAAAACTGAGGCTCACAGGGATGGTGTGCCTAATAGGAACCAGGGAGATCTCTTCCCAGTTGCCTCCTTGAGCCCTTGTGGGACAGGATCTGCGCCGGGCAGGGCTGTGGGGGTCCTGGCAAGTGGGGGGCAGTGGACTTTCCAGACGAATCCGCACCTCTCTGACCAGTCTCTCCTGGTGAGCCCAGTGACGCCGGAGGAGCCCCCACCCCAACAGGACAGGCCTGCGTGCTGGCAGCGGAGAGGAGAAGGCCAGGGGCCGCCGGGGGAGCCCACGGGGAGGGGTACCTTGTGTCCCAGCCAGGTGCCATGGTGCCCCTCCACAGGGAGGCGCTCGGCGTCACCGGTCAGGTCTGTCAGGGCGTCCTTGTGGGGAGAGAGGACGGTGAGGGGTGGGACTGAGAACGGGAAAAAGGAGGCGGGCACCCTCGGGGGCTGTGAGGGGGTCCACGGGGTGGGCTGGGTCACTGGGCAGCGTACCTTGGGGGACAGGGTTCCCCGGATACTGATCACCACCTTCTTCTTGTCGTGGTCCACGGCCACGTAGAAGGGGGTTTCATAGACCTAGGAGAAGGGCAGCTCATGAGCCTGAACGGCCCCCAGGGTGGAGGCAGATTTGGGCAAGTGACTGAAGCCGGTCTCCTTCAGGGCCCGGGAATCTGGCTCCACTGGCCACTGGGCCCCTGACGCCTGCAAGGGCCACAGTAGGTCCCTCCCAACCCGGCACACAGCCTACCCGGCCTTCTTAATTCCGCTGACCCGGGTGCCCTGAGTGCTGCCGTCCTGCCTGCTCAGTCCTGAGGGGCTGCCCCCTCCCCAGTGCCTCCGGCTTCTTCCCTCTCAATTCCTTCCCCCAAAGGCTGGGGCCAGGAAGCCCCAGTGCCGGGTGCGGGCTTGGGGTCCACTTCCTAGCCCCGGAGCGGATGCAGGCCAGGACGTGGGGAGAAGGAGGCGGCCCATCTCTGGTCTGCCCAGCGAGGGGAGGCCTGGAGGCTTCGGCCAGCCGTGCCAGCCCGGCCAAGGGCTCCTGCCGCTGAGGGAGACGGCGTACACTCTCCAGGCCGCAGCGCTGCCTGCCTCCTGTGGCCTGTGGAGGACCGAGGCTGGGGGGACGCTGCACCCGCCTGGCAAGCCCGCCCCAGTCCCTCACCGCATCATGGCAGGAGGTGTAGACGATGTCCACCGCGGTCATGTTCTCGTCCAGGAAGTGGCGCCGGATGGCGATGGCGTTGCAGCCGCAGCAGTTGTCTTCCTCGATGGTCACTCCAGGGGCAAACCGGGGCCGTGTGGGACACAAGCAGCACCTGGGCGGGTGGCAGAGGGCTCAGAGCCAGGGACCCCGACGGAGCACCGGTCTCCCCCATCCTCTCTGGAACTGGTTCTTGCAGCCGTACCCCCTCTCCAAGGCCTCCCCTGCAAAGCTCCACCGGCCCGGGCCGGGCCCAGCCCTCATCTTACTCGGCCTCTCGGCAGCACAAGACCCAGTGGGACTCGCCCTCCCCCTTGAAACGCTCTCCCCATTCGGCTGGAGGCACCCTCTGTCCTGGGCTGCTTCTCCCTCGGGGCAGCCTCCTTGCACTCGTCCTCTCACTGAGGACCCAGAGGTCAGCCCTGGAGCTCCTCTTCTCTCCAGCAACACTCGCTCCTGGGGCCTCATCCAGTCTTGGGCTTTAAATACCACCTACGCGCCAATAAGCCCCGGAGACCTGCTCACATTCAACTGCCTGTGCAACACCTCCTCCCAGATGTCCCACAGGATTGCAACCTTTCCAGGCCCCAGTCCCGGAGGCCCCGCCCCCTGTGCTCCGCAGCTCAGCCCCACGCTCGGCACCATCGCCATCGGGTCCTCACCCCACCTCACGTCCCACACCAGTCCGTCAGCACGTCCGCTGGCTCTGCCTTCAAATTCAGATCTGGACTCCGAACGCTTGCCCTCGCCGCCACCCCCTACCCTGCTCCAAGCCACTTATCCCTGCCTTAGAGTGTCACAGGGGCCTCCTGACTGGTCTCCCTCATTTATACTCGCCCCTTACGTTCTCAACATGGCTGCCAGAGTGACCCTTTAAGATATACGTCAAGCCACGTCACTGCTCTCAACACCCTCCGATGCTGCCCTTCCTGTCCAGTATAAAGGCCAGAGTCCTTGCAAGGGCCGAGGGCCCTGCCCCATCTGGCCCTGGTCCTCTGGCCTGTTGCCTCCGACTCCCCTCGGATGCGTTGGTCATACTCCTGCCTCAGCCTCTTTGCACCGTGGTTCCCTCTGCCTGGAACATTCTTCTCGTGGTTTCTGTGTGGCCAGATCCCTCAGTCCTTCAGGCCTCTGCTCAAATGTTATGCTATGGGAGGTCCGCCGCCTGGGCCACCTCATCTGACATAGCTTCCCCTGCCAAGCCTGACCGCACAGACAGCCTAATTTTTCTCCAAAACACTGACGTGCTCCAATGGGCTGCATTTCCTTGTCTGTGCCTTGCCACCAGGCGGTGGGCTCCACAGGGCAGGGTTGGCTCTGCCTGGTTCACAGTTACGTCCCCAGCACCAGGCACCCAGCAGGATTCCCCAAAGTGAACAGCTGAGCGGCTGAGCTGGGCACCCAGATCGAGTGCAGCGGCTCCTCGGGCCACCAGAGGGGGCCGGCAACAAACGGATGGGGCCCTGGAGCCCCGAGAGCATGTGACCTGTGTCTGCCTGCTTTCTTGGCTTGACGGCTGAGATTTTATTGATACTAAGAATCCTAGATCTTGGTGATGCACAGAGGTTTGTCTTCACCCGAGCAGCGCCTGAGGGACTGATACACACCCCTCAATGGGAAGAGGCCTCGCTGAGAAAACCCAGGGTCGAGCCAAGTCTCGGAAGCAACCGGGCTTGGGGTGGGCGACCATCTCCATTGACTCTGGGAGACCCCCACGCCCCTCGCCCGCCACTCCTGGGCCAAGTGGGGACAGGGCTGGGCCTGTGGGCCAGGCTCCCGTCTCCAGGCAGCTGTGGCCCCTCTCCAACCTCAGCCCCGCCCTCTAGCACCGAGCAGGTGGCTGCCAAAGTGTACGCAGTCTTCGGAGACAGAGACCCGGGCTTGAATCCTTGCTCTGGTGGCCCTTCCTGACCGCGAGGGCCTGGTGGGCAGGTGCTGATAGCTACTCTACAAGGCTGGGGTGGGATCAAAGGCCCAAGATGCAGGAAGCACCTGGTGTACAATAGGGACCCAACCTCTCTCCAGGGAGAAGGCTGCCCCTGAGTCAGTGACCTGAGAGCCAGGGGAACCGATGAGAGCAGCGGGGCCAGCAGCCCGGAAGGGAGGGGCCTGCGGCACCGTCGAGGCCAGCACTCCCGCCTAGAGGAGGCTGGGGCGCTGAGGGGCTCAAAGGTCCCGGGAGCCTGAGGACCCGCTTGGCCCATGGAGACTGACCACACGTCCAGGGCAGGGCTGGAGCCGAGTGGGGTGTCCCCAGGGTGGCGGGGCCGTAGACAGGCATGGCCTGCCATGCTCTGTGTGGGACGGCAGGACCACTCCAGGTGAAGGGCCTGGGCCTGAGGCAGGTGGGCTGCCCTCCTTCCTCTAGCCAGTGCTGGGTCTCTGGGCTGCTGTGGACAGGCTGGGACTCAGAAAAGGGAGCCCGGCCCTCTGGCCTCCATCCTGACACCCTTGGCTGTAGGCCGGGACTCCAGGCTTGCCTCTTCTCCGCCCCCCAGGGCACCGGGCTCTCACGGAGCCCTCACGGGGTCTGAGGTCCTTCTGCTTCTTCTCCCCGCAGTATTGAGCAGCTGCTGCAAGTGCAGCCTCGCTCCTGTCTGCAGAGCCCCTCCAGTGCCCAGGCTGCCAGTGACTCCCCGGCTTCTGAAATACCCCACAGGTGGGCAGGACGAACACTGCCTGTACAAATGACGTCCCCACTCTGCCAGTGACAAATGGAGCAGGGCTGTCGGAGCCCAGGTCTCAGGGCTCCTGGCCCAGTGCTCATTGGGAGAAGCTTCTCAGCCGCTGCAGGGGCTCCCAAGGATGCTGTGGGGGGAGAAGCAGTGTGCGGGCTGGCAAAGATGGGGAGGGGCGTGGGCATGCCCTGGTCAGCTGTGCCAGTCGCTGGGGGATGGTGGGAACAAGCCTGAGAGCCGTCCAGCTTCCTGGGAAAAGGACGCTGAAGGAGGGCGTGGCTACTTGTGCCCCAAGGGCGGTGGTGTCGTGGAACAGAAGCTGCCCGCCCAGCGTGCCAGCCTTTCCGGAACAGGGAGCCCAGGGAGCTGTCCTCCTTCTGCCCGGCCCGGGCAGAGCATGGAGACACCAAAGAAGGGGAGGGGCCCTCGTGGAGCCGAGCCCTCCTCTGGCCCACTTAGGAAAGCAGAGCCCACCCCGGCCCCCGGCGGTGGGCTAAGGGCGGCACCCGGCTGAGGCCTTGCCAACTCCTTGTGAAGAGGGCTGGAGCCTTTCACAAAGGGCCTTCTGGCTGCCCTTCCAGAGGCTTCTATGGATTGGGGCTCAACCGGGAAAGGCCTTTCTTCCAGGAAGGCAGAGCACAGGAAGGGAGCCGGGAGAAGGAAGATGCGGGCAGAGGGGAGTAGTCGAGGGGGCAGGGAGAGAGATGGGACAGGGGTAAGCTGCACAGCCAGATGCTGGGCAACGTCTCAT
Organism: Tursiops truncatus; assembly: GCF_011762595.2. NCBI lineage: Eukaryota > Metazoa > Chordata > Mammalia > Artiodactyla > Delphinidae > Tursiops > Tursiops truncatus. Next base: position 98,742,959 of record NC_047041.1, on the reverse strand, counting down.
TTCGTCCTCTCAAACATCCCCATTTTACAGATAAGGAAACTGAGGCTTGCAGGGGTAGACTGACTTGCCCAAGGCTGCCAGTGACAAAGCGTGGATTCAAACCTGATACCGTGTGATTCCAAAGCCCACGCCCTTCCCCAACCAGGGATAACACCGAACTAGAAAGGCTGAGGCCCAGAGATGGTGCGGGACAGAAGAAACGCGGGCCGCAGCGGGCAGGGTAGCAGGTACAGTCCGTTTAGGGAGAGCCCCCCATGGGCAGGCCCGGCATCGTGACCACAGCCCCTCTGCACATGCCGCTAGCTAGGGGGACGGGCCGGTATACTCACGAGCAGGACCGGGCCAGCTGGCAGAGGCCACAGGCCGGCTTCCGCATCAGGTACATGGGCCACCCGTAGGCAGCCAGGGCAAAGAGCATGTAGTAGCAGACCTCTTTGTAGCGGAGCATCTCTTGCTGGAAGAGAAGAGGCAGAGGGCGGTCACCTCCTACCCTTCCTGCCTGTAGCCTCAGGGCCCATGGGCTCCCCTCGATGGAGGATGGAGGCAGGAGCTGCCCTCCCAATGGGCTGCAGACCACCCCCACCCCCACCTTGGAGGACCAGCTCCTCCAGATAATTGCATTTCCCTAATTATCTCCATGCAACCAGGGCACGAATCCTCCTAAGACCTGTCCCATTGCACCAATCTCAGAAATTAATGATTTGGGGACAGAAAAGCACTCAGAGCACTGGATCGATTTCCTCGCCCGTTTTCCCGAAAAGGGAAGAGAGGGGGAGGTTACCGCGCGACCATCGCCCACCTCGGCAATCAGGCCCCCGGGAAGGGTGATTTAACCCTGAGAGGTCCGGACCCTCCAGAGGGGGTTGCCCAGGCCACAGAGCAGCAGGGCGGGCCCTGGAGACATGGACATGCTGGGGACCAGACCAGTGGCCCACCGTCAGGGCGTCTGGGCAGACTGGGATCTCTGAGAAAGGCGCCCGTTTGAAAGCTGGTATCTGAGGCCAGTGGCGGTTATCAGCCTGACCGGCTGCAGGAAGGTAAGGAGGCCCAGGTATCCCAGCAAAGCGGCTTCCGGTGTCCCGGGTGCCCCAGGCACTGGGGACTCCTGCACTTAGAGGGAATTAGTCACCTTGTAAAAGGTGAAAAGGGTGATTAGTCATCTTGTGAAGTGAAATAAACAGCACCTTCATCAGGGCCCCGAGGTGTCTGCTCTCCAGGAAAGCACTGGAGGAGGGAGGTATCCTCTTCGGCTCAGGCAGGAGGGCGGGGCGCTGGCACCTGGAGGCTCAGCTGCCCCTCCCCTGCCTCCCACAGGCGAGAGAGGGCGTGGTGAGAGCGGGCCTGGGCAGCCCCGGGAGGCTGCTCTGGGCACATGCTACGGACAGGCTCTTTTTTTTTTTTTTTGCAGTACGCGGGCCGCTCACTGTTGTGGCCTCTCCCGTTGCGGAGCACAGGCTCCGGACGCGCAGGCCCAGCGGCCATGGCTCACGGGCCCAGCCGCTCTGTGGCATGTGGGATCTTCCCAGACCGGGGCACGAACCCGTGTCCCCTGCATCGGCAGGCGGACTCTCAACCACTGCGCCACCAGGGAGGACAGGCTATTTTAAGAAAGGATACAAATGCCCATTTTGGGGAGCGGGGGCAAATGGAGAACAGGCTTTTCCAGGGGATTCAGATTGTGAAGGATGAATCCTTTCTAACGCTGTCCCGACTGGCACCACTGGCGCCGTGCAGGGAACGGGGCTCAGGATGGCTCATCCCCTCCCCACCGGGGCTCTGGGTGAAAGGCAGGCCCGGCACCGTTTATGCTGCTGCAGGAGCAGACTCAGAGGGGTCCCGGCTACACTAAATCGGTTTGCTTCTGGGGCAGGGCCGGCCCTCCAGCTGCAGCTTCAGCCCTGGGTGAGGCGCTCCTTTACTGGGACACACACACCGGATTTCTCCTAAAGGCGCTTAAGAGGTTCTGCTACTCAAAAGAGCTTGGAAACCAAAGTGCTGTGTCCTGCTGCCTTTTGTAACAGTAACAACCATGGCAATAATAGTAACAGCTCACCCTCCTGAAGCGCTTTATCATCTCAGGAGGCCAGGACCAAGCATTCTGAGCACCGAGAGGCCGATTCAGGGGCCTTTTATGCAGAACCAGCGTGACGCAGGGGTGGGGGTGGGGCCGCTGGGGGGGGGACTCAGGAGGAAGGGGGCGTGAACTGAGAAGGGGGGCCGCCTGGAGGGCTGAGGGGGGACCCGCGCAGAGCAGGTGTGCCCAATGCTGCCAGGGCAGGTGGTCTGCTCGGGTCGTCCCGGCAGAGGGAGAGGAGCCGGCACGGGGTGGAGGCGGGTGGCTCGGACTCACCGAGTTCTTGAGGTCGAGGTACTTGGTGTTTCTGGTCACCGGCATCCCAGACAGGAAGGCCAGGATGTCATTGTTGGCCTGGAAGACAGGCGCGTTAGGGTGACTGCCCCGGGCCCAGCTGCACGGCTGAGAAAGGGGTCCAGGCCCCCAGCTCTGCACCCTGCCTGCCTCCCCAGGGCCTGAGAGCCCAAAGGGGCGTGTGGTTTCTAGCTCTTCCGTGACCTGGCCAGTTTTCCAAAATCTGAGGTCTCCTCATATCTCCAGTTGCTCCCCTTCCACCCAAAGCATCAATCCCCTGGGACGTCGCTAGCCCAGGCCGGGAGAAAACGTATTTTGCATGGGATGCCGGGAGACCCCAGCTAGGACTGGTGTGTTGGCTGGGGTAGGGCGGAGAGGCAAGCGCAGAGGCTGGAACGTGGGGCTGGATGCTTCATTGGGCCCCTGTGACTAGATGTCCCCTGGGGCCCTGGAGGCAGCCTTGCAGCCCCGCAGAGGGAAGCCACTCAAGCAAGAGCCATGAGTGGTGAAGGGTGAGCTGGGGAAGGGAGGGGAGGGAATGTCAAAGGGTGGCCTCCTGGGCCAAGAGGGTGGGCGGAACCCGGGGGGCAGCAGGGGTGGCAGGGAGGGCCCGGCAGGAAGGCGGTGCGGGGAGGTGGCCTGAGCATGGCCGCGTGCTCACCTCGTCCAGCACGGCGTTGCGCTTGGCCCGCTGCCGCTGCCGGAGCAACACCAGGCCAGCGATGATGTCGGAGGGCACGATGTCCAGGTCTCGGAAAAACTCGGCAAAGAGGTAGGCGATTTCCGAGTAGGCGTCCTACGAGGTCCAGGGAGGCAGGAGGCGGCGGCAGGGGAGCAAGAGAGAGGACGAGACACGGGGCGTGAATGTCCGGGGCTGGGTGTCTGCTCGGGGTCCCCTGTGCAAGTTCCCCCTAGCCCCCCACATGCGGCCCTCTGCAGCCGTGACCCTGAGGGCCCTGTCCTGGGCTCCGGGCCCCTGTAGACCCGGCAGAGGCTGTCCCAGACACGGCTGACCCTTCTCCTTCGGCGCTCACCGGGCACCGTCTACCCCGCACAGATGCCTCCGGGAGCCGTTTCCTGTTCTTTCCCCAGGACTAGGAATCAAGGCCTGGGCCTGGCCTGTTTCTCCTTCAGCTTTTCTCTCTAGCAGAGGAGCCAAAACTAAGCTCCTGGCTGCTTTCCCCACACTGAGTTTCCTCCCACCTCCCACCAGCTGTGACCTTGAATGCCCTGCTAAGGGCTGTACGGAGCCCTGGGTCTCAGGCCCCCTCCCCGACCTGTCCACAGTTGTAGGCTCAGGGACCCCCACCATGTGCCTGCAGAAGGGGAATGTGACCTGGGGCCACTGGCCCCCCTAGCTGTCCTGCCAGCTCTGTTCTCAGGACAGCCATGCTTGGGGCCTGGGGGCGGGAGGCAAGGCAGACAGACGCAGCCCTTCCAGCAGAGTGCCGTCTGCCCTGCCCCACGACAAGCTGAGTCTGGAACCTCTTCCCTGACTGGTCAGGAGAGGCTGTGATGGGAAGAAACTCATGGCAACTGGTTTCCTCTCGCTGGGTTTCACCCTTGAGTGTGTGGCACATGCAAGAGAGGAAGAATCAAGGGCTGCAAACTCAAAAGCCTAATGGGGCCAAACAGAGCCTGCTACTGCTGTGAGAGGCCCACCTCGGGCAAATCTAGAAAGACTGAACTTTCCCTACACTCTCCTGATTTTTAAATGTTGGCCACCAATTCAAATTTTTAAGCAACACAGCACGAGGTGATCAAAACGTTCTCTGGGCTGGACCTGACCTGACCTGACCCCCAGGCCGTCAGTGTTTGATGGGACCTAGGTTCTGGGGAGCCCCGGCCTTTTTGAGAAAAGACGTTCTGCTTTTTCCCCAGGCTCCAACGCCAGCCCTGAAGCTGTCTGCCAGGAGGGGTGGGTGTGTCCTCTGCACGCCCTGAGCTGAGACCCCCTCAGACTCCCCCGAGAGCCCCGGGGTTGGGGGGGGGGGTGCTTCCCACCCACCAGGGAACCTCTGGGGGTGGGAGGGACTTTCTTACGCTTGATTACTCACTCCACGGCTCACCAGGGGCTGCTAGTGGGTAGGAGCCACTCAAGGCTTCCGGGGGCTGCCATGCAGGGCACCTGCTGTCTGGCTTGGGGAGGAGTGGTCTCCTGACCTCACTTGCTCTGCCACTAACTAGCTGTGCAATGCTGAGTAAGTCACTCCACCTCTCTGGGCCTCAGCGGCCTGATCTGCAAAACGAAGGGTGGGACTAGATGACCCCTAAGGGCCCTGCCTCCCCTCCCCAACCCGGGGGCCACCCACCACTGACCCACAGCGCCCTGGCGGGTGCGGAAGGCTAACAGTGCGCATCGAGGGACGGATCTTCCAGAGGGACCTGCAGCTGCTGAGATGCTGCTTTTCTGTCTTCGGGTTGCCCTGATATTTGAGTATCTCTTCTCCTAAACTAAACTCTTGAGTTCCAAGGGGGTGGATAAAAGGTCTTCACATGTTTCTGTCTCCTTGACAAAGCAAGGGGTTGGCTGTCTCACATGCTGGAGGGAGTCCTTCAGTGAATAGTAACAGGTCCTCTTAGGAGCAGGCTGTCACCTCACTCCTGCCCCACCCGGCAGGGCTGCGGAGGGAAGCCTCCTCAGTCGCCGACAGCAGGATGTGAGCCCCAGGACGGCGACTTCCCAGTACTTACTGACTGGGAGTCCTTCGTCCGAGTACAGCAGAGGAACACTTTGAGCCGGCGCGACCAGCTGGTGGCCTGACCCTCTTCTAAGCGGTGCCTGCAGTGGGGGAGAGTTGGTATGTGTGAGGTCAGGGGGCCCGGCCAGAAGAGCTGGGCCCGCATTACAGAAACAGGACAGCCTGTTCCCAGGACCCCAGCAAAGGGCTCCCCAGTAGGAGGGTCTAGGGGAGAATAGGCCTGGGTCCGGCCAAGGCTGGCCGGCCAGTGACCTGGCTATCAGCCAGCAGGGCTCTCCCTGGGGGGCTCCTGATGGCCTGAGATGGTGCACTGTTGGCCGAGGCCAGGGCCTACGCTCCCAACTTCTGGCAGACTGACAACAGCACACTCTGGGCGCTTCAGAGCTGGCAGCCCGAACTGGGGGCTGCCCTGCGGTCCACCCCAAAAGTTCAAATCAAGAGCCCTGGGAGATGGTGGCAGGGCGCTGGCCTCTCTGCCGACTTGTTTCCTGGCCTGGAGCAGACCTGCTGGAGAGACCTGTTTCCCCTCTCAGAAAGGATTTCTCACATTGTCTGTACTTGGGGAGGTTTAAGGGGCTGAATGAGGCTCCGCATTCTTCAACTCCTTGGAACTGTTGCATTAGAGGGGAGAGGGCCCCTGCCTTTCATCTGCATGGCTGGCCCCTGTCTGTTCCACCCTCAACCCCAGCCCCAATGGGTCTGGCTGCTCTGATGGGGAGTCAGCGTACCCAGGAGTCTGCACCCAAAGGGAGAGCAATTGGCCGATTATCCACGGAGACCCTTCCAATGCTGGGTGCCCAGAAGTCGGTGTGTTTTGAGCATGAAGATAACAGATCCAATATAAAAATGTAAATTTCCAGGGTTTCCCTGGTGGCACAGTGGTTGGGAGTCTGCCCGCTGGTGCAGGGGACGCAGGTTCGTGCCCCGGTCCGGGAAGATCCCACATGCCGCGGAGCGGCTGGGCCCGTGAGCCATGGCTGCTGGGCCTGTGCGTCCGGAGCCTGCGCTCCGCAACGGGAGGGGCTGCAATGGTGAGAGGCCCGCGTACCGCAAAAAAAAAAAAAAAAAAAAAAAAGTAAATTTCCAGACTGAGCACGAGGGGCTGGCTTGCTTTCGTGACACGTGCCCTCCCCTCAGCTCCTTCAGAGCCTGGCGCTGGGTGGTCAGGAAGGGCAGACATGGGTGGCCCTGGGTGCCTGCAAGGCGCTTAGCATCCATCAGGAGTGACAGACCGGGTCCCCCCTCCCCTGCCTCTCGGCTCCTCTTTGCAACTAAGGGCCGCTTCCTGCTCCCAACCCTGGTTCCACGGGCCACGGGCCACAAGGACAGGGAAAGCCACAGAGCCTTCCAGGGCTACAGGAGGGGGTTAGGAAACGGTGCAAGGGATTTGCTATTTCTGGGACCTGCCAGCCCTAAGGGACTTGGGCAGCCTCACATCCTAAGCCAACGTCCCCCCTACTGGGGACTTGATGAAAGGACAGCATGCTGGCCAAGCTGAGTTCCCAGAGCATCACGTTCTTTAACCCTTTCTAACCAAATTGGCTTTTAAACATTCGAAGAGAATTTCCTCCCTTCCCTCCGGCAGATGTTAAGTGCTGTATACTCTACTGCAGTACCCTTTATGCCCACCAGGGGGCAGATGGAGCCAATGACACATTTGGCATAAAGCATCAGTTAGGCTACATAGACCAAGACAGGGAGAGACACACTCAATCTGCACAGAAAGTGGGCTTCTCTGGTGGCACAGTGGTTAAGAATCCGCCTGCCAATGCAGGGCACACGGGTTCGAACCCTGGTCCGGGAAGATCCCACATGCTGTGGAGCAACTAAGCCCGTGCGCCACAACTACCGAGCCCGTGCTCTAGGACCCGTGAACCACAACTACTGAGCCTGTGCTCTAGGACCCGTGAACCACAACTACTGAGCCCGCATGCCACAACTATTGAAGCCTGCGCACCTGGAGCCCATGCTCTGCAACAAGAAGGCACCGCAATGAGAAGCCTGTGCACTGCAATGAAGAGTAGCCCCCACTCACTGCAAATACAGAAAGCCCATGCGCAGCAACGAAGACCCAACGCAGCCAAAAATAAATAAATAAATAAGTCTGGACAGAAAGTTCATGGATCCAGCATCCCCCACCCTGGGGCTCACTAAAGCGAAGGGAGGGCAGACACTCCTTCCGCAAAGATCCAAGGTCAGGCTTCCAGGAAGTAGTGGTGGGAAGAACCCACCCCAAACCCCAGCAGATTTCACTGGAAGGAGAAAGAGCAAAGGACTTAAACAGCTCCCTGACTCCCAGAGACTAAAATAACCCGTTGGTGTGAGGCAGTAGGGCTTGTGCACAGCCCCAAACCTGGAAGCGGAGGAAGGGTCAGCAGGCTTGAAAACGGCCCTGTTAGAAAAACTGTCTGTTGGTTTCAGAGCAGAGGGAGGGCGAGTGGGGAAGAGCCTGAGAGGTGGTCACAGCCACCCAGCTGTGGCCTGGGCTGCCTTCCCAAGCCCGCTCGAGAGCTGGACAGACCACAACAGGTGGGGACCTGTGAGCTCGAGGACCCTCACTACCGGCACAGGGCCCGGCACCGCTGGAAAACGTTCTAATTCAGATGACAGCCACCGACAACTCCCAAGTGCAAAGGCGTTGGCTGCCCTGGGCCCCAAAGGCAATTACCCAGAGTTGGGGAGGGGAGAGTTTTTTCCCCAGGGCCCCAGGAGCCCAGAAACCAGGCCAGGTGGGGGCATGTGATTGGAATGAGCAGAATGGTACTGGTGGTCATGGCCAGCTGCACCCGGAGGAACGACAGGCTCCGGGGCCTTGGCTCCAAAACCTGGCATTTGGGGCTGGGAGGTGGCCAGCCCAGGCACGGGTAAGGCTCTGGCTACAGTGCCGAGCTGACGCGGAGGGCCCAGGGGAGCTGGGACACAGAGGTGCGCGAGGGTGGGGTGGGGGCCTGGGCAGCACACTCCCCTGGCTGAGGGCTCCTGACCCTGCTGCCCTGGGCTGGGGATGGAGTGCCAGTTCTACTCCCCACCAGCCTGACCTGGGGCAAGTGACCTGCCCGCTCTGGGACTTGGACCCCTCATCTGTAGAATGGGTGTCACAACCGCACCAGGGTTGGCAAAAGGATTAAACAGACGGATGGCGGAAGGGGCTCAGTGCAGGGCCTAACGCAGAACAGAAGCTCAATATATAGGAGTCACTGTGACCCACCCTGGAAGCACCCCCTCTCTTTTTCTTTCAATAAACAGGAACCTGTGAATGTGCCTGGACGTCCTCCAGCATTTTCTCTGCCATGGCACGGCCTCCCCCGCTTCTCCAAAACACTGTGCAAAACATCTCCCCTCCAGGAAGCCTTCCTTGGTTAACCTCCTCCAGCCCCCTTAACCCTAGAGGCAGCCTCGCCGAGTGCTTAAGAGCAGGGCTCTAAAGCCAGGCTGCCTAGGCTTGACCCCAGCCCCACCATTTACCGGCTGTGTCACCTCAGACAACTCACATAAGCTCTCTGTGCCTCTGTTTCTTCCTCTATATTACGGGGATGACGCTAACAGCTACCTCGGCGAGCTACTGTAAGTTAATACATGCAATGCTTGGCTCGCCGTCGGAGCGCTTCCTACCATTATTCTCGTGTTGTTAGCGCTGAAGATGATGACAGTGGCTACCATTTACTGAGCACGAACCTCCCATGAGCATGGTGTTAATCACTCCGTTAAACCTCACAGCAGAGCACGAGGCAGGAATTACTGCGGTTCCCACTTTACAGACCAGGAACCTGAGGTAAGCCTTTAGCCGGCGCCCGGGGCTCACACAGGTTTAGACGCCGGGAGAGAGGCGTGGGGCCGGCCTCTGTCCACCGTCGGCAAACCCCGCGGGGGACGCCCGCCCGCCCGGCCCACTGACCGCAGGTTGTAGGTCCGCAGGTTGCGCTGCCTCCTCTTGGTGGCCCTCAGCTTGACGAAGGTGCGGCCCGTGGGGTCGAAGACGCAGAGGACGGTGATACAGACGCTCAGGATGACCACCCAGTTGCAGACAACCATCCCTGTGGAGGCGGCCGTGGGAAGCCAAGGGTCATGGTGCTGGGGACACCGCTCTGGCTCTGAAGAAGGGGCACTGCAGCCTCCCTACCCCCAACTGCTTCTGGGGCCCAAGAGCAAGGCTCCAAAGGCCCTGGCCCTAGCCTCTGGCCACACAGCCGTCCCCCCTGGCTGAGCTGTGACCCCAAGGCCCATCCTTGGCATGAGCAGACAGCTGTGTGGGTTTCGGGAGCCCTGGGCAGCGCTGTGCCTGCTGCTGCCCCCGAAACCCAGGGTTCCCCAAGGGGGTATGGCAGACTGCCTGGCGTCCTCATGGAAACTGTTTCCCTCTCACAGTGCCTGAGCTTCCTATTCTCTAACCTGACCTGTTCCCTGCACCTCAGGGCTGCCCTGTCTAACCTGGCCCTGTGCCCTCCACGCCAGGGTTAGGGTTAGGGTTAGGGTTAGGGCTGACCCTGTCCCCTCCATCCCGGGGCTGCCCTGTCTAACCTGGCCCTGTGCCCTCCATGCCAGGGTTAGGGTTAGGGTTAGGGTTAGGGCTGGCCCCGGCCCCTCCATCCCGGGGCTGCCCTGTCTAACCTGGTCCTGTGCCCTCCATGCCAGGGTTAGGGTTAGGGTTAGGGTTAGGGTTAGGGTTAGGGTTAGGGTCAGGGCTGGCCCCAGCCCCTCCACCCCCGGGCCGACCAACATACCGAGCGTGACGTTTTTGGCAGTGAGGTCATTGCAGGAGGTGTAGTACTGGGTGAGCCAGACGATGCCCACGATGGCGTAGATGAACTCGATCACCAGGATGGCTGCAAGGAGAGGAGGGCCCCAGCTGAAGGACGGGAGGCCCTGGAACCTGGGCCCGGCTCCCCCTGTCACAGGATGCCTGGCCAGCACAGTAGACTGCCCGCCGCCCCTGCCACACAGGCCTCGTGGTGCAGAGGGCCCAGGGGGTGTGGCTGTCCCACCACCGGTTCTACTCATGTGCCCTCAGGCCCCGACGTCCCCCTGAGAAGGTGACTGCAAAGGTGCATGATGAAGAGGCGTTTCTCTGTTCGTTCGGGAATGAGAACTATATCCATGAACTCTGGGATCAGACGCATCTTAGGCAAGTTACCTAATCTCTCTCCGTTTCCTCGTCTGTAAAATGGGGGTGACAAGGTCCATGGTACAGGGCTGTGAGGACTGGGTGATGGGGTGTTCATTTCATGGAAACTGCTATTCCCAGGAGGAGGCCTCTGGCACTTGAGGCAGGAGAGGGAAAGGGCCCCAGCAGCCAGCTGCCCAAGGTGCCCTGCCCAGACCAGAGCAGTGGGCCCAGGGCTGAGATGGGGTTAGGGGGGCAGGTGGGAGAATTGACGGCCCCCCAGGGGGCAGCATTGGAAGCCCCAGCTCTACAGCCATCCCAGTGTGGCAGCCGAGAGCCCAGGCTTTAGAGCCAGACAACTTGGGTTCAAATCTCAGCTCTGACACTCATATGCTTTCTAGCCATGTGACCTTAAGCGAGCAAAGTAACCTCCCTGGGCCCCGGATTCCTCATCTGCAAAATGAGGCCAACAATGGCTCCTCCCTGAGTTAACACGGGAAGAGGACTTAGCAGAGGCCACAGGAGCACAAGAGTATCCACCCGGAGTGACTGGGAGAGGCGGCTGGGACCCGAGCCCAAGGAAGAGGAGACAGGCGGGTCCTCCGGGAGCTGGTCCAGGCCCCTGAGGGGCTTCCCTGGGAGGGTGGGGGGCTGTTTGGGGAAGGGTCACAAAGCAGCTGAAGGATATGCACAGCCTAGACGGGGCAGCGGTCGGCAACCTTTTTCTGTAAAGGGCCGTAGAGTAAATAACATTTTTAGATGTTGTGGGTCATAACGTCCGTCACAACTTCTCGGCTCTGCTGTGGTCATGCAAAAGCAGCCAGAGGCAATAAGTACTAAATGAATGAGTGTGGCTGGGTTCCAATAAAACTTTATTTAAAAAACAGACGGCGGGCTGCGCTTGGCCCTCAGGCCGCAGTCTGCCCACCCCCGGTCCAGAACCGGGCCCAGTAAGTCTGCCTGTTCACTGCTGGCCCTGGTGCTGGCACAGGGCCCAGCCCATCGCGTGTGGCCGAAAGAACGCTGGGCCCAGGAGGAGGGAGGGGGTGGGGGTGGGCCGGAGCGGCCCCCTCACCCACGGCAGGGGGCCCTTACCCAGGCGCACGTAGAGCACGTACTGCATGGATTCGCGGGGCTCCGTGTAGAGGATGCCGCCGCGCATGCTCAGCCAGATGATGGCCATCTCAGCGATCATGCAGCTCAGCAAAATGCCCAGGTAACCGCGGCCGTGGTCCACCAGGTTCAGGGAGCAGGCCTCGTTCGGGTTGTAGACCAGGCCGAAGAGCACCACGGACAGGATCACAAACCTGGGGGAACGTGCACGTGAGAGGGGCCGGGCGGCCCACGCACCTCCCACGGCCTCCGGCGGGCAGCCGCACGCAGCCTGGACGCGGGGTGGAGGGCTTCACTGCTCCGGGAGCAGGACCCCTGTCTACCTGGCAGCAAGTCCCTCTGAGGACACGGGCATCCAGGGACAGGGGAGCGAGAGCAGGGAGCCCAGCCGCCAGCCATGGGCAGACAGCACAGCGGCTCCGCCCAGTGCTGGGGTCAGGCCCGGAGGTGGCCAGGCGGGGTCTCTGGGCTCCACGGGGGTATTGCCCTAAAGGCATAGCCGTTTCAGCACCAACTCCGGGGAGCTGGGAACACAACAGGGTTGGGACAGATGGCCAGCAGGCCTCCTTCCAGGCCCGTGGCGTGGCCCCGAGACTCACCAGGTGGTGTGGAGGAGGAAGAGGAAGATGGCTGGCAGGACGAGGTCATCGCTGCCCACAGACCAGCGCCGCCGGAACACCACGATCCCGGGCATGGCTGGCAGCTCTGCAGAGGCTCAGCGGGCCTGGCGCTCACCTCCTGAAACAGAGCAGAGGACCCTGAGGCTGCCCGGGCTGCTGCGGCACCCAGGGCCACCGCGCTCCTGGTCAGGTGTGCCCAGCAGCAGAGGCATCTCTCCCAGGCCCTACAGCCCCAGGGCTTTCAGGCCCATCCCTGGGCAGGATCCACCTCCCACAGTATCCACCCCCTGGAGCCAATATCTAAAACTGTAGCAGCCAGACACCGGCTTCAGTCTTACCCGTGAGGACTCTCCTCCCCGCAGGACTGGCACAGACCCCTTGGGATCAGCTCTGCCTGGGGTCACCCCAACAGGAACTGCTCAGCTCCCTTAAAGACCTGGGCTCACCCCTGCCTCCCTTTCCATGGGATCAGGGAGCCCCCTCACCCACCACCTGCTGCCCAGTTCATTCTGTCCTTGGGGTTGGGTGAGGGCTTCCCAGGCCGAGCCCGAGTCTGTCTCCCGGCATGCGCCGAGCCGGGCAGGTGGAAGGCTGAAGGCCTTGGGGAAGGTGGGGGTGAGGGCATGCGTGGGGCTGGACACATGGAGGATGGGAGCGCCCAGCACATAGTAGGTGTTCAGTAAATATCTGCAGAATGATGTCTTCCGTTTCGTGCTTTGCTGGAATGCTGGGAGCATGCTCCATGACTTGATTTTGCACCCGTCAGACAGAATTCCCCATCACAGCTATGCCTCTTGGCAGGGAAGGACGTGGTTGGGACAGGGGGTCAGGAGTGTAGCTGGGGTGCCCAGCCCCTCTGCCGGAAGGGCAGTGGGCAAGCCCTGCGGGTATCCCATCCTCCTGGCGACCACCGCTCCCACACCCACCCTGGGCCATGCAGCCTTTACCGCCCAGATCTCAACTCTCTGAAGTAGCTGAATTCAAGTTAGCCACAGGCAAGCTCAGGGAGGAGGGCCCAGGAATCTGGGCCTCCCCACCTCCCTAGAGCCCTAGGAACCAGGGCAGGGGCGCCGGCTGGTTGGCTCCCCGCGGGGAGGGGCCCGGGAGACACGGGTGAGGGGCTCCGGGGCAGCCCTGCGCTCAGCTGTGCGGAGGAACCCCTGCTGCGGGAGGCTGGGTGCTGGTGGGCAGCTGCCCCCAGGCTGGCAGAGGCTTACATGGCACCTGGTCCAGAGGTGGGCGGCAAGTCCTCCTCTCCCCGGTGACGGCTCCAGGGAAAAAGAGTGTCTGCGGAGACCGGCATCACTCGGGAAGTGGCCAAGTCTCCCCGGCCGGTGGGCGCGGCCCTCAGGGTGGGCGACGGGGTGTGCAGCCAGGTGGCCGGCCAGCACGTCCAGCCCAGCCCGTCTCGGTCGCCCTCTCCCTGGTGCAGCCGCTTCATCCAGCCGCTGCCCGGCTGCTCCCAGAGAGGTGGCGGCCTGGCGGGCAGGCTGGCGGGCTAGCCTGCTGGGGTCGTGCCTACTCCTCCCCCCACCCTCAGGAAGTGACATCATCCCACTCTCTCCAAGGAGGAGTCGGAGCACGGATTCTGGGAAGCAGGAGAAGGATGGAGAGCGCGGAGCTGCGTGGCGGGGTGTCCGGGGGGTGGGGGTCTGGGACTGCAGGAGGCTGGGGCTCCAGTCCTGTGTCTGTGACAAGCGGCTGACCGCAACGGCTCCGGTTTGAAAGGACGGACGGGATGGGAGGGGCTGGGACTCCATGGGTGGCAGCAGGGCTGGGAAGGGCAGAGCTGCCAACAGCTGGTATTTCAGCCACCAGCTCTCTACAGCCCTTCCCTGATTCCAGGTGGCCCACGGAGGGTGAGCTGGAGCGTGGGGTTGGGCTCAGGGGCCCCTCACACAAATGAAGTGACTGAGAGGTCCCAGCAGGTGCTGCAGCACCGCTCTAATCAGGCCAGACCCCGGCAGAGGAAGGGGAGGGCTGTCCCAGAGGGGCTGGCGGGTGAGGGCTGCCCTGCCAGGAGCCTAGAACATCTCGTGCTCAGGGATGCAGGGTGAACCCTTCCCAATCGCCTGCTCTCACCCCCGCCCTTCACCTCTTGGAGTCCAGAATGGCTAGAACTCCCTCAACTCACACGTATCATTCACTTAACAACCTCGGGCGCACGCGGCCCCGCCCTACCTGCTCTCAGGTGGGAGAGGTGGGGTGAGCCTGGCTCCCCTGCAGAAGTGGCCGAAGATCTGTCAAGACCCTGGAGTGATACGGCCAGTGGCAGCCTCTGTCCCCCGGCTCAGGGAGTGCCCAGCCGACAGCTGTGGTCAGTGCCAGTCCCCCCTAGGTCACGTGGCAGGGCTGCTGCGGGCTGACCCCACCGGGTGCCCCATTACAGGCCTGGGGACCACACCCCGTGCCCTCCAGCCTGCACCCGGGCCCAGCCCCCAGCTGGGCAGAATCCTAGGCCCAGCGCTGCCTGGCTTCCGACCCGGGCTCCATCACCCACTAAAGGTATGACTTACTAGTTGTGCCTCAGTTTCCTCATCTGTAAAGTGTCGATTATCCCCACCTGCTAAGGGTCTAGTGCGGACCATACGAGAGGGCCCAGCAGTGCTGGACAAAGCCAGCGACGGTCTTAGCTCAGGCGGGCGAAGCAGAGGGAGAGTGCGTGAAGCCGGTGGACCAGCGGCCTGGGCTAGTGGATTCTCCAGCTGGTCACCACCAGGTCACGGTGTGGGCTGGGGGGCGACAGCGCCTGTGCTGCTGCTGGGGGAGGATGGGCCACTCGACTCCATGCAGATTCATACATCCCAGGGCTGCTATTTTTAAGGGCCTGAAAGACGCCCTTTCTCTCGAGACCCCGGCCCTTCACAATGGGGGCCTGTTCCCCTGCTGGGGATGTGAGTTCATCCGGAGGAAATGTCTCAGGATGGGGGAGGGCAGAGGCTACTTCCTGGTCCGGGGCTGCCACAAAGCACCACCTCTGGCTCTCCTCCCCTAGGGCACAGGGTCCGTGCCCTTCAGAAACCTCCGTGGGGGCAGCGCCCAGCCTCCCTTCCTTACCCAGACCAGGGGCACTTCCAGGGGAGGTGTGGCGCCCCCGCCGGTGGGCGGGGGAGAACAGGGGCACTGCTGGGCGCCTCCCATGCCCCTGGCTGGGCACCCCCCCAACAGAGGCAGGTGTGAGGGGAGGCACCAGGACAACCCCACACGTGGATGGAATGACTTGAGTGGCACTCCGAGGCCCCCTTCTTCCTCCACCCACAAAGCCCAATTTCCTTGATGGAGGTTCAGGCCCCCGAGTTAAGTATTAACCATTCTCAGAGTTCCTCTCTCTAAAAATGCAAAACTGTTTTCTAAGATGCACGTGCTGATCCCTACTTTAAAAACCTTCCATGGCTCCAGTGGTCTGCAGGATAAAGTCCAAGCCTCTCAGGCAGCAGCTCATGGCCTCAGTAACTGGCAGGCAGGCTGTGCAACCTTGGGCAGGTGCCTTGCCCTCTCTGAATCCTGGAGCAGGAAGATACTCCCCAAGCCCTAAGGATCCCAGGCAGAGACAGGCACAGGGCCGCCTTCTGGCTGGGGAGGCACTCCAGCCCCTTCTCACACTGCCTCACCCTCCTTTCCAGACCCCCCAAACTTGCTGCTCCCTAAAAACACCTCACTGGAATCTGTGCTTTCTTTACCCCAGTTCCTCGGCCGGGCAAAATCCTACTCATCTTTCTCGGGCCGACCAAAAGTCGGCCCCCCTTGAAACCCTCCCTGGCAGCACCCCGCACTCCTCTCATGCAGAACAGGCTGCACCCTATGGGATCCCTCATCCCAGCGTAGCCCTGGCCACCTGCTGATTCCTTGCTGCCCGTCCCTGTCCCAGCTCACCCGAGAGTCCCGGAGGGCGGGGGCCTTGCAGCATTGCTCTCCTTCACACCCCCTCTCCCCCTGGGCAGCCCTGGCCCCTCCAAACCACCGCTCCATCCCCCTGAAGCAGCTGTCGTAAGCGCTGGGGGCATGGCTCCTTCCGTCTTCGCTCAAATCCTTCAGTTTTGGGGAAATGTCGCTCCCCAGCGCTCTCCCTGACCATCCTCTCCTCTGGCTGTCTTAACTGTGCTAGGGCTTTGGTTTCTTCAGCTGCAAAACGGGGACAACGGCACCCCCATGGAAGGCTGCAGCGAAAGCTGGCTGGGACGAGGTCACAGAGGTCTGCATAGGTCCCGGCGGAGCCCAGGGCTCCATTCACAGTGGGTGGGTGGGGGGCATCAC
The DNA here is from genome assembly GCF_011762595.2 of Tursiops truncatus. Classification (NCBI taxonomy): domain Eukaryota; kingdom Metazoa; phylum Chordata; class Mammalia; order Artiodactyla; family Delphinidae; genus Tursiops; species Tursiops truncatus. The sequence continues at coordinate 98,726,801 of NC_047041.1, read as the reverse complement.
ATCAACAGGGCTCCTGAGGGGCTTCTGGGGACTTCGTGGCACGGTGATCTGCGACAGGTGCTGGGGTTTGGGCAGGTGCTGCGGATGCCCATGATTGGCTCCAGCTGACCAGCAAGGGCCAGACTGAGCACATACGAGCCCTGACAGGGGCCTTGAGCAGGGGCGCTGCTATTTAAATGCCCTGGGCTGGGCCTCACCCCTGATCCTAAGGTCCCCTTGGGCTTGGTCCAGGGAGCAGGTTTCAGGGAGAAGTGCCCCTTGGCGGTGGGTCCCAGCTGGTGGGGTGCTGAGAGCTCCCAGGGAAGGGAGGAGGGCACGGGTTGCCCCCGGGACAGAGAGTTCCAGCTCGGGGCGGGTGGGACATGGGAGTTCACCTCGTTTGCCTGCAGGGGGGCCAGGACACCAGAGTCAGTGTGAACCACAGAGGACAGGATGATGCTGTAGGAGGCCCGTCCAGTGTCACCAGCAGCCTCTAGGTCAGCCCATGAGATTTCCCACCTGGCAGAGGTGGCTTCAGGCATCCGGGCCAAAAATGGGCTAGAAGTTGAGCCTGAAGGAAGGGATGACAGCCAGGTCCAGGCCACCGGGATACATCTGACATCAGCTGAGCACCTCCCATGTCCTGGACTAATCACCTGCCATCCTCACAGCAGTGATGCAGGGTGACAGCCTCGCTCTCACTCCACATGCTCTAAAAACAGGCTGTGTCTGAGTCCTGGCTCTGCACTTACTGGCTGTGTGACCTTGGACAAGTTACTTAACCTCTCTGTGCCATGGTTCCTTATTTCTAAAGTGGGGCTAAGAACAGTAGCTACCTCAGAATTGTCACAAGGGTTAAGTGAGTCATACACTTAAGCCAGCACCCGTCACAGACTAGGTGCTCAGGGCATCTGGCTCTTCCGCTAAATATTTCTACTGAAGAACGAGGAGGCTGAGGCTCAGAGACTCTGCCCCACATCTTCAGAGGAGCAACAGGCTGAGCAGGCAAGGGACACAGGTCCTTCCTTCTGCCGTCCAAAGCCCACACCCACTGCAGGAACGTCAGGGTTAGAAGGGGCCTTGGAAACAGTCCTGGGGCCCCCTTTTATGGGAGAGTAAACCAAGGCCCAGAGAGGCCCCAGAGGCTCCCAGCTTTCCCATTACCTCCACCCCACCTGGTGCTGAACACACAGTCAGGGTCCCCAAGGTGGCCCATCCCTTCCCCTTCCTCACAGCACGCCCTTCTCGAACTCCCCGAGAGGCACTCCCATTAGCAGTGTCACCCCAGGGAGCCTGGGCTGAGATCCTCTCTTTTGCACTCTTGATACATAACTCTCTTGGAAGCCGGCAAAATCCACACGAGCTCCCTCGCTGGAGATCAACCCGAAAGAAGGCATCAATCATTTGGACGGATTCACGCAGAGTCACCAGTGGCTAGCTCTCCACCTTCTCGGCGGGTGGGGTCCCCATCACTCTGCAGCTCAGCTGGTGAAGAAGAGGACACCTCAGCCTCAAGCCCACCTTCCCTAGACCCCGTTTAGCCCTACCTGCTGAGGCCTGGTGACTGGGCCAGAGCTGCCAGTCCCAGACCAAGGGCAGCACCCCCGGGCCAGAAAGTCACCACCCCTCCAGACCTCAGTTACCTCTTCTGAAGAATAAGGAGCCTGGACTAAGGGAGGCTTGTATTTTTGTATTTGTTAATATTTATTTACATCCACAGCTAAGGCTGCAGGTGCCTATACAGGAACCACAAACAATGAAAAGGTGGAATATAAATGTAGAAACAAACCTCAGAACAAAAAGTAAGTAGATGAAAATAGAAGGTTGGGGAAATTGTTGTACGTGGGTAAGGCATAAAGGCCCTCACAGGAGCTACATGCAGAACTATCATTAGACCCCACGCTTCCTGGTGGCCAAAGTTAAAAGGGAAATTGGGTAAGGACTCTCGTAGCTCTGTAAGGTGTTGCAATCCTTGGGGCCCTGAGGGGAGGGCCCAGGACTCCCATTCCCATAATGAATGGGATGCCCCACGTGACAGGGCTTTGAAATGAGAAGATGCTCCAGAAACAGTGAAAGGGACAGGTACCTGCTGCCTGCTAAGCCCTCTGGGGCTGTGTCGGGCGCTGGAGCGTGTCTAGTCTTGAGGGGTGCATCTGACTGCAGGGAGACTGGACCCCGGGCAGCCTGCAGGGCAAGTGGTGGCCCCCAGAGGTTCTGTCCCAGCTGGGGCGGGCTCACCAGGGGCTGCCCTCTGGCCTACGTGGGCTGGCAGACGGCTCCTGCACTCTTTAGCCGTGTCCAGAGCACGGGCTCCAGGGATGGTCAAATCCCAGCACCTCCACTTCTCAGCTGTGTGGCTAGTTAAGAGAGCTAGTTCATCTCTCTGCTGGCTTGTGAGGCTTACATGAGGGAGCACCTGCAGAGAGAGGGGATCCGCACGTATTAACTAGAATCATTTCACGAGGCTGCAGGGCGGTTCCAGGGCGATGGAGGAGAGCTCAGCCCACCTGAAGTTGGGGACCCAGGTGTTCTGCTCCCTCCAGCATTTGTCAGTTGCCTACCATGTCTTGGGTCTTGTCTAAGCTCTTTGCAAACATAACTCACTTAATCCTCATAGTAACTGTGAGGTAGGCACTGCTATTACCACGTTTTACAGATGAGATGAAGTGACTTGCTCCAGGTCACACAGCCTAGTTCCAGAGCCCATGTTTTAACTGCTGCTTCTGAGGAGCAGAGTTCAGTTAAAGGCCTGTTTCTGAACCCAGGAGCAGGCGTCCCGTGTCCCCCACGGAGTGAGGGGCCATGGCCTCGGGGACCACAAAGAACTCTCCGGGTCTTCCTGTGGCTCCAGACTCCTGGTCACACCACCACGGGGAGACTGTGGGCATTGGCCCCACTCTGCAGATAAGGAAAACTGAGCCCGGGGGTCGGGGGTGGGTCCACGGGCTGCCTGGAGGTGCGTGGGTGGTGGGCCCAGAGCTAGAAACTTTATGTGTCCTCTTATTCCAGCCTCGTCAGACAGTAGGGGTACCGCCCCAGCTTTACAGATGGAGAAACCGAGGTCACAGAGGGGCGATGGCTTGCCCGAAGATCCCATGACAAAGACGAGGCAGGGCTGGGATTTCAAAGTAGCCTCCTTGAGTTACTTAAAAGGAAAACTCTCTGCCCCTCAGTGCGATTCCTTATTCCCACATGTTCCTTCGGCCCTTCGAGTCCCTCTCCCTCCCAGGTGTGGGGTCCCACACAGAAGCTGGGCTCTGGGAGGCACGGGGAGGGGCAGAGCAGCGAAGGAGGCGACAGAGAAGGAGCGCGCGTGGGCCGGGGGCCACGTGCACAGCCAGCCTGGGCCTGGGTGTGTGCAACCCAAGTTAGGGGCCGGAAAGCTGCTGCTTTTCACACGTCAGCTGTGCCGAAGCAGAAGGTAGAGGCGAGCCAGCCCGGGGCTGAGGCCGGATTTCGGCAAGAGGTGGGTCCTCACACGCCCAGGCCCTGGGACTGAAACGGTGGGGGCGGGGGGGATGCTGCCGCCTCTGCTCCCCTCCCCCGCGCAGAGTCTCAGACTCGCAAGCCCCTTCCTGGCCCTCCCCACCAGGGCAGGCTGGAAGGACCTGGGGAAGCACCTCCTGTGCCCCTCACCACGAGCCCATGGGTGGGTATAGCTGTTCTCATGTCACAGATAGGGAAACCGAGGCTCCAAGGTTAAATAACCCGGGGAGTGGGAGGCCAAGTCAGGCTTCGAAGCCAGGCCTCCCTGCTGAGTTCTCTCCACATCCACGTGCTTGCTGGCCACAGCTCCTCCCCACGAAAGAGCAATCTGGGAGCTGGGCACAGAGTTCAGGGAAGAGGATGAAAAGGAGGGGCCCCAGCTACTGGGGGCCACGGCTACGGTCATGCTGGGCTGGACCCGGAAATAGCCCCAACCATTATTCTATCACCAGTTATTCAAAAAAAATTCTTACGTGTCATCTACTACACGCCAGGTACCGTAGGAGCAAGCCACTCACAGATATTACCTACTTCAGTGGCGTCCTTGGAGCAGCCCTATGAGGTAAGTGCTATTGTTAACCCACTTTACAGATGAGGAAACAGGCCCAGAGAAGCTAAGAAACGTGCCCAAGGTCACTCAGCTGGTGAGGGCCAGGCCCGAGGCTCCAGGCTGTGCTCTCAGCCCCTCCCGAGCCCTCCTCAGGGCTCCCTTCATCACAGAGGCTCCAGCTTCTCGTTCTCACGCTAATTATTTTCCACTCATCTACAACAAACAGAATTTACCATCTGCCACGGGCCCTGTCACTGACACCAGCTCCCCGGGAATCAACTAGCTGTTCTGGGAGAGTGGCTGGCTGCTGGGGGACGAGGACGGAGGGCCCGGGAGGCAGCAGGACCCTCCCGTGGCTACTCCGCAGCCCTCCCCGTGCTCTCCTTGGGGGCGGGGGGTGCGGTTACACCGGGGCTTACTTAGTTCTGGGCCAGAATGGACCTGTTTCCCATCGTGGAAGAGGTTCCCCTCCGGCCAGGCCAGGTTTCATTTCTGAATTCTTCCTTGGAGACTGTTTATTTTCCTGAAACTAGGAATGGCCTTTGTCCCACACTCGTTCTGGTGCCCGGGGAAGAGGCAGGCTCTGCTGGCCTCCTGCTGGGCACTCGCGGCACCTGGGTTTCCCAGCCCCTGGCCAGTTCCTCCCGTCTGTCTGTGGATGGATGCAGGCACCCAGCCCAGGTTTGTTTCTGTCCAGGCGGAGTCCTTTCTGTGCTGCCCCTGTGGTCTTCTCAGGGTCCCTCACGTGCTCAATGTCTTTACCCCGCCTCCCCTGGAACCCACCCTCTCAAATGCGGGCACCTGGAGGGTGACGGCTCATCGAAGGAGCCTGCCGCTGCCTTCCCTCTGGCCCTGGAGTGGGACAGCCCCGAGTCTGAATCTTGGTTCTGTCACTTCTAGTTGCCTGTGACCTTCATTTCTCGGAGCCTCCGTTTCCTCATCTGCAAAAGAGGACAATGGAGGTACCCGCCTCACAGGGAGTCGTAAGGAGTAAGTGAAATAATGCATATGAAGCGCTCAGCTCTCGGGAAGTACTAGCTGATATCAGCATTATTTATCCATCACCTCTCCTGAGAGCGCTCAGACCTCGTCCTCACTGCCCGAGTTGTGGCAGGGCCGCTGATCTCCGTGAGGGAAGTCAAGCCTCCCACACGGAAAGGCCCTGCTCCCAACCCCTGGCACCAGGCTGACCCATGCCTGCCCTCACCCGTGCCAGCCTACACAATGCCCTGACCTACCTTCTCAGGCGGGGATGGCAGCTTCTCCTAGGAGCCCCACCTGCCAGGCTGAGGCTTCATTGGCTCTGCCTCCTTAATCCACGAAGAGCCACTGAGATGGGAATCACCAACGCACGGCTCAGCTGGGACTGGGGAGCTCCGGCCCAAGGCCACACCTGTGCTCCTGCGGAATGCCCCTGTCTGTCTGTGTTCCCAGCTCAGTGGCTCAGTGGCCGGATGCCCTGAGGGCTGGATGCCCAGTTCTGCATCCTACCGGCAGTCCCCGCCAGGCCCTCTCGCCCCTCACCTCCCCCAGGGCCTCTGCTCTCCTGCGAGCCAGTGCCTGGGGGCCCCCCAGAAGGCAGTTCATCTGCAATGCTCTGGCCGGCTTCCCAAGAGCTTCCGAGAAGAGACTCCCCGTTCCAGGTGCGGCAACACCTCTGAGAGGAATTAGCACCCTCCACTTCAGGAGGGACCCCCTAGCGAGGCTGCTAATGAGGATGTTAAGTGGGCACCCCTAGCCTGACACCTCCCCTCTGGGAACCCACCCCCACGCCCAGCATACCCTGTGCCATCACGGTCCTATCGCGCCTGCCTCCTCTGCCTGCACTGGGGGAAATGCTCTCCAGACTCCGGGAGGCTGCATGGGCCACGGAGGATCGGCGGAGGGGCCGCCTGCCCGGGCAGCACGGCCATCTAGGGCACAGGCCCGCACTCAGGCTATTGAGTTTCACTTCAACCATTCCCTGGGCATCGCAGAAGCAGGCAGGGATCGAGTGACTGCGTAACACAAGCTCTTTCCCGGGGGAGGAGGTCTGCAGAGTTCCCGCGTGTGACCGGAGGGCCGGCGTCCTGTCCCGCCACAGAGCATCGCTGGAGGTGGTAGGTGCTGCTTCCAACGGCCCTCGGGCCTCAGCCCAGGCCCTGCCCCTCTGTGGCCCTCCCCTCCTGTGCCCAGTGAGCGGATGGCAGTGCTCTCCCAAGTGGGTTTCTGGAAACCCTCGGACACCCCCAGAGGAGGGGAGACGGTCACAGCAGGCGAGGGTTTGCAGGCTATATGGTCAGAGCGGCTTTTCCATATTGGGACTCCTGGTAACACTGTGTTTGAGCTAAACGGTCTCAGTGCTTAAAAACGTTTGAGAGGCCCTGGACAGGATGACCTGTCAGGTCCACTCTGGCCTTGACTTCTAGAGTTCTACTTGCTATTTTGGTGCAGGACGGCTCCACCAGGAGCCCAAGCTAATTCGACCAACACACGTGTCTGCCTGGCCTGAGCCACACAGGGCCAAAGGAAACACTGAGCCAGGTGCTCAGAGACTCCTACAGGCCCCTCATCCCCTCGCACCTCCCCAGGCACGACAAAGCCAGACCCAAGCACGTGACCACAGGCCTCCGGGAAGCGGTGCGGGCTCGAAGGCCACTGGATGGAGGACAGGGCTGGACCCGGCTTTTGTCCACTCAGACGTGCACTGAGCCGTGACCTTCAAAGTACGGTACGGCACGGAGTCACTTCCCAAGACGAATCCACCACTGCTTCCTCCTCCTCGGTAAAACGGGATGGTGATGACAGCGCCTCCCTCGTGGAAGAGGACAAAGTGAGTTCAAAGCCGTGAAGTGCTGAGAGCCGGGTCGGCACAGAGCGGGGGCTTGGTAGCATTAGCTAGGCGCACACACGTTTACAGTTTTAGTTAAATCAACCCCCTCCTCAAAAGTGCATTAGGGCTCCCGACTGCCCTTTAAATAAGATTACAACTCCCAAGCATTAGCTACAGAGCTCTCCACCAACAGCCCCCTCCGGCCCTGCCACTGGGCAAGCCTGCTTCCTGCTCCCATGTCCATCTCCTGCTCATCAACGGAGCGGGCCCTGCCCAGTGCTTCCTGCTCTCCAGACGCCCGCTCACTCCAGGGGCTCCTCCCCGGTGAAGCTCAGGGCCTGTCCAGCTGGCCTTAAGCCCCAGCCCTGGTTGGTCAGCCTGTGGCTAACCAGCGAAGTGGCAGCCCACCTTCCCGCAGGCTCCGGGTGCTCCCGCCTCACCTTCTCCACTACACTGGAGGCCCCCAAGGAGGAAACCTTGGCCTCCCCCTGCTTCTCTCCTGGCCTGGGGGATGCGCCCAGAGGCTCGGGGCCACATAGACTGGAAATGGGGGGAGCACTGGCCTCCACAGTGGGGGCCACCTCATCAGGCACCTGACAAAGGTCAGCCTTCTGCCTCCTCACGCCCTTCGGTCCTGCCCTGTATCTGGGCAGGTGAAGGCTCGGAGAGAGCAGGGCCCGACCTCCGGCTCCGGAGCTGGGTGTCACTTTCCTTCCCAGAGGACTCACCCTCAGGGCCTGGGGCCCCAGCCTCGTCACACTGTCACTTCTGTGGCCTCTGCTTCCTGGCCTCCTCCTGGGTGTGGCAGGAGGTGGAGCTGCGGCCACTTGCCCGGCACAGCCCTGGTGACCGAGGGCTGGACTGCTGCCCGTCCTTCCAGCCCTGCGTGGCACTCCATAACCACTTAACAAGGTCACGGCAGGGAGCTAATGGGCATTTGGCGGGGCCTCTCCCAGTCAACCTGGGGCAGGTGCCCATGGCCCCATTAACTGCCCACTACCAGTAGGGATGAGACAGGCCTTTCACTGCACCTGCCGGCCCTGGGGAGGTCGGCAAAGCTGCTGGTGACTCCAGGGGACGAACCTTTCAACAAGAGCTGACGGCGCCGTCGAGAGAGACCAGCAGGGCCGTGCACTGAGTGCTAACGGGATGCCCGCCTGGGGTTCAGGAGACAGACAGGGTCCTGGCCAGATGGGCTGAGGCCGAGGCTCCTGCCAGGCAGAAGGTGGCACCTTGTCTCCTCTGGGGCTCGGCGGGGAGTGCGGCAATGCCTGTTCCCTCAGCAGGCCCAGCCCTTTGCCGCTTGCCCAGGAAGGCTCTGGAGTGGGGCGGAGCGGGGGTGAGGGAGTCGGCGAGAGCTAGGGGACCGGAGGGGGGCGGCCTGCGTCACGGCTCCTGCTGACTGCCCCACCCTCAGTGGCTGCTGGCTGCTATAAATACCACTCCTGCCGCTGGATGGTGCAGGAGGTGACCTAGAATCGTGGGCTCAGGGGCCTCCTGGGTGCCCCTCCCTGCCAGCGTCAGATGGAGCAGCCTGACCAGAACGTCCCTGCAGCCCGACAGCCCATCCCCACCTTAAGCGGGGTCCCCGCCAGGGCTGAGGGGACGGCTGTGGCTTCCCAGCCCCGAGTCTCCCACAACCTTTCTACCACCTTGGCGGCAAGCGCCCGGGACACTGGGTCCCCAGAGAGCGAAGGCCTGGCCGACCCACAGAGGAGACAGGAGGCGAGGCCCGTAACCACCCACCACAGCCTCCATCCTCAAGCCCGAAGGCTCCAAGGCCCCTTGACCCCGGGCCCCCGGCCCCCTCCTCAGTCCACGGCTCCTCGGCAACCCCACCTGCTTCCAAACTTGCCATCTCCCCAGAAGCCTCCCTGGATGCACTCGACTGTGACTGTCCTTCTTCTAATCGGTGGCAGGCGTCTGAGTGAGCCCTTCCCTCCTCCAGAGACCCCAGGCGGACCCGGGCCCCAAACCCCAGGCTGGGCTGACCCAGGAGCACAGGATATGAGGCGGCCCCGGGCCCGGCAGCGGTGAGGACCCTAGCCCTCACATGTGGCCAGAGTTTGGTTTCAGACTCCCGGGCTCAGGGTGGCGCCAGGATGTGAGGCGAGAAGAGGCTGGGAACAGCTCCCCAGGTGGGGCCTGGGGGTGTGAACACAGGTGAAGCCTAGTAAAAATTAAGTTCACGCATGCAGCCACCCTCCACCCTCCACCGCACGGAGTGCCCGCTACATGCCAGGGGCCACGGCAGTAAATAAAGGCCCAGGTGGGTCCAGCCCTCCCGGAGCTGACAGGCTAGAAGGAAAGAGGTTTCAAGCTAATCTTCACACACAACGGTGAAAAATTCTACGACCTGTGCTCAGAAGAGGGGTCGTGTCAGAGCCTGAGCAGGGAGGTGAGGGGCAGCTGTCTTAAGAGCTGGGAGCCGGAGCTGAGATCTGAAGGATAAGACGGAGTAAGGCGGCCACAGAGAGAGAGTAGCAGGGGAACACATGGAAGAGGCCCGTGTGCAGAGCCTGGAGGACGCGGATTAAAGACCAGACTGGCCAGACGGGAGGGCCAAGCTGGAGACGCTCCTGGGGTCTCGTGAGCCAGGCTTCATCCTGGGAGCAGTGGGAAACTCCGGGCCAAGGCGGGCACGACGGGGGTGGGCAGAGGAGCAGGGCTCAGAATGAGCTTTAGCAGACAGTGGTGACCGACGGGATGGGCGCTGCTGAGGATGCCCCAGCCTGACTGCCGTGCAGCTGGACAGGCGGAGGGGCCGGCACTGCAGCAGCCCTCGGAGCCCTGAGACACCGGGCCGGCGGGCTCTGGAGCGCTTCCTGCAGTCCGGGAAGGATGGACCACGCCCTGCTTCCCCTGCTCCTGGGGGAACGCACTCCCCAGAGCTTCAGCTCGGCCCAGTCCTGCCCTCGGGTGTGCCACAGGCCAGGGTGTCGGTCCAGCAGGCACCCATTCAGGGGTGGTCCCTGGGCTCTGCTCCCACACCTGAGGGCTCGCCACAATGAGCTTGAGGTTGGAGGCATTTCTCCTTCAATGTTCAACTCCTTACTCTTCTGGCCACTGGCTCTGACCACGGATACGGCCACGCGGGGTGGGGGGGGCGTAACTCAGGCAGAGGAGACCTCAGAGTTGATGGGAACCCCCTACAGGAGGGGAAACAGGCTCGGGAAGAGGGTGTCTCTGTCTGCTGGTCAACCACCACCCCAGCCCCACACCCCACTGAGGGGCTCCACCGCACTGATGAGCTGGCCTGTCCGTGGGGGGGTGGCTTGTAGTGCCCACCTGCCACTGGGGGGCGGGCGCACATCAGCGGGGAGGGCACTGCGGGCCGTGCTCTCGGGACGCAGTGGGCACTCGAGTCCCCTCCCAGAGACAGGGTCCCTGAGGGACCCATGTGCCTGCAGCCCGGGTGGCCACGGGGGCTCCCCAGGATCCTGGGGCCCGCTGTCAGCGAGGAGGAAAGGGAGCGCCTGGGGAATGACTCCCCTCTTAGAGCCTCAGCGATCTCCCGTTTCCCCAGGACTCGCTTTTTAATTCCCCTGAACGCTCAAGTGCCAAGGGCCCTCGGCCTCTGCCTGGGGGACACAATCCCAGGGAAGATGCTGAAATACTGATGCCACTGAACGGCTGCCCTGGGAGGGAGATGGGCCAGGAAGGACCACTCTAGGCACAGTGTTTTAAATCAATCTGAACCAAGGCCCAAACCTAGGCCGTCAGTGACTTGCCTGTGACCCTGGAGCCTCTAAGCCTTGCTCCTCTCCAGACAATGGAGACGGGAACAGTGGCTGCCTCCTGGGCCGCTGGGGGACGGGAGACGACTTGGTGAACGGCCTGCCCTGCAGATCCTCATTCTGCCTCCTCCCCGTGACCCTCATCTGCTCCCTGCCAACTTCCTAGGAATGTGAGGAGAACAAACAAGACAGAGCGGAGGCTTCTTAGAAGGAAAGCACTATAAAAAGCCTCACAACGAGATTACTTCCCCTTAAGACAGAGCCCTGGGCTTCGACATCCCCCCCCCCACATCCCCCCGTGGGGCCCCATCAGGATTCTCCCAGCGTCCCTTCTCCTCCTGGCTCACACCTGCACAATCGGGAGACCAGAGGCAGAGCACAGGCCCACCGGGAGACACGTCCCCGCCCCAGCATCTCCCCTACCAGAGGCAGAGGGCTAAAGGGGGCCTGGACAGCGGGCAGGCTGGTTTCTAGGCCCCGTGGCCCACTCTGTGCGGCCCTTCCACCACCCTCAGCGCCTGGCCTCCTCTCAACTCTTCTGGGCCTTGGGAGGACACATGAGATCACGTCTGGGAAGGGCTCAGAGTTCCTCAGAGAAAAATCGCCAGAGGGATCCCAGGTGGGATGAATTATGTATCGATGTGCTCATTTATTAGCACTTTGGTTTCAGTCGGGGGCAGAGGGGGGGACGCATGGGGCTCGCTGGCAGAGAATCCAGGCTTGGTATGGGCTCGGCTGCTACGAACTGTGGGCCAGGTGCAACCTCTCGGAGCCCCGCTTCCTGTAAAAGGGGCTCGAGCACAGGGTACGTTAAGGAGCCTCCTTCTGGATGAAAGGCCTGACGATGGGGCTGTTGAAAATGCCTCCCGAGCTTGCAGACTCTGTGTCCGTCCCCAAGCGGGCACCCACCCCTGACCAGCAGCAGGAGACAGGGCTGGGCAGGGCCTGGCGGCCACTGTGACTTAGAAGGAGACTCCCCTCTTCCATGTCAGCCTTGCTCCCCAGGTAAGAGGTGGTGGTGGAGGGACCAGGCTGCCTCCCCAGCCCCAGCACACAGCCGGCCCCCCAAGGGCCGGCATGCGTGACTGGACAACCTCTTGCAGCTGCGCCCACCTGCGAAGGCTGTCCCCAAGCCTAAGCGAGGACGCTCTCCCGGCTCCCCTCTGTGGACGGAGCTCTTTGCCCATGCTGGGTGCAGTACAGCCTCTTGGCGACAGCCTGCTCTTCCTCACCGCCTGTCTGACAGCTACCAAGTGGTGGAGTGACCACAGGCCACAGCAGTGGGCTTGCTAAAGGCCACAGTGCAAAGCAAGGTGGGCACCCTGCAGTGAGGCGAGATTCCTCATTCTCCCAGGACCGGAGCCACAGGCAAGGCTGCAGGGAGGGAGGTGGCGGCTCCCTGCCCAGCTAATGCAGGCGTCTCCCTGGGGTCCCAGCTCCGGGGAAGAAAGGGCTCCCTCTCCCCTGGGACACCAGGCCCCCCCAGCCTCTGTTTACCTGATCTGTTTCCCTTGGCCCCGAGGACCAGGCCCCTGGCCTCAGGGAGCCACCAGCACATTCGGGGTCAGTGAAAGCCACTCTCAGGAGGGCAGGCGGAGGGGAGGGCCCAGGGCCAGGGAAGTTCCTGGGGCTGATTCTTCTGAAAGGGGGTGAGGGCAGGCCAGGGATTGGTTGAATCCAGGCAGGCTCTCCTCGCTGGGAGGAAGGGCAGGGGCCGTGGACAGGCGCAGCAGCCCCAGGAAAGGAAGGGGCAGAAGGGTCTGGTGGAACGCTCCTGGCTTGGGCCATGTGCTCCTCTGACCCTGGCCACACAAAAGTCCCATTGATGCCACCCCTCGCCTCCACACTGGTGCCCTGCCTGACACAAGGGCTCTGGGGACCTCTCTTGCTTCTTGCTGACTGTCCAGCTGCCGCTGCGACTGCTGCCCTGGCACGCCAGGCATGCCAGGCCCAGCACTGCAAAGTCACATGCTCTGCGTGGGCGAGGCCAGGCACTGCTGGGGCAGCATCGCGGACTGCAGGGTGTGGCGCTTATGGGCAGTGCAGCCCTTCTCAGTTATGCAAAAAGGCTGGAAGCCCAGAAGCAGCAGACCACTTGCCTGCCACCCCCATCCAGCCCCACCCATCTTCCTGGAGGACGAACCCTTGAGCAAACAGTCAGCCAGGTGCTGGCGGCGCAGCAAAAGCAGGGCTGGGAAAAGCAAATACTGTGGGTCACCCCCACCCCACCCTGCACACCGAGACTTCTCTAGGGGACAGGGTACGTAACCCCGCAGGAGGCGTGCAAGGGGAGGGTCAGGCTGACCTGGGCCTGGAGCTTGGCCACATCCTGGCTGGGTGACTCTGAACAAGTCTCAGGACCTTGGGGTGATGCCCACGTGCACCGCTCTCGTGAGGGTTAAAGGGGAGGAGGCCCGCGTGGGAGCACTTAGTGCAGTTTGGCATAGACTAGGGTCTCGATTCATGGGGGCTCTGTCCAGTGCCACATGGATGTGGGGTGAAGCTGGGACAGGTCACAGAACGAGGGGCAGCACCGTGGAAGTCTGCACCACACCCTCCGAGGGCATGCTCGTTCATCGCCTCCTGGCCTCAGCCCCTGGGGGAGACTTCTAACCTACGGCTCAACCAGCAGGTGCTGCTTCACCAGTAGGGGATGCTCCACCAGCAGGGGATGCTCCTGCTGGTCCCAAACTCAGGGCAGCCATAAGTCAGATCCCAGAACTCCCTCCAGCTGCTTAGGGCCCCACTGGCCCCCATGCAGGGCTCCTGCTTCAGGCTGGCCCTGCCCCACAAGCAGCCAGAGGGGCACTGTCTGCCCCTCCTTGCAGACCCCACCCTGGGGTTGAACGGCTCACGCTGATGAAGTAGCTCGGCCTTTATCTGCTCTACCACTCGCCACAGTCGAGCGCTCTGCAGGGTCTGAGCTCTTCATGCCTCCGTGCCTTTGCACAGGCCCTTCTCGCTGCACAGGATGCCTTTTCTAATCCTATTCTCCTGGGAACTCCTCAGCCCGTCAGGGCTTAGCCTAAACACCACCTCCTCAGTGAAGCCCATGGAAGCCTGCCAACCCCGAGGCAGACCTGATCAGCGCCCCTCCATTCCCGCCCCAGGTACCCTGGCTCCCCACCAGGCTGGGAGCTCCTAGAGGGCGGGGCTGCACCTTCTGCCTGTGTCCGTGGCACCCAGACAGTGCCTGGTGCCTAACAGCTGCTCAAGAAAAGTCAAACCAGGCCCAGGCCCTTGTTCTTCTGAGATCACGCTGCTGGCCTGTTTGGTCAAAGAGACTTAAGACGGAGTGTGGGAACCTGGGCAAGACGGCTTCCCTGACGAGGCAGATGGGGGCTCGAGGTTTCCCCTCCCTTGGACACTGTCCACGCTCTGAGCACCAAGCTTCACCACAGTCAGAGGCGGCTTCGGGGGCTGCAGGCTGCCTCTCCACCTCCAAAAGCAGAAAGCAGAGTTAACAGGAGGGTGAGCACAGGGAAGTGCAGCCGGAACTGCAGGGAGAGAGGGAGTTGTGGCTGCCATCTGCTGTGAACAAGATGTTTGGAGAACACGCACTCCTCAGCTCTGAGGTCTCCCAGCCAACTCACGGAGGGCGGGCCGCCCCTCTGCAGATGGGAGTCGGTGGCTCAGCCACGCCTGACCGGGGACAGGACCCCTCCCGCCTGCCCAGACCCTCCAGCTGCCCCTGTCTGACCTCCTGCTTCTCAAGCAGACTGGGGGCCTGGATGCCAGCCCAGGGCATGGGCCACACCATCCCTTCCAGGGAGCCCCTTGCAGGCTCTGGGGAGCCAACTCCACCACAATAATAACATCTCAAACGTAATGATAATAAGGGTGACAATACCAACTACTATTTAGCGAGAGCCCAACGACCTGTCAGAGGTCTTGTACTGGAAGCCTGTGGCCATTATCTCACTTTAGCCCATCACCCCAGGGAGGAGGGAGGAGACATGGAGAGTCCAAGAGAGGACCTTCGCCCTGCTCCACGGTGCGGGCGCACCTGGCCACCTAGGCGCATCAGGAGAAGGTCCTCGGGCCCTCCCTCAGTCTCTAAGCTGGGGGCTCAGTGAACAACAGGAGAACATCTGGGTGGGAAGGAACCTTCTGGGCCACTGAGTCACACATGCTCATTTCAGGGAGGAGAGTGAGGGCTAAGGATGCAGAGACCTGCCCCAGGCCACACCAAGGTCAGCAGCAGGTCGGGGGCAGAACATGACCCCTGGCCTGCAACCCAGCTCCCGGGGCCTCCGCAGCCTCCTGTGCAGGGCTGCCCTCTGGTCTTTAAAGAAAGCTGCCCTTGGAGGGCTGAGGTGTGCTGGCCCTGTCTCGAGGGCCCAACCCAGTTCAGGCCAGGCCTCCCTCGTGCCCTGCCTGCTCGGGCTGCTGTGAAGCAGCCTCCATGCCCCACAGCAGCAGGGGGCTGAGCCGAGAGCCGGGGAGGGAGAGCCCTGCCCTCGTGGCTGTGCCTGCAGCCCCACTGTTCTGGAGGCTGGGCCCGCGAACCCCATTCGTTCCCCGGGCCACCCTGCCCTCAGCCTGCTCACAGAGGGACTAGTGTGGCCAACAAGGCTGGACATGCTGGCCAGGGGGCTAGGCAGCCCGCTCATCCGAGACACTGGAGCTCCCCGCCGGCACCCAGCCAACAAAAACCGCTGCATCTCTCACCAGACCAGGAGGGTGGGTAGGGGGCTGAGATGCCTGCCCACCTAGACTGAACTGTGCCAGGGTCCTGAATGTCGCCCAGGGACCTCGGCCCCGGCAGCCTGGCCCCCAGGGCGGTGGGGGGCTGCCGGCCCTTGCCATTCCAGCCTGGAGAGGTCAGGGGGCGACTCCCCCTCGCTTCGGCAAGGGGAAGGCAGGCGCTCTGGGGCAATCACCCAGAACGGTGCATCCCATCCCACCCCCAGCCCGGCCTGCCCCACGCGGCCCTGCTGCTGCCGCCCCCACAGGCCCGCTCTCCAGCCGCGCGCTCCACGTTCTGTGTGCTCGGTCCTCCCCAGGCCCCCCCACGCCGTAACTGCGACACCTTCGTCCCGCGGCCTGCTCTCTGGAGGGCGGCACAGGCCGCTGGCAGCGCGGGGGGCCGAAGCCGTGCTCCGGGGCATCTGTGGGCCCGGAAATTGCGCACAGGCCTGTGTGAATTCTTCTGGAGGGGAGCCGACAATTTTCACCCTTTCTCCAAGGGTCCTTGGCCCCTGGGCTGGGTCACTGTGTCGGCCCCGCTTCCTGCCTCTCAGTACCCCCAGCGGGCCGCCCTGTCTGGGAAACGCCTGGGGATCGAGGGGATCAATGGCTTCTCTGTTCTTTGGAGGGAAGGAGTTTCATCACCCCTGGGGGACTCTTTCAGGGAGGCAGGGAGCGGCCAGGCCCGCTCTTTGGGCTCGGGACCCTCCATGCCTCACGGCTCCTCCCGTGTTGGGAAGTGGGGTCACTATGCATGATGGAGGTGTGGGGTTAGGTGGGGAGGGGCGGGGGGCGTGCCGTGGGGCAGGAGGGAGGCCTGAGGGCTCCGTGGAGGGAACTGCCCCCCTCCCCCCGGCCCCCCCTCCCCCGGTTCCCGGGACTCCCTTTGTGTGAGCCGCTCTCGCTACCCAGACACCTTCACGAACAGCTCCTGCCTGGGCAGAGGCACAGCCAGGCCGGGGCAAGTGAGTCAGCCAGGGAAATCCCGGCACCCGCACCCACCGCTGGGTGACAGTGCCGCTGACACCTACGGAGCGGGGTGCCCAGCCCCTCCCGGCAGAGGGCGAGAGAACGCCCCCATTTCCTGCTCCCTGAGAGGGGAGCCTGGCTGCGGGGCAGGGAGGAGTCAGGGCTCAGAAGAGCCCTACAAGTGAGGGCTCAGGCCCTAGGCCTTGCCCTGTGGCCTCTTCGGGGCTCTGGTCCCTTATGCTTGACGCAGCAGTGGGGAAGGGGGTGGGAGCACGGTCGCCAAGGCCACTGCCAGCTCCGGCCCCGTGCCTGTCGTCTCCCCAGCCACTGGGCATCCTGCCTCCCAGGGTCTCAGTGCCTCTAGGCCTTCACGGGCCCACCTCGTTCCTGTGGGGCCCTGGCTAGTCTCCTGCCTGGGCACCTCCACTAAAGGCTGCCCTGAACCCCAGAAAGGGCAGGGTCAAGGCTCTGCCCAAGAGGAGGGAGGCGGGGCCGAGAGGAGAGCAAGGCCAGGAGAGGAGCAGCCTGAAAGGGTAAAGACAGAGAGGACAGGCACAAAGCCTGCTCCCAGCAGGACACCCCATCCCTCAAGAAACCCGGCCAGGTCCCCACAAACCCGCCAGACCGGTTGGCGTCTGGCATTAGCGGTCACCTCACTGCTTCCGGCTGCCTGAGTGTGCAGGGGGCCTGGTGGGCAAGGTCCTGCCGGGCCGGTGCCTCACTGTTGAATGCCACCGACTCCATTACTCCCATCCCTTCCAGCCTGACACCTGCCCAGGTAGGACCACCTTCTGGGCATAGGTAAGGGGAGGGTGATGTCCTGAGTCCGCCCCACCCACTGCCTCAGGTGGGCTCCAAGACCAGGGTGGGGAAGCAGACCCGCCCAGCCGAGGCTTCAGATGCGCTCAACAGGATCTGAAGAAGGAGCCTCTGGGGACTTCCCTGGTGGCGCAGTGGTTAAGAATCTGCCTGCCAATGCAGGGGACGTGGATTCGAGCCCTGGTCCAGGAAGATCCCACACGCCGCGGAGCAACTAAGCCCGTGCACCACAATTACTGAGCCTGCGCTCTAGAGCCCGTGAGCCACAACTACTGAGCCCATGTGCCACAACAACTGAAGCCCATGCGCCTAGAGCCCGTGCTCCACAACAAGAGAAGCCACTACAACGAAGAGTAGCCCCCGCTCACCGCAACTAGAGAAAGCCCGTGCGCAGCAGCGAAGACCCAATGCAGCCAAAAATAAAATTAAAAAAAAAAGAAGGAGCCTCTGGGGCTATGAACGCGAAGATGACAAGCCCCAACCTTGAGGCACTCACTGCAGAATGAGGAGGAAATCCACACACAGGTCAGTGAGTACAAGGCTCTGATGCCAGGGACCCCACAGCAAGGCCAGCTGCTTAGCCCAAGGCAGACAGAGAAGGCTTCCAGGAGGGTGCTCACAGCTGAGCAGGAGTTCACCACCAGGCAGAAAGAGGGGCGAAACCAGGCTCACTCTTTCCGCCACCTCCCCCTGCCCCCCCGCACACAGAAGCCTCCCAGAAACCCCGGGGGCCAATGCACCTTGTGCAGGGGCTGGGCCCCAGCCAGCACAGAGCCTGTCTCCATCTCCTCTGCCCTGGAAGCGCTCTGTGCTGAGCACCGCCGTTAGCTCCCAACTCCTGCCTCTAGGTTGCTGCCAGGCAGGGGAGTTGGTGGTTGGAGAGACCCAGAAACCCACCCATTTCTTTGAAAGAACATTGAAAAGATGTAACCACAAATCCCATGAGTTTACTGAAATGTCTTTAAAACAAATGGCTTGAATGGATTTCTCCCACCCCTTCTCTCCACTGAGCCACTCATTGGAAAACAGCAGCTCAAAGGGCCACACTCGGGGCTGCTGGGGCCTGATGGAAACTGGGTCTCAGCTGCAAAGCCAGGCAAGAGGCACTGGGATAAAGGCAGCTTCGGTCAGGAGAAGATGAAAAATGACGCACGGGAGGCCACTATATCAGATCCAGGAACGCTCAGATGCCCTCAAGCCCTCTACTATTGGTGGCTTTCTCAGCACCATGGGTCTCCCTTCTTCCTGCTCCTCCCTTTGTCTCTTGCCTTGAGGGCCCCGCCCTGAGCAGCTGCTTTTGCACACACTCTTACTGGGCAGCTGGAACGGACAGGTGGGGTCTTCCTGGACAACACAAATTGCTTAGAAAATCAGGCAAAGGAGCAGGAGTGGGAAGGCATGTGACTCACCAGAGAGGAGAGCTGGAAGGGCCCGGGGAACTCAGAGTTCAAGACTCCCTGACTCTTAGCGATGAAGACTCTTAAGCCCAGAGAGGTGCGCTGATGTGCCCAAGGTCACACAGCTATGGGTCCTTGTCCTCTTGTTGGCTGCATTCCAAGCGTCATTCCTTCAACCATTACTTCTCAAGCACATTCTATGTGCCTAGATTCTGGAACTTAGGCTTAGGCTCCTAGGCGATGCCCTGATGAAAACTGAACTCTGCCCCAGAGGCTTGCAAGCCGGGGGGAGCCTCCCATCCCTCGGCTCTCCCCTGCCCACTCGTTCCTCTTGTGTAAAGAGGAGGACGTGCCCCGCCATCACCAGGGAAGACTCAAAGCAGAGAGGAAGTGAAAAAGTGGGAGAAACAGCAGGAAGGACTGTGGAACACTGGGCACAGCCTGGAAAGGAGGGACCAAGGTGAAGGATACCCCAGCGCGGGTAAGTCGAGCAAGAGAAACACTGTCCTGGGAGTCTGGGGCTGCCACTGGCACCTGTGTCCTGAGGACCCTGGACCAGACATGCTTATCTATGCCTACTTTTTCCTTCTTATCACAAAGTACATGTTCTCCACAGAAAACAGAAACCAAAAAAAGAGAAAGAGAAAGGGAAAGAAAATAGAAATCATCCATGATCCCTCTAGGAAAATTATTAACTATTAACATCTGTCTAGCTTTTTTTCCCCTGTTCAAATATGGGATCATTCCGTACCTACTGCTTTTTTTCACTGAGCTAGAGAAGGTGAACATTTCTCCTCATTTAACATTTTTCCAGCCCTACCTTCCCTCATTATTGTGGAGCAGTCCATGCCCATGGAGTATGTGAGTTTATTCAACCAGTTCCCTACTGGTGACCCTTAGGCTGTTTCCCTCTTCTCCCTGTGAGAAAAGCCCCACAGCTGGGCCCCAGGATGAGTGGCTCCAGGCCCCCATGGGGTGGTGCTGGAGCCCGGGGCTCCTGGCTCTCTCTAGGGTTCATTCTCCCCCAGCAGAGGCGGGGTCTTGTGCAGATCGTGGGGAGAGGGGTAGGGATGGGGGTCCTGCCCTTCTCCACAGCTCTCAGACAGTCAGTGATTTCCAGTGACTCTCAAACTTGAACCGGCAGGGAGGAGATGGGAAATGCAGGTTTCCAGGCCCTACCAGACATTCTGAAGCTGTTGGTCCAAGGTAGGGCCCAGGAGCCTGTGGTTGAGCAAGCCCCGTCACGGCCAACCCCAGGAGATTCTGAACCTCCCTGCACTCAGAGAAGCCCTGCTCTCGAGGATGAAGCCCACCAATGCTCCTCGTACCTGAGCAAGCAGAGGCAGCACCTCGGAGCTGGTTAAACTGCAGAGTCCTGGGCCCCACTCCAGAGATGCGGATTCAGTGCAGGGAGGGAGGGGCGCCCTGAGATTCTGCTTTCCTAACCTGTTTCCAGGGGCTGCGGCTGGCTCATGGGCCACACTCAGGAGCGCTCAGCTAAGCCTGTGTGGGTGCCCCGGGTGGGTGCCGGCGACGGGCACTGTGCCTGGAGGGGCGATCACAGCTGGCACGTAGCAAGCACTTCCTAGGGGTCGAACGCTGTGCCCTGGCTGCTCAAGGTGTGCTCTGCGAGCCACGTCCTGAGGAGCAGATCTGGGGTCCCATCCAGCCTCCACGGGAAGCTGCATTGGCAAGCTCGGGATCTGTGTGCCCATTAAAACAGCACTTTTTTAAAATTTTTTTTGGCAGCGCCTCGAGGCTTGCAGGATCTTAGTTCCCTGACCAGGGATCGAACCCATGCCCCCTGAAGTGGAGGCTCAGAGTCCTAACCACTGGACCGCCGGGGGAGTCCCTAAAGCAGCACTTTGCTGAGACCTTAACCCCATCCTAACACTCCTCAGACGCAGGTCAATTATTCCCCTGATTTTCCAGCTGAGATTCTGCAGCTGCGAGGTTAACTGACTTGGTTAAGGTCTCACAAGTGCCGCCCGCAGGAGCTGCAACTAGAAGCGGTACGGTCCAGCTCCAGAGCCCCTCACCCCAAATCACGACACCCCCTGCGGGTTCCTGTTCAAGCCCCACAACCACTGTGAGAGGTTGCCTCCGACTCTGCACTTTACAGATGAGACCTCGGAGACGGCGGGGGTGGGGGGGCGGGGGGAGTCAGACCAACCGCTCCCCGGGAAACGGCGGGCCGGGGCGGGGGCGCGGGCCTCCCTGTCTGCTGCGTCTAGGCCTGTGTTCTTCCCTCCTGGCCCACTCGCTCTGCGGCCGAGGCCGGGGTAGGGCTTCCGCCTCCTAAGCCCGAAGGCTCTGCGGACACAGCCGGGGGCAGGAAGTGGGAACCGGGGCGGAGCAACCAGGAGTTCAGTTTGGTCTGAGGACATTCTTTCTTCGCAGCCAGACTCAGCTCCGTGGGCCTTTTGAAAGGCGGCAGAGAATAGCCGTGCTCAGCCCAGCGAGGCCGGCCCCTTTCAACCTTCCACTTGCGCCGTTTCCAAGTACAACTCCAGAGGGCTCCTATAATTTATACGTCCCAGGATGCACTGCTCCAGCTGCTTTATGATGGGCGCTCGTTACACCATCAAGGTTAAAGTACTGAGCAGGTGGTGGGCTGGGCGCCCGGCTTAGTTACCGCCGCCGGAAGCCTGCTGAATGGGGTTCACCTGGGGTGGGGGTGGGGGTCAGGCTCTCTGAAGGGCCCAAGAAATGGAGAAGGCGGCCCCAGAGCACGGGGGCCCTCTGTTAGCCGTTTATTAAACTGCACGGTAGAGTGCGGCAAGGAGGACAATCTCCAGCAGCTCAGCACCGCTGGCAGGGGGCATGGGGGTGAGAGGAAGCCTCCTGCGCTGCCTGCCAGGGCCTGCCAGGGCGGCGAGGTGCAGGGTCTGAGCCACAGACGGGCCCACACACGGGCAATGGCGAAGGAGTGGGCAGGCTTGTCTTCTCAGCAACAGGGTGGCCATAGGGGGCCTTCCTCTTGTAGGAACCTGTCTGTCCTTCCTGTGGTTCACGGGGTCCCCGAACCTGATGCGAGATGGGGGAGCAAGAAGGAACACCCTGAGAGCAGGGGCCAGACAAACGGGGGTCCGAGGCCCAGCCGGCCAGCTGCAGGTACACGGCCTCTAGCAGGTCCCTTCAGTTCTCCAGGGAAGCTGAGATCCTCAACCTGTCCCTCAGCGGTCAAACACACGTGCCTCCCTCCCAGGGCAGTGCCCCAGCATGGAGCACGGTGAGCGCCCACCGCACGAGAGCGGTCGCTATCCTTCGCATTAAATGAGTTACGGCACATAGAGCACTTAGGAAGGTGCCTGGCAGAGAGGACTCGCTTTGCTATTGTTGCTGTTGTCCCATTTGTCTGTTTATGTGTCAGTCCTTGACCTGGGAACTCTCTGAGGAAGCGGTGGTAACTTTTCTTATTCCCAGCTCCAGGCAGAGTTAAGCGTGCAGTAGCTGCTGGACAAGTGTCCCTGAGAACGGGTGGACGGGAGTTTACAAGTGGCAGGACTATTCCCTGCTCCGCAATCTGGCCCCAGTCCCAGGGACGGTGTCGGCGGAAGACCAAGTTCTCTCAAAGGTATGAGGCTGAAACCACCTCTTGAGAAAAATTCCTTGGCTTCCCAGGAGGAAAGAGACTCCAGATGCGGCTGGTTTTTCTGGCTCCGGGACACTGGGGTTGACTCTGGCCTTCTCCTTCCACACGTCTCTGGAACCGAGGAGGACAGGGAGGGTTTGCTGTCACGGGAACCTCCAGCCTCAGGTGGGGCTTTGCGGCCCTGCAGGCTGGCCTCCTTCTCCAGTCACTGCCCCAACCGACCAGCTCCCAGGGCTGGAACGGACCGGACGGGACTCTGGACTTGTCAAGGCTGCCGGTGTTCTTGGCTGTGAGGCCAAGTCATGACTGCCATGCTCGGGACGCACAAGCTCACCCACAGCTGAGGGGAGCGGGAGGGGCTGGGGGCTGCCACTTGGCACGGGCGGGGGGGGTCAGAGAGTGTCTAAGGAAAGACCTGGCTTCCCCCAAAGGCCTCAGGGGAGGAAAAGGTGGACCAAAAAAAAAAGGCAGCCGGATGGAAGAGGCGCCAAAGGAAGGAAACCAAACTAGGAGAGGGACCAAAGAAGGACGGGCAGCCTCAGAGAGTGCTGGGGCGGGAACAGGGTCAGTGCCAGAGGGACAGAGAGACCCTGCCAGCTCTGAGAAGTGCTAGGGGTGGTGCAAGGGTTGCCTGGCTGCAGGGCGCAGCCTCAGGAAAGGGAGGGTCCTCTCAGTTTAGCACTGCCTGCGGGGACAGAAGAGTGGACAGCAGGTAACACTGACAGTGCTCTTGGCATTGGGTGGAACTGCCAAAGAGGTAGCGTCTCATTTGATCCCGACGGCTGCCCGGCGTGCCACATCCCACTAGATCCCCCATTTTAGAGATGAGGAGGAAACCGAGGCTCTGAGAGGTTAAGTGACTTGCCCAAGTAGTAGTGGCCTCGAATAGAGCTTTATGCTAAAGTCCATGTTTGCAGGCCTATGTTACACTGAACTTAAAGAGAAAGAAAATGAATCAGAGGTGGGTGATGGGAGGAACGAAAGGGCAGCATCGTCTTGGAGACTCGGCAGTCCCGAGCGGGCCAGGTGGGCAGTGCCACCTGGGAGGTAGCGCATCCAGCGAGACTGCAAAGGCCAGGACAGTGTCCTCGGCTGCTGGGCCCAGGGCTGCCGGGAGGTCCTGCAGCCGGCCTGAAGCTGCAGCAGGGCAGCTGTCCCAGGGCAGTGCAGGAGCGTGGATGAAGTGGAGCCTGATGTAATCCCCGCCTGCAGAGGGTGGAAACTTGGGAAGTGAAACCAGCTGTCACCTCACTGCAGCCCGGCCACAGATTTCCAACAGTCATGCCAGGCAGGCCTCGCCCCTACCCACAGTCTGAGGCCTCTGCCCTCCTCTCCGGGGCCCGGGGGAGCCCTAAAAGCACACGCTGCGCTCCCCATGCCCAGCTCGGCGCTGAAACGTGCTCGGAGTAAAGCTGACGAGAAAGCAGAGGGTTTCTAGCCAACGCCCTGGGAAGCCTGCCATCGAGAGGCTGACAGTCTCACCGCTTTCCGGAACAGACGCAGGCTCACCTCTTCACCAGGCTTTCCGCATATTTTGAGGGGTGAGGAGAGGTCCCGGCGGCTGCGTGGTGAACTATCCTCCTTCCTCAACAAACCCTGCCTGAAGCGACCTGGTCAGGCTGCCCAGGCGTGTGGGAGACCAGAGGGGTGGTGAGGCCCAGAACCCCAGGTGGGCCCCACGCACTTCCACACAACCCAAGGCCCCAGCGCAGGTGGGGCGGCCTCCAAGGGCCCAGGCACTGGTCAGCCAACCGGGACACCAGACTGCGGTCTGGCCCCCACTCTAGGGACCTCCTGCCCAGCTCTTGGCCCAACAGGGTCCTTGAGCAAGGCCTTCCAGCTGGCAAACCATGGAATTCGCTAGCCTATCCGGGCAACTCAGAGGGTGGATGCAGATGCCCCGGCCCGGGACTATGCCCCGGCTTAAGCGCTCCTGGCCTTCACGCCAGCTCCTGAAGCTCTGAATCTCACACACAAGCAATTCTAACCCTTGATCAGTACAGTGTCTTTCCCATCCAGCATCACCTCTGAGCATGGGGACAGCCCATGAAGGAGAAGAGAGTATCATTGTTGCTCTTATACAAACGGGGCGACCGAGGCTCAGAAAGGCTGAGTGACTCATCTGAAGTTGCCCAGCAGAGCCAGGGGCAGAATCCAGGCCCAGCACCCTCCACTTGCCTTGCTGTCTCCCTAAAATCACCCATCCTGGGATCCCAGGAGTAGATACTCCTGGTCCGCATGGCAAAGGATGGCGCCCGACACATCAGGCCAAACAGGCAGAAGGTTTGAGGCGTTGGATAAATATACAGATATCTGATACACAGGCCGGAGCAGATGGAGAGAGGTGAGAATTACAGGAAGAACGAGACCAGCACCCTGCATCTCAAGGCCGCTGGAGTCCAGCAGGCCCTGCCCTCTACTAGCTGAGTGCCTAGAGCACATCTCTAAACCTCACCTATGAAATGGGTTAATACCACCTGCCTCTCGCGTGGTCACGGGGATTAAATGAGCGAACGCATGTAAAGTGCTTAGCATGGCGCCTGGCGTGTGCGCTCAGTAAGTGCTATTTGCCATCACTGTTAGCCTTCAATGAGGACATGGATTAGCGAGGGGAACAAGCCACGAACATTTAACAACACACGCTCAGAGGGGCGCCGGCGCTCTGCCCCCTGATCACGTCAGGTAGGACAGTCCCGGGGTGCAGTGGGGCTGGAAGAAAGGCGTCACGGGAGGGAGGGGCTGTGTGGGCCTGAAGGAGAGGCAGGGCTCACAGAGCAGAGGGAGGGGTCCTGGTTTCAAACTCTGGCTTCCCACCTACTTGCTGTGTGTCCTTGGGCAGGTAACTCACCCTGTCTGAGCCTCCTGTAAGACAGGGGTAGAAGGATGGGGGGAGTAGAGGGATACCTATTACAAGGAGTAAATGAGATCTCGTCTATAGTGTATGTTGTGGCAGGCTGAGTTCCCCGAATTCACAAAATGGAAACGACTGCTATCATTACTGTTATTTTGTGGCTGGGCAAAGGCTCCTGGAGACAGATGCCCTGAGGCCTCCCGACCCCCAAACCTGAGAGGGTTTGGCAAAAGCCAAGTACAGGGCGCTGTCCCTGGGGTGGGGGTGGGGGTGGGGGCCAGAGGAGCAGCCCCACCCAAGCTCACCCCACCGTGAGGCCTGCCCAGCAGGGGCAGCCATGTGTTGGGAGGTGCAGGGTAGACTGTCTATAATGAAGAGACATCAATAATAAATTAACCTCAAGTAAGTCCAGGAACATCAATCATAAATTAATTAAATGGCTCCAGGAGACGCGAGGACAAGATCAATTAGAGGCGGCATCCTGCCTCACGTTACACGGCACAGCCCACCCTCTCTGGCCCCGGCCTGCAGGCTCTGTGGCCAGGAGCATCTCCAGGTGGAGGAACTGGTTCTCAGGAGCAGCTCCCAAAACACAGGTGAAGATAAGCCCCGGTCTCTCCGCTCCCCTCCCCACCCTCTCCCCTCCCCCACCCCTCCCCCTCCCCACCCTCTCTCCCCTCCCCACCCCTCTCCCCTCCCCACCCTCTCCCCTCCCCCACCCCTCCCCCTCCCCACCCTCTCTCCCCTCCCCCCCGCCACCCCCCAGGCTCAGAGAGCTCTCAAATGCCCAGAGGGATTTTGATGAAACTTCCTAGAATAGTAACCTCCTGGGCTGAACTCAGGCAGGAGAAATTTCAAGGGGTAATTTGGTGAGAAAATGACCAAACGCCTGGAAATAAGTGCTAAGAATACTGGAACCCCCTCAGTGGGTCCTCAGGGACGAGAACAGCCTCCTTCAGGGGATCCCCAACAGCCTCCCACTCCCACTCTGGGCCTGGAACCCACCGGAGTCAAAGCAGCTGAAAGTCAAGTGTGGGAGCTGCATCAGAGGCAGGGAAGAGGCCCTGTTCCAGGCCCCGCCTCTACTGACCAAGGTGACAGACCTTGGGGCCCCCACCTCCCCTCCGCAAATCAGTAAGGGTGGCCTCTCCCCGCCCTCCCCAGGGCGGCCCCTGCCCCAGTTCAAGCCCTCCAAACCCGGCACCCGCCCGAGACGCCAGCTGGCCTCCCCACTCCTGCCCCCGGGTCCCGCCGGCACCGGCTGCCAGGCTCTCGCTCAGAACACTTCAGTGACTGCCCACGTTCACGGGCCAAACCTTCAGCCTCGCTGTCGTGGCTCTTGGGGACCCAGCTGGCCCCAGCTCACGATTTCAACCTTTCCTCACTTCCGTTTCCGGCGCCCATAGTCAAGCCAGACCACAAACGGTCAGCCCCTCGCTTTCCCAGCCATATCCCCCGTTGCTGCCGTTTCCTCTACAATCACCTGGCTGGCCCAGGTTAAAGGTCACCACCACTTAAGTCTCCCCTGATCTCCTTTGACCGCCGGTAGCACCCCCCTCTTGACTTTACAGCGTAGACCTCTGCGTCCATCTCATATCTTCTCAATAGATTGTGAACGCCCGAATCTATACCGTAGAGGCGCTAGTGTGTCCACTTCATCTTCATGGCCCTCACTGACCCCAACCCTCGGTGGGTGCTCAAGAAATAACTATCGACTCAGTCGGAGTGGAACCATTTCCCAGGGGCCAACACATTATCTTGCATGTGATTCTATTAACAGATAGGCCAGGTTCCATCCATGCCAAGGGTAGGGTGGAGCTAATTTCTCTTTATCGAGAAAAGGGACATGACCTATGATATCTCCCCTGCTGCTAATGTATGCAGATGATGATGTAACTGCTTTTCTGTGGAAAAGATCCTGCCTGCAGGAGCAAAAACATAAACCGAACGTGCTTGCCTCCATCATGATCTCTCCACTCGTCAGGCATGGGATTCTTACAACCACCCCTGGGGGAGGTTTTACTGTCCCCATCTTACAGATGGGGAAACTGAGGTGTAAAGAGATAGCAGGATTCAAACTCGAGTCTGACTTCAGAGTCCCAAGTCGTAAGGCCTCTGGGCTACAGTGCTCTCTTCTGACACCCGGGCGGACTGTCTCCGGCTGACTTCCCAGTGGGCTTGGGGAGGAGGTGGAAGCAGGCGTGTGTGAGTACATATGGGCGTCACAGAGCCACACCCCCAGCCTGGGCGTCCTTCTAAGGAATACTGAGAAAGCAGAAAGGTTGCTCTCGTAAGAATCACATGGAGACGTTAAACTCACCCTCCTGGAGCTGGAAGGAGACCTCCCCCTGACTCCCACAGTTCTCTCCTGCTTCGTGGGCCCCAGCAACACCCCACTGCACACACCCACTGACACCAGGCCAGCCAGACACGGGAGCCCACAAGCTCCCCCGCCACCAGGCGCTCCACACCCCCTCAGCCCTCACTTCCCACAGAAACGCTTGCTTACGGGCACACGCGGCTTTGCACACGTGCAATCGCCCGGCAGCCGCGCAGTGACGACAGCCCCACCCCTGCCCGTCTCCACCGTGATCCTGCAGAGGACTTGGGCACTCCTGCCCACCGCCCTCACCTGTGGCCAAACCACTCCCCTCCACATCACCTCCCTGGAACCCCTCAGCAGCCAGGAGGACCCCACAGGGAAGGGGCTTTCCTGGATCCTCCTCGCCTACACACCCAGTGTCCTGTCCACCCAGGGAGATCCAGTCCAGCCAAAGTCGGTAGCAGAAAGGAAAAAGGAAAATCAAGATTAACAGTCTTTAGCCCTACCCGCTGAGATGTAACCACATCCCACAATGTCCTGGGCTCCACGGCTCTAAAAGATTTATCGTCCTCTGACCGCACGCTCGTTGATACTTCCCCAGCGCCACTCACCCGGTCCACTAGAGTGTAATGTAAAGCTATTCCAGGGAGAAACTGAACTCAGATGGAACGTGGGCCAACAGGCGATTAAACCCTAAGGGGGGATCCCTTTCTGGTCCCGGAGAGAGGGACTGCGGGGAGGGTCCGGGCCTTCAGCTGTGGCCCAGGAAGCCTCTGTCCAAAGATGCCCGATTCCCTGGCACCCCTGAAGCTGAGCTGCTGGGCACCATGATGTGTGAGGTGGCTGAGGAAGGAAAGGTTGCCAGGAGCTGAGTTAAGCAACTTTTGGAGAAACACGGACAAAGAAATAGGAATAGGACTGAGGACCAGAGTTGAAAACAATCTCAGCTCCAGACAGCCACTTGCCCTCGATAGCCACTCCTGTGTTACCAGCCCCCTGCCCCCGCTGGCATCTGCTCAAAGTCAGCAGCTGTGCAGCACGACGAGGGGTGGTGGTGACCTGGCTGGGCTCCCTGTGGCCTCAAACCCTGAGGACTCGGAAGAAAGCCCTGCTCTGCTTTTGGGAAACAGAGGCCAATTCCTCCTGTCAACGGCTCCGAGCTGCCCCGCCTGCCACCCAGCTCTGCTGTGCAGGGTCCCAGCATCCCAAGCAGATGGCAAGGGGTGGCTGCAAAGGGGTGGCTCCTGGGTCCCCAAACCAGGAGGCTGAGCCACAAGTCAGAACAAACAGGCGGAGGTGTGGTGGGTGAGCTGAGGGGATGTGAATGCGGGATATTCACATCAGGGAGGCCGGAGGCTTCCTCTTAATGGACTTGCACTAGGAGAGCTTTCCAAGCAGGAGCTCAAGTGCTGGCAACTCCTGGGGAGGCAGCCAAAGGGGCCCAGGAGCACGTGGGACAGGCCTCGGACGCCCCACGGATGACCCGGGAACAAGTAGCCGAGGAGGCGCTTGCAGCGCCAGGCAGTGTCCAGGCGGCAACCCCTGGGCAGGGGCCTGGGGGGCCGTGTCCTCTTTCTCCCTTTGTGGCTTGACACTGCAGCATGGACACAGGACAAAAACTTTCTGCCTCGGGACCGAGCTCGTGAAATGGGTTGCTGTCTAAGGCAGACACTCACATGGAATGCTGGAGAAACCGGGCCTGGGTTCACGGAATCGGGCCTTCCAGTGCAAAGCCTTCTAGCCGTGCGGTATGTAATCCAGGCTCTGCAGCCCATTATCAGGAACTAGGCCCCAGTGGCAGAAAGTAAAGCAACTGGCAGCCACCCTCAGCTTCTCCACCTGCGAAGGCCCTTCAGGCAGAAGTGGGCCCGTGTCCTGGGGAATTCCTGCTACACCTGTCTGCCCTCAGAGACCCCTATGAGGGTGCCCATCACCCCTTCTCCTTGCCCCGTGTATCCGAGGGCGTCCCCCATGGGCCCCAGCCTCCTGCCAACCAGCCTCAACCTCGCTCACAGGACCACCCAGCCCTGCATCCCTCTGGTGACTCTGACCCACTGGGCTCTCTCCAGGCCACAACCCCCAAAACTCTGATGCAGCTTCTCCCCACCCCCATCCTCTGAACCCAGAGCTAAAGGAAATTCTCAAGAGAAAGTGCACACTTCCAAGTCTCGCTCCCACCCAGGTACCCCAGATCTGTCAGCCAAGGACACCTCCCAGCCCTGCGCGGCCACGGGCACGTCTGCAAGCCCCGGCGAAGCACTCCCTCTTGCTCTGGCCACTCCTGCAGGATGCTACAGTTGCTGCAGCCACGCTCGGACAGTCCTCGGGAGCCCTGGGGCCTGGTTCCTGCTCGGCAGCTGACTCACAGTGTCAACAGATCCCACTTTCCCCACCAGGAGCCCTTACGCTCAGGGCCTCTAATTCCCTATGACAGGCCCTCGACCTTCCGGCTGCTTTCCTCCCCAATCACATTCCATGCCTCCATTTCCTCTGCCTCCTGCCTTGGTCTCTTTACCTGATGATAATCCCTGACCTTTGGACAGCCTTTCACAAAGGGTTTCCATGGGCACCATCTTTCATCCTCTGCGACCACCTTCTGATGTGTCTCTGAGAGATAAAGTCACCTGCTCAAGGTCACACAGGCAAGGCTGGAATTCAAGTTTTCTGGCTCCGTACGCACTGGACAACCTCTAGCTTTGAGGAACCTCAGCAGCATCTCCAAGCACCCACTTTGGCAAGTGAGCTGCCACCCCCACCCTAGTCTCCCATACCCTCCACTTGGTCTTTCTGGACTCCTAAAGGTCCTCTCCAGGCCCGGCCTCATTTATTCTTCTATCCCCAAGAGAGCCACAAAGACCTAACAAAGTCCCCCACATCCTAAGACTTCTCCGGGGGTCGTAAATTGCCCTTCTGTGAAGTAGAACACAGGTGACGCTGACTGTGACCCTCGCCCAGAGCTTCTCAAAGGACTGGTGAGGGCAGACGCAATCCTAGCACACTCCTGGTGGCTGCAGACTCGTCTTTCAAACATCACCCAAATGAGCCTCTGGACCCAAAGGCTTCCAAGCGTCATAGAAGAGAGGCAACTCCCAGACACCCAGGAGCGAAGGAAAAGGCAGGGCCCGGGAACTACAGATGGATGCAGCAACACACCTCCCCCCGCCCACCAACGTGGCCCACCTCTCAGCCCTGCACATTCCTCGGGACGCACGTTCAGGGAGAGTGAGAAGAGCTGAGAACTGTCCACCTCTCCTCTCCTCCCCAAAGCTGGATGAATTCATGAGCCCAGGACAATGCTAGGACAGGTCTCCATCTGGGTCACCAACAGCGTCCTCAGGGTTGAAGCATTCTCCAGGCATCTCTCTTTCACGTCCATTATAAAGGACACCAACCTTCTCTCAGCTTTCTGCCTTCCTCAGTCCAGTGCACCCAACACATATTAAAGGTGGGCCCGCAGTGCCAGAGGCAATGCCCCTCATCATCACCGCGGTGGGAGGATGGGCATTTACCCTTCCCATCCACCAGGGTCTGAGGGCCATGAATTCTCCCCTCGCAGGGCCAGGCTGCCCCGGCACCACGCTGTGCCAGGGCCATTTCTTACAGTCACGCTAGGAACTCCTGCCATGCTGAGGACACAAATTCTTCAAGCCCCGGGTACCATCACTCCAGACCATGTCAAGGCCAGAACCATCCGACACCTTAGTAATGAGAGCACTTCCTCACACCCCTGCCAGGGGCACCACCATGCGCCCACAGGCTGCCCACCGCCACTCCAGAACCAGTCCAAGTGTTGTGCCCGTCATCAGTCTGCACTGAGGGCTGCGCCCGCCTCACACCTGGGCAGCCACCACCGCACCAAGGTGGGGGTGAGTCTTCTGACACCCGTGCCAGGAAAACCACGCTGCCCGTGCCAGACCCACGCTGCCCACGCCCGTGCCACGGGTGTCACCATTTCCACACTGGCGCCAGGGGCTCCACGGATCTCACACCTGCCACACCGCGCGCCCTGGACACTGCCCAGCTGCCGCACCGCTCACACCGCGCCCGAGTCCGGGGCCCGGCCCGCCGCGCCCGCGGCCCCCCTTACCTCCAGCCAGCCGCAGGGCTCGGCCCGCCGCCGCCACCGCGACCGCCACCTCCATCCTGGGCTCCCCAAGGCCCCAATTCACTAACGCCGCTTCCGCAGGGCGCCGGCGCCGGCGCGAAGGCCGCCTCCGCCCCCCGGGGGACGCTGCGTCCTTTACGTAAACCCCACTCCGCCGCCAGCGGTGACCATGGCGACGACCGCGGGGCGGCAGCGCCCCCTGGTGCCAGGGAGGGGAGCGGCGCCGAGGCAGGAGTGAGCGGAGTCTTTCGCGGGGCTCCACGCGTGGGGGCGGTGGGCGCAGGACTCCAGCCGCCGCTGCAGCTTCGTGGGCGGCCGGGAGGGGCAGGACCGGCTGCGCTGCATGCGGGGAAGGGAGCCGCCTGGGTCCCCCTCCTTCAGGCCCCGCGTGACCGGGTTTAGCGTGGGAGAGAGGCAAAAAAGCATGTAGGATCACTGGAGAACTGATGCATTTGCGGGGAGGAAAGAGAGAGATGGGTTCCACCTCCTCGGGGTGCTGAGCGCTCCTTGAGGGGCGGGGTGGTCAGAGCACATCATAATCATCTGCGTCCTCCCCTCACCCTCTACCCCTGCAGGGCCCAGCCTCGTGCCTGGCATCCAAAAGGGCGCTTGGTCAATTTTGAATTCCTGGAAAATAAAGAAAATTGCCCTTCCTATTCTGCTTCACACGCATCCATTCATTCACTTAACACACCTTCCCTGAGAGCTAGCCTTGAGCCGGAGCAGCACTGTCCAGTGCCTTGTGCTGAGCTCGGGGAGTGAGTGAGCACAAAGGCAAGCAGAGCCCAGGCCCTGCCCTTCAGTTCAGTCCAGGGGGTACGAGACCATCACGGTACAGGGTGCTTGTGGTGTAGGAGCTCAGCAGAGAGGGCGGGTGGAGCGCTCTGAGGGGCACTTAAGCAAGCCGTGGGGGAGGGAGTTAGGTCTGGAGGCTGAGATGACCCAGCTGGGTCTCAAAGGTGGAGTAGAATTCAGAGGCAAAAAGGGGAGTCGCATGTTTCAGCAGGGGGAGTGCCTCTAAAATGTTCTCTGGGCCCTGTCGTCATCCCAAGAAAACAGGGTGAGACACAGCAGTTTAGTGTAAGTGGGAGTGTAAAGAGCTACGTGTGCAGGGCCTGTGGTGCAGTAGCCGCCTGAAAACTAGCCGGACTTTTGGGGTTAAGGTGAGACTCTGAGTCCAGGGCAGTCTTCCCCTCTGCTGAAGCAGGTGGGACCTACTTCTGGAAGGAGTTCTGTATTACCCGTGGTTATTTTGAAGGCAAACTCCGGCTTATTTAAAAAAAAAAGAAGAATGGGGGTGGGGAGAGCAAATACTGGGTGGGATACCTCAGGGGATTCAAGAAAGAGTTGGGCCCTCCCAGCCTCAGGAAGGGCCGGGTATCAGGGAGGCTTTAAGGACTGACTGTAACATAGCAGTTTGGGAGCCTTCTGTCTAGATCATTGTAATTAATCAGAATCAAAACTGCCAAATGTAATGTCCCTTGGTTCAAAGTTCTAGATTCCCAAAAGAAAGAATCTTGTTGGTCCAGCTTGAGCCATGGTCAATCATAGCAGCTACATTCTACCCCCTTAGCTGCCCAGTGCACACAGATTCACACATGTACACACACACACACACACACACACACACACATACACACACACATCTTCCTCCCATTCATCCAAAGTCATCTTCACCAAACGATATTGTGTTCCAATATTCCCTGGTCGGCCACCTCCAGACTTGCTGTCATGATCAAGATCAAAGTTCAAGGTCTTCAAGGTGATGTCCATGTCTCTTTTTCCTCAAGGTTTATGGTGATCCCATCTGGGCATCTAACAACTGAATTAAAGGGTGCATTTAACTACCACAAACATGTCCTTTGAATCCTCGCTGCTCAAAGGGTAGCATTAGCACCATCGAGGAGCTTGTGAGAAATGCAGAATCTCAGGCCCCCACATCTCAGCAGATTGAAAAACTCCCCGGTGGTTTGTATGCACATTACAGTTGGAGAAGCACTGCTATTATAAATATGGATGGAAAGGAAAAGGCAATGTATGAAAAATGCTTTTCAATGGTGATCACTGCCGTTTAAAAGGAAAAGGGGGAGGGGTGAGTTATTTAATCTTCAGCAACTCCAGTAACCAACATGGAAATAACCGACTCCAGTAACCATCAAGGTAGCGGCTGCAGTCTTTATTTTTGCAACCGGTTGCAAACTCCTAAAAGGTGTTTAGGACTTTCTTCCTCTAATTCTTTATTCTTTGGTTCACTTGCCTCCTGCCTGCATCTCATTTTCCTGGTGGACCGTTCTGAGTCTCCATCCTTGAGGGCCTGAGCTGTCGGTGATCCTGGCTGTAAAACACCACAGCAGAATTCCGTCTGCCTTTACCACCGGGCGTGACGGTGTAGGAGGTACTGCACAGGGACCCTGCGCGCCACCCATATCCCTCGTGTGCGTGTGTGTGTGTGTGTGAGATGACGATCCCCCAGTGGCCAGGTGGCAGTCCCAGTGTCCAATTCAGTGGAACCGTTATTGTGCCTCCTGGTGGAAATGTTCCTCCCTTCAGTTCTAAGACCACCAGACAATCAAAACTCAGAACTGCCTGAACAGGAGGCAAACGACAGGCATTCTGACAATGGTGAAACTCACATCACCGCCTCCACCCCTAGTTCCCAGACCCTTTGGAGGAAACATACCATAACAGATGTCTGGTTCAGAGCACACATCCACTGGGGGCCTTACCTGGTCCAGCCACCAGGCTGCTCCCCCTCTACTCCAATATCTCGTTCGTCCTCCCCTCTGAACGCCCTCAGGCCCCATTCTGACAGAGTTTGACCAGGTGTCTTTGGAGACAGCTACGAGCGTTGTGAGCAGAGTGGAGCAGGGGAGGAAGACAAGAGTGAGGGTTCCAGAATGGGTCACAAGCTACCGATTGGTCCCGGTCCAGCCGCCAGGCTGTGTTCCCTCAGCTCGGTGCCAAATTCCCGCTCTGGCCTCAGTATCTCTCTAGGTTCCAGTGGGGATAATAACATGTCTCCTCCTCCCAGGGGTGCTGTGTGGATTAACTAATTAATGAGTG
The DNA here is from genome assembly GCF_011762595.2 of Tursiops truncatus. Lineage (NCBI taxonomy): Eukaryota > Metazoa > Chordata > Mammalia > Artiodactyla > Delphinidae > Tursiops > Tursiops truncatus. The sequence continues at coordinate 98,692,426 of NC_047041.1, read as the reverse complement.
TGACATCGTCTGCTTCCACAAAGGGGCTGATTAAATGCTGAGCGTTGTTATTAGAGTAATGGGGCGTGTGACAGGCAGAGTAGACTGGAGACAGATCTGCTCCCCTCGCCTCCTCCCCAGCCCCTTCCTCCGTCTGCCCCACGCTCTGCAACCTGAACGTCTTGCAAGACAAAACCAAGATGATTTTTGGCACCCCCGAAGTCGGTGTCTAACTTTTGCTCATTTCCCCTGTACTGGAACATGAGTCAAGGCCCGGCTTCGTAGAGTAATCTGTCTCCGACAGCTGGCACAGCTGTGCCCTGCCCCAGACTCTCAGCTCCCAGCAGCTGCAGGATGGGATGGCTTGGCTAGTGATTGCATCAGGTTAGAGCTGCCTGCAGAAAGACAACTGCAGAATTCCTGAGCTGGGTACCAACCCCCTGACCGCATTGCCCCGTGGTCCCAGCGACTGACTGCCTTTCCTCACAGCCCGAGGGAGGGAAAGCCAATGTGGCATACTGGCTTAAGGCTGGGGGAATTCAAAGCATGCAGTGTTTTGAAGTATATAGTATCTGCTTATGGCCACAGGAGATCCAATGACTACATTTTAGCTTGGATGCAGGGTATCGGGTAATGGATGAAATCATAGTTCTGTGCACGGCGACTTTAGCCTGGCTCGTTCCCAAATGCAAAAATCCAGGGAGGCCCCTGAGTGAAATAGTGAACGTGACTTTCCCAGTAGTCAGTGTGAGATCATTGCCCGCTCCCAGTTGCTGGGTCCCCCATCTCTGAGTGTTGTACAGTGCTGGCTCTCACCCAGAATCCTGGTACCCATGATGGGGTGGATGGCAAGGAATCACTCAGTCCCACCACCAGGTAAATGTTTGCATCTGACAACCAAGGGGAATGTTGTTTACCCACATAGCACAAACTCAGCCTGCCTGGGGAGGCGAGAGAAAAGCTCTGGAGGCTGAGCTGTCAGACTCCCACAGGGAGAGAAGTTAGCCAGTTGCAGAGGTCTAGACAATGCCTATGAATTGGGGTTTGGGACACCTGGACCCAGCTCGGGATCGTCCTGGCTATCTCATGGCAGGATTTCAATCCTCCTTCTCTCTGAATACAGCTTCTTTCCTGCCTCCTTGTTGCTGCTGCTGTGAGGTACAGGTATGTGTCATGGGGGCAAATAGCCTGGAAGTAGGGGCTGGACCAGCCAGGAATGAAAAGATCAGCCCCCACTGGGATGTGCTGAGGTCCTGTACGAGAAGTAAGCTGTCCCCTCCCACCAGAGGGGCGCCTGCAGCCCATACCTTTTACCCGAGTAAGCATAGTTTGCCGTCAGGGTCTCGACAAATCTCTGTGGTGATGGAGTGATAATGGTGGAGATGCTGGAGGAGGTGAGAGAGATGGTAGTCTAGGTGGTGGTGATGAGAGGGAGGGGAAAGAGGACTGATGGCTTCCAAGGGGTTTTTCCATTCCCACCTCATCCTCCGTTCACTTGGGTATCACCGGCACTTTCACTGTGATGCCCAGAGGATTGGGGGATCCTTGCATCTCATTAAACCGGCCTATTTGTAAGTGTCTCCTCCCTAATGAGCATTGTAGTAACTAGTTTTTCTCCTTGGGGCACTAGGGAGCTATGGGATGTAAACACAGATGTCTCGGGGGAAAGATTGCCTGCTTACGGACTAGTGGGATTCATCTGCACTTTCTGGACAATAATAACAAGAGTAGAGGGTACTCTTGAGGGTGTCCATCCATCCATCCACCCATTCACCCAACAACTCATTCTCCCACCTGCATTTTCACCCACCCATCCATCCACCCACCCATTCACCCACTCACCCATTCTTCTACCCAGTCTGTCCATTGCCCACTTACCTACCCATCCACTCACTCCTCCATCCACCTACCCGCCCATCTACTCATCCACATATCCATCAACCCACCCATCCATCCACCTATCTTTCCATCCATCCATCCATCCACCCATCCATCTACCCAACTATGTCCTAAATCATGTCCAGTTGATTTTTCCTCCTAAATATCTTTGCAACTACCCACTTCTGTCCATTTCTACGAGTACCACCCAAGTCCAGGACACACTTGTCTCTTCAGGGCCACTGTCATGGTCTCCTAACTGCTCTTACTTCTCATCGATTTTGCACCAAACAGGTAGAGTGACCTTCTATAAATGAACATCAGATTATATCATGTCACTGCTTAAAACCCTGCTCTGGTTTCTTATCACTCTTAAAATACAGACCCCAATTTTTGGTGGGTATACAGTAAAGTGTACAGATAATGAATTTCTACCTGTGACCAGACCCAGACAAAGATACAGAATATTTCCTGTTCTTTGTGTCCTTAATGGTCAATAGCCACCCCCCAGAAGTAAACACTATTTGACTTCTATGCCGTAGGTTTGTCTATTCCTGAACTTCCTACAAATGGAATCCTAGAGGACATACTCTTCTGTTTCTGGCTTCTTTTGCACAACATTACGTCTGTGAGATTCATCCATGTTATTATGTGTATCAACAGTTCATTCTTTTTATTGTCGTGTGATATTTCATTAGATAAATACACCATGATTTGTCTGTCTATTCTGCTGTTGACGGATATATGGCTTTTTCCAGCTTGGGGCTCTAGTGCATAAGGCTGCTATGAACATTCTTGTACAAGTCTTTTGGCGGACATTGCACTTATTTCTCTTAGGTTGGGTGGTGGGCAGAATAATGGTCCCCCAGTGATGTCCACGTCCTAATCCCCAGAACCTGTAAATATGTTCGAGTACATGAAAAAGGGGAATTCGGACTGCAGGTGGAATTAAGGTTGCTAATCAGTTGACCTTGAGATGGGAGATTATCCTGGTTTATCTGGGTGGGCTCAGCTTAATCACAAGCGTCCTTATAACTGGGAGAGGGAAGCTAGGTGAGAGAACCAGAGAGCCTCTGGAAGGAACACAGCCCGGCCGACACCTTGATCTTAGCCCAGTGAGACCCATTCTGGACCTCTGACCTTCAGAACGCTAAGATATAGATTTGTTTTAAGCTACCAAGTCTGTGGCAGTTTAAGACAGCTGCAATAGGAAACCGATACAGGTAGACGCTTAGGAGTGGAATTGCTGGGTCGTAGGATGGACAAAAGACTCAAATTCTTCTTGTGAGCTCCACCACCCAGCATGTCTGGCCCTGCCAACGTGTCCACCCCCATCCTGGGCCACTCTCGGCTCTTCTCTCCGCCCTCCAGCCACATCAGGCAAGCCAGCCGTGACGTTCCTCAGAGGTGCCCTTTACGTGTGCTGCTCCCTCTGCTGGGAAGGCTCTCCCCTCCCCAACTCGTTAGCTGTCAGTTCCCAGGATGCTTCCTCAGGGAAAGAAGGTCAGGTTCCCAGTTACTGATGTGCTATCCAAGCACTCTTTTCTTTTCCTCCAGGCCACTTGTCAAGGTTTGCCGTGACATATTCATTGAGGTGGTTGAGTTTGCCCCCCATCTCCTCCCCAAGACCCCATCCCCAGACTAGAAGCTCCATGTGGGTAGGGACTGGATCACCCCCATGTCCTTAGCACACAGCCCCAGAGCCTGGCACATCGTAGGCCCACCGCAGCTACCTCCTCCCTATTGAATGAATGAACATCTGTTTGATAGGGAGGGGGAGACGTCTGGGTACAGTGATGATGTCAGAGGAAGTGAGGAGAAGAGGAAGGACGAGGAAGAAAGGAGACAGGAGGAAACACAGAAACACGTACCCTGGAGACCACCAAGGCCCAGATTCTGCCCTCAGTTTCAGTCTCATTTCACCAGCATCCCCAGGGCAAGAAGACTCTTGAAAACCATTCACGTGAATCAAACCAAACCCTCAGGAGTGAAATGTTGATCTCTTAGCGAGAAAGGCCCTGTATTCCTTCACAGACAGATCGATGCCTTTGCAGGGACTTGTGACTCATACTTTCTGCCTTGGAAACAGTCAGCCTGGCCCCTGAGGCAGGAGAGGTGTGATATATGAGTCTGGAGATGACCAAGACTTCAAGAGAGGCAATGGGTTTCCCAAGGCTCCCCAATATGTTAGAATCAGAGCTGGGACCTGAGACCGGGGCTCTTGACTCCTAGCTCAGTGGTGGGGTAGGATAGGGATGACAGATTTAGCAAATTAAAAAACAGGATGCCCAATTCAGTTAGAATTGCAGATGAACAACAAATAATTTTTTAGTATAAGTATGTCCCAAGTATTATATGGGACACACTTATACTAAATAATTATTGTCATTCATCTGAAATTCAAATTTAACTGGGCATCCTATATTTTATGTGGCAATGGGGCTGCAGGAGTGGGGTGAGGGTTAATCCCTGCTTCACTACTAAGCAGGCCTGTCTGGGGACCTGCGTCCTCATGCTCTCTAGGACATACGGCCTGTTTGTCCCCTGGACAGAGCTGGCCACCCTCTGACCTCTTTGACCTCCTTGACGCACGGTCTTCAGCCTCTGAGCAGACCCCAGCCTCCTGCCAGGACACTGGTTCTCAACTTAAAACCTTAGAAGGGCTTCCCTGGTGGCGCAGTGGTTGAGAGTCCGCCTGCCGATGCAGGGGACATGGGTTCGTGCCCCGGTCCAGGAAGATCCCACATGCCGCGGAGCGGCTGGGCCCCTGAGCCATGGCCGCTGAGCCTGCGCGTCCGGAGCCTGTGCTCCGCAAAGGGAGAGGCCACAACAGTGAGAGGCCCGCGTACCGCAAAGAAAAAAAAAAAACCTTAGAATTATCTGCCCAGACTGCACCGTGGGCCAATTACAGCAGAATCCCTGGGGGTTGGACTCAGGCATCAGGAGTTTTCAAAGCTCCTCTGGCGATTCCAGCAGGCGGCTGAGGTTGAGAACCACTGTGCAACAGAAGTCGCTTCTTGGCTGCTAAGGGCACGATAGTTCCAACTTTGTCTCCTGGAAGAGCCTCGGGAAACCCTGCAGTCTCAGCTGCTTCCCTTTGCAAACCACTCTGCTGTAGGCCCTTCTGCTCTCAGCTCCTCTCAGCCTTTTCTGGTTGACTCTGAAGAGTTCCTGTTTCAGAGGAGGACAGTTCCCGTTACCCCCAGGCTCATTAGGAAAACAGGGGTGGGAGCCCCCCGTCTGGGATCCTTGTGCCCCTGCTGGAATCTGGAGCACCCGGGGAACCTCTTGGGGATCCAGGGTCAAGGCCAGGCAGAAAGAGGTTGTTCTTTGAGCTGATTCTTTGTTCTTTGAGCCCGATCCTTGTGTCTGGGTTGGATCTGCCGGCTGTGGGTGTCTGTAGCACCCTCACACTTCTCCCCCGGAGCACGCAGTTGCTTATATTTCCTCGTCACGCCATGTTTGTCTTCCCCACTAGACTCGGCTTCAGGAGGGCAGGGGACGGGTCTGTATTCTGTGTTCCCGGACCTTGGCTGGTGGCTGGAGCAGGGGCTCAATGAATATTTGTGTAACTAGTGGATGAACCCTTAGCAATTATGAACTCTCACCCTGTCCTTGTACAGATAAGGAAACAGAAGCACAGAGAGGGAAGGGACCTGCCCCAGGTTGCACAGCATGGTGGAGGCTGAGTTAGGACTAAACCTCAAGACTTTGATTCCTGTTCCAGGCCTCTTTCCACTCAGTACAACATAGGAGTGCCCCACCTCTACTTCCGCCCTCCCCACCCCTCCCAGCCCTGTTCTGAGTCATCAGCTCTTCCTCCTTTCAAGCTCTCCCCCTACAGACACACACACACACACACACACACTCACACACACACACTCTCTCTCTCTCTCTCTCTCTCTCTCTCTCTCTCTCTCTCTCTCTCCATCCTCTTCAAAGGCTTCCCTTCTGGGAAGGGTCAGGGTGACCCTCGCAGTGGGTGAGGAGACAGGCAAAGGGGGGAGGAGACATATATTCTGTAGAAAACACCAGAAGTCCCTCTAGCTTGAAGCCTCCTCTACCAAACAGACTTGCAAGGTGTGGAGGGAAATCTATGTGGACGAGCTTCACAGGATGGACCTTGCCCTCCCCCTCCCCCCTCCTCTCACCCCGGAGGAAGGACTGAGCTGGCCCCGAGCTCAAGGAGCCTGCTTCTCCCCAGGACAGTCCCAAGCTGGAGAGTCCGCAAGCAGGGTTTGGAGCCAAGCGGAGCCAGCTAAACAACCCCCACCCCTGTTTTCCTGGCTGTAAAACCCTCAATGAGGCTCAGTTTCCTAACCAGGAAGATGAGTCTAATAACATTGCCCGGCCTGGGGGTGGTGAGGATGCCGTGTATGGCGCAGGGCACCCCATGAGGTGCTCAACCAAGGTGCTTTCCCGGAGCCTTTGCCCTGGGGTCTCGGCGACAGTCTAGGCTGGACATGAGCACAGTTAGCAGGAACTCAAGGCTGATCCCCTGATTGGACAAACCGATGTCATCCATCCTCATCCTGAGCTGTGAGTCAGAAGGTGGTAATTTCATGAAAGAAAATGGGTTCCCAATGGGCTCTAAGGGGATGCAGCACCTTTCAGAGACCTCCCTGCCTTTTTTTTTTAACTTTTTTTTTTTTTTGGCCACAAGGAGTGGCTTGTGGGATCTTAGTTCCCCGACCAGAGATTGAATCCCGGGCCCCCGGCATTGGAAGCTCAGAGTCCTAACCATTGGACATCCAGGGAATTCCCTTCCCTGCCTTTTTTAAAAACAATTTGTTTTATTGAAGTATGATTGATTTACAATGTTGTGTTAGTTTCTACTGTACAGCAAAGTGATTCAATTATTCATATATATACATTCTTTTTCATATTCTTTGCCGTTATGGTTTATCACAGGATATTGAATATAGTTCCCTGTGCTCTACGGTAGGACCCTGTTGTTCTCCTTGCCTTTGAAGCCACGTCAAGGAGGGTAAGCTAGCATTTGTACTGCAGGCACTGGAGGCAGGTTTGTGATGGGTCTTCTTGGGAGGTCAGATATCAGAGGGGACAGAACCTGATGGGCTGCAGTGGGCAGGATGAACTCAGGAAACCTCAGGACTGGCCTTTGCTCTCAGACACCGTTTTCTTAGCAGTTTAAAAAATTGTGTATGTGTGTGTGTGTGTGTGTGTGTGTGTGTGTGTGTGTGTATGGTGAAATATACATGATCTAAAATTAACCATTTTTACGTGCACGCTTCAGTGGCATTAAGTACATTCCCAGTGTTGTGCAACCATTTCCGGAACTTCTTCATCACCCCATCCAGAAACTCTGTATCATTAAACAAGAACTCGCCATTTCCCTCTCTCCTCAGCCCCTTATAACCACTGTTCTACTTTCTGTCTGGATGAATTTGACTACACTAGGTACCTCCTATAAGTGGCATCACACAATATTTTTCCTTCTGCGTCTGGCTTTTTTCCCTTGGTCATAATGTCTTCAAGCCTCATCCCTGTTATAGCATGCGACAGAATCTCCATCCTTTCTAAGGCCAAATAATATACCATTGTCTGTATAGACTACATTTCATCCATCAATGGGCGTCTGGGTTATTTCTACCTTTTGGTAATAATAACAATAATAGTGCTGTGAACATGGATGTACTAATATCTGACCAAGCCCCTGCTTTCAATCCTGTTGGGTATATACCTATGTCAAAAGATAAACTGAGGCAGATTAAAAATTTTAATAATTTGAACAAAAATTGATTCGTATCAGGCAGCATCCAATCTAGCAGATAGAAAGGAGCTCTGAGGAGCTGAACAGAAGGAAAGACTTTTATAGGCAGAAGGGAATGGGAACAAGCAAATTACACTAGGCAAAAAAGCAGCTTGGTTATTGCAAAACTACTTTCCTTAAGGGGTTGCTAGGGGCCTATCAGGAAGAGGACCTAACTAATACTGGTCAGCGATTCCTGATTGACTGGTTTAAGATTCCATTTCTGGGAAAGCCAGAACTAATTCAGTCTCAGTTTGGTGACATGGGGTTTAAGCAACTTTATTTGGGGCCTGTTCTCTTGTTTTTAACACCCAGAAGCGGAATTGCTGGATCATATGGTAATTGTGCGTTTACTGTTTTGAGGACCCACCACACCGTTTACCAGAGCAGCTACACAGTTTACATTCCCACCAGTAATGCCCAAGTGTTCCGATTTCTCCACATCCACGCCAACACTTATTTTCTGTTTGTTTTTGTTTATTTTTTGGCCACACGGCATGGCCTGTGGGATCTTAGTTCCCCAGCCAGGGATTGAACCTGGGCCCTTGGCAGTGAGAGCATGGAGTCCTAACCACTGGCACGCCAGGGAATTCCCTGTTTATTTTTTATCATAGCCATCCTAATGGATGTGAAGTGGTGTCTCACTGTGATTTTTAAAATTTCCTTCTTTCTTTATTTGTGGCTGCGTTGGGTCTTCTTTGCTGCCCGTGGGCTTTCTCTAGTTGCGGCGAGCGGGGGCTACTCTTTGTTGAGGTGCGCGGGCTTCTCATTGCGGTGGCTTCTCTTGTTTCGGAGCACGGACTCTAGGCGCGCTGGCTTCAGTAGTTGTAGCACGCGGGCTCAGTAGTTGTGGCTCATGGGCTCTAGAGAGCAGGCTCAGTGCTTGTGGTGCACGGGCTTAGTTGCTCTGCAGCATGTGGGATCTTCCCGGCATGTGGGATCTTCTCCGACCAGGGCTCGAACCGTGTTCCCTGCATTAGCGGGCGGATTCTTAACCACTGCACCTCCAGGGAAGTCCCTCTCATTGTGATTTTGATTTGTAATGTTGAGCATCTTTTCATGTGCTTATTGGCCATTTCTAAGTAGGTTTTTTTTTCTTTTTTATTCTTATTGAGGCATAAGTTACATACAATTCTTCAGTGTGTGCAGCTTGGTTAATTTATTAAACAACTGGGTAACCATCATAAATATCAAAATTTAGAACATTCCAGCATCCCAGAAGAGTCCTTGAGGCTCCGCCCCAGTCAGTATTCCAAGAAGGAAACTACCATTCTGACGTATATCACCATGGATAATGTTACCTGTTGTAGAACTTCAAATAAATGGAATCATAGAGTGTGTTTATTTTTGTTATTGGCTTCTTTCACTCTTTGTTATATCTCTGAGATTCATTCATAGCATTGCATACAGTAGTAGCTCATTCTTTTTCATTGCTGTGTAGTATTCCACTGCATGGCTATACAACAATCTATTAGGATTAATCATACGAAATTGCAAATCTTCAGCCTCTTAATCTGCAATATAAAAGACCATTTCATAAGGTTCAATCTAATATTTACCCACTCTATAGTTGACAGATATTTGCTGCTATGAGCATTTGTTTATACGTCTTAGTGAGCATACGCTTGCACCCATTTCTGTTGAGTCTATTCCAAGGGGTAGATTTGCTGGGTCATAGGATATACGTACGTTAGGTTTGGTCAATTCTTCCAGTTTCACAAAGTGGCTTTACTGATTTACACACCTACCAACCATGTATGAGAGTTCCAGTTGCTCCACATCCTTGCCAACATTTGGTAGGGTCTCTCCTTTCAGTTTTAGCCAACTTTCCAGCTAGTGTGACCCAACTTGTTTCCCTTCCCACTCCCTGCAGTGACTCCATTGGTCAGAGCTGATTGCCCTGGGCTGGCCCCTGGTCTGAAGGCACCTCTCTATGGACTAGACAGAAGGTCAGTTAACCCCCTGGTGGGGGTTGATCTAAGCTCCACCCCATGGAGTCACACTATAATGAGTATTTGATGCTGTGACATGTGACATATAATGAGTATTTGATGCTGTGACAGATACATAAGAAATATATAGGGCTTCCCTGGTGGCGCAGTGGTTGAGAGTCCGCCTGCCGATGCAGGGGACACAGGTTTGGGCCCCAGTCCGGGAAGATCCCACATGCCGCAGAGCGGCTGGGCCTGTGAGGCATGGTCGCTGAGCAAAAAAAAAAAAAAAGAAATATATATTTGGTTATTCAGATGGCCAAACATATATTTCTCATATATTTGGCTTTTGTCCATGGTTCCTGGCTCGCAGCTCCCAAAACCCTTGGAATTTCCTTTGCAGTAAGACCAATTGGTGCATTTTTTAAAATAGTATTTGGGACTTCCCTGGTGGTGCAGTGGTTAAGAATCCGCCTGCCAGTGCAGGGGACACGGGTTCGAGCCCTGATCCGGGAAGATCCCACGTGCCTCAGAGCAACTAAGCCCGTATGCCACAACTACTGAGCCCACGTGCCGCAACTCCTGAAGCCCACGCACCTAGAGCCTGTGCTCCGCAAAAAGAGAAGTCACCGCAATGAGAAGCCTGGGCACCACAACCGGAGAAAGCCCGCGTGCAGCAACGAAGACCCAACGCAGCCAAAAATAAATAAATAAATAGATTAGAAATCATCATAATAATATTTGGTCTCTGGTCCTCAGTTCCTGAAACCTCTCCACATACATAACGGTGAAATGGGTGTTTTGTTTTTTCATAACCAACCCCTTTCCACCACAACTGGGTTTATGTCAATGAGGTGACTTCTGCAGAGTGCCTAATGGCAGCTGGTTGTCAGGGGAACCACCATGAACAGAGGGAGAGGTGGGGCTGATTCCCAGGTTGGGGAGAAGGGCTGGAGGTTGAATCAGTCACAATGGCAATGAGTGAATCGATCACGCCTAAGCAATAAAGTCTCCGTTAAAAAAACAAAAGGGATGGGGTTTGGAAGAGCTTCCAGGTTGGGGAACCAGGATGCTTCCACGTGCCGCCAGGCCCGGCCCCAGACTCCCCGAGGACAGAAGCTCCTTTGTTTGGGGCCTCATCCTCCTCATCTGGCTGTTGACTCGCGTCCTTTAATATCCTTGGTGATAAAGCTGTAATCTGGTGAGTAAAAGGGCTTCCTGAGTTCTGTGAGCCGCTCTAGCAAATTAACTGAACCCAAGGAGGAACTTTTGATTTATAGCTGGTCGGCCAGAAGCACAGGTAACCACCTGGGCTTGTGACTGGTAGTCCTGTGGGACTGAGCCCTTAACCTGTGGAAACTGACGCTATCTGGGTAGATGGTGTCAGGACTGAGCTGAATTCCCAGACTCTCTGATGGTGCGGCAGAATTGCTTGTTGGTGCAGGGAAGCCCCCCACACACATTGGAATTTGGTCCAGGAATCTCAAAAAGTGTGGCATTAGGACCACCCAGTCAAAGCCCTTCCTCAGGACGTATAGTACCAGCAGGGAGCCAATGATACGGATCAATACTGTTGTGGTGACCCTAAGCGCCCCCCGACCGTGGGGTGATCTGGGGCCTGGGAGAACTATGTGACGGATGCATCGCCTGCCCCTACTACGCCTCTGGTTCCCACCTGTGCCCTTAACCCAGCATCGTCTATAGATCCTCAAGCGTTGTAGCTGGAAAGCAATCGGCTTCTGCGTATGTAATGTTTTTCAATGTATGTGGATCCCATTGTGATTAACGACATTCAAGTTTACTGAAAGCTTTTCAGTATTCGCAGTCATCTTTGTGCTATATTTTCTTAGTGAATTCACAAAAATACAACTGTTGGTAAATGGGGTGGGAATAGCTGACACTGAAATGTAGGAGTTCAGAAAACAAAAGCGATCAGATGGCCCCAGATATCAGCCAGTAGGACCATTTGGGGGTAACCAAAATGTGGGAGGAGATGGAATGTTTCAAGTCTTCCACCTCCCTCGAGTCACCCTTCCCCAAAAGATCCAGCTGGAGCGGCTCGAGTCCCTCTTCTTTGTACTGGGGAAGTCTGGCATCCTTCTCTGCGTCTCTGAGAATCCCCAGTAGATGCTCACGGTCACTCTCCTGGTTTCTCCTAGTCCAGATTTCTGCAACCTTGTCTCAGGCCCACCCTGCAGCGATTTCTCTCCATGGTGCTTCACCCAAGCACAGGCCTGGCCCTTGCTGATGGCGTGATCAAGCGGGACCACAAGGGCAAGACTGTCCAGGTTCAAGGCCCAGCTCTGCTATTGACAGACAGCTGCCTGACCTTGGGCAAGGTTCTCTGTCCCTCTGGGCTTTGAGTTTTTTTTTTTTTTTTTTGCGGTACGCGGGCCTCTCACTGCTGTGGCCTCTTCTGTTGCGGAGCACAGGCTCTGGGCGCGCAGGCTCAGCGGCCATGACTCACAGGCGCAGCCGCTCCGCGGCATGTGGGATCTTCCCGGACCGGGGCACGAACCCGTGTCCCCTGCATCAGCAGGCGGACTCTCAACCACTGCGCCACCAGGGAAGCCCTGGGCTTTGAGTTTTTCATTATAAAATAGGGGCAAGTGTGGCCCCTCCTCTTTGGGCTGGCTGAAGGGCACATGAGTTGATGTGGGCAAAGCCTCCAGTGTCTGGAAGTTACAGGGCATGAGCCATCATTTTTATTTACCCCCCACTGAGTATTACTATTTATAACTGATTTTATGGAAGGTCTGGGGACAGAGGAGGGGGATTACAGTGCAGCATCAGAACAGTTTACAGCTGAACCACGGACCTCACCATGTTTAGCATCTCTTGTCCATGCCCATCTCAGGAAGTGTCTCACCAGCCCGCTGCCTCCTCTGGCCCAGATCTGACGCCATTTCTTGGGGCTTGTTCACCATCCCGTTTTCCATACCCTCCTCCCACTTCCATAGGCTTCTGCCCCCTTCTCAGCCACCAGAAGACGCAAAGTTGAGTTTTCAGGGCATCTACATTTTGGCTTCTGTTGCTGTCGTTGTAGAACAGGCTCTAAGACAATGATGCTCAGTGAGACCCAGACAGCCCTGTTAGGAAGGGTCAGGGAAATCTGTAAGGGCATTTTTCTTTGTCACAATGTGTGTGTAACCAGTTATTATATATAAACACAAAGTAATTCTGCATGCTTCTAATACACACAGAATTTTCCAGTAACACGACTATTACGTACACGGAAGGAAAAGACTGTCCTTTGTTTTGTTCGGAATTTTGCCAAGACTTGTTGCCCATTTCCCATCACCAGTCACAGCATGGCTCGTGGTGTCTGAGTCACCATCAGGACCACCTGGGTCCGTCTGCCTCTGTGGCTGTCGTATTCCCAGTGGTCCCACTAGGATCAAGTGTCAGGGCCACGTCATCCCATCTCCTCTGCAGTCGGCTTGTGCGTTTTCACTGTGAAATGCTGGGTTTTTTTAATAAATTTATTTTTTATTTTATTTAATTACTTTTGGCTGCGTTGGGTCTTTGTTGCTGTGCGTGGGCTTCCTCTAGTTGCAGCAGGCAGGGGTTACTCTTCGTTGCAGTGTGCAGGTTTCTCATTGCGGTGGCTTCTCTTGTTGCGGAGCACGGGCTCTAGGCACGTGGACTTCAGTAGTTGTGGCACGCAGGCTCAGTAGCTGTGGCTCGCAGGCTCTAGAGCGCAGGCTCAGTAGTTGTGGCGCACAGGCTTAGCTGCTCCATGGCGTGTGGGATCTTCCCGGACCAGGGCTTGAACCCGTGTCCCCTGCATTGGCAGGTGGATTCTTAATCACCGCGCCACCAGGGAAGTCCCTGAAATGATTTTACTATAAATTACTTTCCTTTAATTTCTCCTTCATATTATAGTTAGGATGCTACACTGATTTTTTTTAAAAAAGCACTTATGAGGGCACGTGTGTTTACTTAGGAATTTCATTTCGGCTTGGTAACGGGGGTAGTTACAAAATATTTGTCATCCAAAGGGGCCTTGGGTCTGCTGGGGTTGCCAGCCACTGCTCAAGGGCCCACCTTTGCATAATTAAGAGCCCATGCCTGAGCTCTTGCCAACCAGGAGTGATTTGTTTCTGAAATGAAGTTCTCAGCTCACTTGAATGTGGAGGCTGCTGCCGTCATTTATTCTTTTCAACAGCTCTTTTTCCTCTCCCTGTAAATGTTCTTTTTTTTTTTTCCTTCCCTGTAAATGTTCTGGGTTAACCATCCCACTGCTGGTCCCGTCACTCCTAGGCCACTTCCTCCTTGGTCTGTGCTCACGAAGTGGCCTCAATGGATGGTCCCAATATCTGAAGGTGACTGTGCCACATCTGGACCTAAAACCGGTCTGTGGCCCCACATTTGACTCCCTCAGCCTGGCCCGCAGGGTGCCCGCTGAGCCTGGGCACGGCCTCCTCTCTGCTCACTCCTCCCTCCCACCTTGCCATCCAGCCTTTGTACCTGGGCCCAGGCTGCTTCCTCTGTCTGGATGCCCGAACCTCACCACCACTCCCAGCTCCATCCACCTGAAACCTGCAACTCACACTGGGACTCAAACCCACGCAGCCGGGACTCAAACCCATCAAAACTCTGATTGGAAACAGGAGGGAAGGGGGGAGGGCACAAGCTTTGAAAAAGTGACATAGCCCGAGGACAGGACATAAACGGATTAGAACCAAAGGGGTCCAAGATGGCGGACAAGTCCACTAGACCTTGAACTTCAGTATACACTCATTGTAGCATGTCAGCAAGCTGAATGACATACCCACAGGCGCCATGACAGTTCCAAGGCAGACAATAAGGATCAGAAAGTGGGCGGTGGGGCTTCCCTGGTGGCGCAGCGGTTGAGAGTCCGCCTGCCGATGCAGGGGACGCGGGTTCATGCCCCGGTCCGGGAAGACCCCACATGCCGCAGAGCGGCTGTGCCCGTGAGCCATGGCCGCTGAGCCTGAGTGTCCGGAGCCTGTGCTCCGCAAGGGGAGAGGCCGCAACAGTGAGAGGCTCGCGTACCGCAAAAAAAAAAAAAAAAAAAAAAAAAAAGTGGGCGGTGGCCCAATCCCCGGAAATCCCCGCCCCTTCCCCAAATAGCTGGAATACTCCTCCCACTCATTAGCCTATGAAATTACCCAGCCCTATTAAAAACTGACCACCCCATACCCTGGGGCCACTCCCACCTTCTGAGATGGCCCACTCTGTCTGCGGAGTGTGTTTCTCTCTAAATAAATCCACTTCTTCCCTATCACTTTCTCTCACTGAATTCTTCCTGCCATCAAGAACCTGAGCTTCATTAAGTCCTGAAAGCAGGCGTGTGATCTCAGTTGGAAGACCATGGATTTGGGCCAGGTTCGAGTCCTGGCTGCTTGGGTTCGAGTCTCAATCTGGGTTTAGGCTGGGTTAGAGGCCCGGCACGTGGGTTCTGGTCCCAATCTGAGGTGCACGGTTTCACACCCAGGGATGCCTTATTCTCTTCGATAGAAACTCAGTCCTGAAGTTCCACTGGTAGAAGATGGGTTTCCTCTGAGGCCTGGAGTTGAGAAGGGGCGCAGTGGCCACTGGAGGACGGAGAGCAAGATGCGGGTTTTAGAGAATTCAGCAAAGAACTCTCCTCTTTCCCATCCAAGCCTGGAACCCACTGAAAGAAACACACAGCAGCCACCTAGACAGAGTTCAAAATATTTCCCTCTGGCTGTGACTTCAGATCGGTGACCAAGGGGGCTTCCTACAATCCCACCCTTGAATTTGACATTCACCCGCCAAAACTACCCAGTCCCTGGCCCAAGTGGGGATGCAGTAAAGGCTTCCAAAAGAGAAGGGGCTGGGCTGGGTGTGCCCAAGAGCTCCTCTGAAACTTGACCATCAGATAAGTCACTTCTCTGCAGGGGAGAAAGAGGGAGTGAGCTTCATGGGAGAGGCTGGAATGTTACTGTAATTCAAGGGACACTCCTCCATGGGGGAAACACGATGGGAGGGAGGGAGGGAGACACCAGTGCCTGATTGATGTGGATAGCAGGTCCCAGACTGGGCAGGAGCTCGGAGAGGAGGCTGAGGCCAGAGGGGACTGTGTAGAGAACTTCTCTAATTTAAAATAACCTTTGAGGGACTTCCCTGGTGGTCCAGTGGTTAAGACTTCATGCTTCCAGTGCAGGGGGCTTGGATTTGATCCCTGGTTGGGGAACTAAGATCCCACATGCTGCACGACTCGGCAAATAAATAAATAAAAGAAAATAACCTCTGATTATCATCAAAGCTGTATATGTGCATTGTAGAAAGTTGGAACATGCAGATAAGCAAAAATAAAACAAACCACTCCATTCCTACCATCTGGGAAGGATCGCTGTAAACACCTTCTTGTCTGTCTTCCCAGATCTCTTTTTATGAACATATATACATATATATTTTTAAATTTTATTTATTTATTTTTGGCTGCATTGGTTCTTCGTTGCTGTGTGTGGCTTTCTCTAGTTTCGGCGAGCAGGGGCTACTCTTCATTGCGGTGGCTTCTCTTGTTGCGGAGCACGGGCTACAGGGGCGCAGGCTTCAGTAGTTGTGGCTCGCAGGCTCTAGAGCGCAGGCTCAGTAGTTTATGGCACACGGGCTTAGCTTAGTAGCTCCGCGGCATGTGGGATCTTCCCGGACCAGGGCTCTAACCCGTGTCCCCTGCATTGGCAGGCGGATTCTTAACCACTGCCCCACCAGGGCAGTCCCTATATTTTTATTAAGACAAGCTCAAAATGTCCTTGCTGCATTGTAATCTGCTTTTTTTTTAAATTAACAATCTCGACCTCTCCACCAATACATTTTTATCTTGTCTAGGGCACAGCACATATTCAAATTCCCGCATTGTCCTCCAAACGTCCTTTAAGCTGATTTGTGTAAACTAGGGTGCTACCAGGACCCTCTGGTTGGCTGCACTTAGGTCTCTTTGGGTTTGGCAGGTCCTTTTCTTATGACAATGATTTGTGAGGACTAGACCGGTTGTCTTGCCAAATGCTCCACCTTCAGGATTTGTTTCCCTGTTTCCCTCTTGCCTTGTTAAGTTCATCCCTTTGTCTCCTGTACTGTCAGGAAAATTGTTGGACTCCAGTTATGAGACGTTTTGGATGAGGACGCCTGGAGGGTGGTTGGTGGTGGTCTCCTTTGCAATGCATCACACCGGAAGCCGCCTAATATCTCATAAGGGATGCTAACTTATGGTCGCCATATCTTAGAGGGCTGGGCCGAGGGTCTTCCCAGCTAGAAGCCTCCTTTGAGCTCCCTGCTCTCATTTAAGACATAGAAACTGAGATCCAGAAAGCAGCCTCCTGGAGCAGATGCCCTTACAGTTTACAGAGGGCCTTCTCCCTCCAGGAACTCCCTTTGTAGCTTCGGCACAACCCTGAGATGCAGGAATTATGATTCCCATTCCGAGGAAACTGAGGCTCCATGTGGCTAAGAGACCAGAGCTGGGACGTGAGCCCTGGGCTCTGCCTCCGGGTCCTTTCTCTCCCCTACACCAGGACACAGGACTCGGCCTGCCCTTTTCCATTAGGAAACACCTCGGTGTATCTGGCCCTTGAGCCCTCTGGGCTCAGCCTATGGGTCCAGCCCAGGGCACGTTGCTACCCTATGAAGGCTCCATGCCTGTCCTTGCCTTTTGGAGGCACAGGCCTTCACTCTGGGCTGCGGGTAAAGGGGACACAGCTGTCTGGACCCCAGAATGTGCCAGCTCAGCAGGGCTCAGATTTCCCTCGGAGGACAGAGCCTTTCTGCAGGCAGCAGAGGACAGAGGGGAGACCTTGGCGTTGGCTGCCCTGCTGCTCCCTGGCTCTCCTTCCCGCAGGATCCTGCTTTAAGCGGAGAGTAAACCGAGTCTCAGAGAGTTTGCAAAGCCTCTGGCCTTGGGACACACAGCTGGACTGGGCAGAGCCAGGACTGGAATGTGGAACCTGGCCTCCCAACTTGGGGCAGCTTCCATGGCATCCCATCCCCCAACTCCATCCTGGAGGGAGGTTCCCACTCATCAACCAGGCCCAGCCCAGTTAAAAACTGGGAGAAGTAAAGAGAGCACTGGATAAGGAGCTCCGGTCGCAGTCCAGCCTGCTGCCCACCAGCCATGGCTGTTCATTCATTCATCAACGTGCATCGTTTCCTGACAGGCACCAAGTTCGCACTAAGTGTGGGGATACAGAGATAAAAAAATGTTTTGGAATCAGATGGAATTGTTTTCATACCTTGGCTCAGTGACTCACATGTTATATAACCTTGGACAAGTTATTTGACCTCTCTTAACCTCAGTTCCTTTATCGACAAAACAGTGATAAGATCCTCTGGTTGCTTTGTGGAGAGAATTAAACGCACGCACGGGAGAGTGCTTAGTGATAGGAGCTCACACTGTTTACTGTTTACTACGCGTCAGGCACTGCTTTACGCATCTTACACAAATTAATTTGTTTAATCTTCACAGCAGAGGTAGGTATTCTTATTAACATCCTCATTTGACAGATGAGGTACCTGAGGCCCAGAGAAGTTAAGTGACCTGTTCAAGGTCACACAGCATGTAAGTGGTGGAGCTGGGCTTTAAACCCAGGCAAACTGGCTCCAAATTAACCTATGCTTGTAATCACTACACTTAGACTAAGGCTTGGCCACAACCTTCATAAGCATTGGATGCCATCACTGGGACGCAGAAGAGAAATGCTTTCTGTTCAGACTCTCCTTGTCACCATGCTTGGTCCCTAATGTCCTCTGGGGCCAAAAGAGCTTGGGGCTGATATGTCTGTCCACTGCACAGTCTGAGAAGCTGTATCAGGCGATGAATGCGGCAATCGTGATGTATAACAAGACATGCCCAGACTCAGTGGCTTAAAAGGACAATCGTGACTTCTCACACTCATGGGTCTGCAGCAGGGTTGGGCTTGGCTATGTGGCTCTGCTCCAGGCAGCAGGTCCAGCTCAGCTCAGATGCATGTCTCATCCACGGCCCAGACTGAAGGGGCCACGCATCTGGGATGTGGTTTTCCAGGGGCTCTGACAGATGTGCAAGGGTAGGGAGCAAGCTCGGCCAGGAAAGCACGTTTCAAGCCTCGGTTCACCCCATCCCCCACCAGTCAAAGCAAGTCACGTGATCGAGCTCACGGTCAAGAGCGGGGAGGGCACCCCACCCACCACAAGGCCCCCGTGAAGGGGTATTGCCAAAACCACTACAGAGCAATGAAGAATTGGGATCAAAATTTTAAACTCCCAAGAAAGGGAAGGGTCTGGGGCTGGGTGACTCAGCCTGGGGCCGACATCAGGCTGGGAATCTCCCAGAAGCCTAGAGGCCTGGGCTACATCCAGTTCTGGAAGCTCCCAGCTTATTAAAAAACCAAGACATGCTAACAGGGCTTACGATAATTGTGGCACACTTTAGATGTTTACATTGAACAAATTAATGCTTTTAGTACACACACAAATCGCTAAGCAATATAATTACGCTATTCACAAGAAAATTATAGGATTTATTAAAATTATTAATCGCTGGTATGACAGGCGGCGGGGGCCAGCAATGGGCCACAGGTGTGAAGTTTTCTGATTCAGTCAGGCCAGGCTCTCTGTCACTGGACAGATGACTTCCTTGGGAGACAATTCCCCAAGCCTAATCCTGAGGCCCTCATTGTGCATTAGAAACACCTAGGAAGGGACTTCCCTGCTGATCCAGTGGGTAAGACTCTGTGTTCCCCATGCAGGGGGCCCGGGTTTGATCCCTGGTCGGGGAACTAGATCTCACATGCATGCCGCAACTGACAGTCTGCAGGCCTCAACTAAAGATCCTCCATGCCGCAACGAAGACCTGGCACAGCCTAAATAAATATTTGTTTTGTTTTGTTTTTTTTGTTTTTTTTGTGGTACGCGGGCCTCTCACTGTTGTGGCCTCTCCCGTTGCGGAGCATAGCCTCCGGACGCGCAGGCTCAGCGGCCGTGGCTCACGGGCCCAGCCGCTCCGCGGCATGTGGGATCTTCCCGGACCGGGGCATGAACCTGTGTCCCTTGCATCGGCAGGCGGACTCTTAACCACTGCGCCACCAGGGAAGCCCAATAAATATTTTTTTAAAAAAGAAAGAAAAGAAACACCTGGGAAGCTTTCGTAAAATGCTGATGCCTGGGCCCCACCTACAAAATTTCTGGTTGGGTAGGACCAGGGTAGAAGGGCTTGGGCACCAGATATTTTTTCAAAAACTCCCTGTGTAATTGTGATGTGCAGCCCCAGGGTTGAGAACCACGGGATTATGGGGTGGGAAAGTCTAAGCCAATGTGTGCTAATGAGATGTGAGGTTAGGTTTACTCAAGGCTTTGGGGAAAGAATCTTCCTTATTCTTGAGAGAGAGCTCTCTTCTGATGAACATGAACAGGGAAACATACCGCCCCCTGCTACCGATGACATCTCGCTGCTATGAGGGAAGCTGGCCTCAGGACAAAGGGGATACAGAAGAAAACAGAAACAGCCAGAGCCTTGATCTCATCATACCTGAAACCTACTAACCTTCAGTTGTACAAGCCAATAAGAATCTCCTCTTGGGCTTCCCTGGTGGTGCAGTAGTTAAGAATCCACCTGCCAATGCAGGGGACATGTGTTCGAGCCCTGGTCCAGGAAGAACCCACATGCCACGGAGCAACTAAGCCCGTGCGCTACAACTACTGAGCCTGCTCTCTAGAGCCTGCGAGCCACAACTACTGAGCCCATGTGCCACAAGTACTGAAGCCCGTGTGCCTAGAGCCCGTGCTCCGCAACAAGAGAAGCCACTGCAATGAGAAGCCCGCACACCGCAACGAAGAGTAGCCCCCGTTCACTGCAACTACAGAAGCCCATGCGCAGCAACAAAGACCCAACACAGCCAAAAATAAAATAAATAAATTTATTTTAAAAAAAGAATCTCTTCTTGCTTAAGTGAGTTCGAGTCTGGTTTGTGTCACTTGCACCTGCAGGCACTGAATAATGAAAGCGCTTCTCATGCAGGGCTAGGGGGAGGACCAAGAGAGATGCTGCGTGTGAGTGCTGCATAGACATTAGCTGCAAGGGGGTGCACAGAGAACGGCTGCCCTGGGACAGGAAGTCCAAAGGCATGTTGTATTGCAGATCCTAGGCCTGGGGCCCGTGCATGGCAGGTACTTGATAAACATCTGCCCAATGGGACGGACGCTTTATGCTTTCATTTCCCGTTCAGTAATGCCCTGGTCTCTGCCGGATGCAAGGGGAAAGAGTAATCTGATTATCTGATTAAAGTAATATGGCCCCGCGTACCAGCAACTCCATGGCTTAAGCCACGGGGGCAGATCTGTGTAGGTAAGAGGCTTACCTACACCCAAAGGGTGAAATAATCCGGCCAGCGGCAGAGCAATTAATTAGACGTACGCTTACTAAGAGCCTACTGTGTGCCAGGCACTGTGCCAGGCTGAGGCAGCCGAGAAAGCCCCAAGGCCTTTGCTCCCACCAGGAAGCCTGCGGAGGTCTTTGAGGACAGGAGCAACACCCCTGACCCTTACGTATGCCGTCCTCTATGTGCCTGGGCCAGTACAACAGGGGATGTCCTGATAGACATTGCTCATGCAATCCAACGAGCCCTCTCCCCTTCCTCATGTCCCAGGGGTGGGGGTAACAGGGACTGAAAGCCACTATTTTGTGTGTGGTGTTTTTGAAATTATTATTTTTTGACCAGGTAATACAGTTCCACGGTTCAAAAATTAAAACAGTATAAAAGGGCAGAGTCTGAGAAGTCAGTCTTGTCCCCACCCCTGTCCTGTGCACCCCACTTTCCCGTCTCTAAGGGCAGCTACTTCTTTAGTTTCTTGGGTTCCCCTTCTGCAGTGGTTATAAGGCCAGCTGTAATCTGTTGTGTACTAGCTGTAAATATTCTCGTTGTCACCTTGCCTTTCAGCATCATTATGATAAAGTACAAGTGGACACAAAATATATTTTCTCCCTTCCTTCCTTTCACACAGAAGTTATGAATACACTGTTCTGAATGTTGCCCTTTTCAGTAAAAAATATCCCAGTGCCCTTTCCCTAGCAGTATAGAAAGCATCCTCATTCTTTTTTACAGCTGTATAGTATTCCTTTCAAAGATTACTTAACCAGTCCCCTATACAGTGCATGTTTAATTTGTTTCCAATCTTTTGCTATATAATAAGCAATGGTGTAGGGAGTAGCCTCATACGTCATCCATGAACAGCTCTACCTATAGGATAATATGCAGATTCAGGATTGCTGAGTCAAAGGGCAAATGCATTTGCAACTTTGATAAATGCTACAAAGTTGCCTTTCGTAGGGAATGCGCCATATTGAATTCCCACCAGGAATATATGAAAGTCGTTTATTTTTTTAAGTGAATCAAATAAAATACTTTTCTTCCTAAAAAGGAAAACATGCTCCTTGTGTGCAACTGGGAAAATACAAACACAAAGCAGAAAGCAAAAATTATATTTGCTCCAGCTGTGCAGAGATCACTCCTATCCACAGTCTGGTATATTTCCTTCAAGTCTTGCTTCGTATCCTGCATCCTATTCCATAATCTTGATTTATTCACTGAACCAATATTTTGTAAATGGTTTCTCTTGTTGGTAAATATTTTTTTCTACCCTCGGAGAGGTGGTAGAGCTGAGATATTAAGCAAGCGGACCCTGGTTCAAATCTTAGCCCTACCACTTTCTAGCTCCACAGCATTGGGCAAGTTACCTAACTGTTCTCTACTTCCATCCCCTCATTTAAAACAGGGATCCTAAGAGCACCTACCTATGGGGTTGCCCTGAGGACTGAGTGGGTCAGCACATGTGAAATGTACAAGGAGGGTTTGGCACTATAATAAAAGTGAGCTGATAACTGCATCATTTTTGACTGCATGGTATCCCCTTGGATAGAAGTAGCACCGCTTACTGAACAAGTTCCCTATTGTTGGACACCCAGGTGATTTCTGTTTTTCGCTGTTCAGCTATGTGGCAATGATGCAGCTTTGTGGATACAGCTTTACCTGGGTCCTTGGTTATCTTTGTGGAAGGAAGTGGGGGACCAGGTATGACCCACCTCTCACGGCTGCTCAGGTTCTGTCCCACTGTGCCCGCTTGGATCTTCTGAGGGTTGATTTTCACGTCTCTGCCCCTCTGGGTGTTCCTTCATGCAGGCATGAGAGGCAGTGTCCTGGCTCCCTTTTTCCTCTCTTGGCCCCTCCACCTGGGTAAATCAAGTCACCTCTCCTAAGAGAACATCAGAGCCTTAAAACCATCTCTTAACTGATGAATGGATTTTTTAAATGTGATCTAGCCGTACGATAGAGTATTATTCAGCAATAAAAAGGAACTGGTACACGTTACAACGAGGATGAACCTTGAAGCTATAAAGGTAAATGAAAGAAGCTGCATACATAAAGCCACGTACTGTATGATTCCATTTACATCAAATGTCCAGAAGAGGCAAGTCTGTAGAGACAGAAGGTAGATTAGTGATTGCCACGGAGAGCGGATGGGGAGGGATGGCTAATAGGTACAGGGTTTCTTTTTCGAGTGATGAAAACTTCCTGCACTCTGATATGGAATGCTTGCACGACCTTGTGAACATACTAAAACCCAGTGAACTGTACACTTTAGAAGGAGGAATTTTCTCTAATAAATAAATAATAAAAGGCAATTGAGTAGAACTGGGCACAGGGAGCTGGAGGGAGACGCACGGGCTTAATACCGAGCAGAATAAAGTTTAGTCTCTGTGTCATGGCCAGCAAGGCTCTCCCCAGTCCTCCTTGCACCTTAGAATCACCTGGGAAGCTTTATAATCCCAACGCCCTGGAAGCACCGAGACCAAGGAAATCCAGTGAATCCCATGTACAGCCGGGACTCGGAACAGGTGCCCACGGGAGCTTGAAAAACAACAACAACAGAACAAACAAAGTGAAACATCTGGCCTGTCCGAGAAGGGCTCTGATACCCAGAGAGGTGAGTCAATTTTCTTGACAAGTCACAGGCTTCCTCACTTGGCAGACATATTACCTCTTGCATAAGAGCATGGGCTCTGGAGCCAGGAAGACCTGGGTTCAAATCCCAACTCTTACTTAATTACCTAAAGCTCCCTGAGTGCCGGTTTTCTCATCCACAGGCTAGTAGTATCTGTTCCTCAGAGATCAGATGGATGTCACATGCGTAAGCACTTGTTTTATGAAAGTATCTAGAAATTTCCAGCGTGCTCTGAGAAAAGCAAGGGAGCATAACCCCTAACCCAATGCATTTGCCCTTTTATACGTTTAATAATCATAATAATTTAAAAATATTGCTCATTCCAGGTGCTTTGTGGGAGAGGGGGTGTCTTGCCCCAGATCTCCGACTGACCCCCGCGTTCTCTTCTTTGTGGATGAATGTGGGAGTACAAGGCGGGGAGGCAGCCTCTGCAGCTCTCCTGGTGGTGGGCTCCTCTGGGGTGGTGAGCTTCTCTCCTCTTTGCTTCCACAGCACCTAGCACAAGCCTTGACACTTAACAGGGACTCAAGAAATATTGCCACAGAGGATAGTTCCTGGACAGAGCTGCCACATTCCTGGTGGGTTTCACAAGGAGACTGCAATCCCCCACGAGGCCACTAGGGGTCTCCACGCTCCACACAATGGCTCCTCTAGGGTTCCTCCAAGGGTTCCGCCGGCCTTGGCTAACTTGGGAGAAGGGTCCGCCCCGCTGAGCACAGGCTAGATGGCGACCCGCTTGGGCTGCCATGCCCTGGCCTCCAGGATGCCACCCGTACCCCTTGATCCCTCCTGGGGTCAGATCACAGATGACGGTGAGGATCAGCTTCTGAAACTGTCCAGCACAAGGTCAGTGTAAGAGGGAGGGGTCACTGTAGGGAGGGGGGGCTGTTCATGGTGGTTGAACACCTACTATGCGCTCTTTGTGCCAGCTCGTTTTCTTTCATCCCCACAGCTGCCAGCCTGTGAAGCGGACGTCATTTTCTCCATTTTATAAATGAGGAAACTGCAGCTCAGAGAAATGAAGTGGCAGAGTCATTGATGGGTCTGGATGCTGGCTCTACTGGGCCTGGCTCCAGAGCCTGTGTGCTTTCCGGGACCATCTGCCTCCCTCAGCTCCCCTGCACCTCACGCCTGGCTTCTGGAGGGACCGACTGTCCCTCACATCACACACTCAGTCACTCACACACACAGCACACTATATACTCACAGTCACACACACACACACACACACACACACACACACACACACACACACACACACACACACACCACGGGCCCCCATCCGGAATCTCAGAGACTGGCCAAGATCTTAGCCCCTCACACCAGAGGGGGTGAGCGTTGAGGATCTGTTACAAGAAGATCAGTTGCTCTAATCTAACCGTCTCTCTATTTTCTTTTTTTAATTTTCTTCCCTCTGAATATACTTTGCATCAAGGGCTTGTCTTCTTGGTTCCTATGAGAACGCTGTGCTTTTCTTTAACTGCAGGTTCACTTATGTTTTATTTTTTTCCTGGTATTACAAAAGGAGTTTGTGCCATTGCAGAGAAGCCAAGAGAACAGAAACTCCCCCATCCTGAAACTGCCCCCTCCCCCATGGAAGAATGTCCTTCCTCGGCACCCCCTTTTCCCACCACAGCCCTGGGACCCCCCGTTGTATCTGAGCTGATTCCCCAAGAAAGAACTCCCAGGCTGACAGTCAGAGGCCGTGTCCTCATCCTGCCCCTGGGCCCTGTGTGTCCTTGGGCAGGTGCCTGCCTGTCTTGGGGTGGGCACAGGGATGATCTCAGAGGGCCCTAACACTCAAAGACTCTGGGGCTGTCAGGAAGGGTTCAAAGCCCAGGGCAGCCCCAAGGCCCTCCTCTCATGCAGGACAAATGAATCTGGGCCTGGGCTAAATGAGAAGGGGCCGTCAGGAGCTCCCGGTCACAAGGGGGTCTCCTGGAATAATCTGAAGACCATGGAAGGCAGAGTCAGGGAAGCCCCCATCCAGCTCCAGCATTGAGCAGATGGACAACCTTCCCGAAGAAAGACCGCTGAGCCACTGTAAGGACCTGGGTGTCCTATCTCCTGATCAGGGCCAGCTTCACGGGTGTCTAACCTGTGCAGTGGCTCAGGGCCCCAAGCTTGGTTTAATGGTCTGCTGTCACCATCTTGAAATTCTTTTTTTCTTTTCTTTTCTTTTTGCGTTACGTGGGCCTCTCACTGTCGTGGCCTCTCCCGCTGCGGAGCACAGGCTCCGGACGCGCAGGCCCAGCGGCCATGGCTCACGGGCCCAGCCGCTCCGCGGCATGTGGGATCTTCCCGGACCGGGGCACGAACTCATGTCCCCTGCATCGGCAGGCGGACTCTCAACCACTGCGCCACCAGGGAAGCCCCATCTTGAAATTCTTAATCATTTTTTAACAGAGGCCCCACATGTTCATTTGCACTGGGTTCTGCGAATTATGTAGCCTGCCCTGCTCCTAATAATAATACCTATTACTGATAAAAAGCTTGCTGTATGCCAGGTACTGCTTGCTTCTGCTATTTGTAATTCATCTGTCCCGCACAGCACCCAGGTGTAAAGTGCCTCTCTTCTACCTGGTCGGCCTGGATCATGCTGTTCACTGGTTGCTAGGCATATTATATATGCTGATACTCCTAAGGCTGTTAGCGGTGCCAGAGGCACTATTACCGCCCACGTTTGATACATGAGGCACTGAGAGGATAAGCAACTTGCCTGCAGTTGCAGAGCTAGTTGTGAGGGGTCACCTGCTGTTTGAATCCATGCTTGTAGCCCCTAGCCCTCCTGCCATTTTTATGGCGAGCCTGCTGAAAGCCCCTGTCCCTTCCTGCCTGGGTAGCCAGGGGCCATCGCAGGAGCTCTGCAGCCCCGGCCCCGCCAGCTTCCATCCCAGCTGTGGTGAGTGCCCAGCGGTGCCCGGGGGGGGTGAGCTGTCAGTTTCCATTCCCTCCGCCTCCTGATTCTCTGACAGCTGCTGTGCTCTGCCACCTCCTGTGCCCAGGTGCGCGATCTGCTCCCCCGCCCAGGCACAGAGCCGTGAGGCCAGGAAGTGTCACTTTCCATTTCTCCTCGCAGTGCTGAGCTCCCGTGCATTCTGGGCTGCAGCTGTGACTCCAGGGACCCTGGTCCGCCAGTGCCAGTTATCATTGACATGACAACCCAAGCGGAAGGGTCTGATGCGGCTGGAAATGGGGTGGACATACCAGCACTCGGAGATGCTACTGGGGTGAAGAAAGCAGGCCCATCAGTGAAGAATTCAGGGTGTGGGCGTACACGGTCCTGAGTTCAAGTCCCAGATCCGGCACTTACCAGCCACATGACCTTGGGCAAGTTACAGAAGTGAATTTCAGAGTCCCCTTCTGTAAAAAGACAGAAAGAACAGAGACATCCCTGTTAAGAACTCAGACGTGACACACTGATGGGAATTCAAACCCCACCTCTAGCAGATCTGAGTGATGGGAATTTGCACAAGTCACTTCACCTTTCTGAGCCTCGGTTCCCTTGTCTGCCAAGTAGAGATAATCCCTGTGGCAACCTCATGGAGTCCTGGGAGGCCTGAGCCCTTTTCCCAGTGTCTGGGGCTTAATAAGTGTTCAGTAAGCCATTATTACGACCATGACCTCTCAGGGTCATTGTGAAGACCAGATGGGATTGCTGGGACGTCGCAAGAGCTGGTGGCCTGCTGGAAGAGTCAGTGTCAGGCCAGCCCGGGGAAGGAAGAGGCCCAGGGCATCATTCCACAGCTGGGCTGCAAAGGAGACAGATTATGTCCCACACGGAGGCCAAGCCCCGGGAATTTGTAGCCGAGGCCCTGGAGAGCTGACCGTGAGGCAGGTGACTGAGGGGCTAAGCCTGGTGTGGGGAACTTATTCAAGTTCAAGACTGTGGCCGTGGGGTGGGAGAGACAAACCAAGCCCACTTCAGCCTGGGCCACCTCCCCAGACTCTCGACTACCCCTCCCTCCCTCAGCCCCCAGCCGACCCACTCTGTACACCCTAAAGCTGGGCCTGAGACCCTGTATTTCTCACCGGCCCCCAAGCATGCCGTCACTGCTGGTTTGGGACCAGACTCGAGGAGCCAGGATCCAAAACATTATATAAACATAGGTCATGAAAATTAATAATAATGTGGGTCACTGAGTTACTATCTGGTCTGACTTTAGTAGACCACAGGGCCCTGTCTGAGAGACAATTCTCCCCAGAGGTCAAGGGGAACACCCCGTGAAGGTCAGAGGTCACGAGCATCTGAATTTGCTCCTAAGAGCAAAGAGACAGGGAGAGGGCCCCTTTCAGCTTGGTTAACGTGGACAGTGGTTTCCAAACTCTGGGCTGCACGTCACCTGGATCAGAGCTACTTGGGGATTCGAAAAAATACAGAGTCTGAGACACGAAAAGACAAATACTGCATGATTCTACTTATACGAGACGTCTAACATAGTCAAATTCAAAGAAACAGAAAGAGGAATGGTGGTCACCAGGGGCTGGCGGGGTGGTGGTGGTGTGTGTGAGCTGTTTAATGCATGTTGAGTTTCAGATCTGTAAGATAAAAAAAGTTCTGGAGATCTGTTTCACTACCACGTGAATTTACTTAACACTATGAATGGTACCCTGAGAAACGGCCAAGATGGTAAATTTTATGTAGCTTGCTTTATACCACAATTAAAAAAAAAAATTACTGATTCTGTCCCTGACTCCTGAGATCCTATTTGGGTATAGCTGAGGTAGAGCTTAGCAATCTATTTTTTAAACTCTCCCCCAGGGATCGGGTGCACAGCCAGGCTTTGGGACCCCTGGTGGCAGGGAAGCTATACCCTGAATGTCCTCTGAATCTGACCACCTCCCCCGCCTCGGCCACCCACCATGATGAGGAGAAGTCCCCTAGGCCTTCTCTCCCTGCCTCCTTCTGCCAGGCAGCTGCCCCGTGACCTTTCCAAATCACAAAGCTGATCCTACACAGCTCCATTAAAACCGTCGCACGGCCTCCTGTTGCCCTTAGTACAAAATACAAAAAAGTGCAGCCCTCTCAGCAGAGTCAAGGAGTCAGGTGTGTTCATGGCGCATCACACCAGGAAGCCTTTGGAGCTATGGCAGAGGTTTGTGCAAGGGCCCTGGGGCACCAGGAGGCAGGGATTAATCCTGCTTCAGGGAGGGGGTGGCAGGAAAGTTTCTGAGAAGGAGGCACGGCGCTGGGCCTTGGAGGGTAAGCTGGTGTCTGTCAAGGACCGGGGTAAAGGGCCAGCTAGACAAAAGCCAGGAGGGGAAGGACCTGAGGGAAGGGGATTGGGGGAGGGGGGAGCTGGGAGAACAGTGAAAGATGAGGGGGGAAGAGGTCTGTGAGGGGCTGAGCAGGGAGAAGGTGAAAGTCCGTTCAGCTGGGACCCGGTGGGGGAGAGCTTCCAGGGCTGGCTCCACCCTGGCCTCCTGGAGCCGTCAGATGCCCAGCGTGGGTCGGTTTACCAGCCTCAGGCCTAAGTGAGTCCTCACTGCTTCACACGCTCGTGGCGGCCTCCCTCTGCAAGGTGCTCTGCCTGGGAGGGGGCGCAGCTCTGTTTGCTTGGAACTGCCACAGCGCCCCAACCATCCACTAACACCCCTAGCTCAGTTCACTTCCCAAGGGCCTGACCCTGTCCTTTGGACGCTGTGTGTGTGTGTGTGTGTGTGTGTGTGTGTGTGTGTGTGAGTCTTTTCAGGGTCATGTGATCATGCAGTCTCTGTCTTTGCCTGTCTGTGCATCTGTGTACCTGTGGGTGTTTTTTGTTTTTTTTTTAATAAATTTATTTTTGGCTGTGTTGGGTCTTCATTGCTGCACGGGGGCTTTCTAGTTGCCGTGAGCCGGGGCTACTGTTCGTTGCGGTGCACGGGCTTCTCATTGCGGTGGCTTCTCTCGTTGTGGAGCACGGGCTCTAGGCACGTGGGCTTCAGTAGTTGCGGCACGTGGGCTCAGTAGTTGAGGCACACGGGCTTAGTTGCTCCGCGGCATGTGGGACCTTCCCGGGCCAGGGCTCGAACCCGTGTCCCCTGCATTGGCAGGCGGATTCTCAACCACTGCGCCACCAGGGAAGCCCCACCTGTGGGTGTTTCTTAAAAGCTGGGTGTGCCACAGCGCGTACAGGTGTAGGAACGTAACCCCTTCAGATTCTCAGTGAGGACCCAGGGCCTTCCCAGGATGAAAGAGGGGATTCTGGGGGCCCAGAATTATGGAGCCGGCATGAGGGAGCTGGGGGTGGGCTGTGGGGAGTCTCCAGCCGCCCCCAGATAAGCACACAGCCCAAGTGAAAAAAGGAAGCCTGCCGTGCAAGCACAGTGTCAGGCTGGGCTCAGGTCCCCTCCGGTCCCCTCCGTGGCCCCAGGGTCACCCCGAGCCCCACCGTAGAGGAGCTCAGGAGCGTGTGTTTCAGGAAGGGCCCTTTTCATGAGAGACCAAATAAACTGGTCCTCCGGGGCTGGGGCTGGGGCTCCCCTTCCACATCTCCCTTCTCCCCCTGCGGAGGCCTCTCTCCTCTGACCCCACAACAGACACATGCAGTTTCTCTCCTGCAGCAGAAGCAAGGGCTCACCCCGGGGCCTGGCTGAGCAGGGGTCTCACGGCACCAGCTGGAGGGACATGACAGCTGCCTCCGGGCTCACGTGAGGCTTCCGTCTTTTGGGAAGGAGATGGGAACAGAGATATCCCTCCCAGCGCTGGAAAAGATATCACATCCCATAATGGTTGGCAGGAAGGTTAATTGGACACGGTCGTAAGCTTGTTCCTGGGACAGCCATGCTAATAGCACTAAAACATCTGAAAACGCCCAGAGCCACACGGAGGAATTAACAGGCCTGGAGAGTCCAAGGTCACATTGAACAGCACCCAGGAGTGGAAGGAGCACTGGACCAGGAGTCTGAGCCCCCAGCTCCTCACCCCGGCTTGGCCACCGGCTCGCTGTGGCCCTCGGTCAAGCTCCTCTCTCTCTGGACCTTGAGAAACATCGCTGTGTGCAAGGAGGGGTGGCCGGGCCACCCGGCTGAAGCCTCGCTGTGGTCCCAGGAGTCATATCGTTATTGTCAGCTCCGTTTGAGGGATGAAGAAGTTGAGGTTCCCTGAGGAGAGGTGACCTTTGCCAGAGCTGGCAGTGATGGGTCAGTACTGGACCCCGACTCCAAGCTGAGAGCCGTTCATTACCCCGCTGGACTAGAAGCCCGGTGAGTGTTCTCTGCCCAGGTAGACATTCCCTTGGTGTCCACTGGGAGGCGCCCCAGACCACTCCTCCTGCTTGGCACCAGCCCCTTCTTCTTCAGCCCGTGTGGTCTCCCCCCTCACCCACCCCGCCCAATGGGTGCGCTCTGAGCTGGGGGGGCTGGGCTGCCAGCTCCTGGGGCAAGGTCAGAAGGCACACTGGTCCTCCGTCTCCCAACCCAACCCCTACGGAGCAGGCTCCTTCCAAGGCTGAGGGAGAAAAGAGAGGGGTCTCAAACCCACAGGGCCCATTGGTTCCTTCCTTGGGTCCCTTGGGAGCCCCATGTGCCAGATTGGGGTCAGCTACAAGTGTCAGAGGCTCAGAGAGGGTTAGTAACTTGCTTGAGGCCATACAGCCAGGTTCGTCTGGTTCTAAATGCCGGAGCCCAGTCCTGGTTCAGGGGAGGCTCTGGGCACGTGCACTGGACTCAGCCCTTCAGGTGTCCCAGGGCAGGTAGGAAGGTCCTTGTCGGCTGGGCCTGTGAGCCCTGGTGGTGACAAAAGGGCTGAGCCTTCCCCAAAATGTCCCTCGGTCCGGGCAGTCAGGGGCGGGCATGGAGGCTGGTGAAAGGGCAGGGGAGGCACTCAGCTGGCAGCTGGCGGATATCCTTGGCACTGGTGTCGACATCTTTAACGGAAAGTGGATGTGCAAGTGGGAGGTGGGAGCGGAGGGGGAGTGCGACGGGCTCAGGAGCCCCAGGTCACTCTGGCTTAGAATTCAGGTTCGTCAGCGTATGGGAGTAACGAGGACGCTGCTGACTGGGGAACTGGGGTGGGGAGAGGCCTTCGGAGATGGGCTGAGAAGTCGGTCATCTGGGGAGGGGTGTTGAGCAACGGACCCAGTGTCAGCTGGTGCAGAGCTGACAGGAGGGGCTAGGCTGGGTGAGGGGAGGTGACAGTGGCAGAGTGTGGGGCTGCGGGGCCCTTCTCTCCCTGTTTGGCTTTCTGAAGCGTGGTTGCTTCTCTACCACCCAGGGCGGGTGGCCTGTATCAGCCAGGAAAAGCAGGAAGGAAGCCGAGTGTCTGGGGAGAGAGCCTCCTAGCCTCCCCAAGGTTACAGCCAGCTCCTGCCCTCTCACCCAGTCAGGGCATCCCAGCCAGGACCCTCCCCCAGAGCAGGCCTGAGTCAGCCCCCTCCCCAGCATGGAGACATCTATGCCCATCCCGTTACTCAGGGCAGCAGTGGTGGAGGCAGTGTCAGGCCCAGGGCTGGGCTCTGGCCCTGGGGGATGAAGATGAGCACAGCCCAGCCCCCAGGACAAGCGGCAAAGCTGGGGAGACACGCGACCACCCACATGCACCATGATGGGGCTGCTCCAGGTGTGGGAGCTCCGTCTCCCCCATAGACAGATGAATGAGGGGGGCTGTCAGGCCAGAAGAGCCATCCTGGAAACACCCAGCCCTTCCCCAGGCAGGTCACAGAACCTGCTCTCCCAGCCTGGGGCCCCTCCCTCCGTCCCGGCAACATGTCCAGGGGCACCTGACTTGAACAGGCTATAAATAGAGGATGACGGAAGGCTCCGGAAGCCCAAGGGAGGGCAGGAGAGAGGGATTCTGATTCTCCCCAGAGGGGCCCAGTGAGGCTGCAATGACAAGGCAACATTTCCGTGGTGAGTCTTCGGGGTTGAATAGGAGTCGCCCTGGCAGAGGAGGCCTGGGAGGAGGAATTCAAGCAACAATCTGGTTAAGCAAGAAATGGAGCCGCCGGGGGCTCAGAGTCGCTGGGCGAAGGCTGCAGGGGGTTGTGGCGGGTGAGGAAACCCAATGCCCAAGGGCCTTGGATGCTAGGGTGAGGGCTATGTTCTGGGAGCCGCATCTTGCTCTCAGAGTAGCTCTGGTTTTGTGATGGGGAGTCAAGAATAACACATGAGAACAAGCTGAGGGCAAGCCCAGGCTGCCTGGAACACAGTGCCGGAAAGTACATGGCCATCCTTCCCCAGTGGAATGGAAGAACGTTATGGTGTGCTAGAGACCGCTAACTACTCCCCCCAATCTGTGCTCCTGTCTTCTTTGCCATAGTCCTCCTGATTTTTAGCTACGCATATAACCATTTGAGATAAAGACATTTCCCAGCCTCCCTTATAGCTAGCTATGGTCACGTGAATAAGCTCTACCACTGGGGTGTAAGAAATGTTATTTAAAGACAGAGGTTTGCACCCTTTCTGCCTCTTTTCTTCTTTCCACTGGCTGGAATATTCATATGATTGCTGGAGCTGAAGCAGCCACCTTGGATCACGAGGTAGACACCATGTGTTAAGGATGACCCAACAAGCAACCAGAAGGAAGTGGTCTGGGTTCTGATGTTCGTGAAGCCGCCACATCAGTCCTAGACTAGATATGTCCAAATGTTGTTTACTTGGGAGAAAAGAGACTTCTATATTGTTTGACGCTCTGTTTCTTTGAGCTTTTCTGTCTCATTCGGCAGAACGTAATTCTAAACAACGCACAGGTCAGAAGTGGACCTTGAGAACCCTTATACCCAATTGTTCTACCACTGCAATCAATCCGTAAACAAAACAAAACGAAAAAGGAAAACCCCAGGGGTTTTTATAGCTGTTAAGCAGTAACAACAGGCACGGTACAATTCCATTCCAGGTATCAACCCTCATCCACTGGACCCTTTCCAGAGTCTCCCTTCCCTGTAGTTCCAGTAAGATGCTTGGAAACGCACTGCTTTTATTGCAGATAAGTTACAACAGCCCGAGAAAAAGCCAGACTACCTGTTCTTCTGGATGCCGTGACTCAGGGACCCCGTCCTCTGGCCTGAGAGTCACACGCTCAGAGAGGCACCAGAGGCTTGAGCCACTCACGGTTGGAGGAGTAAATACATGAGAGAAACTTTACTTATAGCCCCCTGGGCATGCTTGGGTGGGTCCTTTTAACCCCTTTCCCACTAGACACGGTTGTGTGGTCTTATCTCTGTCATGATGAAATGATAATGATGAATAATGATGACAGTAAGTTGCCGCTTAATGAAGCCCCTCTAGCATTCGGCTCCGTCTGGGACGACTGGCCCAGTGGCCTCTCCCCCTCAGCTGAGATGGAGAATACAGCCCTCGGCTAAGGAGTTAATGGAGCCCTTTACGGGAATAGCCTCCTTACGTGAGTGAGGCAGCAGTTGTTAAGGGCCTGGGCACTGCTCTTATGGTCATGCCGCTTACTGGATCCAGGCAGGAGCCCTGTTGAGAAAGGGAAGCAGCTGGGAAGATGATGTTTTCCTCCTCGCCACGCGGCTCAGGCTGTTCTGTCTCTGAGACTTATGTTTGCACTCGGTAGTGGCTTGTGAGGCTCCCAGAGCTTTCAGCCAGGCCACGCCTGCAGCGGGAGGCCGGGGTGGGCCAGCAGGGGCTCTGCCAGGACGACCCGGGGCTGTCACTGGGGCCAGGCCTACCCGGCCTCCCTGCGCGGGGGTGCGGGTGGGGACTGCCTGGGCCATTCCTCGTTATCCTGGCTGCTGGGGGAAGGTCCCTCCTGGTGGCCAGGGATGCAGCGTCCCAACACGGGGGTGGACAGGGGGAAAGGGAGAGGTTCTTTGCACCAGCTATGGCAGGAGAAGGCAGGAGGCTGAGATTAAGAGGGGCTGGGATGAAGGAATACCTGGGTTTGATCCCGGCTCCACCAGCAGCTCTGGGATTCGCCCAGTGATCCATCCTCTCTGAGCCTCAGTTTCCTCATCTAGACAATGAGGAAATTCACAA
The DNA here is from genome assembly GCF_011762595.2 of Tursiops truncatus. Lineage (NCBI taxonomy): Eukaryota > Metazoa > Chordata > Mammalia > Artiodactyla > Delphinidae > Tursiops > Tursiops truncatus. The sequence goes on along the minus strand of NC_047041.1, from coordinate 98,657,986 downwards.
TACCTTCCTCTTTGGGCCGTCATGAGGATTGAATGAGTTAACACACTTGTCAAGTTTTAGGATGGGCGCACAGTGTATAAAACGGGCTGGAAGAATATTAGCTGCTAGTTTATTATTATGATTATTACTATTATATATTGCAAGAGAGAAGCTCAAACTCAATGAGACCCCTCAGTGAAGGGAGCTTCCGGTGAAGAATTTAACTCCTGAGGTGCTAGTGAGCACACACCTTGAAAGGACACCTCTCCCTTTGTAAGGCTGTCTAATTACTCCATCCCAGCAGAGGAGAAGGTCTCATCCATCCAGGGAGGTGGAGGAGTGTAGTAGTTTCTAGCATAGACTCTGAGGCCAGACTGCCTGGGTCTGAACCTAAGTTCTGTCCTTCCAGAACATTCCTTAACCCCTCTGTGCCCCCGTTTCCTCACCGGTGACACAGGATAATGAATCAGTGAGACGATAAGTACCGCATGAGCTGGGATAACAGCCGGCGCTGGTGATGTGGGGAGACCAGGAGCCAGGGCAGTAGGGGGGTGGCTGCCCCAGCGTCTCCCTCTGTGCCCCTGAGGAACGGTGCTCAGGAGCTCCAGCGTGGCCAAGAAGCAGTGTGTGTGTGTGCGTGCATGCGTGTGTGTGTGTGAGAGAGAAAGAGCTGTACTCACGGAAGCTGCCCAGAGGGGCCACACCTGCCTCAGGTGAAACAGGAGATTCAGGTTGCATCCAGATTTCCCACCCGCTGGGGGGCCCAGCCATGCGGGGCACAGGGTGGGTGCCTAGTCGCCTGCCCCACTTCATCCTCTCCCCACCTCTAGGAGGCTGGCGTTTACTGTCCCATTCTGCAGATGAGGAACTGAGGCCCAGAGACCCAGAAACGCGGTGTCGATCCCAGCCTTGACCGACCCTGGAGGCCGCCACCCCGACCAAGACATCCCAGCCTCCCGGCTCCGGGGTGAAGCCACTGTCACCTCCCTGGGGTACAGAGTGGGCCAGGCACACCTTCCTCGGCTGACTCTTCCTCCAGCTCCAACCTTCTACCCCAACTCCCTTTTATAGTCCCACCTGCTGGCTCCCCCTTGCCTATTTCTTCCAAAGAGCAGTGACTTGTAGTTCACAGAAACTCTGTCCTGCAACCTTAAAGGCTCACAGAAGCAACAAGTACGCCCTCCCCTTGTGGAACTTGTCTTGGAGCCTGGGAGGGGATCGTGGTCTGCAGCAGACACACTCTGCCCCTGGGGAACATGGGGGGACCTGGGATGGAGCCAGCTAGGAAGGCTTCCTGGAGGGGGTGGGCTTTGAAACAGTCTGTTGGGCACCCACTTGGTGCTACATGCTTTATTTGCATCATCTCATTTCAATTTCACAACTACATTACTTGGGAGATCCTATGATTGTCCCCATTTCTCAGATGAGGAAACACGCCCAGAGAGGTTTGCTGACTTGTCCAATGTCACACAGTTGTCAGGTGGAGAGTAGAAGCTGAGAGCCCAGGGCTGTGTGTCCCTGACACTCCAGCCGCTGTCTCCGACCCTCCCTCCCGGGCATCCCCGTCATTAAGAAGGGCAGGGGGTGGGCAAGTGGCACTCTGCTCTGTCATGACTTGGGGGCCCAGCTGGCGGCTGTGGCAGGAAGGATCCTTCTAGGAGCCCAGTGCCCCCAGCCAGCCTCTTAGCAACGTCCCTGACCCACCCCCAGGGCGGTGAGAGCAGGTGCTGGGTAAGAAACCCTGTCCTGGGGCTCATTTTCCTGCCTCTGCTGAGGGTGGGGGGCTTGGTGGGGAGGAACCGGGTCCCCAGTGCCCAGGCTTTGCTGGCTGAACTTAGGTGCTGGGATATAGAAGGAACAAGGGTGAATAGGGACGTTGTGTTGATTTCCAGCTGCCCCTCCCATCCCCTGAGCATTCACACGCCACTCGGGAAGGAGGGAGGAGGTGTGGGTGACACAGAGGGGAGGAGTGGATGGAGGAAGGAGGGAGGAGGTGTGGGTGACACAGAGGGGAGGAGTGGATGGACGGTTGGGGCCAGAAGAGGTGGGGGGACCCACAGCCTTCGCTCCAGACTCGAGGGCTCAGGAAGCTGGGGCTGCTGCCCCAGGACCCTGCAGGGGGGATCACAGGCAGCAGATTTTCAGCCAGATACCCCAACGGCTTCCTCCGGTTCATATCATCCGTAGACGGCAAGTCCTGCCCTGGTAGCAGTGACCCTCTTGTCATTGGCAGTGCTCTGCCCAGGGGGATGTCCACCAAGTCCTGATCACACACAACATGCAGCAGGATTTCCGTGTATGTTCTCGGCAAGTCCTTCCAACAGGGCCATAAGGAAGGCATTGCAATCTCATCTCCCAGAGGAGGACCCTGAGAAGTTAGCTGCCCAGGTTTGCACAGCTGAGAGTTGGGGGTCCAGGTATGAACCAGGCAGGCTGGCTCCAGAGCCTGAACTCTTAGCCATGGGCTACAGGCCACGCTGGTCCACTACAGTGTGGTCAGTTATCACTCTGTGAAGCAGAGGATTACCAAGAAGGCTTTGCTGGGCTTCCCTGGTGGCGCAGTGGTTGGGAGTCCGCCTGCCGATGCAGGGGACATGGGTTCGTGCCCCGGTCCGGGAAGATCCCACATGCCGTGGAGCGGCTGGGTCCGTGAGCCACGGCCGCTGAGTCTGCGTGTCCGGAGCCTGTGCTCCACAACGGGAGAGGCCACAACAGTGAGAGGCCAGCGTACCGAAAAAAAACAAAAAGAAGGCTTTGCTGAGAAGGTAAGAAGGGAAGGAATTCTAGGCAGTAGGAACTGACTCTGCAAAGACTAAAAGGCAGTCTGGGGAGTTCCCTGGTGGTCCAGTGGTTAGGACTCCACGCTTTCACTGCTGAGGGCCCGGGTTCAATCCCTGGTCGGGGAACTAAGATCCTGCAAGCTATGTGGGCAGCCACAAAAAAGAAAAAAAAAAAAAAAGGTGGTCTGTGCATCCCGATGTGCACAGGCTGGTGAGGAAGGAAGCACAGGCTTCTGTGTTGGGTCGGTAATAACTTGCTGTATCTTTACAACTATTAAAACCAGACCTGAATCACCCAGTTCAAAAGCAGGCAAAGGAATTGAAGAAGCATTTCTCCAAAGAAGATCGGCAAATGGCTAACAAGCACACGGAAGATTTTCGACACCATTCGTCGTCACGGAAATGCAAAGTGAAACCACAATGAGATCCACGTCACACCCTCTAGGATGGCTAGAGTCAAAAAGTCAGACAATAACTAATGCTGCTGAGGATGCGAAGAAACCGGAACCCCTGTGCACTGCTGGTGGGAATGCAAAAACATGGCGCAGCCTCTTCGGAAAACGGTTTGGCAATTCCTCGAAGAGTTAAATATGGATTACCATAGGACCCTGCAATTCCACTCATAGGTACATACCCAAGAGAACTGAAAACATATGTCCACAAAAAAATTGTACACGAATGTTCACAGCTGCATTATTCATAAGAGCCAAAAAAGAGCAAACAATCCAAGCGCCTATCAGCTGATAAATGGATATCAGCATGGGGTATCCATGTGACGGAATATTATTCAACCTTTAAAAAGGGTGAAATTCCGGCACACGGTACAACAGGAATGATCCTTGAAGACATTATACCAAGTGAAAGGTCCAGACACAAAGCCCACACACGTGATTCCGTTTATATGAAAAACCCAGAATAGGCAAATTTATAGAAACAGAAAGTAGATTAGTGATTTCCAGGGGCTCGGGGTCAGGGGAGGATAGGAAGTGACTGCTAAGGGGGCAGGGTTTCTTTGGGGGGTGATGTTCTAGAATAAGATGGTGGTTGTAGATGAACAACTTTATGAATATACTAAAAACTACTGAATTGTACACTTGAAAAGGTTGGACTTGATGGTATGTGAATTACATATCAACAAAGCAACCCAGATCTGTCGCTAATATTTGCAAGAGCATAGCTGGAGATACACATACCATATGCCTGAATGTTTAAAAATCAAGCAAACAAGCTATCAAATAAAATATGTTCCCTTCTCTTACCTTGACAAATATACCTCCATAGTGGCAAAGTTGAAGACTATGTATAAAGCTAAGTTTCAGGGCTTCCCTGGTGGCGCAGTGGTTGAGAGTCCGCCTGCCGATGCAGGGGACACGGGTTCGTGCCCCGGTCTGGGAGGATCCCATATGCCGTGGAGCGGCTGGGCCCATGAGCCACGGCCGCTGAGCCTGCGCGTCCGGAGCCTGTGCTCCGCAACGGGAGAGGCCGCCAACAGTGAGAGGCCTGCGTACCGCAAAAAAAAAAAAAAAAAGTGTTAAAGCTAAGTTTCATATATGTTTGAAAGCTGGCATGTTTGGGTATTCTGTTGATAGAACAGCTCTGTTCGAACAAGTGATAAAATAAAGACGTACATAATTCATAAATTATTATAGGTTTATTCCACAAAAATGTTCATGCCTTCATTTCACCAAAAATACTAACTTGCTTTCTACTAAAAGGAGTGATCTGAAAAGACTAAAGAAATAAAATATGTTTTCACGAAAATGATAAATTATAGTAAATGTAAAATTTTAACAATATTTTTCAAAAAAGATATTTATTGAAATCAAAAGGCAGAATACAAATTCTAATTCAGAAAACATAAATCAAATCTGAATTTTTATTAATCTCTTGAAATCTTAATTAAATGTTATGAAACATTTTTGAAAAAATAATGTTCTTAGCAATTCTAGTGTTCAATGCCCACCTAGCTGGTAATGGAAAGAAATGGTATCACACTCCATGCACATTACATCTAAATTTATATGTATAGATTTAGGAGTAATAGAAATTGTTTAAACATTACAAGATAAATGTTCCTCGGCCACCACGGGCATCGTTGTAGATATTGCATTAATTCACAAGAACTGCTGGAACCCAGAGTTAGTACATGAAGAAGAACCAGAAAATGACTCTCGACCCCTAGTCTGAGGGTGGGACTGAGGGAAATTGCAGACCTTCCCTAGGTCTCCGATTCCTTCGGGTTCATTCTCAAGAATGTTTCCATGAGGCTGGTACCCATTCTGCATGGTTTTTTAAACTATGGCCTCAGAGACACAGAACCTCTAAGCCAATAGAGACCTGAGGGATGCTTCAAATTCTAGCCCAATGCCTGTTCCTTCTGGCTTGTCCCTCACACTTCCACACCCCACACCTCCTTGTGGCACAGTGTGGCTTTTCAAGCCCCGGGGCCGGCCCTCGCTTATCCCCCAGGCTCCTCTCTCTCCTCTGCCCCTCATGCTACTGTTCTGAAAGCCCCTCACTGCCCAGCCAGCAGGCCTCTGCCATGCGGGTCCCACTCCCAGGAATACTCCTTCTCCTCTCCCTTTTCTGGCAGTGGCTCTCACGTTCCCCTGGCCCCGCTCCTCTTACCTAGAGGATAAGCCCTTAGAGGGTAGGAACCTGCTGCCTGGCTCAGGGTTCCCTCCCAGAACAGCGCCTTGGCCAAGTTGGCTGAGCAAGGAAGCGCAACCCTAAAGTGCTAGGAGAGGTGCAGGGCCCGGTTTCCTCCATAGCCTCTTCCTCTGTGGTGATATCTCTGAGAACAAGTGGTTTCCTCCCAGAGGGGCCTGGGGCCAGGTGGGCGGCACCTCGTGGTCCCCTCATGATCTGGGTCGCTGAGGCCAGAGGCCCTGGGGACAGACTCCTCATTGCCTGGTCCACTGTGAGCTCTCTGACTCCCTCCCTCCCAGGTCCCCTCTTTCAGGCTCCCCTGACTTCCAGCCCTCAGCCCCCCAAGCTCAGCACAACTGCACGTGACAGCTGAGATTCAGGGAAACTCCAGGCCACCCTGTCTAGCAAGACCACCCTCTCTCCCCGTACTGTTCTTTGGCCAAAAGACAAAATGATCAAGCTGGTTCCCTCAACCTGAAGGTGTGAGGTGAGGAGAACAGAAAGCATGCACTGGAGCTCACAGACCCAGGGCAAACTCCAGCCTCACCACCTGCCAGCTGTGTGACCCATTCTGACCTCAGTTTTCCTCATCTATAAAATGGGAACAGTTACAGTTCTACTTCATAGTGTTGCTGTAAGGATTAAATGAGATAATGCTTCATATAGAGGGTATAGCAAGTCCTCAGTATGTGGGATTGTAATGATGATGATGATATGACAATTATTATTATTATTATCATAAACTTATATAACCTTGATCCTTACTATTCACTCACTCAGTCAGTCAACAGGCATGTAATAGTGCCACCAGGCACAGGGTCCAAATACCCTGCAGTGGCCTAGAGCAATGGAGACATCCACAGACAGATTTAAGTCTGCATCTGTGAGAAACACACTTGGGCACAAGTCAAAGAAAACCTGAAAACTGTGGCTTAAACATTTCAGGGCTTCCTCTTCTCACATAACAAGGAATCTAGAGGTAAGCTGCCCAGGGCTGGCCTCATGATGTCTTCTACCATCCTTAGATGTTGGTTTTCAAACTCATGGTGCCACAGTGGCTGCCATACCTCCAGGCATCATGTCTAAGGTTCCTTGCAAGAAAAAGGGAGGTTGGGACATCCCTGGTGGCACAGTAGTTAAGAAACCACCTGCCAATGCAGGTGACATGGGTTTGAGCCCTGGTCCGGGAAGATCCCACACGCTGCAGAGCAAGTAAGCCTGTGTGCCACAACTATTGAGCCTGTGCTTTAGAGCCCGTGAACCACAACTACTGAAGTCCGCGTGCCTAGAGCCCGTGCTCCACAAAAGAAGCCACCGGGATGAGGATCCTGTGCACTGCGACTAAGAGTAGCCCCTGCTTGCCACAACTAGAGAAAGCCTGCACGCAGCAACGAAGACCCAATGCAGCCATAAATAAATAAATAAATAAATAAATAAATAAATAAATTTATTTATATCAGGAAAAGAAAAAGGGAGGTTGGAATCAAAAGGAACCCTACCAGCCCAGTCTGCCTCTTATTAAAAAAAAAACAAATACTCTCCTGAAATTCCCACAATCAACTTCTGTTTATGCCTCATTGGTCAGCCATAGACTCAGGGGAAGCTGGGAAATTGGGGAACATGATTAGCTCAGATAATCCCTGATCCATCCATGAGGATAGGGGACAAGGCAACCCCGAAAAAAACTGGAGTGTGGTTAGCGAGGCGGGGGGGATGGGTATTACGTGGGCAGTCAGCAGCGTTTCCACAAGTCACATGATGGAGGGGGCTTGAAGCTCATCCTTCCCCATGTGTATATTGGGGCACCAGGATTTACAGGGGGAAGTGACTTGCCAAAGGTCACACAGCAAAGCAAGGGAGTACTGAAACCCAGGCCTTCAAAGCGCACAGGCAGAGCTCTTTCCACTGTCCCCCCTGGCCAACATGATATGACTTCATTGACAAACCCCCATTAGAGGACTCAGGAGCTGGTGACCCCAAGGCTCTGGCACCCAGAATCGTTCTGGAGGAGGAGAGACATGGACCCTAGTGGGAGATGAAGGAGGCCTTCCCTACTGTCCCCATCCCCAAGAGGCAGGGCTGGCTGCTCGGGGTGGCTAGCCGACAGGCAGTTAATTACCCTTGTCACCCACTGTTTTCTGGGTGAGACAGCCATATAATCTGCCTGTCAGCTGGAGAGAGGGGGCCCCCCCTCCTCCACCCCCTGCTGAGGTTGACACTTGGCAGGCAGGGGGTAGCAGGGCAGCCAGTGAGGGAGGCGGTGATGGGGGGCCAGCTGGTAGGCAGATAGACATGTGAGAGAAGACAGTGGGGCTAGGGGCAGAGCAAGGATGCCAGGCGCCACAGCACCGTCAGGATGGGTAAACTGAGGCAAGACCGAGGTTACACCCCTGCCCCAGAGTGAGCTAACGTGCTGTACTTCTCTTGTGGCTGGGTCTCCAGGCTCCTTGGGAGACGTCCCTGGGAGGCCCTAATGGGGGCCACCCCACCCCACATGGGGGCAGAGGGCAGGGCAGAGGATGCTTCAAGTTGGAGGAAGCAAAGGAGGGCATGAAAGGCATCTCAGGCAGAGGGGGCGGTATGAACAAAGGCATGCGGGACCGCCAGCCTGTCAGGGTCCGTTTTGCTGCAACTCCCAGTGAGGGGCAGCTAGAGGCACATGGTGGGGGTGGGGACAACTTATGCAGTAGCTGCTGTGAGGGGGTGAAACCCGCCAACCACCATGGGGTCCTCTTTGCGCTCCCATTTCACAGGTGAAGGGGAGGAGGCTCAGACGTCACACAGCTAGTCAGCGGCAGAACAGGGATTCAAGCTCAGATCTGCCTCCCTCCTGAGTCTGTGCTCTCAGCCTCCACATGGCTCGGCTGCCTGCAGCTGGAAGGGAGGATGAGGGGCTAATAGCAGAGCCCGGACTTTGAGAACGGGGAGCCATTGAAGGTCTGAGCGAGAGGAAGGTGATATGGTCCCATCTGTATTTAAGAGGATCCTTGCTTGTCTTTCTAAACGCCACCCCCAAAGTCCATAGTCTTGATTTTCCTCCTGTTTCCTACATGGAGATGGAGAGCGGTGGTTAAGTGCGCGGGATCCAGAGCCAGACTGCCTGGGTTCAAATCCCCTCTCTGTAATATGCCAACCGTGTGACCTCAGGCAAGCTATCCAAACTTTCTGCCCCTCAGTTTCTTCATCCGTAAAATGGGCATCCTAAGAGTACCTACTTCATAGTTTTGGTGTGGAGATTTAAATTGTTATCTAAAAAGTCTTTTAACAATGCCAGGCAGGTAGCTAACACTCCATAAAGGTCAGCGACTGTTAGTTGAGCGCGCTGGCTGATTCTACGCCTGTTTGTTAATGAGTCCCAACTCCCCTTGCTACACTGTAAGTTCTAGTAGCTTAGGACCCCGTCACACTTTGTATTCATTTCCCAGAGCTGCTGTAACAAAGTACCACAAACTGGGTGCCTTACAACCACAATAATGTATTGTCTCACAGTTCTGGAGGCCGGAAGTCTGGGGTCAAGGTGTCAGCAGGGCCCTGGTGCCCTTGAAATCTGTTGGGGGGAATCCCCTCTTGCCTTTTCCTAGCTTCCAGTGTTGCCAGCAATACTGGTGTCCCTATGCATGCAGATGCATCTCTCCAATCCCTGCCTCTGTTGTCACATGTGTCTGTCTTCACATGGCCATCTTCCCTCTTCTTATAAAGACACCAACAGTCATATTGAATTAAGGGCCACCCTACATCAGTGTTACCTCTTAACTTGATTACATGTGCAATGACCCTATTTCCAAATAAGGTCATATTCTGAAGTCCTGGGGGTTAAGGACTTCAAAGTATCCTCTGCAGGGACACAGTTCAACCCATAACGCTCATCAAAGCTCCCCAGCACCTGGTCCTAGAGAGGTAAGTGGGATGGACAATAAAAATGAATAAATGGGGTCTCTTGGTCACGAGCCCCCAGGGGTAGGACTCAGCATCCCCATCTCCATGTTCCTAGGAGCTGGGGCAGAGGAACCTTCCTGGAGGGCCTTAGATGGATTTTAATTTACATGCTTCTTGGGGAATTTTCCCAGACGGCTGGGTGACCGAGCCACCCGTGACAACAGTCTTCTGGGGCCAGGAGGGGTAGGGGTGGGCCCGGGAAGGGTTTCTGCCCCTCAGAAGGGCAGGCCTGACTGCTGAGCCCAGAAAAGCTGACAGTGTGCTCAGCACTGCTGTCAATCAGCACAGACGGGGTAATCCTCGGGGAGATGCCAGTTGGGGGCGAATGATGTCTCAGTGACGCTGCTAATCTGGGGGCTCAAGCTGCCCGTGAGTCAGGCGGTGACTGGGTTGAGTAACTGGGTAACTGATGCTGAGTCGGGGGACAGGGGGCTCCCCCTGCTTGGGTGAAGAGGCAGGGCCCACCTCTCAGGCCCCCTGCCCAGCAGCCCCTGGCCCCCTTGCCCCCTGACCCTCCCGCTGTTCTATAAGACTCCAGCATCCAAGGGACAGCCAGCCAGGCTGAGCCCAGAGGCCTGGAAGGGGAAGGAGGACCGAGGCAGCGGCTGTAAAGGTCAGCCCTTGGGGCCAGGAATATCCACGATGCAAATGTGGAATTTACACTCCCGAGTGCCCGCTGGCCGGCCTGCCGGCCTGTCTGTATGCCAGCCAGCAGCCTGGGCAGCACGGGCACAGCAGATGTCCTGGGCAGTGCCCAGAACCGGGTAGCTCTGGGATTCCCCACTGCTGAGGACACCTCCCCAAGGAGGGCCCTGGGGTATGGGGAGGGGAGGGGCCTCAGCAGGGCCCGGGCAGGGCTGCTCTGGCTACTGGGGTGGGGCGCATCCTGCTGGACCCTGGCTGTCTGCCTGGGATTTCCACCACCAGTTCTACTGGCTCCACAGCTGAGAGGTCCTAAGGGCCAGACAAGAGCAACTGGACCCCAACCAGCCCTCCTTTCTGCTTCTCTGGCTTCCCTCAGATTCTGTCCAGGGCCAATTCCCTTCCATGAGACTTTACTGACCTTTCCGGGCACCATCGTTGAGCCCTGCTGCAGGCCAGGGCCTTTCCTTTAGACTCGCTAATATCCTGTGATTATCATCCTGCTGTCCCAGGAGAGGAAACTGAGGTTCAGAGAAGAAAGTCCCTTGGCGAGATCACACACGCACGGAATTGTGGGGCTGGGACTCAGACCCGGGTCTCCATCATCTCCGACATGCAGGGAGCAGGTTCCTACGCTTTGCTCGGCCCCACCAGTCCTGGCCACTTAGCCCAGAAGACCTGAAAAGATGTCCTCCTCACCCTGCACCAGGCACCGAGAGTCTGTGCGTGTGTCACACTCAGCTGTGCGGTACGCAGTGCTCTGCAGTGAGCACCGGGCCAGGAGTCCTATGTTCAGGACCCGATCTGCGCCGGGCTTGCTGAGTGACCTCGAGAACTTCACCTAGCCTCTCTGAGCCTCGGACTCGGCAGTGACCCAAGGGCGATGGTCAGAGATCTTTCTAAGTCGGCCCCCTGCCCACTCCTCCGTGTGTCTGGAACCCCCAAGGGCTGAAGCGACCTTCTTCTCTCTTTGCTCTTTCAGCTCCCACCCGCCCCAGCCGCAACCAGTGCAGAGCTTGACACCCCGTGGGTGCTTGATACAGCTCATCCTTGCCTGAGTGACACACCCGTCACTCTGAGTCCCCTGGGAGGCTGTCCACAGCCTCCTCGGAAGGCTTCCAGGCAGAACGCTTCTCAGGGCTCAATCTTCGTTTGCAAACTTACTCATTCTCCCTCTCTTTCTCTCTCCCTCTTTCTCTTTGTCTCTCTCTCCCCAGCCCTCACGCACATACGCACATGCACACACCCATGCACACCCTTGCCCCAGGGAGCCCTTCTCCACCGTCCATCACGTCACGTCACATCACACTCAGCCACTGGACCATCAGAGCCTCTAATGCTATTGACACTGCCCCACCGTGCTGGACGGGTCGGCCCAGAGTTCAGAGCTGTTCTTGGGCCTTTGGGGCTTGAAAGGGGGGAGCAGGAGAAAAAGACCTTAGTAGTGAAGGCCTCACAGTCTCCCCAGAGCCGCCTGGTGGGTGGTATAAGGGGAACCGCCCCTCCTGGGCAGCTGGAGTCTCCTCAGCCTTCTTGGGACTGAGGCCAGCCTGGAAGAGGGGGCAGGTCAGGGAGGCACTTGACGCTTGCTTGTAGGAGGTGTGGGTGAGGTGAGGCCGGGAGGCGGCCACACAGTGAGGTGGACTCCTGACCCCTGGCTCAGTGCCTTCCCTCCCCCACCTCTGGGCCTGCTGGGGAGGATCAAGAAACATTCACCAGCTGGTTGTCGGTTGTACCAGAGAGAGGGCGTGGACTCAGGGAGCAGAGGAGCCAGGCCTGAGGGACCCAGGGCCAAATGAGCACAGGCCGCTGAGGCTGTGGGTTGCCTGGGGAGGGGAGGAGGGGAGGGTTCTGGAAAGACAGAGGCCTGGGGGAGCCGCCCGCAGAAGTTGCTGCTGTGAAACGTACCCCCGTGGGTGCCACGGGAGCTGGTACTGGCTCTGCCCTCCGGGGATGCTGACCTGCCTGGAGCTGAGGACCAGCGGAGCCCACCTCCTGCTGAGCCTCTGCCCTCGAGGGCAGCGCTGGGGCTCTGGGAGTCCTTCTCAGGGAGGCCCCACCCCAGCCAGGGCTGTGGGGAACCAGGTCTTGTCCATCACCTACTCCTGGGGAGGAACATCCACGGGTGGGCCCAGAGCCCAAGTGGGGCTGGGGAGGGCAAGGAGGGGGGGTGGCCCTCACCCTGGGGAATCTTCAGCAGCCCAGCACTGGATGGCAGCCAGAAATGAGGAAGGAGCATGGGCTCCAGGCAGACAATCTGAGTTCAAATCTCTCCTCTGCCTCTTCAAGGCTGTGGGATCTTAGGGAAATACCTAACCTCTCTGGGCTTCAGTTTTCTCCTGTATAAAATGGGACAACTGCTATCTGCTTCCAACGGTGCTTTGTGAGAAATGAACATAACATCATATGCAACACGTGTTTGGCATGGGGCCTTCCTGCTCAGTAAACAGCCACCGATATATTTGCTGTTCTATTTATTTATTTATTTATATAAATTAATTTATTTATTTTTGGCCGCGTTGGGTCTTTGTTGCTGCGCGCGGGCTTCCTCTAGTTGCGGCGAGCGGGGGTTGCTCTTCGTTGCGGTGCACGGGCTTCTCATCGCGCTGGCTTCTCTTGTTGTGGAACACGGGCTCTAGGTGCATGGGCTTCAGTAGTTGCAGCACAGGGGCTCAGTAGTTGTGGCTCGTGGGCTCTAGGGCACAGGCTCAGTAGTTGTGGCACACAGGCTTAGTTGCTCCTCGGCACGTGGGATCTTCCCGGACCGGGGCTCGAACCCGTGTCCCCTGCACTGGCAGGCGGTTTCTTAACCACTGCGCCACCAGAGAAGTCCCATAATCGCTGTTTTAAAATTTCTAACCACAGTGACGTACCGTTATTCAAATATCTGATTGGCAAAGCTCACAGAGTTTGATAAAACACTGTGCTGGCAAAACTATGGGAGAACAGACAAATGCAGACACGGCTGGCTGGAGGGTAGCCTGACGCAGCGCCGGTGAGGGCGACTTTCACTCCCTCCTTTCCTTTATGGCTGCTCGTAGCCACGTCCCACTCAGCTGTTCCACTCGGAATTTCTCTGTAGGTTCACTAGCACACATTTGAAGTGGCGTACGTACACGGTTATTTATTACAATATTTAATGTAATTACCCAACACTGGAAACAGCTAAACGTGCATCCGTAGGAGATCAGTGAGATAATTTGTGGCCCCTCCATACAATGAGGTAACGTGCAGTCATAAAGCAAGAGTGGGGAACGGTTTTCCAACTGACATACGACAATAACCAAGAGATAGCTTTAAGGGAAGTTAGCCAGGTACAGAGCGGGATGTGTATGCATTTTAAAAGCAGAGCACATGAGAACAGGTATGAAGGTGATGGTTGATACATAGAATAGAATATCTCTGGAGGAACACACGGGAGCTGGCAACAGTGCTCCTTTCTGGAGAGGGGACCTGGGTGGCCGGGCCGGAGTCGAGGAATGACCTTCCGCTGTATGTCCCTTTTGAATTTTTTTTTAATCGGGGTGTAGTTGCTTTACAACGTTGTGTTAGTTTCTGCTGTACAATGAAGTAAATCAGCTGTATGTCCTTTTGAATTTTGAATCATGGGAATGTATTACCTATTCAAAATACAAAGGTAAATTATTTTTTTTAATTTTTTGGTAGTTTTTTTTAGATGCCCGTTTTAAAAATTAGACTCTCCTAGCTGAGACTGAGCCTTAGGTGTGCTTTTGGCTCCATGTTTCCAGGGGTGGGAACCTCAGAAGCTGGGCCCAGGGGTCTGCGCAGTGAGGTGGGACCCCCAGGAGTTGGGTGGGCCAGGCCTGTGACCTCAAGTCCACCCCAAAGGCAGGAAAATGTTGGGACCAAGGAGCTACGTTGGCACCTGCTCAGCCATGGCCCCAAAGTTGGTGTAAAGTCCTAGAGGACAGGTCGGCCCTCATTACATTCCGCCCACATCTGGCTGAGGCTGGCACAGAGCGGGCGTGCTGAGGGGGGAGTGGGTGGATGGGATAGGTACGAGAGGGTCCTGGGGTTGAGGTCACCGCTACTGCCCCTCACGTGCAGAAACAATGAACATGCCACATCTTCCCAACAGCCATTATCAAATGCTCACACCCTCCCCTGGGGATCCTGGCCCTGCTGGCGCCCGAAGTGTTCAGAATCCCTTCAGGGAAGGCTCCTCTCCCTCACCGAGCACCTGCCGTGTCCCTGTGCCAGGTGCTTTCGCTCGTCGTGGAACAGGCCCCGGGCAGCCAGGACCGCTGTCTCACCTGCCCACGCTCCCTGCGGGCTGTGCCACGCTGTCAGCTGCCCCCTGGCAAGTGCACACCTGGGGCTGGCCCTGTCCCCAGCCCCCCTGCCCAGACCCCCAGCCCACTCCCAGGGTCTAGTCAGCCCTGATGCCCAAGCGCCTGTGGCCCCCGGGCGTGACAGCATCACAGACACCCAGGCAGGGCGAGCAGCAGAAGCTGTGCTGCCAGGAGACCGTCTCCCTGGATTCTGACTCTGAGGTGGCAGCAATGTGGAGGAGGGAGGGTGCCGCCCACCCCCTCCCAGAGCGGGGGATGGTTGGTGCTGGGCTGTCAGAGATCGGGGGTGGGCCCTCCACCAGGACTGGTCACTGGGGGCTGCCTTGTGTATGGAGAAGCCCCTTCCCAGTCTGTTAGTGGTGGGACCAGAGCAGAGAGGGGCTGAGGGTAGGTGGCTCCCTAGGGACAGAGGCCTCAGGTGATGGCTTTTCCAGCATCGCCAACACCAGAGGGTCTTCGCTGGACTCCACAAATGGAGGAGGGAGTGCCGTACACTTATCTCAACAGGTGGTTATAGACCTACTGTGTCGGGACTTTCACCTACATCGTGATTAAACCTCATGAAAAGCTGGGATGAATATTCCCATTTTGCAGAAACTGAGGCTCAGAGAGATGGTGACTTACCTGCCCCCAAAGCCCCTGATCTCTTTTCTGCCTCCCCATCACTGTCTCTTCCCGTCATGCCTCTGGAGGGGCTTGTACGTCCTGGGTCAGCTTAGATGCACAGGCCAGGGGCATTGGAGCTGGGTAGAACCTACAGGAATGAGCGCTCCGGGAAGAGGGCACAGCCCACTCGAAAGTATCTAGAGGTGGGACCGTTCAGAAAGTGGACGCGAAGTGCGGGGTGTGAGCTTGGTCTCGACAGTGTGGAGGATAAACATGGGGAATGGAGGGAGGCTGGGAGGCTAGTCAAGAAGGATGGGGTTCGAAAGCCAGGAGAGAAGCACTGGGGCACCAGGGGAGGGTTCTGACTGGGGGACAGGCACAATGAGAAGTGTCTTTCTAGAAGATGATTCCTAGAGGAGGTGATCAGGCCACCAGTGGGGCACCAACTCAGGAAGAGAGGCCCTGGGGCAGGTGCAGTGACAAGCAGAACATGGGAGTTGAAAGAGAGGATCCTTGGACTGAAGCCCAGTTGTACTGCTCACCAGCTGTGTGACGTTGGGTCAGTTACTTAGCCCCTCTGGGCCTAAGTCATCTCATCTATAAAATGGGGATGGTGGTAACACACCTCCTAGGGCTGTTGTGAAGACAAAGTGAATTAAAACATGTCCAGCACTCAGAGCAGGGCCTGCTAGAGCATAGTAAGCCCTAAGTCTCAGTTGTTATTTGTTATTACTGTCACCCTGGTACTCAGCCCTGAGCTACGTGACATGTCGGTTCTCTCTTCTTGCTCTGGGGGGAAGCAGATGGGAAGACATGAAGCCCAGTGGGAAAGGAAGAGCTGCCCTCACTGCAGACCGCCGTGTCCCTGACCCAGATCTATGTGGCCCCCACTGTTTTCGGATGCCTGGTCAAGGTGAGCAGACAGGCAAGGACTGGCCCTGCCACACCCTGTCCTTGCCCCAGTTCCAAGTGGTTGGGGGGACTTTATACCAGCTTCCTGGACAGGGATCCTGTGCCCACCTACCAGTGTCCAAGGCAGGCTCCAGTGTCCCCCCTGCAAGGCTAGAGAAATGGGGGGAGGGTGATGTCTGCGCAGAGGCCGGCAGGCACGCCCAGGAGGCTCTAATGAGGCGTGTGAAGGCCACAGAGGCTGCCTCGGGGTCAGGGTGATGGGAGGGCGGGCGCGAGGTGGGCCTGGCGTGGCTGCGGCAGTCGCGGTCATCAGCCCTTCGCCGGCGGCTGCTGGGATGAGCAAGCACGCTCCGTGTCCTCCGGCTGCAGTAACTCTAAGCCGCTCATTACCTCTCCCCGGCTGCCAAGGGTCCCTGCCTCCCTAACCCCCGTTCCACCCTTCCTCCACCCCTCACATCTGTGCAACAGCTGGGCTCCGAGACAGCCCGTTCTCAGCAGGCCCAGCACCATCTCTTCCCCTTGGGGAGCAGGCTCCGTAGAGGGCGTGCCAGGGTGCTTGTGCCCCTGGAAAGGCAGGGTGGAGTTGAGGTTCTCCTGGCCTGGTGTTGGGGCCTCTGAGCCTCACTCTGTTCCCCACAAATGGGCCAGGGGTCCAGGCTGGGGGCTCAGGAGGCTGGGGTCTGTCTCTGGCCCCTGATGGACATTCAATGACTCGTGTCCCTGACACTTGAACCTCAGGGTCTCCATCTGCACGATGGAATGGCTGTCCAGCTCCCTCCTGGCTTCTCCAGCCAACTGGACCTACTGTGTGAAGGAGCTTTCCCGACATGTTTTTCCTGGGGCTCCTGTGTGTGTTGGGGTCCAGTAGAGGACACTGAACTGCTGACTCCTTTGGGGTGTGGATGGGGTGCAGTGGAGACGGAGGAGGGCAGAGGAACCTGTTAGCTCCACCCAACCCCAGGCTGCTCTCCAACTTTGGGGTCCCCAACCCCCTCAGTACCCTCCTGCCTGGATCCCACGACTTGTTCTCCACAGCGGCCCCTTCCCAGAATTGGGAGGAGCCATCAGGACCCTCAGGAGTAACAACAGCAACTGAGGCTTGTGGAGCGCCCACCCTGCACCCTTTGAAGGCTTTACACCGGGTGCTCTCACAGGTGGGGTGCTCTCATCCACAGGTGAGGGGCCTGAGGCACAAAGGGCCCCAGAAGTTCACACAGCTAGCACGTGGCAGCTCTGGGGTGTGAACCACGACTTGTGTGACCCTGGAGCCCCCTCACCGAGCCATAGAGCCACACGTGGTCCAGCGCAGGCTCTGGGAGCAGGGGCTCCCCTTCTCAAGTGGGAACTCAGTGAGGCTGTCCCATTAGACTTCATACCCGCCTGGCACTTGAGGGGACGCACAGCAACTGTTCGGTATAGGAGGGAATCCTCAGCAAACTGCTTAAAGCAGAACTGCTCTGACCGAAGCAAAGATAGGCTCCCGTCGGAAAATTGAATATGTACTTCTCTCCCTGCCTCTCCTTTTCGGAGAATAAAACTGAAGTTGAGAGAAGGGAGGGACTGACCGGAGTCGCCCATCATATTGGAGGCAGAGTCAATACTAGACCCAGGTGGTGGGACTTCCCCAGCGGAGCGAGAAGGAGACTCAGGGCTCTCTCGCCTCCCAGAGGGTGATGGCCTCGCTCCCCGCTCCCCGGCCCCTTTCTCGGGCTGAGCCAGAGAAGAGGGCTGGAGACCCAGCCTGCGCCCCGTTCTCTGAGCACCTCCACTAACGGGCCTAAAGGGCTCCGTGGGTGTATCAGGCTTCCCGGGCTCCCACCAGCCAACGCCCTGGGTGGTACCCTGTCCAGCGACAGCCCATGTGTGTATGTAGTTCAGGGCCGCTTCATTCCCCACTGTTGACACACCCGTCTCCCTTATTCCATCAGCAAACACTGGGCCTAGAGAGACAGTCTAATTGGCTGGCAGTGTCCTACTCCCAGCTCCCCTCCTTGTCTAAACACACAGCCCTGTTTGTCCTGTCTGCCCAGCCACCAGGACCTCACTGTCGCCCAGATCCCTGCTCTATCAGCCACTCAACCCCCTGTTGCTCCCACAGAGTCCCTGCCAGAGCAGGAGAGGCCCATGGAACACTCTTAGGACAACCCCTAAGTGCCTACCCAAGCAACACCTCCTCCACTTTGACAGATGAAACAACCCAAGAGGGAAGGGAGTGGCTCAAGGTCACAGTGCAGGAGGACAGGGCCAGCTTCTAACCGCTCTCTGTCATTTGAGCTCCGTCTCTGTGTCTTTGCAAGTGCTGGTCCTTTTGCCAGGAAAGCCCTTCCTCGGTGTGGCCTCAGCCCACCAGATGAATGACAACCTCACTGGCATCTCCACGTCACCCCCGCACGCTACCTCCGTTACAGCCAGTAATGCCTACTACCTTCTAGATCACCCTGCAAGTTCCCGAAGGCCAAGACCTGGGTGATTCATCTCCAGGCCCCCATTCCCAGCCCAGGGCACCCAGAGCGAGGCCCTGATAAAGGACTGGCATTGGAGAATCGGCGGGCTTGAGTCAGAACAGGTTCTCCGTCCTGGTCCAGCCTGGCCCATCCTTGGCCCCTCTAGTCCCCGTGCCAGCTCTCCTGGCCACGGCTATTCCAGGAGTCCTTTTACGCACTGCTCCCTGGTTCCAGGATCCCAGCGGGCTTTTCGGACCACGTCTGCCTCACTTCCCCAAGCCTGGGCCCAGGCCGGGCAGAGCCTCTATGGGCTGTTGTGGGTGAGTCATGGGCAGACTGTAAACAACTCCACAGAGCACTGGCTGTACCACCCGGGCCCTGGCACTCGTCCTAGCCTTGCCGGGGGGATCTAAAAGAAGCCATGGCTGGCACCCACGCACCCACTATGGAAAGGAGAGGGTGGAATAGAAACAGGGGAGGCTTCCAGATTTGCATATCAACCTGTGCACGGTGGTCTGCAAAGCAGCCCCACCCAGGAGGGGATTAAACAGAACCTGGGGGCTGGGAGGGGGCAGGTAATCAGGAAGGGGCATGCCTGCTGGGAAGTTAAATTTTTTGAGCACCTCCTATGTGACAGGTATAGCGAATGGAACAAGGCCCCAGGCTTTGGGGAACAGGAAAAGCAGAGCAGGGTAAGGGAGGGTGTGGGGTGGCCGCCTTGCTCATCGTTTGAAAGATATTGTAGAAAAACGAAATCTTGGGGAGTGTTTTCCAGTCCCTTGACAGATGTGGAAACTGAGGCCCAGGAAGGCTAGGGATTTGCCTGAGATTGCCCAGGAAGACGGGCCAGAGGCAGACCCCAAGACCCTGTGTGTGGGCTCAGAGGTGAGGTTGACCCCGATGTGGTCCATGCACGGCCTCATTTCTATGGTCCTGGGGGGTGGGGGCTGGAAGAGCCCAGGACCCCTCTCCTCCGCCCCTTGCGGGAGGGGCCCCAGGGCACTCAGCAGCAGCAGAGGCTCCTGGGTGAAACCAGGCTCTGATGTCACTCCGCGGTGTGTTCCCACCAGCCTCCTCCATCTGCCCATCTGTAAACGGCAGCTCTGACTCCGTGCTCCTGAAGGGCTTCCCCAGGACCGAGAAAGATGCTTCTTCACTCCCCGGGGAGCAGCCAGCTAAGGCTGCCAGGACGGTCTGGCGTCTGAAAACTCTCCTACCTCCACTGCAGCCCGGGCCCGGAGCTCGAGGAACGCTGAGTGACTCCATTTCCCCAGCTTCAACAGTCTTGGCTGCTGTAGGGTCAGACCGCGAGCACTGACATTTCAGAGGCTCGCGCTCTGCTAAGTGAACATTAGACACAGCTTACTTAGCTGCTGAAATCTGCGGCTGCCTCCTACATGCTGTTTGATAAGCTTTTGTTGTCACCTCCCTCTGGTGCTGCATCCCCGGGACCTGGGGCAGCTTGTTTGCCCAGAGCCAGGAGGTCGGGGGGCAGGGTGGTAGATGGTGCAGAACCCTGGCTGGGGGCCACTGCCCAGCTGTGTTACCTTGAGCACAAGGCTTGCCCTTTCTGGTCTGGAAATGGCTTTCCATAATGTGACCCGGCTTCTCTGTCCAGCAGCCTTTTCACCGGTCCACTCCTGGGTGCGGTCCCAAGCTTGGGACAAAGCCACCTACTCTTGGGTCCCTAAGCCAGCTCCCCGCTCTCAGCCATAACCCCTGACCCAAACTATTTGTCATTCCGGGACCCTTGCCTCTCTTCCAGGCAGAGCCTCCTAGGATCCCTTCTCCAATGCTGCCCTTCCCTTTTCTGAGCCCCCAGCATGCCCTGTCCAGGCTCACTCTGGACAGCGTCCTGGACCACTGTGCATGTGGGTGCTCCACGGGGCTGGGGTTGGGTCTTATCGACACCTGGACACCTTGCACAGGCCTGGGACATGGTTGATCTCTACAGATGTTCATTCAGTCCTTCAGTTATTCAACAGAGAGCTCTTGGGGCAAACTGTGGAGCCTGCTCCATGCTGGGTAATGGGATATGGATATTAGAGGCTAATAAGGCACAGCCTGACGCTTAGTCCGCTGAGGAGAAACACAACTACATAGCAGGTGATTAGAGCTCTAGTGGAGAAGAGCCCAGGGAGAAGCGGGAGCACATATAGGGCTACTCGATCCTAGGAAAACCAGGGAAGGCTCCCTGGAGGAGGCAACATCTAAACTATGACTCAAAGGATCAGTAGGAGTTAGCCAGGTGGAGGGAAGGGTTCCAGGAAGAGGGAACATCCCAGACAGAGTCTGGAGTGTAAAGGAGGCATGGTTTATTCTGGAAACTCTCAGTAGTCGGGCTAGCCCCCCGATTATCTGGCTCTTTCCCACTCCTCTAATAAAGAAAGGGAGATCATTCTCTCCCATTGGATGAGTTTCCCAAATTCCTATCCCTGCCTGAACAGACGGAGGACTCCCAAGAGGCTGACCATTTGCCACATGCCCCCTGATCTGCCAGTCACTTCTCCGCTCTGAGCCTCAGTTGCCTCATCTGTTAAATGGCGGGGCGTGGGGTGGGGGGTGCGGAGGCAGGCCCTCAGGCCCACATAGTTAATATTTTGAGAGGCCCAAAGGAGAAGACAGCAGGCTCAGTCCTTTCCCTGCCTGGCCAGCAGGTGCAGCCTGAGTTGGGGCCTGGGTCCACAGCGGTGGGATGCGGGGAGATCGTGCCCACCAGTCTGAGGCCAGGCTGTGGACCCCTGTCTCAGGAGTCTCTCTTTCTGGGCCCTCCTCCCTCCCAGCCCCTTTGGATGGGGATTAAAAAAAGAAACGGGGCTTCCCTGGTGGCGCAGTGGTTGTGAGTCCGCCTGCCGATGCAGGGGACACGGGTTCGTGCCCCAGTCTGGGAAGATCCCACATGCCGCGGAGCGGTTGGGCCCATGAGTGCCCGCTGAGCGCATCTGGAGCCTGTGCTCCGCAATGGGAGAGGCCACGACAGTGAGAGGCCCACGTACCGCAAAAAAAAAAAAAGAAAGAAATGGTCCTCCCACCACCTGGTAGGCGTGCCCACGATGAGAAATGCCTCTCTGCTGAGCCCTCGCTACCACTCAACCCTACCTGTCCTGATCTTCTGGCTGCCCGCCCCCTGCCTGACTGCGGGAGAGGTGGAAAAGGCATCCCTCACGGTGGGCTGGGGACTCGGAGCCTAGGTGTCAGGGCAAGGAGGACAGAGCGGGGAGAGGGGAGCCCTAGGACCAGCTTGACACCGGTCCTTCTTCCCTTCCTGGTTTATAGGGAGAGCGTGGGGAGGGAGTGGAGTCCACGACCAGCAGACACACCGAGCCTGGCTCAATTCCCGGAAAGCCTGGGCCCCCATGAAGGGCTTAACAAGCTTATGGAATCAGACTGGCAGGGTCAGGGGGGACATCAGAAATGGTCTCATCCAATAAATGGGAAACCTGAGGCCCAGAGAGAGGCCAGGGCTTCTCCAAGGCAACACAGCAAGTTAAAGGAGGCAGATACAGGACTAGAACTTGGGGCTTCTGAGTCCTGTCCCAGGGCTGGGACCAGCGGCGGGGAAGGAAAGCAGGGTCACCTTGAGGACTGTGATAAAGCCAGGCCAAGCTGCTGCAGGGTCAGGATCCAAGCCTGACCATGGCTTCAATGCCTCCCCTATGCTGAAAAGGTTTGTCCATAGGTGGGCTGGGTTCCTGTCCCACCAACTGGGTTGCAATAGGAGGGAGATAAGGAATTCGTGCTTAGATCTTCCGAGAAGCCAAACTTCCAGACCTTTTGACATTCCAGAATTACAGAAATGCTGGAAGGAACCTTCTGGATCACCTATGGATGAGGGAGCTGAGGCCCAGGGAGGGGAAAACTGTCCCAAAGCCCAGACCCCAATGAGTGGCCAATGCATGTCTTCTGACTTCTAGTCCAGCCTCTCCTGGTATATCAGTGGTTAAGAGGCCAGGCTGTGGGTGGAGTGTGACAGACCTGGGCTCGAACGCCTGCTCTGCCACTCACTGGCTGTGGGACCTCCCTTCAATCCCTAGTCTCTCTGAGCCTCAGTTTCTCCATCTGTAAACTGGGGATAGCAGTACTGACCACATAGGGTGCTCTAAGGATTTAATGCAATGACACGAGCCACACAAGGGTAGACCTGGCCTCATTCGCCACTGTGTTCCCAGCACCCAGAACGATACCTGACCCACAGCAGGCCCTCGGGAAAAGGGAACACTTATCATCACTGTGCGCCATGCTACTTCTGGCTGACATCTTCAGCTCCCAAGTCCCCTGAAGGAAGGTGGAGGAATCTGGCTGCTGCAGAGGGAAGCAGCCAGCGTCCTAGAAAGAACGGCAGTGCGTCCTTAGGCAAGTCCCATGCTCTTTCTGTTTGGTTTCTCCCCACGGTACAGGGTGGGCATTGCCAAGTGATGACTGAAGTCCTCCAGGTCCAGGAACTGTTCCTGCACCTTGTGCCATGGCCTTGCCTAAGGGCACTGACCCTCACCCTCTGGGGTACCTGGAGGGGGCGCCGAGGGGCAGGGCTGGACACGAGGGATGGGAATGAGGCAGTAGCCCATCTGCGAGGCTCCTGGGAGCCTGGGCTCTATTAGGCTGCCTGCTTGCAGGACACATGAGTGATCAGGACAGCCAGGCATCAGCCCGGCCTGAGAGCCAAGCTGATGGTGGATGCCGCCTGGTTCATTACAGGGGTGAGGGGCAGGGCCAGGGCCTTGCTGAGCACCTCCTAGGCTCCCACTCCCACGTCAGCCTTACCACCACCTGGCACTCAGCAGCTCCCTTCCCACCAGGCATTGGGGAACGTAAGGAACATTGGGGATCTCATAACAGACTACAGAGCCCACTCTGGAGATTAGCACTCTCTCCGTGCAGGCCCCCGTGAGGGTGTCTACCTCCAGATTACAGGGGGTTGGGAGGATGAGTGAAATTCCAGGAGCAAGAGGCCCCAGCTGGGCATGGTGGAGCAGGTCCCCGTGCCAGGGCTGTGAGCCCCAGCCTAGGGATGCCAGCTCCCATCCCAAGGTCTTTCCCTTGTGTGTTACCCCCATGAATCCTCCTATCCCCTCCCTCCATACACACACACACACACACACACACACACACCACGCCCTTAGCAGAACGCCCTGCATCACAGCCTCAGAGGAGGGGCTAGCCAGTGGGCTATTTTCTAGGGGTCCCAAAGGCCCACATCTGGAAGTCTGCAAGTCTAGAAAACTCTGGGCTCTGGAGAGAGAAAGCAACGTTCTGTCCTGACCCCTTGGAGGAAATGGCCTCCAGGGGCCAGGGAGGAAAAACAGGAAGGGCCAGGCTGGGCAGGAAGTCCTGGGGGTGCTGCCCGGCCAGAGGAAGAGGCGCCAGGAAGTGGCCAGTGTGGCCCTGGCTGAGGGCTGAGTTAGGGACTGTCATGGGCTGCGCTGGCGGGGCGATCCGTCCCCAGTTGGCCGCCGCCCACCTGAGAGCTGCGTCAGGGCCCCCAGCTCACATGGTGGGAGCTGGCCACAGGATGGGGGGGTGGAGTCCTCTGTCAGCAGGGGGACACAGACCTGACAGCTGCCCTCTTCTCCCCACTCCTTGGCAGGCAGGGGGCCAGAGCAAACTCCCCTCCCATCAGTCACGCCTTCACTTTTCATCCACTGAGCCCTCCTGTGTGCCAATCGACAGCTCTTACTATTGCCCCTAATTCACAGATGAGAAAACTGAGGCACGGGGACAAGAAAACACTTGTCCAAGTTTACACAGCAAGTGAGTCATGGAAGAGAATTCAAACGCTGGCTGCCTGATTGCACAGCCCCTGCTGGAAACGGGAATGCTTAGGAAGAGACCCTCTCCTAGCGGAAACAGGGCAGTAAACTCCTAAAATTCAGCGGAGCTGGGGAGCCCGAGGAGCCGGGAGGTTGGCAGCTGACCTGGGCCTGCGGCAGGAAGGCTCTCTGCCCAAGATCCCTTCACAACTACCACCCCCTGCTCGAGGGGGAATATTTCTCACGATCTCCTCTCCTCACACCCACCCCTGCCTCCCCCACCCTCACTCTCAGCTGTAACCTTGTTTCCCACTCCCCGAAGACAATCCAGCCTCTCAGAAGTGCTTCCAGATCCACAGGGGCACATCCGCCCCCACCAGCATCTGTACCCACTCGCCCGGCCTCCCTCGTCCTGGGAGACACGACTACCCACGCTCCCGCCGCCACTGCCGCTCGGAGCCCAGCCTCTGCTCCGCTCAAGGACGTCACTCCAGCAAGTCTCCCCAGCCTGCGAGCTCGCTGCTCTCCCTCGCTCCCACAACATCAGTTTTGCCCTCCCCACCAGATCTTTCCGGTCGGTCGGTGGACACACTCGCTGTTCTTCCTCCCATCTTTTTTTTTTTTGTCATTTATTTATTTTTTTAACATCTTTATTGGAGTATAATTGCTTTACAATGGTGTGTTAGTTTCTGCTTTATAACAAAGTGAATCAGCTATACATATACATATGTTCCCATATCTCCTCCCTCTTGCGTCTCCCTCCCTCCCACCCTCCCTATCCCACCCCTCTAGGTGGTCACAAAGCACAGAGCTGATCTCCCTGTGCCACGCGCTGCTTCCCACCAGCTATCTATTTTACGTTTGGTAGTGTATATATGTCCATGCCACTCTCTCACTTTGTCCCAGCTTACCGCATCTTAAACAAACCTGTCTAGATACCACTCCCCCGCCACCAGCTACCACCATTCCCCTGCTCCCCTCTGCAGGGGAACCCCTCAGAGTTGTCCGTATCCACTATCATCCATGTCTCTCTTCCTGTTTCTCTCAGGGCCACCCCAATCTGGCCTTCCCGCACCCCACTGCATCGGAAGTGCTCCCGTCCAGATCCCAGTGGCCTCCCCATGGCAAAATCCAGGGGTCAGTTCAGTGTGTCTGCACTGGCGCTCCTCGCAGCACCGGATGGTTGGGCACCACTCCCCCTGCTGTTGTGCTCCCCTGTTTTTTTCCAGCTTCTCTGGACCGTTCTTCCTTGGTCTCCTCTGCTGGTTCTTTCTCTTCTCCCAGACCTTGGTACCCCAAGCCCAGCCTCCAGTCCTGGTCTCTCTCAGTACTCACTCCCCTGGGCCATCCTACCCAACTCACTGCTTTACACCAACCACCTCTATGCCGATGACTCCCAATCCCATTCCTCCAGCCTGGACCTCAAATGCCCAGCTGTCTCTTGGACAACCCCCCGCCCCCCACCGGCAGAGACAGCTTGAATCCATCAGCTGCCAGTGCTATTCTCACTCATGCAACTTGCTTTAACACACACATTCTGCCTGGGGGCGCCATCTCCCCTAAGAGGGCGAAAATTGCTTTTGGGGGGGTGGGGGACAAAAACTCTTAGCTATTGCAATGGGGAACTATTTCTCACCATCTCCTCTCTTCACACTAAGCTATTGCAATGGTTTGTGACTCTCCAAAGGGCCAAAGTACGTAAACGTATATACCCCACAGCTGTGGAATTAAAATTTCATAGGGAGGGGGTGATAGACGAAAAACGTCTAAAAAGGCTCCTTGGGGGTGGGTGATAATTTTTAAAAAGGCTGAGAAGCAGTGTTGCTCTAACACAGATTTCTCATTCCAGTGGATGGCAAGCTTCCTTCCATCGCTCAGGCCAAAACCTTGGAAGTGATGTTGCCTGTTCCCTTTTTGTCACAACCCACATCCAATCCATCAGGAAATCCGGTTGCTTCTGCCTTCAAAATAGATCCAGAATCCAACCACTTGCCTCCCTGCTACCCCCACAGAATCTACCCTGGTCTGAGCTGCCTCATTTCTCACCTGGATTATTTCTCGTCTCCCTGCCGCTCCTCCCTTGACACACAGCCAGAGCGATCCTTTTACAGTGTAAGTCAGCTCACGTCCCTCCTCACCTAACACTGCAGAAGCTTCCCATCTCCCAAAGTTCTCACAATGGTCCTCCCTCCCCACTCCCCGTTCCTCTCCTGAGCCCTCTGCTATTCCTCTCTCCCTCCCTCACCTTGCTCCAGCCCCACAAGCCTCCTAGCAAAGCCTCCAGGCACAGTCCCACCTCAGGGCCTTTGCACTAGCTGTACCCGATCCCCGGTACACTGTTACCCAGACAGCCACAACCCTCACCTCTCACCAGCCTTTGCTCTGATGTAACCTTGTCAACAAGCCCTGCCCCGACCACCCTGTCTCAAGGTTGCAATCCGTCCCCAGCGTTCCAGATCACCCTTAGTTCTCCAGACCCTTCATTTTCCCACAGCACACGTCACCTTATAGCATCCCATGACATTCACTTGCTCTGCTGATTGCTGATGCCAGCTCCCCAGGGGGCTCTCTGTTTGGTCACTGCTGTCCACTAGCATGAGATGAGGGCTGGCACACAGTAGGAGTGTCTGATACCCCCTGGACACCCACCCCAGGAGGGTGTTGGACTTTTCCCCCACCGGGCTCCATCACATCTCCCACCTTTGCACTTGTTCGCTTTCTCTGAAATGTACCCTCCCCTATACCCATCCACACACACACACACACACACACACACACACACACACACACACACACACACACACACACACACCCCGAGACACTATCCGTTACTCAGAACCCTCTCAAAGAGCACTTTATCTCTTGTTAGGTCAGGCAGGGCCCTGCCTGTCAGGCAGGGAGTGAGCTTTTCCCCAAGAGCAATGGGAATTCATGGAAGGGATTTGAGCTTCATGGTCACATATGGGCTTTGATGCCCATAGATGGTGGGTGGGAGGGGAACCAGCTGGAGGCAGAGGAGGGGACCCAGGGAGGAAGCTGGTGAGAGGCGAGAGGACCCGCTGGCAGTGGAGGAGGGATGGGGGGGAGGCCAAGGAGGACTGGAGAGGTAGCCAAGAGCAGGGAAAGACCAGGCCTTGCCACCAATTCGGGGTGATAGGAACACAGCCGAGGTGTCTGATCTACAGGGCTGGATGGGGTGACGAGCTGGCCAAGCACAGGGAATGGGCAGGGATCACACTTCGCAGGGGAAAGGAGGTTCATAGAACAATCTTCTTTCTCCCCCAGCTCCAGCCTCCATGCCGTTTCACTGGGGCATCTTGTACCCCAACACTTCTGGCCATCAAGGGGGCAGCCCATGGGGATTTTGAGACGGATGGGGTTTCCCCAGAGGAATCCAGACCTTGGACCTGGGATGGCAGGGAGGGCCCCACAAAGGGGGCTTTTTCAGAACACAGGCCTGAAGCCTGTGCCCCTAAATTTACAGGAGAACGTCCGGCCAGAAAGTCCACACTTGCCTCACTTTCTGCCTGGCCTTGTTTGAGCAGACAGACAAATAGGACAGGCAGTGGCCTTTGTGACATCACAGGGACCCTTGAGCTCTCAGCCCAGGGTGTGGAGGATAGCAGAGGATGGAGGCCATCTCCCGGTCAGACACAGCTGTCCGACAGAGCATCTCCTTGGAGGAGCCAGATATTCAAAACCACCTCATCTCACATCCTCATGTTGCAGATGGGGAAACTGAGGCCCAGAGGGAGAAGCGAGTTGTTGTAGGGTACGTCTGGTTTTCCCAGAGGGAAACTGAGGCTTCCTGGAGAGAAGGACTTACTGCTCTGATGGGGATAGACTAATAATATCGACATATATATAACTCATTTCTTCCCGAGAGTTCAGAGTGGGGCATATCTGTGATCTCATTTGTCCGCAAGACATCCCACTGGGACGGGTCGCAGGGCCACTCCGTGCAGATGTTGCGAGAATGCTCCGTCATCGCCCTCCCCCCCATAGCCTTCCTTTTCTTCTTCAGCCTCTATTATTTCCTGTCTTCTCCGATCCAATTTAATTCAGCAAAGATTTAAGAGGCCCCCCACTTGGTGCAAGGACTGGGCATTTGAGAAGTTTCTGGATTTCCCCAGGGCCAAAGTCATTGCTCTGTTTTCTGTGGTCTCAGAGCACTTTGTTCAAACCTGCATCTGTGCACATGTCATCGTCTTTCTATAGATCAACAGTCCTGGAGGGCGGGCTTGGTCTTATTCAACCTTGCTTTCTCCCATAGTGTCTAGGCCAGGGCCTGGCATTCGGGAGCCTGGAGACATTCTTGCCCAGGGCATGCTTGCCCGAAGCATCTCTCCATTAGTGTACTTGTCCCACTGAATGCCAGTTACCCAGGGGATGAGCCCAGATGGGGGTTGTGAATATGCAGAACCCAGCATACAGTAGCATAATGTCGGCTGAAGGGATCAATTAAAAAATGAAAGAAGGAAGACGAAGATGGATAGGAATGGGCTCTCCTTGCCGCATCTGTTCCATGGGTGGGGAAGGTGGGTAGACAGCAGGGCTGGAGAGGTGTACAAACACTAATAAAGTAGACAATTCCAGCAGAGTAGAGATGAAGAAGTACCGTGGGCCTACAGAGGAGGAGAATCACCTGGAAGAATCAGGGACGGCTCCCTGGAGGAAGTGGAATTTGAGATGGGCCTTGAAGGGTGGAAACACAGGGCAGAAACTCAGGAACAGTTTTTAGCTGAAGGCAGGGCACTGGGCAAGACAAGGACGGCAAGGTCCTCAGACGGGGGCTACTCTGTGTCAGGCAAAGTTGCTCGTACCTGACTCTGCAGGCAGTGGGGAGCCATTGAAGTCCTCGGGGTCAGAGGTCAGCATGATCAGATGACCAGAAAATCAGTGAGGAGGACCCTGGACTGGAATGGAGGAGGCAGTCAACGGATCAGGAGCCACTGCTGAGGCGGGGGGTGAGGGGATGAGTGTCTGACTTAGGCAGGCAGCCACCAAGTTTGCAATGAGGGTGTGAGAGGCTCCACAGAGAAAGGGTCTGAAGGACCTGGAAGCCCATTAGATGTGAGGGCAGGGCAGGTGAGGCTCTGGGGAAGTGATCTGGAGTTTGGGAGAGTGATGGGGCCTTAACAGGCATGGTGTGATCCCAGGGAGGGGCTGCTTCCCGAGGAGGTAATGGGTGGAGATCCTTCATTAGGAAGGCAGATGCCAGCTTGGGAGGGAGGTCAGGGCCCCAGAGACAGGGCTGGGAGTCGGGCTGAAGCAAAAGCCGAGGCCCTGGGAGTGGATGAGCTCATGCAGGAGAGAGTGTGGAGTGAGAAAGAAAATGGGGCTGAGAACAGAGCCTTGGAGGACTCTCACAGTTGTGGGAGGACAGCAGCAGGAAGAGAAGGGAGCCAGGAGGAAACGGAGCCGCCAGAGAGATGGGGGTGGTTCCCCAATCTTCTCCCTCTTTTCCAGGGCTGCCCCACCTCTGCTCCCCCCTCACCTCTCAAGAGCGGGGCCGGAGGGACCCTGGTGCCTGCCCAGCCTCCGGAAGGCTCCAAGGTGAAAGGCAGTGAAGCCAGCGATTGGAGTGCTTGGGCTCTAGAACTGGTCGGAGCCAGGGAGGTGGGGGAGGGGGGAATGCCCCCTCCCTCACCCTTCCTGGCTGTGTGACCTCAGACGTGCGCCACACCCCCTCTGTTCCTCAGCCTCTTCGCCTTCCCGAGGGGATCACAACAGGACTTCTTCATCGGGCTATTAAGTGGGATACTGCATGTTATGCACTTGGCACTTGGGCCTGGCAGGCCCTCAGAGCTCAATAAACGGTGGCTGCTGCTATAATGATTATTACAGGGCCGGGACTGGATTCTGGCGCTCGGTCTGGCCGGGCCAAGGAGCCCAGCAGCCCCCGGAGCCTTTAGCGAGGAAGGGAGCCTGGCAACGTTAACTCTCCCAGCTCCCGGAGTCCTGAGGCCCCTTCTGTTACCCTCCCAAGCGCAGAGCCAGGCATCGTGGAACTGGGGCAGTCACAGCTCTCTGGGCGCGGATAACCCTTTCACCTGCTGAGAAAGGGGACCCCACACCCACTGCAGTCTTCAACTCCAGATGGGGCGCGGGGTTGCGGGCCTCAGACCCCGGGCGGGCGTATCGTGTCCCCAGCTCGGCGCACCCGCGTCTCCGGCGCCTCCTCCTTCGGGGCGGACGCGGACGGCGGACGCCTCCTCTCCCGTACGCGGTAATCCACCAGCTCACGCGGGCTCCGCGGCGCCCCCTCCGCGCACGCGCATCCCCGCCTCGGCCCCCGCCCGGCCCGAGACTCAGCTCCGGGCGCTCCGGGTGGGTCCGTCCAAGTTGACGAGAAGGACAGCCGCGCTGGGGGCGCCCGTCGCGGGGGCTGATGGCCCTGATCCTGATGCCTCGTCCCCCGCCCCTCACGGATTCCGCAGCCGGGGCCCACCCCCAGCGCGCCTTCTGCGCAGCCCTGCAGGAACCGGAGCGCGGAGGGGCGAGTGGCGCCGGCTGTGCTGGGGGCTTGCAGAGCGGGCGAAGGTCTTGAGTCGGTGGGTGCCGGCTCTTGTCCCCTCACGCACCGAGACCTGTACCTGAGACTTTTCAAAGCCTCATTTTCCCCTTCTCAGCTTCAGGCTAAGGGATCTTTTATTGGACCCTGGAAACAGGTTAATCGATCCCTTGGGCCGCGTGCCCATCTATGCAGCCTCAGTAGGGAGGGGAGAAGAGGCGTGTTCCGCCGGAGTCTGGGGGATACTTACTCCGGCCCCAGCCTTACCTGGACCGGGTGGGGGCTCCCTGGGAGGGGCGGGGGTTGACTGAACTGGCCCCTCTACCAGCGGGGCTCGGGTCTGGGGTCCCACCACTGCAGGCAGAGCCGTCTAACGCTGGGTAGCCCCCATTAACTAGGCCACTGCTGGGGGTGGGCGGTGGCGGCTGGAGCTGACAGGCTTGGGTCTCTGGGGGAGGTGGCCCCAAGGGCCAGGGCTTTGAACAAACCACAGAAGGTTTCTGCAATATCAAAAGAGCTCTTAGTCACTAATCTATGGTGGGGAGGGGGGCCGTTGGTGAAAGCGCCTCTCCTTGGTTCCCATCAGCGGAGGATCAAAAAGCATTTGGTCAAAAAACCTTTAAATACCTTGAAAGGCAGGTGAAGCCTGTTCAGTAGGCTCCAGGAGGTACTGAAATATTAGTCTGAGCTGCCAGCAAGCTGGCTCCAGCCACAGCGAGTGCTGGGGGAGGGGGCCGCTGAGGCAGGAGGGAGAAATGGTGGGGATAGACCACCAGCCCTGCCCCACCATGACCCAGGAATCACCGTGGGGAGGGTGAGTAGGGCTCAGACTCTCAGAGCTGGAAGAGACCTTGTAAATCTCTGGGTCAGGGTTTTTTGTTTGTTTGTTTGGGGTTTTTTTTTTTTTTTGCCGAGCTGCGCTGCACGTGGGATCTTAGTTCCCAGACATGGGACCCAATCCGTGCCCCCTGCAGTGGGAGCACAGAGTCTTAACCACTGGACAGCCAGGGAAGTTCTGGGTCTGGGATTTTTATCTGGAACCTGTAGGACTCTCTCTCACCCAATTATGGACAGAATGTTGTGTCTGTATTTGAATACGTGTTTTTCTAGGGAACAGAGGTCCCTGGAGTTCATTAGATTCCCAGAGGAGTCCAAGGCTAAATTAAGACTAAAAATCAACATCCTTGTTGTACAGATCGGTAAACTGAGGCTTGGAAGGATGGAATCACTTACCTCAGGTCACTCAGCTTGTGATCGGCAAGCCAAGGTGATTCCACAATGCACCCTGATAAGGGCATCTCACTAGTCCCCATATCTCTGTCTGTCTCAGGGGCCCAGAGTTGCCTGAAACTAAGGTAGGGGTGTCTCAAAACAGAGGCCTCAGGCCAAGATTCTGACTGAGGGCGGGGCTGTGACCAGCAGGGACTGGCAAGGAGAAAAGGCAATAGCTTCCATCTTTTGGGGTGATGGGGGTTTGAGCTGCTGAGCCCAGCCCTCAAGGGTGTCGGGGTGACCACGGAGAGAGAGAGAGACTCAGAGCCAGAATCTGGAAGGGGAGGAGGTTACAGGGAGAAAGGATGTGGATGGGGTTGGGAGTGGGAAAGGGGTTTCCGGCAAGAGAATGTTTCAGGCCCTACGACATGACCCGAGGATGTGGAATGGGGACCCAGGGCTATGAGAGGTCAGTTTGGAGCAGGGTCTTTGGTCCCTGGGGCACCCCCCAGGGAACTAAGAAAAACACCTAGCCCTTGCCTTGCCATCTCCCCAGTGTATTCTCACAGACCTACATGATGCAACTATTAGCCCTATTTTATGGATGAGAAAAGTGAGGCCCAAAGGTGTCAAGTAACTGGCCGAGGCCAAACAGCTGGGTAGTGGCAGAGGCAGGACCAGAATTGAAGTCTAGGACTCTTCCCTGGATGCTGTGGGCCAGACCCCGCCTCTTTAGCATCAGGCCTCCAAAGCAGGACCCAGCAGAAGTGTGGGCCCCGGGTAGACCTCTGAGATGCGCGGGTTACTGGGTCTCCACTGTGAGGAGGTGGGCGGAGAGAGGGCTGCAGCTGCCTTCTAGGGGTTTGCCGTTGCGTCCTTTCTGGGGAGATAACGTCGGTTAATGTGCTTTTACCTTGTCCAGACTCTTGTCCTCTGTCGATGAGGAAGGGGAAGCCTGGGGCGGGGGTAGCTGCGGGTTTGGGGGCAGGGTGGCAGAGCAGGTTGCTCCTGGTCTGGCCCATCCGCGGGCTCTGCTCCTGCCCTGCACGGCTGCCTACTGGCCCATCTCTGAGCCTGCCCCTCCTACATCAAGAGGATGCTGAGCCTGAGTCTCTTGCTACATGGATGGTGGTGAGGAGAGAGGTGTGTTTGTTCTGTCACGTGAGCTGCACAATCAGCTTCCTCAGCATTTTATTAATAATTCAGCCCATGTCCAAGGAAGCGGGGTAGGGGGGACAGGAGCTGTGGGGAGATAGCAGCACTGGAGACCATGGCAGATGGAGGCCAGAGGGGAACCCAGGAGCCCTGCCTGCTGCCGTGACCTAGCAACAGAGCCAGGTGGCCTCAGGGGCCCTGTTTAGGAGAGTGCAGGCCTGGCATCTGCTTCTGTGGGACAGAACGTCCCTCCCTGCTTCGCACCCCTCCCAAAGCGGACCCAGGACACCTGGACCCTGAAGACAGCACCAGATCAGAAGCAGGCCTGAGGGGTCCACAGCAAGCACCGTGACAGTCCTTGGAGAACCAGGTGCTGCCAACATTTCCTGCCACGACATGGAACCCAGGACACAGGGGTCAGCAGCGTCAGAGAATGAGAGTGGGATGGGAAGGGGAGAGGGCAAATCCCCAGGCCCTCCTCTGGGAGGGACCGGGCAGAACAGGGGTGATTCACACGCTCTGATCTCCTTTCTCAGAGGGACCTGCTCACTCCCCCAGGCTTCATTTCCTGCTTGTGCCCAGCCCTTTGTGAGTGCTCAGAAGACAGGAACTCACAGCTGGCTTGGCTGTCAATGATGCTCCAGCAGGAGAGAAGAGCCTTCAAATTCAAGAGAATGGTTCAAGGTTAGACATCTAGAAGAACTTCCCTGACAGGCGAAACATGGGAATGGGGCGTGTCCCTGTTAAGGGTAAAGTAATGACAGTAAATGGCATTCAAAATCGATCAGGAATAAGTTCTGTGCTCCAAGTACAGAACTTGGTGGGGGGGAGGGATGAACTAGCTGCTCTTCACTAGGGCAGGGAGAGAGGCAGCTGGGGGTACAAGCAAGAGCAAGGCGAGCCTGGGGACCCTGGAGCCCCAGCCTGTTGGCTTGGCTCTCTGGGGTTTGCCAAAAAGGGGTGTGTGGATAGTGCCTGAACTCTTGGCTACTCGTGGATGAGACTGGCTGCAGGGCGTGTGAAACGTAATGGCCCTTGACCAGGGGATGAGGAGCTGAGATTTCTGGCCACTGAGGAATTATGGGCTAGAACCTACAGTTGACTTTTTCCCTTCCCTATTTAATTAGAACATTCAATCCAAGGAAATCTGTCCTCCACCGGAACAGTCTTCATGGAGGTTTGCTTGGGGGAAGTTCCTTGTCTGTTTCTCAACCAGAAAAGCTGTGGGTGGAGGTGAATGTGTGTGTGTGTGTGTAAGAGGCTCCATGTGAGTTCAAGGCGATGGTTTGTGTATGTCAGTGTGTTGAGGGAGACTTGAGATGGAGGCTTGCCCCTGTGGATGCTGTGGGAAGGTGGAGGTGTGGCTGGGTGTGAGCTGAGCAGTATAGAGTCTGCTTCTCGAGGTGACAGTAAGAATCCTTGACTCTGGAAAGCCTGGTTCACCTGTGAACTGCATTCTCAGTGGAGGGGAGGGGAGGATGCCCAGGGCTTTTGCCCCCCTGCTTGTTCCCTTCAGTTCAGGGTAGGGGCATGCCCTGTATTGTGTGAGGCTTCAGCGTCCGTATCTCGTTGTGTAGGAGGTTTATTTGTGTACCTGTGTGTGTGTGTGTGAGGAGGGGTGTACCTGAAACCACCAATGGTTCAGTTCCTGGCTTTTAAAAGCCCTGGGATATGGGCCCCTTGTCCTCCCTGCCCCAGAATCAAACAGTTCCAATTCTGCAGAGAAAGGAGAATTAGGGTTCACCTGATTTGGACTGTGCTGAGCTGACAGAGGGACAGAGAGGGCCAAGTGAGCCCCCGGGTTGGAAGCGGAAGGAGGCCTTTCTTTCTTACCCCCTGAAGTTCTGAGGTCAAGGAAAAGGAGGGGGGCACTGGAGGAGTGGAGCGCGAGAAGCAGGGGCAGAGGCTGAAAGGTCTGTTTTCTTCTATTGTGCGGCTGGGTTAAGTGGGGAGGGTCACTAGGCCTAGTCCCTCATAGAGGGTGGAGCTCCTAGACTCCAGCTGTGCGCAAGCTCTGGGGATGGCCAGAGTGGTGGACCCAGGCTCAGCGCTGGCAAAATTCCACTCCTGGTTTTTACACACGCCAGCTCCCCTTCCCCGGACGCCGCGCTGTCGAGTCCGGGGCTGACGCCCTGCAGCCGCCACCGAGCGGAAAACCCGGAGTGGATTTCCACGCCTTTTGGAACGGAGTCAAAGGGCACCTCGGAGGAGGTGGCCGGCTCCGCCGCCCTACGGGGTTCGAAGCCGCTGCCATCAGGGGCGCACCGGCGGGGTGGGTCGATCAGTGCGGCGGGACCCGCAGGCCCAAAGAGCCCAGCCGGCGGGCTCCGTGCCCTCCCTGCGGGGGCTGCGGGCGGGGCGTGGGGCGGCGGTGGTGCCCTCGGGGCGGCGGCGGGCGCGGGCTGCAGTGCGGCGCGCGGCCAGCAGCGGGCAGCAGGCGGTGGCTGAGGCGCTCGACAGCGGGCGGGCGGCGCCGGCGGTGCCCAGGGCGCGCTCACACACGAGCTCACACACACATACACACGGCCTCGTACACACTCACACACGCTCCGGCGCGCACACGCGGCGCGCAGGCCGGAGGGAGGAGGCTCGGCGCGGCTCGGCGGCGGCTGCAGCGTGCTCGGCGGGCGGGCGGGAGGGCTGGCGGGCGGCCCCCGCTACCCGGCTCGGCGGCTCGGTGCAGCCCGCGCGGCCCCCGCCCTCGGACCCGCCCCCGGGGGTCGCCCGGCCCCATGCCCTGCAGCGGCGGCGGAGCAGCGCGCGACCACGGGCGGCTCTGAAGAGCCCGGAGGGAGCCGGCGACGAGGGGACCATGTACCGGGACCCGGAGGCGGCCAGCCCAGGTAAGCGCGGCCCCGCGCGGGCTGGGGCGCCCCGAACCGGCGGGCAGGACGGCGGCAGCGCCGGGAGCCGTCTCGGAGCCCCAACCCGGGGCTACTGTCCGCCGGAGCCGCACGGACTCCCCCCACCCAGGGTCATCCCACACCGGGGGCGCGGGCTTGAGCGGCAGCAGCTCGGACCCCGGCCCCCCGCAGTTCGGGCACTGCCAAGCTTGATGCCGGGCGCCGGCTTTGCAGTGTCCCCACAAGGACCTCCCCCCCCACCCCCAGCAGCCCAAGGACAACGTGTGTGGCGGAGCGAGGAGCCGCTGCCCCCGCAGTGCCCTCAGAGGCACCCCCGGGTCCCCAGCCCCAGTGCCTCCCGGGTGCCAGTGCTAGGGGACCCCAGAACAAGGATCCCGGGCAGCTTTCAGCCAAGGTTGTGGGCACCGGGAAGCAGAGTGACATCGGCGGTGCCAACTGTGAATTGAGAGGGTGCCAGGGGGCAAGTGGGCATCTGGTGCAGCAGCAGGGGAGGGGGGCTTCTAGAGGGTGGTGAGCCACAGGAGCGTTGAGGAGGGAGGTGGGGGTACCTGAAGGGAAAGAGAGCACAGATTGATGAGAATAGGGGTACCAGGGGAATGTTCTCCTGGGCTTGGGGAGGGGGGAAGCAAAGAACCCCAAACTCACTCCCGTCCTGTCAGGGTTGGCAGGGGGAGGGGCCGTGCTCCCTTGCATTCCTCCTGAGCCCAAGCCAGGGAGTGGCCTGGGAGCCCACGTCTGCCTGGTATCCTGGAAGCCAGGCCAAGGAATCCTTCCACCTTCCCCGGGAAATTGCTCTGCCATTTCCTCCTTGGCTCCGGACGCCTCCTCACACAGCGCCCACCTGTAGGCAGGTCCCCTGCAGCTCCTGCCCAGTCTCAGGCTCAGCTCCCACCTGGGGTGCCCCACCCCTGACCCAACACCCGCAGTCTGCCAGTTCTGGTAGCAGGGTCTCCGCTTCTGGGTTTCTGTCTGATGCTGAAAGCACGACACCTCAGCCTGAGGACTTGCTCCCGGACGAAGAGCCTCTAGGCTTACTCCTGCTAACCTCTGGGGGTTGGCTGGGCGTCCTGGGGGAAGGGAGAGCTCTAAGGCCCTCCACAGAAGGGGCCTAGGGCCCCAAGGCTTTTGAGGGCAGTCCAGTGGGCGCCGGCTTTGTCCACTCTTGCCCCAGCCCCACATCTGCTCTTTCCCTCTAGGGGCAGCCTCAGCCTGTCCCTGCATCCATTCTTACCCTCATCAAGCCATGGCAGCCCGAGCCCACTGAGGAGGACCTCCTGGGTGCCAGGCATTGCACTCATTCAGCGCTTGCGTATATGGGTGAAAGAGACTCAGTCTCCCTCTCTGGAACCTCATGCCCATCTATGAATGTCCTCTAGGTAATGGCAGAAGGGACATTGCCTTTGGAGACCCCTCCCTTCATCTCTCTGGACCCAGGTCACCTACCCTGGCATCTTTCCCCAAGACACTGCCAGCTTCCAGCACTTGGACCAAAGACAGAGGTGTTCTCTTGCTTGGATCACCCTCTCAGAATTAGTTCAGAGACCAGCTCCAGGGTATGAAGATGGAAGGGGGGATGCAGTGAGGACACTCCCCTCCCCTGCCCTGCCAGGCTGGCAGCCTCCCCTTTCCTGTTGTTAGGCCAGTGACCTGGGGCCCTGCCCTCGTCCCCTCTCCCTCCCTCCGTTTTCCTCCCACGCCTGGGCACCATGACATCACCACTGCTCCAAGCACCTCTGCCCTCTCCATGGAGGCCAACTTGATGTGCTTGGCATCTTCTGGGCAAAGGGCCTGGAACCCAGTGCTGCCCCTGGTGTGCTGGCGGCCCCCAGACTTTTCCCTCTCCCCCTTGAATGGGCCTTGCTGTCTGGGCTGGAGACCTGTCTTGCCCACTCTGGTTGCAGGAGAGTCCTGTGGCAGGGGCAATTCTGACTGGGAAACAGACCAGCCTTACGTTTACTTCTCTCTGATGTGGACAGTGGGCTGGATGGGGTCAGACATAGGCTGGAGAGGGCAGAATTTGCTTTTAATCCTAGTCCCCTGGGGCTCTCTGAGGGGCCGGGGGGTTGGGGGCCTCAGTCTGGCCTCTGTGCCCTCTGACATCCCTGCCCACCTCCTATAATCCCTACAGCTTCAAGCCAGACTTCCCACCACCACCCCTCCACCCCAGCTCACCCCAGGCTCCCCAGACCCTGCTCCCCCAGGCAGGGTATGTGTCCCCCAAGGCAGGCACCAGGTGGGAGTAAGATATGCAAATTAATTCCCGTGTGATTCAGGCCCATCCATCTGGCCCCCCAAAGGCCAGTACCATTTACATCCTCATCCCCTCATCCCACTGCCTGGAACACCTGTGGCCCAGTCCTTTAAAAAAAATCTTAATCTCCTGTCCTCTTGTCCCAGGATGGTTCCAGAAGGTCCCTGTGTACCCCCTCCTTCAGCCCATGCACTCTGCAAGTCCCCACAGGGCTCAGTCTGCTGCTAAGACCCTTATCCTGACAGGGGACAGGAGCAGTTCCCTCCCCTTGTGGGCCCCTTGCCTCCAGGCAATTCTCTTCCTGATCTTTTGTGGCTGAAGCAAGGGACTGTGGGGAAAAGCCACAGCCCAGTGAAGAACGAAGACCAGCCCCCACCCCCCGCCCTCGCTTCTGCTCCAAACTCTGCCTTGCCTCCCCCCAGCCATGCCTGCAATCTCCCCTCTGTCCCCTCCAATAGACATGCGGCCCTCTCCCGGCCCTCAGCCTCCATCCTCTGTCCATCCCAAAGCTGGCCTGGCCAGGCCTCCCTGTGTCCCTGTCCCCCGGCAGGGCAGGACCTCGGTAGGCCCGCAGGGGTCAGTGTTGCAGT
The DNA here is from genome assembly GCF_011762595.2 of Tursiops truncatus. NCBI lineage: Eukaryota > Metazoa > Chordata > Mammalia > Artiodactyla > Delphinidae > Tursiops > Tursiops truncatus. The sequence continues at coordinate 98,619,392 of NC_047041.1, read as the reverse complement.
GGGCAGGCAGGACGGCAGCAGGGAGAGAGGGAGGGAGAGGTGACCTTGCGGGTGAGCAAGGCCAGAGAGGCAAAGTCTGGGCTGGTGCAGCGGCTCTGGGAGAGGGTTCAGGTCCTGAGGACTGCCAGCCCTGCCCCCAGCCCTCTATGAACTTGTCCTTGGGGATAGCAGTGCTTGAAGCCTTCTCTGTCTGTCCCACCTGTTAGTGGGCTCTGCCCCCTACAGCAACTCTTCCAGGCAGGTCGTTCCTAGGGAGTGTGGGGGACCCTCTGCATGGGCCAGGGGGCCTTGGCACATAGGGTCTTCTCTCTCAATGCAGGAGGATCCACACGATTGTCCAGGCCAACCCTCCACCCACTGGGCACAGGTTAGGGACAGAGGCTGTTGCGTGGCGTGTGGCGCAGGAATCGGGGCTGAAAGGGCAGACCAGCGGTGTACGCTGTGAGGGCCGTCAAGTTTAGGGACGGGACTGGGGTGTGGGACTGTCCAAGGAGACCTGACTGACCATTTCACTGACAAACCCTGCCCCCACCCCCAGCTCCCCCATCTGCACGGGCCCAGACCTACCTGGCCTGCCTCCTGGGCTTGGCTCACAGGCTGGGACTGAAGATCAAGTGACCTCCCAGCGGGCCATGGCTGTGAGGGGGACTTGGGACAGAATAGGTCCAAACGCAGGGCTGGGCGTATGACTTCTGCCGGGTTTGGGTCAGGGTAGCCAGTGCCCCCAAGCTGTAGCGTTTCCAGGGAGACAGGACTTCCCCCTACCCCTTGGCCTCCGATCATGCTGTTCAGTGGCCTCGCGGGGACAACTTGACCGCTAGGCTGGGTGCTCAGGACTGGGGGATGGTGGAGAGGGAGAGAGCCTCAAAGCGCCTCTTGGTTGGGGAAGAGGGGCTAGAGCAGGCTGGACTGGGGTGGGAACCCACAGGCCAGCAGGTGACAGGTGAGGGACAGCTGGAAGGCAGAGGAACAGGTGGGTGTCAGGCGAACAAAGACAGGCCCCGGACAGCTGGGCCCTGCCCCTGGCTGACCCCAAGCTCAGGCCCAAGGGGCACTGCAGGTAACATCGAGTGACAGTGGAGGACTGTGCCCTTCTTACCCCCTCCAGCCCTGCCTGAGGGGCAGGCAGAGGAGGAGTGTGTGGGCCCCCCCTTCCCACTCCTCCGTTCCCCACCCGCACTCCCCGCCCACCGACCCCCATTCTCTCAGGGGCTTTGAATCTTTATTGAATCTGATGGACCGTTCTCAATAACTGCTTCCCGCAGGGGAGTGAGGCTGGGATCAGCAGGGAGAGGAGTGGTAAGGGGGGCCTCGTGGTGTGTGTGTGGGGGCTCGGGGTCGGGGGGGCGTGCGGGAGGCAGAGTCCTGAGCAGAGGACTCTTGGCTGGACAGGCTCCGCGGAGGCACGGAGGCATCTCAGGTAGGTACGGGCAGCCCTGCGTGGAGCCGGCGCCCTCTCCCCTGGGCAGTGCCGGGCAGGTGGTACATGCCGCCAGCAAGGTCAGTGCTCTCTGTTGGGGCTGTCACTGGTCTGGCCAGGTGCCAGAGCCAGCCTGTGCCAGGCCAGCCCGGGTGCCCACCTGCCTTGCCAGGGGACCCCAGCCAGTGGTGCCAGGTGGACCTTGCCAGTTCCACGGACGTGGATGTCCCTGACCTTCCGGGCAGCAGGGGCAGGCTTGCTGGGCCCTGTCCAACTTGTGTCTGGAGGGCAGGACTTCAGTCTCACCCAGCAGAATTCCCCAGGGGTTGGAATGGAGTTGGCAGGCAGCATGGGACCTGTGGAAGGGGCTGGACGGCGCCCAGAGCCTGTGCCTGGGACTCTGGGCCCGGTTGGTCAGAACGTGGGCTGGCACGTCGGGCCTGCCCTGGGGGGTTCTGCAGCTTCTGGTTGGAGGAGCCCCTTGGAAGAGGTGTGTCGCCTGTGACGCTGGGCTGGGAGCCGACTACTATGGTGAGCTGGGACGTCTGGGGAGTTGACATGTCCGAGGGGTTGAGTGTGTGGGGCTGCAGCACCAGGGAGCGGGAGGGCGGGGCCGGTGCACAGAAGCGTTGCGCTGCGTGTGTACCTGTGCGTGCGCGCGGGTGGCAGCTGGACGGCCATACTCGCTGTGCTCGTCTGAGCTCTGTGCCCGCTGTAAACAGCAGCTAATGAGTGGATTTGTAGCGAGGTGCGTCGAGGTGCCCAGGGAGCTGTGACGGAAAGCGCTGGGGGAGGGCAGCTCCCCTGGCCCTGTACCCAGCCAGGCGGGGCCTGTGCCCTCCAGGGGCCCTGCCTGCCCCCTGCCACACCCTCCCACCTGCCAGCTTGGCCACCTCTGAGGGCTCCATCTGCTGGGAGCAGGGCCTCACCTGGCTGTGTGGCGTGCATGGGCATGGATGGGGGGTGGTGGTGGGGGGTGGAGCTTTGGCCTGTACAGATACAGGCATGTCCACAATAGCGTGTGGGTCTGTCCGTGTGTGTGTGTGTGTGTGTGTGTGTGTGTGTGTGTGTGTGTGTGTGTGTACCCCTTCCCAGAGCCCTAAGAGAACTGCCCACCCAACCCCAATCTTGGTAGTGGCCCTGCTTCTTCGATGCCCTTCCTGGAGTGCAGGAAGTTGGAGTTCTCCAGCTGGCTCGGGGAGAAAAGGGGTGACCCTTTCTGCCCATCGGAGGAGGCAGGCGGGAGAGGTCTGAGCCCCAGCTGGGAGTTGCTGGTTGCATCAGAGAAAGGGGAGAACTTTGGGCCTAGAGAACCCCAAAACCCCAGCCCTGTGGTTCTAGGGCCCTCAGGAAGCCCCCAAAATGAGAGAGGTGGGGTGCCAGGGGGTCCGTCTCACAGTGCTAGCTGGCGAAGCGAGCGCCCTGCTTCCAGCCAGGCGGGTGGTGGGTGTGGGAGGCCCCGAGGGGTGGCTGCTTGAGTCCCTCCACGAGGGGAGCAGAGGACAGAGCTGTGTGGCTAATGTGTCCAATTAAATTACTTCAAACCCTGCCGTGGCAGATGCTCCCGGCGGGGCCCTGGGTACAAATTGGATCCGTCTCGTTACCACGGGGTGGTGTCAGTGGGGCCAGAGTGGTGTCCAGATCAACCAGTGGCGCGGCAGGCCCTCTCCTGCTCTGCCCAACCTGGGCCTGCCGTGAACCCCTCGCGCACTCACTCACTCCAGCCTCCCTCAGGTTCCTCAGGTCCACCGGGTCCAGGTATCGGGGCTCCCTGTACAAATCCTTGCCATCCCAACCCCAGTCCCTGGCAGCCCAAGGGTCCCTCTGAGCCCTCACTTTCTTTCTCCAGGAAAACGGGAGTCCCCTGCTTTATAGGGGGTTCAGCCTAAGGAAGCCCCTCTTAGGTCACCCAGCATACCCTGTTCCCTCCCCTGATAATAACAATAGGACAATAATAGCGAGTCCTTATTTGTGGAGCATGCAGTACGTGCTGCGCACTTTACCTCCGCGAAGCAGGGGCCGGCTTGCTTCAGCTAGGTCTCCGGGGTCAAAGAGCCTCTGGCAGAGACATTTGCGGCTGTGTCCCTGAAGCAAGTTACTCACCACCCTGGCCTCAGTTTCCTCCTCTGTTAAATGGGTATGAGGATGGTTCTTACCTCCCATGGGATTGGAGGATGAGATAAGGCAGAAAACATCTTTAGCAGAAAGCCCTGCACGTAGTAAACACTCAGCCAACGGCAGCTGTTATCAACATCGCCCTGCACCGAGCGATTGATGTGTGGGACGAGGGTTCCGGAAGCTCCGAGGAGGATAGGCCTGCCTCAGCCCTGGTGGAGGAGGCCTGGGGAGGGCTTCACCGAGGCAGAGTCTGTCAGTTACCATCAAGACCGCAAAGGTGTGTGGCGCGTTCCACAGGTGCCACGACGTACGTTAGCTCGTCCATCCTCAGACCACCCTGGGACGGGGACATTGGCGGGTAGAAGTTGATTTGGGATTCCAGCCACACCACCAGATCCAGGAGCGTGAGCGTTGGGTCCGGGGCTTTGGGTGTTGGAGGAAGAATAAGAGCTTGCCATGTGAGCAGGCCGAGAGGAGGCATTCTGCGTGGTGGGGACAGCACATGCAATGGCCCGGAGGTGTGATGGGTCTTGGCCAGTCGAGGCAGCAGTGAGTGTCTGAGCGTGGGGGGCTGGAAGGGAGTCCTTTGGGGGGCAATAGCAGGAGTTGAGGATTGGGAAAGGTGGGCTGGGCCAGATTATGAAGGTCCTGGCATTCTGAAATAGGAAGGCTGGGCTTTATTTATTTATTTTTTAAATTAGGGCAATGGTGGGCCGTGGATGGCTTTCAAGCATATCTCTATAAAGAACTTTAACTCGGTGGCGGTGTGGAGGGTGGAAGCCTGGAGACAGGCCCATATCTGGAGCTGGAGGCCCAGCCATTAACATATCTGTTCCCACCTCTGCCCAGACCCTCCTCAGTCCCTCACCTGCACAGGGCTGTGTCCCAAGCAACCATACCGGGTGGTCTGGGACCCTGGCCTTCGAAAGCTTGTGGTGGGTAATGGGCAGTCAAGGGGACAGCCTGGCGCAGGTGGGCACGGATTTCCCCTCCCCACCGGGGGCTTACCTAGGGGGCTGGGGTATCAGAGAAAGCCTCCCAGAGGTGGACAGGCCCAAGGCCCAGCGAACGCGGTTACGGTTCCAGAGAACCGCTCTGCACCCGCCGCCCCCACCGTGGGCATCAGGGTCCAGCCCTGGAGGAGCCGCACAGCTCAGGTTCCAGCTGCCAGGCCTGAGCTCCAGAGGCCCGCCAGAGCCAACCTGTCTCCACAGCAACTAGGCAGGCCACCCCGCTCCCCGTGCCCACGGCCCCTGGCACAGGGGCCCATTCACAGCAGGGCCTGGGTACATCTTCCCACTTCCCTAGGGGGCCACCCCAGAGCAAACGCTCTCACACCCAGGCCCTGGCAGCGTGCGAGCATGTTGGCGTTTGGGTCCGTGTGTACACGTGGTGTGTATGTGTGCCCCGCGGCAGGACGCGGCGGGGTGGGGATGGTCTACGTTTTCTAACCACCGTAGCTGGGGATTTATTCCCCTGCGGGAGAGGGTCCAGCAGGCGCCAAAGGGCCAGGCTGAACTGTGGGCTCCTGCCTCAGGGATCACGGCAAGGAGGCAGCCCGGAGAAGAGACAGTTAGGAGGATTTGCCGCTAAGGGAAAGCAGCGAAGGAGACTCTCTTGGCAGTGCCTGGTGGGTCCACAGACTGTCTTGTTCTTTACCTACATCTTCCATTTAATCTTCATGGCAGTCCCTCGGGGAGATCTCATTACCACTGTTGTACAGATAAGGAAACTGAGGCCCGGAGAGGTGGAGTGTCTCACCACGTCATTCAGTAGAGCAGGGATGAGATTGCAAGTCAGCCTCACTCCCAAACCTAGGTCTTAACCACTGGGCGACACTGTCCAGTGCCTCCCTTATCCCACTAGGATCTGAGCCAGCCTGTCTCTCGGCCCATCCCTCGGAAGGGAGGGCTGGGAATCAGTATTGGCCCCAGCGCCTGCTTTAGCGCTCCATGTCCCCTAAAGCTTTGTTCTCAGGTCCCTGGAGTGGGGCGGAGCCTCCTTCCCATCCTGTCTCCTCTCCCTCTCTCCAGGCCCCATGGAAGGATCCTCTCACTCAAGGGGAGGCACCCCTTACTCCCTGCTTGGCACCTGCCAGCCCCGGAGGAGCCTGATGAATCGGCTGGGTGTGTACCCCCCGCACACAGAACCCCATTCCTCCCTCTCCAGCCCCCGCCTGGTTAGGGAGGTGTGAAGGGAGCGATTTCACAGCCTGTCAGCTGGGGCCTAAAAATACCCAGAGCTCTGAGATGCCTGGGCAGAGGGAGGAGAGAGCAGGGACCAGGATGGGGTTGCAGGGGTGCAGCGGCAACGTGGGCAGAGAAGCCCTCTCGGCACCACGGTCCTGCTCGGGAGCGATGGGCAGAGCCACCGTCCCCGGGTCCCCCGTCTGGCTCCGTGTCTGGCGATGCAGAGGGGAGCTGGCATCTCTAGGGTCTTGAGAGCTCAGCTCTGGCGCTCAGACCTAAGGGAGGGCTTAGTCTCAGACAGGAACCGTGAACCTCGGGCCCCCAGAGCCTCCGATCGATGCCTCTTTCTCCCTCTCCGCCCCCAGGTTGGCTGGCATCTTTGGGCTGTGGGAGCCAGGCTGGGCGTGTGCCTGCTTCCTTCCTGGAGAAGGTGCCCGCTTCTGTTAGGGGAGAGGTGTGAGGAAGGCATCGTGGATGGGGGTGCCGGCAGGTGCGGGATGTGACGTGCGAGCCACCCAGGCACCGGAGGGGGGCAGAGGAGAAGGGGCGTGGCGGCCCACATCGCGACCACGTGGCCATATGCTGCAGCCTGGCACACGGCTTCCACGAGTCAGCCCAGAAAAGGGGGCCGTCCGTGTGTATGCGTGCATGTGGGCCTGCCGGAGCTGGCCTGTTCTTGTGGACATGGATGGCCGTGTGTGGCTATTCCAGACAGAAACTGGGTGGAAGCACAGGAGCGGGCGTGGAAGCATGAGCAAACGCATGTCGTGTCATGCAGACACGTGATAGTGTGTGTGCTTCCCATGTGGAAATATGATGGCATGTGTGCCTGTGCAGAGGGACATAGGCAGATCTCTCTGGGGCACCAAGCAGGGGCTGAGAGAGTCATTAGGGAAACAGTGCAGAGCAGCAGGCAGAGCAGGGGCTCTGTGTCAAAAGCAATGGGTGCGAATCCCAGATCGGCCACGTATTGATTAGCTTTGTGGCCTCGGGCAAGTTACTTAACCTTTCGTTGCCTCATTTCCCCGTCTGTAAAATGGAGACAGTGATAGCCCCTGCTTCAGAGCGCTGCCGGGAGGTCCGCTGAGTCAATGTCCATACATTGCCCGGAACCGTGCCTCTCACAGAGTTAGCACAGTGCGCTCTAGCTCTTGCTATCTGGTCCTACCCTTTGATGATGTAGGTGGGAGCACCAGGCCAGAGAGGGCAAAGGACATGCCCAAGGTCACACGGTATGTTAGTGGCAGACCCAGGACTAGAACCCAGACTCCAGCACCTTAAGACAGAGCTTGTTCAAGTCTGAGACCTCCTTTGGGCCACAAGAAGCCTCCACAACACAGAACTGTAACCGCATTGGCATTTGGGGCCTAGATTCCGCCAGGGCTGGGCTGGGATCTTGGGAACTCTGGGATCTGAGCATCTTCAGATAGCGCTGGGGTAGAGAGGTCCTCAAAGCAGTGGCCAGCCGCCTGAGTTAGAACCAGGCCACTGGTTAGTCTGCGGACTTTGCCAATTACTCAACCCTGAGTCTCAGTTTCTTCCCTGTAATAGAATAATAGTAATACATACTCTATAGGGTTATCGTGGGGATTAAATGAGATCTGCATGTAATGTCTTAAGTGGTGGGAACACTGTACCTAGTAAGTGCAATAATGTTAGCTGTAGTTGTAACCCTTGCAGAACCCTCCCACCCAGTGCTCTATAAATGGTGACTTCCTTTGCTTCCCTTCCAGCCCCTGGCAACCCTCACTCCCTTCTGCCTGCCACCCCACACTCCACAGAGCTTAGACTGATCAGGGGCTGACTTGCTGGCGACCAAGACCTGTGTTGTCTCCTGTTATTGGCTTTGCCTAGGAGGGAACAGGACCCACCACTGCAGCTTAGCCCCTGCTCCCTTTTCACCTGGCCTTAGCACTCACTTGCTCTGTGACCTTGGACAAGCAGTCTTTCCTCTCTGGACCTTGGTCCTGCCTCTGTAAAGCGGAGGGGCTAGACCACACGGCCCCAGAGCCCCTTGGCCATGCTGTTTTGTGACACCCAGGAGGGTCCTGGCTTAGCCTGCTGGAGGGGGTGGCAGGTTGGCAGGAAGGGAAGTCGGCTGGCTGCCTTGGGCGAGTGGAGCATCTGGGGCCTGAGCCGGCTGGTGGCCTGCCATCATGCCCGCCCACACCTGTGGCTGCGTAGGAGGGCGTGCAGGCCCGACTGGCTGGGCACTGACATTGGGGGAGGCTCAAGGACAATGATGTAGAGAGAGCCCTTCTTGGGGCCCTGGGAGCTGCCGCTCCAGCTGTCCTCCCCCCCACCTTCTCCCCAGGGATTTCCTTTAGCAATTCCTCCTTCCTGTCTTCTTCCCCTTTCTGGAGTCTCCCAGTATCTCCCCGCCTCTACCTCTTCCACTTCTGTAATCTTGACCATTTTCCAGGGTGCCTTCTTTCCTCCCTCTGCAGAAGGGAGATCTCTCCCTCCTCTTCTGTCTTCCTGCTTCCTGAGATGCCTCCTTTTTCCTCCCTATGATGTGTCCCCGTTTCTCTGGATCCTCCCGGCTCCCCCTGTTGCCCCTGAGCCTAGGTCTCTCTCTTACTCTGTATGGCACGTCCAGGCTCCTTCCAGCTTCTTGTCCCCTGGCTCTCTTCCACTGCAGAGTCCCTCCCCCCTCAGCATCCCAGCTCCCTTCTTCCCATTCCTTGGAGCCTCTTACTCCACCACCAGTCCCCCTGCCCTCAGAAGTTTCCTGGCCTCCTTCAAATGATGGGGCTGATCCAGGCAGTTCCTGTGACTGCTGCTGCTACCCAGTACCTCAAGAACACCCCACCCCTGTGAGTTGAGTAAAGGGGTCAGCCCAGGGCCCAGGGACTGTCAATCTTGCCTCCTAATTAGCAGGAAGTAATTGCCTGGAAAAAAATTTCATTTAGAATGAGACTTGGAGACTCCAAGTTAGAGCTGAGCCAACTGATGTTCCCCTAGGGAGCAGGAGAAGGGAACCGGCTCAGGTCAGGGCCTCAGGAAGCCTGACCGGAGACGAAAGCCCTTAAGACCCACTTCTGGCTTGCCTGCAGGACCTCAGCCTTGAAGAAGTGGCGAGAGAGAGCTCTGGGCTGGGAGTCCCACCATCTTCATCTGACTTGTGGCTCCACTGCTCATCGTGTGACTTGGGACAAAACTTATTCCTTTGAGCCTTAGTTTTTTCTCTCCTGTAAAATCAAAGGAGGGCCTCCGCGCCATGAGGGCTGATTTGGACGGTGGCTATGAAAGCAATTTGCAGGCTGCAAAGTGTTGTGGGAGTGTGAGGTGCTACTGTCTTCCTCCATGTGGCTCTCAGCTGAGACGTGAGGATCGTGGAGTGGTGGGGTAGCCCTGGAAACACGTAAGTGGCACTGAGGTTTCCCGAAGAACATGGAAGGATGGTGAGGTAGACCCAGCTGAGCTGCAAGATTAAGGGCAGACGGATGTGGTTTCCCATGCCAGTCTCAATACTTGCACCGCCCTGAGTGGTCACCTCACCTCTCTGAGCTCCACTTTCCTGATCTGTAGGATGCGGATCCTGATGCTTTCCTGGGAGAGGGAGGTTTGGTAAGGCTAAATGTGATAATGTTCGCAGAGTTCTTAGCACAGTGCTTGGCCTACAGTACGTGTTCAGCATTTGATATTAGCTATATCTACTGTAATTAAAGGATATTATCTTTACTCCATGCCTGGATCCAGAGAAGCTGATTTGGGGTGTTGTCTTCAGGTGGTTTTGTTTTGCTGTTTGTTTTTGGAAGAGGGGAATTTCTACACCCAGTGAGGCTAACCAAGCAGATCTTCTCAAAGTGCCCCTACCCGTGGGGTGCGAGGAGAGGAGTGGGCTGCAGCTGTGGGCTTCTCCCCCAACACACACTTCTTCCTAGGCAAGAGCCGTGGGCAAGTTTCTTATGTGGGTGGGTGTGAGGTAGAGAGCCTCTGCCCTGGTGGAGGGGTATTACAGGTCTGTGTGTTCATCTCGTTAGGACTGGCCCAGCAGCGGGAGAAAAGGTTGTGTTTGTTTAAACAGGTCTACCCCACCCACCTTGGAGGAGGGAACAGGAAGTTCCACCTGGTAGGGTCCAGCAATGTGGGTTGAGTCTTTGCTGTGAATGGGGCAGCATGGCACCCCAGGGTGGCTGGAAAACAGTCAGACAGCCTGGAGCTTTTGGATGTTGGGCAGCACTGCAAGCTCAGAGCTCCAGATTGCCCCGGGAGGGGTGAGGGGGCGGCGAGGGCCCGGCGGTCTGCCGCTCCTTCCCCACACGCCCAGCGCCACCGCTGGGGACCTTCTGTGTTCCTGATCTGAGCGCAGTACCCGCGCCAGCCGCCAGGAGGCAGTGCGGCGGGGTCCCCTGACGGAATGGGTTGCGGCATTTACATTAGAGGGGGAATTCTTTTTGTCTGGAGTAGGGCTGCTGACTGGAGTTCTTGGTATCTGCGGACCTCATCCAAGAAAGGGGGTTCTTGAGGTCGGGCTGCTCACTGCTGTGGCTTCAACTTCGGACTTATCACGGAGTGATTAGCAGAGTAAGGTAGGACCGCTACGCTGCAGTCCTGAAAAAGCTTCTGGTTTCCTGAATTCCGCTCGCCCGGGGCAATGCACGGGGTGGCCTGGAGGAGGGGGCAGTCTCGGGACTGAGTTTCTGTTTCAGAACCAAGGACAGAGGCCGTGGGCCGATCGTTGTTTCAGCACCGCGGACAGAGTTCAGAGCAGCGGGCTCTGTGGATCCATCCAAATATTTGCGGTGCAAACAATACCCCCAGAATATGGAAGAATGGCACCTCCAAGAGGGAATCTCAGATGCCTTATATTCCAACGAGGAGACTTGGGGCCAGGCAGTTGAGTTAGTTAACTAAGGTCACACAGCCACAGTGACAGTGGGTGGCAGAACTGGGTTCAGATCCACAGTGGTCTCTCTCCATCCACCTCTCCCACACCTGGATTCCCACTGGTTATATCCCTCCTTCCTGACCATCTCTGAGAGCAGCTTCACATTATGTTGCGTCCCCGAGAGCCCTTGAGCTGGTGAAGATTAAGTGGACCCTCCCCCCACCACCACCGAAAGCTCAAGAATCTGAATCCCAGGAGAGAAGATTCCTAGACCCTGGGGTTTTCACGGCTCCAAGCTTCAGATGGGAGGGCGTCAGGGCAGGACAGGTGCCCCGTCCTGTAAGGAAGCCTGTGACTTGGGGAGGTAGTGTTGAGTCATCAGCATGAGGAACTCTTAAGTGCTCTGAGATCCTCAGATAAAATGCCGCACACCATTCCAACCCCGGCTTCTTTGCAGCCGTGTATTATTAATAACAGTAAGACGCTGATTTAGGCCAAGACACAACAATGCATTATTCATAAGAGTAACTAGTGGTCAAGGCCTGCGCTTAATCATCACACGTCCCTGGTCCTGCCGCCGCTCCACAGTCCTGGTGGAGAGACCCTCCAGCTGAGCTCCTCCTTTTCCTGGGGTCCTGCTGCCCTGATGGACATGATCATTTTCATGGCTGCCCAGGCAGCTCATCAACTTTGGGATCAGGGTGGGTGGCATGTTCCGGGCTAACTTCTGGCTGGACACCCTTCAGTCTGGGCTCCCGGCTCAGAGCTGGCACCTGGCCCTGTCTGTCCTGAATGGCTTTGACCCTGATGACTTCCATACTCAGCAGCTCTCTGGGGTCTACAGATGGCCTGTTACCCCGCACCCCCTCTTTTGAGGCTGAAGACTGAAGGCAGATGCACCAGGCTTTCCGAAGCCAGGAATTGTGGGAGTTTTTTGGGGGGGTGGCTGTGGTGAGAGGAGGGGCTCACCGGGCAGAAGATATCCCCACCACCTCCATTAAATATGACGATGGATTTAAAACCCTCGGTAGACTCTGGAGTACTTTGTAAACTGTTGTGCACTGAACAAGCCTGAGCCATTATTACCAAGGCCACACTCTCTGCTGGAAGAGAGAGCAGAGGTAGAGAAGGTGTGGGTGAGACCCCCGTAGCTCACCAGGCCCCGCTCCCTGGTGAGAAGTCGGAGTGCTTGTGGATCCTGACATGTCCCCGGCCAATGTCTTGCTGGAACGGCTCCTGGCCCCTCCGGATAATCCTTCATTCGCTGTTTACTCACTTGGCATCTCCTCTGAATTCTAAACCGTCTGCATCCAGGCGGCCTCTGCGGCCCCTGCCAGCACACTCTCCCTAGCTCACTCACACATTATCTGTTTTTGTTACAGTCAAGGTTGAGGAGGCTTGCTCTCCCTAAGCCCCTATTTTCAGCTACTTGTGACTTTCCGAAACAGTTCCCCGCAGGCCTCCTCTTTTGCCAGCCTTGTTCCCGCCCCAGGTGAGGCCGACATTGCTTTCGAGGCCTGGAGCTTTGCCTAGCTGTCTGGGGTTCAGAGTTTAGCTCATTGGTTTTCTGTTGCTTTCTCCCACACGCTGCCTTTTTCTGGCTTTCTTGTGTGTGTCAGGTTGAGAAGAGGAAGGGAGGTGGGATAGGCACCAGAAATGTTCCCTTCCGGTGCCCAAATAGCCCTGGGGCTGGTAGGCTCTGCCCTTGCCCTCCCACCTTCCCCCATTTCCATCTGCTCTCCGTGCACGTGGAGGGGTGCTTCCTGTGGAAACCTGTGACTCCAGCTTTCGCTGTTTTCCACCTCGAACGTCATCCCGCAGCCACCGGAGGATGGTGGGGGGAGGCGCTGGGGCATGATGCACTGTCGTGCGGAATCAAGTGGGAGGAGGCAGGACCAGGATGGGAATGTGATCCGCAGCAACACTGCTTTATCTCTGGAGTAGTGGTTGCACCCTAGTCCGTACCAGAGACACGGCCCTGGGAAAGTCCTCAGGTACCCCACCAGCCTCTTCTTCCTGCTCCTGCCCGGCCCCAGGCACCCAACCCCCAACCCGTTCTGAGACTTTGAGAACATCTGAGCATCTGTCTAATGAGGCTGCTTTACTGAGGCCAAGGGCTGGGGCAGTGGAGGTGGGAAGGAGCCGTGGCAAAGGTGTGTGGGTAAGAGGGGTCGTTGAAGTGCTTGGGGGAGTTCGTGGGGAAGTGGAAGCCCTTTCCCCGGCTGCTCTTTGTTTTGTGTTCACTCCATTTCTTTCTTCCCTTCCGTCTATACTCGGGAGCAACTTGTTTTAAGGCTTAGTGCCCGTGGGGCACAGAGTTGAGGTCTTCCAGACTCCAGGCTCAATCCAGGCTTTGTCTCTCTTCTGCTGTGTGGGCAAGTGCTGACCCCTTCTGAGCCTCAGTTTCCTTCTTTGTAAAATGAGGATAAGAGGATTTACCTTCAGAGGGTGCTAAGGACTGTGAACATGATTCAGTTCTGAGCATACATTAGTTACTATGGCTAAAGGCACTTGGTGAGGAAAGCAAGGGCCTGGGATCTGAGGATGACTCCAGGACGTTAGGAGGGTGTGGGGGTGATGGGACAACTTTGGACTGGCTAGATGTGGGGAGTGTGTGTGTCACCATCTGAGAGTGCCAGAGCAAGTGAATTCTGGGGAAAAGAGCCTATGTGCTCAGATCTCCAGCATGTCCGATGGCTCCTCTATATCGTGTCCTGGACTATGGGCTGTCGGAGACACCGAGCAATGAGGAGAACCTCTTAGCCCTGCTTGGAGGACAGGCCTACTCCCAAGAAAAGGAGGCTGGACAGAAGGCAGTTCATTCAAGTTTGGAGACTGCTGTGAACGCTTGTCATCAGGGAGGGCTTCCTGGAGGAGGAAGGCTCACGTGGACCTTGAATAATTTCATGCATTTGTTTAGCACATATTTATCCAGCCTCTCCAGTGTACCAGACCTTGGGCTACAGAGATGAGTGATCTGGGGGGTCTCAGCCCTCCAAGTGTTCCCAGTGGGGGAAAGACATACAAAATGCTAATTATTAACCCACAGTGATGAATTGTCATAGTTACGGGGGCAACAGAAAGGAATGTGTGAGGGAATGAAGACCATCTTTGTCTAGGGATCTTGAGAATAGAAAGAAGAGAATAGAAGGGAGGGCATTCCAGGCAGAGGGAAGAGCTTATGTGAAGTCTCAAGTGTGAAAGAGGTTGGCCTTCTTGAAGGAAGGAGGGAAGTGGGGTGTGGCTGGGTCACGCAGTGTAGCATGTTACAGAGTGCTGTCACGTGCTTCACCTCAGAGGGGGACAGCCATAGCAGGGTCAAGGACAAGTTCAAGTTGCCTTAATTCCCCACACCTGTTTTTTCCTCTGCGAAATGGGAATAATAATTTTAAAGGTTGCAGAGAGCACATGAGATGGTGCCTATAGATTTCCTGGCACGGTGTCTACCACAAAAGGCACGTGCTCAATGAATGGTAGCTATTATTTGATCCTGACAACACCCCAGCAGGGCAGGTCAGGGGTTCTTATCATCATTTGAAGGTAAAACACTGAGGCCCAGAATGGGACTCGCCCTGGGTCACTGGCTGGGAGCAGAGGTGGGACTTGAACCCAAGTCATTTGCAAGTCTACTGCCTGTCCCACTGCTCTGCTCCAGAGGACAGATGTGCATGGGGGGAGAATTCCAGGCCAGAGGAAGTGCATGAACATTTAAACCTCGTGGACAGCAGAGTGGTCTAGGCATCTGTTCGTGACCGTGACCATGACCGTGACCGTGGGTGTGTGTGCGTGTTTGTGTGTGAGTGTGAGCATGGGTGTCCATTCAAGGGGTGAGTCAGCATGGCTTGTGTGTGTGTGTGTGCGCACACGCGCGTGTGTTTATACGCAGGAGGCGGGCACAGGCGTCTGTGCCGAGGGTGAGTCTCCGTGGCTCGTGTATGTGGGCCATGGGTGTCCACGGCTCTCGCCTGTAGGTGCGCACCTGCTCCCCCTCCCCTCCTGTTCCACCCTGGGCAGCTGGTGAGCTTGCCCTCAGAAGTCCATTCCCTCTCTGGCAGCTCCTCAGGGCATCTCAGCAGCCAGCGGCCCTGTTTGATTCTGTTCATCTATAAGTCATGGCTTGCTGAGGAGATGAGAAGGAGTTGGGAGTGGGAGCAGAGCCCTGGCAAGGGACGGGGTCATTTCTGCAGTTCACACCTGAAGCCCAGCCTGGCTTCCAGCTGTTGCCCACCCTCACCCCCCAGCCCCATGCCTCAACCCTCCCCATTCCTTGCCATAGGTGTTCACTGATACTTGCTCTTGGTTAAGCCCTGGGCCAGGTCCTGGGGCGGGGATCAGGGGTGCACGAGATCGAATAAGACGTGACCCCTGGCTTCCACTGTCCTGTGGGGAAAACTGAATGTGTATTCAGTATTTCATACAACACACTGAGGGCCAACTCCCTGCCTCAGATGTCTCTAATGCAGGGTTCGACGTGGTAATGCTACGATAATAGCTAGCATTTACTGCCTACTTATTCCGTGTCAGGCACTGTGCTAAGTGCATTCTTTGTGCTAATTCCTTTAAACCTCACAGTAGTGCTACGGGGCCTGTACTATCCCTGTTTACAGATGGGGAAACCAAGGCACACAGAGATGAGGTCACACAGCTTGGAAGAGTAAGAATCCGAATTGCCTGACAGTCTGGCTCCAGAGCCCTGGCACTTAGTCACTGTACCTTAAAAGAAGGGTGCAGGCACAGTGTGATGGGAGCTCTGTGAAATTAATTCCCACTGGGGAGATTATGGAAGGCTTCCTGGAGGAGGTGCTTTTCATCTGGGTCTAGAAAAATCAGGACTTGTCAGTCAAAGATGGGCATGGGGGAAGACCAGAAGGGATCCTGGTGTGTGTGTGTGTGTGTGTGTGTGTGTGTGTTTAAAAGAGAGAGTCTCTCAAACTCTGTCACTGCAGCCCGTCCCATCTCTTCTATCCCATCTTGTTTGGGTGACAAGTGAGGTAACGTATGCAAGCACTGGACATTCAACAAATATTTACTGAGCACCTCCTGTGGGTTTGCCTGTCACAGAGGTTATCAGAATGAACAAAGCAGGTACAGCCCCTACCTTCATAGTCTGGTACACAGTAGGCACTTAATAAATGGTAGCCTCTATTACTATCATTCCTAGAGGCTTGGGATTCCTCCTCATTCATTCAACAAGCATTTATTGGACACCTACTATATGCCTGGCTCTGTCCTTGGTGCTGGGAAGACAGCGGTGAACACGAGATTGAGCCCTGCCCTCATGGAGTTGATGTTCTAGAAGGGAAGGCTGTGTGTGGGCATCTTGTCCACCTTCAAAATGGGTCCACCTCCTCAAGCACACAGGTTTTATTTACCCTGAGAGCTCCCGGTGGGGTGGCATGGTCAGAACCATGGGCTATGCCAGCAGCACCTGGCAAAGCCTACAGGACTCTACTGGATTGTCATTAATCCTGGGCTCTAATTGGTTGACACGGCCACCAAAGGCCTGGGCAGAGGGTCAGGGACATGCCTGAGTTTACATCTCACATCCTGGCACTCTTGGGACTGGACCCCAGAGGCCTAGCTCTCCTTGTTCCTGGCTCACCCAGCCTCCCAAGTCTCCCGATGTCATCTGTCTGCCCTTGTCTGTGTCTCATCCCTGGGACCCAGATGTCTCCTCTGCCCACGGATAGGTCGTGGAACTCAGCTCTGTCAAAAGGCTGACTAGGGCTGCAATATTTTCTTTCCCCAAATGTTAATATGCTGACGCTAAGGGGACTTGAAACCATGTATGTCATCGGAGGAAGGGTTAGAAGGGCTGGGGCAGCTTTGCCTGGAGAAGACTGGAAGGGGACATGAGAGCTGTCAGCAGGGATTTGGAGGCCTGTCATGTGGCAGTGGGAGCTGGTTTGTTCCCGGCAGCTCCAGAGGACAAGCTTAGGACCTTGGGGGGAAGTTCCAGGGAGACAGATTGAGCTCAGCTCAAGACACAGCAGCCCTAGCTACCAACGCCCATTTGTGGAGGGTCTGCATCCTGCAGAAGCAGCTTCCTGCCCCTGACAGGGCTGCCCAGGGCGTTCGTTCATTGATGAGGCCTGACTTCCAAGGTCCCTTGCAGCCCGAGACATAGTGACTCCGTGTTCTGGGAATGGTTTCGCCCTGGCTGGCAGGCAAGAACAGGCTTGCCCCCCTTGATGGCAATGTCTCGTGCAGGCCGAGGACATCGTGTCACTTTTGTTCACAGCATCGATGCAATTTGCACTGGCAAGGATTTGTTTTACCGTGGATTCAAGGGCTGTCCAAGGGTTGCTTGGGGTGGGGGGCAGGGAATCTTTGGGACTCTTTGTGGGAGGGGTCAGCTGCCTGGAAGATGACAGCATCCGTTCATGCTGCAGGGGTTCCTAGGGTCACTGATCCAGGAGGGTTCAACTTTCCTTAGTAACACATCCCTCTCCTCAAATGGAACTTTCTGTGGAAGCCCAAGATGTGAAACAGGGAAACCATGCTGCTTTCGTTGAACAGGGCTTGAGGGGACACAGCCCCATCTACTCAGCATCCATCTCTGTGGCCCCTGAGAAATTCCTGGGAACCCTAGGTGTTCCAAAGAACACACCTGGCCACTCGCCTCTGTAGTGGGTGTGATGTCAAGACAAAGAATGTAGACTGTGAGTCAGACTGCCTGGGTTCGAACCCTGGCTCCACCGCCTACTAGCTGAATGACCTTGGGCAAAGTACTTGGCCCCTCCGTACCTCAGTTTCCCCATCTGTAAGATGGGGACAGTCTTAATGCTCACCTCGGTTATTGTTGTGAAGACGAATTTGTTGCTGCATGTGGAACACCTAGAACCCCTGCTTCTCATCAGAGTGAGGAAGGATCAGCTCTCCACACGTGAAGGCACCGATTCCAAGAGGCCGAGCGCCTTGCTCGTGGCCACACAGCTGGTTAGTGGCCAGAATAAGGCCTCAGCCTCATTCTCCTAGACTCCAATTAGCCCAGTGCTGATTCTCCATGCCCACAGAATACTAATTGCTTAAGATGGGCATTCCCTGGGTCTCTGGGGACCACTGGCTTTTGGGATTGACAGCCGCTGTCCTCAGGGGCTCTCCAGCCTGGAGCAGGGCTTGAAGAGCAGTTTTTGATAAGGACCTTGTTTGGCAAAGAGAGGAAGAGGCTCCAGGGAGGTAATCCCTTGGAGAATTGCCCCATGGCCAGAGCTATGTGGGGGAAGGGTGCATGCAGAAAGGGCACGGGGGCAGAGGAATCACCTGGACTCTGACCTCCTGCCACAGCTCCCAGCTCGTGAGCTCGCTGACTCGCCCTCTGACCCTGCCCCTCCCCTGCTCAAAAACCTTCCATGGCTCCTACGGCCTACTAACACAGGAAGCCCCTCGGCCTGGAAGACAAAGCCCCCCGCCATCGGGCCCTACTCTCATTCCCAGCCTGGTTCGCCACTTCACTCCCCATAACCTAGTCCAGCTCCTCAAGCAGCACGCCTGACCCTTCTTCCCCTCTCATGCCTTTGCTCTCGCCGTTCCCTCTGCCCAGATTGTCCTACCCTCACCTCACATCCCTCTCCCAGACCACACCAAATACCGCCTCCTCAGGAAAGCCTTCCCAGATAGCTCCCTAGTCCAGCAACCACTTCTTCATCTGTGTTTCCAGAGCTCTCTGTACATCTGAGTGGGAACTAACCCAACAACCTTAATAATAATCCGTATCTACTGAGTACTACCACGGGGTGACTGCCATTATTATCTTCACTTTGTTTCTTTTAATGTAGGGTTTGTTTTTTTTTTATAAATTTATGTATATTTTATTTATTTATTTTTGGCTGCGTTGAGTCTCTGCTGCTGCGTGGGGGCTTCCTCTAGCTGCGGCGAGTGGGGGTCGGGGATGGGGGGCTACTCTTCGTTGCGGTGCGCGGGCTTCTCACTGCGGTGGCTTCTCTTGTTGTGGAGCACAGGCTCTAGGCATGCGGGCTTCAGTAGTTGTGGCTCTCGGGCTCTAGAGCACAGGCTCAGTAGTTGTGGCACACGGGTTTAGGTGCTCCGTGGCATGTGGGATCTTCCCGGACCAGGGATCGATAGCGCCCTGCCCCCCAGACCCTCCCCGTGGGGCAGGGGCAGCTTCCATGAAGAGAGTTAGAAAAAGCGCCGGCCTCATTCTTGGAAGATGTGTTCGCACACCTCTTTACCACAGGCCTGGGTCTGGGGGCCCTGGTGGTGTGCCCTGTGGTATTATGCACCCCCCCACCCCCAGAAGCCTGGAGGTTAAAGATGGAGGCCTCCCATTTGGCCTGAGAACTGTGACAAATGTGGCCCCTTCAGCCTTGCAGAGCTGCGCTCCTCCACCCGAGGGAGGGAAAGGCAGGACCAGTTCCTCGGTGTCTGTGGACTGTCCGGATCAGAGCTCCCTGGTGCTGTGGGCCCTGAGGTTGACAGTGAACTGGTGCAGTGGCTTCCTGGGGACCGAGGCTGTGGACCTGGGATGGGAGGAAGCTTAGTTGGCCTGGCAGGTGGACAGGAGGTGCCCAGCAAGGGTGGCTTTTTCCCACAGCTCGGCGGCTCCGGAGGTTGGGGAGGGAGGGGTGGGGCCCAATCAGGATTCTGGGGAGAGCGGGCAGCAGACTGGCTGCCCAGGGCACTGGAGTGGTGGTGGGAGGCGGCCCGAGGGCCCTGAGAACAGGGGATGACCGCCTGGCCCTCCTTCATGAGGCCCCGCAGCAAAGCATGAGACACCGGACGCCAGAAGCTAAAACCGAAGGAACCGGGACCAGACAGATCTTGTCAACTCTTAATTACCACCATCGCTGAAACCGAAAGCCTAAGCAGGCTCCTCTGTAAATAAACAGCATCCCCTTGACTTTAGGACGCGTCCCCGCCGTACACGTATTTACAGAGCACTAGTGATCTGTGCCGGTCTCTGTCGGCTCACTCCCCCACATGAGGATTTCTGGTCAAGTTTTGCCTTCCTTACCTTTGCTCTGGGCTCGTGTTTACAGCCACCTGTGAGGAGGGAGGGAGGAGGTTTAATCCACATTTACCGGGGGGTGGGGGGGGGAGAAAACTGAGCTGTTAGGTGACTAAAGCCACACAGCTAGCAAGTGGTGGGATTTACACAGGAACCCGGGGTTTTGCTCCCAGGGCAAGTCCATCAAGGTTTCCACTCTGAAAGCACAGGACCCCTGAGCTGTTAGAATGGAAGCTGTGGGGCAGCCCCTGGGGAACATTTAGGACATTGCCAGCCAGCAA
Organism: Tursiops truncatus; assembly: GCF_011762595.2. Taxonomy (NCBI): domain Eukaryota; kingdom Metazoa; phylum Chordata; class Mammalia; order Artiodactyla; family Delphinidae; genus Tursiops; species Tursiops truncatus. Next base: position 98,599,582 of record NC_047041.1, on the reverse strand, counting down.
AGGGGGGGCTGAGCCGATGGGGTGGGAGGACTGGAGGCGAGCTCAGGGGCTAGGGCATGGGAGGACAGGGTGCGCAGAGGCCAGCTGGGTAGACTTGCAGCCCAAAAAAAGCTGAGCCAAAGGGGATGAGGACGGGTCAGAGCGTTCCAGAGATTCCCTCTTTGACTATACATGCAGCTGTTGAGTCTTGGGCAACACTTAAGAGGGTCTGTCAGTGCCTGTGGGGCAGATGTCGTCAGAGGGACTACGGGAACTAACGCTTTGGGCAAATTCGGCTGGAGCTGTGGCTCCGGGTATGTGGGGGAGGGGGCGGGCAGGGATGGAATCATGCCACACAGAAGCGGTGGCTCTTTTAGAGGCATTTGAAAGCCCGGTGGGTGAGGCCTGGCCAGGCCAAGGGCACACTTGGCCTCTCCCTTCGAGGGTGCGAAGTTTGGGGGGTGGTGCGGACCCCACGCAGGGCTCGTGCCATGAGGGACTGGGAGAGACCTGCCCGGAGACTCCCATTTTACAGATGAGGAAAGTGAGATGCGGAGAGAGGAAGAGACTTCCCGAGGTCAGCCAGCAAGGCAGAGCTGGGAGGAGAACTTGGGGCACAGAGCTCCCAGTGTGGCTAGGGTGGTTGTTCCGGGGGGCTCTGGGCTGAGGGAGGGTAGCTGGCCCTGGCCGGTGAGGGTCAGACCTGTGTGTGTCCTCTCCAGGGGCGCCCACCCGCGATGTCCTGCTGGTCTCTGCCATCATCACCGTCAGCCTTAGCGTCACTGTCGTCCTCTGCGGCCTCTGCCACTGGTGTCAGCGCAAACTGGTGAGGCTCCCAAGGGCCCCGGGGACGGGGCCTGGCCCTGCCCCCATCCCCACTCAATTACAGGCTCGTGAACGCTCTCAAGGGCGCGTGCAGATGACCCACTTGCCCACATAGGCACACTTCCGTGGAAACTCACACCACACGCACGCACGCGCAGACTGAGAATCGAGGCCCCCTCCCACACAGCTCTGAGCGTCCCGTGCCCTCCGCCCACGGCCCCCAGCACAGGGCTGGGCGTGGCCGAGCTGGGCCTCCTGTCCAATGAGGAGGCTCCGCCTGACCCGGCCCGCCCCCCCCGCCCCCCTGGGCGCCCGCACATCCATCCTGGTTCTGGGGGTTTGTACAAGCACAAACGGCTTCTTTTCATTTTTAACGAGGGCTGGGAAATTAACGAGCAGGATTAGGCCATCAGTAAGTAACGAGACCATCAGGAGGGACATTCATCACCGGAGGGCGCCGGGAGGAGGAGGAGCCGGGCTGAGCCGCCCTCCCTGCGCCCCGGCCGCTCCCAGAGTGGGGCTGAGCCTCGAGAACCCTACTCATCCCCCGTCCTGCTGCCCCAGCTTAGAAGTGCGATGGGGACTTTGGGGACTGCAGGGGGGACCCCCGAAGGTGGGCCCAGAGGTGTCCCAGGTGTGGGGCCTTTCCAGGCTTAGGTGAAGAAGGGTCCCTGGCAGGCACCTTCCATGCCCCAGATTGAGAACGGTGGGAGTGAGGGCAGGGTGCCGCATCTGGGAGCCCCATTCTCTCCCTGCCCGCCACAGAGGGGCGGGGGGCACGGTGGGGGGAAGGGCTGTGGCCACGGGTGCTGTGTAGGCGGGGGCTCCATGCCTTAGTCCTAAAGAAGAGAAGGGGCAGGTGCTCCTGGGGAGGGCCCAAGAGGCCCATAACCCAACGTGCTTCCTTCAGGAAAGGCGAACCCGGGAGATGGGAGTCATTCTTCATCCCGGGATGTTCAGCTTCAGGAAGCTCCTTTCCCTGGAGAGGAGCCAGGGAGAAGGCCAGCCCTGCCCCACGTGTGAGTGTGTGCGAGTGTGTGTGTGACTCGGGCCCACTCCTTGCAGGCAGGTGCCAGACTGGCTGCCCTGCATTGTTCCTGGATTTCCTGTCTCTCTGTCTGTCTCAGAATTTCAGGGGAGGTGGAGGAGGGGCTTGGCCACGTGCTCGGGTGTGCGAACGTCCTCCGAGGCTGGGGAGTGGCTCGCACGCACTGCAGCCCTGTGCGCCTCGCTGCAGGGCCCGTCCGGCTGTCTGTCTGTCTGTCTGTATTTGAAGGCAGGGGAGGGTTGTATGAACAGGCGCTGCTGGTGACCTTGAGCGGGGGTCTTTTGTGCTAAGGGTGTCGACTTTGAGGGCATTGGTACAGTGTGTGTGTGTGTGTGTGTGTGTTTCTCTGTGTTCGTTGAGAGCCCTACCCCCACTCACCTGGAGACAGGAGTTCAGAGATGACAGCTTTTGTAGCAGGTGGGGGCCTGTCAGTGCAGTAAGTGCCTTGGGAAGCTGAGAGCTGTGGAACCTTCCCTGGCCCAGCCCCTCCTCCCAGCCTCCAGCCAGAGCTTCCTCAGGGGTCTCAGGGGTCCGGACCGCAGTGTGTCCCTCTTGACTTGTCCCTCTGAGCTGCTGATAGAACGTTCCTTCGCCTAGGACCCCCCAATCCTGCCACCCCCTTCCAACCCCTGGTCTCAGAAGCCAGGGAGCCTTTTGTCCAGGCTGTCTCCGTGCTCCACGGAAGGGGCTTTACAATGCTCCCCCTGCACAGTTGCTGGGCTCTCCTTGCCTGCCTGTCCCCTCAGCAGCAGTGACGTGATACCTGACAGCCCAGATCCCATTTCCAAACATTAATAACTTCCTTAATCTCCAACTGGCTTTTTCCGGATCAGCCTGGCCAACCCCCTCCCTGATAAGCAGGCTTGGGGGATTGGGCTCCTTTGGAGCTGTTTTATGTCTCCTGTACCCCACCTGGGGTTCCTATCGTTGCCCCATTAACTTCCCCTGACCCCCAAGGCAAGTCCTGTCCTGGTTTCTGTCCCCCATGTGCCCCAGCTCCTCTGCAAAAGGGTCCTTGCAGCTGGAGGGGAAGCCTCTCTGAGCTGTGGAAGGAAGAGGGACAGGCAGAAGCTCCCAGAATGCCTTGGGTGAACCAGGTGCCGGGCCTTGGGGAAGGGGCAACGGACCAGCCTTCGAAGAGGGTGCGGACCAGAGCAAGTTCCCTGAAGACTAGGAAGAAAGAGGAGAAGGGGTGAGGGGTGGGATGGGGGGGGGCTCTCGGCAGGGTGCTGCCTGCCCCACGCTGCCGCAACTGCTGGAGAACGGGGGGCGGGGCTCCTGCCTGAGGGTCCTGCCCAAGAAGGGCCCTTGGCCACCAGGGCGGGGCTCCAGGCTCCTGATCTGTCCAGTTGGAACTAGGAATTGTTTGGGATTTGAACTTCTGGGTAATGATGGGAGGGACCGGAGTTGAGCTGAGAGAGGGCAGCTTTTGTGGACCCAGGGGATCCAGCAGCTCTGTTTTTTAACTCTTAAAGTTCTGGCTCAGAGACAACGGCCTGAGGCTTGGACCCCTGGGTGGGTGGGGCTTCCTGTTAATGGATTTGGGGAACTGCCGGGTACCAGGTTCCACACCAAGTACCAGAGCCCATACAGTCCCTGCCACTGGGGACAACGTTCCCTGGGGTGGGAGCTGAAGTAGGTAAGCAGAGTAATAATAATAATAATAATAATAATACCTGTGATGAGAAGCTTGAAGGGTGAGGGACCCAGGGCTGATCCAGTGACATCACACCATTTCAGACAGGAGGGGAAAGGGGGGCTGGAGAGGGCACGGGACGTGAGCAGGGTGACATGAAGAATGTGGGGCACTGCTGGCACAGGACCCTGGCACCCCTGAGGCACAGGGGTACTGGAGGTGGCATGAGGGCCCTCCCCCCACCTCCACCCCTTCCTGGGAGCTCCGCTGTTGTTCTCCCGAAGCAGGCGGCTCCAGTCCCCGGAAGGGGCTGCAGCTGGCGGGAGCGTCGGGGAACGCGGCCGTGTGGCTTTTATTCTGCTTCAGGGAGGATGCAGTAATTGACTGATGTGGCTGTGGTCTTGGCTCACATGACGGGATGTTGGAGGAATGTGTGCCTGCGTGTGCGTGTGCGTGTGCGTGTGTCCCCGACCCCACTCGGCTGGGCAGGGGCAGGCCGGTGCCCAGTGGGAGACAGCTCCGGCCCCTGCACAGCCCCCCTCCCCCGCCCAGGCCCGTGGCCCCTGGGTGTGCGTGAGGACATTTGGTGGCAGCCAGGAATGTTAATGGTGCCGGGCTCTGTGTGAGCTAAATTTAGAAACCCAAACCAAAGAGGTGAACGGTGCTCACCTTCCTGGCAGCAGGCCCTGTCACCGCTGCAGCCCTTCCTCTAGCCAGGGGACCTGGCACGCCCACCCCGTCATCCTGCCCTGCCCCTCCCTCCACCCGTGCTGGCTGAGGAAGAGCCAGGCTGCCCCCGGCCCCAGCGTCAGTGGGCAGCCTCGCTTCCCAAGGCTGCCTTCCTGTGAAGGAGGGTGCTCAGGCCCTGCCCTGCCTCACGGGCCCGGGGCAGGAGGGACCCCCAGGGAGCCCCCAGACAGTGACGGACATGGCCCCGGCAGGACTGGGCACGGGCCCTCTCCCTGCCCCTGCCACTCACGTCACTGGCCACTGCCAACCTTGCCCTGCAGGATGCCACCCCACCATCTGGGGGCAGTGACGTGGCCAGTGGGACGTGGCCAGGCGCCTGAGAGCCGTCTGTCCACGGCAGAGGGAGATATGCTTCTGGGAGCCGAGCCAGAGCCCCAGGAGACAGGCAGATGGGAGGGACCTCATCCCTAGGGGTCAGGGATGGGGTGCAGGTCAAGGGGGCGGGCCAAGTCCTAGAGCCCGATGGGGCCCAGGAGTTGCCCACCGGGGATCAGGGATTGGTAGGGCTGGCACCCAAGGTGGGGACACCCTCACACGTTGGCCCCAGACCTTGTTGCCGAGGCTGGGCTCCAGTGTACTCCCCTCCCCCCAGGGCCCCGTTCTGGGGAGGCAGGGAGAATCCAGCCCTGTCTCCCAGGAGTGACCCTGGTGCTGTCTCCACAGGGCAAACGCTACAAGAACTCCTTGGAGACGGTGGGCACGCCAGACTCAGGGCGTGGGCGCAGTGAGAAGAAGGCCATCAAGTAGGTGCCAGGCTTCGAGTTTGGGGTGGGGCACGCAGGCAGCCCAAGTGGGAGGACCACCCCCCCAGATCTGGCCACACACACATTCAGTTTCCCCCCTCACAACCTGGTGCCTTGCTCTCTCCCCAGCCCAGTCCCATACACCCACTCCCAGCACCTCAGGGTGGCCCGGGGCTCCGCCTTTCCTGCCTGTGCTTCCCAGACCCTCAGTGTTCCAGGGCCCCCAGCCCCGTGTTCTGGCTGGTCTCCCTCCCAGCACTGTCCGCCTCTTCCCTCGACCCCGGGCGCTGCTTCCTCCTTCCAACCCTCACGTCACACTCACGCTGTCCCCAAGCCCTGCCTAACTCCCCTGCACCTCCAAGCTCCTCCCCCAGCCCTGGGGCTGGGGAGCCCCTCTCTGGGGGTGGGTGGTGGCGGCTCAGACTCTTTCCTCAGACCCCACCAATGTTCTGAGGGTAACCTGGAAGAAGGACGGACAAAAACCCTGGGGACCCCAGCAGGACCCAGTGTTGGTCTGCTCAGGGAAAGCAGAGCGATGGGGAGAGACTCTCCCCTCCCCCGTCACGCCCGGTCCCCACTGCACATCTTGCTGCCTCTGGCTCACCCCAGTTTCCGCATTTGGCTCTGAGATCAGTCTTCAAGTCGGCAGGTCTGCCGTGCACTGCAGACCCTCTGCAGACCCCTGCTGAGGGTCACTGGGAGACGCTGGGAGAAGGTTCTCACCTGGTTGGGGGCTCTGGGAACAGGGCAGTAGGGGTGGGGCTCTCCCTAGAGGGCTCTGTACCCTTTGGCCAGTGCCTGGCCCTTTCCTCTCTGCTTCTTGGCCTAGGCCTTCACGGGGAGGCTGCGGGACGCCCCTCCATCTTAGCCTGCCAGCCAAGGGCTCCGCCTGGAAGCGGGGCCTCCCCCAGCCCTTCCTGCCCCACCCTGCCTCCTTCAACTCAAGGCCCCAGCCGCGCCTGCCCATGCCTTCCCTCCTGCCCTTCCCCTGGTCTATCTTCCTGTCTTCCTACTTCCCTCCTTCCTCTCCCCTTCTCCTGAGGGCTCCCTCCCTGCCCCTCGTCGGCCCCCCTCCTCTTTTTGCATCTCTTGCTCTGACCCTGTTTGGGGCCTTCGCAGAAGCTGTGGGTGTGTGTCTGTTGGGGGGCGGGTAAGTGAAGGGGTGGGCCAGGCCGAGGCTGGGCTTGGGAGGAGGCCGCGGGGAGCCTTTGAAGCTGGGTTTGGTTGCATGCTCTCCAGTCTTCAAAGCCGAGAGCTGGCAGAGCCCAGGCCCCAGGCTTTCTGAAGAGGGGAGGGACCACATGGCGGGAGCACGGGGCCAGCCCGGCACCTGCCACCTCCAGGCCAGGCCTCTAACCGAGTTTGCAGCCACGGTCTGGGCCAGAGAGCTTGTCTCTGCCAGCTGACCATCAGCTTCCTGGGTAAGGCTGTGTGTGTACTAGATAGACCTAAAAAGGGCCCACAAGAGAAGCAGAGAGGGGGCAGTGGGGCGGGGAGCAGGCTCTGCGGGCTCTCTAAGGCAAAGTGAGCGCAACAGTGGGTCGTCCCCTGCCTCTCTGTGGCCCTGCAGTCCCTGCCCCCTCCCACCCGGCTGAGCTTTCAGACCCTCTGCCCCAGGGGGAGGAAGCCACCTTTCTTGTCTACATGCCCCCAGGTTCCTAGGCCTTTGCCTCTTCCCTGGGCCCAAAGCCAGTCGAGTGGCAGGAAGCAGGGTTTACCTGCTGCACAATCTCCCCCTGGGCTTAGGACCTCCTCCAAAAGGATCGTGTTATCAAGGATTCTGGGAAGCTGCATTCTTTAATACTGTTTCTCAAACTGTGTTCCTCAGAGCGCTTGTGCCCCATAAAAGATTAATAGTGATCCCATGAATCAAGGGTTCCATGGCCAACTAAGTTTGGGAAACAGTGATATTCATTGGCACATTAAAGGCTCTGAGAAGTCCTGCAGTACAGGAATCAGTGTTTCATAAACTTCTTTAATTAAAGATCCTCTTTTCTGGTACCACAGCGTACAACCCAAGGGGCCCTGGAGCTCCTTGGAGCACAGGGTGGGAGACCAGCCTGGCAGTGATGACCCTGGGTGGATCTCTCTCCAGGACCTAGGGTTGGATGGCCCTCGATTTTGGAGATCTGGAGGGGGCAGGGGGAGAGAGGCCTTCCAACTGCTCCATCTCTCTGTTACACTAGGGGAGGGGCCCAAAGGATGTCTCTGGTGGGAATAGGGAATAGGCTCTTCTGTGGAGGGAGCCTCCCCAGGGAGACTCCCCCCCGCCGCCGGTCGGGTTCCATCCCAGTGGACTGTTCTGCCTCTCCCACCTCCGGCACCCACTGCCCCTGTGAGCTGGCTCAGGACTTTGGCCTTGGACCCTGTGCACAGAGTCTCCTGTGAGATGTTTCCAAGGTGTTCTCTGGACTGGCAGAGACTGACCACACCAGGGAGGCCCAAGGGGGCCCTGCCCACCCTCAGCCCAGGGCCACTGTCTCCTCCTGGCCTGTGGGGACAGCTCAGCTTTTCTCCTTCTTTCTCTCCTTTGTTCCCGAGGCTAAGGTTGAGAACCAAGGTTGAGGTCAAACTCTGGGGGTGGTGTGGGGGAGAAGCAGGTCCCCCAAGAACACGTCTCCTCCATCCTCAGGGGGTGTGCCTCCCGACAGTGCCCTCCCCGCAGCAGGGCTCTCACCTCGGCCTTGAGCAGTGGCGTGGCCTCAGCACACGCCAGGCCCACCCCTGACTCTCCTCCCCGAGCCCCTTCCCGTAGACACATTCCTGAGGGCTCAGGCGTGGCTCCTTTCCGGAATGTTCCTTTGGCCTGGGAGTTGCCCTCCTTTCCCTGTGCTCCCAGTTCTGCTCTTTGGGGTCCCAGGAGCCTGACGAGCTGGTGAAGCCCCTGGTCCTCCTGGGGTTTCCAGGCCATGCCTTCTGCTGAGGCTTCTGTTGCCCTCCTCCAGGGGAGGTCCCTGCCTTCTCTGTGCTTCTAGCATATCTGCTTCTTCGGTAGGACACGTCACAGCACAGGAGGGGGTGGGGAGACCGGGGTACACGTTCCTTCCAGACCCAGGAGCTCCAGTTTGGAAAAGGACAGGGGCAGGCCAGGTACATGCCAAGGGCTGGAGGCTGAGTCTGCCCATCTGTCCCCCCACAGAAGGGCAGGCTTCCTCCGCACAGGCCCAGGCCTCCACGTGAAGGGCCCCCCCGTGACCTGCAGACAACCACCATGTCAGAGGCCTGGAGACGCTTCCCTTTGCTGGGGTGACCCAGCCACCACTTTTGCAATGAGCAGAGAATGCCTTCCGTTCAGCTGAGATCTGGCCGGTCTCCTGTGAAGCCTGCATCCCGGGCTTTCCCGAGGCTGGGAGAGAACAGAGGAGGCCAGGGGGACCTCAGGCCAGTGGGAGGAGGAGAGACTGGCAGGGAGCTGGGCCTGTCCCAAGAGTGGCTCCGTTAGGTAGCTGGAAGCGGGGAGAACTCCCGGTCTTCCAGAACTGGGGCCTCAACCCCGGCATGGGAGAGCGGATGGCTCAGCGGTTACAGCCAGCCTTAGGGTTCGACAGGCAGGGAGACTGAGGCCCAGCACGTGGGCAGCAGGGTTTGATCTACCTTTCAGCAATCTCCAGCCAGAAGCCAGCACCCTGTCCTCCGCCCACTCCCCACGCCATCGCCATCCCAGCCCAGGCCGTGTCCCCGGCCCCCCCCACCTCTTCCCTCCCCTTCCCCTCCCCCTCCCCTCCTCTCTCACCATCTTTCTCTCTCCCACCAGCTTCCCGGGTGCGAGGCTCCAGTCTGCCCGCCTGCGGCTCGCCTCCTTGCACGCGGCTTCTCCCGCCCTGGAGCGTGTGCGGGTGTGTGTGTGCGCGTGCGCCCGTGCGTGTGCCACCCGCCTCTCTTCCCCTCACAGGAGCCGACCCCGGCCCGCCCCCGACCCGCCCCACCCTCCCCCTCTGCCCGCCGCACAGGACTTGCAGTTCTTGTTTCTTCTTGTATCTCCCTGTTTTCTCCCCTCTCTCTCTGCCCCTCCAGTGATCTAGACAGAGACTTTTGGAATAACAATGAGAGCACAGTGCAGCAGAAATGGAGCTCCTACCCTCCCAAGGAGTTTATTCTAAACATTTCACCCTACGCCCCTTATGGCGACCCACGACTGTCCCTCAAGTGAGTGACTTTACCTGGTTTGATCATATGTACCGAGTATCCGAGTATCCGCGCACGCCCTCCTCCCCCCGTCCCCCCCGGCCCCTCACTTCTCCTGCCCCCTCCCCACCCGCGCACCCCATGGGCAGGCTGACCATGGAGACGAGCAACCCCTCCTGACCCCCCCAGCCTGCCTGCCCCTCCCCGTCCCCTCCCCCAGGGCTAGCCCCCAGCTGGTCCCCGCGGCCCCGGCCCCCTCTGTGCAGTCAGGATGGGGTTGCCCGTTTTTGGTCCCTCCCTCTCGGTGTGGCTGCTTCCTCCTCCCTGCTGTGTGCCGCTGCCCTGGCTGCTCTGGCGGTGGTCGGTGGTCGGTGGTCGTGGCGGTGGTGGCGGTGATGGTGGTGGTGCTGATGAACTCTGACTAACACGGCTTTCTCTCTCTCCCTGCCTTGGGGCCTCCTGGCCTGGACAGCCCGCTCTTCCTCCGTCGTTAACCCTTCGTTGTCCTGTGGGATAGACTTGGAGGTGGCTGTCCTCCCCCCACCCCCGCCGCCCCAGCCCCAGGCGGTGGGGAGGGGCCCCCCTCCACTGTCGTGGTGCGTTGTTCTCCGACCCCAGCCCGCCTGGCCCCCTCTCTCCTCTCTGCAGGCTCCGCTGGTGACCCATCTGCAGTGCTGATGTCTCTCTCTCTCTCTCTCTCCCTCTCTCTCTCTGTCGTCTCTTGTCCGTCTGTCTCTCTCCTCCTCCTCTCTCACTGTCTCTTTCTTCCTTTTATCTGTCGTTGTTTTTCCCCCTCTTACCACCCCATCCCCACCCCCACGTGTGGCCTGCCCTCTGTCCCCCCACCGCCACCCCCGGTGCCCCTCTGGACCGGCTGCCTCCTGGTGCCTCCAGTGGCACCCTCCTGGCTGGCGCCAAAGTGGCCGCCGCTGCGGGGCTGGCAGTGGAGCGGGGAGGCCGGCTGGGGGAGAAGCCGGCGCCGGTGCCGCCACCCGGAGAGGACGCCTTGAGAAGCGGCGGCGCTGCCCCCAGCGAGCCGGGCAGCAGCGGCAAGGCGGGGAGAGGCCGCTGGCGGACGGTGCAGAGCCACCTGGCCGCCGGGAAGCTCAACTTGTCCAAGTGAGTGATGGCCCCACGGCCGCCGGAGCCGTGAGCTCAGGCCTGCCCCCGCCAGTGTGGACAGCAGGACCCCTGGCATGCCCGCTGCTGCCCCCAGAGGTGCCGTCCTCGGCCCCTGGCTCATCCCATCCCTTCACGAGACCCCCATCATCCTTGCCATCGGGCACGACTAACTCAGCCATGCACTGTGCATCCCAGCCTCCGGCTGCTGCCCCATCCGTTTCTTTCTTTGCCGGTGACCAGGTCATTCCATTTTCTGCCCCCGGGGCAGCTTCATTTCAGTCCTTGGGTCATCCCATCCTCTTTGATTGGCCGCTCCATCTCAGCCTCCATGGGCATCAGGCTGCAGCTGTTAGCCATTGGACCATCCATCCCTGGGGAGCTGGCCCACTCTCAGCCTGTTTTCTGCCACTCATCTGCCACCGGGCTTTCCCTCTTGCAGCCAGCAGGTGGCTCTAGACCCGGGGTTAAGCCATTTCATTCTGACTCTCAGGCGACTCCATTGGCTTGTCCCAGTCTTGCTTGCACTGTGACACCATCCGTTCCACAGGCCAGCCCTGAGCAGCCGGGACGCCCCCACTGGCTCATCCTCATCTCGGCCATCCCCATCGGCTGTCCCAGTCTTGGTCAGTGCGCGGTCCCACTCTCAGCTGTTGGGATTGTGTGTTCTTGGAGGTTGGGTTGTTGAGCCCTAGCTAACTTCTCTTTTCTGACGAAGGTGGTCTGGACATCAGACAGAAGAGCTGTTTCCTTTTTAATAACTGTCTGAGCCGGCCAGTCAGTCCCTCCCTGGGAGCAGCAGACATAGGGCTAGCTCCTGTTCTCAGCAGACAGTATGTTCTCCCCTCCCACCATGGGGCAGCCTTATTCTCATCTTGGCTCTTAGAACCTTCCATTTCCCCATAGCTGAGCCTTCCGGGCTCTAAATCCTTTGAACTACGACCGTTCTCACCCATTGGGATATAGGTTCCATTTTCAGCTTTTAGAACTGCCTCGTTCCCAGCTAATGGAGCAGTCTCTCACTTAGAAGGCCAACAGCCCTGACCCCTTCTTAGCGGCTGGGCTGGTTCTCCTTAGAAAGCCTGTGGTTCCCGCCATTGGGACCACCGAGGGCCACCACGCTGAGACCCCATTTGCTCGTTGGCCTGAGGGAGCACGAGCGGATTTCTCCCCGACACTGAGCCTCCGGAGAACCCCAGAGGGAAGCCCCACACCCCCTCAGAGAGCCAGGCCCAGCGCCCCACCCACGCCAGGACACCCCCTCAGAGAGCCAGGCCCAGCGCCCCACCCACGCCAGGACACCCCCTCAGAGAGCCAGGCCCAGTGCCCCACCCACGCCAGGACACCCCCTCAGAGAGCCAGGCCCAGCGCCCCACCCACGCTAGGTTGCTTTGGCCACAGACTCCAGGCTGGTTGAGGCCTCTGAGCCATCCACTGGCTCCAGGCCTGGAGGAACCGATTTTACTTTCCCGTGACTGAGAGGTTGTAAGTTGGACTAATTTGGGCTGTGACAGAAAACCAAAATGAGGTCAAACACGGAGGAGGAGGCGGCTGCCCGGGTGCCGTCCACCCGCTTCCTCGGCCTGCCCCCCGGGAGCTGTGGGCCTCCCTGGCCAGCCAGGCCTGCACCTGCCTCTGGTGGTCGCCCTGATTCCAGGCCTGAGCCAGGCAAGGCTGCCGCTCCTTCCAAGACCCCAGCTAAAGCCCTGTTTTGCTTTTCTCTCTTTCTTCCGTCCTTCTTTCCTGCTTTTCTTTTCTTTCCTTCTTTCTTTCTTTCTTTCTTTCTTTCTTTCTTTCTTTTCTTTCTTTCTTTCTTTCTTTCTTTCTTTCTTTCTTTCTGTCTTTCTTTCTGTCTTTCTTTCTGTCTTTCTTTCTTTCTTTTTCTCTTTACTATTCTCTGACTTTCTCTCCCTCTTTTGCTCTCACTCTTCTTGTCTCTTTCTCTCTCTCAGCGCACAGGGGCAGCCTAACTGTTGTCCTTTTGATTCCCAGGATAGGCTCAGGGGGTGAGCCAGGCTGAGGTCTGGTTGCAGTGGTGAAAGTGGCTCCAAGGGCCCTGGGGCCTCCCTCGGGCAGCTCGGGGGTACCACGGCTACCCTGTGGCTCTAGACCAGGAGGTGGCAAGCTATCTCTATAAGAGGCCTGATAGGGAAGAGGCTTTGCGAGTCACATACCCTCTTTTATGACTACTCAACCCCAGCCTTGTAGCCCCAAAGCAGCCACAGACAGGATGTAAATTAATGACAATGGCTGTATTCCAGTAAAACTTTATTTACAAAAACAAGTGGTGGGCCAGATTTGGCCCACAGGCCATAGCTTGCCAACCCCTGCCCTAGACAACTGGAATGGAAGATGGAGGGAAGGAAGAGAAGAAGTGGAGGTTGGGCCCTCTGAGGCTGTGGCCCTGCATGCGCTGAAATCTCTGGCCAGGAGACAAAGCAGACAGGTTGCCTGGGGAGGCCAGGAGTCTCTGACTCCTTCTGTCTCCACCTCCTAAGACATTTGCAGCTTCCACTGTCAAGGGAGCATGCTTCCCTGGGCCTGACCTCATTGGTCCCCATGGCAACTGCATGACGGAGGCAACTCAGGAATTTTTACCCCGTTTTACAGAAGAGGAAACTGAGAGGTGGACTCCCTTTTCCAAAGTCCCACGGTTAAGAAGCGGCAGAGATGGGCTTTGAACCCTGGGTCTCTCTGACCCCAGACCACCTCTGATGAGCCGTGTCCTGTCTCCTGTCTGTCCTTGCCCTGTTCCCAGAGTGTTTCAGAGATGCTGGTGGCCCATGAGGCAGGTACCATCTTACAGGTGCACAGAGGACAGGATAATTACCCTGTTCTTCGTCAGAACTGTGGTAAAGTGGCCAGCCAAGTGGTTTCCTGCGTCCCGTCCTCTGACTGGGCGTCATTCCCAAGATCCCGGGAATTGACCCTAAGCCTCAGATACAAGGAACCCCAGAAGGAGGGCAAAGATCTGCGCCAGAGCCTGAACCGGAGTCAGCGCCAGCCACAGGGCAGAGGTCCGGGAGCCCGAGGACGCGCCCCAGCGTCCGAGGACAAAGCACGAGAATCCCTGGCTTCCGCTGACTCACCACGCATTACTAGGCCAGCGCTGCGCTGGCCTGGATTTCCTCGCGTCTGCAAACGCCAGTAGTACTTAGAATGCAGAGGCAGACTTTCCCGGGGTCCCCCAGTGAGACGACGGGAGGGGGTGGCCCAGCTCCCTCCACCCCGTCCCAGGCCAACATGACAGGCAGCCACAGGGCCCTGGGACCTGCCTTCACCACGCAGCCTCTGCAGCTCCCGCGGCCCCACCCAGACCATCAGACAGGAAGTATCGGGCACTAGCTGAGCCAGGGCCAGGGCGGGGGGGCTGCTGGGCGGGGCCGGCCTGGGGGCCTCAGGGTGGGCGCGGGGCTCAGCGGCCGCCTGGCTGAGGGGGTGGCAGCGACGACGGCAGTGGCGACAACTCCGATGGAGGCCCGGCGAGGGCCGGCAGAGCGCGCCCCTTACTGGGGCCTCCTCGTCCTGGCCCTAGGCTTCTTTCTCCTCCACTGTGATCCCTTCACCTGCTTCTCCTTTCTCTCCTCTCCTCCACCCGCCCCAAGTTTCGAGGACTCCACCCTGTCCACGACCACTACCCTTGAGTCTATCCCCAGCTCCACGGGAGAGCCGAAATGCCAGCGACCCTGCACTCTGATGCGGCAGCAGAGCCTGCAGCAGCCGCTGAGCCAGCACCAGCGGGGCCGGCAGACCAGCCAGCCCACCACCAGCCAGAGCCTGGGCCAGCTGCAGGCCCACGCGGCCTCCGTGCCGGGCCCCAACTCTCGGGCCTACGGCCGGGGCCAGGCTCGGCAGGGCTCCTCGGCCGGCTCCAAGTACCGGCCTGCCGGCGGCCGCAGCCGCTCCAACCCAGGCAGCTGGGACCACGTGGTGGGGCAGATTCGAAACCGAGGCTTGGACATGAAATCCTTCCTGTAAGTCCCCCCCTTGAGTGGCCCGGCCCGCCCCCCTCCCCGACCCAGCCTCTTTCCTCCCTGTCTCCTTGGGAGTGGCTGGCCCAGAATGATCTTAGCCCTCCGTCTACGAGGCAGGGGGCCCAGCAGACTCCGCTGCCCCCTCCCCAGCCTCCTGTGGCTTGCGGCTCGTGCCTAAAGCCCCCCGTGGAAGGACTCGTATCTGAGCCACCCCTCTGAGGACTCCAGCCCCGCTCGGTGCCCCCAGGGCTTGGAGAAGTTCCTCCCTGAAAGTCAGTGGAGACACTAGGGGATGTTGCTGGGGTCCCCGCATCTGTCTCTCCCCTTCCCAGCCAGTCCCAGGCTCTCCTGGCCTCCCTCCCCTCCCTGCTCTCCTGTGACCTCTCTCCTCCCCTCCCAAACCTGGCCTCCCTCACTCCATGGGTCAGGCCTCGCCTCCTCCCCTCCAGTTTCCTTCTGCCTGTAACCCAACTCTGCTCACCTTCCTGCTGCCACTTCCTCCCTCCCTCCCACTTCCCCTGTCCTCTGCCTCTCTGACCTTCTGTAGCCACCTGCCCTCCAGCTCTCTCCCTGGCTCCCGCCACGACCCATTCCCTGAGGACAAACCTCCGATGTTCCCCCGAAGCTTTAGAAAATGTTTCTGAATCAGAGCCCTCTTTCGCGCGTACAGGTCAGAGAAGTAACAAGACACCATCGGTGTCCGGCCTTAGCCGTTCCCCTCTGCTGTGTGTGTCCCCCCAGCCCCCCACCGTGTGCCCCCCTGGCCCCGCCCTCACTGGTAGAGCCCTGCCCGGGGTGCCCTCTCCCTCGTGTCCCTCTGAGCATCTATACTCACTCTCAGAGCCCAGGGCAGGCCTGGGCTTCAGTCCCTGACGTCACCTCCTTCCTCTGGCCTAACGTGACCTTCCTTCCAGGCTCTGGGGATTATTCTCATCACCCAGGTCTTTCCTGGGAGCACTTTTCATGGAGCAGGAGACCAGCGCACTAAGCCTGGCAGAGGAGAAAGGGAGGAGGAAGGGGAAGGCCAAGGTGAAGGCCCAGCTCATTGGCACGATGTGGGGATTCTGAAGGCGAACAAGTCCTCAGAGCATCCTGCCTCTCTGGCTGAGACCCCAGCCCGAAAGGGCGGTCGGGAGTGCTGCCCCTGGAAGGAGCACCCCCATGGAAGACACCCCACCACGCCAGCTTCCCATACCCATGCAAGTGGCCTGTGGCCCTGGCCAGGCAGGACACGCTGCCTGTGACGCTACTTGGCAAGACCGGGCGGCGCATCTGTTGGGGCTTCCCCCCACCCAAGGACCCTTGGGAATCCAGCTGGATGCCTGCGTGAGACAAGATGCCCAGCAGAGCCTCCTGGCCTCCAGGAGGCGGTGTGTCCTGGGACGGACGCCGTGGCACCAGTGGATTAGGAAAGTGGTGGGAATTGAACAGCGCCGAGAACCAGCCAGAAGCCGGCAGCCCTCTGCCCCTCCTGACCGCAGGCTGCTCTCTGCACAGCCACCCCCTGCCTTGCATTCTAGCGGCCATCACAGGGGGACACGGGCTACGCCTGGGCTCTGGGAAGAAAACCCGCGGCAGAAAGCCCCCAGGGTGCCCGCTTTTCCCCGCCTCTCTAGCTGGCGAAGATTTGATGAGCATCACTCAGCACCTTTGTCTGCGCTGCTTCTGCCCACCGCAGCTTTCGTGCCCCTCACCTGCCGGCCACCCCCAGAGCCCTCCTCATCCCCCCACCTCTTCCACTTGTCGACCCTCACAGCAGGGGTCAGCAGACTTTTTCTGTAAAGGACCAGATTATAAACCATTTAGGCTCTGAGGGACACGTGTGGTCTCGATCACATTTTTTTTTTAAACAATCCTTTAAAAATGTACAAACCATTCTTAGCCTGTGGGCTGTATAAAAACAGGCCACCAGCTGTAGTTTGCCGGCCCCCGACCCCTGCCTTACAGCTTCGCTGGCGTGCTTCTGACGCCCTTCTCTTGCCCCAAATGCTGGTGGCCCAGGTAGAGTCGGGGCGAGAAGGCTAACCGGGCGCCCCCGGGATCCCACCCCCCTTTGCAGGGAGAAGGCATTCCTCCTGCTTCGTGGATGTGGCGCCTCCCAACCCCACTAGCTTCTCCCCCAAATCTCCAACTCTCGCCCTTCATTCTCGCCCCTGCGCCCCGTGATGCCACGGAGAACGACAGATCGGGGACTTACGCAGAGGAGCCGTTTTGTCTTTAAGAAGAGCACAAGGAATATCCGGAAAATGAATTAACCAGGGGAAAACCTGCTGCTTCCGTCGGGTTTGCCTTCCCCCAGCACAACCAGCTCCCGAGGAGCCAGATGGAATTTTACCAAATCTGAAACAGTACCGGTGGGCAGGGAACAAAGAAAATGAGGATTCGTCCTGAGGGAAGGGGGGAGTTGTTTCCCGAAAGTTAGATGCGGCTGCAAGTGTCAGCCTGGAGCAACCGTGCCCAGGAGAAAGATGCAAAGACGGGGCAGCGTCCACCTAGCTTCGGCCCCTCCTCGGCCCCCACGGCCATCTCCCATTTTCCAAGACCCCCGGACCTCCGCCCCTCCCCTCGCTTGTCACTTCTCAAGGTAGAGTTCCCTTTTTGACAACTTCTCTGGAAAACAGCCGTAGCCAGCGGTTCCTCTCTGAACCTCGCCCTCTTGGATGGTGGTTGAAGTCGTAGACTTCCTAACCCAGGATCTCCCACCTTCCAGAACCTTCCATCAGGCTTACCATCTCTCCCTTGGCCCTTCCTGAGACATGCTTTCATGTCTGCCCCATCCAAGAATCCCCTCTCCCCTTGTTCAGATGAGAGCTCAACACTGGAGGAGCTCAGCAAAGCACCCAGAAAACACCCACCAACTCAGATGGTTTTGAGAGGCAGAGGGTCACTTTTCACCCCCGGAAAGTGCAGGCAGCCCTGCAGTTGCCCAGCGGTTCTCCGACAGAGCCTCACACTAGAGACGTCTCACCTTGACCTCCGGCCGCACACTGCTGCCCACATGGCGACTCCACGTCCACCTGGACTGAGCCTCCCTCAGAGCAGGATCCCTCCAGCCTCCTCCAGACTGTCCTCACCGCAGACACAGGCTACCTCGAGTCCTCCCGGGACGTCTCCAGACCTTGCCAGCCTTCTGCACTTTCTCTCTCTCCGCCTTTGCCTTTTTTTTTTTTTTTTTTTTTTTTTTTGGCGGTACGCGGGCCTCTCACTGTTGCAGCCTCTCCCGTTGTGGAGCACAGGCTCCGGATGCGCAGGCTCAGCGGCCATGGCTCACGGGCCCAGCCGCTCCGCGGCAGGTGGGATCCTCCCGGACCGGGGCACGAACCCATGTCCCCTGCATCGGCAGGCGGACTCTCAACCACTGCGCCACCAGGGAAGCCCCCACCTTTGCCTTTTGATGACTTCTCTAAGGAGAGGCCCCTGAACTGGCCCCAAAAGCCTCGGTGGTTACTCCCCGGATCTCCAGGAAGGGGGACGCAGGAGAAGACCCGCGACGGCCAGCACGCCATACGCCGGAAGAGACTCGCATTCTCCTCCAACGGGCCATGTGTCCAGGGACCTGGGGGAGGGAGCTCCTGAGACCCCCCTCCTGGCATCAAGCACACTGGCTGACCAAAGGACCCAGAGATGTCTTTATGAGGGGCTTAACTGGGTGCAGTGCCCATTGGATTTCCAAACCTTCTGAGAACCTCCCGCCTGGGAGCCCAAACCCACCCGCGCGGCCCCCAAGCAAGATGGCAGTGCAGCCCTCCCTCTTCTCCCAGCGGCCCAGATGGTCTGAGCGAGTAGCCCCTGGCCTTTGTTCAGCCAGAGGTGAACCAACCTTGGAAAGGGACCATGTCCCAGGGCCTGGGCCCCACTCCCCGCAGCCTTCCCCGTGTGTTTCCTGGGGACGTCCCGGTCGCGGGCCACCTCGCAGGCCTCTGCCCAGCCCCTTCCCCGCGGCTAGCTGGGTCTCAGGCCGTGGACACCTCCCCTCACCCCTGCTGCCTCCTGCTCTGCTCTACAACTGTTGACAGTGCTGAAGTTTGGTTTCTCTTCTGCAGGGCCAGTTTCTTACACTTGTTTCTTCTCTCTCTTTGTCTCTGTCTCTGTCTCTGTCTCTCTCTCCTTCCCCTCCCCGCCTCCACCCCTGGGGCCTCCTCCTTTCACCCTGGCTGGTGGGCTGCCCACCCCTGGCAGGGAAGGCCGGATGGTGGTGCTATCCTTGGTCTTAGGGCTTTCGGAACAGGATGACTTTGCCAATATCCCTGACCTGCAAAACCCAGGAACCCAGCAGAACCAGAACGCTCAGGGGGACAAGAGGTACGAGCACAGGCGAGGGCCTGCGGCGGCGGCAGCAGAGAAGGAGGCGTGGAGAGGCCACCAGCCTCGACCGCCGGTTGCTGGACGAGGCGGCGGCGCCTTCAGCGGATGCTGGAGCAGGACAGCCCCCTCCCCAGCCGGTGCCCTCACACAGGCCACCCTGGTGGTGTCCCTCGGGTCTGAGGCCCGTGTGGCTGTCCTGGGGCCATTCTGGATCAAGCCTGCTCCCCGGGCATGCCTGCCCTCGCCCGGAGCAAGCCAGCCTTTCTGCCCCATCTTCCCGCTTGGCTCCCCTCTGCTGCACCCTCATCTTTCATCTCTGCCCCACCCCGACCCAGAAATCCCAGTTTCTCCGGTGGTTGGTGGGCGGCGGGGATGTTAGGGAAGGGGCGCCAGCCTGTTCTCCCTCATCCCCGCCACCTCAACCTCCCTCTTGCCTGGAGGTCCCGCTGGGGTGATGGACACACGGACACACACACACACACACACACACACACACACACACACACACACCTGCAGAGATGTGATACGGCTGCTCTCGGCTGATGGAAGAGGAGCCCCTGGTGGGAAGGGTCTGGGGCCTGGGAGAGGCCTGGTGACCAGAAAGGCAGCCCCTGAGCCCAAGGTACCAGGAGGAGGAAATGGGATAGGGGGTGGGGGGGTGAGAGCAGCCGGCAGGTGCTGGTCAGGCCCTCTGTCACCGGGAACCCTGCTGCTGGCCCTCAGGGGTAGCCTGTGTGACCACAGCACAGGCTGAGCCGAGGCCTGGGCATCCAACCATCGTGGCCCCGGCCACCAGGAATGCAGGGAGGCATCTTCGGAGGCCCCCGTTAGAAGCGCTCTCACGGAGAAGGGGACGGGGAAAGATCAGAGGTCCCAGGGTTCAGGCAGCATCACTAAGGTGGGATGATCCTGCACCTGGTCTGGCCGCTTTCTCCCACCTGGCCTTGGGCTGGGCCAGCCACACACCTGTGATCGTGGGAGGAGGCCTCATCACCTTGGCCAGGTGTGCTTTTCATCAGAAAAGGCCCACAGGAGAGTGTGGCCTGGCAGCCAGGTTGCCTCCTCGTTGCTCTGCTACCAGAGCCTCGTTCTGCAACTTTGGGCAAGTCACAGCCCTTCTCTGGGCCTCTGTTTCCTCACCTGTCCAATGAAGGATTGGACAGGGTGACCCCTTCGAGCTCGGACATGCTAAGCCTCTAATGAGGGAGCAGACCCTCGGACTGGGGCGCTTGTCAGAGCCTGTCAGCCAGGCGGAGACCCTGACGCCTGCTTATTAAGAGTCCTGAAGGTGCAGGAAGGGACTGTCCCGGGCTGCTGCCAGGGGCCTGTGTGTTAGGGGAGGACAGGCCAAGTTAGCTGACTTGCCTGTCCGTCTGGTGGCTTCTGGAAACCAACTCTCTTATTTTCTTCCCATCCCGAGTTCCCAGTTGCATGTCTATGGTGGACAAAGCCAGAAGTCCCCAGAGAGTGGGAGGGGAGAGTGGGACCAGCTCTTTCACTCGGTGGTACAGATGGTGTCACACCCTGAGCCCAAGTCCTGGGGTGCGGGAGGAACGGAGTCTGTCACCTCCAACCCCCTGGAGCCACCGGGGTCCTGGCTTCCTGAGCTCAGGGCTCAGAGCTGGGCTGCAGGCGGGCCAGAGGGCCAGGGGCCATGGGCCAGAGGCTGCAGGAGCAGGGCTGCAGCCCTCTGAAAACCTGCTAAGGACCGCCTTGTCGAGAAGGGTGTGAAGCGTGAGGGAGCAGATGCAGGCTGGAAACGAGATTTCATGTCACCCATGTGTTAACCCATGAACTGGCTCCATTTTCACCCACAGCCTGTTTTTACCTCCTCGCCACTTAGGTCTCACTCCATGTAGCACACTCACCCCTTCTGATCATTACATCAGTCGTCCCCTGCCTCCCTGGGAAAGGTGGGTGTGGAGCTGGAGGCCCTGGGCCCACGCCCCAACCCAGCCCGACTTTCCCAGTGGACACAGGCCATTCCCACCCGGTCACGCCCTCCCCATCCTGGAAGCTCATTTCTCGAGGCTCTTGGGGGGTTTCCCAGGTGATCGGCCACTGCAAGGGTGCTTCCTGCCCGGCACTCTCCCATCCCCAAGCTTGGCGTTAGCACCACCCACAAGGCGCTTTAGGGCTCCACCCCTCTGGGTTCCTGGCTGCATGAATCTTGGAATGGTGGGCCTGGGCCAGCTGTCCCTTCCTCCTCAGCTTCTGCCTCCAGACCCAGGGTCTGCCCTTCGGCCCCAGTGCCCCCTTCTCCACCCAGCTGACCCCTTGGCCGGATGTCACCGGGGTAACGGGTGGGTGGCCCTTGGCTGTTGTGTTGGGGAGGACATTCTGCCCCCGAGGTCTGTTAGCAGCAGGCTCCTGGGAGACAGGAGGGCCCTGGGAGGAGGAGTGGCCACTCCAGGTCCCAAGCAAGGTGGGGTGCATCTAGCAAGTCGCTGCCCCCCACTCCCAGGGTCCTTGGTGGCCCTGAAGCCCCGCATCCAGGATCCCCCAAGCCCCTGGGCCTCAGCGCCGGGGCCCCAATAACTTCGGAATGCTGCTGGGCCCAGGAGGGAGGGAAGGAGGCCAAGGCCGCCCCTGGCTCCCACGCCCTGCTGTGCCCGCTCCACCTCGCCCATGCTGTCCTGCACCCATGCGCACCTCATGCTCTCAGCCACCCGCTCACCCTTGCTCCTTGGGATCCGAATGGTTTCCCCCGTGGCCCCACCCCCACCGGAGTCGGGGGCGGGGCCGGGCGGGACCTGGCCACCCCCACGCTGCCCTCGCTCCGAAGCCACCATGTTTCTTCTGTCCCGGTGTGTGTCCCCCGCCTCCTCTCTGCCTCTACTCTCCTCCTTGTCCCCTCGTCGCCCCGCAGCCTCTTCACTCGCCTCCGACTAACCTTTCTCGGCCTCTCTCTCTCCCCCTCCCTCCCGGTCTCCTTCCTCCCATCTGCTCCTCGCAGGGATGTCCCTGGGCCAGTGACGGGCCCTCCGCCTCTCCCTCTGCCTCTGTGCTCCTGTCTCTCTGTCCCTTTCTGTCCTGTGACCTCCGATAGCTTCAGTGGCGCTGACCATCTCTTCCCAGGCTGCTTTGCAGCTGTGCTGACGCTGTGGTGTGGCCAAAATAACTCCGACTTTCTCATACCTTCAGCAGTCAATCTCGGCTCTCTCCTCCTCTCCCACTCTATTTTTAACCTGACTTTACCTCTCCAGCTATTTCAGTCTCCTCCTCCCCGTGCCTGTCTGTGTGAGCACGTGTCCGTGTGTGTATATGTGCGTGTGCTCTGCTCTGGCCGCACCTCTGGGAGGGCGCCCCGCGCCTCCCGGGTGGGATGGGGCGTTTCCGTGTCGTTCGGGCAAGGCCAGGCCCTCACAGCAGGTGCGCCGTGCCTCTGATTCTCAGAGCGTCTGTCCCCGAAACCGCTCCCTGCTTTTTTGTTTCAGCGTTTCCCAATTCACATGCGCACCTTGGCATGCCGGGGCCTCCCTGAATGTGTGTCCTCTCAGGATCTAAGTGTGCACATCGCTGTATGTCTGTCATCTTGCTGCTCTGGTTGACCTGCCTGGTTGCCCCTGCCATTCTCTCCGTGTTGCCCTGGGTGTCTGTCAGGCTTGTGTGCACTCGTGTGTGTATGTGTGTGTGTGTGTGTGTGTGTGTGTGTGTGTGTGTGTGAGCGTGTGCACACCCTGCTGTTGGGTCCTGGTGTCTCTCCTCCAGGGCCTGGCATATCCTGTGCATGTCTGTCTGCCTGTCGTAGTCAACCGTGTGCTGGCGGCTGGTCCATTCCGAGGGCCACGGCTTGTGTCCAGCCTGTGTGTGTGTCTGAGTCTGTGGCTCTGGTACTCTCGAAGCTGTTCTATTGTAGCCCATCTCGAGCCCTGTGCTCCCATCACCCCGTCTTCCTCGCTGCCTGCCCCCATCTCTCCTCCTCATGGGGTGTTCCAGCCTGGTCCCTGGGCAGGCTTTTAATGCCCCCTTCCTGAACCCCAGCTAGACGGAGACTGGGCTCACCACCCAGCCTCTGGGCCAGAAAGCCCAGCTTGCCGGGGGCAGTGTGGAGCCGGGGTGCACACAAGGCCTGGAGTGGAGCCGTCAGATCTGGGGTTTTTCGGTGGGACCCTGTCTTTCTCTGACCCTGGGCGAGAGCCTTATCAAACATGTAGCCCTCGGAGTGGGAGAAGGGTCGGGTTTGGGCAAGGGGGTGTAGATTTGCCCTGTCCAATAGGCGACTATTTAAATCTAAATTAGTTTAAGTCAAACAACCGTGAAAATTCAGTTCTCAGTCATACTGGCCACATTTCAAATGCTCAATAACCATGGGTGGACATAGAAAGTTCTATTGGACAGAGCTGTACGGACAGTGGTCCTGAGCTCACCTGGTCAGTCTCGTGTCTAAAGGGCACCTGTGTTCCCGCTGAGCCTGAGCAAACAGGTGGGGCCTCCAGGAGACAGGTGCCCTGGGCGTGTTTGCCTAGGGTAATGACACGGAGAGAGGACACGCCGTCTTGGGAGCCTCCCCGCCGGCCTCCCAGGCTGGGGCAAGCAGGGATGGATGGAGCCTCTGGGGAGGGAGGATGCTCAGAGACCACCATGCAAGCAGGGGCTGAAGGGTAGGGGATTTTCTGGGGAACAGCAGGAGTGGGAACACTGGCCGAAAAGGCACCTGCCGGGGAAGTCAAAGCCGGATCGCGCTGGGGCAGAGGCGAGGGGGACGGCCCTGCCCCCATGGACAAAAGCGTAGCTCCTGCTGGCCCGCAGGAGGTGGCAGCGACTTGGGTCTCAGGAGGCTCTGCTGCCACCCAGACCCGTGGCGCCCAGCCCAGCCCGCCTCTAGGTCCATGCTCATTCGGATTCCTCCCACCCCCAGGTTGCCTACCGGAGGGAAGGCAGTGAACACAGCCCCAGTGCCGGGCCAGACGCCCCACGATGAGTCTGACCGCCGGACCGAGCCTCACTCCTCCGTCTCGGATCTCGTCAACTCCCTCACCAGTGAGATGCTCATGGTGAGACGGGCAGGAGGCCCGGGGCCGGGGGAGGGGCAGGCGTGGAGATCGGTGACAGCGTGGGAGTCACGCAGGGGAACCAGCATGGTCCTCTGTCAAGAGAGACTAAGAATTCCCACCCTCCTCCAGTCTCTGGATTGAGCAGGGGCCCAAGAAATCTGCGATGTGATCCTAGAAGGAAAGGCTAGGGGAGCGAGGGCTTGGAGGCGGAAGGTGTCCCCTCTCTTGGGGTGGCATCCCACTGAGTAGCGGTCTCGGGTGGCGCTCCCCGTGGAGCGGGTCTCATATCCCCATCCCAGGGACCATCCCCAATCCCCATGGCTGGGGAGCCAGCTGAGGCCCAAAGAGAACAGGAGAGCAGAACCCCTCTGGTCCTAGTTCCTATGAGGGAACAGCTGTGCTGGGGTTCTCCTGTCCACACCCCAGCCTCCCGGGATCCCTGTCTTATGGATCTGGGGTGTTTTCACCACGGGAGAGGTTGTGGCTTCACATGGCGCCCCCTGGTGGCAGCAGTGAGTCACAGCCGTTTGCCTCATCTGTACTTTCCAAAGAGCTCCTGGAGGGACCAAGGCCCCAGGGCGATAGAGCACACTGTGATCTGGCAGCTGGAGATTTCAGGCGGGAGTCAGTCACAAGCTTGGCAGCCCAGAGTTTCCAGGAAGGCTGGGCGAGGACGTGAGGGTGGGAACCCGGTGCCTGCTAGGTTCCTACTGGGACCTGGGCCCCGCTTCCTCTTCCCCCTTCCCTCCTCCCTGTCTCCCCCCTTCCTCCCAAAGAGGGAGGGAAGGGGGCTCGGTGGGCTCTCAGGCCCTCGCCAGACCTGACGTCGTTCAGTTCAGAGGCCCCTTGCCCACTGCTCTGACATCGCAGCCCCCAGCCTCCCCGGGGCCCCCGGAGCCCCCAGGCCCCACCCTCCTGCCATTCAGGGCTCGGCCAGCTCTAACCATCCATCCACACTCTTCTTTTCTAGCCCAGCGCCTCTCAAATTGTGATAGGCACACGAATCACTGGGGGAGCTGTTAAAATGCAGATTCCCAGTCAGCAAGCCTGCTACGGGCCCCCAAATCTGCGTTTCTCTCGCATGCAGATTAGAGCATCAGATTTTCCACGTTCCAGATCTGGTCTCCCTTGGGCCTCCCCACCTCTCCCCTCTCCCTGCCCCCTGGGCCCTGAGTGCCTGGTCCTGCACCGCCTCCTGTCTGTCTTCCCCCATCCATGTAGATCAGCCCAGCCACCCTCTCCTCTGGACGGGCCATCGCCACAGTCCATCCTGCCTCTCTGTGCAGCCTCTTAATTGGCTACAGCTTCCCGGTAGCCAGGTTCCCAGAAGGGACGGCCCTTTCCCAGCCAGCTTGCCTACCCCTTGCTGCCCCCGGTTGGGGGCGGGGGGGAAGAGCCGCAGGCAGAAGGAGGAAGTGCAGGCCCCAGCGCCCTCTCACGTGCTCAGCACATGCTCAGAGGTGGGCAGGCAGGGTCTAATTGCCTAGCCCTAGGCCAAAGCTGGGTCACTGGCATTAATAGTGATGATGAAGATGAACAGGGCAGAAGTAAACCATCGGCTGAACTCCCTGCCCCAGGCGTGGAGAAACAGGAGTCGGGCACCCGCAGCCTTACAGACAAAGGGACCAAGGGGACAGGGTCAGAGAGGAGTCTGGGCTGCATCCCCATCTGAGTTACTCCTGCCCTGCTTACTTCTGCCAGAGCTGGGGCTCAGGCAGCACCTCCTCCAGCCCTTGGTGGTGGGGGGGGGGGCTAGCCTGGTTGCCGTGGAAACAGATCGAGGCCCCACCCCAGCTGGTTAATTAAGACTCAGGGCTGTGGTTTGGGAAGGCTGGGGGTGGGCACAGAGCCACTGCCCACTTCTGAGGTGAAGTCCACTGGCCCAGCTTGGGCCTCTCATCCAAGACTACCTTGTTTGGGAACCAAGATCCCACCTGGGCTCCAGTCACCAGGGTCTCCACCCCAACTTTAGAAGGAATGTGGAGGGGCAAGTGGTCGTGGCAGGGACTGCATGCCCAGGCTCTCAGTCCATGGCCAGCAGTGGCAGGTGCCGGGCCACAGAGCAGGACCACGAAAGTGATGTAAACCCCCCCTTAACCTTCCCTGGAACCCCGTAACATAGGTGTGTCTCATGGTCCCATTCTACAGATGCAAAAACTGAGGTTAAAAGGGAGTGGGACTGGTAGGAGGAGAAGGAAGGAGCGCCAGGGGAAAACCGGATCTGGGTCGGGAAGCCAGATTCTCAGCAGGCCTGGGTGGAGCTTGCAGGGCTGCCTGGATCCCGCCAAGGGGCAGGGCTTGAGGGACCCGCTTCCACTGTGAGAACAGCAAGGGAGGCAGCTCAGCCCCCCTTCCACCTCCAGGCAGGACCCGGGGTGTGGCTAGTGAAGCCTCAGATCTGAGTGTGAGAGTGAAGGCAGCTGGAAGGGCACTCGTGATGGCTGGGTGCTGACTTGGGTTCGAACTCCGGGCTCATCTCTTAGTCACAGGCGACTTGAGGCAGTAATCTCTCTGTGCCCCCAACCAAGTTGGAGCATGGTAGTGCCTGCCTCATCAGGATGTTGTAGGGAGTAGAGGAGGGCAAAGCATACAGTACAAGGAGCAGGGTAGTTACTACCGTTAGTGTGATTTGCATCCTCCTCGCCTAGGGCAGTTGAGTCCTCACTGGCTTGCAGGAGGAAGTCTCAGAATGCCTTGGGATGTGGGCCTGTTTTGGTGGAAAGAGTGGACTTTCAAGTCCGAGAGAGTCCATACTGCTGTGCAATCTTGGACGTGTGACTTAACCTCTCTGAGCCAGTCTCCTCAGCTAGAGAGTGGTGATAGCTGCCTCTCCCGGCTGTTGTCAGGATTCAGTAAGAAGAGGTGATGTAAGAGTCTTCCCCCGCGGTTGGTGCACACTATACACATTCTTATCGTCTGTATTAGTTAGTATTTCAGAGCCTGGGGTCACCTCTCCAGGATGAAGGGGGAGGGCACAGAGAAGCCTCCTGCAGGGGAAGGAGAGAAAGCAAACCGGTACCAGCAGTTTTGTCATAAATATGGTACCCTGAGTCCTACCCTGGCTCTTACCCAATCACCTCAGGAGCGTTTTTTGTTTTTTTACTGGAGTATAGTTGAGTTACAGTGTTGTGTTAGTTTCAGGTGTACAGCAAAGTGAATCAGTTGTACGTATACATATCTCCACTCTTTTTTAGCTTCTTTTCCCATATAGGTCATTACAGAGTACTGAGTAGAGTTCCCTGTGCTATACGGTAGGTCCTTATTAGGTATCTATTAACCACCAGGTGGCTGGGGGATGGGCAAGATTCTAAAACCTAACCAGCTGTCCCCAACGAGCAACCACAACTGGAAACACTTGGCTGGGAGACCCTCCGCCCAATTACTTCCTAGTTTTTCAACATCCTCCTGGGAATGGGACACCATGCCACGCCCCACATGTCTGTCGGTTGCTGGGTCGGCTCCAGTGCCACCCCTGGGGGATGAGGGCTGAATGCAGGTGTAGCCTCCGTTCCAGTGGTCCTCAGCCTTGGCTTGCAGTACTGTCGTCTGAGGCTCCTATTACATAATTCTGCCGCCCAGGGCCACCCCAGCCCCATCAAATGAGGCTCCCCAGGGATGGGGCCTGGGGATCTGTACTTTTAGTGTCCCTGCCTTACACAAACAGACGTTGCTTCTGAAAACTCGCCTCTCTCATTTTGTAAATCACATCATCCTCAGAACCCCAGAGTCGCTTTCTAAAGAAATACCGTGGTAAACTCTTTCGAGATGAGAACAATCTCCCTCGTCTGTTTTGTAGCCCAGGTTTTTGTGTCGGTGTATTTCGCAGGGGACCCTGCAGGGCTGTTGGAAGAGTGGAAAGATGGAGGAGGGGGCTGGGTGGGGGGCGGGTCCCAGGGTGCACCAGGGGAGGCGAAGCAGACCCGGGGCTCTGAGAGGCTGGGAAGTGGGGTGCACGCTGCTCTGGGGTTCAGGGGCTGTCCCGGCTCTGCCCCTCCCTCCCTGTGTGACCCTGGTCAGGGCACCTGCCCTCCACCTCAGCATCCTCACCCAGATCTGAATGTGGGCTGTACCACCACCAGCCCCGCGTGGTGACCAGGGGGAGGAGGCGGCTGGACCGGCCTTGGGCACAGCGAGGCCTCCCAACCCTGCTGGGCTGCAGAGGGGGCTTCAGGGAAGCAGAATCCTCCCCAGCGCTGCCTGCCTCTCCCCCGCCCCCAGCTCTCCCCAGGCTCTGAGGAGGACGAGGTCCACGAGGGCTGCAGCCGAGAGAACCTGGGCCGGATCCAGTTCAGCGTCGGCTACAACTTCCAGGAGTCCACGCTCACCGTGAAGATCATGAAGGCCCAGGAGCTGCCGGCCAAGGACTTCAGCGGCACCAGCGACCCCTTCGTCAAGATCTACCTGCTGCCAGACAAGAAGCACAAGCTGGAGACCAAGGTGAAGCGGAAGAACCTGAATCCCCACTGGAACGAGACCTTCCTCTTTGAAGGTGAGGCTGCACTGCCCCTGCCCCCAGAGTCCCCCTCTTCCCCTCCTCCACCCCCCGCCCAACCCTCCCCCCTCCACGTGACCACATGCACAAACGCACACGTACCGGTGCGCGCACACGCGCGTCCCGACACACACGGGCGAGTAACTCGGCCCGGTTAACCTGCTGCGTACCATGTCCAGCTGGGATAAGGTTACAGGGCTGAGTGGAACCAGCATCACAGCCAGAGGCCGAGGAGGAAAGCTGGGCCCCTGCCCGGACACAGGACCCATCCTCAGGCGTGGAAGGACCCATCCTCAGGCGTGCAGGAAGGACCCATCCTCAGGCGTGCAGGGAGGAAGGAAGGCAGCCGCAGGGTCCAGAGGTGGGGCACCTGCAGTGACCGTAGTGTAGTGGGTAAGAGCCCAGGCTCTTACCATGGCCCAGGCTGCCTGAGTTTGAATCTCAGCTCTGCCACTTACTAGCTGTGTGACCAGAGGCAAGTTCCTGAACCTCTCTGGGCCATGGTTTCCCCATCTGTAAAATAAAGATACTAGTGAGGGTTAAACAACTCAGTGCATTGTAAAAGCACTTACAACACCCAGAAAACACTTTATACCAGTTTGTTAAACACACTCCATCGGCTGCCCTTCTCTGACCCCTCCCCCTATTCGGGACAGGCCCCCCCAGATGCACAGGAACAAGAGCTCTGAGCCATGCCCCCGGGTCCTAGAGGCAAATATCCTTCCTCTCTCCTGCAGGCCCACCTTTATCTCTTGTCTCTGAGGAGTCAAGGTAACCAGGAAACTGGGTGCGTGATCAGGGAGTGATTTCTGTCCCAGGCCCTTTGGGTGCCTGGACCCCACTTAGAGAAACCATTACCCTTTCTTGACAGCTGTGTTCAACCAGTGAGAATAAATCCCTACAACACCAACTGCCGACTGCCTGGTGCCCTGGCTCTTCAGAACCTACAGTGTGTGCCCCAGGGAATCAGGAATCTTCCCCATCTGGTGTACCGGCCACTTGATATCTCACCCCTTCAGCTGGCACAGTGACAGCCAGCTCACCCACTAAATAAATCATTGAGGGTGAGCTAGTGAGTGCTTGCTCGTTTCTTCCCTCCTCAGTTCTGCATGGGAACAGGTTTAGAGATGGCACAACCAGTGAGAGGCTTGGCTGTCTGTCTGCAGGTGTATGTAGCCAGCTGGTGGGGTGAAATTTATGGGCAGAGCCCCAATCCACTGATCCCTTCTGCAGACATTTACCCAGCATCTAGTATGGGCTGGGCACTGTCCTGGGTACTTGGGGTACAGAAAAGAATGAGGCACCATTGTGACCCTCAAGGCATTCCTTGGAGGACACAGATGTGTAGATAATTAAGCCATACATTGTGTGACAGATGCTGCGAGAACCCAATATAAACTCCCCTTGGTGGCGCTGAAAACCATTTCCCAGAAGAGAGGCCATTCATGATGGGTTCTGATGGATGAATAGGAGTTTGCCAGATAGGAGACTGCCTCCTCTGGTGTTGAAGAGAGCTGACTCAGGCGCAGGGACCTCTTGAAGCCTTCAACCTTTCCAGAACACTTGTCCTCATGCATTTTACCTGAATGGATGCCAACGGTCACCTGGGGAATTCCCTGGCAGTCCAGTGGTTACGACTCCGTGCTTTTACTGCCAAGGACCCGGGTTCAATCCCTGGTCAGGGAACTAAGATCCCACAAGCCATGCAGCGTGGCAAAAAAAAAGAGAAAAAAGTCA
Organism: Tursiops truncatus; assembly: GCF_011762595.2. Taxonomy (NCBI): domain Eukaryota; kingdom Metazoa; phylum Chordata; class Mammalia; order Artiodactyla; family Delphinidae; genus Tursiops; species Tursiops truncatus. The sequence continues at coordinate 98,569,852 of NC_047041.1, read as the reverse complement.
CCTGGACAGGTCCCTGGGGTACTCCAAGGTGAGCAAGACACGGCCCATAGCCCCCCTCAATATAAGGAAGAGGCCCTGAAGGAATTCAGAGTCTGGGGGCTGAAGGAACATAGGATTTCCTCTTCCAGTGCACCTGCCCTGGTGAGAGGTAACTCTGTGCTTCTAGCGTCTTTGGCAAAAGGTGCGAGAATCCTCCAGAACCCTTCCTCCCCCTTCATCTTCTCCACCAGTTGAGCTAAGGTAGTAAGTATCCTCTCTTCTTCCTGCGCACACCCTGGTTCAGGATCTCAGCACCTCAGGCCTCCAGGCTGGCCTGCACCCACTGCCCCCCCCCAGGCCGGCCCCTCCTCTGACTAAGCCTCCCAAGGCTGTGACTCCAGCTTCAGACTTGCCCTGGCTCCCTTGTACCTACCATCCCATCCAAGCTCCTTCCCCTGGCTCTCCGCTCTGGCCTCATCTCCTGCTCCAGCCCAGCACACTCCATGCCCTTTCGTGGGCATTTATTCATTTGCTCAATTATTGATTCACTTAACAAATATTTAATCGAGTGCCTACTGTGTGCCAGAAACAGTGTTAGATGCTGGGATCCGGTGGCTGAGGACAGAGATGCCTTCCTGGAAATGCTGGCCCAGTGGGAGAGTCAGACTCATGGAGACATAAACCTCTAGTACAGCCTGAGATAAGTGCTGCGAAAGGAAAGCGCTAGTGTATAAAACAGGGGATCTGACCCCATCTGGCACGTCAGGAAAGAAAGCTGAGACCTGATGGAAGAGGATAGGCCAGGACGGGGCACGGTGGGGCTGGGGCAGGAAAAGCCAGGGTGGCTGGAGCTCCGTCATTGAGTGAAGAGCGGTCACAAGATGAGCAAGGAGAGGACAGCGGGCCAAGTTGTGGAAGGCCCTGAAGCCAGGGCAAGGCGCACGGCTTTTATTCTAAGTGCACTGGGAGCCTCTGAAAGGCTTTCGGCAGGAGAGCATCATAATGTGATTTCTATTTTTAAAAGATCACTCTGGCTGCCGTGTTGCAAAGGGGCTGTAAGAGAAAGTACACAAGCGGGGAGGGCTGTTTGGAAACTCTTGCAACTATCTAGGCAAGAGGTGCCGGCGGCTTGGATGGGGAGGTAGCCGTGGAGACGGGGGCGGCTGCCGGTCTGATGAGGAAGGACAGGAGGACTGGCTGGTGCATCGGCAGGAGGAGGAAGGGGAAGCGCAGAGTCCTAGGACAGGCGTCTACTGCTTTTTCTTTGCCTTTGCCATTTCCCTCTGCCCTGAGTCCTCCTGGGGCTCGCTTTCTGCCAGCTGTGGCCATCTCAGGCAGGGCCACTTGCCTAGGCTTGTCTCAGGATGATTGGCAGTGGCAGGGCTACCCAGAGAGCAAGGTGGCCACTGCCCAGTCGCCGAGATGGACCCGTGATGAACCAGTGAATGAATTGTCCCAGTCTGCTCTTGATTAGCTGTGGGACTTTGGGCAGGTAAGTTAAGCCATCGGAGCCTCAGTTTCCTCCTCCGTAAAATGGACAAGATACCGTCCACCTCACAGAACTGTCAAGGGAGACAGATGAGACCACGACAGTCCTTGCTAACATTTCAGGAGGGTCTGAACGTGGGTGTTGCTGGCTGCACCCAGGTGGGGTGGCAGCAGGAAGACACAGGGCCAGCCCTCCCCTTCCTCCCGGGGCCTTCCTGCCCAGGAGCGTTGCCCTGCCCCGGCCCCGTGTGGCCACTCTGTCCTGCTCTTCCCCTGTGCTGTCTGTCTCCCAGGTTTCCCCTACGAGAAGGTGGTGCAGAGGATCCTCTACCTCCAGGTCCTGGACTACGACCGCTTCAGCCGCAATGACCCCATCGGGGAGGTGTCCATCCCCCTCAACAAGGTGGACCTGACCCAGATGCAGACCTTCTGGAAGGATCTGAAGCCATGCAGCGATGGGAGTGTAAGGCCCCACCTGCGGGTCCTGGCTGGGAGGCTGGCAGATCCTGGCCCGGTCCTAGTCCCCTCACAAGCTCAGCGAATTGGGAAGGTTATGGGTGGGGCAGGGCAGGTGGGCGGGCCTGACAGAGCAGTTCCCACCCACAATCTCAGGGGAGGCTGGGCTGTGATAAAGAACCTGGGGAGCAGGGCCCAGACCTGCCAGATGAGGGGAGACCAGGTGTGCATCCGTGACAGACAGAGGGGGCGGGTAAGCACCCAGGTCCAAGTGGAGGGGTCCTGGGGCGGGGAGGGGGGCGGGGGGGGCGGGCTCCCCTTGTCCCCACAGCCCTCTTGTTCTCCCTCCCAGGGGAGCTGAGAGGAGTGGCCCAGCCTCACCCCTCCACTTGTCCCTCCCAGGGGAGCCGAGGGGAGCTGCTCCTGTCTCTCTGCTACAACCCCTCTGCCAACTCTATCATCGTGAACATCATCAAAGCCCGGAACCTCAAAGCCATGGACATCGGGGGCACGTCAGGTGCTGGCGGTTCTCGCAGCAGAGGGCAGACGGGCCGGGGAGCTTCTGGCGCACGGGAGTCTCACTGCATGTGGACATCAGGGTCCTGGCTGTGGCCCTCACCCTTGTCCCCCGTGCCCCACCTCCAGTCCCAGCTCCGTTGCCCTAGAGCCCTGGCGCTGTCTCCGGAGCACCCTCAGGGTCAGCGCCATCTTGGATACTGTCCTTCCCAGAATCAGGAGGAAAGCGAACATGACGGTGGGGAGGCCTGGGTTCTAGTCCCAGCTCCGACACCACTTGTCCGTGACCTCGGGTGAGACCTGGCCTCTCAGTCTTCTCCTTCGTGTTCACGGAAGGGCGCTAGGTGATGGCCGAGGCCCCTTGCGGCCCCTCCATCTGCTGACCCCCCCGATCCCCCCTCCTCCTTCCTTAGGGCGTTCCTCACCCTCTGGGGAAATCACGCAGCCCCAGCTTCCCCCCGCTGCTCCTCTGACCTTTCCCCCACCTGTCCCCCAGACCCTTACGTGAAGGTGTGGCTGATGTACAAGGACAAGCGGGTGGAGAAGAAGAAGACGGTGACGATGAAGAGGAACCTGAACCCCATCTTCAACGAGTCCTTTGCCTTCGACATCCCTACGGAGAAGCTGAGGGAGACAACCATCGTCATCACCGTCATGGACAAGGACAAGCTCAGCCGCAACGACGTCATCGGCAAGGTAGGGGGGCCCCCAGCAAGGGTCTGTTCTCCAAAGCAGCAGCCGGGGTAGTGGACGAGCACAGGGCTGGACAGCAGGAGAGAGAGCGTCAGTCCCTGCCCCTGTCAGGGCCTCCGTTTCATCTCAAAATGAGAGGATTGGACGAGATGCTCCCTAAGTGTCCTACTGTGGGTCCACCGCTTCAGGACAGACCGCTGGAAGAGCAGGGAAAGAAGGAGGTGGTAGGAAAAAGTGCCCTGGATCCCCAGAAGAGGGTTTTCTGGACAGGACCCTCTGACAGGGTAAGGACATCGGAGCAACGTCACCCAGCGTCCCGTCTGTAGAGGGTGAGCTGCGTGAGGCAAGTATTGAGAGCTGTAGTCAGGCTCCAAAGACCTGGCTTTGGTTCCCACCTCATCTTGGTTCCCCAAGGTCAGTTGCCCAAGCGACCTTGGGCCAGTCACTTGCCTCTGTGGGCTCCAGCGTTCTCATTTGTAAATGGAGCTGCTAATACCAACCCTACAGCACCTCACAGGGTGGCGTAAGAATTGCCTGAGATACGTGGACATTCTCCTTGTGGAAAGTGACCTCTCCTCCTATTTTAACCCCAAATCCATGCCTGGCCTTGAGTTTCCGCGGGATGCGATTCTGTGACATGAACGCATGCATGTCTGTTCCTGTGTCTGTTTATGGCTTAGTGTGGAGGGTACGCTCCTGATAGTCATCCTACCTGGATCCAGGTGCCAGGTCCACCTCTTAACAGCCATAACCTTTATGAGTCTCATTTCCTCCTCTTGAAATGAGAGCAAGACGATCCTAACCTCACAGTGTGCTGGGAGGATTAGATAACACAGGCGAGAGGCTTAGCACAGAACTTGGGATGTATATGTTAGCTACTATCATAATGCAAGTTGTTTTTGAAGAGTTCTTAGTAAGGGCATGTGTGTCCATTTAGGCTTGGAAGTTTGACCAGGAGCAGTGCAGGAAGCCAGTGATCAGGGCAGGAGGAGGGGAGGGGTAGATGCCAGGAGCAAGTGAGGGGAGACCGTGGATCACCCAGGGCACAGCCCTGTATGAGGGAAGTGGGAAGGGGCGACCTGGGCGCCCACAGGGAAGGGGGCCGAGGTGGAGACACCTCTCAGACAGATAGGAATGGAGAACCTAGCTGCTGGGGGTGGAAGAGAAGCAGCTGGCCCCGAAGAGGAGAGCTGGCCCTGCCTGCCATCTAGCAAGGCCCAGGGAGTATGACTTGCCGACCTGTGGTCACAAGTGGGACAGGACTCCAGGACAGCATCACCTCCACCCCAGCGGGACTATGTGTTCTTAGCAGGACCCGCTGAGCCCTTCCTTGACGAGCTCAGGCCAAGTAACCATCCTATTTCTAAGCTCTTCTGAAGCTTAGCCTTTTGGAGTTGGGTATTCTCTGGACACCACTTATAGCTCCCTTTGAAACAGTGCTACCTTCTGTTGTCTGAACCAAGGTGGAGGTGGGTTTGTTCTCACTTTGGTCTGGGTGGCTTAGAGAGCCCTATGCTGTTAGCTAATCGTCAGTCACAAGGCTGGTGTCAGCCCGGGGATCACGCACACAGCCCTCCGAGGCTGTGAGGCCCCTAACACAGAGGCAGGTGGGCTTGGGCCGATAGGATAGAGCCCAAAAGACCTAGATTCAAATCCCTCTGCACCACTCATAAATCCTGTGACTATGGGTCAGTCTCTCTGTACCTTAGTTTCTCCATCCGTAAAATGGGGATAATAACATACCTGCCTCACAGGTAAGGATTTGATGATCTATGTATATAAAGTCCCTAGCTCAGTGTCTGGTGTGTAGTAAGTGCCCAGGAGGTGGGAGTGATTGTCAGTAAGGAGAGATAGGCCGTGCCCAACAGGTGGGGGAGGGAAGGATGTGGGAGAGAACTGCCTCCATCCCCATCAATCCCAAACCACAGAAGAGTCTGGGAGTCCAATTCGGAAGGGCCAGGCATGCCCAGGCTCCCGAGGGGAGGCACAACAAGGAAAAGAGGGGGCCTCTGTGGGGTAGGTTGTCACTGCAGGCAGAAGCCCCTTGGTCCCCATGATCACAGGCCATTGTGGAAACGGAGTGTCACCACCATTGACACTCCGTTTCCACAATGACACAGGGGTGACGCCCCAGAGAGTGCCACTAATGTCGTCCTCTTCCCTTTCTCCCCAGATCTACCTGTCCTGGAAGAGTGGGCCCGGGGAGGTGAAACACTGGAAGGACATGATTGCGCGTCCCCGGCAGCCTGTGGCTCAGTGGCACCAGCTGAAGGCCTGAATGGGGCCACGGGAGGCCCAGGGGGCCAAGGGCCTGGGTCCCCATCATGCCCTCACCACTTTATGCACAATGCCTGGCCTGGCCCCCCTGCCATGGGTGAGGGAAGGATCCTGAGGGCTGGGCCAGGGAGGGGTCCCAGGAATCCAGCCCCATTTCTCGGGAGAACCAGCCCCATTCCCCACCGGTCCAGCTCTGGTGGAGGGGCTCTGGGGGCCATTTTCCTGCTTTGCCCCTTTCCTTCCTGACTTGCCGATACTAAAGAAGTGGGGGGCGGAGCACGAGAGCCAGACGGGCAGACGAGCAGATCCCTCCAGAGGCCCGCCAGGTGGGCACGGTCCCCCGTTTTCTTTAAGGCAGTGCCTGGAGTGGAGAAAGGCCACCCCCTCCCCAGGCCGCAACGTGGGCCCAGGAGAGGGGAGGTCGAGGCGTTTGGCCCCGGCCCGACCAAGAGAGGCGTGTTCCAGGGCAGTTTCAGGTGCCGGCTGGGCCCTGATTACCGAGGATCGTATATAGCCCGCTCCGGGGTCCTGGAGCCGCAGCCCTGTGTACTTGTCTTGTGTCCACCGTGTGTGTGTACGTGTGCGTGTGTGCGGGTGGGGGAACTCGCTCCCTGTTCCCCTGGGGCCCGCAGTGCTGAAGACGATGCAGAGAGGCTTTCGTGAAGTGAGGTAGGGCTGGACGCTGAGAAGTCAATGCGCAAAGCTGGGGGGGTGGGGGGAGGAGAGGCAGGGATGGAGGGGGGCGGGTGGGGAAGAGGGGGCAGACAGGAGCTGGGCTGAGAGCTGGGCTGCCTCCTCCTCCCCGACCCCGCCTCCCCAAAACTCCACTAGCTCCTTCCCCAGCAATTTGGTCTCTTGAACATTAGGCACCCCCTGTGTGTATCACATTCCACCAGGACTCCCCTGCTCCCTTCTGTCTCAGGGGTCCCAAGCCCCCACTAGCTCTCTTCCCTGACACCCTCATCCAAAGGCACCCTCAGCCTTCCCAGATGTTGTATCCCAGCCGCGCTGGCAACGTTTGCCACGCCTTCCAGCTTCCTTCCCTTTCCTCGTCTCTGTGCAGACCTCCCCAGCCACACGCCTCCACCCCTCCATCCCCTGTGCCCATAGACCTTCCCTTTCATTCCGTCGTGGTCTCTGATCTGCCATCACCTGACCTTCCCCAGGGCTTTCCTTTCACCTTCCCCACCGATCCTGGTCCCTCAGAGCAGCTCCTTCTGCCCCTCTCAGTTCCGGCAGAGGAAGCAGGGAACATTCCAGGCTTCTGTGAGTTCTGGGGTTGCCCCCACACAAAGAAGCTGTGGTTCCTCTGCCTCAGCTCCTGCAGAGACGAGAACTGGCATCCCCTTGGACGCAGCAGATTTCGGGATGATCCCTGCTTAAGCCCACTCACCCCCACGCCGGTCCCGGTATTGATGCAAGACAGCCGGTGACAGCCTCAAATCCAGGGGTCCGCGAGCCTGGGCCTGACATTCCTGGCACACACCGCGAGGTGGCGCCCTGACACTACAGTCTGTGGACGAGGTCTGGGAGCACAGTTCAACCCCAGATGGGTCTGACACCCCAGGAAGGAGACTCTGGAAAGGGTCCCCCACTTGGCACGGCAAAAGCATAGGCAGTCGGGAACCATCTTCCTTAAGTAGACTTCCCTTTGAGATGAGCGTTCTGCTCTGTGCGGTAGACGCTCACAGCTCTGCCCGTATCAAAAGTTTCTTACCTAGAATCTCACTCCCCCCACCCCGCCCCTACTCCCTAACCTCACGGATCTAGAGGAATATCATACGAAGTAGGTGAATCATTTCGTAGAGTGAAGAGTGCTAACGTAAAGCAAATAGTCACCCACATTCCTTGTAAATCCCAATTTTTCCATACTGTAGCTTTGCTTAAAATGGGGGTCTGCCCCAACGGCACGGTCCTTATCGGACAGGCTGGGGAACCAGCCCCCAGCGGGGACGGGAGGGCAGCGACCCCGGAGACAGTGGAAGCGAAGAAAGGGTGTTGTTGGAAGCTTTGAGAAGCGGAGGGGATCTGCCGTCCTCCATCCCTCGCTGGAATCCTGTGCCCCTCCGCGCCGGAGGCCGGTGGGAGAGCGAGCCTAGTCCCAGGCCCCGGTGTCTGCTACAGAGCGCTCGGGGACTGAACCAACTTGCATTGAGTGGGCGGGGCAACTGCATCCCCGTTTTCCGAGCCCGGTCCCGAAGCTCTTAGCCAATCACACACAGAGAGCGTCTCCAGGCCGTGCCTGTTCCAAATCTGACCCCACCCAGGCACGTCGATGAACCGGGCCTGGGGTTCTCCAACCGCGACGGGCACCCTGAGCTCTGGGACGCGGGGGAGGGGTGGCAAGTGGTGGGCCAAGGGCAGGGTGGGCTAGCAAGGGAAGCAGCGGGTGGTATGGGGTGAGGGCGGGGGCGGTCTAAGGCTATAGAAGAATAAGGAAAGGGGGAACTTGAGGGTGGGGGGAGGGCCCTCGTGCCCTGTCACCATCCTAGGACCTTGGACAAATCACCCACACTTCCGGGGCCTCAGTTTCCCCATCTGTAAAATGATGGTAATAATACTTCACCTACCTCATAGGGGAGGTTGTAAGGCCGCTGTCACCTGACCTGGGGGTGGAGGCAGGATTCTGAAGGTGCTACCCGTGAGTAAAGTATTATTACCGTAGCCTGAAGGCAAGGCCCGCCTTCCCCTCCCCCCACAGAGCCTCCAGGGATAGCTGAGGCCTGCCTGGGCCCATCTATCCCTTCTCCACTGTGTCCCCGGTCCCTTCCTGAGCGGTCATCTGCCATCTTTGTGGGCGCCCTAGACTTAGTCGTTATCTTATTCAGGTATCCCTTCTTGTGACCATCTCCCCACATAACTGCTGTACAAATTCCACCTACTCCAGGGCCCCGCACCTGCCCACCGGCGCCAGACGCCAGGGAAGGGACAAGGAAAACAGCCACAAAAAAAGCCAGGGGAAGCCCCAGAGTCCCCAGCCCCTCTGGGGTCCCAAGGGTGGGGATTGGTGGTCGCTGTTTGTACTGTGTTTGAGTCCTTGAGTGCAAGCGTTTTATAAAAACAACAACAACAACAAAAACCCACTATCACAAAAAAAATGTGCAGCGAAGAGAAATGAAGGAAAACTGAAGAAAAAAAAAGGAAAAAAAGAATCATACAAAATTTTTCCACCACACGCACCCTCTAAGCCAGCAAGATTTCCTCTTTGCAAAATCATATTTTTGTGGGAATGGGCCCTGCTTTTTGTGGCAAGGCCTGTTCTGATTAATAAAGGATCGTGAAAAAGTAGGGCCTTGGCTGTTTCCTCCGTGGGTCCTAGCTCTCCCTCTCCTTCCAGGGGAAGAAGCAGTGGGGTGAGGGGATGGGGAGCCTGGGGCTGCATCTCCCCTCACCTGTCACCTTTGAGATTTGGCTTCACGGGTGACGAGACCCTTCCAGCCCCTCCTCAGGTTGAGCGTATGAGCCCACCAGCTACCCAGAAATCAGAGGAGCAGCCGTACCCCCTGGATCAGGCCTAAAGCAAGGCTTATTGGGAGTGGAGTCTCCTCGGGGCCTGAGGGGGGCCCCTCTAGCTCACCCAGCCCGACATCCCCTTCCTCAGTTCCCAGGGGAACCACCCTCCAAGGCGGGTCAGACAAATCAAAGGGAGACCCTCCACCTTCCCCACCAGCACCTGAACTCTGGCTGGGCCACTGTGGTTTCAGGCCAGCTCGTCCTCCTCCTTCTGTTCCCTGCGAAGCTCTGGGTCTGTTGGCTGGACCCGTGGCTTCTCTCCATCCTTTTCTGGTTTCATCCTTTAGGATTGCAAAAGTCCCTCCAACTCGAAAACGCCCAAGGCCGGTCCTAACCTGAGGACCTGGGAAGCTGGACCCCAGTGTCTTCCTTCTCCAGACACCGTGGCCCCGGGCAAGCTAGTTCCTTCCTCCTGGTGTCAGTTCACTCCGTCCACAGAAGAGCAATAATCATCCCAGCCCTTTCCCCTTCCCTCCCACACATAGCCCAGGAGAAGCCGAGGCCTGGCAGCTCTCGGGGTGCTTCAGAAGGAAGGTGCTACGTCTGTTGCAAGCACACCAGAAATGAGTGCCCTCTGTCGTCGTGTGTCCCCTGCCCACTCCGAGTGAAGGGGCCCCTTCTGCCCCATGAACTTCCGACAGCCTGGTTTAACTGTCCCGTTAAAAGGTTCTGATCTCTGGCTCAGAGATTGGAGGGAGCCCTAGGGTCTGGGAGGTAGCCTCACGATCACTCCTTGCCAGGACTTCTGTTCAGCCTCGCTCTGGAAAATCTAGGTTTGAAAGCAGGACAGCTCGGCCTGGCAGAGGCGGTAGCCCCATGCCACGGGCTCCAGGCCTCCTCCTGGCCTTTTTTAATCTCCTCCTGCCTTCACTTCGCGGGGTCTCTCTTCATCCATGCCTGCAGAGCCTCCCCATCCCTCCCTGTGCCTGGGGCCAGGGGCCTCTGGTGTTCTTTCTCCTGCAAGTCCCTCCCGGATTCCGCTGCTTTCTGGAAGGCCCTCTCAGGCCGCGTGCTGCTCTCCTCTCCCTCCCCGACAAAGACAACAAGAAGGACAACGCTTGAACACGCCCCGTATGGCCCAGCCCGCGCCTCCCCAGCCATCTGTGTCCCTTGCCCCGCTCTCTGTGTCTGTGTCCCGTGTGTCTGTGTGGTGTCACCTATAGATTGTGAGCCGCCCTGGGCAGGGACCCCTGTCTGAATACATGTTCTGTGCAGCACACTCGGGAGCGCTAATAAACGTCCATCCTCAGAACGGGAGTGCCCGGGTGACTTAAGGAAGCTCTGGGGCGACGGCTGAGCAAGCCGATGTGGTGGCACTGGATGCGACGGAGGGGCTTCTGGGCAGGGCCCCCAGGTCCCGAGCACCTTGTCCTCCTGCTTTCCGAAGGCCCTGAGTGTGGGTGGGAAGAGGGGGATGGCGGTAATGAAGCCAGGAGAGGATCCAATCTCTGCTGCTCCGCCGGCCAGCAGGTCTGGCTGGTGGGAGGCCCCGGGAGGAAGACAGGCTACGATGCCCACTTATTCCACACCCAGACCTGACCACCAGCCATGGAGGTCCAGAGAGGATCTCCCGTGGCGCGGACTGAGCATTGGGTTAGGAGGCCTAACATCCATTTATGGGCAAGTCACGTAGCTCCCCAGGCCTGTCCCCTGCCCCATCGCTGCCTCTGCTCTGGTCTCATCACAGTCCTCGCAGCCTGCCTTCCTGGTCTGATCTGCCACCTCCCCTGGCCTCTGTCCTGCTCCCCCATGGCCCACCCACCCCTGACTGTCCCCCCAACAACGTGCGGAACTGTCGATGCGGCCACTGTTAACAAGTGCCCCTAGGAAAGTCATCTCCCTTTCTCCCTGCTGCCCCCAGGCCAAGTGAGAACTCCCCAACAGGCCCTGCTCTCTTCATCACCAAGGAGAGCTGTGACGCCCAGCTTCCCTGGCAACAGCTCCTTTCCTATCCTAGTCTCCCCCATTTCTACATAGAGACAGAGACCCTCAAGAGCGCTCTCAAACCAGGCATCAGCGCCCACTTTAACCCAACCCTCTAACTTCCCGAGAGAAAGCGGCTCCTGATGTGAAGAGCAAGCAGGCAGCAGAGCTGGTTCCCGGCCCGTAACACACTTCCCTCCTCTTTCCCTGCGGAGAAACTCAGCCTCAGCAGCCCTGCTTGGCTGGCGAGCGGCTGTGGCTAAGGGTGCCGTCCTTGACGATGCAAAAAGGCACAGCCCTGTGTGCCTCGGGAGGGCCCAGGGGGACTTATCACAGGGCCTTTGCCCGGACCTAGAGTCCTCGGGGGAGTGCAACGGGGGAAGAGGCACAGGGAAACAGACCAGAGAGAGGAAGGGAATCTGGGCTGGCAGTGATTTCAGGATAACTGTGGCTCCCCTGCACCGCCCCCCCCACCTCTAAGATTTGCATAAAGGGAAGGCGGAAAAGCACCAGGTCGCATGGAGTGCCGAGCTGCAGCATCAGCTCTAAATAAACGCAGCTCCTTGTGTGCAGATGGATAAACTGAGGCCTGGGGGGCAGGGAGGGGCATGACTTGCTTAAGATCTCTCGGTCAATAGTAGAACTAGGACTGAAATCCATGCTCTCTTTTTTTTTTTTTAATTAATTTTTATTTATTTATTTTTGGCTGTGTTGGGTCTTCGTTTCTGCGCACAGACTTTCTCTAGTTGCGGAAAGCAAGGGCTTCTCATTGCGGTGGTTTCTCTTATTGCGCAGCACGGGATCTAGGTGCGCGGGCTTAGTTGTGGCACGCATGCTCAGTAGTTGTGGCTCTTGTGGCGCACGGGCTTAGTTACTCCGCGGCATGTGGGATCTTCCCGGACCAGGAATCGAACCCATGTCCCCTGCACTGGCAGGAAGATTCCTAACCACTGTGCCACCAGGGAAGTCCCAGGACTGAAATCCATGCCTTCTGATTCTAGGCCCAGGGGAATATGCCATCATAGGAATCACGGGGCAAGAGGACAGTCTGGATGGCTGACACTCCTACCCCACCTGAGTGACTGAGAACTCAAGTTCCTTCCTGCAAGTTCCAAGACCCCAGGAGGGACCACTGGCCCTGATGGAGCCTCAACAGGGGGAGCATGGGCACCTGAGGAGCCCTGGGAGGGACAAGGTCTGCAGCCAACCCCCGCACTCCTCTTCCTCCTTGAGAAGGAGGCAGCGTCCAATCTTTCCCACCCTAAGAGCACTTTCTGTCCATTGGAGGCCTTCGCTCTCCCAAGCTGCCTCCTTCAGATCTATCCCCAGCCTCCTCCTAACCCCCAGGTCCAGCCCAGTGGCCAGCAGAGCTGCTGGGCCAGGCCTGACCTTTGGGCCTTGAATGACATCATCCCTGTTGCCATGGTGATGGTGGCCTGGCAGCATCTTCTCAAGGGAGATGGGCCTCTAGGCTTGAGGTATTACAAGTTTCTCTCTTTCTTTAAATATTTATACTTTCTTTTTTTTCTGAACAATGAGGGGAGAAAGTAATGACTGAGTTAAAAAAAAAAAAAAAAAAGACTAAGAGGGAGAGACAGAGAGAGGAAAATGGAGCCAGGGAGATGGAAGGAGGGAAGAACAGACTCAGACAGGGAGGATGGGGGTCAGTGCCAGTGAAAGAATAGAGAAAGGTCAGCCAAGCTTGAGATTCAGAAACATATTAAGAGTCAGGAATTTGAGGATTAAGCTGGAGAAGACCAAGGAAGGGGGACTGGGGGTGAGGGGCGGTGGCCAGGTGGCAGAGAGTAAGATACAGCCAGATGAGAGCACAGCCAAAGCCATTTGTGACTGAAGACAAGCTCTTGTTCCCCAGACAGGATACAACAGTTGGCCAGGGCCACTGTGACACAGAGCTGGAGCACATGGACAGAGGGCAGTGCCAGAGGGAGCCCACGGTCCCCACAGCAACGGGACCCAGTGCTCCCAGGGCTTATAAATAAACAGGCATGTGGGAAACGCACATTCTTTCTCCGAGAAATATAATTTATGTTTACAGCCAGTTTTTTTTTTCTTCCTAAAGAAAACGCTACCATGGAGGGGGCCCTGCCCCCGACAGTGTCCCTGAGCGGCCCTGGCCCTGGGCCCTCCTCCCATTATTGCTTGGATGGGAAAGGTCTGGCCCTGGGAATTGCAGAGCGAGGCCTCACTCCTCACCCCCGGAGGCTGTCCTGGTGACGGAGTGGAGGCACACAGTGCTCGTCCCATGCCCCACGCCATGCCAGCCACCCCGATGGTGCCCATTTAAGGGAATGGAGAGTACAGGCAGTGGCTACACTGGAGCAGCCGCGCAGAGTAGAGAGCCTCTCTCTCCAGTGCAGGAGGCCCTAGAGGCACAGTGGCTTCTTTTCAAACTTGACAGCTGGAAGGCTCAGGCTGTGGGGAAGGGAGGGAATGTTCTCTTTCCCAGCAAGATTCCAGGCACAGGCTGGAAGAACAGAACAGAGTAAAAGGCAAGGGCAGAGACCTTGCCTTCTGAGTCCCCCCTTCCCCACACAAAATTTAGGGGACCTGGGGAGGGAGGTATGTACCATGATCCCCGGTGGAGGAACAAGGGCAGCTATGCTTAGGGCCCCAATCCCGGTTTCCCACACCTGTCTGTCCCGGGCACCAGCCCCAACTCCAAGCCCCTGCCCCTGGGCCAGGCCTTCTTCTGGGGGCAGTTCTTCCTCAAGCAGGCTTGTGGTCCACACCAGAGGTAGCGGCTCCTGCGCCAGAAAGGGTGGACCTAGAAGACCCAGACTCCAGGAGGAGGGAGGTTGCTGGGTGCCCTGAGCCTCCAGACTCTGCCAAGGGGATGATTCCATGGTCAGTGTGACCCTGGTTCCAGGAAGAAGCTGGTGCCTTTACTACTGTGTTGTCAGTGACTCTATCAGGGACCAGAAGGAGCTATAAGAACTGGACGGAACCGGGACTTGTTGGCCTGAAGACCGCCCAGAGACCAGCCAGTAGGCAGTCTTTTCACTACCCTGGAATGTCTGAAGATGACCCCCAGGCCTGCCTGTCCCCGGCAGCTTGCCCAAAGAGACCCCTTCCCTGCCTCAAGTAGGGACCCACCGTTCCCACAAACCTTCCCAGAGGCCCTCCTCCCAGAGTGGCCGAGGCCCAAACACCTAGAGCACAGGCTCAGGTGCCCAGTCCTGGAGCTGCTTCCAGGGCGCAGAGGCTGTCCACGGGGGGCCCCAGAGCCCGGGAGCTCCCGCCCCCTATGAGCAGGTCTTCTTCCTCCTCATCCTCAAAGACCCGCGCTGGGCGCCTGGGCGGCGGCCGGGGCATGGGTTCGTCGCGCTCGGCCATGCGCTCGACGGCGCCCTCGCCCACAAGGAAGACCGTGTCGGCGACGCGGGGGGGCCCAGTGACCGGGTTGTGGTCGTAGGAGAAGACGCGCAGGGCGCGTAGCGGGTGCAGGTCGGGGAAGCCGCCCAGGCGGTTGCGGTCTAGGTCGAGGATGTGCAGGCGGCCCATGCGCAGCAATGCGGGCGGGAACTCCTCGAAACGGTTGCCGTAGAGCCAGAGGCCGCGCAGGCCCGTCATGCGCGGCAGCTCCGCGGGCAGCGCACGCAACCGGTTGTCGCCCATCTGCAGCGACTGCAGCGCCACCAAGCGCAGAAGCGGCCGCGGGAAACGCCGCAGGAAGTTGCCCTCGATCCAGAGGCAGCGCAGGCTCTGCAGCTGCGCGAAGTCGTTGGGCAGTGCCGGCAGCCGGTTGCTGCCCAGGTAGAGGCGCGTGAGGCGCGGCAGGCGACACAGACCGTCGGGCAGGCGCTCGAGTTTGTTGAAGTCGAGAGCCAGGATGCGCAGCTCGCGCAGCTCCTCGATCTCCTCGGGCAGCTCGCGCAGCCCCGTGCCGCTCACGTACAGCTTCTGCAGGCGGCTCAGAGCGCACACGGCGCTGGGCAGCCGCCGCAGCCGCCTCCCGCTCAGCTCCAACTGCTCCTCGCCATTGCGCAGTTGCTCCTCCGCGTCCGATGGCAGCTCGTCCGGCATGGACTCGGCTATGCCCATGGTCACGGGCCCCGGCCGGGGCCGCCGCCGCCGCCGCCGCCGCCCGGCATCGCCCCGCCCTCGCGAACCCCCGGTCTCCTCGACGGGGCCAAGGCCGCGCCGGCTCCGGGGCCCCCCGCCCCGGCCTGCCCCTGCGCCGGGAGGGGGGCCGTGCCTGGCCGGGAGGAGGCGCCCTCCGGGGGCCCAGCCGCCGCGCGCCACGGGCCGCGCTTCGCCGTCCGCCCTCCGGCCTCCCCTGCTCCCTCCGCCGGAGGCCGACTGGCTCAGGTTAGCACTGACTCGCAACTCTGAGACCCGTTGCCCTGGCAACCCCCGACGCGCGTGCGGCTGCCAATCAGGCGGAGGGAGGGAGGGGCGGGGCCAAGGTGCCACCAGAGCGGGGTCCCGGCGCCGGGGCTCGCGCCCCGCGTTCCCCCCCGACCAGCCCCGGAGCCAGCGCTCGCCGAGGGAACCCAAGATCCGCTGTCCGCAAGCCTGGCACCGTGCCAGCACAGACCCGACGACAGACGCTGTCTACGCTTCCAGCCACAGCGAGCCGTTCGGTGTGCGGTTGTGGGCGTCCAGAGCTGCAAGTCCAAGAAGAAGGAACCAAGGACCGAGGAAACGCCGGCGCGCGACCCAGGACTCTGGACAAGTGGCTCTCGAGGAGGGACTGAGGGGCGCGGTCATTGCCGGCCGTTCATGTACAGCGGCGTGCGCCCAGTCTTCCCGCTGGGGTCACTTTAAGATAGTAACTCAGACCATTGTTCCTTTCTGGGCTTTTTCAGACTGGGTCACAGCTGAGGATCTGCGGGGACCCAAGCTTGGCTCCGCCCCCCTCCCCGCCCAGTGCACCCGCAGTGCACAGCAGGTTCCTGGTTCGTGCACTCACACCCCCCTCTCCTGCCGAGTCCCTCCAGCTATGCTCAAGTTCGGTGTGTGGCTGCGGTGGACGGAGGACTGGCGCACTCAAGCGCCTTTGAGCACCACCAGTGATGACCACGCTCGTTCTGGAACTGTTCCTCTTGCACACGCTCCCACCAACAGCTTTTTGCCCATGACTTCTCCCCTCCTGCTCCGATCCCTCCTGCCAGAGCTGCCAGCAGAAACACTCCCTCTGGTTTATTGCCAGCCTGCCATGTGCCCAGCACTATGCTAAAAGCATTGCGCTGAGTCCTTGCCACAGTCTACGAGGTAGGTACCCTCGTTGCCCCAATTTTAAAGATGGAGAAACTGAGGCTCTGAGAGGTTTGATGTGAGGTGGGTGACTTGCCCAAGGTCACCCTGCTGGCTGGTGGCTGGGATATGAAACCAGGCAGTCTGACTCTCCAACTTTTGCTCCTAACCAAGTACCACTGCAATAAATGGAAACAATGACTCCACCTCTGTCCACGAATATTCTCACAGCAGAGCCTCAGTCTAACTCTTATGACAAAGGCATTATTAATCCCATAAGAAAGATGAGGCAAGTGGCCCCAGAGGGATTAGGCAGGCAACTTGCTGAAGATCACACAGTGAGTAGAGTGTACAGCCAGGAAGTCAAGTCTGCAGGCTCCAGGCCTCCTCCATCCTGCCTTCCTACCTTGGTGGGTGTGACCATGTAACTGACTGCAGGGACAGACCTCTAGACAGCATCTTGCCCTCTGACCCACCCCCACTCCCATCTCCACTACAGTCTGGGAAGGAGGCCAGCCCAAGGGCAGACAGCAGGGGCCAGTGCAAGGAGAGGATGAAAACTACAACTGCTGAAATGTAAGCTGCCTGGGGCAGGTAAGCTTGTCTCCTTCCCTGCTGGCACAGGGTCTGGCCCAGAGTAGTCGTTCCATGAAAATTATCAACATTTTAAAAGATGGAGGCAAACTTTACATGGAGTGAAATGCATAGATCATAAGTATACAGTCTGGTGAGTTTTTGTTTGTTTTGTTTTTTCAGTCTGGTGAGTTTTGACTAATGTAAACACCCGTGTAATATTTCCGTCACTCAGAGTTCCCTCACACCTGCCTCTTCCAGTCAGTCCCAGAGGCAACCATAACCTTGACCTCTATCATCACGGATCAGCTTTGCCTGCTCTCGGATTTCATATAAATGGAATTATTCAGTGTGTACCTTTTTATGCTCCTGGCAGCTTTTTCTCAGATACTCGCTATCTATGTGTTGGATAAATAAACGAAAGAGCAGAGCCGTAGTAGTTGTAATCAGGCAAGAGGTGTCATGGGGTGAACACAGAGACGGGTACTGCTCTGAGCCAGGAACTAGCCTTGGACCCCTGTCCTGGAACGAAGACTGATGAGGTGCAAGCTGAGGTAGAAGCCCCCGGGCAGAGAATAAGTGCGGCCCAGACACCAGATCTGGGATGTAGGAGAATCCTGAGCCCCAGCCAGAGGGACTTCAAGCTCCTTCCAGATCCCACCTAAGCCCCAATCCAAACTTCTCCCTTCTACTCATTCGGGAGAACTGGGAAAAGGTGTCACCTCAGACACCAGAAAGCTGAGGAAAACCCAGCCAGGCAGCCGGGATAAGGATGAGCACCTCCCCCCCACCCTCCTGCCCACCTTCCCCCCAGCAGTTTCCCCAAGGGAACATTTGCTGTGGAGGAGGAAGCCCAGCCAGCCCCCCTCACCACGTGCTCGGAGCTGGCGCTCCAGCACCAGGCAGCCCTCTTGGGCTCTGCCAGCACGGGCAGGAGCTGCGTGAGCCCCTGCAACGCCAGCACCAGGCTTGACGGCGCTTCCTGGGTTCAAGGGTACAGGGTACCAGCTCTCTTCTTTCTCCGAGTCTTTTTCTTGCTCCGGGTAGATGCTGTACCTTCGCCTCCCACCAGGCCCTGCTCAGTGAGTAAAGGTAACGTGTACTGCCGTTCCGGGCCCACGCAGGCTGGCAGCGGGGCAATCGTGTCGGTGAATCACGCTGTCACCGCGGGCGCCCGGTCCTTGACAAGGCGTCACTAATGAATTAGCTGCACCCCCAGCACGGGGCCTCTCAGCCTTTCCCCACTCCCCAGCAAGGCAGGAAACTGAAACCCAGGAGCAGGGAGGGGCGCTGACAGCTCCAGGAACGGGCCCAGATCCTGGCCAGCCCCTCTGCCCACATGCACTGGAAAAAATGTCCAAAGAACAGGCCCCTCGGCCCCCCAAAACGGCCTCTCCGTTCCTAATCATGAGCTATAACTGTCCTGCCCACCTCCAAATCTGTATTTTTAAAATAAATTTTTGAAATATAGAAGAAGTACAAAGCTCTCTGTGATAAACACCCCTGTGCCCAGAAGCCAGTGCTGACAATTGCTCACCTTTCGTCATACTTGCTTTAAATCTATTTTCTTTTAAATAAAAGGAAGAAAACAGCGCGTGTAATGTAGAAGTATCCTTTGTCGTCCCTCCCGTGCCCCCACAAGCACCCCAGCCGCCTGACCCACTGACCCTGCCAAGGCCCCTCTGGTTCCCCACCCCCGCCCATGCCCCCTACTGATCTTTGGAGCCACTGTGGCAGCTGAGACTTGAATAAGATCATGGAATGCTGGCCTTGTAGGTTCTTAGAAAGCAAGGATTTGCAAGTATTAGAGCCAACAAGGAAATGTCAGAGCTGGGAGGGTGCTTAGCTCCTCTGGGAGATCACAGGCTCTGTTAAATGTCTGTAAGAAGCCGGTGACCCTAATCCCAGAAAAGTGCATGGAGGCTGGAACTCGCTCAGTGATGCGCACAATTCCCATGGTTCGTGATCTCCTGAGGGTCTAGTCCAACTCCCTCATTTGGCCAAAAAGGAAAGGGACACTATCCTTCGTGCCATGGCCCACTCCCCTTACCTGCACCAGCCAGAACTTGAGTCCTCACCATCATTCAGGTATTCATTCAACAAACGTTAAGCCCCTACTTGTATGCCCAGGCACTGGGGATGGCTATGAATGTGAACATCATAGACAAACAACCCTGCCTTTGTGCAACTTGCATTCCTGTGAGTGGAGATAATCAAGAAAACGCATTTCGGTGTGTCAGGCGATGATCAGGCTATGGAGGAGATAAAGCAAGGAAGAGACGAGGAGGCATGAGGACCTCGTTTAAAACAGAGCGGCCAGGGAGGCCTCACCAACAGGATGGCATCTGAGCAAAGACGGGAAGAAGAGGGAACAAACCAAGCAGGCGGACATCTGGGGAAGATGCATTCCAGGCAGAGGGGATGGCGACACCGAGACCCCAGGGCAGGGGTGTGCCTGGGCGTTCTGGAGCCACGGAAAGCCCGGGAGAAAGGGGAGCTTGGCAGCAGACAAGGCCAGAGAGAGAAAGGAGGGGGCAGACCACGGAAGGCCTGTGGCCTCTGTGAAGGCTTTGGCTTTGGGTGAGAGATCACTGGGGGACTGAGCAAAGGAGTGACATGATTTGACACACATTTTAACAGGATCCCTTTGGCTGCAGCTGCAAGAAAGATGTGTGCGCGTGTGTGTGTGTGCGTGTGTGTCTGTCTGTCTGTGTCTCGGGGTTTGTGTGGCTCCCACCCCTCCCATCTTGGTTCTCTTCCAAGAGGTGATGATGTTTATCATTTACTGAGCACCTACTGGTTATCTAATTTACCTTTCTCCACAGCTTTGCCAGGCAGGTACTAAATCCCCCTGCTCTACAGGTGAGGAAACAGATTCAGAGAAGTTAAGTAACTTTATCAAGGTCACACAGCTGGTCAGGGGCAAAGGCAGGATTCCAACCCAGTCCATCTTATTGAAGAGCCAGGCCTCTTCCTACTATGTCTCCTTGTCTCTCAGCTAGGGAAAATCAGAGAAACCACCTAGGATGCCGAAATGCTTGCCCGCATCCTGCACACAGCACAAAGATTTCCAGGA
The DNA here is from genome assembly GCF_011762595.2 of Tursiops truncatus. NCBI lineage: Eukaryota > Metazoa > Chordata > Mammalia > Artiodactyla > Delphinidae > Tursiops > Tursiops truncatus. The sequence continues at coordinate 98,550,141 of NC_047041.1, read as the reverse complement.
CGGCCCTACTTGGAGATCTTGATCCCAGGCCCTGGGGTTCAGCGTTTGCCCAACTGGGGGTGTCCTAGAACCCACAAGGCAAGCCTAGGAACCCCAAAACAGGCTGGGGAGGGCAGAGCAAAGAGGTCCCCTAGGGGCTGTGATCTGGGCTCAGGGGTTTCCTATTAGCAAATCCCAGGCAGTCTCTGGCCCCCCGTTGGCCCAGAGCCCTTCATTAGACAGCCAGACTCACAAGGCTAACCCAGCCTCTGCGCATCTGCTCCCCAGACTCCCTAGAAACTGGAGCCTAGACGTACCTTGGGGATCACTGTCCCCTGAAACCAGAGCTCTGAGACTGACCTGCTTGGTCTGTTGAAAGCTGAGAGTGTCATTTTCCATTCAGTCCCCCCCACCCCCCGCCAACCCCCTTCATCTCTTCCAAGGACACTGGAGCTGGAGCAACAAGGCCAAGGGAGTGAGGCTGACTCGATGATCTGGGCCACGCCTCCACGCTGTGCATGGGAACCTGACCATCTTAATGGTTCTGGTAGGTTCCACGTTCCAGAATGGCTTCTGAGCGTGATGGCTCCTTCCTTCTGGAAGAGGCCATGGTGGTCACAGCTGGCAGCTGCCCATATGTTAATACCTTCCCAGATCTGTGGCCGAGTGCAAGTCCAGTCTTGCTCCAAGACTACAGACACAGGTCCCAATCGTGACCACCAAGGACTTGCCTGGCCTCCTCCCCCTCCCTGTGGCAGGGGCTGCTAAGGGTCACCAGCATCTGTCCCCCCACCCACCACTTCTTCCTGAGCTCTCAGGCTGATGGGGTGGGGCCCTGGAATGAGCACTGGGCCAATGGATGTGAGCAGAAGTGACGCATGCCGCATCCCACACAATCCTCCACTCTCTTTTATTTTCTGCAGTGTTAAAGGTGGAAAGGAACTGGATCCCTGAGTCACCACTTGGAGATGAGCTATCTGACCCACATTAGACTGTGAAGCAAATGAGAAATAAATTTTTAATATGTTTAACCACTTAGACTTAAGGGCTGTTTGTTACAGAATTGGCCTGGTCTAACACACTTTCTCTCAGTTTCTCAAATGCACCAGCTTCTTTCTACCCCAGGACCTTTGCACATGCTAGTCCCTCTTTTTCCCATTCTACTTGGCTCACAACCTTCCTCTCTCGGAGAATCCTTCCAGATCCCCCAGAGCCCATGGGAGTCAAGCCCCTGTGTTACAGATTCTTGAATTCCCACATTTCTTCTTCAAATCACTTATTCCAATTATAATTAAATAAATAATTAACCATGAATTAGTTGAAGTCTGTTTCCTCTGTACCAAGATATAATCTCCATGAGAACAAGGAAAATAAAGGGAACAGTGAACAGGCTAGAGAAAAAACATAACCTGGCCTGAAAGAGTGAGTCAATCCTAGTTTTATTTTAATTGTTACTAATCTGTAGTGTCTTGTAACTAGATTTGTACTTCACAAAGCGAACCTATCACTCTTTAACACTATGTGAATTACATCCTGCACTCCCTTGTAGCAAATCACCCCTTGTTGTATTTGCATGTCACATAGAAGGTCCCAGACGATAACCCAGAGACAGACGGACCCAATTACCAGGCTGCCTGACGCCAGATGTGACTGTTTTGAAATAATGCAGGAGGAAGAAGAATGCAAGACCTTCACTACTTTGATCTTTATCATATACCCCAGACTGCAAGCCCCACATAAAAAATCTCTGATTCCCTGAGTGGGGGGGGCACAGTTCTTGAGAGGCTAGCCTGCTGTGTCTTCCCTTCTGCCTGGCAGAAAAATAAAGCCATCTCTCTCTTCCTCCAAAATCTCTGTTTCCATATTTCTGTTTGGCATCGGTACACAGAGAAGCCAAGATTTCGGCAACAGCAGGGACCTTGTTCACTGATGTTCCGTGGTTCTCAGCCCTGTGCTTGCTGCATCGTACCTACTCAAGGAATATGCGTTGAATGAATGAATGGGAAGTCTCTCTCCCACAGGTTCCCTGGGGCCATCTGTCCCACTTGAGCTACTCACTCTCTCAGAACCTCAATTCTCAAATCTGGAAAAAGTCCCAAATAGTGGTGAAGTGGGGCTGGGGTGAGGGGGGAAGCGGGGGTGGGGGGTGCGGAGGGCGGCTAGGGTGAGGTGAGTGAGGCACTTGCCCCGGGCACAAAATTTAAGGAGGTACCAAAAAGCTCCGTAGTAATCAAGAGAAATAACAGGTGAATGCAATATAGGCAGGATTGGTACCAGTGCTGTGATCCATTTGGAGCCTGCAGCAAAAGGAAAGGTCAGTAGTACGAATCCTGTCTTTATTCTAAATTTTGATATTTTGTTCATCATGAGTTTTTTGCATTAATTTTGATTTTTTTAATTATTGCATTCAGGACTTCCCTGGTGGTCCAGTGGTTAAGACTCCTCGTTTCCACTGCAGGGGGCACAGGTTCCATCCCTGGTCAGAGAACTAAGATCCCACAGGCTGCACAGTGCGGCCAAAACAAAAAAAGTAAAAAACAAAACAAACAAAAACAAACCCCACCGATGCCTGCATTGAACTACTGTTGATCTACATTCCTCAGCTGGGGGTCACTTCCTTACACTTTGTGCCCAGGGAAATGCCTCACTCACCTCACCCTAGTCCCAGCCCCGGAATGGTTTGCGATCACCCTCTCCTCGAAGGATTAGCGTGTCAGTGAGATAACACGGGAGCTGGGTATTATCATTTTGAGATATTAACTGCTGCTTCTCCGGAGACAGTTTCCTTATACCCCTTCCCCTCCATTCAGACGCTAAATTAGCTTCTCATATTCTGCTCTCCAAAGGAAACTCAGAACAGAGAGTCAATTCCTCGGCTTTGAGTTGCAAAAGAGGCTTTGGAACACAGAGCCCGTTTTAAGAGAGGAATATTTTTTGGAAGTCAAAAAACTTGGCTTTGAACTTGGAGAGCAGGGAACTGATGCTGTAAGCCCTGGAGTGGGGAAGCACGTGCCGCCACAGAAGCCAAGATTCCACCCGAAAGGAGATAAAGTTTCAACAGGCAGGTGGGAGAGAAGGGGCAGAGCAGTACTCCTAAACCTGGATGCTGGCCCTCAACGGGGTCCCTGGCCACCTGCTCTGGGCTGAGTTTGAGGGTGCCATGAAAAGGTCCCAAGTACATTTGGGGGACACCGGGGCAGAGGGGACCTACACTTCCTTTACCAGGTATGTCCTGAGGAGGCAACAGTCCTCCCACAATGCCCTGCCCCCCTCCACGGTATGGAGAAGCCTCAGTAGAAATGGAGGAGAACTGGCCCCTCCCCAGAATCCTCTATACACCCCTGTATCATGAGGGGGAGTATCCAGAAGTTTATGCACCTCCAGTGCAGACCTGGTGTGTCCGAGAGCAAGCCGACGGACCTGGAGGAGATGCGTGTGTGGTCCAGGTAAGGCAGCTGAAGGATTGATTGCGTGACCCTGGCAACCAGAGATCAGAGTGTCACAGTTGCTTCTGGGCTGGTACGAAACCGCTAGGTGGAGTTTTGGGGGGCTCTGAGGAGCTCCGGTTCTTTACGTCTCGGTGCAGAAAAAACTCAGCGAGAGGCAAAGTGATAGCTAAGAAGTGATTTATTAGAATGGGACGCTTGTGAGGCTCACAAGTGGGCAGGCGAGACGATGCCTCGCCCCGAGGACTTAGTGGGCTACAGTTTTATAATCAAAGGGAAAGTGGCGAGGGGGAGAAGACCACCTTCTTCCTCACTCTTGAGTAGACGTCGCGCTTCCATCATCAGCTCCTCTTCCATGTCAGGTGGGGGAGTTTTCTTATCCCTACATGGTCAAGCCAGGAATGTCATGGCACAATGGAAATGAGCAAAAAGGTGGTAACATATGCTAAAAATGGCATTTCAGGTTTCCTTATATATATATTTTTTTACTTTTGTTTTTAATGCGCCCAGAGGAGCATGTCCTAGGAATCATTAACTTACTGAGCTCACTGGGCAGGAAGTGGGTCTCATGCCATAACTGTTTTAGTGTTTGGGGGCGTGTCTCATGCTTCTGTTGCATGGTTTTGTTGCTAAGCAAGCCTGCTTGGTTTTGTGGTTTAGCAAACCTGCTTTCTTGAGTGATCATTAACTTACAGGGGTCTCCCATACTTTTTCCTTTATTTACAATCCCCTAGTAGGATTAACTATTTAATTACCTACTTTGTCCCTTTACTCTGTCCCTATCAGGTACGGGGAGGACAGATGTGGATGACCAAAGCCCACTGAGTTCCCACATCTCAGGGGGAGTCAACATGGATGGGTGCTTCTCCCCCAGCAGCGAGCTCCGTGTATACACCCTCCTGGAGAAGGAGATGAAAGGGAGGGGGCGGATCCTGACCTGATTGGATTTGAGTCCTGAATGGACAGTTTTGTCAGCTACCAATTGGCACTTGCCATCTACCTCCACAAGGATGAAATCATGAGTCACTGCAGCTGCTGACTTTCAACACCCCCTGAAAGAGTTCGGGGTGGAGATCAGGAATGAGGCGCTCTGTGCTCTGGGAGAAACTGGCAGAACAGGTGTTCAGATAGTTAGATATTTTCAGAAGATTTTATGAGCCCACTTCTTGCATCTCCTTGTATCTAGAAAAGCACTAAAATCCTTCATGGTGACGTCTGCTCCTCGGGACAAGCAGTAACCTTCACAAGACTCGCAGCAACGTTCTGCAAAAAATATGCATGTACTCCCCCTTCACCAAAATCACATATATACTGACTCCCCCCCGACCTCTTCGGAGCAGTTGCTCAGAGCTATCTGAAATGCTGCCTCTTGGGCTGTAGTCCTCATTTAGCCCCCAATAAAACTGAACTCACAACTCACGCTGTGCATTTTTTTTCAGTCGACAGTTTCAATTCGAAGAGGACTAAGTTGAACTGGAAACAAAGAGATGGATGCCAGTTACAGAGAGACCAAGGTACGTTTCTGAGCTCCTGAGTATATGCCTGTGAAATCCACACCTGCCGTGCACAGAGCTGAACAGGGGGTGCCCTGCACGCGGGAACCAGGTCCAAGGGGCTCCGTTTGCATCAGGAACCTCATAGATTGGTACACCATTAGGGCAAGAGAGGAAGGGTCTGTTTTCCCATGTCTCACGATAAGTCCTTAAGGGCCGGCAGCATCCCGGCCAGGTGTGTAAGGCATCCGGCTCACAGGAGGCGCTCCACAAATTCTTATTTCCTTCTTCTTGACGGTAACCCACAGGTGAAGGACATTTGAACTCTTCGGGCCTCCCAGCATTCTCCTAGGTTGCAGAACCCCAACTGCTTTACAAGGCGGAACCCACACGTCCTATTACGGAAGCTGAAAACTCTGGGAATTCCCAGCTTCCTTTGCAGGTTGGAAGCAGGCGTGTGACCTGGGAGCCACCCAGCAGAAGCACCCACCCCAGGTTTTGAATTGGAAATGAGAGCAGAGCAGAAGGGACTGTGTAGCATCCCCTCTGAGGACAGGTGGGGACGGCGGCTGCGGGAGGACCAGCATCTCGTGCCCCTGCAGCAAGATTGTCCTACCACGGGGACTCGAGGGGACCAGAGGGGCCACATGTCACCGGGCCCAGAGCCTCCCAAAGTCTTTCCAGAGCACAGCTTTTTCAGGAGCTCGCGCAATCTCTCTCTTAGGATGCCTTTCCTAGATACCTTTCCGGCCTGTCTCTTTAACTGGGGACCTCTGACACACACACACACACACACACACACACACACACACACACACACACACACACCCCTCTCCTTCAGCAAATGAAAATAAAGCCCCATGCTTTTCACCAGCTGCACACTTGAGACCCCCAGTGCAGTGATGTGATGGGAAAGGCCCTGTGTTCCTAACAGAGACCCAAGCGTGCTCTCACTAAGCCGCGAGCCTTTGGGAACCGGCCGCCTCTCTCTGGCTCAGGCTGACCTGGTTTTTACAAAGGTCCTTCCAGGGGTGAAGTTTTATGACTCAAAGATCTTTCTTGGCAAACCCTGTCTGTAGCAGCATCTTGAGAAGCAAGGAGTGTCAGGGCGCCTGGAAGACCCCAGCAGGCCCTCCTCTGACCTTGAATAGAGGCCCCAGGTGGGGATTTCCTGGGTCTGATCCCTCTTCTAAAATACTTGCCGTTCAGGGAACATTTCCGTGGGCATGGGTGGCCCTCCAGATGGTCAGAGAGGAAATTGGGGATGGGGTTCCGACTTTCAGGCCCTCCATCTGTCTGTGGATAACAGACCCACTGTCCTGCAGCCTCCCCACTCAGGGCCTCCCTCCACCCCCTAGGCCTCCCGTTCCCATGAACAGATGCCTTTTCCCAGCGGACCAGTTGTCAAGCCCATGAGCTGGTGGAGCTTCAGGTCGCCACGTGACTCAGGCCAGATGGTGCCCGTCAGCATCAGCTGTCACAGCGCCACGATGGGCCTCAGCCTCACACACGTCCGCGTGCGTCACAAGTGGGCACCCAGCATCTGTCCCCATCCTGCCATCCCATCAGCCCTCTGGGCTCCGCACCCCACCCCAATGCCGTCAGCGCAGCACCCACCTGTGTCCCCAGACTTCCCCCAGAGGGAGGCCCTCCTGCGTTCCTGCTGAAACGATGGATGCCCACGGAATGTTCCCAGCCCCCGGCAGGCTGTGAGGGCTTAATAAAGGGTAATCATCATCACTGTACACCTCAGAGCTGTTTCTAAAATATCGGGGGGCGGGGCAGGCAGGAAGCTTTTGGGAACAGATTCAATAGGCACCCGCTGAAAGGAGAGACTCGCTGGTTACAGCTGAGCGGAGCAGCTTCCTGGAGGGCCTGGAAGAATTGGCCTCAGAGACAGGGCCCCCGCGGGACTTCCCTGGTGGTCCAGCGGTTAGGACTCTGCGCTCCCAACGCTGGGGGCCCAGGTTCAATCCCTGGTCAGGGAACTGGATCCCACATGCCGCAACTAAAGAGGCGGCGCAGCCAAATAAATAAATATTAAAAAAAAAAAAAAGGAGAGAGAGACAGGGCCCCCTCACGGGGCTTCCAGGTTAGGCGGTAAGGCTGTACAGGTGGATCGCCCACCCAAACTCTCCCAGAGAAGTGGAGGCCTGCTCCCAGAGAAGGGTCCTCAGGGGCCTGTCCAGGGCCAAGCAGGAGGGGACAAAGACCAGACCCTGTGACAACGTCAAGTCCCCACTCCTACCTGGGACTCGGGTTTCCTCTGCTCCAGCATCACTGCAGCAGCTCTTCTAGCCCACAGGGCGGGCACGGCTCCTAGCTGTAGCTCAGAGGGTCAGCTGGAGGCAGGAGGCAGCCGCAGGGTGTGGGGAGCCGGGATTTGGACTCAAGCAGTCTGACTCCGGAGCTCAGGCCTGGACAGCTACCCGCTGCAGACAGCCTGGGCCCAGGCGAGGAAAGGGGGCCAGACTGATGCTGGTCGGGGCCAGACTGGAAGCTCACGTCTCAGGCGTGAGCGGACGAACCCCTGAAAATGAAGCCACATCTCCCGCTCTCCACCTGACAGCACAAAGGAGAGGGA